>NC_051851.1:106595000-107937767 GCF_905115235.1 Hermetia illucens | reverse complement strand
ATTTGCGCACCGGAGAGTTTGTTCTTAATTACCTGACCAAACTTTCTCCAGTCGATCCTCCTGGGGTCTCTAAAGGGCTTGGGGACCTCTGCGGCGAGATCTAGACTGAAGAGTATCCAACTGTGGTCAGAGAAGGATCTCTGGTCAGACACTCTCCAGTCCTCCACCCTAAGAATCCCGTTGTCGGTTATTAGGGTGATATCAAGGACCTCTTCCCAACCGTCACAGTTCTCCGAGCAGGGGAAATGAAAGGTTGGTGTACTGCCCCTGTTACACACCGATAAATTTGAAGTAATAATAAAATCAAAGAATGACTCACCCCTTTCGTTGATTTCAGAGCTGCCCCAAAGCGTATGCCTTGCATTTGCGTCGCAGCCTATCAGCAGGTTGGCTTTCTTTGGTGTTATGGTGTTCATCAGATGTTGTAGTTCTTGTGGCGGAGCTGATCGGTCGTGAGCCATGTACGCCGAGGAAATATACACGTTCTCTGCCCCCACCTGCTCCAGCTTGACCACAACTAGGTCACTGGAACTCAGGTCCGGGCACAGAAAAGCGTGCAGACTCTTCCTCGCAAGAATACATGCTCTAGGTTTAGCCTGATCAGCGTCTCCTGTGCTGTGGAATAGATTAAAATATTTGTTTTGGAGCCCTTTGATGGTTCGGTCGCTTCCGACCCAGGGCTCCTGTATTAATGCGATGTCGATGTCTTCCTCTAAGAGGAAGACGAGCAGATTAGCCGAGGCACACTTCGAGTGCTGCAGATTTATCTGCGTTACCCTCAGCATGATCTGCTTTCGTGGGGGGTTCGACAGCCCCCGTCGGACCGTCGATCGTCATCTCCTCCAACAGCTCGTTGGCGGCGTCGATTGGGTCAAGGTCGTCGTCCGGTTTTGCGGAGCGGAACACTTTTACTTTGGCATACCTGACTCCGAACCACACTTTGTAATCGGCCTTTTTCAGTGCCTCCAGGCACTCCTCGTTTATGCGGAGTAGTACGGGCTGGCTGTTTATCTGAGGTTCCTCCTCCTTTATAACAACCCAGTCGTCCATGGGAATCCCGTGGTTGTGAAGGCGCAGGAAATGGACCAGCTTGTCCTTCTCCATGCGGATCTTCGGCAACCAAATGCGAGCGACCGGTCTCCTGGGAATCTCGTCGTAAGGGATAGTCTTGAGCTTAACGCCCTCCCAAGAAGAGAAGAGACCTGTTTTCCTTTTTGGTGCACAAATTTTGAGCCCTAACTCCCCTATGTCCCCCAATGTCAAAACCATCATTTGAAAAAAGTCCTAATTGAACCCTTTCATTTGATACTCCACATGACCATATTCAGTGGAAAAAAAATGTACACTCTCTTTTCGCAAATCTCCCCTCAAATCCAAGCGATTCAGATACCATACCAAATTTCGTGACAATTGGTTCAACCGTTTCCAAGTAAATCGGGTGTGACAAATAGACAGACACTGAATTAATTTTAGTAAGGTTTTCTTTCACACAAAATCTTAAAAAGGGCTGGAGAGAAGTAGTTCTTCATATATAGTATTTTAGTATTTCACTCGAATGTCAATTATTTTCGTTACTTACGATGTCAGCATTTTATTTAGATGGCTTAAGATGGACTAAATTCTTGCGAAACTAATAAGTCTGAATCCTACAAGTTTGATGCTAACAGCCGGATTTCCATGAAACTCGGTAACTTTATGCACGATACTGTCCTCTATGCTGATACTCCTAGGATGAACTTGAGAGGGGCTTTACAGTCAATTGCAAAAAGCTAGTAATATACTATTGGTAAATTTATTTGTGCAGATATGACAATGGGACATATTGATGATGATGATACCATATGAGTGCATCACCCTGATTTTTGGGTTTGGTAGTTTCTGAAAAGGGGTCCTGCGTACATTTTGACTCTTTACTGACGCATTTTGCAAATGACGTCAAAAGTAATATTACTTTCAGAAAGTGCTAATCGATACCTTTCATTTAATAACTCACACAGGTAGATTTGATTTTACATCCTCTCCTTTAAACTCCATCCAAATTTATGCGTCTGATAGACAGACAGACAGTGAATCGATTTTAATAGGAATACAATATTTTTTCATCTTCGTCGGGATGAAGTGACGAGTGGATGGATCTTTGATGGAATGCGGAGGCAGTTGGCTTAATGCTATGCGGTGACGTCCTTAACGATTCACTTCGTACTCCGATTTCAAAAGAAGAAGATTCAATTTTAGGAATCCCTTTTGTTTGATTTGGTTACCTAATACTCTGCGACTGGGGACAACTCGATGGATGTCTCTCCCTTTATAATTCCCTGTGTTTCGGAATTTGCTGTACATAGTTCAAAAACAAGTTGTGAGCTTAGGATGACAATTGCGGGAATTGTATGAGAGTTGAAAATTTGGGGTGAGAGGAGTCCTCAGGGTTCGTTTTTTTTCAAATAGGTTATTTTCTTCATTTACTTCAATCTTTGATAGGTTTTAGTAAGACGCTACTTCTACTACTTCTTATGGTTACTCTTTTCTTGCCCAGTGTTAGGAATCTTGTTTGTTTTTCTCAAGTGAAATATTCTTACGCCTTTTTTCACTATAGGCGGTTGTTCATTATTGTTTCTTCAGCCTTTGTTGTGTTACATTAGCTTTTTTTCCCCTTCTTATTATATACTGATTTAGTTTTGTAGTTGAGAGATCTAAGGGCAGTCGCGATGGTGACCCGAACCCAGACGAATGAGAAGCAGTGGGTTAGGCGCCGACTCATCATCATGGGGCGCGTGCAAAACAGCGCTGGACTCCGGCCGCCCTCAGCAAAGTAACCCATGCTAGAAGACTGTGTGATCCCGGAATCGCTGTCGGTGTCATATCAAGAGGGTGGGTTGATGTTAAGGCTGAGCTTATTGGTGGAAGAGCTTCTAGATGAGGAACGGCGCTCCGCCACACACAAAGCACCCACCCAGGGTGTAGCGGTCCGCAGCTACTTTGTTGCTAACGTCGCCGCTGCCTTCCTTCACACTTCGAATCATAGTGGGAATTCTCACTGGTCACTGTTGGCTAAACTGTCACCTAAGGAAGCTAGAGATATGTACGGGCACTGCCTGCAGGTTCTGTGCGGAGTGTCACGAAACCTCTATACACGTTCTGGGACAGTGTCCGGCACTTGTGCAAAGTAGGTGGAGGCATCTGGGAGAACACTTAATATCAGACGCAAAGTTGAAAGATTTTGAAATAATAAACATACTAAAAATTCTAATGGTTATAGGTTTGCTTGATATACTATGATTAATAGGTACAGTATAACCAGTAAAAGGGCACAATAGTTATTTAAGGATGCGGTGCGACTTCCCCTTAACAGAATAATAATAAGTTATCAATTTCACATAAATTTACTGCAGCTTACGCCATACAAATAACATGCTGACGTCATAATTAGCGAGAATAATTGACATTCGCATGAAATATTAAAGTCCCGTTTATGAAAAATTTACTTAGTTTTAGTAAACACTTGTATGAAATCTAGGCCTCAAAATATGTCCCGCTCCGATATCTGCACAAATAAACTTACTAATAGTATATTACCAACTTTTACAAATTGACTGAAAAAAACTCCTTGATTTCATCCTAACAGTAATAAATTTAGCAGATAGGCATAGAGGATAGTATCGTATATACGCATATACCTAGTTTCATAGAATTGCGGCTATTAGTGTCAAAGTTGTAGCAGTTCAAACTTAACAATTTCGTGCGAATTATGCTGACACCATAAATAACGAAAATAATTGACTTTCGAGTGAAATATTAAAATTCCATTCACGAAGACTCCACTTCTACCCAGCCGTTTGTAAGTTTTTGTGTGCATGTCACAGGCACTTTTCTCGAAAACGGTTAAATCGATCCGCAAGAAACTTGGTGGAAAGATGGGAACTATGAAATCCCACGCATTCAGTTAGTGACATAAATTAACGTGGAGTTTAAAGGGCGGCATTTTACTCGAAACCACGTTTTCCAAGTTTTGGGGGAGTACTCATAAAAGACTACTTAGCCGATCTATTTGAAATTTAAATCCTTTCTTCTACATTACCATGCCGATATGCGGAACCTCAAAAATACTTAATTTTCTATTAATACATATTCTTTTAACAATATAAACTAAAAAAATGCACCGATTTTGAATTTTTTTTCACAAATTCGTTACTTTGTTATTTGTAAAAAGTATTTACATATTTGAGGTTCCGCTAATTCCGAAAAATCTATACAATAGAAAGAAATTAATTTTTTTTAAGGTCGACCACCATAGAAGATTACGTACTTCCTCGAGTAAAACCATTGTTTTTTCGAGGAGTCAATCTTGGTCATATAATACACATATTGATTAATGCAAAATTAGGTAAAAATAGATTTTGTTGTACAGTTTAAGGCTCCATCAAAATCACATTAAAATTTCGGAACAATTGTGCAATATTTTTTGAAGTGTGATCGTATTTACGTTTAGCGGATGTGAACAAGTCGGGAGACTGAAAGCTGGACGCTTCAAGTATGAAAGGTATTGTGTATTTCTTTTATAGAGATATTTGAGTGTGCATTTGTCTCATTAGTACGTAGCACGTAATATATGCATATATTATGTGAGAATATCCATATTTAGGTGATATTGACATTTAAAGTCTTGAATTTGCAAAGAAGCGACTACTTTGACCTATTATAGTAATAGTGCGATTTTGAACAAACTTGGTAGAATCATGCTGTATATTATAGCCTACATCATTGCATTTCGTGGTGCTAGGATGAACTTAAGGGGGGTTTTGCAGCCAATAACCAAAAGTTATAGTAATATACAATTATTAACTTTATTTGAAGAGATATCGGTGTGAAAGGTATTTTGGAGCCTTGGTACCATATAGTGGCAGTCCCTAGATTTTTTTTCACATATTTCGGTTAGGTTGTCTCTGAAAATGGGTCCGTTAAAGAAATGATCACTTTCGACTCCCCGCACTCCCCACCTTTCCAACAAATCTAAAAACAAACACTGACTTCGGAAAGTACATCTGACTTTACTTCCCACTTTTGCATATATGGGAATGCTCCTCTTAAATTTGATGTAGAGATATGTAGCTTACTGTTTACATGAAGGTCCACCGTCCCCAGCTTTCCATCAAATTTGGTGCGAATCGCTAGAATTGTTTCCGAGGAAAATGCTTGTGATGGACAGACAGACAGACAGTAAACTTGCCGGTCCCAATACTTGATGTAAGCAGAACTGTCATATCGGTAAACCGGACATGTTCGAGTGATCATCCCATGCTTGTATGTGCCATTACACTGCAGCCAGAAAAGAGATGGCCCGACATATCTAACGTCGAATCATACATTCTGCACTAATTGCTCACTATCCGCTCTTTCATTATGAGCTTTTTATAAGCTCGCGTGCCGACCAAGCCGTCTTCAATGCATACATAAATCCCTCCGTCCCCAGCACGCAGCAACAAATGCGAGTCAAAGACTAGTCAAGTGTTTGCCTTGACTTCAAACCACTTAGAGGATTGAAAGATGGATCCTTCGAATTAAGTGAAATCAGCTCGCAATCTACCTTAGAAACATTTGCATGCAAGGGACTCGCCTGCTTTTTGCTGTAAAAATAAGCACGTAGCGAGTTAATTTGGTGTAATGTTGTGCCGCCGCGTCAACCACGCCCCTACCTCTGACGAGGCAGGTTCATCCGCTTCACGGTAGAGTTTGGATGATCCATTCGGCATTTGGACATAGTAGTGCAAATCCGTCGCTGGACGTTTCCGAGATCGGTTTTCGTCCACCGGCAATATTTCGAATGCATAAGCCAGTGAAGGGATAACAAATGCATTCAATGCGCTTATTTTATTCTTTCCTGAGAGCTGCGATTTCAGTACCAGCTTCACCCGTCGCAGGAATCCGGACAGCAGAACATCCTTGACATCGCCAACTCTAGCATAGGTTCCTTGCAGAATTCCTAGATATTTGTAGAAATCTGGCTCGGTAGTAGCTTGGATGTGTGGATCATCAATGCTATATTCGGCATGCGGTAGCCTTTGGGGATGGCTTGGATTCGACACTTATCTAATCCAGTTGCCATCTGAATATCACGGCTGAACATTTGCAACCGACTTCTAAGGTGATTTGCAATGCCAAAATATAGCTTACTGTCATCATAAGTGTGTCAGTTTGCACTTTCCACTTAGGCCATATTTGATTGTAAAACCATGCCCTCTAGCGTCATTCAATCGCTATGAAAAGGGGTTTAGTACCACGCAAAAAAAGAGGATTCGGTAAATTCCCTGAAAGGTGCTTCTTCGTATATGGATGGGCTCTGAAGTATTGGTACCCTCAGATGAATGCACTGATAAGGTGGTATGCCATCCTCCCATGACTCTCACCAAAAACTTTTTTAGTTTCGGATCAATGCGATACGGATGTAGGTCATTGAATAGCCAGGTGTGCAGGACGCTGTCAAGAGCGTAATTTAGCAAGCGATATGGCAACAAAGTAGATTTTTTTGGCCTACAAATACAGAGTCGATAATAAGTTGTTCTTTGCAACCCCTTGACCCAACTTGGCACCCCTTCTGCTTCTCGGATAGTATGTTGTTGATCTGGAGGTACGCATTGACTCTTCCACTAATAATGGACGTTATGAATTTGTAGAGAGTTAATAAGCAAGTAATCAGTCTTGTGTCTGCAGGGTTTTGCACCGTGTCCGGGACAAGGTAGGTAATTCCCGCAGTGAGGAAGGATAGAAATTCCATCGGCCTACTAATGACCTGATTTATGCTTTATGCTTGTATATACTGGTAAATTTTGTATACCAGAAATTCTGTACCTGATTTATCATAGATTAGACTCTCGGTCACCAGTGACCGCGATGAACGCAAGTCGAACACGCTCCCTGTTTGTTGTCGCGGCGAGTTATAAAGCGATACTGGTCTGGGACTCGCTGCAGTCACATGCGTGGGAAACGCTCGACGAATCTCAGGTGCAACAAAGGGCGGTCAGATATTGTTACTTCCCCCGCCGTTTTTTAAGGTTTTGTGTGAAACAAAAGCTTATTAGAATCGAGACGAGGTCTGTCTCTCTGTCTGTCTGTCACACCCGATTTATTCGGAAACGGCTAGACCGATTGTCACGAAAATTGGTGAAAGTATGTAATTTGATGTTCCCTTTACATGCAGTAAGTGGCGCCATCTTGTGTTAAGTTTAAGGGAGGGCTCCCCATGGAATGGAATGGAATTTTTTTCACAGAATGTATCAAATGAAAGGTCTTAATTAGTACTTTTCGAAACTGGTCCAATATTTGATATTGAGTGAAACATAGGGGAGTGAGGGCTTAAAATATGATCCACAAAAAATGTAACAGGTCTCGTTCTCAGAACCTATCCAATCGAAAAATCTGAAAAAAATCACAATGGTGCATCTCTACGAAATCTAGACCTCAAAATATCCGATATCTGTACAAATAAAGAAAATAATAGTATATTTCCGCATTTTAGAAATTTACCCGGTACCCCGCCTTATATTCATCTCAGAAGTGCAAAATTTGGCATGCGTGTAACGAAGATGCACAGTTTGGTCAAGTTTGAAGAAAATACAACTATTATTAACAAAGTTATAGGGGTTGAAAGTTTACAATTTTTTCTGAATTTCATGTACTCTGCAACCTGCATGACGTCATCATCACATATAAATTCGTTAATACGACAACGAAATGAGTTCTTATGAATTGGGTCGCAAAGAATTATTTTGTTTTAGTTTTTTACTTATTTGTCAACCAGACATGTGTGTATGCAGGTATATAATATATGCGTGCTAATGAACTTTGCGGGTAATGCCTAATTCAAATAGATATAAGAAGTAAATTGGAAATATGGGCACGATCAATTTATATACGTGCATATATGTGTACAGTATTCGGAAATAGACAGTTTGTTTGTTTAGGGTGAGCGTAATATCTATGGCTGTAATATGTACGTATGTCTCGTAGTTTGAAAAAATATCAAGTATTATGTTGGATTTGTAGCTATATACGGATAGAAAAATGTGCGATTAAATTTCTTACATAAGATGAACACAAAACCTTTATACTCGAAGCACGAGATTTCGGTATTCCGACTTATTTCGTAGTTGGGGTTGGATGATAGAGAGGTTCATTCCACTTCATCCGCTGCCCACGCGAACCTGCTGTGGCGAAACAGCTGCAGCAGGCGGAGCAATGATTCTGGCCATCGTAGTGACTAAACGTTTAACGGCCCCAAGGTAAGCGGTTTCGACGCCGTGCTGTCCATTACGGGGGCCCGACCCAGTCGCCAAGTCAGACGACTCCCGCCATTTATCCGTACCGAACCTCAAATTTCTCCCTTTTCTCATTTTTGAGTTTGCATTTTATACCTAACCGTCAGGCATGGTGATAGCTTCCTCAGTGAGTAATCTGCAAGACTGCAAAGTTCCTGCACTTTCATCATCATCTATTTACCAATTTTCCTTTCATTTTTAAGGTTTTGTGTAAAACAAAACCTTGCTAAAATTGATTCACTGTCTAGGTGTCTGTCTGTCAGACGCACTTTCTCAAAAATGGCCAATCCGAACGGAATTTGGTGGACAGATGGGTACTATAAAATCCCATGCATACAGTGAGTGGCACAAATCTACGTGGGGTTTAAAGGGGGCTTCCCAGACATGCCAAAGGCGATGTAAAAATTTTCACCAGATATAGTCATGTGGGGCATCAAATGAAAGACCTCGATTCGTACTTTCTGAAACTAATTAATACTAGTTTTGACGTGGATTGTAAAATCCGCGAGTAACCAGTCAAAATCTGCACACTTAAAATGGGACAGAACTCATTGCCCAATCCAAAAACCCGAAAAAAATCAGAATGTTGTGCTTATATGAAATCTAGGCCTCAAAATATGTCCCATTCCGATATCTGCTCAAATAAACTTGTTAATAATATACTACTAACTTTTAGAAATTGACTAAAAAACCCCCTTAAGTTCATCCTAGGAGTACTCAATTGTGCATAGAGGATGGTATCGCGAATATGCATGCACAATTACATGGAAATTTGGCTATTAGTGTCAAAGTTGTAGCAGTTGAAACTTATCAATTTCGTGGGAATTTACTGCATTTTCAGTCATGTAGGCAAGATGCTGACGTCATAATTAACGAAAATAATTACCAGTCATTTTTAAGCTTTTTTATAAACACAAAGCATTATCAAAATCGATTCAATGTCTCTCTGTCTGTCTGTCGGTCACACCCGATTTATTCGAAAGCAGCTACCAAATATGATCATGTGGGGTATCAAATGAAAGGGCTCGATTAGTACTTTTTCGATCTTGTTTCTGATATCGGGTGAAGTATAGGGGAATGAGGGCTCAAAATGTGTGCGCCAAAAAGTGAAGCAGGTGTCGTTATTAGGACCTATCCAACCAAAAAAAACTGAAAAAAATTACAGTAGTGGATTTCCTCTAAATCTAGGTCTCAAAATTCATCCGGTGTCGATATCAGCACAAATAAAGTTAATATGTAAGAGTATAGTTCCGCATTTTACAAATTTTCTCCGTTCATTCTAGAAGTACAAAGTTTGGCATTGGTGTAAGGGACAACCTAGGGCACAATTTGGGCATTATCACCACGAAGTTAGCTCATATGATTGGAGGGGTCGCAAGGAATTATTTTGTATCAGTTTTTTAGTCATTTGTATATCAATATCAATTACTCCACTACTATGTGTATATAGGTATACATATAACGATCTAATGAAATTTCCGGGTAGTCTCTAATTCAGGTAGATATATTTGTACATTAAACCAGCGGTATTTCATGTACCTTCTATATGCGTACATATATATGCTTTTGTTGGAAGTAAATCGGAAATATGGACACGATCAATTTATATACGTCCATGTATATGTACATTATTCGGTAATAGGCAGTTTGTTTCTATAAGGTGAGGATAATATCTATGTCTGGAAAAATATGAAGGAATATGTTGGACTTTTAGCTATATACGGATGGAAAAATGTGTGTAAAAGTTTCTCACATAAGATGCTCACAAAACCTTTATATCCGAAGCGCGAAATTTCGATATTCCGACTTGTGTGTATCTGTTTTAGGTTATTTTCTTCACATTTGTTCATAATATTGAATTCCTAGTGTGAAGCATATGAGGTTGACTATTATCAATACAGTGCTCTCCATATCAAATTATTTGTGGAAATGGCTTTTTAAAAAATTCGGGGCAGTTGAGTTTTTTACTATGTATGTACAAATGAAACATGGTTCGTCACATAGGGAACCACAAAACCTGCTGAAACTGACGCGTTCAACTTCCGGTTTTCCGACTTAATATTACTTTGATATACTTTACTTTTTTGTTATTTTCGTTTGAATATACCAACATGAATTTCAGCTAATTTCTTATTAATTTGAGGGCGTTTCCCTCCAATTTTCTAAATCGCAAAACACACTTTAAGAAAGGGGAATCCTCCAACATAATGGCCTGAAGAATTCAAGGCTGGGTGGGAACCACAAAGGTAGCAATGCACTGCCCATTAGAGGCAGGAGTAGCATTGAGGATGCAATCCGCCATGGATTTTCGCTCTCGACCGTGGCACTCGAGTTCGGAGTATTAAGGTTTTACCCGCGCGGTCAAGCCATTATTTTTTTGTGTTTCATTTCCAGGGTTAGCTCGCATGTTTATTTTCCAATAGGTTGCTGCGATATTCCGATGGTTGTTTGTTTTTCAGCTTGCAGTGTGGACCCACGCATCGGTATAAATCTCGAGTTGTGTGAAGGATCGAAGTGTTCAAAGGAGCTCCCACCACACCGAGCCTGGCTAGCATTGAGACAAGCAAGCGCATGTCAATGGAACACTTCGGTGGTATTTTCGGGGGAATTTCACAGTGACTAGATGGTCCCGCAGTGGTCAAAATAAGCTACGATTCAGTGGTGACCGAGTGCAAGGGCCTGGATGATTTCACCATAAAGTTCTCATTTCTCAACGAATATTTGGATAGCATAATATGTATAGGAAGCAAAAACCGCCAGGCAACCATATGGAGCTTCGGAAATCTAGCTACCAAATACCTGAAAAAAAACAGCAACAACAGCGTTTAATCCAATATCATAAAAAAGATCATTTTTGAAAAGTACTAATTGGCCCGATGGCGCAAGTGGTTAGAGCGTCGTAGCGGAAGGTCCCGGTTCAAATCTCACTGGTGGCAGAGGGATTTGCTATCGTGACTGGATGTCGGACACTAGTTGACTCAGCTGTCAATGAGTGCCTGAGTCAAATAAGTGTAATAATCTCGGGCGTGCGTAATGCTGACCACATTGCCACCTATAATGTGCTGTAGGGCACTGTTGCTGTCTTGAATGATGTGCTCTAACACGCTTCAAGGCCCTGATCTAATTGGATTGTTGCGCCAACGATTATTATTATTTTTATTACTAATTGATACCCCGCATGATCATATTCTGTGAGAAAAATTTGCTCCCCCCTTTCGCATGTACGGGGAGTCCCTCTTAAAGCTAACACAAAGTGATACAACTCGTAGCGGTTCACATCATTAAATCATCAAATTTCATCACGATAGCTACAGCCGCTTCGGAGTAAATCTTGTGTGGCAGTCAGACGGACAGGCAAACATTGATGGAATTTTATTAAGGTTTTGTTTCACACTTGTGTTTTTCATTTTTCTTCAAATTCGCCGTTTTCTTATTTTTAAAAGAATATTTGCATATTTGAGGTTCCACCTATTTCGACAAGTCTACCGAATGGACACAAATTTTTTTTTCTTAATTCGGACTACCACAAAAATCTGCAGCTCGCCCAAGAGCGACATCTTTTTTTCAGGGAGTTTACTTTGATCAGAGAAGCCCATACATTGATGAATGCAAAATTAAGTAAAAAAGAGAAATTGGTTATAAATTTTAAGCTTGCCTAAAAAAAGAATGAAATACCGTTGAAATTCAGAGCATTACACTGCATTATTACTTTAAGAGGAACTTTTCCAAGTTTTTACTTAGTGGAAAGCTGGAAATCCCTACAATTCGTTACCTAATATATATATACACGTCCATGCATGTTAGATTATAACTGCAAAAAGTATCTCCGCTTCTTAAAAGATTTTGCCGTGCTGTACTTAGCTAGTTTACCAATTGTTGATCGCTGACAATAATTAGAGAGGGAACTGGAAATCATTTGAAAATATGAAACATGGATATTCGTATTATTAGTAAAAGCTCTTCCTTTTTGCTACTCTCTGGATTCTTTTATAAAGTCTTGGAAAACTCAAATTTTACCGAAATGTAAGAAAGTATATTTTCATTTTATGTTGAGGGAACTCACCTGTTATGCGACTTGACACGGAAGAAACTCGATTGTATCTCAATGTTTTGCGAAGAAAGGTATTATGCCATCAACTAAAAAATAAGATTAATTACTTTTCACAAGACTCAAATAAATATTATTGAAACAAACGACTGGACCACACTAGCTTATATTTAAGATTTCATTATTTGAATGGTTTCGACTTTATTGAATGTTAGCTTAGAATCGTTCATTTTCATTTGGAGCGGATATGGAGATTTGTCAATGTCCCGGTTAAAAATTGGAAGGGAACAGGATTTCATTCACTAGCCCGCACAAAGCAAATATTGCAACAACTGCTCTAATAACTGCGATGGAGGTATTTTTCATAAGTACGTGCACTTGCTCTTTATATTATAACGGCGCACATTTGCGATTAATTAGTAATTCATAATTCCCACCTAAAACACAAAGTTAGGGGAGAGAGCTAGACCGGTTTTTCACAGCAACCAGCTCAACTCAACACTGAGGACCGAATGATATTTACCACTATTTTCCGAACGATTTATACTAATGCTGCTGTTTTGAGTTCAAGCACGAACACGATACACATTAGTCCTCGGTGAGTTGAATGTCTTAAAGCACCTACATAATCTATTTCTCGAAGGTATCAACGCTTTCTATTTATTATTCACAGTATGTTGCTCCACTTGGCTCCCGTTGGTATCTATCCCCCTGAGGCGCTTGTGAACACTATAATGGGGCAAGTCGTTTTAAGCTTATGTAGGTAAAGTTCTGTAAACCAGTTTGCTGTGTAGGTAGAGAAGACATATATACAGCGCTTTGCTTGCTGTTCTAGCGATATATGATGAGGGCGACGAATAGCTTATCTAGGATTAAATAAAATGTAACGAAGTACAAAAAATGCTGAAGAATAAACTCTAAAATAGACGGCACGACGAAAAGCAGTTAATCGTAAGTTTCTGGTAGCTCCCACATGTCCAATGGTGGATAATTTGTTAAGGTTTTGTATTAGACGAAACATCAAAGTCTGTATGCTGTTTGTCGGCTGCACACAATTTATTCGAAACCCATTTTATGTTTATTTTAATGAGGAGGAGGTAAATATTTACTTCACAAATGTAATCATGTACGACATCAATTAATACAGGCGTTACTTTCGACGATTGTTTCAAAGAATGTGGTTAGGGGGTTAAAAAGTGCACATTTAAAGCAAGGACTGGTTACGAATCTGAAGGTCGGAAAACCGGCATCTGGACATTTCATGTATCAAACGCTTTAGATCTTGAAAGTATTGTACCGTTGATAGTTAATTTGACCCACTTCAAACTTGGAGTTCGACATTATTTAGCAATTGCAAAAGTTCACTTGCAACCGATACAAAAAAGGAATGCACACAACATGTGGGAAGGTTTCATCACTCTCCTCACAAAATCTTCAAACAGTGTTCGTAGATATTCCCAGCTTCCCCAGGTGATAACACCTCGCCTTGTGGACATCCTTGAGTAGTACTGTCGGTAGCTCTATTAGCCTACTCTCTAACATTCTGCCCATCCAGAAGGCCAGGGTTTTTCTACTTCCTAGGGCATTAGGGCATCTAATATCTCTGTGTGCGATGCGTTATCGAACACTCTTTCGATGCCTACAAACGCAACAGTTTTATTTCTTTTGTTTCTATGGCATCCCGTACTACATCCGTCAGCTGATACAGGGCAGTTTCGGTTGACCATACTGCCCGGTAAGCGAACGTTAGTTTCAATATAATTTGTTTAGGAGCTTCTCCACCGTCTTAAATACGAACGATGTCAGGCAGATTGGTCTGAAAGTTTCAGTAGTAAAAGGATCATTTTAACCTCGTTTCGGAATAAAGGCAATTTTTGAACGCTTCCATGTCCTTGATATATATCTCAAGGATATGCTGCCTATTACCGCTTTTAGAAGGGATTCTAAGATGTTTTTTTTTAGCCTCTCTGGAGTAGTGCTGGGAAAATGCTATTTAGTCCGGGCATACCTCTTTCGCAAGTTCCCAATTCCCTTTTTTCCCCTTCTGTCCGTTATTGGAGGTCAAGTCGAAAGCTATTATCCTCCTCTTTCTTGGTAAATGTACCATTTTCCTTTTTCAGACCGACCAAAGATATTGCTTTGCCTTGGTTATAGCTTTGTATAGCCTGGTTGCGGCTTATTCCACCCTTCACAAACCGTGTGGGGAGATCCGTTTTTAAGGTTTTGTGTGAAACAAAACCTTACTAAAATTGGTTTAATGTCTATCTCTCCGTGTGTCACACACGATTTGCTCCGAAACGGCTGGAGCTATCGTCATGAAATTTGGTGAGAATAAGTGCTCTGTGAAACCGAGATAAGAGATGTCTGCTCTTTTCTGATTTAATGAAACAAAACGAGAAGTTTCAACGAAATTCATCATCATCATCAACGGCGTGACAACCGGTATCCGGCCTAGGCCCGCCTTAATAAGGAACTCCAGGCATCCCGGTTTTGCGCCGAGGTCACGGCATCACGGATTACTTTGTCGAAGGCCAGGTTAAAGAGGCCGCATGATAGGGCATCCCCTTGTCTTAGACCGATGTTGATGTCGGATGGTCTTAAGAGTGAACCCGCTGCCGCTTTTTCTGGCCTCGCACATTAGTCACGGTCAGCCTAGTCTTATTGATTTCGTCGGGATACAGAATTCTCTCATGGCCGTGTACAGTTTTGCCCTGGCTATGCTATCAAGGACGGCTTTAAAGTCGATGAGTAGATGGTGCATTTTTCAACAGTTTTTTCATCGCCTGCCGCAGAGAGAAAATCTGATCTGTTGCGGATTTACCTAGAGTGAAGCCTCTTTGGTATGGGCCAATGATGATCTGAGCGTATGGGGCTATCCGGCCTAGCAAGATAGTGGAGAATATCTTATAGATGGTACTCAGCAACATGATACCTCTACAATTGCTGCAGTGTGTGGTATCTCCCTTTTTATGTATGATACAAATAATGCCTCTTTGCCAATCGTCAGGCGTTGATTCGCCGTCCCATACCTTGAGCACAAGTTGATGAACCACTTGGTGTAACTGGTCGCCTCCATATTTAACTAAATCGGCTGTAATTCCATCGGCTCCTGGTCACTTATGATTTCTAAACCGATGAATTGCACGGACTATTTCTTCTATACTTGATGGTGGCAGTATTTGTCCGTCGTCTTCAGTTGGCGGGACCTCAAACTCGCCGATGTTCTGGTTGTTCAGCAGCTCATCAAAGTACTCAATCCATCGCTCCAATATGCCCATTCTGTCGGAAATCAGATTCCCCTCTTTGTCTCGGCAGGATGAGCATTGAAGTGTAAAAGGCTTCATTCTGCTGACTTGTTGCTAAAACTTCCGCGGTTGCTTTCTATACTTTTCGAGTTCACAGACTTGTTGGTTCCCGCAGGTTTCCTTTTTCCGTCTGTGAAGTCGCCTCTCCGCTCGACGCAGTTCGTGATAAGTCTCTGCGCATGCCCGCGTTCTTTGAGAATGCAACATTGCTCAGTACGGGGCATTTTTCCTTTCCGTAGCTTACATTCATCGTCAAACCATCCGTTCCGACTTTTTGCAGCTGGGGCCTAGTATGTTTGTGGGCGTATCCATGAAAGCGTTCTTCAGGTGGTTGTGAAGATCATTTGTTGTTATTGCGGCATCCATTTCCGTCTTATAGGTGTCGTGGAGACCTGTGTTGTAGATGGCTTTAGTATTCACTCTCACCTAATTGTCAGAGGTGTAGGTGGTGTCGTAATTCGAGCTTGTAGCACCATGCCAATGATATAGTGGTCCGAGTCTATATTGGCCCCCCTATATGTTCTGACATTCATCAAGGCTGAGAGTGGTCCCGTCTGGAGAGGCCCACCTATGTTTGTGAACCGCTTTCCGCGCAAACCAGGTACTTCCAACAACCATTTCGTGCGATACTGTTAACTGACTAATGCGTAGTCCGTTATCATTGGTATCCCTATGTAAGCTATGGGAGCCAACGTATTGCCTGAATACGGGTTCCTTCCCTACTTGACTGTTAAGTATGATTTTGATATCAGACTTGGGACAGGCGGACCCTCGGCTCAACTGCCTCGTAGAAGGTATCCTTCTCCGACTCTGCAGTCTCTTGTGTAGGTGCGTGAACGTTGATGAGGCTTTCTAAGCTTGCCCCGCAAACGCAGATTGCATAGCCTTTCGCTTATATTTTCAAAGCCGGTTTAATTTTTTGGCTGACTAAAAAACCTACTCCGAGCACATGGTTTACTGGATGGCTGCTATAATATATGGTGTAGTGGCTCTTCTCCAGGAAACCGATCCCTGTTCATAGCATCTCTTGCAACGCTGTTATATCAGCCTTATACTGGGACAGGGTGTCGGCTAGCTGCTCAGCAGCATTCGGTCTACACAGGGAGTGCACGTTCCTTGAGAAAATGCGCAAATCGTTAATCCGTTGCCGTTTTCGGGTTCGTCGTTGTAAGATCCATCCTGTCCGAGGCTCCTTTCGGGCTTCACATCGGTTTTCCGTGTAGGGTTGTCAGCCCTACCCAACCCCCAACCTGGAGGACCAGTTGGTACATTTTGTCCTGCTTTTAGGCGCGGGAGGCTTGCCTTCATCTTTCTCCGTCTGCAGTTTTCCATAAAGAAAAAAATTCCAGCGATCATCACGTGGAGGTGGAGATAGGGTTTAGTAGTAGAACTGTTGGTGTTGATTCAGCAGACTTGAACTTGTACATGTGTATATTTTGCAATTTAAAAATATATGGAGGACTATTTGGATTTCCAGCTATGTACGAGTAGAAAATCGTGCACAGAAAGTTTCTCACATAAGATGAGCACAAAACCTTTATACGTGAAGCGTCTAGCTTTGGGTATCCCGACTTTTTTTCAGATATTTCAGCCAAATAGTTTCTGAGAACGGGAGGTGTTTCACTTTTTGGGGCACATATTTTATGCCCTATCTTCTCCATGTTTTATCCAATATCGGAAAATCTATTAGGAGGACCGTTTTGAATATTCCGTCAACTATCCGTACGTTGTACTGTATTCCCGACCGTTTTTAATGAGACCTTCTGTTAACGGAGCTGACATGACTACTCATTGTCATTTCTAAAACGTGTCTGATAAAGCGACAGCTGCCGCAAAAAAATCCAATTTCCAGAAATTGTTAACTCGCTTATATTTACCGGGGATGCCTGTTTAGTGTTTACATTAACCGGGAAACTCTCACTTCGTAACATAACGATTGTTTCAATATATCGTTTTTGAATCATAATTATAGGTTTTACTGTTCCCACTATAAAATGTAGGAAGATGAGACAACCGTTTGATGAACCATGTATTCAAAATGAGTGGGAAAAAGTATGTATCAACAATGCGTGAAAAGGTGGAGATAATTAAAGTGAGTGAACGGGAGTGAACGGGGGGGCTCCGGCTTCAAAATTCAACGGCTGTAAGACCCAAATCGGGCACATTTTAAAAAGTGATTTTAAATAAAATCCCAAACGGCCATTTTTAAATTCACAGGGACTGACAATAGACACTGCAACATATGAATGGTTTTACAGGGCACGGACAGCCGTTGGTAAAAAAGAAAACTCTAGAAATTGCTCAAGCATTGGGAAAAACAGATTTTAAAGCACCTACTGGTTGGTTTAACAAATTTAAGTTGAGACACTCTATAGGGTAGGTGGGTGTCAGTGGTCGCTGCGGGGGGCCCAATTAGCGCTGTAGTGTGCCGTTTTGGTGCCTCAAACTCCTAATACCGTGACTGATGTTATGAGAGCAAGGAGGCGGAGTCCTGCCGGCTCAAGTCTTCAGAGAATGCCCGTAGCGTTCACAAAGGAAAGCTAGAACTAGACAATCGCAAAGGGTGTGTATGTTTGTTTCCCCCTCTTCTCAGCAGTTTCGGCAATGCTAATTGAAGGGTATGCAAAACCCGTGTGGCGTAGTACCTATGGGCCAGTGTCCTGTCAGACTGCCGTAATTTGGTACGCATTTGCACGCACCTGGCACAGGAGCTCTCGCGATCGGGTTTTGTTACAAGCAGGTAAATCCTCCTTTACTTGGCACAGGTGGTGAGCCTTTGCCATCCGAGGATCGCGGCTGTTAAGTAATGCGAATAGATTCCGCCCTTGACAATCACTAACGGAACATAGACTGTACCCGCTGCAGGACTGCCAAGAGCAGAGCCCCGCCTGGCCAATCAGTCAGCCCGCTTAATTCCTTGTATGTTTCTATTACTGGGACGCCAGAATAGGGTGACCTAGGGCATGCTGCCTAGAGTGGTCAGTGTGTTTCTCTACGGTCCCACTAGCCTGGAGGATGATGACGCTGAGTACCAGGCCTTAATGGCCGCTGGTCAGAATGGCTATGTTACGCTTGGGGCTCGGATCATGCAACCACTATCGACAGGCCCCAGTATCACCAGCATTTCCGCTTGGAATACACTCGTGAAACATCCGACCATACGACTCGAATGGACTGCATGTTTTCGAGAAAACCCCCGCACAGACCATCTGCAACACGCTGCGGGTCTTCCACTCTATCCTGGTTGGAAAGTCCACAGTAAAGCATCTCTTGAAGTTCTGTTTTCGTGTGGCATAGTTCATGAGGAATGCCCAGATTTCCCGAGGTATTTCGTCTAGGATGTCACTATGGCCGTAGGGAGTCGCTGTCCAGCATTCGGACTGACAAAGTCTCACGACACTGAACGCTACAACGCATTTAATAGGAAGGTTTAGGGGGAGGAAATGCAGGAGCACATTGGGAGCATCTGCAGGGTAGGACTGCAAAGTCCCGGTAGCATCGGCACACGCGGTTTTTTGAATCCTATTAAGCTACGTTCTATTGTGTCTCAATGCTTGCCACCACACAATATAGCCGTACGTTAGAACTTCCAGAAAGACTCGGCCGGAGACCCGATTTCTTCACAGTTAGTAGTTCTATGATCAATCTCCAATTCTTTATATTGGAGAAAAGAAGCGATCTTTCTTTTTTTTTTAGGGTAGATGGATGCAGTTAAGCAAACAGTGTTGGACTCCCGATTCGGTACGTCGTCGGACTACCAACTAAACACCTCTCCATCGTCAGAGAGCTGGCCTGGAACCGTTTGTTACTTCGGGCCAGCCCCCGAACTCTCCCGCCTTGCGGAGCCTTCAAATCAGGGAATTCCTTTCACCAACGGGAGGGAAGAGGAGGAAGGGAACTGTCAGTTCAAGGAGCCCCCTGCCATCCGGCTCCTCCATCGGTCGAGTTCTATCTTCTTAGCAACGAGAAGGGCCCGAACGTAATGGGCAACACGGTTCCACCTGTCAGCAGTCCTCAGCATCTCTTCCACAATGTTGTCTGGAGAGCGATCCCCTGTGTTTAAATAGAGCTGCTGACGAACCCCATCCCACCTTCCACAAGAAAAAAAAGTGTGGGCATCGTCCACAACTCCATTGCAAAACACGCAATCCGGAGAACGTGCCTTTCCAATCTTGTGCAGGTAAGACTGAAAACTTCCATGCCCACTTAAAAACTGGGTAAGGAAATAATCAGTCTCACCATGCTTCCGATTCAGCCACGCACCTAAGTTGCCGATGAGCCGCGCAGTCCATCTGCCTCTAGTTTCATTTTGCCAAAAGAGCTGCCACTCGTCTAGAGTGTGTTGCCATTCTTCGCGAGCAACCACCTCCCTTGGTTCATCTTCCTTGAGCTTGTATATGGCCTGACGCTCCCTAGCAAGAAGGGCAACGGGGATAACTCCCGCGATCACCATCACGCCGATTCAGAGACTGTGCGGTACGCAGACGCCACCCGTAAAGCTCCCCGTCTCTGTACTTGCGCGAGGCGTCTACGATATACCTCCTTGTTAAGAGCGCCAGCTCATACCTCTGCGCCGTAGAGCAGGACAGACTGCGTTGAGCTCATCAGGAGACGTCGCCTACTAGACGTAGGACCCCCAATGTTTGCCATTAGCCTACTTAACGCCGAAACTCCAGCCGCAGCCTTGTTCGCTGCAGCTTGGATTTGCTCAGAAAAGCTCATCTTTGAGTCAAGAGTCAACCCGAGGTACTTTACCGCTGATTTTGACTCGATTATCGACTCGCCGAACAATATGGGACGCAGGGTCGGAATTCTCTTTCTAGTCAGGATGACTACTTCGGTTTTTTCCAGTGCAAGGTTGAAACCATGAGTAGTCATCCATCCGCTTACCCGTCGCATCAATATGCCGAGTCTGCTTTGCGCCTGTTCGATAGTGCGTCCAGCAACAAGCGCTGCGACATCATCTGCGTAGCCGACCAGGCGCGACTCTTCTGGCATGTCGAGTTTAAACAGACTGTCATAGGTAGCGTTCCAGAGGTCCGGCCCTAGGATGGATCCCTGTGCTACCCCCTTTGACCCTCTAGTGTTTCATAGAGCAGGGAGCGGTTCCTCAGATAGTCTCTCAAAATCCGTAAGAGATAGTTCGGCACGTTGAGCGTATTGTCTAGTGTGCCTAGAATGTCTTTCCATCTTACGGAATTGAAGGCGTTTCTGACGTCAAGCGCTACGAGGAGCACCACCCGTCGAGTTCGGCGTTACGTGCCTCTGCTCGTCGAACGGCGTCCACGACCTGCATGACAGCATCAATTGTCGATCTCCCTGCCCAAAAGCCAAACCGCCGGGGAGATAAATCTCCGGCAGCGCGTATCGCTTCAGCGAGTCTATTTCTGATGAGCTTTTCGAGCACTTTCCCAGCAGTATCAAGCATACATAGCGGGCGGTATGAAGACGGCAATTCGGGATCGCCTTTCCCTTTAGGGATCAGCGCATGCTTCGGAACTTTCCAACGAGCGCCGAGCAGTAGGTCTGGCCGGTGTTGGAATACCAGTTTGTATACCTCTGCTGGAATACCATCGGGTCCTGGCCCCTTCTTGTTTTTCATAGAGAGGAATGCTTGTTCCAACTCTTTTATAGAGAAAAGTGGACAGTCCTCTGCGCTCTCCACGCCGACGTCACCATCCCATACGGGGTGTGCAGGGAAGAGTGCCCTCACAATGCGGTCCATCTGCTCGGCCTTAAGTGAACAGGGTTTCCGCAGAGCCCCGATTTGTCTGGTTACAAGTTTGTAACCGAGTCCCCACGGATCCCCATTCACCTCGTCGATCAGATCTTGCCAGCAGCGAGCTTTGCTCTTGTTTATTGCCCTGCGGAGTCTCCTATTGGCTGATTTGTACTCCATCATATGGTACATACTTCCTCCCGGTCGCTTAGATGTTGTGTTAAGCGGCGCAGCCTGTGACACTCTTTCCGGAGCCCTGCGATTTCCACTGTCAACCAATACATGGACGGTTTGCCACGTCTTGATGACCTCCTGGGCATGGAGGCTCCGCACGCCGTCGTTATCAGGTCCATAACTAAATTTACGACAGTGTCTGCTGCGGCGCCACCGCCCCAGGAGTATCGTCCAGCGCGGCCCCACCTGTTCCAAGAGTTTCAACAAACTTCCCGGTGTTCCCTTTCGCGACGTTCCATGCACAGAAAGATCGCCGGGGTGGCGCACACCGAGAGTTTGTGTCCTCCACTTCGAAGGCAATGTATTGGTGGTCGCTTGCCGAGAAGTCTTCCAGAAGTCGCCATCCGTCCACCAGTCACACCAGTGATTCCGACGTGAAGGTTACGTCTGGAATGCTCCCTCGCAGCCCGGGCGCCGGAACGTTGGGGTGGATCCGGTGTTTAGAACTACCAGTCCTGTTCTCGCCGCCATTTCCAGAATTCGTTTCCCTCTGGAATCTGTGTGAGGCATGCCCCATTCAAGTGCCCTAGCATTGAAGTCACCCCCGACCAGGATCCGCCCATCCGCGCTTAAGATAGCGTCCTCCAAAGCATCAAGCCTGCGACGAAAGTCCGGCATCGTCTCATTCGGCGTAAGATAGACACTAAAAAACGTTATCCCTGAACACCGAATCCAGACAAAGCCGTCTCCTCGGCCTTGGGCAAGATCCCCTAGGAGGGTGCGGTCCTAAACCCAGATGGCAGTGGTACCTGATATGTCTGGGTGCCATGAAACTGGGCCCTTGTTTCGGTATTGCTCACTGATGAGTACTAAATCAGCTTTGGTCTCCGCAGCGAACTGCGCTAGCAACTCGTGAGTGGTTGCACTCCGGTGCATATTGATTTGTAGGATGCGAATCATTTTGACCGTATCCTAGCTCCTTCCAGTTCTGCTCTGAAGTTTTCAGAACTGAAAACTGGACACCGCCTCGATCCCGCAGTGTGCGCAATGCTCTCATCAGTCGCGCCACGGTCCCTGCATAGGACGCAGCTTTCCTTTTCATTGCAGCTGTTCGCTTTATGGCCTGCCTGACCGCATTTACGGCATGTTGCCCTTCTGTTAGGTCCCCGACAGTTTGCAGATCCAAACATCTGTAACATTTGGTTGGGGCGGCCCGAATTCGTATCCTACACACTACCCAACCAATTCTTATTTTCCCGCTGTTTAGAAGCTTCCTCGCGTATTGCTCGGCAACTTCCACCACAGTGAGTTTTAGCCTCAGGAGTTTGCGGAGGTGATACCAATCCGGATATTGGTTACCCCCGAGCATTCGCGTTTGATGGCCTCTTCTACCTCCTTCTTTTCCGTGAGACAGTCAAGGTCTCGGATTTCTAAAGCACACGTGGGTTCCAGGCTAGAAACCAAAGCTTTTTCTCCTTGAAGCCCCTTGACTGCTTCTCAGAACGTGACTTTATTTATAGTCTTCGGGCCTAGTTCGACTAAAACTCCACCACCCTTCGTTTTACGTATGGAAGACACCTCCGCTCCGTTGTCTTCGGTTTTGATTTTGTAATGGATTTCGCTGAGGACTTCCGCAAAAGTCTTGCCTTCTATCGGCTTAATAAGCAAAGCTGGCGGTCTAGTCCTCCTTCGTCTCCCCACCTTTTCTTTTGGCACTCCGTCCTTCGTGTCCGCCTTAGTTTTAGGCAGAGGTTTTTCTGATGGCGCGACGTGTTGTTGTCTTTTGATCCTCTTCGCCTTCTTTTTTCAGCCGTGGAGAGTACCTGAGTGAAGTCTCCTTCAGATGTCCCTTCCTCCTTTCGTTTTTTACCGAGTTCGCTCTGCAATGGGCTGTCAGCGATCCGTTTGGCACTCGTGGTGTTCTCCTCGGGAAGCGCGGTTGTTTCTGCTTCCTGCGGATTTTGTCTTACTTTCCATGTTCGCCTATAGTATGAAATCCAGTCCAGAAGCTCTTCCAGTTCCATTAGCCCGTTTTTCACCCCCTCACCGAAGTTTTTCTGGAGGAACGTCGAAGATCGCATGTGCTTGACAACTGCCGTGCATTTTTTAATAAGTCTTTCCTCTTCCCTCAGGGATCGTCAACGATCCTTCATGGGTCGTTTACAATACGGGGAGTGGCGTCCCCGAGGTGCCCAAGCAAGTAGTTCTGACCTCCTAGCTGGCATAATACTTGCGTCCTAGGTAGTAGCCTCGAGAAAGTTTCTCGGTGAAGAGCGAACTGCTAATGACCGATACACGCCAGGACACACTGAGAGTACTTGCAGCCGTCGACAACTCCTTGTCGACGTCGATGAGGTGATGTGAGCCTAGCTCTGCCAAGGTGGTAGTTGTGGCGTGTATCAGGAGCCAGTCCCTTCGGGACCCTGGTCGGGTAGTGTGCATTGAACCGGTGTTAGTAGACCGCGTTGCCACGAGCGAGCGTTGATCCGTCCGTGAATTCCGAGATCAGCTAAGCGTAGGTCAGGCCTCAGGGAACTGGGGTAGGGGCTGTGTCCCCGAGGGTACCCGTTCCTGACTATTGCGGCCCGCTCCCTTGCACACGATGTGCTGGTAAACAACTCAAATGGAGAATAAAAACGAACGAAACGAGGAGATAGTGGAAATGAAGAGTGAGCTGCAGCGCCCAGCGAAGGACGCAACAAGGGCTGAAATACGTGACGAGACATCGGGACACGCAGACGGAGAGAAAGACTGGGAAACACAACACAACACAGATAGGAACCCAGACCATACCGCACAGTGCTGTAATTGGGGAAAGAGGCACAGTGGAAACTGCCGAAACTAATAAAATGGTTTCGAATATAAGCCGAGTGGGAGGACTGTCGATTACTCTGGCGCAAGCGGAAGAGTCGGCTACCCTTGCCTTGGTGGTGAGTAGCATCAGTTCCGTTTTCGTCAGATTTATGCCGAGTCCGCATCTTGCGACCCACAGGCACGCCTTTCCCAATACTCCTTCCATAATGTCAATAGAGGAAAACATCCCTGACACTAATATCACCAAGTCAGACGCAGACGCTTCCACCTTTATCCCTCTCCTGTCCAATATTCGCAAAATTTTATCCATTACTATTAACTAGGGTACCGGAGAGATATCACCACCTTGGGGCATGCGCCTGCTCGCAGCTCTGGTGAAGTGGTTGCCTTCCAGACCCGACTGGATTATCCTGGTTCTTACCATGAATATTATCCAATGCGCCTTCTTGCTGTATTTAGTAGGGCCCGAGACTTCGATCTGCGAAATATCTCTGATTACACATTTTCTAATTCTCTACCCTAAGAATCCCATTGTCGGTTACTAGGGTGATATCGAGGACCTTTTCCCAACCGTCACAGTTCTCTAAGCTGGGAAAATGAAAGATTGGTGGCTTACCTCCTTCTTTGATTTCCGAGCTGCCCAGCGTATGCCTTGCATTGGCGTCGCAGCCTATCAACAGGTTGGCCTTTTTTGTTGCTATGGTGACATTCGCTGCCCCCGCCTCCTCTAGTTCGTGCACTGCTAGGTCGCTGGAACTGAGGTCCGAACACAAAAAAAACGTACAATCTCTTCATCGTGAGGATACAAGCTTTATGTCTGCCCAGATTAGCGCCTCCTGTACGGTGGAATAAATTACAATATGTGCTGTGGGGCCCTTTGATGGTTCGGGCACCTCCAATTCACAGCTCCTATACAGCAGATTAGCCGAGGCACAATTCGAGTGCTGCATATTTATCTGGGTAACCATCAGCATGATCTGCTTGCGTGGAGGGTTCCTCAGTCCCCGTCGGACCATCGATCCTCATCTCTTCTAACAGCTCGTTGGCGGCGTCGATTTGATCCAGGTCGTCGTCTGTTTTTGCAGAGCGAAACACTTTCACTTTACGTTCCTGACTCCGAACCGTAATTTATGGCCTACCTTTTCCAGTGCCCGGATAGCTGAGTGGTTAGAGCACGAAGCTATCAGACGGAAGGTCGCGGTTCAAATCTCCCTTGTGACAGTGGGATTTGTATCATGATTTGACGTCGGGTACCAGTTGATTTAGCTGTGTCAAATCAGGGTAATAATCTCGGGTGAGCGCGATGCTGACCACATTGCCTCCTATACTGTACCGTTACGGTCTTGAATGAAGTGTTCTAACACACTTCAAGGCCCTGATCTAATTCGATTGTTGTGCCAACGATTATTATTATTACTATTTGCTAGTGCATCCATTTATACGGAGCTTGGGCTGTTCGTCTGGGATTCTTCCGCCTTGATGACTACACTCCATGGGAATCCTGGAGTTTTTTTAAGGCGTAGGAATTGGACGGATCTTTGGCAACCAGATGCGAGCGACCGGTGCCCTGAGAATCGCGTCGTAGGGAATAACTTTTAGCTTTACACCCTCCTAGGTATCCCAGATCTTAGCGACGCAAGAACCGAAAAATTCCCTGGAGAATTGGTTCTCTCATGCTATAACGTGGAATCCACGGACCACCTGAGAGGAATCAAAGCAGGGGATGGATCCCGTGCTTTTTAGCAGGTTTCCGGTGACCGACATTCTTGCCGGTCTTTGTGGATTCCAAGCTGAAAACCAGTAGTCCATTTGCCGTCTAGCTCCGGGAGATCGCTGCGGTTGGTTTCAGCACAGCGGTGCAACGGCTGACATCTTGGTCCTATTAGTACCTTCTCCACGGGAGGAGAGAAGACGATCCCCGGGATGTTGCTTCGGTTCATTCACTCGCCAGATTCACTTGCTCCAAACACATGGCCAGCAGGCAAACAGATCCTCGTGAGTTAGATGAGCCTAGTTCTAGCCCGGTCCTAAACATTCTGGGCCGGTCTAAAGATGGCTTCCAGCTGCCACCGCGAGGAGCTCGTGTGAGGTTTAGCCGCATTATAAAAATTTAACCTGATGCATATTCCGATCCGGCTACTTGAGACACTTCATAAAATGCAGAAGTATTGGCGGAGTAGGAGGATCGGTGGACATAAACTTTATCTCTGCCTAGACACTGAAAATCGAGGTCTAGTGTGCCGGGTATTCTACAAGTGGCATTATAAATTCCGATGAAATGGGTTTAATTTTACGAGCGTTGCCAGATAGACCAATATCGTTGAAAGGAGAAACTTGTGAAGAAGGAAAAATACCAAAAGAACGTGTTACCATCTTGCTGTGTGTGAATATCAACAAAAAAGCTTGGCTAATTGGAACAATTATGTCCTCCTGGCTACTGGGTCGAAGTCGAAATACCGGAAGTTCGGTGCTTCTGCTAAAAAGTTTTGTGTTCATCTTATGTGAGCAAGTCTCTGCGCACATTTTTCCGATCGTACATAGCTAAGATTGCAAAATATTCCGTCATATATTGGCAAACAAAATATACGTATGTACATACAAATTAAGTTCATAAATATTCTACGGAAAATTAATCTGACGCATATTCACGCATTCCCATTTTACTTTGTGCACGAAAGCATACTTACGTACACGTCCATCTTATTGAACACTACTCGCAAATTTCATTCGCAGATATGTATACACACACATGCCTCTCTCCAGTAATTAATATTGATATTCAAATAAGTAAAAACATTTAAAAAAGAAAAGCCTTCATATAAGTTCACTTTATACATATGACGATGACGTCATACACGTCCCATAATGCAATAAGTTTACGTGAAATGTAATACTTTGACTTTCAATAACTTTGTTAATAATAGTTAGATTGTGTTCAAGCTTCCCAGAGTTATATTATCGCCTATGCTGGCACCGTTTGGCGTTTTGTACTTCCACGGACAACTTAAGGGTGGTTTCCGAGTAAATTAATAATATACTATTATTAATTATTACTTTACTTGTGGAGATATTGGAACAGGATGTGTTTTCACGCCTAGATTTTGTAGCGATGCCTCACTATAATTTTTTTCAGATTGTATAGGTTTTGAGAATGAGACATGTTTCACTTTTTAGGACACACATTTTGAGACTTCACTCGCCTATGTTTCACCTAATGTCAGAAATAAAATCAGTTTCGAGAAGTACTGCACCCCCTTTCGCATGTATGGGCTGTAGCTTCAAACTCAACTCAAAATGGCGCCACTCGCTGCACGTAAAGGCACATAAGACTAAATGTTCTTATCAAATTTCGTGACAATCGATTCAGCACTTCAGGGTAAAGGGTGTGACAGACAGATAGACATTCAATCGATTCTAATAAGGTTGCGTTTCACACAAAACCTTAAAAATGAAGCTACAGAGAAGAAATTTTGGTTGTCCATAAATCTAACCACATCGTCAGATGAAGTTATCGAATATAAAATTTTATTTTTTCCACCTAATACAACCGACGCCTGCCAGCCCCTTGATCAAGGCATAATAAAAAAAATTAAAAAGAACTACCGAAAATGCATATTACGCCATCTTCTATCTATAATAATATTGGAAGTGTAACATCGGTCGATGACCTCATGAAGTTTTTAATGCTAGTGGACCAATGCTCTCATAAAGAATATACAACGTGTCGGAAAACTGGAAGCTGGACGCTTCACGTATGAAAGGGTTTGTCTGTTTCTTTTATAAAAACATTTGGTTGTGCGTTTGACCCATTAGTACCTAGCACGTAATACAGGCATAAAATTATTCTGATTTCTCGATTTAATAATTTCTGAGAATGGATCCGTTAACGAAATGATCACTTTCTACCACCGCACTCCCCACTTTTCCAACAAATGTCTAAGACCGGCTTCAGAAAATACTAACCACGACCTTTCATTTGATGCCCCACATGACTATATTTGGTGAAACAAAGTTAACCTTCCTCCCCCCCCCCCCCCTTTGTATATATGGGGACCCGTTAAATTTGACGTAGAGGGATGTAACTCATTGTATGCATGATCGTTCAGAATTTCCAACTTTCCACCAAATTTGGTGTTATAACCATCTCCGAGAAAAATTCTTGTGACAGACAGACAGCAAACCGATTTTAATAAAGTGTTCTACACAAAACCTTAAAAGGAAACGGTTAAGAACTGTTATAAAAAGTCTGGCTTTCTTGAAACGACTGATGATTATGAAAACCATGGAGACAACATCGACGATGAAGGTACCTTATACACTATAACCCTGTTTATGGAACAATTAGGCGCTGATCCAAACTGACTATGTTAACATTGACGACAACGTGGTAACATCTTAGCTAGAGCTGCAGAGGAAAGGTGAAACGTATGCGGTCGACAAGATCCTCCAGAGGAACGTGAGCGCAGGCGTGAAAAACGGACTGATGGAACTGGAGGAACTATTGGATCGCATCACTTTCTATAAGCGAACGTGGAGAGCAGCGGAAGACGATTGGAAAACTTGCTTGCGCGAAACGGACCGTAGATAGCTCACTTCAAAGCGAATTGGGGAAAAAGCGGAAGGAAGACAACGTGTCTGAAGGAGACTTTATCGAAGTAGTTTTCAGGGCCCAAAAAAAGAAGGCGAAGAAGGTAAAAAGGACACAACTGACTACGCAGCCAGAGACTTGTCGGTCCAAAGCCAAGGAGGCTGCCAACCAAAAGCCAGTAGCAGAAAAGACGAGGAAACGAAAAAGGACTAGACTGTCGGCTCTGCTCATTAAGCCGACGGAAGGCAAGACATTTGCGGAAGTCCTCAGTGAAATCCGCTACAGAATGAAAGAATGAAGAATGGAGCAGAGGTGTCTTCCATACGGAAAACGGGGAGGGGCGGAGTTCTCGTCGAACTGGGCCCAAAGACGATTATCAAGTGTACGTTCTGCGAAGCGGTCAAGGGGTATTAGGAGAGCAGGGTTTTGTTTCCAACTTAGACCCCTTCTCTTGAGAAATCCGGGATCTTGACTGCCTTACAGAAAAGGTCGAAGTGGAGAAGGCGATAAAGCGTGAATGTCCAGAGGTAACCAATACCCGGGTAGGTATCACCTCGGTAAATGCTCGAGACCAAAAACTCGCCGCGATGAAAGTCCCCGAGCAATATACGAGGAAACTCCTTAGCAGCGGGAGAATCAAAAATGGGTGGGTGATATGCAGGGTGCGGATGCGCATAGTCCCCACAAAGTGATATAGGTGTCTGGACTATGGGCACACGTCAGGAGCTTGTAAGGGACCAGACAGGAGGGCAGGACGCCGGAGATGCGGCCAAGTAGGTCATCAAGCAAAGACCTGCAATGAAAGTGAGAGTTGTGTTCTCTGCAGGGATCGTGGCGCGTCTGGTGAGAGCGTCGCACACACTGCGGACTCGGGACGGTGTCCAATATTCAGGGCGGAATTGGAAAAGGCTAGGATGCGAACGGTATGATCCGCATTTTACAAATTATCATGCACCGGAGTGCAACCGCTCACTAGTTGCTAGCATAGTTCGCTACGGAGGTGAATGATGATTAGCACTAGGCTAATCAGCGAGCAATACTGAAACGGCCTCCACCGCCGCTATCTGGGTTCAGAACGACGTTCGCATTCGGGATCTGGCCTAAGGCGTAGAGAATGGGTTTTTCTGGATTGGGTGTTTTGGGATAACGTTTTTTAGCGTTTACCTGACGTCAAACGAGACGATGCCGGAATTTCGACGCCGGCTTAATGCTCCGGAGGACGCCGTTTCGAGAACGGAGAGGCGAATCCTGGTAGGCGGTGATTTTAAGGCTAGGGCCCTTGAATGGGGCATGCCTCAGTCGGACTCCATGGACTTGGCCGGAAACAAATTTTGGAAATGGCGGCGAGAACCGGGCTCGTAGTTTCAAACACCGGATCTACGCCAACGTTTCGACGCCCAGATGGGCCACATGGTACGAGTATTATTCCCTAGACATCCTGTACGGGTTGATGACAATAGCGCGGAAAGCATCGAAGATTGCCTCTTTTTTGCAATAAGAGAACTCGAAAAAGCGGTTCTCACTATGCAAAACAAGAAGGAACCAGGTGCTAATGGCCGGTCGGCCCGGGGAAGGATACAAACTGGTGTTCTGCCAACGGCCAGACCTGCTGCATGGGGCGTTCAACGCTTGCTTGAAGGAAGGCATTTTTCCTTGTCGCTCGAAAGTGGTCAGGATCGCGCTGATCAGCAAGGGAAGACCCGGAGCTCCCATCTGCATACTGGCTGCTATGTATGCTTGACATGGCCGGGAAAGTGCTCGAGAAGCTCATCAGGAGTAGACTCACTGAATCAATCAGCGCTGCCGGGGACTTATCCCCAAGGTAGTAGTTCAAGAGAGGCAGATCCACAGTCGATGCTATTATGGAGGTCGTAGGTGCGATTCATCGAGTCGAATCACACAGCGGCCGATCTCGACGAGCGATTCGTTCCACGTGGCACCTCTTGCGGACATTGAGGGATTATCTGAAAGACGGTTTCCTGCTCTATGAGACGCTAGAGGGCCAGAGGAGGATGCAAATCACGTTGGACCTGTGGAACGCTTACAATAGTTTGCTGAGGCTCGGTATGCTGCTGATAAGAGTCGCGCCTGTTGGGTTGTGCAGACGACGTTGCGGCACTTGTTGCCAGACGCTCTGTTGAACAGGCCCGAAGCAGACTTGGCATATTGATGCAATGGGTAAGCGGATGGACGACTGCTAATAGTTTCAGCCTTGCGCTGAAAAAAAATACGAAGTAATCATCTGGACCAGAAGGAGAATCCGGACCCTGCGTGCCATATCGATGTGTAAAACAAAACCTTATTAAAATTGGTTTAGGGTCTGTCTGTCGGTCACACGAATTTTTCTCGGAGACGGTTGCAGCAATTGACACCAAATTGGGTGGAAAGATCGGAACTATGAATTCTCGCGCATACAGTGAGTTACATCATTCTAAGTCGATATTAAGGAGGTCCCCATACATGCAAAAGAGGGGTGAATATTTTTTTTCACCAAATATAGTCATGTGGAGTATCAAACGAAAGGTCTTGATAAGTGGAAGGGTGAGGAGTGAGTTGGGTCGAAAGTGATCACTTTTTAACTTTTTAATAGCCTCCATGCCGATATCTGTTCAAATAAAGTTAATAATAGTATATTACTATAATTTTCAGTAAATGGATGCAGAACCACCCTTAAGTTTATTCTAACACCACGAAATGCACCAACGTAGGCTAGGATATAGAGTATGATCCTATCAATTTTGGTGGAAATCGCAGTATTACTAACAAAGTTATAATAGGTCAAATTTGTCATTTCCTTCCAAATTTAAGACTTTGAATGTCAATATCGCTTGAAAGTGGATATTCTCTCATAATTTACGCATATATTATGTGCTACCTACTAATGGGACAAATGGGCACTCAAATGTCTTCATAAAAGAAGTACACAAAACCTTTCATACCTGAAACGTCCAGCTTCCGGTTTCTCGACTTATTTGTATCAATTGCAGGTTAAGTTCTTCACATTTGCCAATAATAGGTTGATTATTATCAATACAGTACTTTCCATCAAATGCTTTTTTAAATCGCTTTCTAAAAAATAGAGGGGAATGGAATTTTTAACTATGTACACCGGGAAACATGTACATAGGGAAACACAAAACCTTTTATACCTGAAGCGTCAAGCTTCCGGTTTCCCGACTTGTTCTTTCTAATTCATTTTGTATTCATGTTCATATATATTCTGTATGGTTAATTAATTTTATATTATAGAAAATTATGTTTCATTTTATTTTTTCAACTTTTTGAATTTCTGTAAATTTCCTCTCTATTGAGAGGACTATTCTCTTATGAGAACAAAATGGCTGGTGTCCGCTTATGAGAATTTTGCTTGTTAGTAGATTTACTAGTGATCGGATGCGATTTACGTTGAGATTTATTTTGATATGGGTCATGTTGCGATTCATTTTAAAGCATCATTATCATTATATTTCCGAGTTGTCCCACAATCTCGGTGAAAGCCGGATTTTACCTAATATTAGCATTAAGTGCCAAACATTAAGGCTCCGACGATGCTACCTATTTAAAAGATAAAAGTGCGTCGGTTGTGGTGGCTGGTGGTAACAACATCGAACACTTGTGCAGAATGGTGTACTACTGCATGGTTTGAACCAAACTGTATGAGAATCCCAGGACATCGAAGGAAGCCGTGAGGGATTTAGGTACAATACCTGAAGCTGACAATATTATAGGAACTACAACCACCCGCCCGAGACGCCAAATTTTTTTGATTTCACGAGCCAGTCGCTCATAGCTCAGTTTCTTCTCCACATATTTCCGTTTAGTGTTGCTATTATGCGCATAAAAACAATCTATATAACGAGTTCAATTTTATACATTTTGAAAATGCACATTTTGTAATCTAAGACGCGGATGGGTAAATGCAAAACTGCAACGTAGCGTCTGGCAGATGTCCGTTGTTGGAATTTTCACATGAAATTTTAGTAACGTTTGCTTTTACTTGTTGTAGAATATTTCTTATTTGTTCGGAACTTGGAATATTATACAAAACCTTATAAAAAGAATTCTACTGAATTCTGAAAATTTTCGAAATGTCTTTTTCCAAAGATTCGAAGTTATTTGACATGTTTTTACTTTTGCTATATATATGAAAATTATAATTGTTAAAATGGTAATAACAATAAAAAGACTTGAAAAATTTATATAATTAAGACTTTTGTGACATTTTTTAAGTTTTATTTTTTCTACGTTCTCGAAGTTTATCAAATTAATATTTTCAAATTTGAGATTTTCTGTAAAATTATTAGTCTGTGTAAATCTATCTATGAATTTCATATTTCCTTTACTCAGAGTTTCTTTCAGTATTTTAATAGAACAATTATTTGCATTTAGTGTAACATTTCCATTAAGTTTGATTTTCCGGTCATTGCATACATTTCTTCATTGCACATGTTTTTACATAATATGGTAGTTTCGCCTATTTTGCTTACAATTGGTCGTTTGTTTACAATTAGTTTGCAATTATTATTCGTTATACAGTTGTTTAAAGGCTTTAATTCTCTTTCGTATTGAATATGTCCATTGAATTCATATTTTGTCTCATTTATTTCTAAGATGTATACTTCTTCCAAAACAATTTATAAATTTGATTCTGTAGGCATTGAAGTGACGTGTTTATAGTTTACTATTTTGTATGAATCTGGGTTTTTAATTGTGATTACTATTGTGTTTTTGTCATGTTCAAGAAGTCCTGTCCTTAGGTTTTTCAGTTTGTAAAACTCTAGATTCATTGTCTTAATCTCGTTTGTTGTAAGCATACTTAGGTGAACAATTCCCAACCATAATAAAGCGATATTGTCAATAATTTTATTTAGTTTTTCCTTGAGCATTGCTATTTTAAGCATTTGGTCTAATCTAAGTTGATGGAAAAGTAAACGTTTCTCGTGTTCGGATAACATTTAGTAAGTTTCTACATGTCAGATTCTACAATATTTTTGAAATTTGTAATTGTTTCGTTAAAGTATGAATTTATTTGGATTTGTTTATTAACGTTGGCTACCAAATTTGACTGTCGTTATCGTCCATTGTGCCAAACAATCATTTATGGGCGGTTCCCACAATATTTAATAATCCTTTTTTTTCTCTACTTTTGGGTTCTATACTTTTTAATATTGTTTTGAGCTTTTCTAATTAGTTTTGTATAATAGAATCCTAAATGCCTAATTTTACAATATTTTGTTAAATTCCATCCAATGTTAATTTAATTTCTTGTATGTTAATAACATGAAGTATCGTCTTTGAACCAGTTATGATTTCTGTTTGTCCCATGTTGATAGTTGTATATCCGTTGTTAGTCGTTATGGGTTGTCAAGTCAGAGTTGCTGTTGTTATTTGTATAAGCGATGTCACAAATACTAGGAGTATGATTGGTTTTCCCTAGGTAAATGGTTAATTTGTTATTATTTTGGTATATTTTAAAAAAAATTTTCAAGACATTAATTTCCCTTCAAGTATTTCTAACAACATTTTATTTCTAAAATATGGGATGTCTGTTTGAAACCAAGTTATGTTCTTATTCTTAGCAATATTTTCTGCGAATAAACAGGTGAAAACTCCGCAATCATTGCTGTTATCTTGCTGTGAAACATCGGATACACTTTGTTTTATGAAAGAAGTGTCTAAAGGTTTGTTATGTTTATCTATAGATTCGTCATTTAGATATTTTTCCAAAGCGTTTCAAGTGTCTGGGTTTGGTTCACCCATTGAATCATAATATTTAATGCTTTTAGCTTTAAAGTCGATTACTGCCAATGAGCAATGTACCTGGTTTACGTGTACCGGTATTAAAGTTATGTCGTCGAAGAAAATGTCTACCTACCCTGTCCATCTTCTCACTACTTTATATCTCACCTGTAAAAGTTGAGTCATGAAAAAGGTATTGAATGCGTAAACTTTTGGGGTGTCTTCTGAATTTTCTTCACTACTCCTTTCTGATAGTAAGTTCAGATAAAAATTTATAATATTGCCATTGAGCCATTTTCCTTCTGACAATGTGGTAATATCACATTTAGTTTTATCTAAATGGAATTTTGAAATAAGGACTTCATCTAGAGATATGTCATTTAGAACCTTCCTTGATTGATTTGTTTTGCAAACAAAACCTTATTAAAATCGGTTCAATGTCTGTCTGTCTGTCTTTTTTTGTTTTCTAAGGAGGTGGACATCTTCAAAAGACTCTGGCCTGGGCACGCTAGAGTGTGGGATTTTCACCCACTAAAATCACCCCCGACTACCCCATACCCCGTGGAACCACCTTTAAATATTAAATCACGGGGCGGAGTTAGCTTACTATAGCTAGGTCTCCTTCCGCCTTCCTGCGGGGTTCAAAACCGCGCCTTGCTCACTTCTTCTGCTTTTCGCAGTTTCTCCTAGATTACTGCGATCATGGAATTGATCGCATCCCAGTCTTCCTGACAGGCTACCATTTTCCGAACAAAATTTTCCGATGATAGCACTTCACCTAGAGTTTCCTCTAGGTTCCTTCTTTCTTATACGAATCTAGGACATTAGAAGAATACGTGCGCTGGGTCCTCTGGGACCCCGTCGCAGTTTGGACAATTAGGTGAGGTGTCCAATTTAAACCTGTACAGGTATTGACGGTATCCTCCATGGTCGGTGAGAAACTGGGTGAGATTATAATTGATCTCCCCATGCTTTCTCTCCACCCACTCCCTCATGGAAGGGATCAACCTGTAAGTCCAACGACCCTTTTCTGACCGGTCCCATCTGCTTATGGATCTCTCTCTTTCGGCTTTTTTCACCTGCGATAAGGGAGAAATGGACCTGGTGTTATAAATGTTCATCATTTCGGTTGCCAGGATGTCAATCGGCATCATTCCCGAAATGACGAACACTGTATCGTCTGAGACGGCCCTGAAGGCAGAACACACCCTTAAGGCTGCTCTTCTGTAAACCGTACGTTTATATGCATTGCCTAAAACATGCAGCGCGTTTTCCCACACTGGGACTGCATACAGCATGATAGAACTCACCACCCTGGGTATGAGCAGCCTGCAAGTATGCCGCGGTCCTCCTACGTTCGGCATCATCCTTGCGAGAGCCATACTCATGGTGGATGCTTTTTTGCAAGTATGCTCTATGTGCTGCTTAAAATTGAGTTTTCCGTCTATCATCACCTTCAAGTATTTGATGGCCGACTTGGAAGTGATGAAAGTCCTGGGGGGTTTAACGTGAGTACCTGCCGTAAAAGCATAATCCCACGGTCCTCTTCGGACACGGATTGATTTTGGGACCACAATCAGAACCCCGCCATGCAAGCACAGCGGTCCTGGTTTATACTGAGTGCAGGCTCAGCATTCATACTAGTGGATGTGAGGCCTATCTAACACCTCTGCCGCAACTAAAGAGTACGGCACCCGAGTTGTACAGCGCAACTACACGCTCGAGCTCCGAGAAGCTTTGCCACCACAACCAGTGCTATATCATCGGCGTAACCCACCACCGTGGCCTGCTCCGGAACCGGAAGGTTAAGCACATAATTATATGTTCCACAGCAGTGGACCCAGTACAGAGCACTGTGGGACACCCGCGGAGACAACGTACTGTTTGGGTCCATCATCGGTATTATACCACAACGTTCACTCATGCAAATAGCTATCTATAATAGCGACGAGGTAGGTGGGAACACCAATCGTCGCCAGAGACTTTCGTATAAGGTTCCAATTGGCCGAGTTGAATGCATTCCTCACATCCAGGGTGACCACCACACAATATTTACTGGTACAACCCCTTCCGTGAATTGCACTTTCGGCCAAGCTAGTAACCATTTTGATGGCATCAATGGTTGATCTGGCTTTACGGAACCCATACTGCCTATCCGCAAAACCCCCTTGGGTCTCGACGACTGGGAGTAGTCTATTATAAATAACCCGCTTCAATATTTTCCCCATAGTGTCTAGAATACATATGGGTCTATAGGAGGACGGTTCCCCTGGCGGTTTGCCAGCCTTAGGCAGCAGCATCAACTCCTGCCGCTTCCACTGTGCTGGAAAGATACCCTCGGACATGCACGTTTGGAACAGCTCCGCGAACATATCCGGTCTACATTTGACGGCAAGTTTGAGGGCCTAATTCGGTATGCCGTCCAGACCCGGGGCCTATTCGACTGCAGGTCTCCAGCATCTCGTCCCTGGTGACTGGTGAAATCGGCGTCACATTCAGGGCACGGTGGAAAGTGTCAGTAGCCCCTTCTGCTGGGGAAATAACCCCTGGATTATTGTCAACAAGAGCATAGGGCACGTGATCTGCGTGATCTGCGGGGACGACCGGCCTCTGAATCGCCCTGTCACGATTATAGGCGCTACCTCACGGATTTATGTCCGCTTTCAAACAGAGCTCCTTTAAACATTCCCTCTTACTCCGCTGAATAGCGAGCTTGAGGTTCTTGCGAGCTTCCCTATACGCATGTTCCTTTTGCCCTTGAACGATCCTATCTATTGCCCTCTGAGATGGTGAAATAGTGAACTTGCCAGCCTTCGATCGATATTGCACAGAGCCAGACATATGCTGTGGCATATCGATCGAAGGCAAGTTCACTATTTCACCAATAATTGGGTCTTCTGGTAGAGAATGGGCATCTCCTAGCCATTGATGCGTCACATGCCTTAGAGATGCCTTGTGCAGAATGGATTGAAGCCATAGTTGCAACTTTATCGTCTTCGATATTAAACAAATTACCTAGTGTAGATTCTGAGTGATTTTCGACTTCAGATGTTTCTTCATCTAGATTCTGATCTTCTTCTACATGTTTTATTCGGCTTAGAAAGTCAGCAACGCGAGTTTCTTTGCCTTTGAGATATTCAATTGTAAACTGATATTTACCAGTCCAAGAAGCCATCTTTGATGCTGTGGGGAAATATCTTTACCCCTTTACTTAGCGTGTAAGTAATTGATCGGTTGATTATCAGTGACTATGGTAAACTTATTACCATAAAAGTAAGGCCTAAAATATTTTATGGACCAAAATATACCAAGGAATTCTTTGTCCTTTGCCGAATAGTTTCATTCATGTTTACTTAAGATCCCTGGGGCAAAAGAAACTGTGTCCTTGCGAGAGCACCGCTCCGATTGCACATCCAGATGCATCAGTAGTAAATTGAAATGGTTTTTGGAAATCCGGAAAACGTAATATAAGATGAGAACTTATTAATTTTTCGAAGGCTTTAATGTATGTCGGGTCTTTACCATTTATTTTATTGCCTCTTTTCAAGTATTTTTTCGCATAATCGCGTATAAACTTTCGGTAGAAGCCCGTTAACCCCATGAAGCTTCTAATCTGTTTCTCGGTTTTAGGGAGTTTCAGTTGTTCAATAACTTTAATGCAGGTAAACTACACAAGTTTTAATGGTGTAGTCTCGTAGCACATCATTCATGAGACGTTGAAATTTTGCCGGAGCGTTTTTCAGCCCAAATGCCATCCTACAAAATTTGTATAACCCATGAGGTGTTAAGAAGGCGGTTTTGTAACGATCTTCCTTGTTGACTAGTATCTGGTGATATCCCTTCGCCAACTCTGTGGTCGAAAAATGATGGGCCCTTCCGAGTTTATCAAACAAGAAATCCATATTGGGCAGAAGGAATTTATCGTCAATAGTTATTTCATTGAGGCGGCGATAGTCTACGACTAATCTAAATTTTTGTTGCCCTGAATTATCCTGCTTTTTGGGGACAACAATAAGAGGACTTGAATATTTAAAGGAAGCCTTTTGAATGATTCCTTGCGCCTCCGTTTCACTAATTTGTCTACGAACTTTATCTTCGTGTTTGGGTATACCTGTATAACTTCGAGTTGATTTGCTCGTTTGTGATTGTTCTAATTTGGTGTTGTATGGTATGAGTGCTTGTTAGCTTATCACTTTCTTTGATAGGCGATTCTTCCTTATTTAAGTGGTTTAGATTTAGATGTTGTAGATAGTTACTGTCTATATGTTCTAGTTGGAATATTTGGTTAGTTTGTAAACGGTTATGTAGGAATTTAATGACTTGATTATTTAAAGTGATAGATTTTGTTTCAAAGTCGATAATTGTGTCTTGGGCATTTAATAAACCTTCACCTATTAAAACTTGATGCCTTCTCCTTTTCAGGAATTTTACTTTCCATTTCATTTTCGCTCCAAACGGTAATTTAAATTCCACAGGTGCTCGTGTTTGAATTTCGTATTCAATCGCATCTTTTCCAACTATAGTGGAAAAATAAATTGGATCAATTTTAACACTGAACTGGTATCTATGAGTGCAATATATTTGATATTATTTAAAGTAATTCGAATAAGGGGCAAGCTTTCCGAAGGTAGTTAATAATAAAATTTGAGTTTATTCTACACTGAGTGTCCTCGGTATCCGAAATATTATTATTTTCTCGATTATTTTGCCATCGTCCACTTCCATTTTGACAAATACTCAGATATTTTCAATTTCCATGGGCTCTTCCTGATTATGCCTATACATGTCTGAGTTACGCTGAAACGAGTTACAATTGTTGTACTGTCTAAACTGATTGCCATGATTATTCCATTTCTCCGAATTCTAGTCTAGTCTAGTCTAGTTTGGTGGGAATTTTGGGTTTGAGTGTTTTGATTTTTTGATAGATTATTGTTTGAATTGTTAGTATGATTATGATCATAATTTTGTTGCATACCACTTTAATTTCTAATACGACTTTCTCCAATTGTTTCTGCAATTTTAATATCAGCTTTACACGTCACGTGAATACGGACAGTAGAGCACCCTTCAGACCACCAAGTCAAGCATGGGTTCCTTCCAGAATTCCTAGGTCTGCTTCAATCATAGCTTGGATGTGGAATCGATCATGCTATCTCCGGCATGTAGCTCGTGATGACCTTTGCGGATGGCTTGGTTTTGACATTTGTCTAATCTAAATTCCATCTGAGTATCATGACTACTAGTCGCAACAGACCTCTGAGGTGGTCGTCGGTACGAGCATACAGCTTGATGTCATTTAAGTATATCAAGTGGGTCAGCTCGCATTTAGCTCGTAGGCCCTATTTGACTGCAAAGCCATGCCCTTTAACATCATTCAGTAGCCATGAAGCCCGAAGGGACTTAAGAAATCCAGGTATGCGGGACGCTGTCAGAAACCTTGGCATAATCGGTATAGCAACTAAAGGGATTTCTTTGGCCTTTAGTTCCCTGTCCTACAACTACCGAGTCAATAACGAGTTCCTCTTTGCAACTCTTTGAACCGACTCGGCAGCCCTTCTTCTCCTCGGACAGACTGTTGTATCCACTAATAATGTTTGTGGAGGCTTGCTAACCAAGCAATCAGTCTTGTATCCGCGGAGTCCTGTATCGTGTATGGTGACAAGATAGTTAATTCCCACAGTGAGGAAGGATGGAAATTCCTCCGGCTGATTAATGACTTGATTTATGCCACGTGTACTACTGGTAATTTTGTATAATACAAATTCTGCACCCGATCCAAACCAGGACCCGCCCCCGTTCTTCGAGCGGTTTATGGCTCGTGAAGCCTCCTTCTCGGTAACATCTGCAAAATTCATGCCAGGCGTATTGGCATGGGAGATGCCTTCGGCAGTGGTCCACTCAGAATTCTGGGCATGTAATCCCTAAAGATCACTCCACAGAAAACTGTACCGTCTGGCCGAGTTCCTGTAAACCCTTTGCACTTTATTTCTCACTCGTCCGCTGGCATTCCTGGTACTGATTTAAATCAGCCCAGCAATGTTTTGCCTTGCTGAGTCCCGCCGACGGTCCAGTCGAATTCTCCAAGGTAGATTTCTTCGGTCACTCAAACCAATAACGCGAAAGCGAATCTTCTGACCGTGCAATCTGACAGCCGCAACTGCACCACAATACACAATTGATTGTAGTTGCAGCAACGACATATCAGCACACAGTCGAGATGCAATCTCGCAATTCTCGGAGTTACTGGAGATGCATAAAACCTGGGAACCTCGTCCATGCAAAGGATCCATTTCCAAAAATTCTATACACGCTCTTTGGAATTCGTCCCCAAGGGACTTCAACTGGTCGGTGAAGAAGAGTGAAAATGTTGCTTGCAATGCGGCGAGGTGCTGATGCCGTCGCTTCAGGCGCCATAGACTCTGTGTCATCAGTATCCGCGACGAACGCAAGACCAACACGCTTCCTGATGATGGCCTGGATTGCATCGCTGCGAGTAATAAAGCGGTATTGGCCTGCGGCTCGCTCCACAGTCACGTGCGCGGGAAAGGCTCGACGAATCTCTGATGGAACAAAGGACGGTAAGATGTTGTACCTGCCCGCCGATATTTCGTAACTGGAGCGGATGATAAAGAGGTCCACTTCATCTGCTGCCTACGTCAACCTGCTGAAGTGCTTGAAGAGTGTTGAAATATTATCTTTTACATTTCATACAAAAACTAATTCTTTTCTACTTTTATTACTGTACCCTAATAAACCTTTTTCTTAGAATAGAGATAAAGTCCGGAACTCATTCTTTTACTGTTTATACAAGTGTGCATGTAAAATGAGTTAGATAAATGCTTGTGGTACATATAGTTACATATCTGCTAGTTTTGTTCAATAAGTACAGTCTTCGATAGACCTTTTTGAAGTTAGTTAGTCACTCCTTGCTTAATAGAAAAGAATAATAATTCATTTAAATAGATTCTGTGCCAATATTTCAATAAGTTATGGGCCCAGTACACGTTGTGAATTAGTTTCGGTTTTGAAAAGTAATTTTGAACAATACAAAGACAGTGAAGAATAGTGGATTCTGTGAAAATTGAAAAACAATAAAATATAGGTAGTTATGGATCGTGTTAGTGCGAAAAGAAACATTAAACCCTTTGACGGTGAAAAATATAGTGTCTGGAAATTTCGAATTCGCGCCTTATTAACCGAATTAAATGTAGTGCAAGTTGTAGACAGTGAAGTTCCAGATGAAATAACCGAAGAGTGGAAAATTGCAGAAAGGACTGCAAAAAGTGTAATAGTATAATAGAATATTTAAGTGATTCCTTTTTGAGTTTTGCAAAGGAAGAGAATACGACAAAAGAAATAATAAGTGACTTGGATGCAATGTACGAACGAAAAAGTGTCGCAACCCAATTGGCTTTAAGAAAGAAGTTACTCTCTTTAAAGTTGCAAGGTGATACAAAACTGATAAAACATTTCACTAATTTCGACGACATTATTCGCGACATGTTGGCGGCTGGCGCAAAATTAGATGAAACTGATAAAGTTGCACATTTGCTGTTGTCATTACCGAATTCGTATGATGGTGTGATAACTGCAATAGAGACATTATCAGATGATAGCTTAAGTCTAGCTTTCGTTAAAACACGACTGTTGGACCATGAAGTTAAATTAACGAATGAGGGACGAAATTTATGTGAACAAGTGCTCCATGTTGAAAATGTGTCATACAATAAAAAGAAATTTAAGCAAAAAGGTGCTATGAATAAAAGCGACTTTAACAGACATAATAATAAAATTAATAAATTAAAATTCCCTAAAAATACAAGAAAATTTGAATGTCACCATTGTGGAAGGAAAAGGAAAAGGACTGCTATTATTATAAAAACTCTAAATCGAAGTTCGATAAAAAGAATGAAACTATGGATAAGAAAAGTGAATCATCAGCAAAGAATGCTTACGCTTCGGGATTCGCATTTATGATTGGTGATAATTATGAGAGTGACTACGTGAAGAATGAAATAGAATTTGTCATCGATTCTGGTGCATCCGACCACATAATAAATAGAGAAGATTTAGCAAAAGACTTTGAGCATCTTCAACATCCGTTGAAATTATCTGTGGCAAAGACTGGATCATTTATAACAGCAACTAAGAGAGGCAAACTGAACGTAATCAGCAAAATAGAGATACAAGGAGAATTAAAGGATGTTTTGTACTGCCCGGAAGTTCCATACAATCTATTGTCTGTAACAAAAATGCAAGCAGCTGGAATGACGATAATTTTTAATGAACGTGGTGTCGTTGTTCAAAAAGGTGGTAAGACCTTGATGACAGGTGAGCATTTTAACAGTATTTTGAAATTGAATTGTAAAGTTGGAATTTGTAAGACAGAAAATATTGATCGCGCTTTCAATGTTACAAAAGTCAATTATAGCCTGTGGCATCAACGATTAGGACATATAGGCAAGCAAAAGTTTATAGAATTGAAAAATAAATAAATGATTTATGATTTAGATCAAATTTGTAACATAAATCCTAGTGATGACTTGTGTGAAGCTTGCATTAAAGGTAAGCAAGCCAAGCTACCATTTAATAAAGAAAAGGATAAAAGTCATGTAAAAAGACCATTGTTTATTATTCATTCTGATGTTTGCGGTCCAATATCTCCTACGGCTATAAGCAACAAAAATTATTTTGTGTTATTTGTTGATGAATATACACATTATTGTGTGTCATACACGATTGCACATAAATCCGACGTTTTCCTGGTTTTTAAAGACTTTGTGGCAAAAAGTGAAGCACATTTTGATTTAAAAGTAGTAAATTTATATAGTGATAATGGAGGAGAATATCTATCAAATGAAATGAAGGACTATTGTTGTGAAAAAGGTATTACTTATCATTTGACAGTTCCGCGAACGCCACAGCTGAATGGTGTTTCGGAACGAATGGTAAGAACGATAACCGAAAAGGTTCGATCCATGATAATTAGTGCTTGTATGGATAAAATTTTCTGGTGTGATGCAGTTCTCACTGCTACCTATTTAATAAATATCACTCCAACTAGAGCCCTAAAACAAACCAAGACACCATATGAAATGTGGCATGGTAAAAAGCCACAAATAAAATATTTGAAGATATTTGGTTCTACTGTTTTTGTACATAACAAAAACAGTAGAACAAAGTTTGATGATAAGTCTTGGAAGGGAATATTAATTGGATACGAGCCAAATGGTCACAAAGTATGGGATGTTGAAAGAGAAAAGTATGCAATAGTAAGAGATGTAATTGTTGATGAACTTGATTTTATAAGATCAAGACCTATTGCGAAATGTGAAGGAGTTAATAAAAGAAACTCTGAAGATAAAACTGATGTTTCTGACAAAAAGTCAAAATCAGTAGAAGGTCTGAAGGTATCTGAAAATATATCAGATAAAAATAATGTGCATGTAGAAACTGATTCCGCTGGTATTCAGTCAAAATCAGTAGTTGACCGTGAAAAATCTGATAATAGTAAATCAGATGTGACAGATCCCATGAGTGAAAAAAAATGTAAATGAAACTTCTGTAAAAGAGAATAATAGTCCGAATTCATCTGATAGTGATAAAAAAATTCCTAATGAACCAAGGAGAAGTGATCGAATTAAGTGTAAGCCATTGGTAAATTATAATGAAGATAATATAAATGATGATCATATTTTATGCGCTCAATCAATAATTTGCAAAATTCCAACTTCATATAATCAAATTAAAGATAGTGATGATAAAGATAAATGGGAAGAAGCAATCAGGGAAGAACTAAATTCTCTTTCAATTAATAAAACTTGGACTTTAGTACCAAGACCAGAAAATAAAAATATTGTTGATTGTAAATGGGTTTTTACAATAAAAAATGACGAATTTGGAAATCCATTAAAATATAAAGCACGCCTTGTTGCAAAAGGTTTTAGTCAGCAATACTTGATAGATTATAATGAAACCTTCGCACCTGTTGCAAGAATTTCTAGTTTCCAATTCATGATTGCATTCGCCAATCAATTTAATCTACTAATTCATCATATGGATGTAAAGACAGCCTTCTTAAATGGCAAATTAAAAGAAGAAGTTTATATGAAAGTTCCACAAGGAATATCATGTAAAGAGAATTTAGTTTGTAAACTGAATAAATCCCTATACGGTTTGAAACAAGCAGCAAGAAGCTGGTTTGAAGAGTTCGATCTTGCTTTAAAAGATAGAGGTTTTCGTAGTTCACCTGTTGATAGATGTATTTATATTTTAGACAGAAAAGATATTTCGAAAAATATATATATAGTACTTTATGTTGACGATCTTGTGATTGTGACTGCTGATATCGATACATTAAATAATTTTAAAACTTATTTGATGAATAGATTCTCAATGGTTGATTTGAAAGAAATAAAGTTATTTTTGGGAATAAAAGTTACTAGGAATGGTGAAGAAATTACTTTAGATCAGAGTGCATATATAGAAACAATTCTGAAGAAATTTAATATGCAAGATTGTAAAGCGGTTTCCACTCCACTCGAAAGTAAATTAAACTATGAAGCTCTTAGTTTAGAAGAGAACTACAATGCACCTTCTAGAAATCTAATTGGATGCTTAATGTATGTAATGGTATATACACGACCTGACTTGAGTGTAGCTGTTAATATTTTGAGCAGATACATGAATAACAATAATCAAGAGTTGTGGAAATATTTGAAGAGAGTATTAAGATATTTAAGAGGGTCCACTAACATTAAATTAACATATACAAGAAACAATTATACTAATATATTAATAGGGTTTGTAGATTCTGATTGGGGTGGAGATGCTAATACAGATAGAAAAAGTACCACTGGATATCTATTCAAATTATTTGAAAATTGTACAATAGCGTGGAATGCTAGAAGACAAAAATCAGTAGCAGCTTCTTCTACAGAAGCAGAGTATATGGCTTTATTCGAAGCAGTTAGAGAAGCATTATGGATGAAATCTTTATCAGAAAGTATCAATTTCCATATCCCAGAACCAATTATAATATATGAAGATAATGTTAATTGTATCAGCATAGCAAATAATCCGACCAATCACAAGAGATCGAAACACATTGATATTAAGTATCATTTTTCTAGGGAACAAATAGAAAGAAAAATAATCAAAGTTAGTTATATTTCAACAGATAATCAGCAGGCAGATATTCTAACGAAGCCCGTATCAGCAATCAAATTTAAGGAGCTCAGAACAGCGATCGGCTTAGAGTAATATAAGGTACTTTAAGTGAGTGGTCTGATTAGGTTTTGACTGGGTTTTCCTAATCCTTGCAACAAATGTTGGACTACAGGTATTTTGTAATTTTCCCAGAACGAACATACAAAGGAGTGACTCTAGCATTTTTGATATGATAAATTCTTAGAATTTAAAACATTACATTTCACAAGATTAGTTTTTGAGGGGCAGCGTTGAAATATTATCTTTTACATTTCATACAAAAACTAATTCTTTTCTACTTTTATTACTGTACCCTAATAAACCTTTTTCTTAGAAAAGAGATAAAGTCCGGAACTCATTCTTTTACTGTTTATACAAGTGTGCATGTAAAATGAGTTAGATAAATGCTTGTGGTACATATAGTTACATATCTGCTAGTTTTGTTCAATAAGTACAGTCTTCGATAGACCTTTTTGAAGTTAGTTAGTCACTCCTTGCTTAATAGAAAAGAATAATAAAATTAATAATAGTAAAGAACAATTGTGCTTTCATTTAAATAGATTCTGTGCCAATATTTCAATAAAGAGCTGCACTAGGCGGAGTCACCGCCGCGCCTAAACGTTGAACCACCCCACGATTAGCAATTTCGACGCCGTGCTATCCACTACGGTAGCCGAATCTGTTACCAAATCAGACTAGTCCCGCTGCATGTCCGTGACGCACCTTAAGTTTTTGCGTCCCCTTATTTAATGGATTTGCATTTGATAGCTAACTGTCAGGTGCCGATAACTGTGTTGAGGGCGTCGTTTAACCTCCCTCTTTCCATTGCGAATCTCGGACAATGGAACATAACATTCCTCGAGTACTTGGATGTATCCACCGTGTCCTGCAAGGAACTCTGTTAGGTGGTAATTCAATTCTCTGTGTTTTCGCTCAACCCATTTCTCAATACACGGGATCGGTGTTTGGTTTCAGCGGCCTTTTTCGGAATCATCCAACCTTTGCTACCAACTTCTGTGCAACTCCTTCCTAGTGGCTTATATTATTTTTATGATCATTATATCTTATTATGTATATTCAAGAGTATCATTACATCGTATTATCTTAATTGATTGGAATCAACATGCCCATTAGGGCACTATTAACTATTAACTATATTATTCTCCTTATTAATTACATAAATATGATTTATAATATTCCATATTTATTGAACTTTGCAGATTTCAATTATTCAGCGGGTCTTCAATTCCCCAGCTCATGCGTTTTTATTTCTGCTTCTTTTTAAGGTTTTGTGTAAAACAAAACCTTATTAAAATCGATTCAATGTCTGTCTGTCTGTCTGTCTGTCACACGCATTTTTCTCCAAAACGGCTAAACCGATCCAAACGAAATTTTGTGGACAGACGGGAACTATAAAATCCCATGCATACAGTAAGTGGCATAAATTTAGGTGGAGTTTAAAGGGGGGCTCCCCATACATGCAAAAGGGGGATTCAAAAAATTTGTTCACCGGATATAGTTGCGTAGGGTATCAAATTAAAGGTCTGGATGTGTACTTTCCGAAACTGACATTAGTTTTGGCATAAATTGCAAAGTGCGTGAGTAAGGGGTCAAAATGTACGCACTTGAAGTGAGACAGGACTCATTTTCGGAAACTACCCAACCTAAAAATCCGAAAAAAATCAAGGTGGTGCGCCCAGATGAAATCTAGGCCTCAAAATATGTCCCATTCCGATATCTGCTCAAATAAACTTACTAATAGTATATTACTACTTTTTACAAATTTACCGAAAAACACCCCATAAATTCATCCTAGGACTTTCGAATTTCGTACCAGTATAGGGGACAATATTTCGTATATATGTGCTAAATTTCATGGAAATCAGCCAATTAACGCCAAAGTTATAGCAGTTCAAACTTAGCAATTTCGCGCGAGTTTACTGCTTCCAAAGCCATGCAAATCAGATGCTGACGTCATAATTACCCGGAATAATTGACATTCGCCTGAAATATTAAAGTCACATTTATGAAGAATCTGTTTATCTGCAGCCCTTTTTAAGGCTTTGTGTAAAACACTTATGTGAAATCTAATCTTCGAGAGATGTCCCATTCCGGTATCTGTTCAAAAAATTTACTAATAGTATATTATCAACTTTTAGAAATAGACTAAAAAACTCCCCTTAAGTTCATCCTAAGTGTACTAAATTTTGCACCGACATAGAGGACAGCCTCGTGCATTCACATGCCAGGTTTCATGAAAATCCAACTATTAGTGGGAAAGTTATAGCAGTTCAAACTTATCAATTTCGTGCTAATTAACAGCATCCTAAGCCATTCAAATAAGATGCTGACGTCATAATTAACGAGAATAATTGAAATTCGAGTGAAATATTAAAATTCCATTCAAGAAGAATCTAATTCACCCTAGCCCTTTTTAAGGTTTTGTGTAAACACAAAACCTTATTAAAATCGGTTTACTGTCTGTCCGTCTGTCTGCCTGTCTGTCTGTCCGTCACACGCATTTTTCTCGGAGAGGGTTATAGTGATTGTTACCAAATTTGGTACAGAGGTGGGAACTGTAAACGCTCACGCATACAGTGAATTACATCCTTTTACGTCCTATTTAAGGGGGGGTCGCCGTACATGCAAAAGGGGGGTGTACATTTTTTTTTCATCAAATATAATCATGTGGGGTATCAAATTAAAGGTTTCGATTAGTGCTTTTCAAAGCCGATCTTCGTTTTGACATTCTTTGGAAGGGTGGAGAGCGCGGGGGGTTGAAATTGATCACTTCTTTAAGGGGGCCATTCTCAGAAACTATCAAACCGGAAAATCTGACAAAATCAGGAGGCTGCCACTATATGGTGCCTTGGCTCCGAAATATCTTCCATGCCGATATCTGTTTAAATAAAGTTAATAATAGTATATTACTACAATTTTTTGTAATTGGTTAGAAACCCCCCTTAAGTTCATCCTAATACCATGAAATTTTGCAGCGATATATACTATAATATATACCACGATCTTACCAAGTTTCGTGGAAATCGCACTATTACTAACAAAGTTATACTACCTCAAATTTGTTGCTTCTTTGAAAATTGAAGACTATGAATGTCAATATCACCCGAAAGTGGATACTCTCACATAATATATGGATATATTACGTGCTACGTACTAAGAAATATACAAAGCCTTTCGTACCTGAAGCGTCCAGCTTCCGGTTTCTCGACTTGTTTATATTTGATGTTGGTTAAATAGTTTTCATTCGCTAATAATATTAAACTGAGAGCGTGAAGCGTGTGAGGTTGACCTTTATCAACATAGGGCTTTCCATCAAATGATTTATTTAAATGCCTGATCAGGATGTAATCGCGAGCGTATCAAGCCACCTTTTTTTGGCCGGCTTTTTGGTTGCTTACCATTGCTTTCGATGTTCTGATCAATACTGGTTGTTGAATTCTCATTAGCGTGAATTACGTGACCACACCATCGAAAACGTCTCTCTTGCAGTTTTTCCACGATCGATGCAAACCCATATCGATCGCGGATATTCTCATTTTAGACGTAATCAAAACGGTTCACGCCACCAGTGCAATGCAACACCTTCGTCCCCATTACCGCAAGACGCCGTTCATTACCCTTTATAGTCGGCCAACACTCAGAACTATAGAGAGTTGCAGACGGACGACATTGCAGTAAATTTTAGATTTGGGACGTGCGCTGATACGTCGATCACCAAAAACACCAGTTGGGGAATGCCACTTCATCCAGGTTGCATTAATGCGTGAAACAATTTCATTACGCAGTTCTCCATTGGCTGATAGCGTTGACTCGAGATTTTTAAATCGCTGAGTTCTGGCAATGGCAGTAACCTGCCCTTCGAGTTACTTAAATCGGTCAGTTCTGGCAATGGCAGTAACCTGCCCAGAACTGAACGATTTCAATATCTCGGGTCAATGCTATAAGCCAATGGAGAACTGCGTTATGCTCCTCACATAGGGAAACACAAAACCTTTTATACCTGAAGCGTCAAGCTTCCGGTTTCCCGACTTGTTTAATAATTCGTCTCACTAAAATTTTAACTTTCTTTCCTAGGAGAAGGTGTGAAACAACTTCTCGTTTTTTTCTTCTTCTTTAAAAAAAACCAATTACGAAGTCCTTGAGTGTTGTTTCGGAAGTTAGGTTTGCACCGTGCTTTTTCTCGGCGGCATAGTACTCCGCGGAGTCGATTCAGTGCTCCGCTTGAACAAATCCTAGCTTACAAAGCATCCAAGAGATATAAACTTAAAATGTCTGTCACACATCTAACCTTACCCTTTCGAACAAGTGCGCAGGTATTCCAGTTTCGATCAGCTCCACATTCAAACTGTCCAAGAGAAATACTTGAAGAGTCGAAGTATGTCGACATCCAGTATCGATAGCAATCAAAAAGCCAATAATGAGGATAGAATTGAATTTTTACTTACAGCGCAAATAAAGAATGGCGGAGACCACCCGAAAAAAGTACCGACAGGTTTAGGTAGGTACATCCTAGTCAAGTCCCCAAACCCTTGAGGAACCTTAACTCTAACAAGGAAGTTGGAATACCGGAAGCTCGCCACTTCAGGTAAAAGGTTTTGTGTTCAGATTATATGAGTAAGTCTCTATGCACGTTTTTCCGTTCATGTATAGCTAAGAGTGCAAAATATTCCGTCATATATTGGCAAACAAAATATACGTATGCACATTCAAATTAAATACCTAAATATTCTGCGCAAAATTGATCTAACGCATATTCACGCAATTTCCATTTTGCTTTGTGCACGAAAGCATACATACGTACATGTCCATCTTATAAAACACTACCCGCAAATTCCATTAGCATATACGTATATACATACATGCCTCTGTCCAGTAATTAATATTGATATTCAAAAACTAAAAACAGCTAAAAAAGAAAAGCCTTCATATAAGTTTACTTTATACATACGACGATGACGTCATACACGTCTTAGAATGTAATAAATTTACGTGAGATGCAATATTTTGACTTTCAATAACATTGTTAACAATAGTTATATTGCGTTCACACTGCCCAAAGTTATCTCCTATATTATCACCTATCACCATCAATGGCGCAACAACCGGTATCTTGTCCGGGGGCCTGCATTAATAAGAAACCCCAGACATCCCGGTTTTGCGTCAAGGTCCGCCAATTCAATATCATGATTTTTTTGCTAAGAACCCAAGTCTCCGAGGAAGACATAAGCGTTGGCAAGATCATAGTCTTGTCCAGTAAGAGCTTTGACCCTACGGTGGGGCGTTTCGAGCGAAAAAGTTTTTGTAAGCCTATGTATGCTCTGTTGGCGGCGAATAACCGTGCGTGGATTTCATCGTCCCAGCTGTTATCGGGTGTGATTCGACCCCAGATAGGAGAAATTTTCAACGGTCCCAAAGTTATAGCCTCGATTCGATGTTGTTCGTTGTTTGGTTTTTGGTGCTGACGTTACCACCATGTACTTCCTCTTGCCTTCATTAATGTGCAGTTCCATCGCTTACTGCAGAGTAAAATCTGATCTGTACCTAACTTGCCTGGAGTGAACCTCTTTGGTATGGGCTAATGATCTTCTGGGTGTATGGGGCTATCCGACCTAGCAAGATAGTGGAGAATATCTTATATATGGTACTCAGTAACGTGATACTTCTATAATCGCTGCACTGCGTGATATCTCCCTTTTTATGTATGGGACAGGTTGCCAGTCGTCAGGCATTGATTCGCTGTGCCACACCTTAAGCATAAGTTGATGAATCGATTGGTGTAATTGGTTGCCTCCATATTTAACCAATGCAGCTGTAATTCCATCGGCTACTGTCGACTTATGATTTTTAAACCGTTGGATTGCACGGCCTGTTTCTTCTATAATTGGTGACAGCAGCATTTGTCCGTCGTCTTCAGTTGGCGGGACCTCCAACTCGTCGATGTTCTGGTTGATGAGCAGTTCATCAAAACTCTCAACCCATCGCTCCAATATGCCCATTCTGTCGGAAATCAGATTTCCCCTTTTTGTCTTGGCATGATAGGCATCAAGGTGTATAGGGTTTCATCCTGTTGATTTATTGGTAAAACTTGCGCGCCTGGTGCGGTTGCTCCCTGTACTTTTCGAGTTTACAGAGTTGTTGGTTCACCCAGGCTTCCTTTTTCCGTCTGTGAAGTCACTTCTCCGCTCGACGGAGTTCGTGATAAGTTTCTGCGCGTGGCCGTGTTCTTTGTGAATGCAACATTAATCCGTATGCTGCATTCTTCCATTCGGTTGCTAGCTTACATTCATCGTCAAACCATCCGTTCCGACTCCTTTTGCGGCTGGGGCCAAGTATGTATTAGGCTGAGAAGAGATGAGAACTTTCTTCAGGTGGTTGTGAAGATCATTTGTTGATGCTTCATTTCCAGGACATTTGTTAGCTGTGCTTATTGCGGCATCCATTTCCCCCTTATAGGTGTTGTGGAGGGCTGTGTTGTAGATGGCTTCAGTGTTAAATTTCACCTGCTTATCAGAGGGGATTCTGGGTGGTGTTGTTATTTGAGCTCGGAACACCATGCCAATGGGAGTGTGATCCAAATTTACATTGGCCTTTCTATATATTCTGACATTCATCAAGGCTAAGAGGTGGCGGCGTTCGGTCTGGAAAGGCCCATGTATGTTTGTGGACCGCTTTCCGCGCAAACCAGGAACTTCCAACAACCATTTCGTGCGATACTACTAACTGAATAATCCGCAGTCCGTTATCATTGGTATCGCTATGTAAGCTATGGGAACCAACATATCGCCTGAATACGGGCTCCTTCCCCACTTGGCTATTGAAATCCCCAAGTATGATATTGATATTATACTTGGGACAGGCTTCGGAGATCCGCTCAACTGCTTCGTAGAAGGTATCCTTCTCCGACTCTGCAGTCTCCTCTGTAGGTGCGTGAACGTTTATGAGGCTTATATTTCTAAATTTGCCACGCAAGCAAGCCTTTCGCTTATACATATACATACGTAAGAAGAATTGCCGAAGGCTTTTTATGGGCAAAATGATCCACGAACTGCCGAGATCTGCATTCACTCAACTGATACACATATTTAATGGTGTCTTACGCTTTGGTTGCTCTCCGAAATGCTGGAAATTATCCCAAACAACGATAATCCGGAAGGAAAGGTAAAGATCCTACGCTCGTCACGTCCTATAGACCCTTACTATCGAAACTACTAATAAGGTTGGCCCGCTGGAGAATCAAAGTAAATAAAACAAACTGTAGTCATGTTACTTTTACATTGAAGAAGCGATCATGTCCGCCCCAGTTAAGTTTAAGGGTGTATTTATTCTTTAGTCTAAGGAGTAAAATACCTAGGAATTCACCTAGATAGAAAGCTTACTTGGAAAAATACTTTGAGGCCAAAAAAAATCAGGTCAATCTAAGGTTCAAAAAGCTGCACTGGCTATTCAACAAATTGTGCAAGCTGCCCTTGGAATTCAAAGTGCTGATATATATATACCGAGTAAAGTTGCATTCTCAAAGAACGCGGGCACGCGCAGAGGCTTATCACGAACTCCGTCGAGCGGAGAAGCGACTTCACAGACGAAAAAAGGAAGCCTGGGAGAACCAACAAGTCTATGAACTAGAAAAGTACAGGAAACAACCGTACCAGGCGCGGAAGTTTTACCAATAAGTCAGCAGTATGAAGCCTTATACACCTCGATGCTCATCCTGCCGAGACAAAGAGGGAAATCTGATTTCCGACAGAATGGGCATATTGGAGCGATGGGTTGAGTACTTTGATGAGCTACTGAACAACCAGAACATCGGCGAGTTGGAGGTCAAGCCAACTGAAGACGACATACAAATACTGCCACCACCAAGTTTAGGAGAAACAGTCCGTGCAATTCATCGGTTAAAAAATCATAAGTCGCCAGGAGCCGATGGAACTACAGCCGAATTGGTTAAATATGGAGGCGACCATTTACACCAAGTGGTTCATCAACTTGTGCTCAAGGTATGGGACAGCGAATCAATGCCTGACGATTGACAACGAGGCATTATCTGTCTCATACATAAAAAGGGAAATATCAGACAGTGCAGCAATTGTAGAGGTATCACGTTGCTGAGTACCATCTATAAGATATTCTCCACTATCTTGCTTGGCCGGATAGCCCCATACGCCCAGAACATCATTGGCCCATACCAAAGAGGCTTCACTCCAGGCAAATCAGCAACAGATCAGATTTTCTCTGTGCGGCAAGCGATGGAAAAACTATTGGAATATGGACAACAGTTGCACCATCTGTTCAACGACTTTAAAGCCGCCTATGATAACATAGCCAGGGTAAAACTGTACACGGCCATGAGAGAATTCGGTATCCCGACGAAATTAATAAGACTGACTAGGCTGACCCTGACCAATGTGCGAGGCCAGATAAAAGCAGCAGGATCACTCTCAAGACCATTCGACATCAACAACAGTCTACGACAAGGGGATGCGCTATCATGCGTCCTCTTTAACCTGGCCCTCGAGAAAGTGATCCGTGATGCTGAGGTAAATGCGAGGGGTATGATCCTCTTTAAGTCCACCCAACTACTGGCCTATGCTGACGATATCGACATCATGGGAAGAACCACCCGAGACGTACAAACTGCCTTCATCCAGATCGAGCAGGTGGCGCGAGATCTTGGACTGCAAATCAATGAAGGCAAGACAAAATATATGGTGGCAACGTCAGCACCGAAGACGAGAACATCAAACCGCACTGGTCAAACACAAACACGAACAAGAATAAGGATGGGAGAATACAACTTTGAGACCGTTGACAATTTCTCCTATTTAGGGTCGAAAATCACAACCGATAACAACTACGATGATGAAATCCGCGCACGGTTGTTGTCAGCCAACAGAGCCTACTTCAGCTTACAAAGACTGTTCCGCTCGAAACGTCTCACCATAGGGTCAAAGCTCTTACTGTACAAGACTATGATCTTCTCAGTCCTCATGTATTCCTCGGAAACTTGGGTTCTTAGCAAGAAAAATTGCGAACTCTTGACCGCGTTTGAGAGAAGAATCCTCCGAAGAATTTGTGGCCCCCTATATGAGGATGGACGATTCCGTAGCCTACACAATGACGAAATCTATGAGCGATACCATGACCGTCCGGTTGTGGATAAAATCCGGCTCAATAGGTTACGGTGGGCGGGTCACTTAATCCGTATGGATGAGGATGATCCCACCCGGAAAGTCTATAAGGGCAATATCTATGGTAGAAAGAGAAGACGAGGCAGACCCTGCCTCGGATAGAGCGATGGGGTAGGTCAGGACGCCAGACAGCTTTTAGGGATATCGAATTGATGGACCTCAGCGCAAAACCGGGATGTCTGGAGTTCCTTATTAAGGCAGGCCTAGACCGGATACCGTTTGTTGCGCCGTTGATGATGATGATGATGATGATATATAAAACGACGATAAAGTCAATCTGGGCTTCTAGGGCACAACGCGATTATCCCAACGATTAATCTTTCATCGAATATTCCGATATTTCCGATTCAAATATTGCTATCTCCCATTGACCTAGAACGGCAATGATCCTCCACTTGATTGAAGTCCGGGTCAGTTATATTAAGCAACAAAGCCACCTTTCCACCTTTATATCCTGGTATGGGTATCCCCGTTTCCTTAGTTTTCAATTGAGATACAAGCAAATGCTCCGCCAATACTATCCCTATTTATCATTTTGAGTCTAACTTGCCTCATAGTACCTCCAGGATATATCTCCCTCTCGATTACTTGCGCCGTCTTTCAATTCAGTGGTCAGTTCGCCTTCACTTTTACCAGAACTAAATTTCCCTGACCGATCTGGTGACCCGGGTTCTTCTATCTAAACCCCCCCTTTAATCGAAAGTGCAAGAAAACAGCGCAAAAGTTTGCTGACATTAGCACCTGAAGTTCATCCCGATGCGGTCTATATTTAAGGATAGCTTCCCAAAACACACTGCCGTATGAAAATATTCATAATTTACGTTCTTTTCACGTACCTTTTGAGATTACTAACTGCCGGTTCAAACAAACCCCCATAGTGACTTGCCGTTGGGGAATTATGATAACCATGATGTGACAGGCGCTCTTCAATTGTGGACGACAAGTGCTGCCAAGCTTCCTTCAAAATTTGGTTCATAGGCATTTGGAAGGCAAACAGATACGCATTGGTACTGAGGTCAGATAAAGGGCGGTTGGCGTCGCTCACATGAACACAACAATGTAAATTTTTACCTATGTGGCATTTCGAAACCTCCAACTCCCCCTCGCTTAGGTTTGGAACGGACCACATAGGTCAGTGACCACGTATCGTCTGGATTGGATGCACTTTGCATATTCCCTTCCACCTGCAAGTGGCTGCTGAGTTTTTCGATAAAAAGATTGTCATTGCCTAACCAATGCGACTTTTCCACTGGGTATGTCTTCTGGATTTTCCTTATCTGACTCATAAACACCTTCCTCTGCTGGTACCTCATAACCGCATGCTCAGCCTGTTCCAGGGCCAAGACTGTTATAGGTCCTGAAGCCCTTAGCAATCGTATTTACTAGCCGCATCAACGACGAAATCTTGCTAAATAATTTCGCTAACTCAAGTTTATCTACGGTCACATACTCCAGTGAAGTTTCGGCTAAAGTAAAAGGGGTCGTTGAGGTTCTCCCCTTGAAAAAGGAGGACCCATAAACCATAGCTCAAATTCACGAACTTTTGCGGGTACGTACTTCTGGAGGCGAAATACGCGGGTTCATTTTTGACCTTACATGGGGGATTTAGATTGGAGCGAAGTTTTTATGGATAACTGACATCCTGGTGGTCAAAGGGTAGTATAGGTCCCGGGGCGAAACGTGGATTGGTACTTACGATGGAGCATAAAACCTGGGAAATGCCTGCTGAACCAACACTAACAGCTCTACTACCAAACCCTATCTCCACCTTCACGTGATGACCGCTGGGAACTCTTTCTTAACGAAAAGCTGCAGACGGAGAAGGATGAAGGCGAGTCTCCCGCGCCTAAAAACGGGACAAATTGTACCAACTGGTCCTCCAGGTTGGGGATTGGGTAGGGCTGACAACCCTACACGGAAAACAACTTGTTACGAAGCCACAACAGGAGTCTCGGACAGGACGGATTTTAAAACGACGGACCCGGCAACGACAACGGAATAACGATTTGCGCATTTTCTCATGGAACGTGCGCTCCCTGTACAGAGATGAAGCTGATGAGCAGCTAGTTGATACCCTGTCCCAATATAGGGTTGATGTAACAGCGTTACAAGAGATGCGATGGACAGGGACCGGTTTCCTGGAGAAGAGCCACTACACCATATATTATAGCGGTCATCCAGTAAACCATGTGCTCGGAATAAGTTTCTTAGTTAGCCAAAAAATGAAACCTGCTGTTATCGGCTTTGAAAACATAAGCGAATGGCTATGCACTCTGCGCTTGCGAGGCAAGTTTAGAAATATCAGCCTCATAAACGTTCACGCCCCTACAGAGGAGACTACGAGGCAGTAGAACGAACCCTCGAAGCTTGTCCCAGATATGATATCAAAATCATACTTGGGGATTTTAACAGCCAAGTAGGGAAGGAGCCCGTATTCAGGCGATACGTTGGCTCCCATAGCTTACACGAAAAACAAATGATAACGGACTGCGGATTATTCAATTAGTAGGGTCACACGAAATGGTTGTTGGAAGTACCTGGTTTGCGCGGAAAGCGGTCTACAAACAAACGTGGGCCTCTCCAGACGGGACCACTTTCAACCAAATTGACCACGTGTTGATCGAACGCTGCCACCTCTCAGCCTCGATGAATGTCAGAATATATAGGGGGGCCAATATAGACTCGGATCACTATCTCGTTGGCATGGTGCTTCGAGCTCGAATAACAATACCACTTAGAATCCCCTATGACAATCAGGTGAGAGTGAACACGGAAGCCATCCACAACACAATCCGCCGCGACACCTATAAGAGGGAAATGGATGCCGCAATAACCGCAGTCAACAGAGGACCTGGAGATGAAGGATCAACAAATGATCTTCACAATCACCTGAAGAACGTTATCATGGATGCGGCCACAAACATACTTGGTCTCAGCCGCAAAAGGAGTCGGAACGGGTGGTTTGACGATGAATGTAAGCTAGCAACGGAACGGAAGAATGCCGCATACTGAGTAATGTTGCATTCTCGAAGAACGCGGGCACGCGCAGAGGCTTATCACGAACTCCGTCGGGCGGAGAAGCGACTTCACAGACGGAAAAAGCAAGCCTGGGAGAACCAACAAGTTTATGAACTAGAAAAGTACAGGGAGCAACCGTACCAGGCGCGGAAGTTTTGCCAATAAGTCAGCAGGATGAAGCCCTATACACCTCGATGCTCATCCTGCCGAGACAAAGAAGGAAATCTGATTTCCGACAGAATGGGCATATTGGAGCGATGGGTTGAGTACTTTGATGAGCTACTGAACAACCAGAACATCGGCGAGTTGGAGGTCCCGTCAACTGAAGTCGACGGACACATACTGCCACCACCAAGTTTAGGAGAAACAGTCCGTGCAATTCATCGGTTAAAAAATCATAAGTCGCCAGGAGCCGATGGAACTACAGCCGAATTGGTTAAATATGGAGGCGACCATTTACACCAAGTGGTTCATCAACTTGTGCTCAAGGTATGGGACAGCGAATCAATGCCTGACGATTGGCAACGAGGCATTATCTGTCTCATACATAAAAAGGGAAATATCAGACAGTGCAGCAATTGTAGAGGTATCACGTTGCTGAGTACCATCTATAAGATATTCTCCACTATCTTGCTAGGCCGGATAGCCCCATACGCCCAGAACATCATTGGCCCATACCAAAGAGGCTTCACTCCAGGCAAATCAGCAACAGATCAGATTTTCTCTGTGCGGCAAGCGATGGAAAAACTGTTGGAATATGGACAACAGTTGCACCATCTGTTCATCGACTTTAAAGCCGCCTATGATAACATAAGCAGGGTAAAACTGTACACGGCCATGAGAGAATTCGGTATCCCGACGAAATTAATAAGACTGACTAGGCTGACCCTGACCAATGTGCGAGGCCAGATAAAAGCAGCAGGATCACTCTCAAGACCATTCGACATCAACAACGGTCTACGACAAGGGGATGCGCTATCATGCGTCCTCTTTAACCTGGCCCTCAAGAAAGTGATCCGTGATGCTGAGGTAAATGCGAGGGGTATGATCCTCTTTAAGTCCACCCAACTACTGGCCTATGCTGATGATATCGACATCATGGGAAGAACCACCCGAGACGTACAAACTGCCTTCATCCAGATCGAGCAGGTGGCGCGAGATCTTGGATTGCAAATCAATGAAGGCAAGACAAAATATATGGTGGCAACGTCAGCACCGAAGACGAGAACATCAAACCGCACTGGTCAAACACAAACACGAACAAGAATAAGGATAGGAGAATACAACTTTGAGACCGTTGACAATTTCTCCTATTTAGGGTCGAAAATCACAACCGATAACAACTACGATGATGAAATCCGCGCACGGTTGTTGTCAGCCAACAGATCCTATTTTAGCTTACAAAGACTGTTCCGCTCGAAACGTCTCACCATAGGGTCAAAGCTCTTACTGTACAAGATCTTCTCAGTCCTCATGTATTCCTCGGAAACTTGGGTTCTTAGCAAGAAAAATTGCGAACTCTTGACCGCGTTTGAGAGAAGAATCCTCCGAAGAATGTTTGGCCCCCTACATGAGGATGGACGTTTTCGTAGCCTACACAATGACGAAATCTATGAGCGATACCATGACCGTCCGGTTGTGGGTAAAATCCGGCTCAATAGGTTACGGTGGGCGGGTCACTTAATCCGTATAGATGAAGATGATCCCACCCGGAAAGTCTATAAGGGCAATATCTATGGTAGAAAAAGAAGACGAGGCAGACCCTGCCTCGGATGGAGCGATGGGGTAGGTCAGGACGCCAGACAGCTTTTAGGGATATCGAATTGGTGGACCTCGGCGCAAAACCGGGATGTCTGGAGTTCCTTATTAAGGCAGGCCTAGACCGGATACCGGTTGTTGCGCCGTTGATGATGATGACATCCTATACTTCTCTACCTTATTCTCTTCCTTTTTTGGATCCTGATCTCCGCGAGAGCTACTTCTGAATCAGTGTGAGCAATGAATATTGTGGGGATGGTCCCTAAGCCTCTGATCAAACCTATAATAATTCCGTCGGAAAATCCCGCTCTCGAGCTCTGATCTGGAAATAGTACAGACCCCGGACTCTTGACTTGTCCGAAACTTCAATGGGATGACGCATCCCTTGGCTACGATTAAACGTATGACATCTTCTTCACTGACTAATACTCTTTAATGATAGGAGTGGAAATAGGAGATCAAGTCGATCATCCTGAGTGGCCGATAACGACCTAGAGGGCAGAGCTATCCCAAAAATCTGAACAAATTGGCTAAATTGACCGTGAAGGTCCGCCCACAAAGATTGAAGCTCGATCAAAGTGCTCGGTCGACACGTTCTTGCACGCCTCTTTGCTAGCTAGGCTCGGGAATGTGGGGGAGTCCTTTGAGCGCTTTGATCCCTCACCCTTCATTACTCAAAACAACGTGTCTATTCCGATGCGTGAGTCCGCACCGGATTCTAAACTCGACATTAATACGGATTTCGCGACAGCCTATCGAAGGACAAACAGAACGCGAACTAAAATTGGAAATTAAAAGAAAAAAAAAACAAAAACGTCTCGACCGCGCGCGTGGGAAAGGAGGATTCGAAAGGGAGGAAGTCCTCAAACTACTATTGGACTATTTAGGCATTAATATTCATTGTTCCAATGAATTTCATAACAACTCCAAACTCCGCCGAAGCCGGTCCCAAGCCCGGTTGTGAAAGGAGGAGGGATAGATAGCTTCAGTCTGAATGGCTGTACGCCACCGCAGCGCCTGAGGGGGTAGGTGAGGAAAGTGCAGGAACTTTGCAGTCTTGCAGATTACTCACTAAGGAAGCTATCTCAACACCTGGCAGCTAGGGATAAAATGCACCACCAACAATGAGAAGAAGGAGAAATTTGAGGTCCGGTGCGGATAACCGGCGGGAGTCGTCTGACTTGGTGACTGGGTCGGGCTCTCGTAATGGACAGCACGGCGTCGAAACCGCTAGTCCTGGGGCGGTTCGACGTCTAGGCGCCACGACGACCAGGAGCACAGCTCCGCCTGCTGCAGCTGTTTCGCCACAATCTGTGGCGACCACTTCAGCAGGTCCGCGTAGGAAGCGGATGAAATGGACTGAAGAAATGAACCTCTTCATCATCCGCTCCTACTACGAAATAACGGCGGGGGCAGGTACAACATCTTACCGCCCCTTGTTGCACCAGAGATTCGTCGAGCGTTTCCCGCAATTCGCGCACGTAACTTTTCAGCGAGTCGCAGACCAGTACCGCTTCATTACTCGCAGCGACACAATCCCGGCCACCATCAGGGAGCGTGTTCGACTTGAACTCATCGGGGAAACTGGTGACCGAGAGTCGATGGGGGTAGAGGCGGCGGCATCAACAACACCACGCCGCACTGCAGGCAACAGGTTCAATGCTCGCCGAAGCACTCTTCTCCACCGTCCAACTGAGGTTTCCGCTGAGGTTCGGGACGAATTCCAAAGAGCGTGTATAGAGTTCTCGGATATGGATCCTTTGCATAGACCAGGTATTCCCAGGCTCTATGCATCTCCAGCAACTCCGGGAATTCTATCTCAAATCAATGATGAGATTGCATCTCGAGTGTGTCCTGATATGTCGCTGCTGCAACTACAATCACTTGTGTATTGTGGTGCAGTTGCGGCCATCAGATTGCACGGTCAGAAGATTCGCTTTCGTGTTATTGGTTTGAGTGACAAAAGAGATCCACCATGGAAAATTCGTCTGGAACGTCGCCGGGACTCACTAAGGCAGGACATTGCTAGACTGATTCAGATCAGCACTGGCAATGCCAGCCGACGGGTGAGAAATAAAGTGCAGAGGGTTTACCGGAACTATGCCATCCCCTGTGAGACACCCGTTGTTGAAATTCTGGACACACTAAAACAGAAACACACACACACACTAAAACAGTGCCGAAGGCACCCGCCATGCCAATACACCTGGCATGAATTTCGCGGATGTTACCGAAGAGGAAGTTCGACGAGTCATAAACATCTCGAAGAACTGGAGGGGCCCAGGTCTGGATCGGGTGTAGAATTTCTGGTATAAGAAATTTACCAGCGTTCACAGTCGGTTGGCACGCAGTATAAATGAGGTCATGAGTCGGCCGGATGAATTTCCACCTTTCCTCACTGCGGGAATTACCTACCTTATCCCTAAGAAGGACACGGTGCAGGACCCCGCAGACACAAGACCGATCACTTGCTTACCAACCCTCTACAAATTCATCACGTCCATTATTAGTGGAAGGATCAATGCGCACCTCGAGACCAACAACATTCTGTCCGAGGAGCAGAAGGGCTGCCGAGTTGGGTCAAGGGGTTGCAAAGAGCAACTCATTATCGACTCGGTAGTTGTAGGACAAGCAACTAGAGGCCAGAGAAACCTCTTCAGTTGCTATATCGATTATGCCAAGGCTTTCGACAGCGTTCCGCATACCTGGCTAATCGATATCCTACATCTGTATCGCATTGATCCGAAACTAATAAAGTTTTTGGCGACAGTCATGGAAGGGTGGCATACCACCTTATCAGTCCGTACATCTGAGGGCGCTAATACCTCAGAGCCCATCCGTATACGGAGGGGCATCTTCCAGGGGGATTCATTGAGTCCCCTTTGGTTTTGTATGGCACTGAACCCCCTTTCATGGCTACTGAATGATGCTAGAGGGCATGGTTTTGCAATAAAGTATGGCCTACGTGCTAAGTGCGAACTGACACACTTGATGTACTTAGATGACATCAAGCTGTATGCTGGTACTGACGACCATCTTAGAAGTCTGTTGCGAATAATAGACATGTTCAGCCGTGATATTCGGATGGAGTTTGGATTAGACAAATGTCGAATCCAAGCCATCCGCAAAGGTCATCACGAGCCACATGCCAGACATAGCATTGGTGACCTCCACATCGAAGCTATGACCGAGACAGACTTCTACAAGTACCTAGGAATTCTGCAAGGAACCCATGCTCGAGTTGGTGATCTGAAAGAAGCTCTGCTGTCCGAATTCCTGCGACGTGTAAAGCTGGTGCTAAAATCGCATCTCTCGGGGAAGAATAAAATAAGCGCGTTGAATGTATTCGCCATCCCTTCACTGGCTTATGCATTCGGAATATTGCCGTGGACGAAGGCCGACCTGGAAAACGTCCAGCGGCGGATACGGACAACTATGTCCAAATTCCGAATGCATCACCCAAAGTCTGCTGTGGAGCGGATGAACCTGCCTCGTGACATCGGAGGTAGAGGCGTGGTTGACGTGGCAGCACAACATCATCGCCAAGTCGACTCGCTGCGCGCTTATTTTTACAGCAAGGAGCAGGCAAGTCCCTTGCATGCGGCTGTCTGTAAGGCAGACTGTGGACTGACTCCACTTAACTTGAAGGATCGATCCTTCAATCCTCTGAGTGGGGTGAAGTCGGACCAAGAGCGGATCGATGAATGGAAGTCGAAGGCAATGCACGGTAAACACGTGAATTGTCTTTGGCAGCCATTTGTCGATTTGCATCTGTCGAACAGATGGCTGTGTGCTGGGGAGCTCTTTGCCGAGACGGAGGGGTTCATGTGTGCCATTCACCACCCGAGCTTATAAAAAGCTCATCATGAAAGAACGGGTGGAGAACGACCAGTGCAGAATGTGTGGTTCGGCGTTAGAGACCTTGAGCCATTTCATTTCTGGCTGTACTGTTATGGCACCGGTGCAATACATCACCAGGCATAATGTTGTATGTAAGGTTATCCATCAAAACCTTGCATATAAGCATGGGCTGATCACGGGAACATGTCCGGTTTACCGATATGAGCTGCAAGCATTACTTGATAGTTCTCCTTACAGCATGTATTGGGCAAGTTCTGACTGATCGCCATACCACACACAATAAGCCTGACGTACTGTTAGTTGACAAGACGGGTCGCTCCGAGTATAATATTATTGATGTTGGTATCCCCCATAATAGCAACATTGAACGGAAATACGTGGAGAAGAAGGTGAACTATGAGCCATTGGCTCGGGAAATCAAAGAAATTTGGCGTTTCGAGCGGGTGGTTGTAGTTTCCATAATATTGTCAGCTACAGGTATTGTACCTAAATCCCTGACGGCTTCCCTTGATTTCCTGGGACTTTCGCACAATCTAGTTCAAACCATGCAGAAGTACACCATTCTGCATACGTGCTCGATGTTGCGGGGAGTACTCGACGGATTCTCCCACTGACCTACCACCGGCCACCACCACCAGTGCCCCTTTTAGTTTTTAAGTAGATAGGATCGTCCGAGCCTAAATGCTTGGCACTTAGTGCTAGTATTAGGTAAAATCCGGCATCTGCCGAGATTGTGATAACTCGGAATTAAAATAAAGAAAATGAAGATAAAATTCAACGAAGGAAAAGAAGATAAATAAAAGAAAAACAAGAAAAAAATAAAAAAAAAATAAGAAAATAAGAAAAAGAAAAATAAAAACAATAACTCACCCAGGACGTCACTCCGAGCTCGGATTGCGGCTGGTGTACAAAGTTCTAAAAACAATTTTATAAGGAAAACGATTATAAAAAAATTAATTCATTTATATGTAAATATTATTAGCAGGCGTATTACTTAAAATCTTACGTAAACGATTACTCATATTATGCTAGAATCCACACGTTTCTTAGCTGTACACATCGGTCTTTTCCTATTAGCGAAGATCTTTCTGGGATTTCTCCGCAATGTTTGACACTCACGATCAATCCCGTCACAAAGTAAATCACTTCACCTTCGTCGGCTTGAATTTATTCATAATACTTCCTTCCAACTGTCAATTCTTCCTTCCTTTCCTTCTTCCCTCCCGTCTGGGCTGTTTCGCCTCCTTTCCTTTTTTTCTCTCCTGGCGGACTGCTTCAACACTTTCTTCTTTTCTTCTCCCTAGTCTCACTTTGCGGCTCTTCCCCGGTGCTCCTCCAACCTTCCACCTTCTCCTTTTCTTTTTCCAGCCGCTCCAGCCTTTCTTCTTTTCTTCTCCCTAGTCTCACTTCGCGGCTCTTCCCCGGTGCTCCTCCTACCTTCCACCTTCTCAGAACGCCAAATCGAAACTCCCCGTCCTTTTTTTCCTCGCGCACCGCTTCAGTTCCCGCTACATAGCCTTTCTCACTCGCTAGGCAATGTTGCGGCAACATGCGCATGTGCCTGCGGATGCGGCAAATCATTCGCCTCTTGTCAAGATCAATTCCCTCGAATGCATTCAATTATGTGCAATCAGCGGCGAACATTAAGGCAGTTGCACACTATTAAATGCATTGTTTAAGTAAATTAATTAAGAAAGAGCCGAATGAGATTCCGCTCCCGTCGCGCAGCCACGGTCACTACAGGGCAGCTGGGTTTTTGAGACCCGCTCGAGGAAAGACAGCTGAAGACCAGTGAGGGCATCACTGCTGATAGTGGCTGAGAGTTGGCGTGGTTATGAGGAAAGCCCGAGATCTAAACCTACGTTAGGCCATGAGGTCCTTCGCGTGAGTGATGCCTAGGTTATGACCCTCTATGTCCTCCAGCTCATATTGAACCGTTCCGACTCGACCGATGACCTTCGCCTTCACGAACTTTTGATCCAATTTGGCATTGTATCGCTTTGCTGCACTGCTAAAATTGAAGAGCCGCTTATACACGACATCTCCGACCTGAAATTCACGAGCTCGGGATCGCAAGTTGTAACCCTTTTCCTGTGCCTCTCTTGCCTGGAGGATTCGGCCCTGAACCTCTGCTCTCAGAATAGCAAGTTTATCCAGAACAGACCTCCAAGGTCGCATCCGGCAAGGCGTTCAGGCGTCGTAAAAGGGCGTAGGTACTCCCATGGGTGACCATGCTTTGCCCAAAAACGACGTGATAGGGTGAAGTCCCTATCGAGACGTGTTTCGCTGAACGCAAGGCACAGTTGATGGATGACAGCTTGTTATCCTAATCTCTTTGATCAGGACCGATATAAGCGCGTATAGCAGCCAACAGTGAGCGATTTACTCGCTCCGAGGCGTTTGCCTGCGGGAAGTATAAAGCGGTGAAAATGTGTTGAATGCCATACTGGTTCAGAACATGAAAGATTCTCTTCTCCAAGTATTCAATCAGCACGTTAGTCGGCTCCACAAATGAGAACTTTGAGAGAGAATCGAGAACGATTATTGTTCCGATATTTCCGGGGCGAGATCTGGGGTAGGGGTCGATCAAATCGTTATACAAACGTTGAAATACCCGATCGGAGATGAGCGCTTTTCCCATTTGAGGTCGGAGCGTTTGGTTGGGAGCTTTTGACGTCTTGCACGTTTTACAATTGCGGATATAGTCCTTGACCTGAGAAACCATTTTAGGCCAATAAAACCACAACCGCAGTCTACCCAAGGTTTTACCAACCCCCCCCCATGTGCACTCAAAGGATGATCATGGGCACGGGTGATCACCTCCATCGTCAGCTCCTCCGGAATCCAAAGCTTCCAAGCCTGTTGTTCCTGCAGCTCATCTCCTGAAGCATGATTGGTTCGCTTGTATACCAATCCATCGCACATCTGCGGATCAGGGAGTTTGTTGGAATTCTCCCTAATACGCTTTATTAATTGCAAATAGTTCGCAGACCGAAAATGTGGTGAATCAAAATCCACGTCTACGTTGTTCCCACTTCTCTCCAAAGCATCCACCTCCGTTGGTGAATACATTCGAGATAGAGAATCCGAAATCAGATGTTGTGATCCCTTTTTGTGTTTAATGATGAACGAGAATCCCTGAAGCTTCAATGCCCATCTGGCCAGTCTGCCGTGAAGGTCGGACTGGTTCATCAGCCATTTGAGCGAAGCGTGGTCAGTTACCACTTCGAATGTTGTGCCTTCAATATACGCTAGGAATTTGCGCACTGCCTCCACCGTTGCCAGACATTCCTGCTCAGTGACAGTGTAATTTCGCTGAGGCTGTGTAAGCTTCTTCGACATATACGCTATAGGAACTTCATGTCCCTCCTCTATCTTCTGCATCAGCACCGCTCCTATACCATGTTGACTTGCGTCACAATGTATGGCGAAAGGCTCGGAGAAGTTGGGACTGTGTAGAACTGGAGCCGAGGAGAGACTCGTTTTCAGAGCGTCGAAGGCCGAGATAGCTTCCTCAGACCAGCAAAACTGACGCTTCTTCTGAAGTATGTCTGTCAACGGTGCAGTCAGCGAAGCGTAATTTGGCACAAATCGCTGATACCGCCCATACATCCCAAGAAACCGCCGCAGTTGCTTGACGGTTTTCGGCCGCGGAAAATCTTTGATGGCGTGTACCTTGTCGGGATCGGTACAAATCGTCCCGTTACCGATGATGTGCCCCAAGTATCGAACTTCCTTCATGACAAACTTGCTCTTCCGGATGTTCAACGTCAAGCCAGCGCGTCTCATACAGAGAGCCACTTCGCTTAAGAGCAGCAGGTGCTGGTCGAAGGTCTCTGTAATAAGCAGCAAGTCATCTAAATATACAAAGACTTGATGACGTAAGTGAGCAGGGATGACCTTATCCATCAGTCGCTGCATGGTTCGAGGTGCATTGCAGAGCCCAAACGGCATGGTCACAAACTGATAGAGTGGCCGACTTGGGACGGTGAAGGCAGTCTTATCCTTGGACGCCTCATCCAGAGGAATTTGCCAGAACGCATCCTTCAGATCTACACTCGTAATGAATCTAGCCTTCGAGAGACGATGAGAGGTAAAGGATAAGCGTCCTTCACTGTTACACTATTCACTTTACGTGCATCAAGGCAAAGTCGCACTTTACCAGGTTTCACCACAAGGGTAACTGGCGAAGACCAGGCGCTTTGCGATTCTTCGATGACTCCCAAAGCCAGCATCCTATCAATCTCTTCGTAGAGGAGCTTTTCGATGGCGGGAGAGACTGAGAAGTGTCTCTGTTTAATCGGTTTATTACTTCCGACATCGATGACGTGTGTCGTTAGACTTGTACCTCCTAAGCCCTCCGACTCGATGGATGGAAAACTGCCAATGACAGCCTCGAGCCTTGCTCGCTGGTGTGTCGTCAACTAGTGTTGTTGGACGTTCTCGACATTTTCGATAGAACAAACGGAAGGTACAAATAAGTCCTGTGCGAGATCGAACTTGCGCACAAAATCAGCTCCAAGGTAAAGATTTTGCGTTAACGACGGGATAAGGAGGAACGACATCGATTCCGTCCGATCACGAAACGTGATGTCAGCTGACACTCTGCCTACTGTCGAATGGCTAGTCCCGTCAGCTGTCCTGAGATCGATACGTAATCTCTCCCACTTGTACCGACCGTCGTTAATAATTTTCCGAGCGAAATCCGAAGCTAAGCAACTTACTCCGGTATCAATCAGTCCTGAAACACGCTCACCCAAGACTGTGACATCCGCATACGGGCGTGAGAATGGCAGAGTAGTAAAGACGACGGTTGCGCATTATTCGCATCCAATATTGACGTAAGCGAAGAGTTGAGCGCTTCGGTTTTTTCGTCGCCATCTCTGCTACTCCGAAGATCCGTTCTCTGGCCGCTTGATATTGTTGCAGTCTGCAACGGCCTCAGAACCGAAAGCATCGGTGTCCTTGAAACAATTGGTGGTGGGGTCAAATCCGGGTAGGTAATTTCTAGTTTATCGGACCGTTTCCACACGGTAACTTTCGGAGTTACTGTGGAAGACGTTGTCGCAACATCTGCGCAGTCACGTGCGTCCAATGCAGGAGCGCCCTTATGACTGGGGCTGGGCTCTGGAACTCGACAGTTCGGACATACGGGCTTACGAGTGTTCGGGCGCCCGCAACCGAAACAAAAGACTTTGGGATCCTCCCAACAGTCTTCAACCAAAGGTCCAATCGGCCGACATTTCCAGCGGACCAAGTCCAAATCACGATCTTGAATCTCAGACTGAGGATTTGCTGAGATGTTCTTTATGTCAACACCCTCTTCAGATTCAGCAGAATAGCTGTGTAATTGGTGAGAGAGCCTGCTTGAAAGACGCTCCTCTAAAATTTCGCTCTGCTGCACTAACTTACGCAGCTCGCGAACCGTACCAGCCGGAAAATAGAGAAGTTTCCTCTGAACGTCGGGTCTCAGCCCACGACGTAGCAACTCTACCAATTTGTCTTCCGTTAAGGAATTTTCTAGCCTCTTCGGATGAACCTTGCATGCCGTCGCGCATCAATTCAAGGATCTCCCAATCATCAAGAGAATCCTTAAACTCATGGCGAAGAGCCTCACGAAAAGAGGTCCACTCGATTCGTCCGACAGACTGGTGGTAGTCCGAATACCAATCTGCTGCTCTGTTTCTGAAAAGGGTGTGTACATAAGTACACAGTAGGCCGAAATCCCCCTGGAGGGTTGTGTTGGTCAAAGCCTCCACGCGGAACAGGAATTGGTTGATTCGCAAAGTTTTCGATGTGCCATCAAAAACCAAGTTCCAGGATGCCAAAATTGAATACACACGATCTGCTGATTTTGTACTAAGCGGTCGTGCCTGGCATCCAATCGTCCTCGTCAGAGTCAATAAAATAGTACACATAGTCGAGTCCGGATCTGTCGTCATGTCGTTGAAAGTTCCCGGATCCGGACCTGTCGTCAAGTCCGTAAAAATCAACGTCACGTTTATGGTCATGTATGTAAAAATTGTTTTTATTATGTCCATTGTCACGTCTGTCTTCAGAATGTACTGCACGAGTTGAAGCAGGCTGATGTTGAGCTGCCTGATGCACTGGGTGCGTGTTCGGGTTAGAGTCTCGAAGCGGGACAAATTGCTCTCGAACCAATCCTTCAACTCGTGAAGCATCCGTCGCCCTAGCATCTCGCGTGGAAGGATCAACCCAACCCACAAAATCTCTCCTCGCCGCCTCATGCCACCGTCAGTCGTCACGGCGTGTTGGCAGGTCAAGCGTGGAAGGAAGGCGATAAAGGTCGCGAGACCAGTGATCTCGTTGATGTGACATTTTGAAGATAAAATTAAAAAAAAAAAAAAAATAAAATTGAAAACGACCAAAAGGAAGTCCAAGAAAAAACAAGTCGGAATACCGGAAGCTCGTGCTTCGGGTATAAAGGTTTTGTGTTCATCTTATCTAAGAAATTTCAACGCACATTTTTCTACACGTAACAGCTACAAAACTACGAGACATACGTACATATTACAGCCGGAGATGTTACGCTCACTCTAAACAAACAAACTGCCTATTTCCGAATACTGTACACTTATGGGCACGTATATAAATTGATCGTACCCACATTTCCGATTTACTTCTTATGTCTATCTGAATTAGGCTCTACCCGCAAAGTTCATTAGCACGCATATACTATATACCTACATATACACATGTCTTTTTTTTTTTTTTTTTTTTTTTTTATGGATGGAGGTGGAAATCTTAGAAAGACGCTGCTGCGCCAGGTTGCAGCAGTGTGTGGGATTCACACCCACTAAAACCACCCCCACTCTTCCGCCCCTCCCCGCGGGACCACCGTGAAGTATTACTTCGCGGGGGAGGCTCTGGTTCGCTATACCAGCTCGTCCATGTCACGTCTCCGTCGCGCCGCCTTCCGAGCTCGATCCAACTCCAGGAGTTTTGCCTGCACCACGGCTACTGCCTCATTTACCGCCATCCAGTTTTCCTCCGACTTCAACATCTCTTCCACCAGGTTGGAGGGCTCGATGTCCGCCCCTAAGATGCTGTTCAACCTCCTTTTCTGCTGCAGAAATCTGGGACAATAGAACATAACGTGCTCCGGGTCCTCGAGTGTAGCACCGCATTCAGGACAGTTGGGAGACTCGTCCAACTCGAAGCGATGCAAGTACTTCCTATAGCCACCGTGTCCCGTAAGGAACTGTGTCAGGTGGTAATTCAATTCTCCGTGCTTTCGGTTGACCCATTTCTCGATGCACGGGATCAATGTATGGGTCCACCTGCCCTTGTCGGAGTTATCCCATCGTTGTTGCCACTTGCCACACAACTCTCTCCTGATGGCTTTTCGGAAATCCGCATTCACCTCGGCTGGATTTGCCTTCCGTTTTTCGTAGAGCCAGTGTGCCTCGCTCGCTAGAAGATCTATAGGGATCATTCCTGCGATAACACACACTGCCTCCGTCGACGCCGTCCTAAATGCGCTGCACACCCTTAGCGCAATTGGCCGGTATGCCGAACATATCTTCCTCCGGTTGACCGCGTGGTTCAACGCTCCCGCCCAGACAGGGGCCGCGTATAGCAGGATCGACCTCACCACTTCCGCGATGAGTAGCCTGCGACTATACTTCGGCCCTCCCACGTTAGGCATCATCCTTGCAAGGGATGAGCTGGCATTTGCTGCCTTTTCTCGCGCATAATCCAAGTGTCCCTTGAAACTCAGCTTGGCATCGATCATCACCCCCAGGTATTTGACAACCGATTTTGAGACGACCTCACGATTACCAACCCGGATGGTAACCGTGTTGTTCTTCCTACGGTTAGTAATGAGGACCGCCTCCGTCTTTTCGTCCGCCAGGTCCAGCTTGGCCATTCGTAACCATGACTTGATGGTATGAATGGCTTCATTTGCATAAAGCTCCACGTCCTCGGGATGCTTTGCAATTGCAATTACCGCCAAGTCGTCCGCAAAACCAATCAGCGTTGTCTCCTCCGGCACGCGAAGGCCAAGCACTCCGTCGTACATTATGTTCCACAGCAGCGGTCCCAATACAGAACCTTGAGGCACACCTGCTGTCACAATGTACTCCTTCGGCCCGTCGTCCGTCTCGTACCAGAGAAGTCTATCCGAAAAGTAACTCTCGATGAGCCGAGCCAAGTAGCTAGGAACACCCAGTTTGGCCAAAACGCCCTTAATCCAGCCCCAGTTGGCTGAGTTAAAAGCATTTTTGACGTCCAGCGTCACCAGAGCACAGCATTTGCCCATGGCCATTGCATTTCGAGCCAATTCCACGACCTTTGCTACTGCATCGACCGTAGAACGGGCTCGCCGAAACCCATATTGCCGCTCTGAAAGACCACCCGCATGCTCGATGAACGGGAGCAGCCTGTTGTATATCACCCTCTCCAACATCTTCCCCATGGTGTCTAAGAGACAAATAGGGCGATATGAAGAGGGCACGCCGGGTGGTTTTCGAGGCTTCGGTAGCAAGACCAGTTTCTGCCTCTTCCACTGGGCGGGAAACACTCCTTCCGCCATGCACGATTCGAATGTGCTTGCGAACCACCTTGGTCTGGCCTTGACCGCCACCTTCAGAGCCCTGTTCGGAATTCCGTCCAATCCCGGAGCCTTGCTGTCCCCAATACGTCTGCAGATTTCCCAAAGTTCCTCTTCGGTAACATCAGGGATCGAGAAGACGTCCTGCTGAGCTGCCAGTTGGGGTTCTCTTTCGTCCTGCTCCTGCTGCGGGAAAAGAGTTGCAATTATTTGCAACAAGAGCCGTGGGCATGTCACCTGAGGTGATTTTCGCCCGCGGATCTTCTTCATTACAATTTGGTAGGCTGTACCCCACGGATTCGTATTAGCCTCCATGCAGAGCTTCTGGTAGCATTCCCGCTTGCTTCTCCGAATGGCCTTCTTAAGGTTGCTTCGCAGATCCCTGTATTCTTCCTCACGCTCCTGGTGCTCCGGCCTTCCTCTTGTCCTGTGGGAAAGTCTCCTCGCTCGGAGACAAGAGGATCTCAAGGCAGCGATCTCCGTGTTCCACCAGTAGTTTGGCCTCTTGCCGTGGTGCAAACGTCGTCGTGGCATCGTAGCGTCGCATGCTTCGGTTACACGCTGAGACAGCTGTGTGACCCTTTCCACCGCTGTTCCATCCGGATCATGGGCTCCCTCCAATGCGGCCAGGAATATCTCCTCGTCGAAAGCTCCGATAGACCAGCCAACCGCCTTAGCCTTTCCACCTCCAGAGCGTCGTTGACTGCTTCCCCGGTTCCCAATGTGGAGGAAGATGGCCTGGTGGTCACTGTGGGTGTAGTGCTCACTCACTTGCCAAGCCATCCCCCTCACCAGTGAAGTGCTAACAAATGTCAGGTCAACGATCGAACCCGACCCTCTTCCTCGAAAGGTGGGCACGCATCCAACGTTGGCCAGCACGATGTCCAGCTCCGCAAATGACTCCAACAGAATTTGACCTCTGGTGTTCTTCGATCGGCTTCCCCAGTCCAGGGCCCACGCGTTGAAATCGCCCGCAATGATTTTACACACCAGACTGTCTAACATCTCCTCATATTGTGCTAAGGTTGCACTAGGAGGAGCGTAGCAGCTGTAAATATGGACACCGTTGACCTTCGTCCTTATAAAACCGGCTGCTGGGGGGGCCATGACTTCCTGAATGGCCTGTCTTCCGCACGCCCAGATTGCCGCGTTGCCAGACGCATCCACCGCCCAAGTCGCACCGCCGTAGTTTCTGTATGGCTCGCAAATAACCGCGACATCGACATTCGACTCTCGAATGGTTTGCGAGAGCAGGTCCTGAGCTGCCTCACAGTGATTGAGATTGATTTGTATCAATCTCATTTTCCTGTGCGGTTCAGCTCCCTCCTATATACCGGACATCTGCTGCTTCCCGCAATATGCCGGCCGTCCACGCCCTCTTTCCCACTGCATAACATACACCGTGGATCTCCGGTGCAATCTTTGATGAGGTGGCCCTCTTCCCCACACTTCCTGCAACTCCTCGACCTATCATGCTGGCTAGTGCATGCCGCCGCAAAATGGCCGAAATCGAGGCATCTGAAGCATCTCTTTAGAGAGATTTGTTCCCTGAGCCTGCACATGACCCAACCTACTCTTACCTTGCCCGCGGTAATCAACTTAATAGCTGATTCCGCCGGCAAACTAATAATAGCGGTCTGTGTGCCACCATATGCCTTCTTCATCCTTTTTATGGCACTCTGGTCTATATCGCCAAGGTTGAACTGCTGCTTTAGCGCAGCACAGATGTCCTCCCGTGAGGTGACTTCATCTAGGTCCTTGCACTCAACCACTATCTCCTGTTTCCGAGCTCTTACCTCAGCTTCCTCTCCAAGTACACTTTCCACCTTCCCGCGGAAGTTATCGGCCGACTTGTCGGCGGATTTACTTAACTCCAGCATCAGATCCCCTTTCTGTGTTCGCCTAATACGGCTCACATTATCCCCCAAATCCTTCAATTCCGGGTCTGACTTCACCTTTCGCAGGATGTCGGCATAGGACATATTTCCCTTCTTGGAAATAATTATTATTTCCGGGCGGAGCTTCTTTTTGTCCTTTTTCCTCTTGTTGCTCACCTTAGTCCATTGTTCGGGCCTCCGGGCGTTGGTTTCTTCCACTTTTGTAGGTGTTGTGGCTGCAATCGTGAGATTACCGACTTTCGCGGGTACTCTCGCCGACTCCGCCTTCTTTGGTGAAGAGGCTTTTTTCTTCTTCGGGGCTTGCTGTGGTCCAAGAGGCTCGCTGGTACCGTCTCTAGCCCGTTTTCCTGTCTTCCCGCCTGCTTTATCACGGGGAGGCGTCACCTGCGTTTCCCTTGTGACCTTGCCAACTGACGCTTGGGAATTCTTTTCTTCGAGTGCCCTGATATAAGACAATTTAATGCCTCTTATCAAGGCTCGAATATTTTGATGGATATTCCGCCTCGCCTTGATGAACTCACACAGTTCATTTATTCGTTCCCCAAGTGTAACGAACGCCATTCCGGTATGTTCTCGTTTGCTTTCGCGCCTTGCGCCACAAGGAATGATCTCGATTAAGGGACTATTCGTATTTCTTTCAGAGTCCCGCGACGAATCTCGACTACCAAAAAGAACCATTGTTCTCGGTGGTGATCTCCCAAGCTTCGAACTCCTCCTAAAGGGATCCGGTGTGGACCTAATTTCCAATCCACCATTATCTCTTGTAGCATTAGATGCCACAGTAGCCAAGTTTCCCACTACTGAGGCACTGCGGTCGTTGGATATCGACGGCCGGGAGCCCGCTTGCTCACTCCCAAAAACCGCCGGCACTGGGTTTCCGAAGCCCTGCACCGTAAAAAAACTACTTTTCTCCTCTTCCATATTTGGTTTAATTTCTGGGTGTCCTTCCCATAGCCAATTTTTATCCACGGGTGGGCGTTTACTTCCCACCTACCCGGCCTGCGCATAAGCATGCCCATACACGCACATCTCCGGATGCGTGCATATGCATGCCCATGACACATTCGCCGAGCATTCCCTTATCCGCACGAAGGGACGCGCCTGATGGGAGATTTGGCAACTCCGCACAGGGTATACACATGTCTCGTTGGAATAATTGATATTCATATACAAATGATTAAAGAACTAAATCAAAATAATTCTTTTCCACCCAATTCATACGAACTTACTTCGTTTTGGTATTGACGAATTGATATCTGATGATGACGTCATCAGGTTGTAGAATGCACGAAATTCACAAAAAATTGTAAAGTTTTACCTCTTATAACTTTGTCAATAATAGTTGGATTTTCTTCAAACTTGACCAAATTGTGCATTATATTCTTCTATATCGTTATACCCATGCCAAATTTTGTACTTCTGGGACGAACATAAGGGGGGTGCCGAGTAAATTTCTAAAATGTGGAAATATACTATTATTAACTTTATTTGTGCAAATATCGGAACCGGATATATTTTGAGGCCTAGATTTCGTAGAGATGCAGTATTGAGATTTTTTTCAGATTTTTCGGTTGGATAGGTTCTGAGAACGAGACCTGTTACACTTTTTGGGGGTCATATTTTGAGCCCTCACTCCACTATGTTTCACCCAATATTAAATATTGAACCAGTTTCGAAAAGTACTAATTGAGACCTTTCATTTGATACCCCACATGGCCACATTTTATGAAAAAAAATTTTGCACCCTCCTTTCACATGTATGGGGAGCCCCCCTTAAACTTAACACAAAATGGCAGCAGTTGTTGTATGTAAAGGGAACGTCAGATCACATACTCCCACCAATTTTCGTGACAATCGGTTCAGCCGTTTCCGAATAAATCGGCTGTGACAGACGGACAGACAGACAGACAGACGGACAGACAGACAGACAGACAGACAGACAGACGGACAGACAGACATCGAATCGATTCTAATAAGGTTTTGTTTCACACAAAACCTTAAAAAGACAAAGAAAAAAAGGAAAAAGAAGCGAAAAGAAAAAAAAACGAAGTATATAAAAGAAAGCAAAAAAAAAGTTAAAATATTCGAATCAATCGAAACGAAAAAGAAAAGAGAAAGAGAAACAAGGGAAAAGAAAGGAAATAATGAAAAAGAAGAAAGAAAAAAAAACGGATTCCGAGGACTCCTCCTTCCATAAATGTTCAACTCCTGTTCAATTCCCGCAGAACTTTCGGATGACCAAAAAGTCATCCCAACCTCATAAATTTTTTTCCATCTGTGTGCCGAAAACTTCCACACACAGTGTTTTTTTTTTCATGAAGAGACAACAATCGAGTTGCTCCCCGTCGCAGAATATTAAATAAAAAGAACAAGCAAAAGGGGATCGCGAGAATTCAATCTTCCTTGTCTGGAGTCAGAGAACAAAGTGAATATGAATCATTGAGGAAGGAACGGCACAGCATATAGCCGACTACCTCCGTATTCCATCAAGGATTCATCTCACCCGTCACTTCATCACTACGAAGAAGAAAGCATATTTAATTTTCTTCAAATTCTGAAACGAAGAGATAGCCGTTTCACATAAAGGTAGGGAAGGACACTCCTCAGAAGCTCGGACGGCAATACCTTTCAGCTTATAGCCGCAAAGGCCCGTAGATCCAGAGGCTTCTGGAAGGCAATCACCTACGAGACGTTAAATCTCAAGACAAACACAACAAACGACTAGCTCTTATGGTATTCTACCAAGGATAGGGCAGGAAACTCTACGTTACAAGGTGGGAAAGGAAATTGAGGCTTAGGAACACTTGCTTCCGGGGAAAAAGACGTGAAACCTTAAACTAGAAATCTGAAGAGAAGTGTACGTGGAGCCTAGCCGGGAACAATATTGAGAATCTATTGATTCTATATCCGACACCACCAAACGAAGCTGGGAGCCGGAATAGGTTATCTTCCACTTGATTTAGGAAACCTGCAAATAAGAAATAATGCCTGAATCCAGGAAATGTTGGGCCCCACGTTGGGCGCCATTTGTAATGAATATGAGTGGGTAGAATGATTAGAGCGATCATCCTGAGTGGCCGATAACGACCTAGAGGGCAGAGCTATCCCAAAAATCTGAACAGATTGGCTAAATTGACCGTGAAGGTCAACCAACAAAGATTGAAGCTCGATCAAAGTGCTCGGTCGACACGTTCTTGCACGCCTCTGTGCTAGCCAGGCTCGGGAATGTGGGGGGGGGGGGTCCTTTGAGCGCTTTGATCCCTCACGCTTCACTAAAAACAACGTGTCTATTCCGATGCGTGGGTCCGCACCGGATTCTAAACTCGACATTAATACGGATTTCGCGACAGCCTATCGAAGGACAAACAGAACGCGAACTTAAATTGGAAATTAAAAGAAAAAAAAAAACAAAAACGGCGTGGGAAAGGAGGATTCGAAAGGGAGGAAGTCCTCAAACTACTATTGGACTATTTAGGCATTAATATTCATTGTTCCAATCAATTTCATAACAAAATTAAAATAAAGAAAATGAAGATAAAATTCAACGAAGGAAAAGAAAATAAATAAAAGAAAAACAAGAAAAAAATAAAAAAAAAATGAGAAAATAAGAAAAAGAAACATAAAAACAATGATGTACTTGATGTACTTAGATGACATCAAGCTGTATGCTGGTACTGACGACCATCTTAGAAGTCTGTTGCGAATAATAGACATGTTCAGCCGTGATATTCGGATGGAGTTTGGATTAGACAAATGTCGAATCCAAGCCATCCGCAAAGGTCATCACGAGCCACATGCCGGACATAGCATTGGTGACCTCCACATCGAAGCTATGACCGAGACAGACTTCTACAAGTACCTAGGAATTCTGCAAGGAACCCATGCTCGAGTTGGTGATCTGAAAGAAGCTCTGCTGTCCGAATTCCTGCGACGTGTAAAGCTGGTGCTAAAATCGCATCTCTGCGTGGGGTGAAGTCGGACCAAGAGCGGATCGATGAATGGAAGTCGAAGGCAATGCACGGTAAACACGTGAATTGTCTTTGGCAGCCATTTGTCGATTTGCATCTGTCGAACAGATGGCTGTGTGCTGGGGAGCTCTTTGCTGAGACGGAGGGGTTTATGTGTGCCATTCAGGATGGCGTGGTCGCCACCGGGTGGAGATGTTGAACCATCTCATTTCTGGCTGTACTGTTATGGCACCGGTGCAATACATCACCAGGCATAATGTTGTATGTAAGATTATCCATCAAAACCTTGCATATAGGCATGGGCTGATCATGGGGACATGTCCGGTTTACCGATATGAGCCGGAAGCAGTACTTGATAGTTCTGCTTACAGCATGTATTGGGACCAGCAAGTTCTGACTGATCGCCATACAGCACACAACAAGCCTGACGTACTGTTAGTTGACAAGACGGGTCGCTCCGCGTATATTATTGATGTTGGTATCCCCCATAATAGCAACATTGAACGGAAATACGTGGAGAAGAAGGTGAACTATGAGCCATTGCTCGGGAAATCAAAGAAATTTGGCGTCTCGAGCGGGTGGTTGTAGTTCCCATAATATTGTCAGCTACAGGTATTGTACCTAAATCCCTAACGGCTTGCCTTGATGTCCTGGACTTTCGCACAGTCTGGTTCAAACCATGCAGAAGTACACCATTCTGCATACGTGCTCGATGTTGCGGGGAGTACTCGACGGATTCTCCCACTGACCTACCACCGGCCACCACCACCAGTGCCCCTTTAGTTTTTAAGTAGGTAGGATCGTCCGAGCCTAAATGCTTGGCACTTAGTGCTAGTATTAGGTAAAATCCGGCATCTGCCGAGATTGTGATAACTCGAAAACAATAACTCACCCAGGACGTCACTCCGAGCTCGGATTGCGGCTGGTGTACAAAGTTCTAAAAACAATTTTATAAGGAAAACGATTATAAAAAAATTAATTCATTTATATATAAATATTATTAGCAGGCGTATTGCTTAAAATCTTACGTAAACGATTACTCATATTATGCTAGAATCCACACGTTTCTTAGCTGTACACATCGGTCTTTTCCTATTAGCGAAGATCTTTCTGGGATTTCTCCACAATGTTTGACACTCACGATCAATCCCGTCACAAAGTAAATCACTTGACCTTCGTCGGCCTGAATTTATTCATAATACTTCCTTCCAACTGTCAATTCTTCCTTCCTTTCCTTCTTCCCTCCCGTCTGGGCTGTTTCGCCTCCTTTCCTTTTTTTCTCTCCTGGCGCACTGCTTCAACACTTTCTTCTTTTCTTCTCCCTAGTCTCACTTCGCGGCTCTTCCCCGGTGCTCCTCCAACCTTCCACCTTCTCAGAACGCCAAATCGAAACTCCTCGTTCTTTTTTTCCTCGCGCACCGCTTCAGTTCCCGTTACATAGCCTTTCTCACTCGCTAGGCAATGTTGCGGCAACATGCGCATGCGCCTGCGGATGCGGCAAATCATTCGCCTCTTGTCAAGATCAATTCCCTCGAATGCATTCAATTATGTGCAATCAGCGGCGAACATTAAGGCAGTTGCACACTATTAAATGCATTGTTTAAGTAAATTAATTAAGAAAGAGCCGAATGAGATTCCGCTCCCGTCGCGCAGCCGTGGTCACTACAACTCTGCTATAAATTACGGCGGCATACATATAATCGTTCAATACCACCCACTAATATCAGTTGAACTACTTTATTCGGGCCACTTTGGAATCCAGATCCGGTTGGGATGATCTAGAATGGAGAAAACCTTGGTGAACTGCTCTTTCGTGCTTTCTGGGAATTTTTCATTCCAGTCGTGCATTTCTTGCGGGGCTCTTGATTTGTAAAACGAATTTCTATAATGATGGGAAGTAACCATTCAGTGGGGTCGCAGAAAGCTGTATTATCCGGGCTGGATCATCCTCATCCATACGGATGAAGTGACTCACCCACCGCAACCTATTGGGTCGAATTTTATCCACAATTTGATGGTCATGGTATCGTTCATAGATTTCGTCGTTATGTAGGCTACGAAACATAGGGGGCTAACAATTCTTCAGAGTATTCTTCTCTCGAACGCGGCCAAGAGTTCGGAATTTTTCTTGCTAAGAACCCAAGTTTCCGAGGAATACATGAGGACTGGCAAGATCTTAGTTTTGTACAGTAAGAGCTTTGACTATGGTGAGACCTTTCGAGCGGAACAGTTTTTGTAAGCTGAAATAGGTTCTGTGGACTGCCAACAACCCTGCGCGGATTTCATCATCGTAGCATTTTTCGGTTAAGATTTACGACCCTCGATAGGAGAAATTTTCTACGGTATCAAAGTTTAAATCCCCTATCTTTATTCTTTCCATTTGGTCAGTGCGATTTGATATTGTTGGTTGGTTGGTTTTTGGTGCTGGAGTTGCCACCATATATTTTGTCTTGCCTTCATTGATGTGCAGCCCAAGATCTCGCGCCACCTGTTCGATCTGGATGAAGGGAGTTTGTACGTCTCGGGTGGTTCTTCCCATGATGTCGATATCGTCAGCATAGGCCAGTAGTTGGGTGGACTTAAAGAGGATCATACCCCTCGTATTTACCTCAGCATCACGGATAACCTTTTCCACGGTCGGGTTAAAGAGGATGCATGATAGGGCACCCTCTTGTGTTAGACCATTGTTGATGTTGAATGGTATCGAGAGTGATCCTGCTGCTTTTATCTGGCCTCGCACATTGGTCAGGGTCAGCCTAGTCAGTCTTATCAATTTCGTGGGCATATCGAATTCTCTCACGGTCGTGTACAGTGTTACCCTGGCTATGCTATCATAGGCGGCTTTAAAGTCGATGAATAGATGGTGCAAATGATGTTTATATTCAACAAGTTTTGCAATTGCTTGCCGCACAGAGAAAATCTGAGATGCTGCTGATTTGCCTGATGTGAAGCCTCTTTGGTATGGGCCAATGATGTTCTGAGCGTGTAAGCTATCTGGCGTAGCAAGGTAGCGGAGAATATCGTATAGATGGTACCCAGCAACGTGATACCTCTATAATTGCTGCACTGTGTGATTTCCCCCATTTTATGTGTGGGACAGATAATGCTTTCTTGCCAATTGTCATTCTCTCCCACACCTTGAGCATAAGTTGATGAACCACTTTGTGAATTTGGTCGCCTCCATATTTAACCGATTCGGCTGTAATTCCATCGGCTGCTGCCAACTTATGATTTTTAAGCCGATGAATTGCCCGGACTGTTCCTTCTAGACTTGGTGGTGGCAGTATTTTTCTGTCGTCTTCAATTGGCGGGACCTCAAACTCGCTGATGTTCTGGTTGTTGACCAGTTTATCAAAATACTCAACTTATCAGTCCAATAGCCCATTCTGATGATGAGCATCGATGATGCTGACTTGTTTTGTAAAACTTCTACTCTGGGTGAGGTTGCTCCCTATACTTTTCGTCCAACGCATCAACTGTAACGCTGTTACACCAGTCCTTTATTGGGACAGGGTATCGGCTAGCTGCTTTCTAGCTCCATCTCTGTACACGAAGCGTACTTTCCATGAGAAAATGCGCGAATGGTCATTCCATTGCCGTTTTCAGGTTTTTCGTTGTACAGTCAATCCAGTCCGAGGATCCTTTTCTAGCTTCGTAACAAGTTGTTTTCCGTGTAGGGTTCTCAGCCCTACCCAACCCCCAACCTGTAGGACCGGTTGGTGCAATTAGCACCGTTTTTAGGCGCGGGAGACTTGCCTTCATCCTTTTCCGTCTGCGACTTTTCGTTAAGGAAGAGCTGCTAGCGGTCGCCACGTGGAGGTGGAGATAGGTAGAAGAACTGTTGGTGTTTGTTCAGCAGGCGTTTGCCAGGTTTTATGCTCAATCATGTGTACCAATCCATGTTTCGCCCTGGGACCTGCACTACCCTTGAACACAAATTGCCCTCCATTTTTGAAAGAACCATTTACACAAACAATTTCATCGGAAGAGAACTGTATTGACAATAGTTAACCCCATATGATTCACAGTGGGAGTTCAACATTATTACCAAATTTGGAGAAGTTCACCTACAACAGATTCAAACAAGTCGGAATATCGGAAGCTAGTCGCTTCAGGTGAAAGGTTTTGTGTTCACGCTATGTCAGCAAATTTCTTTGCACGTTTTCCTGATCGTTCATAGTTAAGAATTCAAAACGTTTCTTCATATATTTCCAAACTTCAAGAGATATATTGTGCTTATCCTAAACAAGCAAACATTTCCTACAACTCGAGCGCAAAAACATATGTGCATATACTTTACTTTGCAATGCCAGCAAATTATGAACACGGCTGCAACTACTTAGTAGGACAGGTATTGCTAACAGAATTTAGACAGTAATCATTTTTATGATATTAAGCCACTATGGATCCTTTTCACATAGCAGAACACTATGACACAATGACTTAGAATTGGTGACGTAGTTGGTGATCTACAAATCGGTTATTGAGTTAATACCAAGGGAGTATTACTGCATTAATTACTGTATCATCTGTTCTCAAATTGATGAAGAAAAAATCGATGGTAGAATTGAAGTAAATAATCAGTAAGGGTCATTAGAGCAACATAAACAGACGATGGTTCCTCGAACTATGTTGACACAATTACCGGTTAATGGAATTGGTCAACGATAAATATCAGCAACATATGCGGAAGTGTTCTAATTTTAAACAGTGTTGGGCATATTTGTATTCGTAAACACAAAACCTTATTAGAATCGAGTCGATGTCTGTCTGTCCGTCTGTCAATTTATCTTTTTTTTGCCGATGGAAGGTGTAAAGCTTCAAAACGAACCGCAGGCTCCTGCCACACGGTTATGTGGGGCTCTTATCCATTAAAACCACCTCCTTTTCCTTCCACTCTCCCCGCGGGACTCCCATTTGGTATTACGTCGCGGGGCTGGATCAGAATTTATTCTGCGCTCATGTTAATATCGTGTTTCTTCGCGTTCTTTCTTTCGGATGACTTCTTCCTGCCCAAGCTTCTTTTCGATGGCTGCAATCACCTTCTCGACTTCGGTCCATATCCCCTTTGCATTCACCATAAGTTCCATTATATTTTCGGGTGCAAAGTGCTCCCCGGTTGTAGCTTTTAATGTAGCCTTTTGGGCTTCAAATCTGGGGACACTTTGGGCAATATGGCGAATCATCATGCCCAAATCGATTAAAATATGCTCGATAGCCTCCGTGCCGCTCAAGAATTTAGTTAGGTGGAAACCTACTTCGCCGTAGGGTCGCTCGATCCATTTCCGGATATCCCATATGATTTTGTGAGTCCAGCGGCCTTTTTCTGACGCGTCCCACTTCTCTTGCCATTCTATGACAGTTTCAGTTTGTGCGAACTGTAGCCGACGGGCAGGGGATTCTCCGGTGAGATACGTTCGGTCGTAAAGTTGTTGTATTTCTTTCGCCAGAATTTCAATCGGGACCATTCCTGCTATCACGCAAGCTGCTTCATTGGATACTGTTCTGTAAGCGCAACATGTTCGGCGTACATTTATGCGATACGCAGCTCCAATCTTTCTCTTATTTGCTATATTTTTCAGTGCATGTGCCCATAATGGGGCTGCATACAGTAGGATCTAACTGACCCCCCTCGAAATAAGGAGTCGATGGCTCGGCCTTGGGCCACCTATATTTGGTAGCATTCTCGCAACCACCGCTCCGATGTTAAATGCCTTGGCTGCTGTACCCTCCACATGCAATCTACTTAAGCGCAGGTCCGGATTGAATTGTTTGCGTTCCAACTTCGATCTTTATGGATGTGCACTTTCTCCGCTTGGTAATAAGTACTACTTCCGCCTTATGCTCTGCGAGCTGTAGACACGCATTCCCTAACCAGGATTTAATCTCATAGGCTGCTTCATTTGCATAAAGCTCGACTTCTTCGGGAAGGCGTGCAAAAACCGTCATACCAATATCGTCCGCGAAACCAATGGAGGCCACACCAGTAGGAATGTTTAGCGTCAGTACTTTGCTGTACATAATAATCCACAAGAGTGACCCTAGGACAGACCGTTGTGGAACTCCGCATGTCATTTGGTATAATTTCATTTCTTCATTTGATTCGCAGCACAGAACCCAACACAGAAAGTGTAATCACTGCACAATAGTTGTCCTCGTCAAGTGCGATCTTAGCTATGTTAGCTACTACAACTGCATCCGTTGTAGACCTCCTCTTTCGAAAACCAAAATGATTTTCGGAGAGACCGCCATCCTTTTCGGCAATTGGAAGTAATCTGTTATAGATTACTCGTTCAAATAGTTTACCAGTATTATTTAGGAGGCATATCGGCCTGTAGGACGAAGCTTGCCCCAAAGGTTTGTTCGACTTGGGGACTACTATTAATTTTTGCTTCTTCCAGTAGGAAATGCTCCTTCTTTAAGGCATGTGGTGAATTCCTCGGCAAACATATTTGGAGCTATTTTGCTGCCTTGAGAGCCAGGTGCTTTATTTCCAACAATATTATCCGCAGCTTCGAAGGACCTACTTTTCACTTACCATGGGAACATCGGCGGTGTCTATCTCGACAGTGGGAAGGCTAGCAGTACTCAGATTCTGTGGGTCTGTCTGCCCCTCTATCTGTCTGTCACACCCGATTTATTCGACTAGACTTAAACGACTAGACCGATTGTGATGAAAATTGGTAAGAGCATGTGATCTGTTGTACTCTTTACATGCAGCAAGTGGCGCGATTTTTTGTAAGTTTAAAGGGCTAAGCATACATGTGAATGGAGGGTGCAAAGTTTTTTTTCATAAAATGTGGCCATGTGGGGTATTAAATGAAAGGACTCAATTACATTTCGAAACTGGTTGCAGATTAGATATCTGCTTAAATATAGAGGAGTGACAGCTCAAAATATGGCTATCAAAATTCTCAGAAGCTATCCAACCGAAAAATCTAAGCCTCAAAATACACCCGGTTCCGATATCTGCATAAATAAAGTTAATAATAATATATTTTACAAATTTAGCCGGAAACCCCTCCTTATGTTCATGCTAGAACTACAAACAAACAAATGGAGAATAGTGCAGCTCACAGTGCACACATATATTTGTGTGTACCTCAGTTCGCTATTTCAATCGCAATCGACAAGCTTCGCTTACAAATTACAAGCAACGAACTAAATATTCCATTACGGATCATCTATGTGCGCACCGTGAGGGGTTGTTTTGCATTTCCTACACATGTATTTATTTAGAAACTTAATATCCCACAAGGAAAAGTGGCAAGGAATTACATTGGTAACTAGTGCTAGAATTAATTCCATTGCTAGGCGCTAGTAATTACTTCCATTTTGCATTGAAATTACATTAAATGTAATGCAGTGGGTAATGAGTTCGATGTTAGAATATGCTGCGTGCGCGTGCAGGAAGTGTTATGAAATTATTTTCCGTTAGAAACATTTCTGATGCAATAACTACATTTCACGCGTTATTATTTTTCAGAGCTTTGCAAGTTAACAATCAAACGTCGTCTTTAATAACATATTTGAAGTTCTGACAAGTGCAGGAAAGAAAGTTTGTTAAGTGAAAGAAAAGTGATTTGAATATAAAATTATTATCTATTGAACGTAAGAAGGTACCAATTTAATACAAAATTAATAATTAACTAAAATATAGTAAGATAGTAATTAACAGCAATGAATCGATCTGGTCGAAGTAAAAAAACTATGTCCCGTTTGATTAAGGAAGAAAGGGAAAGACTGCAACAAAAATTAGTAAATGATGAAGCAAGTGATTTTTCACATTTTAGTGAAAATGACACTGAAATTCGGGAAAGAGTAAGGGTTGTAGAAGAGATCTCACAAATTAAAGATAATCTAGAAGAAACAGGAACAAAATCGTTGAAAGATAATTTAAGGAGCTGGTACATAAAGTATTCACCATCAAGGCAGGCTTTTGATGAGCTGTTAAAAATTCTCAGGATAGAAAATTTAGATGTACCTAAATCTACTAAAACCATAATAGGAAATTCAACCGAAATTGTGGTAAAAGATGTACCTCCTGGGGAGTACTGGCATTATGGAATATGTCAACAGCTTCAAAAAGTAAAAGAATTGCTTAAAGACCGGGAAAAGTCGTTTTGGACATCGGAATCGATGGATTGCCCTTGTATAAAAGTTCGAATAAAGGTGTATGGCCTATTCTTGGGAATGTGGTAAATGAAAATGCCATTAAAGTATTCCTCATCGGGACATATCTTGGACCAAGTAAACCAAATAGTCTGAAACACTATCTTCTTGACTTTGTTACCGAAGTAAATAATTTGACGCAAAACGGTGTAGAAATAAATGGGAGAACCTTACGATTTGAAATTAGAGCATTTATTTGCGACGCTCCTGCCAAAGCATTTATTTGTGGTACAGTAGGTCACATAGCTTTAAACGGATGCATAAGATGTACACAAAAGGGGAAATCTATTGAAGGAGTAACAACCTTTCAGACAGAAGTTGGCGAGATAGTCACTGATAATCACTTTTCCGAGAGAATCTTTCCAGAAATTCACAAGAAATGCTTTCGAAACATAAAAACACCACTGGAAAAGATTGGGGTTCGTATGATATCGCAGTTCCCATTAGATGTCATGCATCTTTTAGACTTGGGAATAATCAGAAAAATATTGATCCGATTATTTGAGAAAAAGACTGCTTACAAGATCTGCAAAGAAAAGAAAAAAAAGATATCGGATCACTTGGTCTCATTGCGGCCCTATATTCCAAAGGAATTTTCCAGAAAACCGAGAAGTATCCTTTCTGAGCTTCAAAGATTCAAAGCAACAGAGTTCAGACAGTTCGGTTTATACACTGGAATTGTGGTTTTAAAGGACAATGTGCATGTCGATTTATATTATCATTTTTTATTACTTTACTGTTTTTACCGACTTTTACTATGTCCAAAGAATTATCGGCTAAATATCGCAAATATTCAGGAGATGATTAATTATTTCGTACAAAACTTTCCTGTGGTATACGGACAAAACAGTGTTACATACAATGTTCATAGTTTGCTCCATTTACCAGATAGCGTTAGAGACCATGGAATCGTTTCGGATTATTCGGCATACAATTTTGAAAATTATCTGCAGATTTTAAAGAAGTACATCAAAAACAATAAACAGAGACATGAAATTCCTATTCTACATCCAACAACCCCGAATTTTAAAAGTAAAAATGGAAAAATTATAAGCTATAGTTGCAGCTTATATTATTTAAGCTTACATGAACCCAGCTGCTATTGCGCTATAAATCCTTATATACCCATAAAACTAACGGGTTTCATAAAAGAAAATGGAATGATGATGCTTACTGGAAAACGCTTCAAAAACCTGAGTGATTTTTTTACGGAACCAGTATCATCGAAAAATATCTTGGGTGTATGTCTTGCAGATAAAGAATTAAGTAATGATGAAGAGAAATTTGAAATAAAAGATATAAATTGCAAGCTAATTATCCTACCATGGCATGAAGAAAATTGGTTAATCATGCCGTTGTTACACAGTTGCGATCAATAACTACACCACTATCTACGTTATTAATTGTTTCAGAAGATGAGTACAGCCAAGGAAAATTGTCCACCATCTCCAGGTAAAGTCAGAAGATGCAATGCAGCTTTTGGAGAAGAACTTTTTTCGCAATGTAGGTGGGAATTTCTGTTATGGAATTTTACAAATTGATGGTTTTATGTTTTAGATAACCAAAATACCTGCGAATGCATTAATTTAAAAATGCAGTTAAAAAAATTAGAAGGTAAGATTTCCCTATATTTGCAGGTCTTTATTGGATAACAAGACCTATCTTGTTTCAGAAAAAATCGTAAAACAAAATCAGGCAATTATGGACGTCTTGGCATCACATTCAGTATTGCTAAATAAAATCTATAAAAATGAAACGATGCCCACCGAAGTGTCAACTGTTTTCCCGATAAAAACGGTGGAAGAATTAGAGAAACTGAATAACGGTATATCTGAGGAGGATATTCCTTTTTATGTAAGAGTATTTTCTAGTTTCTATAGAAATCCTTATAATTATAATCTTATATTACTAGGTTGCAACTGTTAAAATGAAGATAAAAGCTGGCGGTTTAATTAAAAATTTCAGCAAACTGATTTCCGACGACATTTGTCTGAAGTACAATTATAATGGAACACACGGCAAATTGCCATTTTGCCAGTATTTAAAAATTAACGGCATTTTTGAAGGTATATGATGCGAAAAATACAATACTGGATTATTCTATAAAAAGTGTTATTTCCTTTCAGAGCAGTTGGTGATGAAAATTATACTTCACTGATCAAACAAGCATTTAAAAGGGCAAAAAATAACTTTTTTAAAAAAGAATGCCTAAAAAGAAAATAAATTTTGTTTTATTATATATATATGAATTAATTACTGTTTTGTTTGTTGAAATAATTTTGTTTTGAGTTTTGAAATTAAAAGTGTGCCCACTATTCATTTTTTTGTATTTTGGAGTGGACAAAATGCCTATGGCAATAGTTAGAATTTGTATAGTATTTTTTGAGGAAAAATACTATATTGTTTTCTCCCTCATGTCGGAATTGAGCCGCGGCGCTTTGGATATACACGTTTCATGACCCCAGGAGTTCAGTGGTACCCTTCGTTCAAATTCATATTTCTTTATTTATTTATATATATATATATAATCACGAATTTGTTACTCCGATAACTCCCGAAGGAGGGGGCGGAGAGGGGTGAAATTGAAAACACAGATACCAGTTTACGAGGAATAGAGCTGATTAAATTTTGAGGTTCACTAGTTCCCGAGATATAGAGGTCCAAAGTTAGCATTTTTTTGCTATATGGCCCCCCTTTAGTTTTACATCAAATATAGGGAAAAACACGTTCTATGTAGCATATACTTTTTATGATGCCAATCGATTAGGCTTGATAATATAAGAAAAAAATTATACTACGACCCCCCTCTGTTCAGCCTCCTTTCCCCTCCAGGGGCGGCCAAAGTTTGCTGCACATGCGTTTAATATGCGAAAAACGCCGTTAAATGTAACATATATATTTTATGATGTCAATCCATAGAGAGTGATGAGATAAGAAAAAAGTTCGACTACGAACATACTCAATTACCCACCCCCCCAACCCCCAGTGTCGCAAAAACTTTATCACACTTCAAAAAATACTATCTTCTGGCGGACTTTCGCTGCGCCAGAGTTTTTTCAGCTTGCATTTTCGTGGAGTTAAATAGAATTTTCATTTCTTTACCTTTGATGAAGTTTCAAGAGATTTTTTTTTCATTAAGGATGGTTGAAGATAATAAAAGTTAAAAAACCGACCTAAAATACTCGAATCACAGAAGTCTAGTGCAATTGTATCCAACTGTAATGAATTTAAGAATCAATTTCCGAACTAGTTACATTATTTAATAAGAAATCGATGATAAACTAGATTCGTAGTAACCGATTACGGAATGGCTTCTTGGTAATCGAGGCTGGATCAATTGGTTACCGCCTATGACACGCAATGCTAAATGTAATGCGCAAAACGCATTTAAGTAAGTCAAATTAGAACTGCTTTTTTGGTTCCAGAGAATCGATTCCGCAATTGATTATGAACTACTTCCATTTCCTAGTGGGATATGGGTATTTCGAAAGTGGCAATTATTTATATTTAGTAGTAGCAGTATTTATAATAGTATTCTAAATTTTAGTTTATTAATTTGTTCTTTGCTTTATTTTATGAAATGCATTGGTGCAAAGGTGGTAATAAAAGTAAGTTGTTATTAAATGGTAGACACACTAGCTTGAAGGCAACCTAGTCTGCAATTACAGTTCCAATTGAGGCAGAGGCATATACGGTTTGATAGTGAATGATGAGAAATATAATAATATCCCCTTGACGATTTTTGTAAACCCATTTATTTTTGCATTTGCATTTGCGTGCGATCACGACGAAGCGACCCCGCTTGTGAATGGGGCAAAGGCTGAAGAAAAAGGAGAAGATGTGAGGAGCGATAAGTGCATGACAGCTCCGTGTCAAATAGCTAAAAATGCCATTGCCCCCTATTTTCTAGAAAGCAACGTATATAAGCATACATAAAAGTCCGGAAACCGGAAGCTAGGCGCTTCAGGTATGAAAGGTTTTGTTTGCTTCTTCTGTTAGTATAACATATTTGAGTGTAGAACTATCCCCTTTGTACGTAGCCTGTTATGTATGCGCATTTAGTCTGTCCGATTACCTACTTTTGTGTGATATTGATATTTAGTTGCAGTAAATTTACACGGTAAAGTGAATTTGAACTACTATAACTTTGTTACTAATAGTATGATTTTGATCAAACTTGGGGATAATATGCTTCATATTATATTTTATACTATACCAACTTTTATAACTCTGGGATAAACTTTTTTTACTCCGTTTCCCCAAAAATATGGTAATATAGTATTATTAACTTAATTTGAACGGATATCGATATGGAGAGTATTTTGAGACATGGGCACCATATAGAGGCAGTTTCATGAATTTTTCAGATTTTTCGGTCGGGCTGTTTCTGAGAATGGGTCCGTTAAAGAAATCATCACTTTACACCCCTCCCATTCCCGGACTTTGTAACAAATCTCAAAATTCAAGACTATCCTCGAAACTACTAATCAAGGCCTTTCATTTGATATCTCAAATGACCATATATATATGAACCCCCTTTTACATGTATTGCGACCCCTCCTAAGTCTCAACGTAGAAGGGAAGGATATCACTCACTGCATGTCTGGGAGTTCACAGTTCCCACCTTCTCACCAAATTTCGTGTCAATCGGTATAGCCGTCTCTGAGAAAAGTACGTATGACAGACAGACTAACAGACAGACAATCTGTGAGGAGTTGCCAGATCTCCCATCAGGCGCGACCCCAGGTGGCGGATAGGCCTATTGATGTGTAAATATGTGTTGACGCACTTTTCTTTTCTGACTGTGGGCTAGTGTTTGCTCATCTCTGGTGCGTGGACCAAAATGGCTATGGGAAGGACACCCAGAAAATAAAGCCAACATAGACGAATTCAGAAGGAGTAAAGTTACGGTGCAGGGGCTCGGAAACCCTGCGAGTAAGCGAACGGGCTCCCGGCCGCCGATATCCATCCATCGCAGTGCCTCGGTGGTTGCAAACGAAGCACAACCCTGCCAAGAACACCAATTGCAAAGCAAAGAATGATGGGCTGAAAGGAGATTTCGACACCCATCGGATTTGATCAAGAGATACTCCAGCAGCAGCAAATAGATCCATTCACGAGAAGCTCATCAATTTTGCAATCTCCTCCAATACCAAAGCCGCAAAAGAGAACCGTTGCATCTAACACTACAAGTCTTTTAGATTTGGAGAAGGAGGCGTTCAAACGAAGCACAACTCTGCCAAGAACATCAATTGCAAAGCAAAGAATGATGGGCTAAAAGGAGATTTCGACACCCATCGGCTTTGATCAAGAGATACTCCAGCAGCAGCAAATAGATCCATTCACGAGAAGCTCATCAATTTTGCGATCTCCTCCAATACCAAAGCCGGCAAAAGAGAAAGCTCATGGGAGTTCAGCAATTGAAAAAGGTGAAGGAGTCAGTAAAAGGTGTAATCTGGCCAGGACTCATCGAGAACAAAGCCCTGACCCAGAATAACTACCTTTTATGCAGCCAATAGGGTGCTTTACAATAGGTCACAGGAAGAATTAAAAAAGCATAAGCAAAAGCCGGACATCCCAGCCTCAATAGTGTCACAGGCGGCCCAAGTGACACCAAAGCTCAAAGTCATGGACCTTCGCTCAAGTAACAGAGTGCGAGATAAAGAGGCGGAAGCTTTGGGGAATCAACAGGCCCCAAAAAGGAAAGCAGAGGTCTTGACCACTTCAACAAACGGCACTAAAAGTTCAGAAGGGTCCGAAGTACCCAAAGTAGGAAATCCGGCTAGCGAAGTGAAACTGAAAGAAAATAAAAAAGATGATTGGACTGAGGTCGTGAATAAAAAAAGAAACAAGAAACCAAAGGTGTGAATTCGCGCGGAGGCAATTTTAATCTGCAGCAGAAGACATCTAACGTATGCGAATATACTGAAGAAGGTTAAATTTGACCCCGACCTAAAAGACCTAGGCCGAAATGTCAGCAAAATCCGGAGGACCCAGAAAGGGGATCTCATGTTTGAGCTGAGAAAATCCAGCGGGGGAAAAACTGACGACTTCCGTAACCAAGTTATAAACTCACTTGGGGAGAATGTCGCGGTTCGTTTCCAAGAACATGAGGTCTATATACATTGCAAGGATCTCGATGAGGTAACATCCGGAGAAGAGATCTGCACTGCCTTGAAAGAACAATTCAAGTTGGAGGAATCCAGGGAAGAATCTATCGTGAGCTTAAGAAAAGCTTATGACGGTACTCAAACGGCCACAATGCGACTGGCAGTGAAGTCACCGCAGAAGTTGTTTGCCGTGGGGAAGGTTCGGATTGGATGGGTTGTTTGCCGACTAAGCGAACACATATCTTTACAAGGGTGCTTCAAATGCCTAATGTTTGGAGACTTAGCGAAGGCATGCACTAGCGGCATCGATCGGTCCGATCGATTTCGAAGGTGTAGGGAAAAAGGACATATTGCCAAGGAGTGCAATAGAGACCCCAAATGCACTTTGTGCGAAGAAAAGAGGGCGGGATAGGCGGCATATTGCCGGAAGTGGTAAATGCCCGGAATTTAAGAAGACGTTACCTGCAGTGGAAAAATGAGGTTAATACAAATAAATCTCAATCATTGCAAAGTCGCACAAGATTTGCTTGTGCATACCACTTACGAATCCGCGATGGAGATTGCTATCATTAGTGAACCGTACAGAAATCTTGACGGCCATGTATGGGTCACAGATTCGACTGGTGGAGCGGCGATATGGTCGTGCGGTCGTGAAGCCATACAATAAAGCATGGGTCAGGTGGCTAGTGGCTTTGTGTGGGTAAAAATAAGCGGTATATTCGTATATACTGTTACGCCCCACCGAGCCTCACACTGCCTGAGTTTAAAAACCTGACGATCTTGTTCACGACGCATGGAGTCGAGGTCCGGAGATGATAGCCGCTGACTTTAATGCGTGGGTTATCGAGTGGCAGCAAAGAGACTAACGGCATTTGCCCAGTTGGATGTAGTTCTGGCCAAGGAAGGCGATATAAACACTTATCGGAAAAGGCGATCTGATTCAATTGTAGATCTGACTTTTGTCACCCCTGCGTTAGCACGTGACATGTCTTGGCAAGTTAGCGAGGACTTCACGTACAACGACCACCACGCAATCACCTTTGAACTAAGGATGGACCCACAAGGCAGGAGACCCGCACCCCGGAAACTGGAATCCAAAAGAACACGAGGATGGCCTGCAAAATCGATGGATGAGCAAACATTCATTAAAATGTGGCTAGACTTGCCTGTTAACCTGCCAGCCTTTGATCGATTTGCCACAGAGTCAGACGAACGGCTCAGAGGGCAATAGGTGCGATCGATCAAGGGCAAAACGAGCATGCCTATTGGGAAGTTCGCAAGAACCTCAAGCTCGCGAACGATTCAGAGGCTGATCGTCTCCGCAAATTACGTGCCCAATACTATTGTTGATAATAATCCAAGGGTTATTTCCCCAGCTACTGACACCTTCCAGCGCCCCCTGAATGTGTCACCGATCCCACCAGCGACGACAGCAAAGCAACGGGTCTTGACGGCATACCGAATAAGGCCCTCAAACTTGCCGTCAAATTTAGACCGGATATGTTCGAGAAGTTGTTCGAGACGTGCATGTCCAAGGGTATCTTTTCTGAACCATGGAAGCGGCAGAAGCTGGTGCTGTTGCCTAAACCTGGCATACCTCCAGGGGAACCGTCCTCCTATAGACCCATATGTCTTCTAGACACTATGGGCAAAATGTTGGAGCGGGTTATTTATAATAGATTACTCCCAGTCTTCGAGAGCCAAGGGGAGGGGGGGAGGAGTTGGGTTCCGTAAAACTAGATCAACCATTGATGACATCAAAATGGTTACTGGCTTGGCCGAAAATGCAATTCACGGAAGGGGTTATACCAGTAAATATTGTGTGGTAGTGACCTTGAATGTGAGGAAAGCATGCAACTCGGCCAATTTGAACCTTATACGAAAGTCTCTGGCGACGATTGGTGTTCCCTCCTACTTCGCTGCCATTATCGATAGCTACTTGGAAGAGCGGACACTCTGGCGTAATACCGATGGTGGACCCAAAGAGTACGTTGTCTCCGCGGGTGTCCCACAGGGCTCTATACTGGACCCAACTGTGGAACATCGTGTATAATGATGTACTTAACCTTCCGGTTCCGGAGGAGGCCACAAGGTTGGGTTACGCCGATGATATAGCACTGGTTGTGGTCGCAAACTATCTCGAGGGTGCTGAGTTGTACTCAAGCGAAACAATCAGTGTTGTTAAGGCTTGTTTGGAGTGTGCTGGACTGGCACTCGCGGAGGAAAAGACGGAAGCGGTCCTCATAACTAAGCGCTGCAAAAGAAATTACGCCTGCATTAGAATTGGGAATCGAATCATCACTTCCAAACCGGCCATTAAATACTTGGGGTGATGATGAACGGAGGACTTAGTTTTAAACAGCACATAGAGCATACTTGTAAAAGGGCGTCCACCACGAGTATGGCTCTGGCACGGATGATGCCGAACGTAGACGACCATGGCATACTTGCAAGCTGCTCATAGCCAGGGTGGTGAGCTCTATCATGCTGTATAGAGTTCCAGTTTGGGAAAAAGCATTGCAGGTTTTAGGCAGTATACATAAACTGAGTACGGTTTACAGAAGAACATCTTTAAGGGTGTGTTCTGTCTTCAGGGCCATCTCAGATCTCGGGAATGATGCCGATTAACATCCTGGCAACCGAAATGATGAACATTTATAACACCAGGTTCATTTTTCCCTTATCGCAGGTGAAGCCGAATGGGAGAGATCCATAAGCAGATGGCAACAGCGATGGGACCAGTCAGAAAAGGGTCGTTGGGCTTACGGGTTGATTTGTTCCATCAGGGAGTGGCTGGAGAGAAAGCATGGGGAGATCAATTGTAATCTCACCCAGTTTCTCTCCGGCCATGGAGGATACGATCAATACCTGTAAGATCGTGCTCTATTTAATAGCCTACATCGCTGCAAAATTTCGTGGTGCTAGGATGAACTTAAGGGGGGTTTTGCAGCCAATTACCAAAAATTATGGTAATACACTATTATTAACTTTATTTGAACAGATATCGGCATGGAAGGTATTTCGGAGCCCAGGCATCATATAGTGGCATGATTCTCAATTTTTTAACATTTCTCGGTTGGATATTTTCTGAGAAAGGCCCCCTTAAAGAAATGTTCACTTTCAACCCCCCGCATTCCCCACCTGTCTAACAAGTTTCAAAACTAAGACCGGTTTCCAAAAGTACTAATCGAGACCTTTCATTTGATATCCCAAATGACTATATTTGATGAAAATTTACACCCCGGCCCCCCTTGCATGTATGGGGATCCCCCTTAAATTCGTCCTAAAAGGATGTAAACCACTCTATGCGTGAACGTTCACAGTTCCCACCTTTCTGCCAACTTTGGTGTCAATCGTTACAACCGTCTCCGAGAAAAATGCGTATGATGGACAGACAGGCAGACAGTAAATCGATTTTAATAAGGTTTTGTTTTACACAAAACCTTAAAAAGGCTAATATTTCACGATAATGTCAATTGTTCTGTCTAATTATGACGTCAGTATCCTATAGCTATTGCTAGGTTTGAACTGCTATAACTTTGGCGTTAATGGCCAGATTATCGTATGTGTATACGAAATATTGTTCTTTATGCTACGCGAAGTTGGGAAGTCCTAGGATGAATTTAAGAGGTATTTTTTAGTCAATTTCCAAAAGTTGGTATATTAGTAAGTTGATTTTAGCAGATATCGGAATGGAATATATTTTGAGGCCTAGATTTCATCTAAACGCACCACCCTGGTTTTTTTTCGAATTTTTGGGTTGGGTAGTTTCCTGAAATGAGTTCTGTCTCGCTTTAAGTGTGTACATTTTGACTCCTTACTCGCCCACTTTCGAATTCAGATATCAGATTCGGAAAGTACTAATTGAGACCTTCAATACTCCAAATGACTACATTCGATTAAAAAAAAATTATATATTATATATTTATATGTCCACATTTCCTTCGGATCGGTTTCCCCGTTTTGGAGAAAAGTGCGTGTGACAGATAGACAGTGAATCGATTTTAATGAGGTTTCGTTTTACACAAAACTTTAAAAATGACTTAATTTAAAACAATTAAGGCTTGTCTTTTCTTTTCGATATTAATTTTTACTTGCTAATACCGACTGGTAGTACTGTAATATTTTTAAAAACTTTTCAATTACTTTAGGATTACTTACTTAAGGATATATAAATTCCTGAAAGCAGAAGAAGAGTTTTTGATTAGTTTTGTAAATAATGGGGAGTAGCAATTACCCAGATTTGAATTTAAACAGAGCAACCGCTTTTATAAATTCTGCTCATCTGATCTACCGTTTTTCGGTTCTTTTCCCTGGTAAGTCGAGATTTTAGTTGATATATTCGACTTGATTGAATGTGCGTTGTATATGCCGTGACAGATTTGAAAAGGTGACGGCTAATCTTTTTAGCAAGTAAATGTCTACACTTGTTTTTAAAAAATTAGAAAAGAAAGAAAGAAAAACCAGCTGGGAAACCGGAAGCTAGACGTTTCAGGTATGAAAGGTTTTGTGTTTGCTTATGTGAGGAACGATGATTGCCCGATCTTTTATAGATCCACACAAAAAACTTGATCTAAAAAGCACTCTATCGATAATAGTCAACCTTATAGGCTTCATACTATTATAGGAGCTCAATATTATTCACAAATGTGACGAAGTTAACCTACATCAAATACAAACAAGTCGGAATACCAGAAGCTTATGCGTCGAGTATAAAGGTTTTGTGTTCATCTTATGTGGGACTTTCTTTGTATATGGCTAAACACTGAAAATATTACGTCATATTTTATTCAAACTATAAGATGTACTTACAGATTACGGACACAGAGTTTATGCTCACTCTAAAGAAACAAACATTGTCTTAATAGACAATTCAGTCAATTCGGTAATCCGAATACTAGACTTATACATGCACTTCGTGCACAAAAGCATAGATATGTACGTATACAGTACGTATACTGAATACCGCTGGTTTATCCTACAAATATACGAGTATCTTTCTGAATTAGCCACTACCCTACAGCTTTATTAGCATATACGTATAAATACATTATTATTATTCTGTTAAGGTAAAGTGGCACCGCGTCCTTAAAGAACTATTGTGCCCCTTTTACTGGTTATAGTGTACCTATTGATCATAGTATCTCAAACAGGCCTATAACCGTCAGGAACTTTGGCATGTTCCCTACTTCCAGATCTTTCAGCTTCGCATCTGGTATTAAGTGTTCTCTCAGATGTCTCGACCTTCTTTGGACAAGTGCCGGACACTGTCCCAGAACATGTACAGAGGTTTCGTCATACTCCTCACAAAACCTACAGACAGTGTCCGTAGATATCCTTAGCTTCCTTAGGTTGTGGTTCAGCCGACAATAACCACTGAGAATTCACACTATGATTTGGAGGTTCTTTTTGGTGAGGTTTAAGCAATCCTTTGTGCGCATGGGTTCGTATCCCCCAATAAGCACTCTGGACTGCACCATCCCTCGGCCGGCCGGCCCAGTATATGTAGTTCCCTCAACCGTTCCTCTTCATTTTTAAGAGTCATAGCCATGAAACCGTTTCCGATTCCACAGAAGGGTTCTGACCCGTATAAAGGCGTCCCTGCTCCCTTCTTGGCTAGTTCGTCCGCTGCCTCATTGCCTTCCAACCCATCATGGCCTGGAACCCAAAGTATTCACACCTTGTTGGACGAGCCGAGTGTATTCAGTCTCTCAAGGCATTCCCACACCAGTTTAGAGTTCACCTGGTTGGACCTAAGTGCCCTGATCGCTACTTGGCTATCGGTGAGAATAGCTATGTTCTGCCCTCTGTAGTTCCTTTGCAGATAAAAGGAGGCACATTTGTCTATGGGGTATATTTCCACCTGGAATATGCTAGTGTACTCGCCCATTGACTTAAAGTACATTTTCATTTTACCAATGACACTGACACGGGCACCCGCTCCCTCTGCTGTGAGGGATCCATCAGTGTACCAAGTAATCGCTCCCCCAGTTTGCCTTGTTACTCTAAAGTGTTTTAAGCTTCTTATCGAAGTGAAACTTCGTTGTCATGTTTTTCCTTGGTATCAGTAATTCGGGATACCACCTACAAAGAACATCAATCTACCTTCGATTTAGGCAGCTTCCCGCCTCACTCATATTGCGGGCCATCCTGAATATTGCCCTCCTTGCCTGCATCTGTATGTGCAGATGGAGAGATGTTAATCAAAGAAATACCTCTAGGGATGCCGTTGGGCATGTCCTCATTGCCCCACTGATACACACGCAAGCCAGCCTTTGGAACTTATGTAATTCCCTGGCTTGTGTGCTGAGTTCGGTTCTTTCTGCCCAGATTACCGCTCCATAGGTAATCATTGGCCTTACTATATATCCAAAGTAGCACCTTTGTGCTGCAATCCCATTTTTCTTCTGCTATGGATCTGCAAGTCATCAGAGCCCTCGTAACTTTCGGACAAGTGTTTCTGACATGTGTCTTCCAGAGTAATTTTTGGTCTAGTGTAATTCCGAAATATTTCGTCTCTGTTTCTCGTTTCCCTCCATATCATGTTATGTTATGGCTCTCAGGTGATCAAGCTTACGCCTCCCAGTGAATGGTACTATGGTGGTTTTGGCTGGGTTGACCCACAGTCCCAGCTTCCTCCACTAGGCACTAGTAACCCTTAGTTCAGTTTCAATTCTATCACATAGGGTATCTTCATATTTGCCCCTACAGATTAAAACAATGTCGTCCGCGTAACCCTGGACTTGTATTCCAGTATTTGTTAACACGTCCAGGAGTTCATCCACTACCATACTCCACATCAGCGGCGATAGTACCCCACCCTGTGGACAGCCTTGAGTAGTGTTCATCACAATAGAATTTGTACCTGTCGGTACTCCTATTTGCCTGCTTTCTAGCATTTTGCCCATCCTGAATGCCAGGTTGTTTCCCACAACTTTGCGGCTCAGGGCTTCTTGTATCTCTGTGTGCGATGTGTTGTCGAATGCTCCTTCGATATCCAAAAACGCGCACAGTACAATTTCTTTTGTTTCTATTGCATTCCGTAGTACCTTTTTCAGCTGATACACAGCAGTTTCAGTGGGCTGTCCTGTCCGGTAAGCGTGGTGATAGTGATGTAGGGGATTACGCTTTAGAACGTTAGTTCTAATATAGCTGTCTATGACGTTCTCCACCGTTTTGAGTACGAACGATGTTAGGCAAATTGGTCTGAAAGATTTAGGGTGAACTTTTGCCACTTTTGCCCGTCTCCATGCCCTTGATATGTATCCCAGTGCTATGCACCCCCTTACCACTCTTAGAAGATTCCTAGGCCTCTCTGGATTAGTGCTGGGAAAATGCCATCTACTCCGGGAGATTTCAGTGGTTTAAAAGTTCGCACTGCCCATCTTAGCCTAACTTCTGAGCATACCTCTTTTGCTAGTTTCCAGCGCTCCTTCCTTCCCCTTTTATTCGTTGTTGGGGTGTCAGGAAGAACGTTGTCGCCTGCCACCGTGGGGTAGGACCCCGGGAAATGAGTTCTGAAAAGCAGGTGTACCCTATCCTCCGCATTCTCGGTAAATATCCCATCTTCCTTTTTCAAACAGACAGAGGATATTCCCCGTCTTTGGCTACAGCCTTGCAAAGCCTGGTTGCTTCTGTGATCTGTTCACAGAATTCCCTGAAGTTGTTCCGTTTTGCTTCCCTGATTGCGTTGCTATACGCAGTAAGTGCATTTTTGCACCTCTGCCAGTCCCCGGTTTGTTTTGCCCGATTGAAGAGTTCTCGTGCCTCAGTTCTCATTCTGGTCAGGTTCTTGTTCCACCATGGTACATCCCTTGATCACTTAACTGTCTTAGCCGGACAGCTGGCCTCATATGCGTCAATGACGATTGTGTTGAAGTTTTCCACCACTGTTTTTAGTTCCAGTTCGCTTCTGATGTCACCGCCCCCTTGAAGGTGGGCAATGTTGTTGCTCAAGTGCGTTGTGTAGAATTCCCAATCGATTCTCCTGGGATTCCTTATTATTCTTTCTATTTCGGAGTTACCCTCAATGTCGAATCTGATTATCCTGTGATCAGACATAGAGGGTTCATCCGACACCCTCTAATTCCTGACCATTCATTCATTCTTTCATTCGTTCATTGGGAGTCCTAGAGTTATATCTAGTACCTCTTGTCTGGTGCTGGTCATAAATGATGGGGTGTTCCCTACATTATATATTTCTAACTTATTGCTAAGAATAAATTCAAGAGGGTACTCACCTCTACGATTGGTATCGCTGCTTCCCCACACTTCGTGGTGGGCGTTGGCGTCGCAGCCGAGAAGAAGTGGTAATGCCCTTTTCTTGCAATACTTCGTTAGTTTTGCGACTTGTTCCGGTGGAGCCTGGATTTCGTGTCCTGGGAAGCATGCCGATGCCACGACTGCCTCTCGAGTGCTCCTCCCGGCTTCCAATGAGACTTGGATAGCCACAAGTTCCCCGGCTAAGAACTCTGAAAGACATATATATTTTAAATTACGTTTAAGAATTATGCAGGCCCTTGGTTTTTCACAAGAGGAGTCCCAAATTACCTGCATGCTTCCTCCTTGCAGACCGCGAATCTGCCCCCAGTACACCCAGGGCTCCTGAGCCAGCACTATTCCAATGTTCTCCTTGGAACTTGCCCTTGCAATTACTGCAGATGCAGGTTTCGCATGGCGGAGGTTTATCTGGGCTATCTTGGTGTTCGCTATTGGCTCCGTTGTTGTTTGGAGCTTTTTTCCACTGTCGGAATCTCCGCCTCCTCCTCCGACATGGCGCTTTCCTGCGCATCGCTGTCCACCCTGGGCCCTAAGAATCCTAGGACTAGGTCGTCCAGCTTCTGCTCTTCACTGGGCAGCAGGTCTACTTCCCTGGTTGATCCAGTTCTTTCCGCCTCTATGGCTCTCGAGACTTCTTCGGGGACCTCGGTATATTTTTCACCCGGTGTCCCCTCCGAGGTATCTTTCCTCGGCTTTTCCCTGTGCACATGTGCGGGTATGTTGCCAAATCGGTAGTTGATATGGCAACTCCGACGTTAAATTGCCTCCAGGGATCGGTCATCTATCCCGATCGTGAGGAGTTTACCCTTGCCCTCCACCTTGCTTCTGAAGACTCTCCATAGTCGGGTATGGAGATCTTCATTCTGAGCGACTAGGAGGCCCATAAGGTCTTGCTTTTCTATTGTCGCGGCTTTTGGCAGAAAAACTGTCATCATGTGGGCTTCTGGTATATCATCCCCAGCACATGTTGACAGTTCCACCCTTTCCCAGCCTGAGCCTTCTTAAGGGCCTCTTCTGGTTTCAGGCCTTCCTTCAGATAGCGCAGGTACTGTTTAACACCGGCGCTACTGAGACCTGTTTCCTTCCTGACGTCTGTTATATTTATCTCAGACGTGCTGTTGCTGGTCCCTGCTCTTTGAGCATTGGCGTTCGTTGGCTTTTGTCCACACAGTCTACCAATGTTAACCTTGGATCCGCTGCTTGACGTCCCAACTTCTCCCGTCTAGGGTGTAATCACCTGGCTCTCAATAATTCGGAGATGTGCCTCCGCCTGAATAACCAGTTTTTGTGCGGTACGGGCCCCGCTTATTTGGTTTTCATTTTCTTTTTTTTATACTCATTTGATTCCTACGAGTATGGGGGTTAGGAGCCCCGCCATGCCATAGCTCCCCCATAGTACGGTTAGGTCCTACTTACGCACTGAGGCGACCAGGTATCAGTGAGGCTCCGTTCAGTTACCCCCGACTGCAAACTATCCAATGGGTACGGTTCGCATAACACCCTGGATTGGGGGAGGTATTTTCCGACTCCCCAGTCTATATCCGTAGCATTTTGTTAATAGTAGGGTCACTCCGTACAGGGTGTAGACGAGAGGCTTGGTCCCTGAAAGGCCACGCGCCGCCCCAGAGAAGAGACAGCTCATCCTCAGAGAGAAATAGGTTGGCCGCAGGGAGCTATGTTCCGCGTCAGTCTATCCTGCTGTGCACTGCTTGACCCCCCCATATAAATACATACATACATACATATGTGTGTCTCGAGTAAATGATATTGATATATAAATGATTAAAAAATTAACACGAAATGTTTCCCTGCGACCCCCATTCATATGAGCTCACTTCATTGTACTATTGACGAATTTGTATGTTATAATGACGTCATGCACATTTTAGAATGCACGAAATTTACATTAAGGGGGCCAACCCTTGTGAAGGCCGTTTTTGTTGGCTCTTTTTAGAAATTTTTTGTGAAGAACTGGAGAAAGATACAAATACGAATTTCTCACCATAGATTTATTAATATCTTGAGCGTGCATAGTAATCTTTCCAGCCCGATTGCATAGTTCGTTATTGAAATACAGAGCAATATATGCACTCATCTCCAAAAAAAATGTGTTTTTTCTGCTGGCACACTAGAGGGCGCTGCGATTATCTTAAAGAAAAAAAGTAAATGACATTTTAACGTACAGACTTAACTACAGTCCGCAAAATAAGATTATTAAAAAATATTAAAAGCTAAATTTTTGGTGCCGTGTTAAACTTTTTTTTGTGAATTTTGCTATTATTTCAAGGCTTCTTTAATGAATAAAAAGAAAACTACTGAATGAATCGCAATTATCCTATTTTGCGGACCGTAGAAATATGTTCTGAATAAGTCCTGAAAATTTCAAAGAATTTGGTTGGATAGATGGGCTATGGTGGCAGCCGATTTTTAATATGCGGTTTCGAGAAAAACGCATTTAAAAAGTAGAATGTGAAAACTGATCATTTATTTGCTATACCTAGTCCATAAACCTTAGGTTTCTTGAAGAGACACATGTACAGCCTTGGCTTCAATTCTTGTCCTTTTAGTGAAGTCATTCGAAAGACATTTGGACCGATAAATACACACTTTATTACGGCGATCGACATAAATCTGGCATGTGACTTATCATCAATTGATGCCAAAAAAAATTCGATTCCGCGGATCCGTCACACGGGATGACCTCCTTAAATGTAAAAGCTTCGCCTTCTATAATTTTGTTAATAATAATGGGATTTGCTTCAAACTTTCCAAAGTCATGCCCTATGTTATCTCTTGTGTTTGTACTTCTAGCATGAACATAAAGGAGTTTCCGGCTGGTTACTTTTTCATGGAGAATATTCAGAAACGTATAAAAAAAACTACGAAACAACAGACAAGGAGGAAGAGCTGCGTTTGGGCGGAGCACAAAAATGCGTCGTTCACCGCAGCGATCAGTGAAAGAGGCAACGAGGGCTGACATACCCGATGAGACACCGGGGCGCCCAAATAAAGAGGAAGCCTAATCAAGTGGCACGACTGACCGTGCCGAGATGGCAACTCCATTACCTTGCAGTGCCCCTGTTCTGGAAGTAAGCTCAGTGAGAAACGCTAGTCCTGAGCGGATGGATTTCGACACAAATCGAGTGGAAGTGCATTCGACCGTTCTCGCTAGAGCCGAAGAGGAAAGGCTCATCAGAAAGTGCGCAGCAGTGGTGAAACGTATGCGGTCGGCAACGTTCCTTCAGAGGAACGTCTGCAAAGGCATCAAAAACGGACTGTCAAACGGACCGCAAATAGCCCTCTGCAAAGTGAACTGGGGAAAAAGCGGAAAGAGGACGACGTGCCTGAAGGAGACTTTATCGAAGTAGTCTCCAAGGCCCAAAAAAAGAAGGCGAAAAAGGAGAAAAAGAAACAATGGACTCCGTCGCCAGAGACACGTCTGTCCAAAAGCAAGGAGGCTGTCAACCAAAAGCCAGTAGCGAAAAAAACGAGGAAACGAAGAATGACTAGACCGTCGGCTCTGCTCATTAAGCCGACGGAAGGCAAGACATTTGCGGAAGTCCTTAGTGAAATCCGCTACAGGATGAAACCCGAGGAGAACGGAGCAGAGGTGTCTTCGATACGGAAAACGAGGAGTGGTGGAGTTCTTGTCGAACTGGACCCAAAGACGACCAACAAGAGCACGTCCTGCGAAGTGGTCATGGGGCTATTGGGGGAGAAGGCTCTTGTTTCCAGCCTAGAACCCATGTGCTCTCTAGAAATACGGGATCTTGACTGCCTTACAGAAAAGGTCGAAGTGGAGGAGGCGCTAAAGCGTGAATGTCCAGAGGTAACCAATGCCCGGGTAGGTATTACCTCTGTAAAAGCTCGCCGTGGTGGAAGTCCCCAAGCAATATGCGAGGAAACTCCTTAACAGCAGGAGAATCAAAATCGGATGGGTAGTATGCAGGGTACGAATGCGGATAGTCCCACGGAGTGCTACAGGTGTCTTGACTATGGACACACGTCAGCAGCTTGCAAGGGTCCGGGCAGGAGGACAGCATGCCGGAGATGCGGCCAAGTGGGTCATGAAGCGAAGACTTGCAAGGAAAGCGAGAGTTGTGTTCTCTGCAGGGATCGTGGCGCGTCTGGTGAAAGCGTCGCACACACTGCGGGCTCGGGACGATGTCCCATCTTCAGGGCGGAATTGGAGAGGGCTAGGGTGCGAACGCTATGATCCGCATTTCGAAAATTAACATGCACCGGAGTGCAACCGCTGGCCAGTTGCTAGCACAGTTCGCTGCGGAAGTAAATGCTGATCTAGTGCTGATTAGCGAGCAATACCGAAACAAGGACTCGTCCTCATGGTATCTCGACTTATCGGGCACCGCTGCCATCTGGGTTCGGGACGACGTTCGACTTCGTGTTCTTGCCGAAGACCGGGGGAACGGGTTTGTCTGGATCCGGTGTTTAGGGATAACGACGAAGACTTCTCGGTAAATGATCATCAGTACATTGCGTTCGAGGTGTTTGACGCTACTTGCCGGCGAGCACCAACACGACGTTCCCGTGGAATGTCGCGAGGGTGAACATCGGAAAGTTCGTCGAAGCTCTTGGAGCAGGTAGGGCCGAGCTGGGGGGCACTCCGGGGGGTGGTAGTGTCGCAGCTGACACCGTCGTAAATTCAGTGATGAATCTGATAACGACGGCGTGTGAGGCTTCCATACCCCGGAGAGGCCCCATTCGGGACAAGCCTTCTATGTACTGGTGGACGGCAGAAATTGCCGAGCAGAAGGAGTGTCATAAGCTCCGCCGTTTGGCACAACGTTTGTACGCCAACGAGGGGGCATGTGCCATAAAGGCACAATATAGATCAGCAAAAAGGAGACTCCGCAGCGCTATAAATAAAAGCAAAGCTCGCGGCTGGCAGAATCTTGTTAATGAGGTGAATGAGGACCCGTGGGGACTTGGCTACAAGCTTGTCACTCGGAAAATCGGGGCTCTGCGGAAGCCCTGCATACTGAGCACCTACCAGATGGACCGCATTGTGCGGGCATTGTTCCCCACACACCCTGTACGGGTTGATGTAAATAGCGCGGAAAGCGTTGTGGATTGCCCCCTTTTCACAATGAGAGAGCTCGAAGAAGCGGTTCTCACTATGAAAAACAGGAAGGCGCCAGGTCCTGATGGCATCCCGGCGAAAGTTTACAAACTGGTGATTCGCCAATGGCCAGAATTGCTGCTTGAAGTGTTCAACGCGTGCTTGAAGGAGGGCTTGTCGCTGGAAAGTGGCCAGACTCGCGTTGATCAGTAGGGGTAAAGGAGACCCGGAGCTCCCGTCTGCATATCGACCGCTGTGTATGCTTGACACGGCCGGAAAAGTGCTCGAGAAGTCATCAGGGGTAGACTCGCTGAAGCGATCCGTGCTGCCGGGGACTTATCCGCAAGGCAGTTCGGGTTTAGAATAGGGAAATCTACAGTGGGTGCTGTTATGGAGGTCGTAAATGCGTTTAATCGAGCCGGAGCACACAGCCACCGATCTCGACGGATAGGGTTCCTCATAACACTTGATGTCAGAAATGCCTTCAATTCCGTAAGATGGACAGATATGCTAGACACACTAGAGAACTCCTTTCACGTGCCAAGCTATCTCTTGCGGATATTGAGGGATTATCTGAAAGACCGCTCCCTGCTCTATGAGACGCTAGAGGGCCAGAGGAGGATGGAAATCACGTCGGGAGTAGCACAGGGATCCATCCTAGGGCCGGACCTCTGGAAAGCTTCCTACGACAGTCTGCTGAGACTCGATATGCCCGAAGAGTCGCGCCTGGTCGGTTATGCAGACGACGTTGCGGCACTTGGTGCAGTTTCGAGAAAAACGCATTTAAAAAGTAGAATGTGATTTTTAGCCATAAAATCTTAACTGATCATTTATTTGCTATACCTAGTCCATAAACCTTAGGTTTCTTGAAGAAACACATGCGCAGCCTTGGCTTCAATTTTTCTCTTTTAGTGAAGTCATTCGAAAGTCATTCGGACCGATAAATACACACTTTATTTCGGCGATCGACATAAATCTGGCATGCGACTTATTACGTATAATATTTATCATTATAATTTCCGAAAGACTCCGAATATCAAACAAGTCGGAATACCGGAAGCTCGTGCTTCGGGTATAAAGGTTTTGTGTTCATCTTATCTAAGAAATTTCAACGCACATTTTTATACCCGTATACAGCTACAAAGCTACGAGACATACGTACATATTACAGCCGTAGATGTTACGCTCACCCAAAACAAACAAACTGCCTATTTTCGAATACTGTACAACATATAGGCACATATATAAATTTATCGTACCCATATTTCCGATTTACTTCTTATATCTATCTGAACTAGGCTCTACCCGCAAAGTTCATTAGCACGCATATACTATATACCTACATACACACATGTCTCGTTGGAATAATTGATATTCATAATATATTATATTCATCATATGATTAAAGAACTAAAACAAAATAATTCTTTTCCACCCAATTTATACGAACTTACTTCGTTGTGGTATTGACGAATTGATATGTGATGATGACGTCATGCAGGTTGTAGAGTGCACGAAATTCACAAAAAATTGTAAAGTTTTACCCTCTATAACTTTGTTAATAATAGTAGGATTTTCTTCAAACTTGACCAAGTTGTGCACTATGTTCTTCATTATATGCATGCCAAATTTTGTGCTTCTGGGATGAACATAAGGGTGGTGCCGGGTAAATTTCTAAAATGTGGAAATATACTATTATTAACTTTATTTGTGCAGATATCGGAACCGGATATATTTTGAGGCCTAGATTTCGCAGAGATGCACTACTGAGATTTTTTTCAGATTTTGCGGTTGGATAGGTTCTGAGAACGAGACCTGTTACACTTTTTGGGGGTCATATTTTGAGCCCTCACTCCCCTATGTTTCACCCAATATAAAATATTGAACCAGTTTCGAAAAGTACTAATTGAGACCTTTCATTTGATACCCCACATGGGCACATTTTATGAAAAAAAAATTTTGCACCCTCCTTTTACATGTATGGGGAGCCCTCCCTTAAACTTAACAGAAAATGGCGTCAGTTCCTGCATGTAAAGGGAACGGCAGAGCGCATACTCCTACCAATTTTCGTGACAATCGGTTCAGCCGTTTCCGAATAAATCGGCTGTGACAGACAGACAGACAGACAAACAGACAGACAGACAGACGGACAGACCTGTGAGGAGTTTCCAGATCTCCCATCAGGCGCGACCCCAGGTGGCGGATAGGGGCATACCTATTGATGTGTAAATATGTGTTCATGCACTTTTCTTTTCTGACTGTGTATGGGCTAGTGTTTGCTCATCTCTGGTGCGTGGACCAAAATGGCTATGGGAAGGATACCCAGAACATAAAACCACCATGGAAGACGAGAGAAGGAGTAAACTTACGGTGCAGGGGCTCGGAACCCCAGTACCGGCGGCTTTTGGGAGTGAGCAAGCGGGCTCCCGGCCGTCGATATCCCTCGACCGCAGTGCCTCGGTGGTGGACAACTTGGCCACCGTGGCATCTAATGCTACAAGTGTTTTAGATTTGGAAAAGGATGTGTTCAAGCGAAGTACCACTCTACCAAGGACACCAGTAACAAAACCGAAGAAGGGTGAATTCAAAGCAGATCGTTGGACAACAAAAACAGCAACAACATCGACCGCACATATTCAAAAGGAGCAGCAACAGGAGGTACTCCAGGACCAGGAAAAGGACCCATTCAGAAGAAGTTCGTCAACTTTGAGATCTCCGCCAATGCCAAACATCAAAAAAGATAAAACGGAGGGAAGGTCAATGAATGCCAAATGTGAAGGAGTATTTAGTAGGAATCATCATGGAGAGCAGAGCCCTGAAGCAGAGGAATTACCCTTCACACAGCTTGGTGCAAAAATAGTGGAGCTGTCTGAGTTCATCAAGGACAAGCACAACGTCCACCAAGCCATAAAAAATATGGTCAGAGCAATTAGAGTGCTCTACAACAAATCGCAGCAGGAGGAACAAAATTCCAAGGGCAAGTCGAAATCTGTTGCCCCAACAGTGTCACAAGCAACCCAAGTGACACCTAATCGTGTTGCAATCGGCCTGCCACCAAACAAGAGAGTGCGGGAAGGAGATGTGGATCCTCTGGGAAGTCAACAGGCGCCTAAGAGGAAAAAAGCCATGCAAACAGCTCCGAAAAACGGAACTAAAGGCACCGAAGAGAGAAGGCAGGTCCCCCAAGTGCGAGCTCCGGCAATCGACTCGACGAAATCCAAGGGGAATGAAAAAGGTGGTTGGACCAAAGTAGTTAGGAAAAAGGCGAAGAAAAAGGCAAAAGTGCGGATTCGCCCAGAAGCGATTGTAATCTCCAGCAATGGAAGTTTGTCTTACGCGGAGATACTGAAAAAGGTCAAAGCTGACCCCGACCTAAAAGATCTAGGCGGAAATGTCAGCAAGATTCGAAGGACCCAAAAGGGTGACCTCATGTTTGAACTGAAAAAAACCAGCTTGGGGAAAACTGATGGCTTCCGAGCTCAGGTTAAGAGCTCACTTGGGGAGAATGTCACAGTACGGATCCAAAAACATGAGGTCTATATACAGTGCAAGGATCTCGATGAAGTAACATCCAAAGGAGAAATTTGCACTGCCTTGATGGAACAATTCAAGTTGGAGGAACTTGCCGAAGAGTCCATTGTGAGTTTGCGGAAAGCCTATGGCAATACTCAGACGGCCACATTGCGATTGCCAGTGGACGCCGCGCAGAAATTATTGGCGGCCGGGAAGGTTCGAATCGGATGGGTTGTTTGCCGTCTGAGAGAGCAGATTTCTCTAAAGAGGTGCTTCAAGTGCCTCGCGTTTGGTCATTTTGCGAACGCATGCACCAGCGACATTGATCGGTCCGATCGATGCAGAAGGTGCGGGGAGAAAGGCCATATTGCCAAAGCGTGCAATAGGGACCCCAAATGCTTATTATGCGAAGGAAGTGAGGGACGGGATTACCGGCATATTGCCGGAAGTGCTAAATGCCCGGAATTTAGGAAGGCGCTGACTTCAATGAAAAAATGAGGTTTATTCAAATAAACCTCAATCATTGTAGGGTCGCACAAGATTTACTAGAACAGACCATCTACGAATCCGAGGTGGAAATTGCCATCATTAGCGAACCCTATAAAAACCGTCACGGTGGCGTGTGGGTTATAGATTCGTCTGGTGGAGCGGCGATATGGGCATGCGGTCGACAAGCCATCCAATGTACTGGGAATCAGACATACAGCGGCTTTGTGTGGGCGAAAATAAACGGGGTATATGTGTACAGCTGTTACGCCCCACCAAGCCTCACACTGCCCGAATTCGAGGAAATGCTTGACAGCCTTGTTCTCGACGCAAGGGGTTGTAGTCGTGATAGCTGGTGACTTCAATGCTTGGGCCCGTGAGTGGGGTAGCAGAGAGACAAATGCAAGGGGCCGCAGTCTATTAGACACTTTCGCACAGTTGGATGTCGTTCTGGCCAACGAAGGATGTGTAAACACCTTTCAGAAAGGGGGGTCTACCTCAATCGTAGACCTAACTTTTGTCAGCCCTGCACTGGCACGTGGTATGTCTTGGTGAGTCAGCAACCACTACACTCACAGCGATCACCAGGCAATCTTCTTTGGGCTATGGGTGGAGTCACCGGGCATAAGATCATCATGCCCGAAACCGAGGAAGATGTGGTTAGACCAACCTAATAAAGCAGGCGCCTCTACGGAACGAGCTGTCCATGTGGCCCAATGCATCGCCAAAGCGTGTGACGCGTCCATGCCGAGGAGGTGCTCATTCCCCAGTAGAAGACCAAACTACTGGTGGAATGCTGAACTGGCCAGCCTTCGATCAGCCTGTCACCGAGCCAGAAGAGCGGCTCAAAGAGCGGTAGGCAGAATTGATCAAGGGCAAAAAGAGCGCGCCTATAAGGAAGCCCGCAAAACCTTCAAGCTCGCCATCCAACGGAGCAAGAGGGAATGCTTTAAGGAGCTCTGTTTAGAAGCAGACGTAAACCCGTGAAGGAGCGCCTATAGAATCGTGATGGGGCGATTCAGAGGCCGATCATCCCCGCAGATCACGTGTCCTACACTCTTGTTAGAAATCATCCAGGGGTTATTCCCTCAGCAAGAGGAGGGCGTAGACAGCTTCCAGCGACCTCTGAACGACACGGCAATACCGCCAGTCACCAGTGACGAGCTGCTGGAGATCTGCACTAGGATAGGAGATAATAAAGCTCCGGGTCTGGATGGCGTGCCGAATAAGGCCCTTAAGCTTGCCGTGAAATCCAGACCGGACATGTTCGCTGAGTTGTTCGAAGCGTGCATGTCCGAGGGGATATTTCCTACATCATGGAAACGACAGAAGTTGGTGCTACTGCCTAAGGCTGGCAAACCACCAGGTGAGCCAATCTCTTACAGACCTATTTGTCTTTTGGACACTGTGGGCAAAATGCTAGAGCGAGTCATCTATAATAGATTACTCCCGGTTGTTGAGAGCCAGGGAGGTCTCTCAGATCGGCAGTATGGGTTCCGTAAAGCCAGATCAACCATTGCTGCCATCAAAATGGTTACTGGCTTGGCCGAAAATGCAATCCACGGAAGGGGCAGTACTAGCAAATACTGCATAGTGGTGACCCTGGATGTGAGAAATGCATTCAATTCGGCCAATTGGAACCTAATACGGGAATCTCTGGCGAAGATTGGTGTTCCCGCTTATCTTGCAGCTATTATCAACAGCTATTTACAAGAACGGAGGCTTTGGTATGACACCGATGACGGACCCCAAGAGTACGTTGTCTCCGCGGGTGTCCCACAGGGCTCCGTACTGGGCCCACTGCTGTGGAACATCATGTACAACGATGTTCTTAATCTTCCCCTTCCGGAGGAAGCCACGGTGGTGGGCTACGCCGATGATATAGCGCTGGTTGTTGTCGCAAAGCATCTCGAAGATGCTGAGTTATACTCATGCGAAGCGATCAGTGCTGTTAAGGGTTGGCTTGAGAGTTCTGGTCTGACACTTGCGGAGGAAAAAACGGAAGCGGTCCTTATCACCAAGCGCCGTAAAAGAAATTTTGCCCGTATTCAAATTGGGAATCATATCATCACTTCTAAGCCTGCGATCAAATACTTGGGAGTGATGATAGATGGGAAGCTTAGCTATAAAGCACATGTGCAGTATGTCTATGACAAAGCATCCACTGCGAGTGTGGCCCTGGCAAGAATGATGCCAAACGTGGGAGGGCCACGGCATGCTTCCAGGTTGCTTATAGCGAGGGTAGTGAGTTCGATCCTGCTCTATGCAGCTCCAGTTTGGAGAAAGGCATTGCAGGTTACATTTAACGGTAACAAACTGAGTTCAGTCTATAGAAGAACAGCCCTAAGAGTGTGCTCGGCATTCAGGACTGTCTCAGATGATGCAGCATTCGTTATTTCTGGAATGATGCCCATTGACATCTTGGCAGACGAGATGACGAATATATATAATGCGAAGTCTACCTCTCCTTTATCGCAGACGAAGAACGCCGAAAGGGAGAGATCGTTAAATAGATGGCAAGAGCGTTGGGAACGCTCGGGAAAGGGTCGGTGGACACACAGGCTCATCCCTGCCATCAAGGAGTGGTTGGAGAGACGGCACGGTGAGATTAATTATAATCTTACTCAGTTTCTCACGGGGCATGGAGGATATCGCCAGTACCTGTTCAGGTTTAAACTGGATACCTCACCCCATTGTCCAAACTGCGATGGAGTCCCAGAGGACCCAGAGCATGTATTCTTCCACTGTCCAAGGTTTGTGGAGGAAAGGAAGAGCCTAGAGGAGACTTTAGGAGAGGTGCTCGTGCCAGAGAATCTGGTGCGAAGAATGCTAACATGTCAGGAAGACTGGGATGCGATCAACTCTATGGTCGTATCTATCCAGAGCAAACTGCGAGAGGCAGAGGAGATCAGAAAAGCGCGGTTACGTACGCCGCGTAGAGACGAAAGGGGACGAAGCTAAAATGAGCTGACTCCGCCCTGTGATGTAATACCGTACGGTGGTTCCACGGGGCTTGGAGGGAGTCGGGGGTGGTTTTAGTGGGTAAGAATCCCACACGCTGGCGTGTCCAGGCCAGTGTCTTTTGAAGATTTCCACCTCCTCAAAAAAAAAAAAAAAAAAAAAAAAAGACAGACGGACAGACAGACAGACAGACGGACAGACAGACATCGAATCGATTCTAATAAGGTTTTGTTTCACACAAAACCTTAAAAATCACTTTGCCCATATATTCTACACTATATCTAGATGCAATTGATTCCGCAGATCTGACACATGACCTGATCCTTAACTGTTCTTATATGTTATATATAGACAAAGCTAATGTTATAAAGATTGGTCAAATTAGCCTGCAGCATGCAGACACAAGGAGGCTATCTACCGGTCATTACATTTCTCTGTGTGGGGTTGTGGGATCGATTTAATGAAATCTGTGGGTGGGATCTTTTACTCATCGTAAAGGTCCATAAGAGGTATGTCTTGATCTCAAAATGATTAGAGGTAATTGTACTGCGACAGTTCTGCTCTCAGGACCTAGTTACAGCCACCTGACAATACTAGATTAATGGCGAGATTTCCGGGATTTCCGGTTGCGCCCCAAGAAAATTATATACAGTAGATTCAATTCCCAGCACATTCTTTAACATTTTATGGAGGGGAAAAAGTCATGCACTCGTTCGACCGCCACGGGAATTGCGCAGGAAAAAATCCACTCGCAAAAGTTGGTGTAATGTATGTGATGCAGTTCATTGGTGGGCAATTACGTGTTTGCGTACCCAAGGCTTTGACTTGCTGCGAGAACGTGATAGCATTTGTCGTAACAACAGACATCACACAACTTTTTATGGCTTCCCGCATCCCAGTGCGAACCAAAGGCAGAGCTTGCTCAAAGATTCATTTCGGATTAATGATAAAGGAATCACAGAGTGAATGTTGTTTCAAAATTGCTTTATGGAAACTTGCTGAAAGCAACCGCGCGTAACATTCTCGGTAATAGGCCCATGTTTGCTGTGCTAGGAAGTGAGCAGGAAATAAGTATTATAGATAGCATCCAAGATCAATCTTTCGGATGTATTGGTTTTCTACTGGGATAAGATGAGGGAACACATAGGAGAAAACCATCTAGACGACATCGACAAATCAATATCATTAACCTACGTCGTCCCTACCCGAAAAGTGCACACTGAGATTCCGTGCCCCTTTGCCGCTGAAGTTGCACCTTCTGTTCATAGTCTTCTTGATGCGTCCTACTGTCGCGAAGCCAAGAAGTAATTAAGTAACTGATTACAGACTGGCAGGTATTAGGAAGTCTCATTGTAAGATAACCGATACATGTCATACAGTAGAACAGTATGTCATATATAATATATATTATTGGTCAAAGGGTAGTATAGGTCCAAGGGCGAAACGTGGATTGGTACCCACGATGAGGCATAAAACCTGGGAAACGCCTGCTAAACCAACACCAACAGCTGTACTAGTAAACGGTATCTTCACATCCACGTGGTGACCGCTGGGAGCTCTTGCTTAAAGAAAAGCTGCAGACGGAGAAGGATGAAGGCGAGTTTCCCGTGTTTGAAAACGGAACAAATTGTACCAACTGGGCATGGGGGTAATAGCAGGATGCGATGTCAACGCTCACCACATATGCTGGGGAAGTTCGAACATCAATGCAAGAGGATCGAGACTACTGGACTATCTAATAGGTACCGATTTGCAGATCCTAAATGTGGGTAATGAACCCACTTTCTTCAACGTGGTCAGGCGAGAGGTCATCGACATCACGGTGGCATCTCCTGACATTGCGGCTCTGATCGGAGAGTGGAGAGCATCAAACGATATCACACTCTCGGATCACAGATGCATTGATTTCGTTATGGGCATGGATTCACCGCCACCCACTCCATTTCGGAATCCGAGAAAGACAGATTGGGTAATGTATCAAACAGAATTGAGCGCCCGAGTTACGATCCCTGGGAAGCGCATCAAATCCATTGCTGGAATTAAGAAGACAACCCAGATGATCACAACTAGCATGAGAGAAGCTTTCGAAGAAAACTGTCCACTCAAGATGCCAAAGAAGGGTAAAACATGGTGGTGGAACTCGGATTTGGCAAAACCGAGGAGAACGACAAGGATGCTCCTTAATCGTGCTCTGAAGGGTGAATCAAGCATTAGCTGGAATCGCTATAAAGAGGCACAGAAGGCTCTAAAGAAGAGCATAAGATCGGCTAAACGATCATCTTGGAGACGCTTTTGCGAAGAGACTAACTCTCTTGGGGCAACCTCAAAGCTAAAGCGGATTCTGGTCAAAGAACGTAGCCAGAAACTGGGTTATTTACGTTTACACAATCATTTGCTTGAGGTACACTTCCCAGGCAGCATCCAAAATCTAATCTCAACCGAGAGACTGGAATCTCGCATGTAAAGTAGTATCACTGGAGCGAGTGAAATGGGCATTTAACTCGTTCCATATATACAAGACTGCAGGTCCGGATGACATCATCCCTGCGCTAGTAATAGAAGGAATGGATGCCCTAGGTCTACACATTCTGAATATATATCGTGCATGCCTAGCACATGCTTATATTCCAATTAAATGGCGGGATCTGAAGGTGTTGTTCATTCCCAAACTAGGAAAACCCAGCTACACAGACGCAAAAAGCTTTCGACCGATCAGCCTAACGTCCTTTCTGCTAAAAGGACTAGAAAAACCAGTAGATCGGTTCATAAGGGATATACACATTCCTAAGTGGCCACTTCACCATAGGCAACACGCCTACCAGAAAGGCAAATCTACGGAGACAGCACTCCATGAACAACAACGGCAAAAATTGAAAAGGCGATGTCCGAAAAAGAATACGCCTTAGGCGCATTCATGGACATCGAAGGTGCCTTCAATTATGCCTCATTTGCGGCCATTTGTGATGCGGCAAGACAGCATGGAATCGAACCGCTGCTAATCAGTTGGATGTTTCACATGCTAGCGTGGAGAAAAATCCACATATCGGTCGGCCAGAAGTCTATTGAAGCAGGATGTCTCAGGGGCTGCCTACAGGGAGGGGTTCTCTCTCCACTGTTATGGCTCTTGGTGATGGATACCCTGCAGTGGCTCCTGGAGGACAAAAAAGTCTTCGCGCAAGCATTTGCGGACGACCTAGCCGTAATAATTACCGGCAAGTTTGCGGACACAGTATTTGACCGCTTGAATGCAACTCTGCATGTAATCCACAGCTGGTGCTTCCGCAATGGACTCACGGTGAACGCTAGGAAGACTGGACTAGTTATGTTCACTAGGAACGTCAGGAGGGGCAGCTATACGCTACCCACCTTAGCAGTCAAGTACTTAGGAGTACATTTCGACTCCAAGTTAACGTGGAAGCATCATATCCAGGAACAATATCAGAAATCCTGCAGATTGCTCTGGTGCTGTAGGAAGGCGATAGGTAAGACCTGGGGACTTTCACCTAAACAGATATACTGGATGTATACATCCATAATAAAACTCATTTTGATGTATGCATGCATCGTCTGGTGGCCAAGACTGAACTTTGCTAACAGCAGGAAGCTGTTAAGGCAGATTCAAAGACTTGATTGCCTAAGTATTACTGGAGCAATGAGTACTACGCCGACTGCGGCGCTTGAAGCTATCCTAAATTTACCCCCCATTCACCTGGAGATGAAACGGAAAGCGGCCAACGACGCATATAGGCTCGATACCATTGGGGCGTGGAAAGGCGGCCAATCCAACGGGCATGCGTCTATCTGGAAATTCCTTGAAAAACATCCGGTAGCCTTGATGCCGACCGATCATATAGTTTCCAGATTCGTCTTTGAAAAGACATACACTGTCGTAATCACCGAAAGAGAAGAATGGTCGACTAGTGGCCATGAGTCTTTTCAGATTACAGACCTAATAATCTTCACCGACGGGTCAGTCACGGAGGATGGATCGGGTGCGGGTGTGTTCTCGGAGAATCCGATTATAGAACTGGCCCGACCCCTCGGAAAAATGACGACCATATTCCAGGCGGAGATATATGCCATTTCATTGGCAGCAGAAGAATGTCTGCGACAAAAATGGTGGGGTCGCACCATTCGAATCTGTTCTGACAGTCGGACGGCATTATCAGCACTAAATGGCAACAAGATATCAAGCCAGTTGGTGTGGAGTTGACATCAGGTGCTGCTGAAACTTAGCCGACTGAACGAAACATTCCTGATGTGGGTGCCGGGGCACTCTAACATCGCCGGTAATGAAGAGGTTGACAGACTGGCTCCCCGAGGGTCTGGATCCATAATGGTGGGGCCAGAACCAGCTCTTGGAATGCGACCATCTACTGTCAAGTCTACTCTGAAGGGTGAAATTGCAGGGATTCACGCAACCGAGTGGAGAAATTTGGACTCTGGCCGGCAAGCGAAAATCCTTGTGAAGGAGCCTAGGGCCACTAGAAGGGCATTTTTGTTGTCCCTTAAGAAGTGGGACATGAAAACCCTAGTAGGGCTTTTGACGGGACACTGCCCCTTAAACTACCATATGGAAAAGATTGGGGTAGTAGTTTCGGCTGTGTGCAGCCAATGTGAGGAGGAAGAGGAAACAGCCCTGCACTTTTTATGCAGCTGCCCGGCATCCTCAGATCTCAGACGAAGACACCTTGGCAAGGTTTTCTTCAATGAAGAATCTGCACACTCTCTGCCTCTTGAGAATGTTCTCAGATTCGCTAAAGCCTGCGAACACCGTAGGCGGGAAGCCATTGAATAGGCAACTTACGGGGATAGTACAATGGGCTTAATAATGGCCTGAGTGCTCGGAGCAGCGGCTCCCCCCAGTTAACTAAACTAATTAACTAACCAACTGGTCCTCCAGGTTGGGGGTTGGGTAGGGTTAATAACCCTACACTGAAAACAACTTGTTAGGAAACCGCGGAAGGAGACTCGGAATGGATGGATGTTATAACGACGAACGAAAACGAAATAACGATTCCCGCATTTTCTCATGGAACGTGCGCTCCCTGTACAGATCGAATGTTGCTGAGCAGCTAGCCGATACCCTGTCCCAATATAGGCCTGATATAACAGCGTTACAGTTGATGCGTTGGACAGGGACCGGTTTCCTGGAGAAGAGCCGCTACACCATATATTATAGTGGCCATCCAGTAAACCATGTGCTCATACCCCTACAGAGGAGACTACAGAGGCGGAGAAGGATAACTTCTAGAACGAACCCTCGAAGCCTGCCCCCGATATGATATCACAATTATACTTGGGGATTTGAACAGCCAAGTGGAGACGGAACAAATGATAACGGACTGCGGATTTTTTAATTAGCAATGTCACACAAAATGGTTGTTGGAAGTACCTGGCTTGCGCGGAAAGCGGTCCACAAACACACGTGGGTCTTTGCGGGCGGGACCACCTTCAACTAAATTGATCACGTACTGAACGAACGCCGCCACCTTTCAGCCTTGATGAATGTCAGAAGGGCCAATATAGACTTGGATCATTTTCTTGTCGACATGGTGCTCCAAGCTCGAATAACAACACTACCCCGAATCCCCTCTGACAATCAGGTGAGAGTTAACATTGCAGCCATCTCAAAGGGCGCGGGCACGCGCAGAGACTTATCACGAACTCCGTCGAGCGGAGAAGCTACTTCACAGACGGAAAAAGGAAGCATGGGAGAACCAACAGGTTTGTGAACTTGAAAAGTATAAGAAACAAAATCTTATTATAATACAGTCAATGTCTGTCGCATCCGATTTGTTCAGAAACGGTTAGACCGATTGTCATGAAAATTGGTAAGACCATGTGATCTGTTGTTCCCTTTACATGCAGTAAGTGGCGCCATTTTTAAGGTTTTGTGTGAAACAAACCTTATTAGAATCGATTCGGTGTCTGTCCGTCTGTCTTTTTGTTTATTTTTTTTATGGATGGAGGTGGAAATCTTAGAAAAACACTGCCGCGCCACCCATTAAAAGCACCCCGACTTTCTCCTTCTTCCTTCCCCGCGGAACCGCCGCAAAGCATTACTTCGCAGGGTGGACTGCGCTTAAGCTAACAAGCCTTCCGTTCTTCACGTCCTTCTTGCGCTCTCCGCTTTTCTAAGTTCCTTCTGTATTCTTTTGACTACGGAGTTCACCGCACACTAGTTTCCCTCCGACTTCAAAATTTCTCCGGGGATGTTCTGCGGCTTTAGGTTGGTTTTCAGGGAGTCTTCCAGGCTCCTCCTCTATGAGAAAAATCGTGGACAGAGCAACATAACATGCTCCGGGTCCTCAACTGTTCAACCACATTCAGGACACATGGGAGAATCATCCAGCCTGAATTGGTGCAGATACTTCCTGTAACCACCATGTCCTGGCGGAAATTGCGTCAGATGGTAGTTAATCTCGCCGTGCCGCCGCTGGGGTTTGGGTCCACGGACCCCTCTGCGAGTCGTCTCACCGTTGCTGCCACTTTCGCCTTGCGGCCTTGGGGCCTTTTGGTATTCTGCGTCCTTTTCAGGAGGATTCATTTTCCTTTTCTCGTACGGGCAACGGGTCTCACTTGCCAGAATGTCTATCGGGATCATTCTCGCAATAACACACACTGCGTCGCCTAATATTGTTTTAAAGGCGCTGCACACCCTCAGCGCCAATAAGCGATAGATCATATTTACCCTCCGCCGATTACTCTCACACGCTAGTGCTTCCTTCCAAACTGGTGCCGCGTAGAATAGTGTGAAGCGAACCACTCCGGCCACAAGAAATCTGCGACTGTATTTTGGGCCTTCAATGTTAGGTATCATCCCCGCTAATGATACGCTGGTATTTGCCGCTTTTTCACAGGCATAGTTCAGGTGTCCCTTGAAATTGATTTTAGCGTCAATTATCACCACTAGGTACAGGGTGCGGCAGCATAACTTCCTTTTTTAAAATGCGCGCCACTCAGTTAGTTGATGTCATAGCGGAGCGCTAGTGGTCTCGTTCAAGAGAGGATACTGTAAAGTTTTGTCCCGACACGGTTCAGTCGCCATCATGCGTTGGAATAGTGAGCAGCGTGCCTTTGCCGTTGAGGTTTACTTTTCAAGCGGATGTTCGGTTATTGCAACACAGCGTGCATTTCGGAATCGCTTTAATTTAGCCCCGTTGGCTCCCATCCCAGACCGCAAATCAATTGTTACATGGGTCACTACATTCAGACAAACTGCAAGTGCGACAAAAGGAAGAACTGGAGTCCCTCGGCCCGTTAGATCACCTGAGAACATTGAAGCAGTGAGAGCGTCAATGTTGCGATCGCCACGGCGTTCTGCGCGCAAACATGCATCTGCCCTTGGACTATCCGGTCGTTCTGTGAGAAGGATTCTTCGTGATGATCTTCATTTTCATCCCTATAAGATGGCGATAGTGCAGGAACTTTCAGAACGTGACTTCAATTCTCGGATGAACGCGTGTGAGCTTTTTCTTGATGTCGTTCCCGAGGGTGCTATTGCTTTTTTAACGATAAAGCCCATTTTCATTTGTGTGGGTCGGTTAACAAACAAAACATGCGCTACTGGGCTGACACCAACCCTCGAGAATTGCATCAAAAGCCTTTGCATTCACCCAAAGTCACAGTGTGGTGTGCAATTTCCTCAGCTGGAATTATTGGTCCCTGGTTTTTTGAGGAAAATGAGGTTACAGTGACAGTGAATTCGGACCGGTATGTAAACATGCTACAGAATTTTTTTTTCCCACGGCTAGAAAATTTGGATTTGGGGGACACTTGGTTCCAACAAGACGGTCCAACAGCACACACTTCAAGAGCATCGATGGCTGTTTTGAGGGAACACTTTCCAGAGCGCCTTACCTCAATTAGAGGCGATTTGGAATGGCCGGCACGCTCTCCCGATCTGTCCCCTTGTGATTTTTTTCTATGGGGTTTTTTGAAATCCCGTGTTTATGTGAACCGTCCAAGAAGCCTACAAAATTTGAAGACCAACATCCAAGAAGAAATTGCCAACATAATACCTGCTATGCTAACAAGAGTCATGACAAACGCCAGAAATCGGTTTACGCAATGTATGGAGAATGGGGGACGTCACCTAACAGATTTGATCTTCAAAACAATGTAAATAAAAACTTTAGACATTTACCTACATTATAAAAAATAAATAAATATTTTCCGATGCATACAATAGTTTTTATTGAGTTTTGAAAAAAGGAAGTTATGCTGCCGCACCCTGTATTTGATAACCGGCTTCGAAGTGATAAACCAACACGAATATTAACCGTATTCCTCTTCCTACGGTTGATAATCAAGACCGCCTCCGTCTTTTGCTCCGGAAGGTCAAGTTAAACTATCTCCAGCCATCCTTTCCTGGCGCTAATGGTTCGGTTAGCGTACATTTCAACGTCTTCAGGTTGTTTTGCGACAAAACCATAGCTAGATTATCTGCGAAACCGATTGTCGTGGTCTCCTTTGGCACAGGAAGGACAAGCTTTTTATCCACTGCCAAATAGCGGAATTGAACGCATTTTTGATGTTCAACGTTACCACTTAGTTTTTGCCTCTTCTAGCGGTCCGCAAAAAACTCCTTCTATCATGCATGTTTCAAAAACTCCACGCGACAGACCAGTCGGATCTGGTGTTAACAGCGAGTTTAAGAGCTCTATTGGGAACATCATCCAGACCGGGTGCTTTGCTATCATCAATTCCCCGCAAATTTGTGCAAGTTCCTCCTCAGTTACCGCGGGTATGGTGTAAACGTCCAATGCTTGCTTGTGTTGTTTGCGCTTCCCTTTATCCGGGGGAAGAGCGCCATCACGATATCAAGCAGAAGATGCGGGCAGGTCAGTTGTGGTGTTCGCTTTCTTATTTTCTTCATAACCATCCTGTACCTTGTTCCCCAGGGGCTTTGGTCTGCCTCTGTGCAAAGTTCCTTCAAGCATTCTTGCTTGCTAATCCGTATAGCCTGCTTAAGCCTAACTCGAAGATTCACATATACTTGCCGTTTCTCGTCGAAGTCCGGTCTTCCTCTAGATCGCTGGCAGATCCTTCCTAGCTCGAAAACATGCATCCCGTAACTCCGCGATCTTTTCATTCCGCCAATAGTCTGAGCGCCTTTTTGCGAGGACTCCCCGCCTCGGCATAGCAGCGCCGCATGCTGTCGTTATGCGCCTCATCATTTCCTCTACCTTTTCTGTAGCCATATCATCGGGATTTTGGCTTCCCAGTAGCATCTCTATGAATGCATCCTCTTCAAACTTTTTCACGGCTTACATTCGATCTTGAGGAAAATTGCTGTGAGTATAATGCTCACTGATTAACCGTGCCATTCTCCTCGCCAATGTGGTACTCACATATTTAAGATCGACTATTGAGCCCGACCTTCATCATCAACGGCGCAACAACCGGTATCCGGTCTAGGCCTGCCTTAATAAGGAACTCCAGACATCCCGGTTTTGCGCCGAGGTCCACCAATTCGATATCCCTAAAAGCTGTCTGGCGTCCTGGCCCACGCCATCGCTCCATCTTAGGCAGGGTCTGCCTCGTCTTCTTTTCCTACCATAGATATTGCCCTTATAGACTTTCCGGGTGGGATCATCTTCATCCATACGGATTAAGTGACCCGCCCACCGTAACCTATTTAGCCGGATTTTATCCACAACCGGACGGTCATGGTATCGCTCATAGATTTCGTCATTGTGTAGGCTACGGAATCGTCCATCCTCATGTAGGGGGCCAAAAACTCTTCGGAAGATTCTTCTCTCGAACGCGGCCAAGAGTTGGCCATTTTTCTTCATCGTAGTTGTTATCGGTTGTGATTTTCGACCCTAGATAGGAGAAATTGTCAACGGTCTCAAAGTTGTATTCTCCTATCCTTATTCTTGTTCGTGTTTGTGTTTGACCAGTACGGTTTGATGTTGTTGGTTGATTCGTCTTCGGTGCTGACGTTGCCACCATATATTTTGTCTTGCCTTCATTGATTTGCAATCCAAGATCTCGCGCCACCTGCTCGATCTGGATGAAGGCAGTTTGTACGTCTCGGGTGGTTCTTCCCATGATGTCGATATCATCAGCATAGGCCAGTAGTTGGGTGGACTTAAAGAGGATCATACCCCTCGCATTTACCTCAGCATCACGGATCACTTTCTCGAGGGCCAGGTTAAAGAGGACGCATGATAGGGCATCCCCTTGTCGTAGACCGTTATTGATGTTGAATGATCTTGAGAGTGATCTTGCTGCTTTTATCTGGCCTTGCACATTGGTCAGGGTCAGCCTAGTCAGTCTTATTAATTTCGTCATTAATTTCGTCAGAGTCAGGATACCGAATTCTCTCATGGCCGTGTACAGTTTTACCCTGGCTATGCTATCATAGGCGGCTTTAAAGTCGATGAATAGACGGTGCAACTGTTGTCCATATTCCACAGTTTTTCCATCGCTTGCCGCACAGAGAAAATCTGATCTGTTGCCGATTTGCCTGGAGTGAAGACTCTTTGGTATGGGCCAATGATGTTCTGGGCGTATGGGGCTATCCGGCCTAGCAAGATAGTGGAGAATATCTTATAGATGGTACTCAGCAACGTGATACCTCTATAATTGCTGCACTGTGTGATATTTCCCTTTTTATGTATGAGACAGATTATGCCTCGTTGCCAATCGTCAGGCATTGATTCGCTGTCCCATACCTTGAGCACAAGTTGATGAACCACTTGGTGTAACTGGTCGCCTCCGTATTTAACCAATTCGGCTGTAATTCCATCGGTTCCTGGCGACTTATGATTTTTTAGCCGATGAATTGCACGGACTGTTTCTCCCGAGCCCGACCTTGTCCCACAAAAAGTGGAAACATTTTACTTATTGGCAAGCACCAAATCTAGCTCCCGAAAGCCTTGAGCAGGATACGACCCCTGGTGTTCGTAGTGCGACTGACCCAATCCACGGCCCACGCGTTGAAATCATCCGTTATGATCTTGGGGTTTCGACTTCTTGCATCCGAGGCTATCATATCAAACATTCCTTTCAATTCTACAATCGTTCGGTTTGGTGGAGCATAAGAACTGTATATATCGATACCAGCTATTTGATTGATTTGTATCAACCTCACTTCTTTGCTGTATTCAAGGCTCTCCTAAACACTGGGCATCTGCTGCTGCCTGCAACGTGTCGACAGTCGACGCCCGTTTTCTCCTTGCAAACGATACATTCTGGCTCAGCCTTGCACTCCCTTCTACCCCACATTTCCTGCAGCTTTTGACCTGTCACGGTCACCGGTGCATTTCGCCGCTATGTGGCCATATTCCAGGCATCTTAAGCAGCGCTTGAGGGACACCTGCTCCCTGAGTCGGCAACGTCCCAACCTATAACCTATAACTGCTTTTCTAAGGCGTTGCGGATATCCTCCTTGGTCGTGATTTCATCAATGTTCTTACATTGTATAACAATCTCCTGCTTTCTGGCCCGTACTTGTGCTTCTTCTCTTAAGAACTTCTCCACCTTGCCCAGGAAATTTTCTAGTATTTTGCCCGGAGATTTCTTCAGCTCCAGAATCAAATCTCCTTTTTGGGAGTGTCTGATTCGGCTGACGTTTTCTCCAAGGCCCATCAGCTCAGGATCGGATTTGACCTTCGTGAGGATATCGGGGTAAGTCATATCTTCTTTTTTGGAGATGATAATTAACTCAGGCTATAATATTCTTTTATGTTTCGCATTTTTTTTCCACCATCAACGTTGATTTCGGCGGAAATCGCGGGATCGTCGAGCTCCTCCTAAATGATCAGGTGTAGTCACCCCACTATGGGCCAATGAATGACTAGTTTTTGAGGCATCTTTCCGTGTATTTTGAACAGGCGTCCTCGGGAGTGATGTACTCCTTTTAAATACCTCTTTCTCCAGGCTACTTACTGTATTCGATGCAAAGGTGGCGAAGTAATCCACCCCCGAGGTACTGCAGTCGAGGGATATCGACGACCGGGAGCCTGCTTGCTCACTTCCAAAAGCCGCCGGTACTGGGGTTCCGAGTCCCTGCACCGTAACTTTTTCTCTGCTTCCTTCTTCTGGGTGTCCTTCCCATAGCTAATTTTCCCAACGGGTGGTTGTTTTTCTCCCACCTACCCGACCTGACGCCCGCTTCCAAATGCGTACATGTGCATATTTCTCCGCATCCTCCGAGCATTCCCTTATCCTGATGGGAGATCTGCCAACTCCGCACACGGTATGTCTGTCTGTCTATCACACCCAATTTATTCGAAATTGGCTAGAGCTATTGCAAAGATCGTCTAATCTGTTGTTCTCTTTACATGCAGCAAGTGGCGCCATTTTATGTTAAGTTTAAGGGAGGGCTCCCCATACATGTGAATGGAGGGTGCAACATTTTTTTCATAAAATGTGGCCTTGTGGGGTATTAAATTAAAGGGCTCAATTAGTACTTTTCGAAACTGGTTCCGTATTTGATAACGGGTGAAACATAGGGGAGTAAGAGCGCAAAATATGACCATCAAAAAATGTAACAGGTCTCGTTCTCAGAACCTATCCAACCGAAAAATTTGAAAAAAATCACAATAGTGCATCTCTACGAAATCTAGGCCTTTAAATGTATCCGGTTACGTTATCTGCACAAATAAAGTTAATAATTGTACATTTCCACATTCTAGAAATTTACCCTGCAACCCTGCTTATGTCCACTCTAGAAGTCCAAAATTTAGAATAGGTGTCAAGGATAACATAACATATTAACAAAGTTACAGGGGTTAAAACTGCCATTTTTTGTGAATTTCGTGCATTCTACAACGTGTATGACGTCATCATCCTATATCAATTCGTCAATACCGCAACGAAGTAAGTTCATATGAATGGGGTCGCAAAGAATTATTTTTTTTTAGGTTTTTAATCATTTGTATATGAATATCAATTACTCCAAATAGACATGTCTGTATGTAGGTATATAATATACGCATGCTAATAAAGTTTGCGGGTAGTGTCTAATTCAGATAGATATATTTATACATTAAACCAGCCGTATTTAAATACGCATGTTAATATGCATACTACTTTTGTGCGCCTATTTAATCGGAAATATGGGTACGATCAATTTATGTGCGTGCATATATATGTAAAGTATTCGAAAATAGGCAGTTTGTATAGGGTGAGGATAATAACTACGGCTGGTTACAGAACTAACAACGAATGATCAAATCTTACCGACTAATGAACACATATATATTCCTCCGTAATGTTTGGAATTCTTAATTATTGTAAGGTTAGTTTGGGCAGTATTAGAAGGTACAGTAGTTGTAAGTTGTAAAATGTTAATGGAGCCATGTAACAAGTTCCTGGCAAGAATATTTGCATGCTCTTCGAATTTTTTGTTCGTGCATTTTCGTTGGACCCCATAACTGATTTAGGTCTTCTAGTTTCTAGTGATAAGTTAGAATTTTGGTTGACTAGCCAATAGATACTTTCGCTCCTTTTAGCTTCGGTGAGTATTCTCCAAGTAAGATATCGATCGTGGTGGAAGCCAAGATATCTGACTTTGTCACTTTGAGGACAGTTGATTCCAATTAACGGGTAGGTTTTCCGATTAAGAGCGAATGTAACATGACGGCTTTTGCTTTCGTTTGCGCGAATTCTCAATGTCGTTAGCCATTGCTCTAGCTTCTTAAGACGTATTTCATGGATCTGGGGTTTTGTGAGAACTACATAAGCATCGTAGATATAAGTAGGATATCGTAAATTGTGCAATAATGGTCTCAGTACGCTTCCTTGCGGGCACCTGGTTTGATAGAAACGTCTTTGGATGTGATGATTCTGAATTTTAATCCAAACCACCGTTTTCCGTTTTGAGTTTTCTGGGCAACGTCGAGTACGATGTGGGGGCAATATTTTTTTCGTTGAGAGCGCCCAGCCAAAGCAATACGATGAACTTGTTTTGTTGTGCCATGCTTTTCTTGCAAGCCGAATGATTGGCGATTATATTGAGAATTTTTAGCATAGGGAGGATTTTTAATGTCCGCCAAGTTTCTAAAATACTTTTGACAGGAGAGGAAGCATGCTTATCGGACGGTACGGCGATACTTGCGTCGGATATTTTTCTGGTTTTGCCATTGTAATTATAACTCAGTTTTTTTCACACGTTCTGGAAGTAACAAATATGTGTCCTCGAGTTGAAGTTCTCAATTGAATGCTTGACGGTATGGAAAAGGAGTTTTTCGACCATTTTGCGTGTAATTTTGTCGTGACTACATGCCTTTTAAGGTTGAAACAAAACCTTACTAAAATCGATTTATTATCGGTGGTTACTCCTATTTGTACGAAATTTGGTAGAAAAGTGTAACTGTGAATCCCCTCGCATGCAGTGAGTAACATAGTTCAATGTTAAGATTGAGAGGGGTTTCCATACATGCAAAAGAAGGAGTGTAAAATTTTTTTTCACCAAATTTAGTGATGTATCAATATAAAGATTTCAGTTACAAAGGAGAAAAGTGCGGGGGTCCGAAAATGTCAGTTACTTGAAGGATCTGTTCTCAGTAACTGTCCACACCAAATATCTGAAATGAAATATGGTTGTCCACGCACATAGTGTCTACCTCTCAAAATACTCTACAAATCGCTACCTGTGTAAATAGTATATTACAATATTTACTATAAATATATTTTTTAGATATTGCCTGCAAGCCGCCCTTAAGTTTAATATAGGCTATACTATAAAATATGACACTGCCAAATTAGGTGGAAATCGCACTATTACCAGCAAAGATATAGTAGGTCAAATTCCGTCCAAATCTTTTTTTGGATTCTAAGACTTTGAATGTCAGTATCATAGTTCGAGCGAGGTACAAATGGGACAAATGCGCATTCGAATATGCTTATATATGCAATATACAAACCTTCCTTTCCTAAAGCTTCTAACTTGCATTTCCCCGACATTTTAGGAGTTAGTTCCGTTATAATACGAGCAATGCATATAACTCTACAACGGAGGTTCGTTTTAGCAGATGCGGGGGAGCATTTCGGAAGTTGGACATTGTTTTTCACTTAAATTCAGTTGATTCTGCATGGATTCGGCTTACTTTCAATCTATATGAGAAGACCAGATTTTGTTCTTATTGATTTTTATAAAAAAATTCTGGTAATTACCTTATTTTGGTCACAGCTTAGTTATTATTTAGCACTGAGTTCTATAGTATCTCATTTTGAAAATCTTCTCAAGCACTTTAAAAGAGATTTTGCATTGTTTGACCTTGAAAGTATTAATTTTCTTTTATAACGCATGGTTTTCAAGTTATTTGCGAAAAACCGTTCAAGGACGGTGAAAAAACGACCTTTTTGCAATTTGGATAACTCTAAAGTTACTACTTATAAGAAACATTTTCATGAAATATTTTTTGCTGACTATGCGATTGACCAGATGCGACACCTCGCTCTCGAGAGGAGGCGGAAATAATCGCAACTTTTAATTCTTATGCCACTCTATACTACCCCCCAAATTTCATGTCAATCCGTCTTCACTAAAAGAATTGGGAGGTTGAAAGCTTTGATGACTCGACTAAACGTCGCCATTCACGATCAGTTCCGCCTGTCAACGTAAACGTCGAACAGAGGTGACAAAGAATTTCATGTTTGTTTAGGCAGTGCGCGAGAATTTTATAGCCATCTGTATCGTTGGTAAACCCACCGGCGTCCAGGGTTGAACTAATGATGCATGAGTGGCAGGCCGAACTGAACGTGGATGATGGTCTTAAGATGCAAAGATCAAGCCATATGTGTAAACCCGCATACCTCAGAAAGGATATATACAGCATGCGGCAGCATAACTTCCTTTTTTAAAATGCGCGCCACTCAGTTAGTTGATGTCTTAGCGGAGCGCTAGTGGTCTCGTTCAAGAGGGGATACTGTAAAGTTTTGTCCCGACATGGTTCAGTCGCCATCATGCGTTGAAATAGTGAGCAGCGTGCCTTTGCCGTTGAGTTTTACTTTTCAAGCGGATGTTCGGTTATTGCAACACAGCGTGCATTTCGGAATCGCTTTAATTTAGCCCCGTTGGCTCCCATCCCAGACCGCAAATCAATTGTTACATGGGTCACTACATTCAAACAAACTGCAAGTGCGACAAAAGGAAGAACTGGAGTCCCTCGGCCCGTTAGATCACCTGAGAACATTGAAGCAGTGAGAGCGTCAATGTTGCGATCGCCACGGCGTTCTGCGCGCAAACATGCATCTGCCCTTGGACTATCCGGTCGTTCTGTGAGAAGGATTCTTCGTGATGATCTTCATTTTCATCCCTATAAGATGGCGATAGTGCAGGAACTTTCAGAACGTGACTTCAATTCTCGGATGAACGCGTGTGAGCTTTTTCTTGATGTCGTTCCCGAGGGTGCTATTGTTTTTTTAACGATAAAGCCCATTTTCATTTGTGTGGGTCGGTTAACAAACAAAACATGCGCTACTGGGCTGACACCAACCCTCGAGAATTGCATCAAAAGCCTTTGCATTCACCCAAAGTCACAGTGTGGTGTGCAATTTCCTCAGCTGGAATTATTGGTCCCTGGTTTTTTTAGGAAAATGAGGTTACAGTGACAGTGAATTCGGACCGGTATGTAAACATGCTACAGAATTTTTTTTCCCACGGCTAGAAAATTTGGATTTGGGGGACACTTGGTTCCAACAAGACGGTCCAACAGCACACACTTCAAGAGCATCGATGGCTGTTTTGAGGGAACACTTTCCAGAGCGCCTTATCTCAATTAGAGGCGATTTGGAATGGCCGGCACGCTCTCCCGATCTGTCCCCTTGTGATTTTTTTCTATGGGGTTTTTTGAAATCCCGTGTTTATGTGAACCGTTAAAGAAGCCTACAAGATTTGAAGACCAACATCCAAGAAGAAATTGCCAACATAACACCTGCTATGCTAACAAGAGTCATGACAAACGCCAGAAATCGGTTTACGCAATGTATGGAGAATGGGGGACGTCACCTAGCAGATTTGATCTTCAAAACAATGTTAATAAAAACTTTAGACATGTACCTACATTATAAAAAATAAATAAATATTTTCCGATGCAGACAATAGTTTTTATTGAGTTTTGAAAAAAGGAAGTTATGCTACCGCACCCTGTACAATTTTATAACAAGTCGAAATACCAGAAGCTCAGCGTTTCAGGTATAAAGGTTCATTTTATTTTATTCCCATTTGTACATAATTAAAAATACAAAATATTCTGTCATATATTGCAAAAAAATATACATATGTACATACATATTAAAAACGAAACCATAAATGCATACGAACGCACACGCATTAGTAATTGATAAACATGCAAATAACTAGAAAAGCTGAAAAAGAAAAGTGAAAATGTCTCCATAGCCCCCGCCGTTCATATAAATTCCCGTTACACATATGATGATGACGCCATAAACGTGAAGTGCAATCAATTTACGTGAAATGCAATACTTTGACTTTCAATAACTTTGTTAATATTAGTTGGATTCTTCTACTCTGATGCTACATTTTGTACTTTTCGGATGTATTATACTTTAGGGAGATTTCGGGTAAGTTGCCAAAATATTATAGTATGCTATTATTAACTTTATTTGAAAAGATATCCGAATGTGATGTACTTCGAGGCTTAGAATTTGTACAAATGCATCGCACTGTGATTTTTTTCAGATTGTTCGTTTATGTAAGTTCTGAGAACGGTACTTGTTTCACTTCATGGGCCACACATTTTGAATACTAGCTCTCCTGGGCTACACTCAATATAAACAAGTCGGGAAATCGGAAGCTTGACGCTTCAGGTATAAAAGGTTTTGTGTTTCTCTATGTGAGGAGCATAATGCAGTTCTCCATTGGCTAATAGCATTGACTCGAGTTATTTAAATCGCCCAGTTCTCTAAATGGCAATAACCTGCTCAGAACTGAGCGATTTAAATATCCCGGGTCAATGCTATCAGCCAATGGAGAACTACATAATGAAATTGCTTCACGCATTACCGCAACCTGGATGAAGTGGCTTCCATAACTAGTGTTCTTTCTGATCGACGTATCAGCGAACATCTCAAATCTAAAATTTACCGCAATGTCATTCGTCTAACGCTCACTAGAGTTTTGTTGTTGGGTGCTGTCATTGAAAAAAAATGAACATCCCCCCTTTACATGTATGCGGAACCCCCCTTTAAACTGCACGCAAACTTATGTCACTCACTGCATGCGTGGGATTTCATAGTTCTCATATGTCCACCGAATTATGACAGACAGACAGTGAATCGATTTTAATAAGGATTTGTTTTACAAAAAGATAAGATCAGTTTCGAAAAGTACAATTGAACCCATTCATTTGACATCCTACACGCCATATGCTATCAAGAAAAATTTAACAAGCTCATTCGCATATATGGAAAGCCCCACTTCAAGCTAACACAAAATGGCGCCATTCACTGCATGTAAATGGACACCAAATTTCGTGATCATTGGTTCAGCCGTTTCGGAGTAAACGGCAGACAGACAGCCAATGAATGGATTTTAATTAGCTTAGCACAAAACCTTAAAAATGATCATGACAACGAGATTCGACAATTGCGGCTGTGGTTTCAATACAAACCTATATTATGCCATTTGAATTCACCATTTCGGCTTTCGGCACAAACTATTATCAAAAGTGCAAACAGCCTGTTACGGGTGGAGAGGGGAGGAAGGGAGTTGGTCCAATCTCTCCGTCGGTCGAGTTCAATCTTCTTCGCAATAAAAAAGCCCGAACATAATGCGCAATACGATCCCAGCTACCAGCGCTCTTCAGCATCTCCCCGATAATGTTGTCTGGAGAGAGCTCCCCTGTGTCTGCATAAAGCTGCTGACGAAAACCGTCCCACCTCTTACAAGAGAAAAAGAACAATCAGGAGCTTGCGCCTTCCTAATCCTGTGCAGGTAAGAAATTTATTTCGGATGTTGCGAATGCGAACAAATAGATGGCGCGCCGAACTCTCCACTTTTTAGAACTCGCCACGGGAGTGGAGGTCTAGCGGTGAGAAAGTGCCGTTGGTTGGGACAGGAAAAGACCGCATGGAAATAAGTCGGTCTCTCCTGCCTCTAACCTTGCGATAGACGGTTGTCTTGCGGTGCAGCGTTTGATAATTTATTTAAACTCTTTCGTTGCAATTAGTGGATTTTTCATTCGTAATTTCCTTAAACTCTTTCGTTACAATTAGCGCAGATTTAGTTTGTTCATAGAGAGTATCGATATGTATAAATCATTCTGATCAAGTATTTACGGTTGTTTTTTGAGGTTTTGTGTAAACACAAAACCTTATTAAAATCGGTTTACCGTCTGTCTGTCTGTCTGTCTGTCTGTCTGTCTGTCTGTCTGTCTGTCTGTCTGTCTGTCTGTCTGTCTGTCTGTCTGTCTGTCTGTCCGTCACACGCATTTTTCTCGGAGACGATTGCAGTGATTGACACCAAATTTGGTGGAAAGGTGGGAACTGTGAACGCTCACGCATACAGTGAATTACATCCTTTTACAACGAATTTAAGGGGGGGTCCCCATACATGCAAAAGGGGGGTGTAAATTTTTTTTTCATCAAATATAGTCATGTGGGGTATCAAATTAAAGGTCTCGGTTAGTACTTTTCGAAGCTGGTCTTAGTTTTGACATTTCTTGGAAAGGTGGGGAGTGCGGGGGGTTGAAAGTGACCATTCCTTTACGGGGGCCATTCTCAGAAACCACCCAACCGAGAAATCTGAAAAAAATCAAGAGGCTGCCACTATATGGTGCCTGGGCTTCGAAATACCTTCCACACTGATATCTGCACAAATAAAGTTAATAATAGTATAGTACTATAATTTTCAGTAATTCGCTTCAAAACCCCCCTTAAGTTCATGCTAGGACCACGAAGCAATACAGCAATATAGAGTATAACATAAAGCATGATCTTACCAAGTTTGGTGGAAATCGCACTATTACTAACAAAGTTATAATACGTCAAAGTTGTCGCTTCTTTGCAAATTCAAGACTGTTAATGTCAATATCATCCGAAAGTGGATACTCTCACGTAATATATGCATATATTACATGCCACGTACTAAGAAATACACAAAACCTTTCGTACCTGAAGCGTCCAGCTTCCGGTTTCCCGACTTGTTTATTCATTGCTTTGGGAATTCGGCGCTCAATGGGGAAGTGGAATTGTACAGTGAGCTTAACGAGCCAGGTCGCTAGGACTAGCCGAATAAGGAAGTAAAACTAAAGTGGTGACCCCGAAGAACAGCACCCTTGGGGACTCCAGCATCAGCGATCCCAAATCAATCGTTCCCACCAGTTGTTCCGCAACAAACAATAATGAAAGGATCCCAGTGTTTTCCCAAAATCTCGGTCTTGAGCCCGGTGCGCGTAGCACATTCATCGAATTTGCACTTTTCTCGCCTGAAAACGAGTCTTGCCTTTCGCTGCGGCGCTACAATGTCGGAGATTGTATGAAAACATACAATCAACTGTCGAATTGTGGAACTGGGAACTCACTGAACAAACCCGTGAGCACGCACCAAAGTGCGTGAGAGACGTCGCCGCAGCCACGCTCGCCGTCTCCAGTATCGACGCCGCCGCCTTCAATATCGACGACGCAGCCGTCGTCACCATCGCCGCCGCAGCAGCGAATCACAATTTTAATTGAATTTATTTATTGAAAAATCAATAAATATTATACCCACTGCAGGAGACGGCGCGGAGGTCTTTAAAGTGCTCGTCATCGTTGGTTGTCCGCTCTCTGGGCGAAGTCCTGGGAAGTGATTTCGGTCTGCGCTTAAAAGCGTCGGCTTCGGTGGAGATTTCTTTGTGCGTGCGTCTTCGCTTTAACACTCGCGTCGCAAGTAGTTTTCTTTTTGTTAGTCAAGATGTCGATCGACAACAAAGACGCGGCAGGCCCATCGGACGCGCAAGTGACCGCCCTCGACGTGCGTGTTCCTCCATTTTGGCGGCGGAACCCGGAGCTGTGGTTCATACATTTGGAAGCGCAGTTCCAAATGTCCGGAATCACATCGGACGGGACCCGCTTCAACTATGCGGTGGTCGGCCTGGATGAAGAGTCGATTCTTCTGGTGTCTGACGTAGTGAAGTCGGTATCATACTCGCACCTCAAGAGTGAGTTGTTCAGGCGCCTGTCGGCAAGCGAGTCGGCAAAATTAGACCACTTGCTGGCGGGGTTAACGTTGGGTGATCGAACTCTCAGCCAATTGCTTCGCGAAATGAGGCAATTGGGTGGGAGCAAGATCGGCGATGACCTGATCAAGTCGCTCTGGCTGCGACGGCTCCCGGAGGGCACCCAGGCGATCCTCGCTTGCGTCTCCGGTTCCTTGGAGGAACTGGTAGCGACGGCCGATCAGGTGCAGGAGGTGTACGTACGCCCAACCATGGCGGCCGCTCAACCATAGTCGGATGAGGTGAGCGACTTGAGGCGCGAGATAGCCCCTTTAACAGCCAGTGGGGCGGATATGCGGCGACGTTGGACGCTCAGCGTTCGGGTGCCAGATCGCGAGCTCGCTCACGGTCTGCCACTCGAAAAGGGCGTTCGGGTAGCAGGTCGTCAAGACAGCCTGCGGAAAAAGGTATTTGCTGGTACCAACTTAGATTCGGAGATAAAGCGACAAGATGTACTCTACCGTGTAAATTCGCGCCTACCGCAAAAAACTAGGTCCGCGGGAGGTCTTGGCGACGGCCACTCAGAACGCAGCGCCACGTCGCCTAACTATTTTCGACCCGCTCAGCAGGCGCAGCTACCTCGTCGATACTGGTGCGGAAGTTTCGGTTCTTCCCGTACCTCGGCAACATCAACTTTACCCACAGCCGCTCAAACTGGCGGCAGCAGATTTCTCCCGCATCAACACATACAGGTATAGGCAAGTGGACGTGAGTCTTGGCTTACGTAGGATGTTTTCGTGGCGTTTCATCCTGGGGGATGTCAGCTTCCCCATACTAGGCACAGACTTCTTGTGTCACTATCGGTTGCTGGTGGACTTACAAAATAAGTCCCTTATAGACCCCACAACCAACCTAAATTCGTCGGGCCAAATTGTATCTCACGCTGACAATAACCTTTCCGTTCTTTCGGAAGACATCACCGACTCTCGTGTTCGGACACTTCTCCAAAAGTTCAGCCAGATTACTACCGAGTGTAGTCTCTCGAAACCAGTGAAGCACAATGTGCAGCACCACATTAACACTACTAGTTCCCCGATTTTCTCGAAGGTGCGTCCTCTACCACCCCAGAAACTGGCTATTGCGCGGAAAGAATTTAAACAACTCGTTCAACAGGGTATCTGCAGGCCCTCAAACAGCTGTTGGTCTTCCCCACTGCATATGGTCCCTAAGCCAATTGGCGAATGACGCCCCTGTGGGGATTACAGAAGGCTAAATGCACAGACTGTTCCTGACCGATATCCAATTCCTCTTATCCACGACTTTGCGCATCACCTCGCGAATTGCCGCATCTTTTCGACCTTGGATTCAGCCAAGGCTTATCACCAAATTCCAGTAGCTCCTGAAGACATTCCAAAGACGGCAATATGCACACCCTTTGGACTCTTCGAGTTCACCCGAATGACTTTCGGATTGTGCAATGTGGCGCAAGCCTTTCAAAGGTTCATTCATTCAGTCCTGCGAAACCTCGATTTCTGTTTCGTATATTTGGATGATGTTGTGGTCGCTTCTTCCACTGAGTCTGAGGACTTAGCCCATCTCGAGTGCATTTTTCAACGTCTCCTTGAGGCCGGTTTAGTCCTAAACTTTGAGAAATGCAAATTTCTTCAAAAACAGGTGAGATTCCTCGGCCACTCCATTTCCCCTGAAGGAATATAGCCCGACTGAGACAAGGTGCAAGCGATAACAAGCTTCCCGCGTCCAAAGACAGTGAAGGAGTTGAGGAGGTTCTTGGTCGTTTCCTGCCCAAGGCCGCCCATCACCAGTCCGTTTTGAACGCGTACTTGTCTGGCCCCAAAACTAAGGACACACGAGAGATAGTGTGGTCTGAAGAGGCTGAAATCCCGTCAACAACTGGCCGACGCTACACTCTTGACATTTCCTCAGCAAGATGCACCCCTAGCCGTTTTTGTTGATGCCTCTGATATCGCAGTAGGTGCTGCCCTTCACCAAAAGGTGGATCAAGTTTGGCAGCCGTTGAGCTTCTTCTCGAAGCAGTTGACAACGGAACTACAGTACCTACGATCGCGAACTGGTCGCCGCGTACTTGAGCATCAAATACTTCCGTTTCTCCCTAGAAGGCAGGCCGTTCACAGTGTTCACGGACCATAAGCCTCTCACGTATGCTTTGAAACAGAAGCCCGACAAAGCGTCCCCTCGTCAGCTTCGACATTTGAGCTTTATAAACCAGTTTACGTCAGACATCCAGTACGCGTCCGGCAAGGACAACATAGTTGCTGACGCTTTGTCTCGTCTCTCCGAGGTTAACATCCCCGCTTCACTCGATTTCTCGGCTATTGCCAAGGCGCAGGAGGATGACGCAGCACTTCAGAGCCTCAAATCCAACTCCAAATACAAATTTCGGGAGTTGCCCATTTTCGGCTCAAACCTCTCTCTCTGCTGCGAAGACTCGGAAAAGGGACCTCGGCCATACATTCCGGCCACCTTTCGCAAGAAAGTGTTCCACGCAGTTCACGACTTAGCGCATCCAGGCATCAGGACAACAAATCGGCTAGTCACCGAGAAATACTTCTGGCCCTCCATGAATAAGGATGACATCCTTCCACACGATGCACCTCGACATAGTAGGGCCTTTGCGAGACTCGTACGGTTACAAGTATTGCCTTACAATCATCGACAGGTTTACGCGGTGGCCTGAGGCAATACCTCTGAAAGACATTACGGCGCAATCTTGTGCCGAAGCCCTCTGCCGAGAGTGGATACCTCGCTTTGGCGTCCCTACAGTGGTCATCACTGACCAGGGAATACAATTTGAATCCACCCTTTTCTCGGAGTTAGTCAAACTCCTGGGTTTTAAACGCCAGCGGACTACTGCATACCACCCGCAATCCAATGGGATGCTAGAACGTTGGCACCGGACGCTGAAAGCCGCCATTATGGCACGCGACGATCCTTCCTGGACTCAAGTCTTGCCTCTCGTCCTACTCGGCCTAAGTACAACTCGCCGAGAGGAATTTGCTGCCAGCCCCGCGGAGCTGGTATACGGGGAGAACCCAAGACTCCCAAGCGATCCGGTCTTCGACAAGAGATCGGGTCTCACAGAGTTGGGGTTGGTGCGTCTGCTGAGGGACAATCTCCGACGCATCAAAGCCACAGCACCCACCTGCCACTCGTCCACACCTGCCTGTTCGCCCAAGGAACTGGACACGTGCACACACGTTCTGGCCAGGACGGCTTCCATCCTGAAGCCGCTGCAGCCTCCATATGAGAGCCCGTACCGCGTTCTCGAGCGGGGAGAACATTTCTTCCAGCTCGAGATCGGTGGACACAAAAAGACGGTCTCTCTGTCCAGGCTGAAACCCGTGTGCACCCGGAAGCAGCGTCGTGTCCGCTTTGTGGATTGACGGTGAACGAAGTTCCGGGATTGGTCGCCGAAACCCCCTAGGTTTCATCGGGGGGGGGGGGCGAGCGGGGAGTGATGTGGCGCGGCAGGATTCGAAATTTATTTCGGATGTTGCGAATGCGAACAAATAGATGGCGCGCCGAACTCTCCACTTTTTAGAACTCGCCACGGGAGTGGAGGACTAGCGGTGAGAAAGTGCCGTTGGTTGGGACAGGAAAAGACCGCATGGAAATAAGTAGAGAGTATCGATATGTATAAATCATTCTGATCAAGTATTTACGGTTGTTTTCTTATTCATTGCTTTGGGAATTCGACGCTCAATGCGAAAGTGGAATTGTACCGTGAGCTTAACGAGCCAGGTCGCCAGGGCTAGCCGAATAAGGAAGTAAAACTAAACATCTTCGAGTCGAACATTAAACCAAAGCATTTAGCCGCTGGTTTTGACTCAATAGTCAACTCGCCGATCGATATGGGACGCAGGGTTGGGATTCTCCTTCTGGTCAAGATGGCTACTTCGGCTTTTTCCAGCACAAGGCTGAAACCATGAGCAGTTATCCATCCGCTTACCCTTCGCATCAATTTGCCAAGTTTACTTTGCGCCTGTGCAACAGTGCGTCCGGCAACAAGTCTGCATAACCCACCAGGCGTGACTCTTCGGGCATATTGAGTCTCAGTAGATTATCGTAAGAAGCGTTCCAGGGGGTCCTAGGATGGATCCTTGTGCTAGTCCTGACGTGATTTCCATCCTTCTTTGACTCTCCAGCGTCTCATAATGCAGGAAGTGGCCTTTCAGATAATCCTTCAATGTCCGCAAGGGATAGCTTGGTACGTGAAATGAGTTTTCCAGTGTGCCTAACATATCTGTCCATCTTACGGAATTGAAGGCATTTCTGACATTAAGCGTTATCGTCTTCTTCTTCTTTTTCTTCAGCCTTTGCCCCGTTCACAAGCGGGGTCGGCTCGCGTGATCGGCTTCGGCATTTGGCTCTATCGAATGCCTGATCTGGGTGCAATCTCGAGGCTTTGAAATCCCCATCTAGCGTATCAAGCCACCGTTGTTTAGGTCTGCCTTTTGGTCGTTTACCATCGATTTCGATGTTCAGATCAATCTTGGCAAGTGAATTCTCGTTTGCACGAATTGCGTGACCATACCATCGAAGACGCATCTCTCGCAACTTTCCACGATCGGTGCAACCCCATAACGATCGCGGATATCCAGTCTGGCTAGGCAGGGACAGTTAAGCCCTTGAGGGTTTAACGTGAACACCCATCTGGACGACTTAATCCCACGGTCTTCTTAAGACACGGGTTGATTTTGTGACCACAATCAGAGCCCCGCTGAGACAAGCAACGACGGTACCAGTCTATACCAAGTGCATGGCTTAGCGTTCATACTGGTGGATGCAAGACCTAGAGATTTATGTCTACCGAGGTAAGGAGTACGGCCCCCGTGTTGAAACGCAACACTACGCCGAGGCCCGAAGGTCTCTTCTAGCTTGAGCATCACCAACAACCCCCATGAAGCTCTCACAAGGGGGCCAACCGCAAACAACCGAGCTGTACTCATATACGACAGAAATTCTCCCGAAGTATATGAGTCCAGGGGCTACCCCGGTTCCCATGGCACCAGTATACCCCTCGTAAGGTTTCGTGGCCGAAGCCATTTCAGATGAGTCCCCGTGCAGACTCGGGTCTGATCGCCCTAATTAAGCCTTGGAGCATTCGCCTACTGCATCCGGCCGGCAAGCCAATGCGATACAGCGTTTCCCGGTGCCACCACGTGGAGGTTCTGCTCGGCCACTTGGTTTTGGTTCAGCCGACAGGGTTGCCGCCCCGCTTTCCTCCCCGCCACCTCAGGGCACCACTTTCCAGGGACAAGGAAAAATGCCCTCCTTCACGCGAGCGTTGAACAATTCAAACAGCAATTTTGACCGCTGGCGGAACACCAGTTTGTAAACTTCCGCCGGGATGCCATCAGGGCCTGGCCGCTTCTTCGAGCTCTCTCATTGTGAAAAGGGGGCAATCCTTGACGCTTTCCGCGCTATTTACATCAACCCGTACTGGATGTCTGGGGAACAAAGCCCGCACAATGTGGTCCATCTGGTCGCCACTTAGTATGTAGGGCCTCCGCAGAGCCCGATTTTCCGGGTGATAAGCTTACAGCCAAGTCCCCCCGGGTCGTCATTCACCTCCAAGGTTCTTTCAGCCGTGAGCTTTGCTTTTACTTACAGCGCTGCGGAATCTCCGTTTTGCTGATCTATACTGTAGCTTTATGGCACATTCCTCCTCGTTGGCTCATGGCTCGCTTACGACACTCCCTCCGTAGGTCGGCAATTTCTGCCGTCCGCAAGTACATAGAAGGCTTGTCGCGCCTGGGGCCCCTCCGGGACATGGAAGCCTCATACGCCGTCGTTATCAAGTTCGTCACTGAATTTACGACGCTGTCGGCACTACCACCCCCCGGAACGCCCTCTAGCGCAGCCCTGCCTGCTCCACGAGCTTCGACGAACTTCTCGATGTTCAACCTTGCGACATTCCACAGGCACGCCGTCAAGTAGCGTCAACCACTTCGAACGCGATGTATTGGTGATCACTTTCCGAGAAGTCTTCTAGGGACTCGCCACCTGTCCACCGATGATGCCAGAGATTCCGAGGCAAAGTGATGTCAGGAATGCTTCCTTCACAGCCTGGTCGCTGAAACGTTGGCGTTGATCCGGTGTTTAAAACTACGAGCCCGGTTTTCGCCGCCATTTCCAGAAAGCGTCTCCCTCTGAAGTCTGATTCCAGAGCCGTGGTATTAAAATCACGGCCTACCAGGATTCGTCCCTCCGTGGTCGAAACGGCGTCTTCCAGAGCATCAAGCCGGCGCCAAAAGTCCGGCATCGTCTCGTTCAGCGTCAGGTAAACGCTAAAAAACGTTATCCCTAAACATCGAATCCAGGCAAATCCGTTCCCCCGGCCTTCGGCAAGAACACGAAGTCGAACGTCGTCCCGAACCCAGATAGCAGCGGTGCCCGATAAGTCGAGATGATATGAGAACGCGTCCTTGATTCGATATTGCTCGCTAGTTAGCACTAGATCAGCATTTACTTCCGCAGCGAACTGCGCTAGCAACTGGTGAGCGGATGCACTGCGTTGCATTTTAATTTGTAAAATGCGGATCATACTGTTCGCACCGTAGCCCTCTCCAATTCCGCCCTAAATATTGGACACCGTCCCGAGCCCGCAGTGTGTGCGACGCTTTCACCAGACACACCACGATCCCTGCAGAGAACGCAACTTTCGCTTTCATTGCAGGTCTTCGTTTGATGACCCACTTGGCCGCATCTCCGGCATACTGTCCTCCTGCCCGGTCCCTTGCAAGCTGCTGACGTGTGTCCATAGTCCGGACACCTGTAGCACTTGGTGGGACTATCTTCAGTCGTACCCTGCATAATAACCATTCAACTTTGATTCCCCCGCTGTTAATGACTTTTCTCGTATATTGCTCGGGGACTTCCACCACGGTGAGCTTTTGGCCTCGAGCATTTACCGAGGTGATACCTACCCGGGCATTGCTTACCTCTACACATGCACGCTTTATTGCTTCCTTTACTTCAAACCTTTTCTGTGAGGCAGTCAAGATCCCGGATTTCTAGAAAGCACATGGGCTCTAAGTTGGAAACAAGAGCCTTCTCCCCGAATAGCCCCTTGACCGCTTCGCAGAACATACTCTTGTTAGTCGTCTTTGGGCCCAGTTCGACGAGAACTCCGCCACTCCCTGTTTTCCGTGTGGAAGACACCTCTCCGTGTGGAAGACACGATTTGTGCTAGGCAATACCCTGTCCCAATATAAGGCTGAAGTAACAGCATTTCTGTGTCCGGGTAGTTGAGTGTATAGAAGGTCGCGGTTCGAATCTCAGCAGTGGCAGTGGAATTTGTATCGTGATTTCACGTCGGATACCAATCGTTTCAGCTGTAAATGGGTACCTGAGACAAATCAGGGTAATAATCTCAGGCGAGCGCAAAGTTCACCATATTGCCTCCTATAGGGTATTGTAATTCTGTGGTGCCCCGCTCCGATCTTGAATGAAGTACTCTAACACACGCCTTGATTTAATTGGATTGTTGCGCAAACGGTCATTATTATTATTAACAGCATTGCAAGAGATGCGTAGGATAGGGACCCGTTTCCTGGAGAAATCTCGCTACACTATATGTTATAGTGGCCATCCAGTAAATCATGTGCTCTGAGTAGGTTTTCTAGTCAGCCAAAAAAATGAAGCCTGCTGTTATCGGCTTTGCAAATATAAGCGAAAGGTTATGCACTCTGCGTTTGCGAGAAAATTCAAAAATATAAGCCTCATTGGCGTTCGCGCCCCTACAGAGGAGACTGCAGAGTCGAAGAAGGATACCTTCTACGAAGCCTGTCCCAAGTATTATATCAAAATCATACTTGGCGAAACGTTGGCTTCCAATGCTTACATAAGGATGTCAATGATAACGGACTGTGGATTATTCAATGAGCAGTATCACACCAAATGGTTGTTGGAAGTACCTGGTTTCCGTGGAAAGCGGCCCTCAAATATACATGGGCCTCTCCAAGACCACTTTCGACCAAATTGACCACCTATTGATGAATATCAGAACATATAGGGGGGCTTATATAGACTCGGATCACTATCTCGTTGGCATGGTGCTCCAGCGCCGCCTTTAATTCCGCCTGACACAACAAGAAAGCTATAGAAAGTCAAAGTTTCGCATTTCAGGTAAATTTACTGCACTCTAAGGCGTGTATGACGCTGTCATCATGTAGAGTGAACGTTCATGGGGACGTTTCAGTTTTCGTTTTTTGACTTTTTTCGGTTATTTGTATATCAGTGTGAATTACTCGTGTGTGTATGTGTATGCTAATAATCAACTGTATGGACGAACGCTCCTCTGGAATTCGCGAAATCTCGTAGAAATGGCCAATTTTTCCTAGCACTATCTCGATTGATCATCATCAGTATATCACCTCGACCGTATAAAGCAGTCCCCATTCTGGTATATTTCGTGTCCACTTCGTTGTAGTAATCGATGGCTGTCAGATATGTGGATACGATTTGTACACTCGGGCTTCCGACATCCACTTTGGCGAACCACCTGCTCATGCTGTTTTCTGACTTGATCACCTCGTCTCATTTTTCGTAGAATTCCGCGAATTTGTTTGATGCAGTCGAATTGTACGCCTCTATCCGAGCATTAAGTAGGACGTTTTGTTAAGTCATTGTCTGCAGAGTAGTAATTTGATCGTGTGTGTGTAGTCGATGCCCTCGTAGACCTCATCATTGACTCCAAAAACTGCCGTTAACATCTTCTCGAGCAGTCCTCTTTTAATTCTTTTCCTTGCCGTAATGTCGAGTATTCGTCGATTTTCCGAATAATGTCCCTACACTTGAATAGGAGGTGCCTCAACAGTGCATGCTCACACATTTTTTGCGTCTGGTTAAATACTCCTAACACATTCTGTCGCTCTGTTAATGTTCCGTTGATAGAAAAGTCGACTTCTACTCGCAAGCTTTCCCGAACTATTCTTTTCCATCGCTCCCAGGGTGCACTTCACGAATTCGTGCCAATGGCCATCGTGCAAGTGTCCTGGCTTTAGGTTAGGTGCCTCCTTGTTCCACTTTGCCCTGAATTGAAGATGGTGTGGATATTCTTGAGACCATCTACTCCAGAACGTTTGGTGAAGTGCCTTCAACTGTTGCCACCGCTCGTAGAGGCCCCGATGTGATTTATCTACTTCCGGTAATGCCTTCAACGGTCGTTGCACAAAAAAATGTCCTCGTGTCAATGTTTCGATGTCTTCAGGACTACTAGGCCTTGAATTCAAGCAAGCCTCAATCTGGCGCAGCACCGTCGTAAATTCTTCGAACGTCGGGACTCTTTTCGCCTCATCAAATACACACTTAAGCTGCCGCTTTGCTGATTTTACTGCAGCTTCTCAGAATCCTCTAAAATGTAGGGTTGCTACCGGAATGAACCGCCAAGTGACACCATCTCTCACGGAATCTCTCACGCAGACGTATCCTTTCAATGTAGTCGTGGATCGCCCCTTTGACATTCTTGGTTTGAATGGGCCTGCATAATCCACCCCACAATGAAAACACGGTGGACTTGAGGCGATTCACACAAGCAAGGCAACGATGCAATTCATCCCGTATAACTCGCTGGTCGTTGAGAATCTAATAGCGCATTCGTAATTACGGACTGTCTGGATGCTCCCATGTAACGTATTTTTGTGCGTTTCCCATATTATCAGACAAGTAACGTGGTGGGCTCTCGGTAAGAGAATCGGATGCTTATGACCCTCTGATATATCTGCATTTCGTAGTCTTCCTCCAACCCTCAGGAGTCCCTGATGATGAACAAACGGATACAGCTTCTGCAGACTTTTTTTGTAGCGGATTGTTTTTGACTACGTCTTCGATGTCCTTGCCAAATTCAGGCTTCTGCACCAATCGAAGAATCTGCAGTCTACTTCTTTTATATTCTCTTGAAGAAATAGTTTCTTTTCCTTTCGTTACAAACCGTAGAGCATATGCCGTCACCCTTATCAGTTTCGAAAATGACGAAAAGCGTTCAAGTATATCGCACTCCCGAACTGCACTGGAAAAACACATCAAGTCTTGAGCCACCTCTTCGCCTGTGAGGCATCGAAGACCGTTCCACCATAGTGGGTGCACTGCGAGCTCCTTGGGGCTTATTCCTCTGGAGGCACAATCTGCCGTGTTATCCTTCGACTTTATACACCCCCAAGTCCAGAATTTATTGCTAATTTTCCGGATCTTGGTTACCCGATTACCGACATAATTTTCTAGGCTCGCTGCATTCTTTTTTAGCCATGCTAAGACTATCGTCGAGTCACACCAGCATTGTATTTTTGATATCTCCAATTGCATCGTCGTTGACACTATTTTCATCAATTCGGCTAACAGAAGAGCTCCGTTCAGTTCCAATCGTGGCAGAGTTATCTTTGCTTTTAGCGGCTTCACTCGAGTTTTAGTACGCAACAGGGTAACATTTACGTCCTCACATATGTCCACTGTCTTAAGGTAGGCGACAGCGTCATACGCAGCCTCGGATGCATCAGAGTATCCATGTAGTTCACTTCGTTGGTCCTTTGGCTACTGAACCCATCGCCGGACCCGAATAGACTCCAACATCGATAGTTCGGCTTCCAAGCGTCTCCATTGGTTCCGAAGCTCCTCCGCTGTGGTGTCATCCCACCATATCCCAGATTCCCATATCTTTTGTATTAGGATCTTCGCGCCGACGGTCATTGGAGCTAATCACTGCAATGGGTCGTATATAGCTGCAATATTCGACAGAAATTGCCGTTTCGTCAATTTTTGGGATGGATCATATGCCACGGTCTTGAACTGGAAGTCATCGGCCACTGGGTTCCAAAGAAGCCCCAGAGTGGCGATCGGTGCGTCTTGTAATATCTCTCGTAGTCCAACATCTTTGTATTCTATCGGAATCTCGCTTAATAACTCGGGATTAGTCGCCCATTTACGTAAGGTAAAACCGCCAGCTTTTAATAACTCCACCATTTCGTGCACCACATCACGCTTCATCTTCCGTCTCTGCTCCGCTTAAGAGATTATCCGCGTAAAAATCTGTTCGCAATCGTTCCGCTGCAATGGGGAACCTCTGACCCTCATCCTGCGGGAGTTTCGCCAAATGACACCGTTGTCGCACATATTCCTGTATAGATTTTTCCCTTGTCGGTCTATACAGCACTCGTTGGAAGTCCCTATGACGCAGCTGGATGTTAATCATCCGAAACATTTTCTCGATATCGGATGTAATTGCGTATCGAAATTTCCTCCATCTAAGCAGTATTTGCGCTAGGTGCTCTTGTGGCGCGGCAGGATCTGCGGCATTCGAAATTTATTTCGAATGTTGCGGATGCGGACGGGTAGATGGCGAACTCTCCACTCAGTCATTTTCTGAACGCACCAGGGGAGTGGAGAATTAGCGGTGGAAAAATGCCGTTGGTTGGGACAGTAAGGACCGCATGGAAATAAGTCGGTCTCTTCTGTATCCAACCGCGGCGCTGAACACTCGGTATTAAATCACTCGTGACTTGAATCAAAATTTAAAACGTTTTATTATTATTATATTTGTTATTTGACTTTTCAACGAGATTAAGAGTAGTTCGTGTTACTTGAGTTCCTCCAGTGTTTTAGCGTAGTTCCTCTTAAATTCAAAATATTGTAATCAATTACAACTCGGTAGATTTCGCGCTAGAAAATTCTATCTCATTTAGAATTGACGAGAGTTTGTGAGTCATTTGCTTGAAACACGAATAACGTGAAGAACTTTCCAATTTCGAGCAAAATTTCACTAAAAAGTTATACTTAAGTGGTGACCCCGATAAAAAAGAAGAGGGAAAGGATCGCAGTGTTTTCCCCATCTCAGGCATTCCTCCACTCATTTTACTGCGCCGCACTTGCTACCAAACACACTTTTCCACGAATTTCGATTCGACGGTTCAGTCTATTTTCCACACGAGAACGTTATAAATCCACCATCGAAATTCACTGAATCGCTCGTTCTTCGCAAAATCTCGGTCTACAGCCCGGTGCGCGTAGCGCATTCATCGAACGTCTGTGATTGCAGAGCCACGCAGCAGGGACAGGAGTAGTCGCGGCAACGATCAACAACAGCAGCAAACGGCCGTCCCCAGCACCGCCAACGCCGCAGCTACAGCCCGACGAATTCGAACCAGCGCCGCCGTCGAGGAGGACCCCAGCTCGGCTTGAAAGTAGCGAAAATCTCAGGCTTCATATTTTATCCACGGAAGGAACTAGTTTATATTTATTGCGACGTCGTTACTATTGTACTTTATCCTAAAAAGGTGAAATTATTATTATCTCATCTCTGTACTCATTTTATATCCGTATCAAATTTAATTGTTAGCATTAGTTGTGCACTATTCGCACTAATTGTTAATTATATTAAAAGTTAAAAAGTGATAATAAAAATTAAAGCCGCTGCAAGAGACGGCGTTGAGGTGTTTCGCATCGCGGGTTCTCCGTTTCCTTGGTGTTTTTGGTCTGCGCTGGAGAGCTTCTGCTTCGGTCGTCGTTTTTCTCGGTTCGTGCGCGCATTTGTGGGTGCGGCCTGCCGTGTCGGAGTAAAATTCACCGCGTTTCATTATAAACTCACCGCGTCTGCATCACAAACTCGTACTTTTCGGTAAGCAAAATGTCGTTTGACAGCAAAGACGCGGCAGGCCCATCGGACCCACAAGTGACCGCCCTCGCCGTACGCGTTCCTCCGTTTTGGCGGCGGAACCCCGAGCTGTGGTTCGTGCATTTGGAAGCGCAGTTCCAAATGTCCGGCATCACATCGGACGCAACCCGCTTCAACTACGCGGTGGTCGGCCTGGACGAAGAGTCCATACTTCTGGTGTCCGACGTAGTGAAGTCGGCATCGTACTCGCAGCTCAAGACCGAGTTGATCAGGCGCCTGTCGGCAAGCGAGTCGGAAAAATTAGACCACTTGCTGGCGGGGTTAACGTTGGGTGATCGAACTCCCAGCCAATTGCTTCGTGAAATGAGGCAATTGGGTGGGAGCAAGATCGGCGACGATCTGATCAAGTCGCTCTGGCTGCGTCGGCTCCCGGAGGGCACCCAGGCGATCCTAGCCTGCGTCTCCGGTTCCTTGGAGGAACTAGCAGCGACGGCCGACCAGGTACAGGAGGTGTACGTTCGCCCAACCATAGCGGCCGTTCAACCACAGTCGGATGAGGTGAGCGACTTACGGCGCGAGATAGCGGCTTTAACTGCCAGCGTGGCCGAGATGCGGGCGACGTTGGACGCTCAGCGTTCGAGTGCCAGGTCGCGAGCTCGCTCACGGTCTGCTACACGAAAAGGGCGTTCGGGTAGCAGGTCGTCAAGACAGCCTGCGGACCAAGGTATTTGCTGGTATCATCGTAACTTCGGAGATAAAGCGACAAGATGTACGCTACCTTGCAAATTCGCGCCTACCGCAAAAAACTAGGTCCGCGGGGGGTCTTGGCGACGGCCACCCAGAGCGCAGCGCCACGTCGCCTAACTATTTTCGACCCCCTCAGCAGGCGCAACTACCTCGTCGACACGGGTGCGGAGGTTTCGGTTCTTCCCGTACCCCAGCATCATCAACTATATCCACAACCCCTCAAACTGGCGGCAGCAAATTCCTCCCGCATCAATACATACGGGTACAGGCAAGTGGACGTGAGTCTTGGCTTGCGTAGGACGTTTCCGTGGCGTTTCATCCTGGCGGATGTCAGCTTCCCCATACTAGGCGCAGACTTCTTGTGTCACTATGGGTTGCTGGTGGACTTGCAAAATAAGTCCCTTATAGACCCCACAACCAACCTAAATTCGTCGGGCCAAATTGTATCTCACGCTGACAATAACCTTTCCGTTCTTTTGGAAGACATCACCGACTCTCGTGTTCGGACACTTCTCCAAAAGTTCAGCCAGATTACTACCGAGTGTAGTCTCTCGAAACCAGTGAAGCACAATGTGCAGCACCACATAAATACTACTGGTTCCCGGATTTTCTCAAAGGTGCGTCCTCTACCACCCCAGAAACTGGCTATCGCGCGGAAAGAATTTGAACAACTTGTTCAACAGGGTATCTGCAGGCCCTCAAACAGCTGCTGGTCTTCCCCTTTACATATGGTCCCTAAGCCAAATGGCGAATGGCGTCCCTGTGGGGATTACAGAAGGCTAAACGCACAGACTGTTCCTGACCGATATCCGATTCCACTCATCCACGACTTTGCGCATCACCTCGCGAATTGCCGCATCTTTTCGACCTTGGACTTAGCCAAGGCCTACCACCAAATCCCAGTAGCTCCTGAAGACATTCCAAAGACGGCAATATGCACACCCTTTGGACTCTTCGAGTTCACCCGAATGACTTTCGGATTGTGCAATGCGGCGCAAACCTTTCAAAGGTTCATCCACTCAGTCCTGCGAAACCTCGATTTCTGTTTCGTCTATTTGGATGATGTTTTGGTCGCTTCTTCCACTGAGTCTGAGCACTTAGCCCATCTCGAGTGCATTTTTCAACGTCTCCTTGAGGCCGGTTTAGTCCTAAACGTTGAGAAATGCAAATTCCTTCAACAACAGGTGAGATTCCTCGGCCACTCCATTTCCTCTGAAGGAATACAGCCCGACCCAGACAAGGTGCAAGCAATCACAAGCTTCCCGCGTCCAAAAACAGTGAGGGAGTTGAGGAGGTTCTTGGGCATGCTAAACTTTTACCGTCGTTTCCTGCCCAAGGCCGCCCATCACCAGTCCGTTTTGAACGCGTACTTGTCTGGCCCCAAAACAAAAGACACACGAGAGATTGTGTGGTCTGAGAGGCTGTCCGCGCGTTCAACAAATCCCGACAGCAACTGGCCGATGCTACACTTTTGGCATTTCCTCAGCAAGATGCACCCCTAGCCGTTTTTGTTGATGCCTCTGACATCGCAGTAGGTGCTGCCCTTCACCAAAAGGTGGATCAAGTTTGGCAGCCGTTGAGCTTCTTCTCGAAACAGTTGAATCCCGCTCAACAGAACTACAGTACCTACGATTGCGAACTGCTCGCCGCGTACTTGTCCATCAAATACTTCCGTTTCTCCCTAGAAGGCAGGCCGTTCACAGTGTTCACGGACCATAAGCCTCTCACTTATGCTTTGAAACAAAAGCCCGACAAAGCGTCCCCTCGTCAGCTTCGACACCTGAGCTTCATAAGCCAGTTCACGTCAGACATCCAGCACGTGTCCGGGAAGGACAACATTGTTGCTGACGCTTTGTCTCGTGTCTCCGAAGTTAACATCCCCGCCTCACTCGATTTCTCGGCTATTGCCAAGGCGCAGGTGGATGACGCAGCACTTCAGAGCCTCAAGTCCAACCCCAAATACAAATTTCGGGAGTTGCCCATCTTCGGCTCAAACCTCTCGCACTGCTGCGAAGACTCGGAAAAGGGACCTCGGCCATACATTCCGGCCACATTTCGCAAGGAAGTGTTCCACGCAGTTCACGACTTGGCGCACCCCGGCATCAGGACAACAAACCGGTTAGTCACCGGAAAATACTTCTGGCCCTCCATGAACAAGGATATCAATTCCTGGGCCAGAGAATGCATCGCATGCCAGAAGTGTAAAGTCTCCAGGCATGTAAGGAAAGAAGTGGGCTCATTCCCCCGCACTACCAAGCGTTTCCACACGATACACCTCGACATAATAGGGCCTTTGCGAGACTCGCACGGTTACAAGTATTGCCTTACAATCATCGACAGGTTCACGCGGTGGCCTGAGGCAATACCTCTGAAAGACATTACGGCGCAATCTTGTGCCGAAGCCCTCTGCCGAGAGTGGATACCACGCTTTGGCGTCCCTGCAGTGGTCATCACAGACCAGGGAATGCAATTTGAGTCCACCCTTTTCTCGGAGTTAGGCAAACTCCTGGGTTTTAAACGTCAGCGGACTACTGCATACCACCCGCAATCCAATGGGATGCTGAAACGTTGGCACCGGACGCTGAAAGCCGCCATTATGGCACGCGACGACCCGTCCCGGACTCAAGTCTTGCCTCTCGTCCTACTCGGCCTTCGTACAACCCGCCGAGAGGAATTTGCTGCCAGCCCCGCGGAGCTGGTATACGGGGAGAACCCCAGACTCCCAAGCGATCCGGTCTTCGACAAGAGATCGGGTCTCACGGAGTCGGGGTTGGTGCGTCTGCTGAGGGACAATCTCCGACGCATCAAAGCGCCACCACCCACTCGACACTCGTCCATACCTGCTTGTTCGCCCAAGGAACTGGACACATGCACGCACGTGCTGATCAGGACGGATGCCGTCCGGAAGCCGCTGCAGCCGCCATATGAGGGCCCGTACCGCGTTCTCGAGAGGGGAGAGCATTTCTTCCAGCTCGAGATCGGTGGTCACAAAAAGGCGGTCTCTTTGTCCAGGCTGAAACCCGTGTGCGCCCCGAAGCAGCGTCGTGTCCGCTTTGTGGATTAACGGCGAACGAAGTTCCGGGATCCGTCGCCGAAACCCCCTAGGTTTCGTCGGGGGCGGAGTGATGTGGCGCGGCGGGATCTGCGGCATTCGAAATTTATTTCGAATGTTGCGGATGCGGACGGGTAGATGGCGAACTCTCCACTCAGTCATTTTCTGAACGCACCAGGGGAGTGGAGAATTAGCGGTGGAAAAATGCCGTTGGTTGGGACAGTAAGGACCGCATGGAAATAAGTCGGTCTCTTCTGTATCCAACCGCGGCGCTGAACACTCGGTATTAAATCACTCGTGACTTGAATCAAAATTTAAAACGTTTTATTATTATTATATTTGTTATTTGACTTTTCAACGAGATTAAGAGTAGTTCGTGTTAATTGAGTTCCTCCAGTGTTTTAGCGTAGTTCCTCTTAAATTCAAAATATTGTAATCAATTACAACTCGGTAGATTTCGCGCTAGAAAATTCTATCTCATTTAGAATTGACGAGAGTTTGTGAGTCATTTGCTTGAAACACGAATAACGTGAAGAACTTTTCAATTTCGAGCAAAATTTCACTAAAAAGTTATACTTAACTCTTGCAATTTGGGACCGGTATGTAGAAAGTCGTTTAAGCTGGAACCACTCGAAGCTTTTGCAGAAGCATCGTAAACTGGCCGTATCTTGGTGGTCGTGCTTTCCATCTTAACTACAGGATGATGCGGAAGGTAGTACTCGTCTCGGTCTTCTCCAACAAAAGGTGTCCCTCGCCTCATGTGACCAAAGTCGATGTACTCTTGCATCGCCTGGTGATAATCTTCCTTTAATTCAACATCCATCCCGAGTCGTTTTTCCAGTTGTTTTAGATGCATTGATGCCCTGTTCCTTGAATTCCCTAGTGGCACTACCTTAGGGTCGTCCTGGAATGGTAACATGACCGCGTATCTTCCATCTGCTTTGCGCCGGACCGTGCTTTCGTAAATCACTTCGCATTCGATCGCAACCGCTACATCATCGTGATCTGCCTCTGTTTCGAAGAATCGTTGGAGCACCGTATGGAACTCCTTTGTTGATATATTAGATATCAGTGTCGTTACTTCAGGTGACTCGATGGGGACTTTCATCGAGATAGCCCAGCCTAATTTCGTCTTCTGGGCCATCAACGGATCTCCTTTCTTTATTTTTGGCTCGACTATCTCTTCAAACACTTCAGCTCCCAGATCAATGCCTGCCTTAACGTTATATTTCAGGTTTGCAAATTGTAGCTTCCTCATCCATCCGTTTTCGATCATATCTTCATTTGGCAGTAAGGTTGTTAGTGCTGGTAGCACATAAGCCTCAATTGCCAGCTCAAAGTTGGACACAAAATTTGGCTTTATCTTGAGCTCGACGGTTTTCCGGACAGTCGCCGCATGAACACGACCGATGCCCAATACTGACGTCAATACATTTCTCTTCTTCAAAGCTAACTTGTTTGCTGCAGCCAACGCGATGAAGGATGTTTGGGAACCAGGATCGATCAAAGCCCGAAGTACCGAAATCTTACCAGTTGGCCCCCTCGCTGATACTAGGGCGGTTGCTAGCAATACTGATACCGTGCTTGATTTTCCCTTCACCTGACAGGCAGAATTTGCACTTACTGCCTTTTTAAGCTGTAGCATGGTATGTTGTTCATTATTGCACTCCAAACACCGCACTTTACTCTTACACTTCCGTGAATGATTATGTGATAAACAGTTTCAACATACCTTGGACTGCCTTACGAAGTCGTTCCTATCCTCGACGGACAGCTTCCTGAACTCGTCACATGAAAACATCGTGTTTTCCTGTGCAATATGTGCAACCACCTTTCGTTTGGGCCACAACGGCTTTTTTCTTCGGGAGCTGAGTTGGTGAAGGTTGGGCTTGGTTGGACAGATCCAGCTTATACCACTTCAGGAGGAAATAGCATAACTTGCTCACAGGAGGTAAGTCCTTGCTACCATCGATGTACTCTTCAAAACAACGGAGGGTATCATTATCGAACTTTCGCATCATAATAGGATTACCATTGGGTCCCAATGAGCGGTCGTGTACCCTAAGTTACTCAACCCAGCCAAGCAGTTCCGTATCGTGTTATACATTGCTATTACGTCGCCAGTAGATTTGTAGCCGAGCTTCTTCACATCGAGGATTGCGTCCATGTACTCACAAGCAGCTTAATGGTTATCCGAAAATCGTTCTTCCAATATCAGGAGTGCGGACTCGTAATTACTGCTAGACAGCTGCAGGGCCGCTACGGCTTCTCTTGCCTCTCCTCGCAGATATCCCAGCAAGTATTGTAATTTATGCATGTCTCCAATCGATGTATTGTTGCCTATCATAGCTTAAAAAGCTCTATAAATTGGCACCATTCCTTGGTGATGCCAGAAAAAAGCGGAATTTAGATCGGCGGTAATTTCAGCAGGTGCTCCGAAACCCCGTATGTTTGCCTCTCCCCTGCCGGGCAGCCGGGATCGACGTTAATCCTCCAACGGTGCAATTATCCGCTGTACTCCATGAGTGGCACCTGATATGCCGGATGGCAACGCTTCGATCATGGCTAGTTGGTTATATTTTGAGACTAGGAAAGTTGGATTAAGGAATCGAGGATTGGATCCACACGGATTTTATGGTAATTATATCCGGCTCGACGGACCAATTGTTGAGAAAACTTTTCTTTTGTACCGCTCCGGTATCTGAGATAAGTTTTTGGGTAGGATAATACTGTTCCCAATGGTGAAGCAATATTGTTGGGTAAGCGAGAGTCCAAATAAAAATACGAACTAAAAGGTTCGTCGGAATTATTTATTCACACCGACTTAGTACAGTTCACTAAATGCTATTTATACTTAATAAATGACATTTCGTTAAAGTCTTACATTACAATATTTACAATATTCATAAATTCTGCAAAGCATTGATAGTGCATTACATTACAAGGTAGCTAATCGTGTCGATTTACGATTTATTGACCTATGTTATTGTTTTCCGAATTCAGGTCGCTGTACATATGGCCGTAAAATATTCTAATAATGACTAATAATTACGTTATGAATTCGTTGATGCAATTTTTCTTGACTTAAACAAATACATATAGAAGGAGTTTATGTTTGTTATATTGAAAAGATACTTTCTTACTTGATAATTTTCGGATATAATACTTCTTAGAGAATATGAGATGTCTTAAGATATAATTTAGTATCAATTGTGATACCGATCTATTGAACATGATTCAACAGGTGGAGTCCTAGTCGAACTAGGCCCGAAGACAATAAATAAAGTTATGTTGTGTGAAGCCGGGTGCTTCTGGGAGAAAAAGCTTTGATTTCCAGTCTGGAACCCACGTGTTCTTTGGTAATGCGAGACCTTCACTGTCTCACAGAAATGAACGAGGTAGAAGAGGCCATCAAACGCGAATGTCGGATTTGTATCACCTCTGCGAACTCCTGAGGCCAAAAACTCACTGTGGTGGAGTGCGAGGAAGCTTCTAAATTGCGGGAAAGTAAGAATTGGTTAGGTAGTGTGTAGGATACGAATCCGGGCCGCCCCAACCAAATGTTACAGATATTTGGATTATGGGCACACATCTGCAAACTGTCGGGGACCTGACAGAAGGGCAATATGCCGTAAATGCAGTCAGGAATGAAAAGGAAAGCTGCGTCATATGCAGGGACCGTAGCGCGACTGATGAAAACGTTGCGCACACTGCGGGCTCGGGGCGGTGTCCAGTTTTCAGAGCAGAACTGGAAAGAGCTAGGACGGGGTCAACATCCGCATCCTACAAATTAATATGTACCGGATTGCAACCACTCACGAGTTGCTAGCGCAGTTCGCTGCGGAGACCAAAGCTGATTTAGTACTAATCAGTGAGCAATACCAAAACAACGGTCCAGTTTCATGGCACCCTGATATATCAGGTATCGCTGCTATCTGGGTTCGGGACAGCACCCTCCTTAGGGTTCTTACCCAAGGCCGAGGGGACGACTTTGTCTGGATTCGGTGTTCAAGGATAACGTTTTTTTAGTGTCTACCTTACGCCGAATGACACGATGTCGGACTTTCGTCGGAGGTTTGATGTTTTAGAGGACGCTATCTTAGGCACAGCTTCTCTTAGGCCGATTCTAGTCGGGGGTGACTTCAATGCTAGAGCACTTGAATGGGGCATTCCTCACACAGACTTCAGAGGGAAACGAATTCTGGAAATGGCGGCGACAACAAGGCTGATAGTTCTAAATACCGGATCCACCCCAACGTTCCGGCGCCCGGGCTGCGAGGGAGCATTCCAGACGTAACCTTCACGTCGGAATCACTGGTGTGACTGGTGGACGGATGGCGACTTCTGGAAGACTTCTCGGCAAGCGACCACCAATACATTGCCTTCGAAGTGGAGGACACAAACTCTCGGTGTGCGCCACCCCGGCGATCTTTCTGTGCATGGAACGTCGCGAAAGGGAAAACCGGGAAGTTAGTTGAAACTCTTGGAACAGGTGGGGCCGCGCTGGAGAATACTCCTGGGGCGGTGGCGCCGCAGCAGACACTGTCGTAAATTTAGTTATGGACCTGATAACGACGGCGTGCGGAGCCTCCATGCCCAGGAGGTCATCAAGACGTGGCAAACCGTCCATGTAGTGGTTGACAGTGGAAATCGCAGGGCTCCGGGAAGAGTCTCACAGGCTGCGCCGCTTAACACAACATCTAAGCGACCGGGAGGAGGCATGTACCATAATGACAGAGTACAAATCAGCCGAAAGGAGACTCCACAGCATAATAAACAAGAACAAAGCTCGCTGCTGGCAAGATTTGGTCGACAAGCTGAATGGGGACCCGTGGGGACTCGGTTACAAACTGGTAACACGAAAAATCGGGGCTCTGCGGAAACCCTGTTGACCGCATTGTACACTATTCACACTATTCTTTGCGCACCCAGTATGGGATGATGACGTCGCCGCGGAGAGCGCAGAGGACTGTCCACTTTTCTCTATAAAAGAGTTGGAACAGGCATTCCTCTCTATGAAAACCAAAAAGACGCCAGGACCCGATGGTATTCCAGCAGAGGTATACAAACTTATATTCCAACACCGGGCAGACCTACTGCTCGGCGCATTCAACGCTTGCCTGAAAGAGGGCATTTTCCCTGCTCGTTGGAAGGTTGCAAGGCTTGCGCTGATCCATGAAGGGAAAGGTAACTCCGAGTTGCCGTCTTCATACCGCCCACTATGTATGCTTGACACTGCTGGGAAAGTGCTCGAAAAGCTCATCAGAAGTAGACTCGCTGAAGCGATACGCGCTGCTGGAGATTTATCTCCCCGGCGGTTTGGTTTTAGAGTAGGGACATCCACAATTGTTGCTATCATGCAAGTCATGGACGCCGTTCGACGAGCAGAGGCACATAGCCGTCGAACTCGACGGGTGGTGCTCCTCGTAACGCTTGACGTCATTCTAGGCACACTAGACAATACTTTCAACTATCTCTTATGGATATTGAGGGACTATCTTAGGAACCGCTCTTTGTTCTATGAAACACTAGAGGGTCAAAGGAGGATGGAGGTCACGTCGGGGGTAGCACAGGGATCCATTCTAGGGCCGGACCTCTGCAACGCTACCTATGATAGTCTACTTAAATTCGGCATGCCAGAAGAGTCGTGCCTGGTCGGCTATGCAGAAGATGTCGTGGCGCTTGTTGCTGGACGCACTGTCGAACAGGCGCAAAGCAGACTCGGCATATTGATGCGACGGTTTCCACCTTGCACTGGAAAAAATCTAAGTAGTCATCCTGACTAAAAAGAGAATTCCGACTCTCCGTTCGATGTCGTTCGGCGAATCGATAATCGAGTCAAAACCAGCGGTAAAGTACCTCGGGTTGACTCTTGCCTCAAAGATGAGCTTTTTTAAGCAAATCAAAGCAGCAGCGATGAAGGCTTCAGTTGGAGTTTCGGCGTTAACTAGACTATTGGCAAACATTGGGGATCCTATGTTTAGCAGGCGACGTCTCCTGATGAGTTCAACGCAGTCTGCCCTGCTCTACGGCGCAGAGTTTTGCGGGTGGCGTCTACGTACCACACTGTCTCTGAACCGGCCGTGATGATGATCGTGGGAGTGATCCTCGTTGCCCTTCTTGCTAAGGAGCGTCAAGCCATATATGAGCGCAAGGGAGATGAGCCAAGGGAGGTGGTTGCTCATGAAGAACGACAACGCACTCTAGACGAGTGGTAGCTCTCGTGGCAAAATGAAAGTAGATGCAGATGGACTGCGCGGCTCATCGGCAACTTAGGTGCGTGGCTGAATCGGAAGCATGGTAAGACTGACTATTTCCTTACCCAATTTTTAAGTGGGCATGGAGGTTTTCAGTCCTATCTGACATATATACATAAGATGAACACAAGATTTTTACACCCGAAGCGCCCAGCTCCCGGTATCCCGTCTTTTTATTCTTTTGCTTCCGCGTGAATTTTTTGTAAAATTTTTGATTGATCTAAGACACTTACTCAAGGGCGGTGAAGCGAATAAAAGTTTTAAGAACAACAGTGTGGTGCTATAAACATAGATTTCATTGGGTAAGTGGAAACATTATATTTTGCAACTATATTATGGGAAAAACAAAAGTTTCCTTTTTAAAACAATTAAGAAAATTTTCGTTTTTTAACCTTGCGCAGTAAAAATCAGTTAAAATTCTATTTCCTGTTAGGAAACTCCCAGAAACTCGCTTGCACTGTACGCTGCAATGTGCAATGCATATTTCACATCAGAGAAGTTCGCTCCATGTCGGGAAGATTCGTTCACACACTGCATTTCACACCGGTGATTCATCGCGCACACACATACACACCCTTTGATTTTTCCCAAGAAAACCGACACTCAGTCCGACCGGTGGCAAGGGCTAGCGAAACAGTTGTTGATGGTTGGCAAGCGTGTGGACGGGCCAGATCGCAACAACACCAACGGGAGTTCGCGGCTTGGGTGGGCGGTTTGTGTCTTGGAGATATTAAGCTCTATTGGTGTTTTTCTAGGATAAGTACTTTTTTTGTGTGTCTTGGATGATACCGAGTTATGTTTTGGTGTGTTTCTAGGATATGAAGCTTCAATGGGCGTCTTGGGAGATGTCAAGCCGTTTTTGGTGTGTTTCTGAGATAGCGATTTTTTTCAAGTGTTTTTGGGGAGTGTCAAGTTTTATTTGGTGCCTGTATGGGGGTATCGGTCTTTTTGGGAGTTATTAAGCTACACACTAGTATATGAGATAACGATCTTTTCCGAGTACTTTTTGGGGAGTGCTAAGTTGTTTGGATGTCTTTATAGGGGTTATCGATCTTTTTGGTGTGCTTTTTGGGGTTTATTAAGCTGTTTTGATGTATTTGGCTGGGTGTCGGTCTTTGTGGTGAGTGCCTTGGTTGAAGTGGGGTTTGCGGGGATCATGGCGGGCGGCTATGGTGCGGGCTTTAGGTGTTAGGCTTCCCTGCGAGCTTGAGGCGGTTAGCTTGGCCGATGCAGATGCAGAATTAACAATATGTGTACACTTATTTATATATATTTTCTACTGTGCATCTAAAATGTGTGCAATTCGCAATGTTTGATGAAGCCATTACAATTTTGGTGTATATAATAGGCAAAACCTAGGGCGATAACTCCTGCCGCTATAGGCTTCATTAAGTTGAAAATATGGTTGTGACTGCTCGAAGACGATGATTTAACACTCGGTCGATTAAAAGGTCCGCACACATCTTCCCCGTTAGCATAAACACATGTTGGTTAAAGACGCAGATATTCAGCTTCAATGTCTGAGGGAATGTTGAATGCGTTGAATTCTAACGCGCAGAAATAGAACTTAACATAGTCTTTTAAATTTGTGTAAAAAGTCCACTTTTGCAAATTTTTGCGCCTTTCTATCGCCAATGTTCAAATTGCCGAAAGTTTTCAGACGATCGTATTCACGTTTTAAGTTTAACATTTTGACTGCGAGTTTTCACTTTAAATGACGTCTTTTATATTAAGGGGTTAGGAGTAGTCGGAATTTTCAAAAAATTGGTTTTTTTTTGCATTTTCTTAAAGTATAATATTTTAAAAATATGTTGTGAAAATTTAAAGTGAATCCGACAAATTCTTTTCGAGTTATTCAACAATTAACAAAGGGCGCTTGGGCGCTACGGAGCGTTCGAGAGCAGGTAGCTAGCAGCAGCTGCAGTCGATAGTCGATAGTTTTGTTTTAAAATAAATTATTTACCATGGGACGTGATTGTAGAAAGGTTTCAAGACAACTTCGAAGTTCTGAAAATATATATGGCCCAGGAATAGATGACTCAGTGTAAGTAAATAAATAATTTGTATAAGTCTACATAAATCAATAGCAAAACTTTAAATGCGTTTTTCTCAAAATTATGTTTTTTGAACTGGTGATCACTGTAACTTAAAAACCGCTCGGTAGATTTCAATAAAATTTATACTGCTTATGGAAAACTTTAAAAAGCTCGTGCCTGATTGAAGGATTTTTTTTTTCATAAATTTCGATTTTTTTTTAACAATTAACTGTCGGTTTTTTTCTCGAAAATCTGAAAAAAATTTCCTGAGGCCGCCATTTTGTTAATTTTGAAAAAAAAAGCTTCGATCAGGCACAAGATTATCTATTAATAAAACGAATTTCTCTTATCCGATTGATTTCAGATGAATCTCCAAGGACTTGTGATGATCACCGCAAGGGACTTCTGGAGGAACGAGCTCCACACAAACAGCGATAACTTTTCAAATTATTAATTTTTTTTTTAAATTTTGGTGAAGTCAAGTCGAAGCATGAGGTATTAAAGCTATGTTTTTATTTTTGTAAAATAAAGCAATTAACTAAAAAAAAAAATTGTTGAAAATCATCATTTTTTCGGGCCTCTGACTACCCCTAACCCCTTAACCCAGGAGTTGTGGCCGGATATAAAACCAAGACACTTGACAAGAATACGATCCCCCTCCTCTTTGAGATCTTTTCTACGAGATATACATCCGATTACTTTGTTTGTAGTAATTCCAGTTCATAGAACCCTCCTTTCATTAGATTTCCTTAATAATCTTTAAGAGTATAAGTACGCGGTTCTGTATTTTTTATCTGACCTACCCTAAATATTTCCGTTGACCAATTTGGAGTGTAGCCCTTTTCAAAGCCATGTTTGCGCTTACTAATTCTTACATAATCACCTTTCTAAGGTTTTGTGTGAAACAAAACCTTATTAGAATCGATTCGATGTCTGTCTGTCCGTCTGTCTGTTTGTCGGCTGGACCGATTGTCACGAAAATTGGTAAGAGTGTGTGATCTGCCGTTCCCTTTACATGCAGCAACTGGCGTCATTTTGTGTTAAGTTTAAGGGGGGGCTCCCCATACAGGTGAAAGGAGGCTGGAAAATTCTTTTTCACAGAATGTAACCATGTGGGATATAAAATGAAACGTCTCAATTAGTACTTTTTGAAACTGGTTCAATATTTGATATTGGGTGAAATATAGGGGAGTGAGGGCTCAAAATATGACCATCAAAAAGTGTAATAGGTCTCGTTCTCAGAACCTATCCAACCGAAAAATCCACAGTAGTGCATCTCTATGAAATCTAGGCTTCAAAATATATCCGGTTCCGATATCTGCACTAATAACGTTAATAATAGTATATTTCCACATTTTAGAAATTTACCCGGCCCCCCCCCCCTTATATTCATCGCAGAAGTACAAAATTTAGCATAGGTGTAATGAAGAACATGGTGCACAATTCGGTTAAGAGTGAAGAAAATCCAATTATTATTAACAAAGTTATAGGGGGTTAAACTTTACAATTTTTTGTGAATTTCGTGCACTCTACAACCTGCATGACGTCATCTTCACATATCAATTCGTCAATACCACAACGAAGTTAGTTCGTATGAATTGGGTCGAAAAGAATTATTTTGTTTTAGTTTTTTAGTCATTTGTATACGAATATCAATTATTCTAACGAGACATGTGTGTATGTAGGTATATAGTATATGCGTGCTAATGGACTTTGCGGGTAGTGCCTAATTCAGATAGATATAAGAAGTAAATCGGAAATATGGGTACGATCAATTTATATACGTGCATATATGTGTACAGTATTCGGAAATAGGCAGTTTGTTTGTTTAGGGTGATCGTAACATCTATGGCTGTAATATGTAGGTATGTCTCGTAGTTTGGAAAAATATGAAAGAGTATGTTGGATTTGTAGCTATATACGGATAGAAAAATGTGCGTTGAAATTTCTTAGATATGATGAACACAAAACCTTTACACCCGAAGTGCGAGCTTCCGGTATTCCGACTTGTTTAATTTCGGTTTCGAGGTTATGTTAACCTTTTTATGATAATAACTTGATTTCGTTTGATGGGCCAACATCTACTGGCTTCATTTTAATGGTACGATGTTTGGTCATATTGTATTTTTTAATTAATTTGCCGAGCAAATTGATCCAATGTTAGTTCCCGTTCGGTTAAATCTTTCTACAATTAACGCTTTCAAGGAACTGTAGGTAGAGTAGTGATTGATCTCGAATTTCTTCATCAATTGTTTAAACGTTCTATTAAAAAAATTCTTTGCCATCATCTGTCTGCAAATTTCTTGGTACACGTTTTTGGTTTAGAATTGTCTCCACCGCTCTTGCCACTTCGCCCCCGCTTTTATTTTTGATTGGCGCTGCCCAGACAAATTTCGAAAATGTGTCGATGACTGTAAGGAGAAATTTGAGTCCTTGGTTATCACTCAAAAATGCACTCATATCAACCAAATCTGCCTGCCATAAGTCATCTATACCTTTGATAACGACACCTCGGCGTCTAAAATTTCTGCGAGCCGGTTTATGTAACTCGTTGATAACCTGTCTCCTACTCATTTTCATAATAAATGCGTAAAAATCGGCTCGGATTTTATTTTTATACTGATTGAACGTACCAGTGGCTTTGTACACGAGATAAGAACTATGTTAAAGTTTATTCATCTGTTTACAATGATGCTTGCCGGTCCTTCAGGATGCGGGAAGACAGCATTTATAGAAAATCTTCTAAAAAACACATCTCTAATACAACCTCAAATTAAGAAAATTATTTGGTGTAATGCGGAGAAACATGCCCTACTTTCAAATTTATCATTTGCAAACATTGAATACTTGGATACTATTCCAGATGAATTTACCAACATCACATAATGTTGAATGCTTTTTCAAGGCAGGTGTGTGAGCTTTCACAAAACGATCCCTTCATCGTAACTTTTCAGCGGTTTTAGTCACACAAAATATGTTTCACCAAGGCAAATTCTGTCGCGACAAATCGCTTAATTGCAAATACCTAATAGTTTTTAAAAACCCGCGGGACAAAAGTCAGTTTCTCCGTCTTGCTAAACAGATTTATGCAGAGAATAATAGAGAGCTAGTGCAAATATATAAAAATACCACACAGAGGCCGTATAGTTATTTACTGGTGGATTTAATCCAAGGTATAAACGAAATCCTTAGATTTCGGACCGGTATTTTTAAAAAAAGTTTTCTTACAGGGCTATTTTTCGCCAGACGGTATAAGAAATAATCATGGTGTCGAAAGTGAGACGATTAAAGGACAACAAACATATATTGTGCGTTCTCAAAGATGCTAAATCCTGTTTAAGAAATGCAATAATCAAGACGGCTGATCCGGAAGTGATAAAAGCGATATGTGAAATAACACTAAACACCCTCAATGGTAACCACCTTCCAAGCAGAAAAGTATTTAACCAACTCTGCAAGTATAAAAAGAATATGCGAAAGTTGGCTGAAGCAAAACACTCTGTTCGAAAAAAACGGAAAGTTCTTATACAGTGGGGTAGGTTCCCATTTTATTAGAAAGTCTATTTTCAAGTCCTATAGGAGCAGTTATTTAAAACCAAATGTGAGAAACAATGTTCTTAACAAAATGCTTCTATTATCACCCGAGTTATACGAAAACCTCAAAGATGTTATTGAAGAACAAACAATCAGACTTTGTTTGATAAGGTGATAAGTAAAATACTGAAGAATAAAAACCTTCCTGATATGAATAAGTGGTCTAACTATAGAAATGAGCTAATAAAATTTTTAAACACCACACGACGAGGTAGACATATTCCAGAACTAAAAGTCGATTTTCCAGCAGCTAGTAGAGGTTTGAGCAAAAAGGGAAGTCTTCAAGACAATCAGACGCAGACAAGATTGATTTTTAAAGAAGATTTATCAACCCAGGCATCACCAGAAAGGGAACCGTTCTTGACGGGAGAGAAATACTTTGAGGCAGTGACTTTAGAAATAACGCCACCCAGAAAATCCCTTTCACCTGCAGCTAAACGACGTTTATCAGCAAGTAGTATTGCCAAAAATCTTCAGCAACTGAAAATGCAGAAAACTAGTACAAGTAGATCAGGTACGGATGATTATAGGATAATAACAGCTGATGATGGTATAACTCAATACACAGTTCCTATAGACATGAGTTCCGGCGAAGTTGCCAGAGCTATGGCGAAGTTAGAGGAGAAAGAAGAGGAAGAATATAAAAGGAAGCAAAAAGGAGCTGTCAAAAAGACTACATTAAAACCTTCACGTCTAGACCCTGGTCAAATGAAATATAATTTTCAGTGAAAAAAACTGCAAGACAAAGTGAACGTTTGAAAGGTAGAAGGAACGAGCCACTAGTGTACCAGATTTTGATTGCGAAAAGATATACAGTAATAAAGATGCCCGTCGATATAGAAAGCAATGACTTCTATATTTCCCTCCTAAGTAATAGTTCATTACTCTTTTACCCTGATAACACACACGCACGGTTTCGAAATATATTTCCAAGTTTGTGTAAACTAAACGATACCTGGTGTGTGGGAATCACAGAAGTATTATTGCCAGTGCAAAAGTTGAGCACAAAAAGATTTCCCGGCGAGTCAATGGAGGAAAGTGGTAAGAAGAGAACAAAACGTGATTTACCAGAAATAACTAAAGCTGATCCCATAGCTTTGACAGTGTGTGGACTTTGATGACTTTCATGGTTCACTTAACTGGACGCAAAAGCAACTCAAAGAGATAAGGAATGAAGATGGTTCAATTGATTGCTTTATTCTTTTATAAGCTAACTAACTTCTCAGAATAGATCCTCCTGATCGAAGTAATCGGGGGGTCACCAGAGCAAAAGAGAAAATGTGGAAACGTGTAGAGGCTGATTTAACAGATAAAGTCATAGCTGAAGTTTCTTAGGAGGCTCTTCCGATTGAATTTACACTAAACATAAAACAATCTGACACTACTGTAGAGAAAGTTATTTTGAAAAGTTATACATATTCCTCTATTGAACACTTCATTGATGTGATTATAGGTCAAATCCCAAGGAAACGAAGAATGTATGACAGTTTAGAATCCATTATTGTTTTAGGTGCAACTTTGCCACCACTATCCACTGAATCTCTTAGCAAGATTCCAACTACTGACAGTGCAATATGACTACAGAAGGTTAAAACAAGGGAAAGGGATATTCATCGTACAATGGAAAGGCTCCCGGATGAAAAAACCGCACCATCTGAAAAGATTCATGAAGAATATACCTCAATAATGAATAAAATTAGCAGTCTTAATGAATTAATTGGTGAAGTTACTACTACTAAGAAAACCTCTGATTCTGGTAGAGGCTTTAGCAAAAAACTTTCAATGATACTAGATGAAATTCGATATGTGTATAAAGAAGTTGGCGGAATATCGAAGAGTACTCCAGAAAAGTCGCCTACTGTATCTAGCAAATATGGCAATGGAGGAATGGTTTTTATCTCTAGTGACATTGTAAGACCGACAATGGTGGGTGGTAGATTCGTACGATTCCTACGTGTAATACCACTGGAAGAGTGTGGGAAATTGTTAAGATTTGAACATATAGAATATCATCCGATCGAAAAGACTTTTATTCAAAGTATTTCTGTGGAAGCAACTAAACAGCAGCACTGTAATTGATTGAATTCGGTGCAAGTGAGGCTCCATCATACCTCATGCTGCATTTCAAACGCCGATAAAGTATAAACATACTGTCTGGGTGTCAACCAGCTATACTCTGATTGGAAGACTTAAGGAGTTTGAATTGTCATAGACATGGATTCCTATTTCACACGTTATTACCTAATCCAGATCGGCGGAAATTCATCAATTCAGAATTTATATCGACCGCCAGATATTACTCAGCACGGTGGAGGTGTTGGGAGTTTCTTTAGAGGTTTACACGCAAGCCCGCTGGTGTTGCCAGGAGCTACAACTTGAAAACAACAAGCAGTAAAAACGGGTAAGGAAATATTATCAGAAGTAAGAAGTAAGCCAATTAAGACCATTCTAAAGAGGCAGGCTAAAACTGCTGCCCGGGAGTTTACCCAGAAAAGTATAAATAAACTCTTCAGAGGTTTACACAATGTTGTTGTCAATAATCATTCATCTCGAAAAAGACCCAATCCCTTAAACGCAGGAGGTATTCTAAAGGAGGAAAAGCTGTTAAAAAATCTCCGTCTTTAAAGCAAGGGAAACAACGCAAAAAGCAGATACGTAAACATGTGATAGACATTTTTGATAAGAAGAAATGTCGTACAAAGAGTGCATGAAATCTGAACTAGATCTTTTGTCAAGTTCGCCAATTCAAAGCTTCATTAGATAACTCTACCGTTTTAAAATTTGTGTCGTTAGGTCATGGCGATACATACCGCGATCTGTCTAGCATATATCTTCCACTAAAAGTACAACTTATTAAAGTAAAATATGGGAAAGAGGAATTGTACGATAAAGCTGCTCCACCAATTGACGTTGTGAATAATGTTCTGTATTCGCTGTTCAGACAATGTACAATACAGTTAAATGGTAGGCCAATAGCGCAAACTGACCACAATTACCAATACAGAGCGTATATTAAAATTTTGCTAAATTATGGCAAGAATACCGCCGAAACCCATCGATGAGAATGAGATGGACATAGTTGAAAGTGGAAAGCCATCTGATTCAAACCAAGGATATAGTAAAAGGTCTAAAACACAGCAATGTGGTGGAGTTTATTGGAAAAGTTCATGGATATATCTTAAATCAAGATAAGTTGCTAATCAATGAGGCAGATTTGCGTGTCATTTTTTCACTAGAAAACCCGAATTTTACTTGCATTGTAAATACGACGTTCAGCCATTACTAATCGAAGTTATAGAGTCGACAATCTACATGAACCATGTAACTGTCAATCCGAACATCTTACTTGCGCATGAAAGTGTTCTCCAAAGATCTAATGCAATATATCCATACAAACGTGTAGAAGTGGAGACATGTACTCTACCCGCAAACACATTTTCACTTTCACTCGATAATGTGGTCATTGAACAATTACCTAACTTGCTGGTGTTCGATATGGTTGACAATGAGGCATATACTGGAAAATAATGTGACAAGGTTCAATTTATCAGTTAATGGAGTACAAGTACCGAATCAACCTCTAGAGTTTGACTTTTCAAATGAAACTCCCATTAGTACTCGAGAATATCTAAGGGTACTGGAATACATTATTCCGACAACGATCATCAAATATAAAAAAAAAATTTCGATAATGGAGCGTTCTTGTTGGCGTTTGTTCTCATTCCGGACAATTCCTACAATTCAACATGTGGAAGTCTACTCAACCAGGGCACGATTAGGATTGAGGGGCGATTCAAAAACTTTCTAAGGAAAAGCGTCGTACAGATCCTTCTTATAAAAGTGGAACTCATTGGGTGGCTTTCTTCATTCCGAAAAAAGGACCTGCGGAGTATTTTTATTCATTTGGAGGATACCCAGCAAATATTTTTTTCAAAAGTTTCTCCTGACTAATTCGTCCGTATTTATAAATAATAAGAAACGATTACAAAGTGCGTTTGCGTTCACCTGTGGGTATTACTGTTGTATGTATCTTTACTGGTTTTGTAAGGGACGAAGTCTTCGAAATTTTCTAAACCAATTTCCATGATTTCGCTTGGAATGACACTAAGGTTGTTACTTTATACAGAAAAGTGTATTTAGAGAATCATGTATATAATAGGATGAAATTTATGAACTCGCCGAAATGAAAACTAAGTATGAAAAGCCGAAACGAAATCTTTTACATCTAGTTTCGCAACTGCATTTGTTCATGATTAAGCCTGAGAGCAAGAAGTTAAAAAGTGAGAAAAAAACAACGACCAAAACGGTGAAAGAAAGAAAATCTGCAGTGCCTGGAGGACAAGTGCTATTAAATAACACCTATTACTTGGACGGATGCCAGAACCGAAAAGTTGTACTGGTTTTTGATCCTTCAAACTTCGAAGCCAAAATCATTTTTCGTCTTCATGGACGGTTCCCAGTATCGACAAATTATTCAGGATGGCGTGCAGTTTTCAGCCATATAAACACGCTTAAAGAAGAAACTGGAGACTTTTTGCCGAAAAATCAATTTGGACTTTTCAAAAAATACAGTAGGACAGGGCAGTGTCCAATTACAGACACTTGAGCTTTTGAAGCTGTATGGGATGATGCGTTTCTTTAATATAGTTATGTACTACAACAACAGTGTATCAGAGAGCATGAAAGAATACTATAATGGATACGTCGCAAAGTGTCGAGAGAAAAATACCATCAAACCATCAGACGAAAACATCTTTATACCGTCGAGAGCATCTTACGTTCATTATATCATAGTTATTCCAGACTTTATTACGAAATTCCAATATTTTGTAGCGTTAATGTACTGTTTAATACTTTGTGTTTATAAAGAACTAAATGAGCAAATTAAATAAAAGGCAATATTTTCTGTTTTATTCAATGATTTTATTTTTCAGCGGATACGTATACATATTCACAGCATTTTCTAAAGCACATATAACATTTGGCGATTCCCCATGTATCATTTGGGGATGTCTGCCTGAATAATTTCAATGTCTTGAAGGTATTTTTTCAAAACTTTTGCTTTTTCTTCTGCTTTTGCATTACTGAACCTTCTAGGGTTGATAAAATTTCAGGTAAGTAATTATAATCAATTACGCCATCCGACCACGTTAATCCATTTATGAATTTATAATTATAATCTGATTGCATTGTACTTTTTGAGTTAGGTTCTTCCTCCGGGAACGGAGGTTTGAAATGATACAAAACTGGGTTAATGGAGTCAGTGTTCAATGTAACTAGCTCTTTTACAAACATTTGCTTATTGTTGCCAACTATAAACTGGACATCAACAACAACCGACTTTTTGTTAGATTCCATAACGTGTTGCGAATTTGTGATCAGAATACTGAAAAATAAAAAAAAACATCCCTATTTATATTTATAATTTTTCTCTTTTCATTCTCCTGATTAAATTTTCTTAAAGCCGTGTGTTCTTTCATCTTCACTTATGGCTTTGGATTTATTCTTCCCTTTCCTAAATAGAAAATTCACGACCCGACGACCCCCTCAGGGGTCGTTAGCGATTTTTAAACGGGTCGCTTACGATACGGGGTGTGACGTCCCCGAGGTGCCCGAGTAAGTAGTTCCGCCCCCTAGCTGGCAGCATACCTGCGTCCTAGGTAGTAGCCTCGAGAAAGCTTCTCGGTGAAGAGCGAACCGCGAATGACCGGTACACGTCGGGACACACTGGGAGTCTCCGGAGCCGTCGACAACTCTCTGTCGGCGTCGACGGGGTGATGTGAGCGTAGCTCTGCCAAGGTGGTAGTTGCGACGTGTATCAGGAGCCAGCCCCTTCGGGACCCTGGTCGGGAAGTGTGCATTGAACCGGTGTTAGTAGACCGCGTTGCCCCGAGCGAGCGCTGATCCGTCCGTGAATTCCGGGATCAGCTAAGCGTAGGTCAGGCCTCAGGGAACTGGGGTAGGGGCTGTGTCCCCGAGGGTATACCCGTTCTTGACTATTGCGGCCCGCTCCCTTGCACACGATGCGCTGGTACCTTTTTCATGGAGAACATTCTGAAAATTATTTAAAATCGACGAAACAACAGACAAGGAGGAAGAGCTGGGTGCGTTTGGGCGGAGCACAAAGATGCGTCGTTCACCGCAGCGACCAGTGAAAGAGGCAACGAGGGCTGATATACCCGATGAGACACCGGGGCGCCCAAATAAAGAGGAAGCCTCATCAAGTGGTGCGACTGACCGTGCGGGGATAGCAACTCCATTACCTTGCAGCGCCCCTGTCCTGGAAGTAAGCTCAGTGAGAAACGAGAGTCCTGAGCAGATGGATTTGGACACAAATCGAGTGGAAATGCACTCGACCGTCCTCGCTAGAGCCGAAGAGGAAAGGCTCATCCGAAAGTGCGCAGCAGTGGTGAAACGTATGCGGTCGGCAACGTTCCTTCAGAGAAACGTCAGCAAAGGCGTCAAAAACGGGCTGATGGAACTGGAGGAACTACTGGACCGCATTTCCTTTTATAGACGCACGTGGAGAGCAGCGGAAGACGATTGTAGAGCAGAAACAGTCGCACTCCCCGCTGAGAATGCTGCTTGCGTTAAACGGACCGCAGATAGCCCTCTGCAAAGTGAACAGGGGAAAAAGCGGAAAGAGGACGACGTGTCTGAAGGAGACTTTATCGAAGTAGTCTCCAAGGCCCAAAAAAAGAAGGCGAAAAAGGATAAAAAGAAACAACGGACTCCGGCGCCAGAGACACGTCTGTCCAAAAACAAGGAGGCTGCCAACCCAAAGCCAGTAGCGGAAAAAACGAGGAAACGAAGAAGGACTAGATCGTCGGCTCTGCTCATTAAGCCGACGGAAGGCAAGACATTTGCGGAAGTCCTTAGTGAAATCCGCTACAGGATGAAACCCGAGGAGAACGGAGCAGAGGTGTCTTCGATACGGAAAACGAGGAGTGGTGGAGTTCTCGTCGAACTGGGCCCAAAGACGACCGACAAGAGCACGTTCTGCGAAGCGGTCAAGGGGCTATTGGGGGAGAAGGCCCTTGTTTCCAGCCTAGAACCCATGTGCTCTCTGGAAATACGGGATCTTGACTGCCTCACAGAAAAGGTCGAAGTAGAGGAGGCGCTAAAGCGTGAATGTCCAGAGGTAACCAATGCCCGGGTAGGTATTACCTCTGTAAATGCTCGAGGCCAAAAACTTGCCGTGGTGGATGTCCCCGAGCAATATGCGAGGAAACTCCTTAACAGCGGGAGAATCAAAATCGGATGGGTAGTATGCAGGGTACGAATGCGGATAGTCCCCACCAAGTGCTACAGGTGTCTGGACTATGGACACACATCAGCAGCTTGCAAGGGTCCGGACAGGAGGACAGCATGCCGGAGATGCGGCCAAGCGGGTCATCAAGCGAAGACTTGCAAGGAAAGCGAGAGTTGTGTTCTCTGCAGGGATCGTGGCGCATCTGGCGAAAGCGTCGCACACACTGCGGGCTCGGGACGGTGTCCGATCTTCAGGGCGGAATTGGAGAGGGCTAGGGTGCGAACGCCATGATCCGCATTTTGCAAATTAACATGCACCGGAGTGCAACCGCTCACCAGTTGCTAGCGCAGTTCGCTGCGGAAGTAAATGCTGATCTAGTGCTGATTAGCGAGCAATACCGAAACAAGGACCCGTCCTCATGGTATCTCGACTTATCGGGCACCGCTGCCATCTGGGTTCGGGACGACGTTCGACTTCGTGTTCTTGCCGAAGGCCGGGGGGACGGATTTGCCTGGATCCGGTGTTTAGGGATAACGTTTTTTAGCGTTTACCTGACGCCGAATGAGTCGATTCCGGACTTTCAACGCCGGCTTGATGCTCTGGAGGACGCCGTTTCGAACACGGAGGGACGAATCCTGGTTGGCGGTGATTTTAATGCCAGGGCTCTTGAATGGGGCATGCCTCAATCAGACTCCAGAGGGAAACGGATTCTGGAAATGGCGGCGAGAACCGGGCTCGTAATTTTAAACACCGGATCCACGCCAACGTTTCGGCGCTCAGGTTGTGAAGGAAGCATTCCCGACATAACTTTTGCGTCGGAATCTCTGGCATCATCGGTGGACGGGTGGCGAGTCCTAGAAGACTTCTCGGCAAGTGATCATCAGTACATTGCGTTCGAAGTGTTTGACGCTACTTGCCGGCGAGCACCAACACGACGTTCCCCCTGCGTGTGGAATGTCGCGAAGGTGAACATCGGAAGGTTCGTCGAAGCTCTTGGAGCAGGTAGGGCCGCGCTGGGGGGCACTCCGGGGGGTGGTGGTGTCGCAGCTGACACCGTCGTAAATTCAGTGATGAATCTGATAACGACGGCGTGTGAGGCTTCCATGCCCCGGAGAGGCCCCAGGCGCGACAAGCCTTCTATGTACTGGTGGACGGCGGAAATTGCCGACCTTCGGAAGGAGTGTCATAAGCTCCGCCGTTTGGCACAACGTTTGTACGCCAACGAGGAGGCATGTGCCATAAAGGCACAATATAGATCAGCAAAAAGGAGACTCCGCAGCGCTATAAATAAAAGCAAAGCTCGCGGCTGGCAAAATCTTATTAATGAGGTGAATGATGACCCGTGGGGACTTGGCTATAAGCTTGTCACTCGGAAAATCGGGGCTCTGCGGAAGCCCTGCATACTGAGCACCGACCAGATGGACCGCATTGTGCGGGCATTGTTCCCCAGACACCCTGTACGGCTTGATGTAAACAGCGCGGAAAGCGTCGTGGATTGCCCCCTTTTCACAATGGGAGAACTCGAAGAAGCGGTTCTCACTATGAAAAACAGGAAGGCGCCAGGTCCTGATGGCATCCCGGCGGTAGTTTACAAACTGGTGTTCCGCCAACGGCCAGAATTGCTGCTCGAAGGGTTCAACGCGTGCTTGAAGGAGGGCATTTTTCCTTCTCGCTGGAAAGTGGCCAGACTCGCGTTGATCCGTAAGGGTAAAGGAGATCCGGAGCTCCCGTCTGCATACCGACCGCTGTGTATGCTTGACACGGCCGGAAAAGTGCTCGAGAAGCTCATCAGGGGTAGACTCGCTGAAGCGATCCGTGCCGCCGGGGACTTATCCGCAAGGCAGTTCGGGTTTAGAACAGGGAAATCTACAGTGGATGCTGTTATGGAGGTCGTAGATGCGTTTAATCGAGCCGGGGCACACAGCCGCCGATCTCGACGGATAGTGCTCCTCATAACGCTTGATGTCAGAAATGCCTTCAATTCCGTGAGATGGACAGATATGCTGGGCACACTAGAGAACTCCTTTCACGTGCCAAGCTATCTCTTGCGGATATTGAGGGATTATCTGAAAGACCGCTCCCTGTTCTATGAGACGCTAGAGGGCCAGAGGAGGATGGAAATCACGACGGGAGTAGCACAGGGATCCATCCTAGGGCCAGACCTCTGGAACGCTTCCAACGATAGTCTGCTGAGATTCGATATGCCCGAAGAGTCGCGCCTGGTCGGTTATGCAGACGACGTTGCGGCACTTGTTGCCGGACGCACTGTTGAACAGGCGCAAAGCAGACTTGGCATATTGATGCGACGGGTAAGCGGATGGATGACTGCTCACGGTTTCAACCTTGCGCTGGAAAAAAAACCGAAGTAGTCATCCTGACCAGAAGAAGAATCCCGACCTTGCGTCCCATATCGATCGGCGAGTTGACTATAGAGTCAAAACCAACGGTTAAATACCTTGGTTTAATGCTCGACTCGAAGATGAGCTTCTTCGAGCAAATCAAAGCAGCCGCGGACAGGGCTGCAGCAGGAGTCGCGGCCTTGAGTCGGCTAATGGCGAATGTCGGCGGCCCTATATCAACTAGGAGACGTCTCCTCATGGGAGCAACGCAGTCCGTCCTTCTCTATGGTGCGGAGGTATGGGCTGATGTCCTTGACAAGGAGGTGCATCGTAAACGCCTCGCTCAAGTGCAGAGGCGGGGAGCTTTGCGAGTGGCGTCTGCTTATCGCACCGTCTCCGAACCGGCTGTGATGGTGATTGCGGGAATGATCCCCGTTGCCCTCCTTGCCAAGGAGCGCAAAGCTATCTATCGCCGTAAGGGCGAAAACTTAAGAGAAGTGGTTGCCCGTGAAGAACGTCAACGCACCCTTAACGAGTGGCAACTTTCTTGGCAAAATGAGCCAAGGGGCAAGTGGACTGCGCGGCTCATCGACAAATTAGACCCGTGGTTGAACAGAAAGCACGGTGAGATTGATTACTTCCTTACCCAACTTCTAAGTGGGCATGGAGTTTTCAGTCTTACCTGCACAGGGTTGGGAAGGCGCGATCTCCTGACTGTGTGTTCTGCAATAGAGTGGCGGATGACGCTGAACACACCTTTTCCTCTTGCGAGATGTGGGACGGCCTCCGCCAGCAGCTTTATGCAGACACAGGGGAGCTCTCTCCAGACAACATTGTCAGAGAGATGCTGAAGAGCACTGGCAGCTGGAATCGTATTGCGCATTATGTTCGGGCTCTTCTTATTACGAAGAAGATTGAACTCGACCGGCAGAGGGATCGGACGGTAAGGGGTTCCCTGAACTAACAACTCCCTTCCTCCCCTCCCCTCCCGTTGGTGAAAGGAATTCCCTGACTTGAAGGCTCCCAAAGCCGGGAGAGCGGGAGGGCTAGCCCGAAGTAATGTGTCAAACGGTTCCAGGCTAGTTCTCTGATGACGGGGAGGTGTTTAGTTGGTAGTCCGCCAGCGTGCTGTTGCGGGAGTCCAACACTCTGTGCGTAAACGCATTCACCTACCCTACTCCCAAAAAAAAAAAAAAAAAAAAAATAACGTATTGCGAATTTGTGATCAGAAGACTGAAAAATAAAAAAAAACATCCCTATTTATATTTATAATTTTTCTCTTTTCATTCTCCTGATTAAATTTTCTTAAAGCCGTGTGTTCTTTCATCTTCACTTATGGCTTTGAATTTATTCTTCCCTTTCCTAAATGGAAAATTGACGATGTTTGCATCAATCTCTATAATATCATCTGAAAGAAATGTTGAACTCGACTGATTAATACTTGATATTAATGAAAGAATGTGTTCGCCATTTAGCTCACTTACAGGTCTTAAACTTGACCATATAGGTTTCACATGCGGCGAGTTTGGCAATGAAATATACATTGAAATTTTATTACCGTCCATGGAGGTTTTCACGATTTCGTTAACGACTTCGTTAAAGGTATTTCTAAAACCTTGCAAAATGTTTTCCTCAGGATCTTCAAACTCATTCAGAGGAAAAACCATTTTCACCCCTTTAACATTAAATTTCTTGAAGTTGGTCACTTGTTTTGAAATTATTTCGATATTTTCTATTAGTCCTGATCCGACTTGATAATTTTGATAATTAAACTTTAAGTCAGAGTTGCTTTTACTACGCGCATTCGTAACAGTATTAGCAACACATATCGATGAAGTGAAAGCTGCGGATCCATTAGTCCTATTGCTTATAGTTAAACAATCTGACAGTTTTACTCACTCATTTATAATTTTGAAAAATTTATGAAAAACTACGTCATCCTGATTTATTTTAAACTTTCTGGAACATTCAAGAAGAATCTTGCAAAATGAATTCTTTTCTTCCACTGTTATTGAAACTTTTTGTTTCTCCAAGTAGCTAATAACAGTGTTCATCACCTCAAAGCAAAACTCTTTACCCGAAGCAACAGAATTTTGTATGAGTTGAATTAAATTAGAAGCGAAAGGCATTTTAAAATTTTCTGTTTTGCTTTTTGCTTCTTTTATTTTTATAACTTCTGTAATTTGTATAATTCTGATTAAATTTTAAAAGCATTTACTTTTGTGCTGGCTATTTTCTTTGCTTTCTCTTTAACTTCAAATTCCTCCTTTTTTCAATTAATTTATTTTATTCATCTTTGCAAACGGTAAATTTGAGAACATTTCAAGTAATTCCTTGATTAGACAATTAAATGTGTATTATTATTATCGGTTTTTTTTTTAAATGAAAGAGCTATAGAGCTCATTACCGATAATATTACCTTAGCTCAAGTCAATGGTAAATTTTTCGCACTTTAAATATGATATGATGATAACAATAATCAAATTAAGTCAATCTGAAATAAAAGTAGAAAAAATGTCTCAATTACTTGTTAAAAAACTTTCTTTGTCTTACCTTTAATGATTTTCGTAACCTCTTTATATTTTAAAAATTTCTGCACATCTTCGGCACTATTTATAGTTATTCTTAAGGAAGTGCGTAATTTTTTTTTTTACAAACAACGTATGCGTCTTCATGATCGCAATGATCCTATGCATTTTTTTGCAAATCATGCAATTAATCATCAAGTAAAGATCTTGTTCCCAACCACAAAAATACGGTTTACATTTGCAGATGTTGGGTAATTAATTTCAGAGGATATAAAATCATCATAAAACTTCACGAGCAACATATCTTCATGATCGCAGTATCTTAGTCAAGTGCATCAATTTGCACTGGATAAATCAAGGCATGAGCATGGGCAATTCTTCTTTATTTTGCTAACATGATGGGAATATCTTGGGCCTATGTATTTTTTTTTATGCATCATTTTGCAAATGAAATATTGCAGTAAATCATAAGACAAGTATCTGTGAAATTTTGTTCGCAGGCATTTGGTTCCACAGTATTATGCAAATGTAGGAAGTTTGTATTTGCAGATGCTGGGTAATTAATTTCAGAGAATAGAAAAGTATGAAAAAATTTCACTGGATAACTCAAAGAATAAAGGCAAAAGAATGTCCAATGTTTTTGTTGACGAGCATCACATCTTCATGATCGCAATATCTTCGGCCCATGTATAATATTTTTTTAGTATTATGAATTTATAGGAAGTTTACATTTAAGATGTTGGGTAATTAATTGCAGTGAACATGAAAACATAACAAAACTGCGCTGGATAAATTATAAGGCAAGTATGATGATGGTTTCTTTCTTATGAGCTATGTAAATATCTTCATGATCGCGATATTATGTTCTCATGTAGCGAATACATGTATAAAAAGAATTTCTTCAGGAGGGAATTATCATTTGCAAGGCTGCATTATACCAACAAGCGAAGCCTACCACCTAAGACCCACACCATAGCCGGATGCCACAAACCCTCAAATCAACCAACACACTCACAACAAAAACCAATATCCAAAAATAATAATAATCGTTGGCGCAACAATCCATATGGGATCAGAGCCTTGTAGTATGTTAGAACACTTCACTCGAGACCGTAACGGTACACTACAGTACGCTGTAGGAGGCAATGTGGCCAGCATCTCAAATACCTTTTCCATTGCGTTTTTCGTCTTCCGAAGATGATTTCTAACTAATAGCTTAAAGTAATTCACGATTTCTGTTATAAGGCTGCACTCCTTCAAAAGACAAAAACGATCTCGTGTGCCGAGTTTAGCTGAACAACGCCCTACCTCATCAGTCGGTTCGGATCTCATTCATTCCTCATTCCACTGACCCTGGCATTGAACTTCAAATTCCTAGCCAGCGCAGCAGACACCAAAAATTTTATCAAATTTTATATGAAAGGAAAGAAAATTATTAATGTTCAAGTGGAAATGAACTTTTGGCTCTAGTGGAAAGCTACAAATCGTTGGTTTTTATAAATAAATAAAAATAATCATGTAAATGTAATTTAAATGTCGGATGTAAACGAATATCGGTTTGGAAATTAGGAAACTGAAAGGGGTAAATTGGGAAATCTAAGGTGTGTTAAAACGGGAGAAGAATAGGAAAGTGGCTAGCCGAAACCCTGTCCTAATACAGGGGTAGTGAAACAACATTGCAAGAGATGCGCTGGCCAGTGAACAGTTTCCTAGAGAAGAGTTACAACCAAAAAGGCACCTCGGTGTTTGTCTTAGCGTGCGAAAAGTGAAATTAAACTGGTCGAAATGCCTTAGAAAATTCAAGTTTGATTGGACTTCGACAGTTTCGAGTGAAACGGGTTTCACTTGCAATAGCTGTTTCGAGCGCAACCACCACTTTAACTGATCCAACATATTCAATTTGTGTTCAAGTGCTTTTACAAATGCCGCATCAACATCCAACACGTTGGGCCAACAAGTTCATCGCCTTCGGAGCCGTTGAGCTTTACAACGGCGGTATGAGTAATATCAGCAACTAGCTCTACGACAGCACCTCTCAATTTAGATCCCACAAAACTTTGGACTTCTGTTACACCTCGAACGTCTTAAGATCTGATAATCGTTAGCAAGACCAGCACTTCAAGAACTCCGGGGAAAGGACTTAACAAGCTATCCAACATCATTCGTACGTTATCTGTACAAAGGCCACAGTATATCTAATAGACACTAAAATGCCTCGGCTTGTAAATGTATTGCGTAGGCCCCAAACAACGACACAGCATAATTTTTGTCAAATCGTATTAGCAAGAGAGAGATAAAAAGAACATGTTCATGGGCTCTGTCAGATTTGTATATTTTTATATTTGAAATCGAAAGGACTTTTATTACAGAAACACTAAAAGAGCAACTTATAAAGGGCCTCTCAGTAAGTGAGACGGCTAAGCTTAACCACTTACTGACGGAACTTACGCTAGGTGACCGTACCCTAAACCAACTGCTGCGTGAAACGAAGCATTTGGGAGGAGCACAAGCGACCCAGTAAGTTTATTTAATATCGCTTTAATTTTTTAACATTGATTTAAGAAAAAAAGCTCAACTTTATGTTTGGGTCGCTATTATATATTATAAACAGAAAAAAATCTGTCTCTGAAACTGAAAAAATCTGCTTCTAAAGTAAAATTCTATGTGCCCTTAGCGCAAAAGAACCGAGCGCCAACCAAGTTTGGGTGGCTAGTACAATTTTCTTGATTTACTTAAGAAAATATTTTACAATAGTTTATTATTTGTTTCCTTAGAATACCATCGAAATCCTGAACAATGTCAGTGAAACATAACGCCAGACCTATGTGTCAATATCCAGTTTAGAGGTGGGTAAAAAATATCTCATCACCGAATCCAAGCTTGTTAAAACTAAATTTGGATAGCGTTTGACAGTCCATTTTAGTAATAACAATCTTGTTTTCTTACTTCTTCGCTTCTCCGAAAGGATTCGTAGTAAGAAGCAGATCGATGAGCTGAACGCTATACAGGAACACTATTTCGTTTTCGAAGGAGTGGATGTATAATTATTAATTATTTCAAAATGAAATTTGTTCAAAATAATAATTATTCAGCTTAGACACTGTGATTTGAAGTAATATACATAATGTCCAATAATATTGTGCAATAGTTTTATAAGAATTTTAAATAACATCACCACCCGATTTGTAACGAATTTCATAATTTGTATATGAAATTTTTACGTTATGCTGTGAAATAAATTTCTAGAGTCATTGTTTGGTGTCGAGAAAGATATACAAATAAGTGTACACATATTGTTAATTCTAAAGAATATAACATACATCATTATGTGTAAATAAGTATAATAAAATAAATATTTGAACTTTATCAACGAACTATTTCATTTAAACTTAATCCCATTACCTAAGTCAGCAATGATAACCGCAAAATCTGCATCGGCCAAGCTAACCGCCTCAAACCCGCAGCGAAGCCCACCACCTATAGCCCGCACCATAGCCACCGCCATGATCCCCGCAAACCCCACTTCAACCAAGGCACCAAAGCACCAGCCCGTACCGAAGGTGGAAACCCTCAAGTCCCCACCAAAGACACACACCGAAAGCTCGGAGTGCGAAAGAGACAGAGTGAGGGAAATAGCATGAAAGCTTAAAAGCTCGCTCGTGCTATCTCACTCTAACACACAGAACCTATTGGGAGAGTATCCCACTTACTACTTCTATGATACCATTCTAATTAATTATATAGCTAAATTAGTTTATAAAGGCTTATATCTAAATCCTGGAAAAGAAAAAATATTTAATTACATTTTAAAGACTCATTTGTATTCCTGAAAAAGAAGAAATATTTAATTGCATTTAACCTCACTACACTGTACAGCCAACAATCGACTTCTACCATATTAAAAAGATCAAGCGTCTCCTTCTCTAATCTGTCCAAGAATAAAAAACGTACATTAAAGAGGTTCGACATATAACTGGTAGAATGAAGTCGTATCTACCAGCTTAAGGGGGTCATCCCGTGTGTCGGGTTGGACAAATCGATTTTTTTTGCACGAATTGGATCTATATATAGTGGAGAATATGTGGGCAAAGGGATTTTCCGATATTCCGAGTCTTTCAGAAATTACAGGGTTAAATAGGTAAGGAGTTTGCAGCCGCGGCTAGAGTACTCGATGAGAAAGAGCATCGAATCTTTTTTTACCTGTTAGTTTTTTACCTGAGCCTTATAAATTCGAACACAGGTATAAATGTAAAAAGATGGAAAACCAATCAATTGTCTAAACTTATTTGCTGTTTGGAATAGAAAAGAAAGGCTTTCAAGCTATACTCAATTATATTTTGTTGTAAGTATTGTGTTGTTTGTGTGTTCAGTGATGATTTACATAAATGGATCGTACGAAGGGAGATCGCTTTAACGTTCAACGTCATGCTCGCACTAAAAAACAAGTATTTCATGGGAATCGATACTTATCAGAGAAGAAAAAGGACTTCGCATAAACTTCAGCAAAGAAACTTTTAGCAAGCATGAATATGGATGTTCCAATTGCGACAAGTTTTGTATATTGCATATTGGATTTTGCTGGAGTTTTCTCCGGTATTTCTGCAAATTTCTGCAAATAATGAAATATACGTAGTAGTAAAAAAGGAATGCGTAGGATATGTCGAGAAAAGAATGGGAACGCGGCTTAGAAATGCAAAGAGGAATCACAAAGGCATTGGTGGAAAAGGGGCTGGAAAACTTACTGATAAGGTTATTAACGACCTCACTACATTTTTTGGGCTAGCTATTCGTCGACACGCAAATTCGATAGAAGGAATGAAGCAAGAAATTTGGACAAATGTATTTGGACAAAATAATTTTCCAAAAAAAGGCAAAAAAAACGGCCTTCACAAGAGATGACCCTCTTAAATCTAAGCTTGCTGGAGAGAAGGACCGAAAAACGGTAGGGGAGTTGAGCGGTATTTATAAAGTCGCTTGCTCAGACTGTCCGAAGGTGTATATCGGAGAAACGAGAAGGCTGGCAACCACTAGATATAGGGAGCATACGAAGGAGGCGATGTTGTTCACTAGTTGTGAGCTACCGTCCCATCTCTCTTCTCTCGTCTTGCTCTTCGAAAAATACGTCTACGACTCGCTGATCGCACACTTCCGCCACTTCATTGTGAAAGAACAGAATGGTTTTGTGAAACATCGATCAACTGCTTCAAACCTTTTGGTCTTTACCAGCTTCGTTGCTAAATGTCTTAATTCACAACAGGATGTATACGCTATTTATCCTGATTTTGCAAAAGCTTTTAACACCGTTGAACACAATGTTCTCCTCTCCAAACTATCTTTACTCAACTCCCCCCTCAATCAACTCTTGACTTTCCTCTTAACTTTCATACTGCTCCTGCAGAGTTTGTTTTCATAGACACTCATTTCGTTCCTGCCCTTCGTCCTCTAGTGTTCCCCAAGGTTCCATACTTGGCCTCCTACTATTCCTGTTTTTTTTACCTCACGTCCATCGACAGGTGAGCCATGTTTGCTGTACGCTAATGACCTTATATTATTTGCCTCTGTTTCATCTCCACCGGACTGTCTTCGCTTGAAGACCATTAGTGCTCGGTTAACAGCTGGCACTGAATGTCAGCAAATAGCACTGGATGGTTTATTCACTTAAACGTCCCAATACTCCTCTTACTCTTTTGGTAGACAACCCCTTTCACTACTCACCTTGTTTCAAGACCTGCGTATAATCTTCGATGACAAACCCCGTTTCAGTTCTCACTTTATTGACAGCATCAATCGAGTTCCTAAAATGTTTGGTTTTATAGTACGTTCCTCCTCCGAGTTTGCTTCAATTCAACCCTCCTTAACGCTTTTCAACTCCTTTGCTAGAATCATATTTGAATATTGCTGTGTAGTCTGGTCCCCTTTCCTCAGCTGCAACTGTTGTGCCTTTGAAGCTGTACAACGTAAATGCATCCTGAACCGCTTTTGCAAAAGTAATTGCGTGGACGATCACTCATGGCTCCGCAAGCTCAATCTCCCTTCTTTGCAGTAACGCCGTATGTTCTTTGATATGTGTACTCTTTTCATATTCTGTATTTGCCTGATGTACTGCTCTGCCACTCCGATATTATTTTCCGTATTGTCTCTCGTAGTACACGTAGTGCGGGCATTTTTGAAGTATCTTTGAGGGAGCTCGATATCTACTTATATTCACCGATCCCGAGACTATGTTAGTCTCTTTTTTAAAGTTTTGTGTCAAACAAAAACTTATCAAAATGGCTGTGCGATAGGGATAGCATGCGGTGCTAAGCCCCGCCCTGAAATGTCCAATCACGTTGGATTTGTATGGGAAACGGGTACATGTGAGAGGCGCTGTGTGTGTTTCTGGCGCCGTCCTAGGAAATCCAATCACAGCGATTTGTATGGGGGACCGGTGTTTGTTCGATTGGTATGCTTGATCTTAAGGGTGGTGTTGCAACGCAAATGTTGTTTTCTTGTGTGATTTTAGGTTTGGTAGGTAATTGCGAGGGTTTCGTGAAGGTTTGCTGGGATATGTCTTGCTGTTGATTGGCTGGGTGGGAGGTGTTCGATTGCGACTGTTGCTGGTTGGCTGGGATTATGGAGATGGGGTGTTGTGGTGTTGCCGGGGAGGATTATTTTGGGTACAAGATTGTGTGGAGGCTGCGTAGATGAATGAAACCCTATGTTGTTGTCTCGCTTTTATTTTCGCGGAGCATGTGGACAGAAACTAGATGGAAGTTTGTATGGAGGTTGAGAGGAAGGATCAGACAGTATGTTACCGTGCCGCTTTTACTTTCGTAGACCATGTGGATGGTAGAATGGGTAGGATCTAGTGGCGGTAGTATTGTCAATGGGGGGGAGTGTTTCGTCAGGACTGAATTCTGTTTATGTTCGAGATAATTTAGTATTTCTTTCCAGGAAATCTACAGCTGAAAAACAGTTTGATTGCATTCAACATTTATTTATTTATTGATCTTTTTGGACAAATTTCAGCTTCAAGAAACCACCTCTAGCCTTGTCCTTCCCTTCGAAAATAAAGTAATGATGGTCAATCTGGTCGAGTTCCTTTACTTGTTTCCTTTTAATATTTTCAGGGAAACGCTGTGATAGAAAGTTGTAGCCTCCTTCCTCGAAAAAAATAGCCAGCCGAGTGCCATACTTAGTATCCTGCAAGTTGAATTTCTTTATTTTATACTCCTTACCTTCCACCAGCATGGTAGTTGTGAGAAGGTTATCAAAGCTCTTTGGCTGATTTCATTCAAGGCTATTATATCCTAAAATAAAATATTTGAGTTACGCTTATCCTTTTTGAAACAAGGTTATTTACCATCTCTTCTATTAAATGCGTTGTCTGTACCAGATTCTAGGAATTAATGCATAACTCTAAAGATTATACCCGATTTTGAAAAAAATAAAGTTTGATAGCCATATTCACGTAAGAGGTACTTTAATCTTGATTCTATAGCGTACTTTAGGTAGGGGTACTTTAATCTTCTCAATAGTAAAATTAATAGAGATAATTTATTTAGTATGGGTTTTGCAATTTTCTATTGACTTTTCATTACTTTAGATGAATACGAAATCTAGTTGTGAATAATACCCTTCTATTAACGATCGTAAATTGATATTTTAAAAAAGATTTCTAATTACAGCTTTAAGATATAGATTTCACAATTTTCTATAAGACATTTTATTATCACAAATATGGAAGACGCTCAGCCCTAGACAGTATCTGTTTGGGAGTCCTGAAAAACTATGGTACAGGTCATCCCAAGTCCAGCCTAGTGTTCTACTAGGCGCGCTTATTCCTTTGGGATGGTCGTTCCCCTGTCCCACGCTGCTGAATCTTCTTCTGTGGAGAAAAATCTATAATTCTAGCACCGGGGAGTGCTTCGTTTTCAAAGTAGCAAACAACACTCTTTTTCACATTTAACAATTCTTTATTAATTTCTTCTACCTATGTATAATTACCTTAGTCTACACTTCTATTACTCACTCACAAGATAAGAATATTCCCTTTTACACGGCCTTACACTGGACACTCCAAAACTCACTGTATTCGGCTTAACTAAAGGAAACTCCGCTATTGCTCCACTACTGCTCCACTACTCTGATCACGAAACCCCCCTCCAAAGAGTTCCACTCCACCGTACCCAGTCGAACAAAAATAGACTCCACTGATTTCCGTCTCGCTGCAATTTAAGTAGTCTCGGTCGCGAAGACCACTTGCAGCAATCCGGAACTTAAACAATTGTCCCGGTCAAGGTTTGTTGCTTCTTAATAATGCAACAGTCAGCCGACGGGCGATGTCGTCAGAATATGCACATGTGTGTCCATCACCGGTACCACAGTAGATTTACTATACGCAGTACCCACACTAAAATGACCCCACTTGCGAATGCGCTTGCAGAAGCTTATCTGTACACATTAGAGACGCTAAACAAGGAAAAAGCATAATCTTCGTATTGGTAAGAGAGAGATCGGTGAGCTGTTGCTATTCTGGTACCACGGCGTGCTCATCCATATAGCAAAAAGTTGTTTCACGTATTCACTTATACATAAGCAAAAATTTTCCGATCTCAACAATACATTGGCAAGTCCGGGCGGTATGTCAAACACAACTGATCGGATTTTCGTTACATTTCGCTCATGCTCAAGGGCAAAACAATTTGAAATCATGCATACTCGCACTGATTTCCCCCCTTGAGGAGTAAGGGGGAGTGTGGTAGCTGTTTAGTATCTAACTGTGACCGGTACTATGGTGCTAGTGATGACATAGCTTGAAAAGCAAGCCGGAACATGAAATCGCTTGCAAATTAGCACGTGGACAATGTTGCTAATGTTTGTTTTGAAATTGACCTTGCAGCAATTATGGTCGGTGATTGCTGACGTTGTTGACGCGGACTTAGCCGGTCAATGGCTTGTGGGAAATCGCTCAAACATTCTCCTACCCGAGAAGACTTCGTGCTGAGTCGTAGGATTTCGATGCCTGTTATAGAAACTACCGTTGAACTGCTTGTGCCAGATGAGTAAGTCGTGTGAACTTATTACCTAATATTACAAAAAATGTTTCCTTATGAATTACATAACGGATTACAAGATATAGACTCGGATCACTATCTCGTTGGCATGGTGCTGCGAGCTCGAATAACAATACCACCTAGAATCCCCTCTGACAATCAGATGAGAGTGAACACTGAAGCCATCCATAACACAACCCGCCGCGACACCTATAAGAGGGAAATGGATGCCGCAATAACCGCAGTCAACAGAGGACCTGGAGATGAAACATCAACAAATGATCTTCACAATCACCTGAAGAACGTTATCATGGATACGGCCACAAGCATACTTGGCCCCAGCCGCAAAAGGAGTCGGAACGGCTGGTTTGACGATGAATGTCAGCTAGCAACGGAACGGAAGAATGCCGCATACCGAGTAATGTTGCATTCTCAAAGAACGCGGGCACGCGCAGAGACTTATCACGAACTCCGTCGAGCGGAGAAGCACAGACGGAAAAGGGAAGCCTGGGAGAACCAACAAGTCTGTGAACTAGAAAAGTACAGGAAGCAACCGCACCATGCGCGGAAGTTTTACCAACAAGTCAGCAGGATGAAGCCTTATACACCACGATGTTCATCCTGCCGAGACAAAGAAGTAAATCTGATTTCCGACAGAATGGGCATATTAGAGCGATGGGTTGAGTACTTTGATGAGCGACTGAACAACCAGGACATCGGCGAGTTCGAGGTCCCGCCAACTGAAGACGACGGACAAATACTGCCACCACCAAGTTTAGGAGAAACAGTCCGTGCAATTCATCGGTTAAAAAAACATAAGTCGCCAGGAGCCGATGGAATTACAGGTTAAATATGGAGGCGACCAGTTACACCAAGTGGTTCATCAACTTGTGCTCAAGGTATGGGACAGCGAATCAATGCCTGACGATTGGCAACGAGGCATTATCTGTCTCATACTTAAAAAGGGAGATATCACACAGTGCAGCAATTATAGAGGTATCACGTTGCTGAGTACCATTTATAAGATATTCTCCACTATCTTGCTAGGCCGGATAGCCCCATACGCCCAGAACATCATTGGCCCATACCAAAGAGGCTTCACTCCAGGCAAATCAGCAACAGATCAGATTTTGTCCGTGCGGCAGGCGATGGAAAAACTTTTGGAATATGGACAATAGTTGCACCATCTGTTCATCGACTTTAAAGCCGCCTATGATAGCATAGCCAGGGTAAAACCGTACACGGCCATGAGGGAATTCGGTATCCCGACGAAATTAATAAGACTGACTAGGCTGACCCTGACCAATGTGCGAGGCCAGATAAAAGCAGCAGGATCACTCTCAAGACCATTCGACATCAACAACGGTCTACGACAAAGGGGATGCGCTATCATGCGTCCTCTTTAACCTGGCCCTCGAGAAAGTGACCTATGATGCTGAGGTAAATGCAAGAGGTACGATCCTCTTCAAGTCCACCCAACTACTGGCCTATGCTGACGATATCGACATCATGGGAAGAACCACCCGAGACGTACAAACTGCCTTCATCCAGATCGAGCAGGCGGCCATTGCGGCGAGATCTTGGGCTGCACATCAATGAAGGCAAAACAAAATATATAGTGGCAACGTCAGCACCGAAGACGAATCAACCAACAACATCAAATCGCACTGGTCAAACACGAAGAAGAATAAGGATAGGAGAATACAACTTTGAGACCGTTGACAATTTCTCCTATCTAGGGTCGAAAATCACAACCGATAGCAGCTACGATGATGAAATCCGCGCACGGTTGTTGTCAGCCAACAGAGCTTATTTCAGCTTACAAAGACTGTTCCGCTCGAAACGTCTCACCATAGGGTCAAAGCTCTTACTGTACAAGACTATGATCTTGCCAGTCCTCATGTATTCCTCGGAAACTTGGGTTCTTAGTAAGAAAAATGGCCAACTCTTGGCCGCGTTCGAGAGAAGAATCTTCCGAAGAGTTTTTGGCCCCCTACATAAGGATGGACGATCCCGTAGCCTACACAATGACAATGGTTGTGGATAAAATCCGGCTCAATAGGTTACGGTGGGCGGGTCACTAAATCGGTATGGATGAGGATGATCCCACCCGGAAAGTCTATAAGGGCAATATCTATGGTAGAAAAAGAAGACGAGGCAGACCCTGTCTAAGATGGAGCGATGGCGTAGGTCAGGACACCAGGCCTAGACCGGATACCGGTTGTTGCACCGTTGATGGTGATGATGATGATGATTACAAGATTTCGCACTTATTTTCTAATATTACAAAGTTATTTCTTACGGAATTATAGTTTTACCAAGCTTACAAAAATCTTTACATAATGCTTATCAACTACGGTTATGAATGTTCCTGTTGTTTAGTAATTTCCTTACAATTTTTTAGATGGAAGCTACTTTACAAAGTAATAACATTAGTCCAATTTACTGGTAACTTCCTTACAATTTTTTAGATGGATGGTTGCTTTACAAACTTTACAACATTGCCCCAAACGACGTTATTTCGTCCATCTTCCACTTTTATTAGTTTAATAAACAAACAAATATTACTGCATTTTCGTTAATTACCCAACAACAATACTAAAATCAAACATGCATTAAATGAAAAACAGTAAGGATCATGAATCTTAGGCCGTGGCATGGGATATATTTACATTGCCGTGAAAACTAGATACTCACTTCAATTACTATATTTACAAAAAATGATTTGAAAATTTGCACAAATTAACATGAATATATAGTGCACCTTCTTGTTATATTTTCTCATACGATTGAAGTGGCGATTCCTTCGCCCCTGGTTTGCTCCCCTGACTTTCGCCAACTCCCTGACCTTCTATCTTCCAAGGATAGGTGACTCACGAAGCTAGGTTCTCCTTCCGGATTTCTACCTTGTCTTTTAATTACCCAAATCAAACCACCGATAATGATTGCGGTTAACAACAAACCTCCTCCAATTAATCCGTGTGGGATGTGTTGCCGAAAATCTGATTCCGATCCAATTGTTGCTTCTAATTCCTGCCGCAAAATACCAATATGCCTGTCTAACGAAATGTTTGCGGCCACTCTCAACTTATCTAATTGGTGAAATCGAGGAGTCACTGCCTCAAATTTTGCTGTCCAATGCAATACTACGGTATGAGGGGTCCATGTGATATTGAACATGGCCATGTCAAGTGTGCAGTGAGCCAAGTCTATCAAGGACACTGGAAACCGAAGCTCTAAAGAAGTTTTACTACAAATTATTGGGATTTCCTTTACCTGACCCTTAAACACTGCCCGAAGTTGCGGTTTTAAACGTGCCACAAAAGTGTCATTACTCCACCTCCTAAGAGAACACCACTCCCGCAGATTTTTTGTTCCTTTTGCAATTTCTCGCGTGCAGGACGGTCCTGATCGAACAAGCTTAGTTTCAAAGAATCCGGGTAGAATTTCCACTGCATCTTCCTCAAAGAAAAATTTGTCATTCTTCCCTGGCCCCATGAATAAACCCCGAAACGGGACAGCTGTCCCCAAATTCCACGTAAGGCTCTGATGATCAGGGGTAGTAATTACTGCTACGTGGGCAAACCGTTCTCTGTAAGCCAGAGGGATTAGAAATTCGATAGTGACTAAATTGTCTTTTACCCATGCTGAAGGAGGATGAATGTCGAAGATGCTCTCCGGATGATCCAAATCCGGTAAGATCATCCCTGGAACCTCCTTATTTATTCGCTTTACATATTCTGTAAGCTCTCCTATTGGTCTCATTTTACTCAACTGCTGATGCTTAGTCCATATTCCTGCTATTAGGGACTGTAGCTCCATTAAGTATTCTGATATTTCTTGTTGGAGCATTGCTATTTCCTGTCGCTCCACAACAGCATTAATCTGCCCCTCAACCTGATGGTACTCGAGATTCGTGATATTAAGCATCAAGGAGGCGATTTTAGCTTGTTGATGCTGCAAGCTCTCTATCTCATTACCGATCACGACATCTCGATAACCCATGTATACCATTGCCTCCGTGCCGAACACCGCCGGTAAATACTTAACCCCTAGCTTCACAGCCTCCTTTACCATAAACGGAACCACGCTTGGGGCCCGCTTAGCTCGGTTGAGTTTATAAGCGGCAATCAGGTTCTGGTTTACATCCTTAGCCTGTTGTTCATCATCATCATCATCATCAACGGCGCAACAACCGGTATCCGGTCTAGGCCTGCCTTAATAAGGAACTCCAGACATCCCGGTTTTGCGCCGAGGTCCACCAATTCGATATTCCTAAAAGCTGTCTGGCATCCTGACCCACGCCATCGCTCCATCTTAGGCAGGGTCTGCCTCGTCTTCTTTTCCTACCATAGATATTGCCCTTATAGACTTTCCGAGTGGGATCATCCTCATCTATACGGATTAAGTGACCCGTCCACCGTAACCTATTGAGCCGGATTTTATCCACAACCGGACGGTCATGGTATCGCTCATAGATTTCGCCATTGTGTAGGCTACGGAATCGTCCATCCTCATGTAGGGGGCCAAAAACTCTTCGGAAGATTCTTCTCTCGAACGCGGCCAAGAGTTGGCCATTTTTCTTACTAAGAACCCAAGTTTCCGAGGAATACATGGGGACTGGCAAGATCATAGTCTTGTACAGTAAGAGCTTTGACCCTATGGTGAGACGTTTCGAGCGGAACAGTCTTTGTAAGCTGAAATAGGCTCTGTTGGCTGACAACAACCGTGCGCGGATTTCACCATCGTAGTTGTTATCGGTTGTGATTTTCGACCCTAGATAGGAGAAATTGTCAAATTGTCTCAAAGTTGTATTCTCCTATCCTAGCCTGTTGTTCGTTAGCGATTATCAGAGTCCCGCAATGTTCCTGGACGTCCTGTTTGACTTGTCTGGCAAAAATTTTCTTAAATTTTTCCATTTGATCCGTTATGACCTCTAAATCTGCGGTTAATTTTACTGAGGTTGTTACGATGTACTTTCACTCGAACACCTTAACTTGAACATCGCCTAAATGAATACTCCTTGATTCTAACACCGGCTCTACCGATGAGGAGGCCAAACTGCCGGGCAGAAAGAACAAACATAGAACCAAGGCAGCTCGAGCCAGAAAGCCACCTTTAAACTTTACGGCTCCACGGGTTCTAGACGCAGCACCATCGATTGCAGCTTCGCCTCTCGGATTAGGCCTGCCGTCTGCCGATAAATTCGGTTGCAGCTTACCACCCTCCGGTAGAAATGGGACAAGCTGATGCACTGCACGGTTCACGTTATCCCGTTCAGTTGTTTTTAATCTCACTTGCCTCACCACACCGTTGGGATCCAGAAACGTCTCAACGACCCGTGCCGCCTTCCAATTCAGGGGACTATGATCCTTTTCCTTTATTAGAACCAAGTCCCTCTGATCTAGCTGGCGCCCTGGATTTTTCCATTTGTATCGTTTCTGTAAATGGCCCAAGTAATCTTGCTCAAATTTTACCCAAAACTGATGCTGTAATTCCTGGACCTGCAGCCGCCGCCTTGTTGCAGGAAGATCTTCCCTGAGACCTCTCCCCATCGGAGGATTTAATAAACCCCGCTGGATTAAAAAATGTGCAGGTGTCAGCACCTGCAAATCATGACTATTATCTGACAACGGGTATAACGGTCTACTGTTAAGGATGGCTTCCCAAGTACATACAGCGGTATGGAAATCCTTATAGGACAGATTAACAACCGCTGGCATCCTTCTCACAAAACGCTTGAAGCTTCCCACTGCAGCTTCAAACAATCCTTCGAAATGGCTTGCCCTTGGCGGATTGTGATGCCAAACTATCCGTTTTTGTGCTAAACTTTTCCCGATTTCGGCAGACACCTGCTGCCAAGCATCTTTCAATACTTTAGCTGCGCCGACCAAGTTCGTGCCATTATCTGGCCGAACCGACCTCGGCTGCCCCTTTCGACTCACAAATCTACGGAAGGAGGCAAGGTAGGTATTGGTGCTGAGGTCGGAACAAATCTCAAGATGGAGAGCCTTGGTTGCCATGCACACAAACACAACCCCATATAATTGATTGCTTTTGAATTTCGCAACGCGCCACTTTTGATTTGAAATGGGCCACACAGTCCCAACGTTTTCGGACACAAATTCAGCTGCTGTCCGTTCTACTGGGAGATCTGCCATCCGGGGGGCAACTGCTAGACCTTTCATACGAATGCATATCGTACACGCCCTTATCCATTTCTTAACTCTTTGTTGTAGGGCAGGTATATAATAGATTTCTCGAATTATAGTCATGGAGACTCCAATCCCACAATGATCATTGCCCTCATGAACCTGTCTAATGAGGAGATCCACCAAACGCCATTTTCCTAAAATGATGGGGTGCCGCTGCTCAAATGGTAATGGAGCGTTGCTCAACCGTCCTCCCACCCTGAGAAGACCACTTCCTTCCTCCAAGAAGGGGCTGAGCGTACTTAGCCAATGATGTTTTTTAACGGGTAGCCCGCGCGCCAACCTCGCAATTTGCTTTCCAAATAGCTCCATTTGCTGCCATTTAGTCGCCGCGACTTCTGCTTGCTTTAACTCCATGGCCGAAAGGAAGCCTGACTTCCTGTTTCTCCACCTCAAGCACCACGCAACGGTGTTGATCAATCTAGTCAACGACGAGAACCGGGAACTAAAATCGGTAAAGCCCACCGACTCCCCATGATCTAAAGTGACGCAACTTATTATTGAATTTTTTATCACAAAAAGAGTGACGGATAAATCCCCTTCCAAAAAAGGAGGCCCCTCAAACCATAGCCCATGGTTGATAAATTTCCGGGGGAGCATTCCGCTTGTTGCGCAATCAGCCGGGTTCAACTTTGACTGGACATGATGAATTTCGGATGGAGCGAGAACCTTTCGAATTGATGCGACTCTACGCTTCACAGCCTTATTTTCAATTTCCTTCTGACTCCGGATCCAAGCGAGGGCTACCTCAGAATCAGTGTAGGCTGAACACTTTAGAGGAATTGCCCCTAAACTTTTTGTGACATCCCTTAATAATTTGGCTAATAATACCACGCTTTCCAGTTCGAGCTTGGGAATGGTACAAAGCCCTTCGGCTTGGCCAACCCGGGCCTTCAGAGGGGTAACTCGCCCTCTTGATGCAATAAGACGGACGACATACCCACGATGTTGCTTAACTCTGCTATAAATAACGGCAGCGTATCCATTTCCCGAAGCATCACTGAAGCCAACTAACTCAGTTACGTGGCTCTCATTACCGTACCCAGTCCACCTAGGGATTTGGACCTGATCCAAATCCCCTAATGATGAGAACACTTTTTCTATTTGTTCTTGGGCAATTCCTGAAATCTCTTCATCCCCGCCATACCCTTCTTGCACAACTCCTGAATTTCGATTCGTAGCTTCATAATAACGGGCAATAGCTAGCCAATGTGATCAAACAGAGATGCACTCACACTCAGGATGTTTCTTTTAGTGAACATAGTAATTTTTCTTACCTTGATACTATACTGAAAGCAATCCTTTTGAGGATTGTAGTGCAACCCCAAGATCTTTAAATCACTCTCGGCCTTTTGCAATTCTACAAAGGAATCAATTTGTCGCGATCTATCTATGTTTTCCAACACTTCACTATGGTTACTGGCCCATTTCGTTAGGGACATCTTCCCCTTCTCCAATGTTACCGAAATTTTTTTAATCATTTCCTTGGCAGCACCAATGCTTGTTGCTCCATACAACAAGTCATCCATGTAGAAGGCGTTTTTTACAACCCATTTCGTCTCCTCATCGGGCGCGTTGTCCTCGGCTACCTGATGAAGTGCCCTAATCGCCTGCCAGGGAGCGCAATCAATCCCATAGGTCACTGTTTTCAGAAAATACTCCTGAATAGGTTCCTTTGGGTTAGATCTCCATAAGATTCTCAGTCTTAACTGGTCGTCTGGTCTTAGCAAAATCTGGCGATACATTTTAGTAATATCACTGGAGAAAACAAACTCAAATTTTCGACTACGTGTAACAATGTCAAAGATGTGGGTTTGCAACTTTGGCCCAGGAAGAATTGTTTGATTAAGACTAACGCCATTCGACATCGGACTGGAGGCGTTAAAAACATTCCTGAGGTTCGATGTGGTAGCATCCTTGCGAATCACACTCAGGTATGGTATGTAATAAACGTCTCCACTAGTATCACCTCGGAGTTCAGTAGGGACCTCTTTCATATGGCCCAAGTCCCGATATTCTGACATGAACTCGTCTGATTTCGTTTCAGTTCAGCGTTCTTTAACCATCGTTTCTCCTGGCCGAGAAAATACTGAACTGCCTTGCTAAACGAGTTTCCCAACTGAATATCCTCGATAGTGTTGGAATAGATGTTCACATCGCTCCTCATCCAATTCAACCCTCTCATTTTTGCCAATGGGCATGTCCCAAAAAGACCTTAGGTTTTGTTCAAGTTCCTCCAAGGAGACATATGAGGCCGTAACTTTAGAAGCAGGCAGTGCTGCAGAACCAGACACTACCCATCCAAGTCGAGTCTTTTGCGCTAAAAATCCTTCCACAACTTCCACTCCTTCCAAAAATAATTGAGGAAGGACATTGGAACCTAGAACCGGAACATGCGAAACGTGATCTGTATCCGGATCTGCCAGCCTCTTCCCTGGGAACAATGAACTAATTCCCCTAGGTGGACGAGGAAAACCCCCTTTGGTAACTCACCTGACTACCAGCGCCTTCGTTTCCACGTTTGAACCATCCTCTAAACTAAGAGTCAACCTGGCAATTGAAGACACTCTTCCCGCGGATACTCCTCCCACTCCGGATACTTCCACATTGGTTCTCTTCTTAGTTAGTCGCAGCCTTTGAACTAACTCCTCAGTGATATAACTGCTCTGGCTACCTTGGTCCACCAAACACCGAACTGAAATTATACTTCCATCCTTTGCCTTTATCTTTATTACAGCTGTGGGCAATATAGTTTCGGAATGGGCAAGTTTTGTAGAGTTTTCCGCGTGATGAGAAATACTCCCTTGCATGACTGACCCGCCCGATTGGTCTTTGCCGGGATGCAATATTGTTTCATGCTGCCCATGACAAAGCTCGCATTTCAAAAACTTACGCCTTTGACATTCCGTACCTTTAAAATCGGTTTACTGTCTGTCTGTCTGTCCGTCACACGCATTTTTCTCGGAGACGGTTATAGCGCTTAACACCAAATTTGGTAGAAAGGTGGGAACTGTGAACGCTCATGCATACAGTGAATTGCATCCTTTTACGTCGAATTTAAGGGGGGGGGGGGGGGTCCCCATACATGCAAAAGGGGGGTGTAAAATTTTTTTTCATCAAACATAGTCATGTGGGGTATCAAATTAAAGGTCTCGATTAGTACTTTTCAAAGCCGATCTTAGTTTTGACATTCGTTGGAAGGGTGGGGAGCGCGGGGGGTTGAAATTGATCACTTCTTTAAGGGGGCCATTCTCAGAAACTATCAAACTGGAGAGTCTGAAAAAAATCAGGAGGCTGCCACTATATGGTGCCTGGGCTCCGAAATACCATGCCAATATCTGTTTAAATAAAGTTAATAATAGTATATTACTACAATTTTTTGTAATTGGTTAGAAACCCCCCTTAAGTTCACCCTAGTACCATGAAGTTTTGTAGTGATATAGGCTATAGTATAGAGCATGATCTTACCAAGTTTGGTGCAAATCGCACTATTACTAACAAAGTTATAATACCTCAAATTTGTTGCTTCTTTGAAAATTGAAGACTATGCATGTCAATATCACCCGAAAGTGGATACTCTCCATAATATATGGATATATTACGTGCTACGTACTAAGAAATACACAAAACCTTTCGTACCTGAAGCGTCTAGCTTCCGGTTTCCCGACTTGTTTGTACTTGTGGGAGGCGCAGAAGACACATATACCATAATGCCGGAGCAGATCCCTTTTGTCCTTGCTGTTTATTAACCGTGGACATTTTAACACCAGATGATCTTCCATATAAATGTAGCATGGAAAATGCTTTATTTTTCCCCCTTGTGCTTTTGCGGCAAGGGAAATTTCCTTATGGGATTTTTTCCGACCATCAAAGGTTTCTGCCTTCTTAGCAACGGGATGTTCTTCTGCTCGAACCTTCGCGAGTCCGCCCACCCCTCCCAATTGGGAGAAATAACTATGTATCTATTTTCCAAAAATAGATCAATATCATCAATTGTTACGGGAAGTTTTGGCTGCTTAAGCATTGAGTCGAATTCCCGTCGGGTGGAGACATCCATTTTACGGGTGAGGATAAAAGGTATGAAAGGTACACCTTGATCACAATTGAATCCAGCCTTCCTCAGGTTTTGAACCACTGAGCGCATTGTCTCAAGGGCCCTTCCAATGGTACTGGGGTCTTGTAATACTATCGGGGAAGATCTATGAGGGCCTAGATCTCCTTTTCTACCAGCGCTCGAGGATTACTGTAGCGTCGTTCCAGAAGTTCCCAGGCCTTCTCGTAGTTTTCCCCATGCACTCCTAAATGCTCTACGACTCTCCTCGGATCACCTTTTAGTTTGCTCTGCAGCATCATTAGCCTTTCAGCTCGCCCAATATCAGATCCTTCATAGACTGATTGAAAAATACTGCGGAAAGACTCAAAGTGTCGAAGGTCCCCATCAAACGAAGGAATATCAGGGACTGGTGGACAAGGACGAGGTCTATGGCCGCGATTCCAATAAGGAATGCCTTCGGTCTTGGAGCTTCTTAGCCCGAAGCCTCTTGTCGGCAACGGTATGTCACTAAAAGGCAAGTTCAATTCATCGCGAACCCTGGGAAACCATTCTCTAGATAACAAGTTTTCCGGCTGTTTTGTCGCGTCCTCCGACTCCCCTTGAGCATCATTAAGCTCGGCTGAAGGTCCGGGGGGCGGACTTGATGTTGCCCTTCCACCTGTGATTTCTACATCGACGGGAGAGCTTTCGGGAATGAGATCGCGATGAACACGCCCAATCAGTTCCTTAGTCGCATTGTAAATACCGATCATTACGGATAATTTATTTTCTCGGATATAAATAATGTCCTTAGAAGCGTTTTGGCGAAGAAGGTGGCTGTGGCCGGCGAGGAAATTCCAATAAAGCTGTTGCACTTCTTCCCATGCCGCAGCAAAACGCTCTCGCGTCCTTTTTTCTTGCCGGAGTTTGACTAGGGACTCGCTCACACTCTCAAGTTTTGTGACCCTTTCCTGCTGGCCATCAATAATTGCCTGAATCTCCATTCTGCCTAAATTTGAAGATCGCGAAATTGCCGAGCTCCGCGGCGATAGTATAACTTTGCGCCCTTAATTCGAGCGCCGCAACGATAATAACTTTGCGCCCTAAATTTGGGCGCCGCAACGATAATAATTTTGCACTCTTGATTTGAGCGCCGCAACGATAATAACTTTGCACCCTAAACTTGAGCGCCGCAACAATAATAATTTTGCGCCCTTAATTTGAGCGCCGCAACATTAATTATTCTGCGCTCTTAATTTGAGCGCCGCAACAATAATTATTCTGCGCTCTTAATTTGAGCGCAGCAACAACAATAATTTTGCGCTCTTAATTTGAGCGTCGCAACAACAATAATTTTGCGACCTTAATTTGAGCGCCGCAACGATAATAACTTTGCGCCCTAAATTCGAGCGCCACAACAATAATTACTTTGCGCTCTTTATTTGAGCGTTTCAACAACAATAATTAGTGATTTCCACTCCGCGATAGCAATACTCTGAACGGCGCACTGAATACGTGGGAAGCGCAAGACTGTAAGGACCTATCCTTTGGTCTGAACGCGCCCACGTAACAACAAAATGGTGCACTGGAAACGTAGGAGACGCAACACTACAAGGACCTTTCCTTTGATCTGAACGCTCCTATGTTGCTCCAGCACAAAAAAGCACCGATAATTTTATCGATGTACTATACGTGCCGTTCAGTATTGTCGCGGTGGAACACTAACAAGTTTTTAATCTTTTCACTACGCACTTTAATTTCATTAACAACACGATCGCACAAAAAATTTAATGAAATTCACTTTATTAAATTATAAATCATAATTTATTTGTAGACGGGCCAAATGTTCGGGATGCCTTATCCGGCTCGACGGACCAAATGTTTGGGAGTCCTAAAAAAGTATGGTACAGGTCATCCCAAGCCCAGCCTAGTGTTCTACTAGGCGCGCTTATTCCTTTGGGATGGTCGTTCTCCTGTCCCTCGCTGCTGAGTCTTCTTCTGTGGAGAAAAATCTATAACTCTAGCACCGGGGAGTGCTTCGTTTTCAAAGTAGCAAACAACACTCTTTTTCACATTTAACAATTCTTTATTAATTTCTTCTACCTATGTATAATTACCTTAGTCTACTCTTCTATTACTCACTCACAAGATAAGAATATTCCCTTTTACACGGCCTTACACTGGACACTCCAAAACACACTGTACTCGGCTTAACTAAAGGAAACTCCGCTATTGCTCCACTACTCCGATCACGAAACTTCCCTCCAAAGAGTTTCACTCCACCGTACCCAGTCGAACAAAAATAGACTCCACTGATTTCCGTCTCGCTGCAACTTAAGTAGTCTCGGTCGCGAAGACCACTTGCAGCAATCCGGAACTTAAACAATTGTCCCGGTCAAGGTTTGTTGCTTCTTAATAATGCAACAGTCAGCCACAAGGAAAAGGCATAATCTTCGTCAAATCGTATTGGTAAGAGAGAGATCGGTGAGCTTTTGCTATTCTGGTACCACGGCGTGCTCACCCATATAGCAAAAAGTTGTTTCACGTATTCACTTATACATAAGCAAAAATTTGCCGATCTCAACAATACATTGGCAAGTCCGGGCGGTATGTCAAACACAGCTGATCGGATTTTCGTTACATCTCGCTCATGCTCAAAGGCAAAACAATTTGAAATCGTGCGTACTCGCACTGATTTCCCCCCTTGAGGGTAAGGAGGAGTATGGTAGCTGTCTAGTATCTAACTGTGACCGGTACTATGGTGCTGGTGATGACATAGCTTGAAAAGCAAGCCGGAACATGGAATCGCTTGCAAATTAGCACATGGACAATGTTGCAAATGTTCGTTTTGAAATTGACCTTGCAGCAATTATGGTCGGTGATTGCTGACGTTGTTGACGCAGACTTAGCCGGTCGACGGCTTGTGGGAAATCGCTCAAACAGTATCTAATGATCATAAATTTGTGATATATGTAAATAGTATTTTCTGATTACACACTTAAGAAATGAATTTCACAATATTCTATAAGGCGACTTATTAATATGTAAGTTATCCAACACTAGACGATGTCTAGCCACGGTGGAAAATTGATGCTAAGATAAGATATCTAGTTGCTGTAGTACCTATAATATTAACAATCGCAACTTGATAGTACCTTTTACAATTATAGGTTTTGAATGGATGTACTCTTAATGACTGCAAACCTCTATGGGGCAGCTATCATTCGTGTGACTAAATCGTATACATTATAGATGGTGCAGTTCTATAGCCGTCTCTAGTTGTTCAATTATAATAAATCAATGCATCCACTGGAATTTTTTGCTGCAGCTAAATGTTGCAATTTTTTTCATCTTCACCAAGGGTTTTGGATTTTTTTTAAAATACCACTGCATCGTTAAATTGCATATAAAGGACGCTGGTTGCTAGCTGTAATGTTAGTCTGGCGCCGAAGCTTTCAGCGTAGAAATCCGCGTGATATAGATAAAGTTTAAAAAAAGAAGCCAAGATTCGTAGTTTTATGTATCTGTTGCAATAAAACTGAAATTGTCCTGGAGTGATCATTTTTTTAATTAAACTTGCAGGGAAGTGCTAGTTTGTACGTGTGTGTGTTTGCGCGTGTTTTGCTGTGACAAGGTAAGTCCTTTTTCAAGTTTTTTTTTGTCTTTTTTTTATACACGTCGAGCACACCACCTGGCGTACCAGGTTTATCCTCACCTGAGTTGCAAACGCAGAGCTGCATGCGACCAGCCGCATGTCATGGCTTGCGGATAATGACATGACCCATCGGGTCAGCTACGAATATCGCAAGTTAATCTTGTAAATAAGTAGCCGTGGACAAGCAGAACGTTTCCCTTTGTATTCGTCCTCCCTTACAGATTCTTCCCGTTCAGGGGGAGTAAACCTCCTTAACAAATCCGCAATCCGGAGTGAACGAATCGACGCGCCTAGCGGATGAATTGCAGTGACGTTACACTGTATTTCAGCGGCTCCCCTCCAAATACCTTCCCTACCTTTGGAGGTAACCATGGGGCATTGCAACATTGAGGCTCTGTTGCAGGGTTGACTGCCTCCCCAACACTCGTGGGAACAAAATTGGGGAAAATAATTTAAATTCTTTTAATGGGACCCCAGGGACACGAAGACACTACCCAATACGGTTAAGAATCGTTCAACAACACCAAAGCGGCTCTTCGCCCTTGGATGTTTTGGCGGTTTTGCAGTCAACCACCAAGGACGGGAGACCTAGGCGTCGTATGGTTTGGACGAACCAACTTAACGAATTTATCGTCCGCGCCTATTACCGTGTCACGGATTTGGAACGGAATCCATCAGGGCACAGACATCGACTCCATGACGCGTTCATACTCCGCTTCCTGGAACTAAGTCATGTTCCGGAGCAGAACGTTGTCAATCAATACCGGGTGATAGTGAAAAATAATCAAGTTGCCCTACCAACTAGGCAGCAAATATTCCAAGAGGTTTCACTTGAGCTCGGTCTGGAGTCACCAACTTAACGGACTGAACAAAGAAGCAACACGAATACTCCACCTGTAAGGCACTCCATGAACCCAGCAATCAGGAGAAGCTTAGTGACTGGGGATGTCGACCCAATTTATAATCAGGCTTTGACGGCATTCCAGGTCGCATTCGCAGAGTATGCTAATATTCTCCCAGACGCTAGGCCAAAGATCCCAAAACTGAAGTTTACTTCGGCAAGTACTAACATCATTGCTGCCGTTGACAGAATTTTGGCTGATCGTTTGGCTAGCGAGATTACTGCTGCAGAGGTTCAGAGCCTCATCTACGTTGCAGCTGCCACGGTTATTCGTCTCCATAATCAACATGTTAGAGCGAATAACAGAGGTATGCGCAGAAGGACTTTACCGTTCTGGGTGTTTCGACTCAACAAAAGAGTCGAAAAGTTGAGAAAGGAGATTGGTCGTGTGACGCAAGCACTTATTGGAAATCCATCACCAAGAGTATACAGATGTGTTGCAAACATCATTGGAAAGTACCATCTGTCCAATGATATGCCAATCGAAGAAATCCTCGAGGTGCTGAAGCAGAAACTTGCGGTATGCTCCAATCGCATCCGTAGGTATCAGAAAAGCTTTCAGCGAAGGACAGACAACACCTTGTCCTTCCAGAACCAACGGTGATTCTACAAAAATCTCACCAGCTCAGATAGGGAAAGTAACCTCGATCTGGATCAGGCAGAAGACTTCTGGAGAAGTGTTTGGAGCGAATCCAGCCGTTGCAATTTAGAAGCAGCGTGGCTCCCACACCTTATACGTTCATGCGAGGCCCTCCCCGAAATGACCATGCCTGACGTAACTGAAGTCGACGTTGAAGCAGCCCTTGACAAGGCAGGTAACCGGAAGGCGCCAGGAGTTGACAAGATTCACAACTTCTGGTTGAAGCGGTTCAAGAGCACTCACAGGATATTGGCAAATCAATTTAATCAGATGATTGCCGATCCCGATTTAGTTCCACCATTTTTCACCAAGGGGATAACTTTCCTCATCCCCAAGGAGCAGGCTGTCTCTTGTCCTTCAAAATGTCGACCAATTACTTGTCTTCCTACCATCTACAAGGTCTTCACTTCAGTTCTGCGCACGAACATTTCAAAACATCTTGATGTTCATACATCATACATGCTGAGGAGCAAAAAGGATGCGCAAAAGGCTCCCGAGGCTGCAAAGAACAGCTTATAATCAATACGGTCGCTGTAACGCAGGCTGTCCATCAGAAACGAAATATCTCGACAGCCTACATCGATTATAAATCAACCTTTGACTCCATATCACATTCGTGGTTACTACAAGTGTTACGCTTGTATAAAATCAACCCGAATGTCGTTCTTCTTCTGAGAACAGTAATGAAGAATTGGAGCACGAAGCTATCGTTATCCTCACAAACATCAGGAGAGATACCAATCAGGCGTGGCATTTTCCAAGGCGACTCTCTAAGCCCACTGTGGTTTTGTTTGGCTTTGAATCCGCTATCCCATCTTTTGCATGAAAGCAAATACGGGTTCCAAGTCAAGCATGGCATGTTGTCGAAATGTACATTAAGCCATTTAATGTACATTGACGACATCAAATTGTATGCCAAAGACGAGAACCAACTTCGCTCCTTGCTGGACATCACCATCCAGTTCAGCAGGGATATCGGCATGCAGTTGGGTTTGGAAAAATGTCGCATAAAAACAATTGTTCGGGGAAAACACACCGACAACGAAGGATACAGCCAAAATAACATCCGAATTGAGGGTATGGATTCGGACGACGTCTACAAATACCTCGGCATATTGCAAGCAACAACACCTGCTGTGGCAATAATCAAATCTAAGTTGCTGGGGGAATTTGGACGGCGTCTGGATCTTGTCCTTAAAACTGAGCTGTACGGGAAATATAAAATCATGGCAATCAACACCTTCGCCATTCCCGTCCTTCTATAACTTTCGTTGTGAAACAGTGGAGTAATACTGATTTAGAATCTGTCAATAGACGGGTAAGGGTAGTTCTTGCAAACAACAACATGCACAATAGAACTGCCGTCAGGAAGGGGAGAGAGGAAGGGGGGTACTTGATTTAAAAACGTTGCACTACAATCAAGTGCATTCTCTTCGTGAGTTTTTCTATGAGAAACAATCCTCTAGCCAAATACATCAGGCTACCGTCATGGCAGATAATAAATTATCTCCTTTGAACTTGAGAAGCAGAGAATGGGATCCCATGTCGAATGTTACTTCAGTTGTTTGTTGTCAGGCATTGACATCGAAGCCTCCAACAAATGGTTGACAAACGGTGTACTGTTCTATGAGACCGAAGCATTCCTAACTTCAATTCAGGATGCTTCGCTCCCAACAAAAAATTATAAACGGTACATTCTTCACGACTCCTGTAGTCTCCAAGTCTGCTTCATATCGTCTGCCAAAGGGCCGTAGTTCCGGATTTTTTCGTGTTGTTTTTCAACAGTGTCCCGGTCCAACATCGATTATAAAGCACGCTCGTTCTTCCTTCAGAAGCAGAACTAGATCGGGTCTGTTATGATTAACACTGTGGTCAGTGGCAATAGTGTGATCACACAGTAGTTTGACCCGATCATTTTCCAAGATTCTCTGCGGAGTATACTTATAATAAGGATGGTAGGTTGCCACTAAGTTATACTTCAACGTAAGGTTTCGATGGAGAATCTTGCAGACGGAGTTATGACGATTGGTGTACTCGGTACCGCTCAACATCCTGCACGCAGATGTTATGTGCTGGATGGTCTCCTCTTCACAGTTGCATAACCTACAACTGGAGTTGGTGATTGAGGAGTCGTGAAGAATGTACCGTTTATAATTTTTTGTTGGGAGCGAAGCATCCTGAATTGAAGTTAGGAATGCTTCGGTCTCATAGAAAAGTACACCATTTGTCAATCATTTGTTAGAGGCTTCGATCTTAATGCCTGACCACAACAAATTTTTGATATGACCTCCGTGAATGGGTTTCTCTTTCCACATGTCGATCTTCTGTTGGACTGAAGTAACATCCGACATGGGATCCCATTCTCTGCTTCTCAAGTTCAAAGGAGACAATTTATTATCTGCCATGACGGTAGCTTGATGTATTTGGCTAGAGGATTGTTTCTCATAGAAAAACTCACGAAGAGAATGCACTTGATTGTAGTGCAACGTTTTTAAATCAAGTACCCCCCTTCCTCTCTCCCCTTCCTGACGGCAGTTCTATTGTGCATGTTGTTGTTTGCAAGAACTACCCTTACCCGTCTATTGACAGATTCTAAATCAGTATTACTCCACTGTTTCACAACGAAAGTTATAGAAGGACGGGAATGGCGAAGGTGTTGATTGCCATGATTTTATATTTCCCGTACAGCTCAGTTTTAAGGACAAGATCCAGACGCCGTCCAAATTCCCCCAGCAACTTAGATTTGATTATTGCCACAGCAGGTGTTGTTGCTTGCAATATGCCGAGGTATTTGTAGACGTCGTCCGAATCCATACCCTCAATTCGGATGTTATTTTGGCTGTATCCTTCGTTGTCGGTGTGTTTTCCCCGAACAATTGTTTTTATGCGACATTTTTCCAAACCCAACTGCATGCCGATATCCCTGCTGAACTGGATGGTGATGTCCAGCAAGGAGCGAAGTTGGTTCTCGTCTTTGGCATACAATTTGATGTCGTCAATGTACATTAAATGGCTTAATGTACATTTCGACAACATGCCATGCTTGACTTGGAACCCGTATTTGCTTTCATGCAAAAGATGGGATAGCGGATTCAAAGCCAAACAAAACCACAGTGGGCTTAGAGAGTCGCCTTGGAAAATGCCACGCCTGATTGGTATCTCTCCTGATATTTGTGAGGATACCGATAGCTTCGTGCTCCAATTCTTCATTACTGTTCTCAGAAGAAGAACGACATTCGGGTTGATTTTATACAAGCGTAACACTTGTAGTAATCACGAATGTGATATGGAGTCAAAGGTTGATTTATAATCGATGTAGGCTGTCGAGATATTTCGTTTCTGATGGACAGCCTGCGTTACAGCGACCGTATTGATTATAAGCTGTTCTTTGCAGCCTCGGGAGCCTTTTGCGCATCCTTTTTGCTCCTCAGCATGTATGATGTATGAACATCAAGATGTTTTGAAATGTTCGTGCGCAGAACTGAAGCGAAGACCTTGTAGATGGTAGGAAGACAAGTAATTGGTCGACATTTTGAAGGACAAGAGACAGCCTGCTCCTTGGGGATGAGGAAAGTTATCCCCTTGGTGAAAAATGGTGGAACTAAATCGGGATCGGCAATCATCTGATTAAATTGATTTGCCAATATCCTGTGAGTGCTCTTGAACCGCTTCAACCAGAAGTTGTGAATCTTGTCAACTCCTGGCGCCTTCCGGTTACCTGCCTTGTCAAGGGCTGCTTCAACGTCGACTTCAGTTACGTCAGGCATGGTCATTTCGGGGAGGGCCTCGCATGAACGTATAAGGTGTGGGAGCCACGCTGCTTCTAAATTGCAACGGCTGGATTCGCTCCAAACACTTCTCCAGAAGTCTTCTGCCTGATCCAGATCGAGGTTACTTTCCCTATCTGAGCTGGTGAGATTTTTGTAGAATCACCGTTGGTTCTGGAAGGACAAGGTGTTGTCTGTCCTTCGCTGAAAGCTTTTCTGATACCTACGGATGCGATTGGAGCATACCGCAAGTTTCTGCTTCAGCACCTCGAGGATTTCTTCGATTGGCATATCATTGGACTGATGGTAGTTTCCATTGATGTCCGCAACGCATTTGTGCACTCTTGGTGATGGATTTCCAATAAGTGCTTGCGTCACACGACCAATCTCCTTTCTCAACTTTTCGACTCTTTTGTTGAGTCGAAACACCCAGAACGGTAAAGTTCCTTTTGCGAATACCTCTGTTATTCGCTCTAAGATGTTGGTTATGGAGACGAATAACCGTGGCAGCTGCAACGTAGATGAGGCTCTGAACCTCTGCAGCAGTAATCTCGCTAGCCAAACGATCAGCCAAAATTCTGTCAACGGCAGCAATGATGTTAGTACTTGCCGAAGTAAACTTCAGTTTTGGGATCTTTGGCCTAGCGTCTGGGAGAATATTAGCATACTCTGCGAATGCGACCTGGAATGCGGTCAAAGCCTGATTATAAATTGGGTCGACATCCCCAGTTACTAAGCTTCTCCTGACTATTGGATTCATGGAGTGCCTTACAGGTGAATTACCTGTGTTACTCCTTTGACTAGTCCGGTAATTTGATGACTCCAGACCGAGCTCAAGTGAAACCTCTTGGAAGATTTGTTGCCTACTTGGTAAGGCAACTCGGTTGTTATTCACGATCTCCCGGTACTGGTTGACGACGTTCTGTTCCGGAACATGACTTAGCCCCGGAAATCGGGTTATGAACGCGTCATGTAGTCGATGTCTGTACCCTGATGGATTCCGTTTCAAATCCGTGACACGGTAATAGGCGCGGACGATAAATTCGTTGAGTTGGTTCGTCCAAACCATACGACGCCTAGGTCTCCCGTCCTTGGTGGTTGACTGCATAACCGCCAAAACATCCAAGGGTTCGCCGCTCTGATGTTGTTGAACGACTCTTAACCGTGTTGGGTACTGTCTTCGTCTCCCTGGGGTCCCATTAAAAGAATTTAAATTGTTTTCCCCAATTTTATTCCCACGAGTATTGGGGAAGCAGTCAACCCGCAACAGAGCCCCAATGTTGCAATGCCCCATGGTTACCTCAAAAGGTAGGGAAGGTATTTGGAGGGGAGTCGCTGAAATACAGTGTAACGTCACTGCAATTCATCCGATAGGCGCGTCGATCCCTTCACCCCGGATTACGGATTTTTTAAGGAGGTTTACTCCCCCTGAATGGAAAGAATCTGTAAGGGAGGACGAACACAAAGGGAAACGTTCTGCTTGTCCACGGCTACTTATTTACAAGATTAACTTGCGATATTCGTAGCTGACCCGATGGGTCATGTCATTATCCGCAACCCATGGCACGCGCCTGGTTGCATGCAGCTCTGCGTTTGCAACTCAGGTGAGGATAAACCTGCTACGCCAGGAAAAATTAAATTAAAATTAAATTAAAATTATATGTATATATATATGCCTCTTGTCCTTCAAAATGTCGACCAATTACTTGTCTTCCTACCATCTACAAGGTCTACACTTCAGTTCTGCGCACGAACATCTCAAAACATCTTAATGTTCATAAATTGATAGCTGAGGAGGAAAAAGGATGCGCAAAAGGCTCCCGAGGCTGCAAAGAACAGCTTATAATCAATACGGTAGCTGTAACGCAGGCTGTCCATCAGAAACGAAATATCTCGACAGCCTACATCGATTATAAATCAACCTTTGACTCCATATCACATTCGTGGTTACTACAAGTGTTACGCTTGTATAAAATCAACCCGAATGTCGTTCTTCTTCTGAGAACAGTAATGAAGAATTGGAGCACGAAGCTACCGGTATCCTCACGAATATCAGGAGAGATACCAATCAGGCGTGGCATTTTCCAAGGCGACTCTCTAAGCCCACTGTGGTTTTGTTTGGCTCTGAATCCGTTATCCCATCTTTTGCATGAAAGCAAATACGGGTTCCAAGTCAAGCATGGCATGTTGTCGAAATGTACATTAAGCCATTTAATGTACATTGACGACATCAAATTGTATGCCAAAGACGAGAACCAACTTCGCTCCTTGCTGGACATCACCATCCAGTTCAGCAGCGATATCGGTATGCAGTTGGGTTTGGAGAAATGTCGCATAAAAACAATTGTTCGGGGAAAACACACCGACAACGAAGGATACAGCCGAAATAACATCCGAATTGAGGGTATAGATTCGGACGACGTCTACAAATACCTCGGCATATTGCAAGCAACAACACCTGCTGTGGCAATAATCAAATCTAAGTTGCTGGGGGAATTTGGACGGCGTCTGGATCTTGTCTTTAAAACTGAGCTGTACGGGAAAAATAAAATCATGGCAATCAACACCTTCGCCATTCCCGTCCTTCTATACACTCCCGGTGTGAAACAGTGGAGTAATACTGATTTAGAATCTGTCAATAGACGGGTAAGGGTAGTTCTTGCAAACAACAACATGCACAATAGAGCTGCCGAAAAATTGAGGATCACTATCCCACGTCATCAGGGAGGAAGGGGGGTACTTGATTTAAAAACGTTGCACTACAATCAAGTGCATTCTCTTCGTGAGTTTTTCTATGAGAAACAATCCTCTAGCCAAATACATCAAGCTACCGTCATGGCAGATAATAAATTATCTCCTTTGAACTTGAGAAGCAGAGAATGGGATCCCATGTCGGATGTTACTTCAGTCCTACAGAAGATCGACATGTGGAAAGAGAAACCCATTCACGGAGGTCATATCAAAAATTTGTTGTGGTCAGGCATTGAGATCGAAGCCTCCAACAAATGGTTGACAAATGGTGTACTCTTCTATGAGACCGAAGCATTCCTAACTTCAATTCAGGATGCTTCGCTCCCAACAAAAAATTATAAACGGTACATTCTTCACGACTCCTCAATCACCAACTCCAGTTGTAGGTTATGCAACTGTGAAGAGGGGACCATCCAGCACATAACATCTGCGTGCAGGATGTTGAGCGGTACCGAGTACACCAATCGTCATAACTCCGTCTGCAAGATTCTCCATCGAAACCTTGCGTTGAAATATAACTTAGTGGCAACCTACCATCCTTATTATAAGTATACTCCGCAGAAAATCTTGGAAAATGATCGGGTCAAACTACTGTGTGATCACACTATTGCCACCGACCACAGTGTTAATCATAACAGACCCGATCTAGTTTTGCTTCTGAAGGAAGAACGAGCGTGCTTTATAATCTATGTAGCCGTACCGTTGGACCGGAACACTGTTGAAAAACAGCACGAAAAAATCCGGAACTACGGCCCCTTGGCAGACGATGTGAAGCAGACCTGGAGACTACAAAAGATCAAAATAGTCCCAGTAGTAATTTCAGCGACGGGATTAGTCCCGCAGAACTTACATAAAGCGCTGAAAACGCTCGATCTTAGGGCTGGACTATACATGGAGATGCAAAAAGCGGTTATCCTTGCAACCTGTGCTATAGTCCGAAGAGTCCTGTCCGGTAACAATCTGACCTAATGGGTTTCAGTCTTGATTCGCACTGTCTTCGATATAAGATCCATGTCTCTGTAGTGTAGAACCTCCGCGTCATTGGCTGAAGTGTTTGCGACAATCGGGATGTAGTAATACATTTTTGCATGGTCGCACACACTTTGCGTTAAAACGCATCATCGCTGTGATGCGGGCCATCCTTAGGTTGGTCGCCCCTTGGTCCGGTTGGGCGGGAAGAGGGTCCGTGGGCTTTTTTAACTATATTTTAATTTTATTTAGTTAATTGAAATTTTACTTTAGGTCAGTAAACACGGTGGTAAAAATAAAATTTAAATCACCGGAAGAGACGGTGTCGAGGTGTTTGTATAGGTGGATCTCTTTTCGCTTGCTCTCCGCTCTCTCTCTCTTTTAGCGAGCTTTTCACTTTGGAGTACGTCGTTAGTGTTTCGTTTTCGCTCGTGCGGTCATTTGTAGGTGCGGACTGCTATATCGTTTAGGGATTTAGCTGAAGTCGGTATTACTGCGGTTCCCTTCCCACAAATTCGCGTCGTCGTTTTAGCTTTCTGGAATGTCGGTTGACGGCAAAGACGCGGCAGGCCCATGGGACCTGCAAGTGACCGCCCTCGCCGTGGGCGTCCCTCCGTTTCGGCGGCGGAACCCGAAACTGTGGTTCGTGCATTTGGAAGCACAGTTCCAGATGTGCGAGATCACAGCGGAAGCGACCCGTTTCAATCACGCGGCGGTCGGCCTTGACGAGGAGTCCATCGTGCTGGTGTCCGAAGTAGTGAAATCGGCTTCGTACTCACTGCTCGAGACCGAATTGATCAGGTGTCTGTCAGTAAATGAGTCGGCAAAACTGGATCACTTGCTGGCAGGCCTAACGTTGATCGAACTCCCAGCCAATTGCTGCGTGAAATGAAGCAATCGACGACGAATTGATGAAGTCCCTTTGGATGCGTCGGCTCCCGGAAGGCATCCGGGCGGTCCTCACGTGCGTCTCAGGTTCCTTGGAGGCACTGGCAGCTGTGGCCGACAAAGTGCATGAGGTGCACGTACACCCGACAATAGCGGCCGTTCAACAGCCATCGGACGAGGTGGACCTCTTAAGGTGCGAGATAGCCGTCTTAACAGCCAGTGTGGCCGAGATGCGGGCGAAGCTGGGCGCTCAGCGTTCGGGCGCCAGATCACGAGCTCACTCGCGGTCTGTCACTTGAAAAGGGCGATCAGGTAGCAGGTCGTCAGGACAGTCCACGGACCGAGGGATTTGCTTGTACTATCGTAGGTTCGGCGATAAAGCCACTAAATATACACATCCCTTGTAAGTTCACGCCTGCCGCAAAAAACTAGGTCAGCGGGGGTACTGGCCACGGCCACCCAGAACGTAGCGCCACGTCGCCTAACAATTTACGATCCTCTCAGCAGGCGCAACTTCCTCGTGGATACTAGTGCGGAAGCTTCGGTTCTTCCCATACCCCAACACCATAAACAATTTCCACAATCATTGAAATTAGCAGCGGCAAATTCCTCCCGTATCAACACCTACGGTTATAGGCAAGTGGACGTGAATCTTGGCTTGCGTAGGACATTTTCATGCCGTTTCATCCTGGCGGATGTCAACTTCCCTGTACTAGGCGCAAACTTCTTGTGTCACTATGAATTGCTGATAGAATTGCAAAACAAGTCTCTTATAGATTCCACGATCAACGTTAACTCGTCGGGACAAATGGTATCTCAACCAGGCAATAATCTTTCAGCTCTTTTAGAAGGCATTACCGACTCTCGTGTTCGGGCACTTCTCCAAAAGTTCAGCCAGATTACTACCCAGTGTGGTCTCTCCAAACCAGTGAAACACAATGTGCATCACATTAACACTACTGGTCCCTCGTTCTTCTCGAAGGTGCGTCCTCTACCATCCCAGAAACTGGCTATTGCGCGGGAAGAATTTGAACAACTCGTTCAACAGGGTATCAGCAAGCCCTCAAACAGCTGTTGGTCTTCCCCACTCCATATGGTCCCTAAGCCAAACGGTGAATAGCGCCCATGTGGGGATTACAGAAAACTAAATGCTCACACTGTTCCTGACCGACATCCAATTCCACTTATCCATGACTTTGCGCATCACCTTGCGAATTGACGCATTTTTTCGACCTTGGACTTAGCCAAGACTTATCATCAAATCCCTGTAGCTCCTGAAGACATTCCAAAGACGGCAATATGCACACCCTTTGGACTCTTCGAGTTCACCCGAATGACTTTCGGATTGTGCAATGCGGCGCAAACCTTTCAAAGGTTTATTCACTCAGTCCTGCGAAACCTCGATTTCTGTTTCGTATACTTGGATGATGTTTTGGTAGCTTCTTCCACTGAGTCTGAGCACTTAGCCCATCTCAAGCGCATTTTTCAACGTCTCTTTGAGGCCGGTTTAGTCCTAAACGTTGAGAAATGCAAATTCCTTCAAAAACAGGTGAGATTCCGCGACCACTCCATTTCTCCTGAAGGAATGCAGCCCGACTCAGACAAGGTGCAAGCGATTACAAGCTGCCCGCGTCCTAAAATTGTAAAGGATTTGCGGAGGTTCTTGGGCATGCTAAACTTCTATCGTCGTTTCCTGTACAAGGCCGCCCAACACCAACCCGTTTTGAACGCGTACGTGTCTGGCCCCAAAACTAAGGACACACGAGAGATCGTGTGGTCTGAAGGGGCTATCCGCGCGTTCAATAAATCCCGACAGCAACTGGCCGACGCTACACTCTTGGCATTTCCTCTGCAAGATGCACCTCTAGCCGTTTTTGTTGATGCCTCTGATACCGCATTAGGTGCTGCTCTTCACCAAAAGGTAAATCACGTCTGGCAACCGTTGAGCTTCTTCTCTAGGCAGTTGAACCTCGCTCAACGGAACTACAGTACCTACGATCGTGAACTGCTCGCCGCGTACTTGAACATCAAATCTCCCTTGAAGGCAGGCCGTTCACAGTGTTCACGGACCATAAGCCTCTTACATATGCTTTGAAACAAAAGCCCGACAAAGCGTCCCCTCGTCAGCTTCGACATTTGGGCTTTATAAGCGAGTTTACCTCAGACATCTAGCACGTGTCCGGCAAGGACAACATACTTGCTGACGCTTTGTCTCGTGCCTCCGAGGTTAACATCCCCGCCGCACTTGACTTCTCGGCTATTGCCAAGGCGCAAGAGGATGACGCAGTACTTCAGAGCCTCAAATCCAACCCCAAGTACAAATTTCGGGAGTTGCCCATCTTCGGCTCGAAACTTTTTCTATGCTGCGAAGGCTCGGAAAAGGGATCTCGGCCTTTCATTCCGGCCACCTTTCGCAAGGAAGTGTTCCATGCGGTTCACGACTTAGCACATCGAGGCATCAGGAAAACAAATCGGTTAGTCGCCGAGAAATACTTCTGGCCCTCCATGAACAAGGATGTCAATTCCTGGGCCAGAGAGTGCATTGCATGCGAAAAGTGTAAAGTCACCAGGCATGTAAGGAAAGAAGTGGGCTCATTCCCCCGCACTACTAAGCGGTTCCACACAATACACCTCGACATAATAGGGCCTTTGCGAGACTCGCACGGTTACAAATATTGCCTCACAATCTAAGACAGGTTTACGCGGTGGCCTGAGGCAATACCTCTGAAAGACATTACGGCGCAATCTTGTGCCGAAGCCCTCTGCCGAGAGTGGATACCTCGCTTTGGCGTCCCTGCAGTGGTCATCACTGACCAGGGAATACAATTTGAGTCCACCCTTTTCTCGGAGTTAGGCAAACTCCTGGGTTTTAAACGCCAGCGGACTACTGCATACCACCCGCAATCCAATGGGATGCTAGAACGTTGGCACCGGACGCTGAAAGCCGCCATTATGGCACGCGACGATCCTTCCTGGACTCAAGTCTTGCCTCTCTTCCTACTCGGATTACGTACAACCCGCCGAGAGGAATTTGCTGCCAGCCCCGCGGAGCTGGTATACGGGGAGAAGCCAAGACTCCCAAGCGATCCGGCCTTTGACAAGAGATCGGGCCTCACAGAGTCGGGGTTGGTGCGTCTACTGAGAGACAATCTCCGACGCATCAAGGCCACTCCTCCTACCAACACTCGTCCGCGACTGTCTGTTCGCCCAAGGAACTGGACACGTGTACGCACGTCCTGGTCAGGATGGATGCCGTCCGGAAGCCGCTGCAGCCTCCTTATGAGGGCCCATACCGCGTTCTCGAGCGGGGAGAACATTTCTTCCAGCTCGAGATCGGTGGACACAAAAAGACGGTCTCCCTGTCCAGGCTGAAGCCCGTGTGCACCCCTAAACAACGGCGCGTTCGCTTCAAGAACTGATGGCGAACACAGTTCCGGATTCGGGCGCTGCAACCCCTCAGTTTCATTTGGGGGCGGAGTGATGTGGCGCGGCAGGATTCGCGGCATTCGAAATTTATTTCGAATGTTGCGGATGCGAGCGGAGAAATGACGCCACCGGCGCACTACACTCAGCTTAGACCTCGCCACAGGAGTGGAGAGCAGAGTGCCATGACTTGACGGCAGGACATAGAAAAAAGAAAAACAATGGGGAGCCTTCCGCCAGCCGTCAGATGAAATAAATATAATCAGATTTATTAATTATGTAATATAACTGTAATTTAACAAAAAATGAAACGACTAACAAGAATAATTAATTTGTTATTATAATGTGTCGAATTTATCAAGAAATTATTAAATATATATAACTATAATATATTAGATACATTATACATGCACTAGTCCAAATCACAGGTCAAAGCAATGCAGGAGATGCGGAGTGGGAGGCCATATCAGCAAGGACTGCGGAGCTGACCCAAATTGTCTACTGTGCAAAGGAAAGGAGGGTGTGGATCATCGGCACATTGGAGGCAGCAGCAGGTGCCCGGAATACAGGAAAGCCCTTAGCACAAATCGCAGATGAGGTTGATACAAATCAACCTCAACCACTGCGAGGCGGCGCTGGATCTACTCGCACAAACCATCCGCGAGAAAAACATCGATGTGGCCATACTAAGTGATCCATACCGAAACCGCGGTGGTAGCGTTTGGGTCAAAGACCAAACGGGGCAAGCAGCGCTGTGGACTTGTGGAGAACAAGCCTTCCAGGAAATAATGCAGCACCCGGAGGAGGGCTTCATCAGAGCGAAGGTGAAGGGCATCCACATCTGTAGCTGCTATGCTCCACCCAGCGCTACACTCGTCGAGTATGAGCGGATGCTTGCTGCTCTTGTTTTGGATGCAAGAGGACGTTGGCCGACCATAATAGCCGGCAGCCGGACAACCAATGTGAGGGGACATGTTCTCCTCGACGCATTCGCGTCACCCGATGGGTGACGGAAGCATGCGATGCTACTATGCCCAGAAGGCAATTGCTCCTCAGTAAGCAACCCAACTACTGGTGGAACAACCAATGTGAGGGGACGTGTTCTCCTCGAAGCATTTGCGTCACCCGATGGGTGACGGAAGCATGTGATGCTACTATGCCCAGAAGGCGATTGCTCCTCAGTAAGCAACCCAACTACTGGTGAAACAACGACATCGCATAAACCCTTAGGGCGAGACTTACAGAGTGGTAATGAAAAGTTTGCGGAAATCACCCCAGGTGACCTGTACGCGCCTCTTGAAACAGATTGTTACCACTCTGTTCCCTCACCACGAAAATAGGGGAAGGCAAATGGTCGTCCAGCTAAATGACGGCGTAATACCTCCTGTAACTGTGGGGGAGCTGCGGGAAATATGTGGAAGGTTCGGTGACAACAAGGGCCCAGGTTTGGATGGCATCCCCAACCGAGCTTTGAAGCTGGCAGAGAAGACTAGGCCCGACCTTTTCGCCAACATCTTCGAGAGCCCAGCGGAAAAAGCAAAAGTTGGTGTTGCTTCCGAAGCCTGGCAAGCCACCTGGAAACCCAGCGTCGTATCGTCCTCTCTGCCTGTTGGATACAATGGGGAAGATGATGGACGGAGTCATCTACAACAGACTCCTGCCCATCGTCGGACTCAGCAATGGTTTGTCGGAACGCCAGTTTGGTTTCCAACGCGCCCACCCTACGGTGGACCCAATTAACATGGTGATAAACCTGGTAAAAGGTGCACTGATTTCTTGCGGCTGATATGCCTTGGTGGCATTGGATGTCAAAAACGCATTCAACTCGGCCAACTGGAGTAGAATTAAAGGGCCGTTGGCTGACATAGGTGTCCCCGAATATTTAGCGAATTTCGTGGAAAACTATCTGCGGAGATGAACGGCCTCTGAATCGTCCCATCATGATCCTACAAGCACTCCCCCACGAGCTTACGTCCGCTTCTGAGCAGAGCTCCTTAAAGCATTTCCTCTTGCTTCGCTGGATAGCAAGCTTGATGGTTTCGAGGGCTGCCTTATAGGCGCACTCTTTCTGCCCCTGGTGGCAGGCTGATCGAAGGCGGTCAGTTCATCATTCCACCAGTAGTTTGGTCTTCTACTGGGGAATGAGCACCTCCTAGGCATGGACGCGTCATATGCTTTGGCGATGCATTGAGAAAGATGAACGTTTCTTTCCGTAGAGGCGCCTGCTTTATCAGGTCGATCTAACCACACCTCTACGAAGGTCTGCTCATCCGAAGATTTTGAGACCAACCTGAAATCTTTTCCGGTTTCGGGCATGATAGCTCTTTGCCCTGTGGCTCGACACATATCTCAAGGACACATGTCTCAAAGAAGATTGCCCAGTTATCGCTGTGGGTGTAGCGTTCGCTGACGCACCAGGACATACCACGCGCCAGCGAAGGGCTGACAAAGGTCTGGTCTACAACCAAGCCTGACCCCCATTCTGAAAGGTGCTTAAACCAACTTCGTTAGCCAAAACTATGTCCATCTGTGCAAAAGCTTCTAATAAACTGAGCCTCCTAGTATTTGATTCTCTACTACCCCACTCTAGGGCCAAAGCATTGAAATCACCAGCAATTACCTTTGGACTTCGCCCCCTCGCATTGAGAACAGGATTATCAAGCATTATCGAATTCATACAGTGTCAAACTTGGTGGGGCGTAGCAGCTGTATACATATACACCACTTATTTTCGTCCACACAAAGGCACTGGCTGCCTGACTTGCAGTACATTGTATGGCCTGTCGACCGTAAGCCCATATCGCCGCTCCACCAGTCGAATCTGAGACCCATATACCACCGTGACGGTTTCTGTACGGTTAACTTATGATGGCTATTTCCATCTCCGTGACACGCATGTTTCTCAGAGACGGCTATAGCGATTGACACCAAATTTCGTAGAAAGGTGGGAACTGTGAACGCTCACACATACAGTGAGTTACATCCTTTTACGTTGAATTTAAGAGGGGTCCGCATACATGTAAAAGGGGTGTGTAACTTTTTTTTCATCAAATATAGTCTGAAGCCGGTCTTAATTTTGACATTTGTTTGTGTTGTGTTGTGTTTTGAAAAAAATTATGAGGCTGCCACTATATGGTGCCTGGGCTTCAATACCGATATGTGTTCAGATAAAGTTAATAATAGTATATTACTATATTTTTTTGTAATTGGCTGAAAACCCCCCTTAAATTCATCTTAGCACCACGAAATTTAGCAGTAATGCAGGCTATAATGCAGGGCATGATTTTACCGAGCTTGGTGGCAATCGCACTATTCCTAACAAAGTTATAATACGTCAAAGTTGTTGCTTCTTTGAAAATTGGAGACTATGAGTGTCAATATCACCCGAAAGTAGACACTCTCCCATAATATGTGGATATATTACATGCTACATACTAAGAAATACACAAAACCTTTCGTACCTGAAGCGTCCAGCTTCCGGTTTCCCGACTTGTTTCACAGGAAATATTTTTGCTCTTTCTGTGATAGAGTGATGCATCACAGGTCCCACAAATGTGAAGTGTACATGTGGCGCGGCAGGATTCGAAATTTATTTCGAATGTTGTGGATGCGAACAAATCGATGACGCGGAACTCTCCACTTTTTAGAACTCGCCACGGGAGCGGTGGACTAGCGGTGAGAAAGTGCCGTTGGTTGGGACAGGAAAAGACCGCATGGAAATAAGTCGGTCTCTTCTGCCTCTAACCTTGCGATAGACGGTTGTCTTGTGGTACAGTGTTTGATAATTAATTTAAACTCTTTCGTTCCAATAAGTGGATTTTTCATTCGTAATTTCGTTACACTCTTACGTTCCAATTAGTGATTTTTTCATTCGTTATTTCCTTAAACTCTTTCGTTCCAATTAGTGGATTTTTCATCCGTAATTTCCTTAAACTGTTTCGTTACAATTAGTGGAGTTTTAGTTTGTTCATAGAGAGTATCGATATGTATAAATCATTCTGATCGAGTATTTACGGTTGTTTCCTTATTCATTTTTTTTTGGGAATTCTGCGTTCGATGCGAAAGTGGAATTGCACAGTGAGCTTAACGAGCCAGGTCGCTAGGACTAGCCGAATGAGAAAGTAAAACTAAAGTGGTGGTAATTGAATTTTAATTTATTTTAATTGAATTTATTTATTGAAAAGTCAATAAATATTATACCCGCTGCAGGAGACGGCGCGGAGGTCTTTAAAGTGCTCGTCATCGTTGGTTGTTCGCTCTCTGGGCGAAGTTCTGGAAAGTGATTTCGGTCTGCTCTTAAAAGCGTCCTCTTCGGTGGAGATTTCTTTGTGCGTGCCTGCATTTGTGGGTTCGCCCTGCCGTGCCGACTAGAACAGTTTCACCGCGTCTTCGCTTTAACACTCGCGTCGTAAGTAGTTTTCTTTTTGTTAGTCAAGATGTCGATCGACAACAAAGACGCAGCAGGCTCATCGGACCCGGAAGCGACCGCCCTCGACGTGCGTGTTCCTCCATTTTGGCGGCGGAACCCGGAGCTGTGGTTCATACATTCGGAAGCGCAGTTCCAAATGTCCGGAATCACATCGGACACGACCCGCTTCAACTATGCGGTGGTCGATTCTTCTGGTGTCTGACGTAGTGAAGTCGGCATCATACTCGCAGCTCAAGAGTGAGTTGATCGAGCTCCTGTCGGCAACCGAGTCGGCAAAATTAGACCACTTGCTGGCGGGTTTAACGTTGGGTGATCGAACTCCCAGCTAATTGCTTCGCGAAATGAGGCAATTGGGTGGGAGCAAGATCGGCGATGACCTGATCAAGTCGCTCTGGCTGCGATGGCTCCCGGAGGGCACCCAGGCGATCCTTGCTTGCGTCTCCGGTTCCTTGGAGGAACTGGCAACGACGGCTGATCAGGTGCAGGAGGTGTACGTACGCCCAACCATGGCGGCCGTTCAACCACAGTCGGATGAGGTGAGCGACTTGATGCGAGAGATAGCCGCTTTAACAGCCAGTGTGGCGGATATGCGGCGACGTTGGACGCTCAGCGTTCGGGTGCCAGATCGCGAGCTCGCTCACGGTCTGCCACTCGAAATGGATGTTCGGGTAGCAGGTCGTCAAGACAGCCTGCGGACAAAGGTATTTGCTGGTACCATCTTAGATTCGGAGATAAAGCGACAAGATGTACTCTACCGTGTAAATTCGCGCCTACCGCAAAAAACTAGGTCCGCCGGGGGTCTTGGCGACGGTCACCCACAACGCAGCGCCACGCCGTCTAACTATTTTCGACCCCCTCAGCAGGCGCAGCTACCTCGTCGGTACTGGTGCGGAAGTTTCGGTTCTCCCCGTACCTCGGGAACATCAACTTTACCCACAGCCGCTCAAACTGGCGGCAACAGATTCCTCCCGCATCAACACATACGGGTATAGGCAAGTGAGTCTTGGCTTGCGTAGGACGTTTTCGTGGCGTTTCATCCTGGCGGATGTCAGCTTGCCCATATTAGGCGCAGACTTATTGTGTCACTATGGGTTGCTGGTGGACCTGCAATATAAGACTTATAGACCCCACGACCAACCTTAATTCGTCGGGCCAAATGGTATCACACGCTGACAATAACCTTTCCGTTCTTTTGGAAGACATCACCGACTCTCGTGTTCGGACACTCATCCAAAAGTTCAGCCAGATTACTACCCAGTGTAGTCTCTCAAAACCAGTGAAGCACAATGTGGTTCCCCGAAGTTCCCCGAACTTCTCGAAGGTGCGTCTTCTACCATCCCAGAAACTGTCTATTGCGCGGAAAGAATTTAAACAACTCGTTCAACAGGGTATCTGCAGGCCCTCAAACAGCTGTTGGTCTTCCCCACTGCAAATGGTCCCTAAGGCAAATGGCGAATGGTGCCCCTGTGGGCATTACAGAAGGCTAAATGCTCACACTGTTCCTGACCGATATCCAATTCCCCTCATCCACGGCTTTCCGCATCACCTCGCGAATTGACGCATCTTTTCGACCTTGGACTTAGCCAAGGCTTATCACCAAATTCCAGTAGCTCCTGAAGACATTCCAAAGACGGCAATATGCACACCCTTTGGACTCTTTGAGTTCACCCGAATGACTTTCGGATTGTGCAATGCGGCGCAAACCTTTCAAAGGTTCATTCACTCAGTCCTGCGAAACCTCGATTTCTGTTTCGTATATTTGGATGATGTTTCGGTAGCTTCTTCCACTGAGCCTGAGCACTTGGCCCATTTCGAGTGCATTTTTCAACGTCTCCTTGAGGCCGGTTTAGTCCTAAACGTTGAGAAATGCAAATTTCTTCAAAAACAGGTGAGATTCCTCGGCCACTCCATTTCCCCTGAAGGAATTCAGCCCGACTCAGACAAGGTGCAAGCGATAACAAGCTTCCCGCGTCCAAAGACAGTGAAGGAGTTGAGGAGGTTCTTGGGCCGTCGTTTCCTGCCCAAGGCCGTCCATTACCAGTCCGTTTTGAACGCATACTTGTCTGGCCCCAAAACTAAGGACACACGAGGGATCGTCTGGTCTGAAGAGGCTATCCGCGCGTTTGACAAATCTCGTCAACAACTGGCCGACGCTACACTTTTGGCATTTCCTCTACAAGATGCACCCCTAGCCGTTTTTGTTGATGCCTCGGACATCGCAGTAGGTGCTGCCCTTCACCTTGAGCTTCTTCTCGAAGCAGTTGACAACGGAATTGCAATACCTACGATCGCGAACTGCTCGCGCGTACTTGAGCATCAAATACTTCCGCTTCTCCCTAGAAGGCAGGCCGTTCACAGTGTTCACGGACCATAAGCCTCTCACATATGCTTGGAAACAAAAGCCCGACGAAGCGTCCCCTCGTCAGCTTCGATACCTGAACTTTATAAGCCAGTTTACGTCAGACATCCAGCACGTGTCGGCAAGGACAACATAGTTGCTGACGCTTTGTCTCGTGTCTCCGAGGGTAACATCCCCGCCTCACCCGATTTCTCGGCTATTGCCAAGGCGCAGGAGGATGACGCAGCACTTTAGAGCCTCAAATCCAACCCCAAATATAAATTTCGGGAGTTGCCCATCTTCGGCTCGAACCTTTTTCTATGCTGCGAAGACTCGGAAAAGGGACCTTTTTTTTTTGCGAGGCTCGCACGGTTACAATTATTGCCTTACAATCATCGACAGATTCACGCGGTGGCCTGAGGCAATACCTCTGAAAGACATTACGGCGCAATCTTGTGCCGAAGCCCTCTGCCGAGAGTGGATACCTCGCTTTGGCGTCCCTGCAGTGGTCATCACTGACCAGGGAATGCAATTTGAGTCCACCCTTTTCTCGGAGTTAGGCAAACTCCTGGGTTTTAAACGCCAGCGGACTACTGCGTACCACCCGCAATCCAATGGGATGTTAGAACGTTGGCACTGGACGCTGAAAGCCGCCATTATGGCACGCGACGATCCTTCCTGGACTCAAGTCTTGCCTCTCGTCCTACTCGGCCTACGTACAACCCGCCGAGAGGAATTTGCTGCCAGCCCCGCGGAGCTGGTATACGGGGAGAACCCAAGACTCCCAAGCGATCCGGTCTTCGACAAGAGATCGGGTCTCACAGAGTTGGGGTTGGTGCGTCTGCTGAGAGATAATCTCCGACGCATCAAAGCCTCACCACCCACCCGACACTCGTCCACACCTGCTTGTTCGCCCAAGGAACTGGACACGTGTACGCACGTCCTGGTCAGGACGGATGCCGTCCTGAAGCCGCTGCAGCCTCCATATGAGAGCCCGTACCGCGTTCTCGAGCGGGGAGAAAATTTCTTCCAGCTCGAGATCAGTGGACACAAAAAAGCGGTCTCTCTGACCAGGCTGAAACCCGTATGCGCCCCGAAGCAGCGTCGTGTCCGCTTTGTGAATTGACGGTGAACGAAGTTCCGGGATCGAGCGCCGAAACCCCCTAGGTTTCATCTGGGGGCGGAGCGATGTGGCGGGGCAGGATTCGCAGGATTCGAAATTTATTTCGGATGTTGCGAATGCGAACAAATAGATGGCGCGGAACTCTCCGCTTTTTAGAACTCGCCACGGGAGTGGAGGACTAGCGGTGAGAAAGTGCCGTTGGTTGGGACAGGAAAAGACCGCATGGAAATAAGTCGGTCTCTTCTACCTCTAACCTTGCGATGGACGGTTGTCTTGCGGTGCAGCGTTTGATAATTAATTTAAACTCTTTCGTTCCAATAAGTGGATTTTTCCTTCGTAATTTCCCTAAACTCTTTCGTTCCAATTAGTGAATTTTTCATTCGTAATTTCCTTAAATTCTTTCGTTACAATTAGTGGAGTTTTAGTTTGTTCATGGAGAGTATCGATATGTGTAAATCATTCTGATCAAGTATTTACGGTTGTTTTCTTATTCATTGTTTTGGGAATTCGGCGCTCGATGCGAAAGTGGAATTGTACAGTAAGCTTAACGAGCCAGGTCGCTAGGACTAGCCGAATAAGGAAGTAAAACTAAATACATACTGCCTTTCATCACCCCCATGTGCTTTTGTCGGAATGTTGGTAAACTGTGATGCGTGTAATCGTGCGTTCAGGGGCGAAAACTGCTCCAGTAACCATATTCAGAATAAAGTTACTGATAAAACAGTTTGGGATACATTTAAAATATGCACTAATCTCGAGAAAAGAGGGAAAGGAAAATTATAAATGCGACGAGTTCTATTGCCAGGCCTGCTCAAGAATTGTTCCGTCAGAACATTTATGCTATATAAAACGGTATAGAGGCAGTGCTGAAAAAAAATTCTCAATAATATTTTTTGATTGTGAAGTCACTCAAGATACGCCTAACTGTACCAATTCTTTCGTGCATGTTGTATACTTAACTGTGGCACAGCAGGTTTGTTACCCTTGTTATAATAATTCAAATATACAAAAGCAATGCAATGTGTGTGGGGTCAGGGAGCATGTATTTGAATACGATAAAAATGAAACAGATGTAGTTGGGAGGTTTTACATTTACATTTACATTACTCTCTCTTAAATTTCCTAGTATCTTTGACATTAAAGATCATTCCAAGAGATACCGCCCTTACTATTTTAATACGGTAGATAATATCGATTATGTTGTCAAATTCCCTTCTGTATAAATGTATGGGCATAATACTATGAAGGTAAAGGAAAGATATGACTTCATCCAGTGTTATAATATAATATCCCAAAGAGTCTTTGAGTATAAGAAAGAGATGTTAATGTATTGTAAAAAAGACGTCAATATTTCGCGATTGGGGTGTAGCAAATTCATGCGAGAATTTCTTAAAATAACAGGTATAAATCCCTTAAGGGGGTCATCCCGTGTGTCGGATCCGCGGAATCGAATTTTTTGGCATCAATTGTATCTAGATACACTGCAGAATATATGGGCAAAATAATTTTTGATGTTCGGAGTCATTCGGAAATTATAGTGTTAAACACGTAATAAGTCACATGCCAGATTTATGTCGATGGCCGTAATAAAGCCCGTATTTATCGGTCCGAATGACGTTCGAATGACTTCGCTAAAAGGTCAAGAATTGAAGCCAAGACTATACATACGGCTTATACAACAGGTTTTGCGCGTATGAAACTTTACTTGGCTCTAAAAAAGTCAGTAAAAATATTCTCTACTGCGACACAGATAGTTTAATCTTCATAGATAGCAAAACTAACCCTGTGATTTTTCCAATGTCCGACTTTCTAGGGGATCTAACGAACGAGGAACTGTTTTGGGAAAGAATCTTATATAACCGAATTTGTTAGCACTGGTCCAAAGATTTACGGTCTTAAGATTGAAACGGGTTTGGGTACTGAACATGTTGTGAACTGTAAAGGGATAACGATAAAATTCGAAAATTCAAAAGTTGTTAATTTTGATCACTTGACTGGTGACTATGGGGGGATTCAATCTGCGTGGTAAATGATATATGTAATAGCAAAATTAAACGCAAGCGGTCTGGTGTTTTAATCTCAACGACGGAAAATAAACATTTACAATTCACATTTGATAAAAGAGTTGTTACGGAAGAAAATTTTCCATACCCATTTGGGTTCAAACGGGCCCGAATACAGACCGAATAATAAGCTACCTCCTGGGTTCATTTGTGTTTTAAAAGACTACATCTTATTCTTTTTCTTCAGCCTTTGTCCCATGTTTTAAAAGACTACATAGTATTGTGAAATTCATTATTAGTTAAGTTGGGAAATACAGACATTACGTAATATTGTTAATAGTAGAAGATGCAACTCAGTATTGTGAAATTCATATAGCGCTGTTTAAGGATTATCCGACATTGTGAAATGGGATATATGTATTTAGGGGTATTTTTTTTTTCACAAGTTGTGAAATACAGATAAGATATTACATTCATTGGTTTTCAAAATTGCAGAATATACTGGAACTCATAGCAAATGGTAATATGAGTATAATGTAAGCTGGTTACATCGACTTCAACATGTAAAAAATATATAAATATTAGAAAAAACAGTTAAAACAGTTTATTTTGCTTCACCTCTTTATATAAACAACATATCCAGGTTTATTGTAGATGTTCAATACGTCTCCGGGAATGATTGTCATTTTTCCGTTAGAAAACTAGCCACCCTACCTTTCGAATCAATCTGTCCTACGCTTTATATTTTTGCATCACCATATCCGCAACAGGAGTTATGATCAAGAGCTAATCAACAAAATGAATTTGAAGCGGCAAACATAAATGGTTTAGAGTGGGATGAAGGAGAGACTAACTACAACAATCTACCAGGAATATTAGAGCATTTCGTGAATGCTACAATACACATGAAAGGCAGGATGAAGGAAAGTTTGATTAGGAAATACTTACCAAACACAGAAATAGTACAACTTGATATCCCTAGCCTAAATAAATTGAAGAATTAGCAACAGTTTTGCAATGTCCACAGTATCTTCATCTAGGTACGCAGTACAAAATTGTGTCAATATGTACCTTTATATTCTTATTAACAGAATGATAGAGTAAAAAATCATTTTATTTATAAATTTGTTTTATTTATTCCAAACCAAATAATGTTTGTACTACAAAATATTGGTATTTCGTAAAAAAGTCTCGAGTAATTTAAATGTACATAGCAAGTTTTTGAAGGTATGAAAAAGTCCTCGCTAGTCAGCTTCATTATGCTTGTATCTCAACATCTGGCAGCGTATTGGTTGAAATATTCCTTCACACTTTCAGATGCGTTATTGTCGTGAAACATGACAATATTAAAGAAATCGATCATCCCGTACAAGGTAAGTAGCTCCAATAATTGTAGTTGAATATTACCTTTGCCTACGGGAATTTTAAACTACTTCAGTAGACCAAGTTGGTTTTTCAATATGTTTTCGGCTTTTTTAGGTAGTCGTAAACAGGAATCCAGCCAATGTAATTAACTGCCATTTGAAATTGACCGTGCAAGTGGAAAATAATTTTAGCCTCAAATGTTGACGGACCAAAACCCAGCGCAACCTTCCGATTCTGACAGTCATCCAGGAAGTAGGATTTTCGACCGTTGGATTGTTTTGTAGCTTTCATCTCACGACGCGGTTGTTTCTGAAGCGGCTTCATTCCAGATAACTTTAAAGATGAACTAATCATAGTTTTAAATTTGATCTACCCTTTTATACCTTCAACCAGAGCCCTGTGTCGCTGATTATAATTGATACCACCACTTTGAGGGTTGCCTTTCAAACATACTTTATGAAAACTGTCTACAACTCTATCGTCGTTTGCATGTAGATCGCGTGATGAAAACATTCTTAGAAAGTGTCTGAAACTTTCCCTTTACAGCGTGTGTATATATACATGCAACAGTAAGGTCCATCCATTATTGATAAATGTTCTCGAATTTGCCAATAGGAAATCGCGGTAGAATTTGTGTATGGGGTAATTTCCGAATGAGTGAAAGTATTCTGCAGGAAAAAAAATGCTACCCAATGGCTGCCAGGTTTGTATGATGGATCAATATTGGCTACAATACAGGCTGTTTTTTTCACTCGAGTTGGAAAATGATTGGATGGAAATACGCTTTTAAACAATTTTCTTGTCACCTTGCTTTTTTGTAACACTGATGTAACCTCGATCGTGTTCATTCCGGTTCAGATTGAGTGCAAGATTCAGTGTTAATAATCTTTGAGTGAGCCGTTATATAGTTTTTTAAGAAATCCGTTCCAACAAAAATCTTCATCCAATCGTCTCAATTCCAAGTTTCATTAGCTCTACACCTGCAGGATTGCTGGTTATATTCGGGTATCTGAAGATGACTTCTTTTGAGAATAATTTATTTTCTGTCGTTATACCAGCAAACGATACTTTCTTTATGAAATGCCCCCCAGGGCACGCATTAACTAAACAGCTCAAAATAGTCAGCCATCGGATCTATATATTGATTTTAGAAACTCTTGTAAACATTGCGAGCTTTGTCCACTTCAATGCTACCATCATATTCGGCATATACAATATATGTCACGCTTTTCTTTAGAGAGTCTCTGAATCGTCCCTCGATCCTTATTGTGCCCTGATTCAAAACACTTCCACATGGTTTATTGTATAAGTTGTCGAGGGTTAGGTCGAATGCTAACAAGAACTCTCCATTATCGAAAAACTGTTTTGAAATCTGGTGTCCTCTATCGGAATAATGTATTTCAGCCATCATCATCATCATCAACGGTGCAACAACCGGTATCCGGTCTACGTCTGCCTTAATAAGAAACTCCAGACATCCCGGTTTTGCGCCGAGGTTCACCAATTTGATATCCCTAAAAGCTGTCTGGCGCCCTGGCCTACGCCATCGCTCCATCTTAGGGAGGGTCTGTCTCGTCTTATTTTTCTACCATAGATATTGCCCTTATAGACTTTCCGGGTGGGATCATCCTCATCCATACCGATTAAGCGATCCACCCACCGTAACCTATTGAGCAGGATTTTATCCACAACCGGACGGCCATGGTATCGCTCATAGATTTCGTCGTTATGTAGGCTACGGAATCGCCCATCCTCATGTAGGGGGCCAAAAATTCTTCAGAGGATTCTTCTCTCGAACGCGGCCAAGAGTTCGCAATTTTTCTTGCTAAGAACCCAAGTTTCCGAGGAATACATGAGGACTGGCAAGATCATTGTCTTGTACACTAAAAGCTTTGACCATAAGGTGAGACGTTTGCAGCGGAGCAGTTTTTGTAAGCTGAAATAGGCTCTGTTGGCTGACAACAACCGTGCGCGGATTTCATCATCGTAACTATTATCGGTTGTCATTTTCGGCCCTAGATAGGAGAAATTATCAACGGTCTCAAAGTTGTATTCTCCTATCATTATTCTTCCTGTTTGACCAGTGCGGTTTGATGTTGTCGGTTGGTTGGTTTCGATGCTGACGTTGCCACCATATACTTTATCTTGTCTTCATTGATATGCAGCCCAAGATCTCGCGCCGCCTGCACGATCTGGATGAAAGTAGTTTGTACGTCTCGGGTGGTTCTTCCCATGATGTCGATATCGTCAGCATAGGCCAGTAGTTGGGTGGACTTGAAGAGGATCGTACCTCTTGCATTCCCTCAGCATCATGGATCACTTTCTCGAGGGCCAGGTTAAAGAGGACGCATGATAGGACATCCCTCTGTCGTAGACCGTTGTTGATGTCGAATGGTCTTGAGAGTGTTCCTGCTGCTTTTATCTGGCTTTGCACTTTGGTTAGGGTCAGTCTAGTCAGTCTTATTAATTTCGTCGGGATACCGAATTCTCTCATGGCCGTGTACGGTTTTACCCTGGCTATGCTATCATAGGCGGCTTTAAAGTCGATGAATAGATGGTGGAACTGCTGTCCATATTCCAACTGTTTTTCCATTGCTTGCCGCAGAGAGAAAATCTGATCTGTTGCTGATTTGCCTGGAAAGAAGCCTCTTTGGTATGAACCAATGATGTTCTGGGCGTATGGAGCTATCCGGCCTAGCAAGATAGTGGAGAATATCTTATAGCTGGTACTCAACAACGTGATACCTATATAATTGCTCCCTTTTTATGTATGCGACAAATAATGCTTCTTTGCCAATCGTCAGACATTGATTCGCTGTCGCATACCTTAAGTACAAGTTGATGAACCACTTGGTGTAACTGATCGTCTCCATATTTAAACAATGCGGCTGTAAATCCACCGGCTCCTGGCGACTTATGATTTTTAAACCGATGAATTGCACGGACTGTTTCTCCTATACTTAATGGTGGCAGTATTTGTCCGTCGTTTTCAGTTGGCGGGACCTCAAACTTGCTGATGTTCTGGTTGTTCAGTAGCTCATCAAAGTACTCAACCCATCGCTCCAATATGCCCATTCTGTCGGAAATCAAATTTCCTTCTTTGTCTCGGCAGGATGAGCATCGAGGTGTATAAGGCTTCATTCTGCTGACCTGTTTGTAAAACTTGGGCGTCTAGTGCGGTTGCTTCCTGTACTTTTCTAGTTCACAGACTTGTTGATTCTCCCAGGCTTCCTTTTTCTGTCTGTGAAGTCGCTTCTCTGCTCGACGGAGTTCATGATAAGTCTCTGCGCGTGCCCGCGTTCTTTGAGAATGCAACATTACTCGGTATGCAGCATTCTTCCGTTCGGTTGCTAGCTTACATTCATCGTCAAACCAGTTGTTCCGACTTTTTTTGCGGCTGGGGCCAAGTATCTTTGTGGCCGTATCAATGGCAATGTTCTTCAGGTGATTGTGAATATCATTTGTTGATGCTTCATCTACAGGACCAGATTATTGTGGCATCCATTTCCCTCTTATAGGTGTCGCGGAGGGCTGTGTTATGGATGGTTTCAGTATTCACTCCCACCTGATTGTCAGAGGGGATTGTAGGTGGTGTAGTAATTCGAGCTCGGAGCACCATGCCAACGAGATAGTGTTCCGAGTCTATATTGGCCCCCTTATATGTTCTGACATTCATCAAGGCTGAGAGGTGGTGGTGTTCAATCAGCATGTGGTCAATTTGGTTGAAAGTGGTCCCGTCTGGAGAGGCCCACGTATGTTTATGAACCGCTTTCCGTGCAAGCCAGGTACTTCCAACAACCATTTCGTGTGATGCTGCTAACTGGATAATGCGCCATCCGCTATCATTGGTATCCTTATGTAAGCTATGGGAGCCAACGTATCACCTGAATACTGGCTCCGTGCCTACTTGACTGTTGAAATCTCCGAGTATGATTTTGATATCATACTTGGGACAGGCTTCGAGGGTCCGCTCAACTGTTTCGTAGAAGTTATCCTTCTCCGACTCTGCAGTCTCCTCTGTAGGGGCATGAACGTTAATGAGGCTTATATTTCTAAATTTGCTTCGCAAGCGCAGATTGCAAAGCTATTCGCTTATATCTTCAAAGCCGATAACAGCAGGTTTCATTTTTTGGCTGAATAAGAAACCTACTACACTATAATATATGGTGTAGCGGCTCTTCTCCAGGAAACCGGTCCCTGTCCAATGCATCAACTGTAACGCTGTTATATCAGGCCTATATTGGGATAGGGTATCGGCTAGCTACTCAGCAGCATTCGGTCTGTACAGGAAGCGCACGTTCCATGAGAAAATGCGCAAATCGTTAATCCGTTGTCGTTGCCAGGTCCGTCGTTGTATTTCAGTGCTCTTGAATAATGTCAGATACCCGCTTGTACTAATAGGTTTTTCACCTGAAAAGTCGAATTCTAAAGATTGGTTTGGTATATGCACTCCGTTAATAGGTAGGTTGAATCTCACCAGATTGTTATGCTTGAAATTGTTTGAGTTTTTCGTGCGTTTCCCTGTATGTGCATCATTTTCTACCATACCGAAAACTATCAAGTTGGCTAACTGAACGACACGTTATCAAGGGAGAGCGAGAATTTATTCGCAGGTAAAGTATATGGTTTTACCTCTACGTGGTTGAAGAACTGGATTATGATACAAATACGAATTTTTCACCATAGGTTTATTAATATCTTGAGCGTGCATAGTAATTTTTCCAGCCCGTTCGCATAGTTCTTTATTAGAATACAGAGCAATTTATACATCCATCTCCAAAAAAGGGTGTTTTTCCGCTGCCACGCTAGAGGGCGTTACGATCATTTGAAAGAAGAAAAAAACTAAACACCATTTTAACGTCAAGACTTAACTACAGTCCGCAAACTAGGATTATTAAAAAATAGTAAAAGCTGAATTCTTGGCGCCGTGTTAAACTTTTTTTTTGTGAATTTTGGTGTTTCTTTAAGACTTCTTTAATGAGTAAACTGAATGAATCGCAATTATCCCATTTTGCGGACCGTAGAAATATGTTCTGAATAAGTCGTGAAAATTTCAAAGAATTTCGTTTGATAGGTTTTGGGCTATAGTGGCAGCCGATTTTCAACAAGCAGTTTAGTAGAATGCGATTTTTAGCCATAAAATCTTAACTAATCATTAATCTGGTATACACAGTCCATAAACCTTAGGTTTCTTGAAGAAACACATGTATAGCCTTGGCTTCAATTCTTCTCCTTTTAGTCAAGTCATTTGAACGTCATTCGGATCGATAAATACGTGCTTTACTACGACGATGGGCATAAATCTGGCATGTGACTTCTTATGACCCCTCGAATGTAGCCACAGTTTGAATCCTCTGGTTTTCCATTTTCAAGGATATCCATTTCATTCTCGTCAAGGTACTATCCAACATACTCGAGATGGGTTTTAGCTGTGTTACTACCATAATTCAACAAATTTTCAATGTAGACTCAGTATTGATAATTATGATCTGTTTGTGCGATTGGCTTACCGTTTAATTGTATTGTACATTTTCTGAACAGTGAATGCATGACATTATTGACAACACCAACTGGAGTGGTCCCTTTCTCGTACAATTCTTCCTTTCCGGCTTTTAGTTTAATTAGTTGCATTTTTAGTCGAAGATATACACTGGACAGATCTCGATATGTATGGCATGACCAAGTGAGATAAATTCTAAAACAGTTGAATTATCTAGCAATACTATGGGTTTGTATGCTACTTTCTCGGTTTTTAAAATATTGCTTTGTATGGGAGAATTAAAACAGAAAATCTAATTCAGATTTCATGCATTCTTTGAAAGACATTTTTTACTTATCGAAAATGTCTGTCACACGCTCTCCTACATTTTTTCCTTCGTTTAATTGACTGAGATTTTCTAATTAGTCTTTTACCTTTTGAATGTTTCCTAGGTTTAGATCTCGGTTTAGATTTTCTAACCTTGAAAGGGTTAGTTCTTTTTAATGCTGACCGATTATTAATAACAACAGTGTCTAAATCCCTATGGAGTTTATTTATACATTTTGGGTTAGATCTCTTACAGCAGTTTGACCCTGTTCGCTTAGAGTTGATCTTATAGGGTTCTTACTTATCTCAGATAGTATTGCCTTACCAGCTTTTACTGCTTGCCTTTTCAAGGTTGTTGTACCCATGGAAACTACCAACCCCTCTACCATCCTGTCTAATATTAGGTGTTCGATGTAGATGTGAATTACCGTCACTCTGAATTAGATAGTAGCGTGTGTAAAAAGATTTAATTTTATGACTAAATAATTAAGCCCTCTGGCGTCTTTAAACTACTATATGCTGAACCAAAAAACAAGCAGTATATTTATACTTTATTGCCGTTTAAATTGGAGAGTGAGATATGTTGGAATATCGCTTGAATGGAATGTGACTATTTCACCTTGTTGCTTAGTTACTTCTATAGCAATGTTTTCAATAAAGGTATTTTCGATCGGATGATATTCTATATGCTCAAATCTTAGCATTCTACCACACTCTTCCGATGGTATTACACGTAGGCATCGCTCCAATCGATTACCATTTATTCGTGGTCTTATAACATCAATGGAGATAAAGACCAGCCCCCCATCATCATATGCCCTAGGTCTAGTATCATAGTTGGCCCTGATGAAGTATCCTTTGATGCTCCACTAACTTCTTCTTCCAAATTTCTAATTTTAACTAGCATCATTGACAGTTCTATGCTAAAATCTTTACCACGATCAGAGGACTTTTTATCAATTTTTAAAATAAGTTCACTAATAGTTTTCGACAAACGGTTGATACTGCTTATTGTGCTTATTGGTGTATTCTTCATGAATTTTTTTAGATAATGCCGACGTTTCATGTGCTAGTTTTTCTATCATACGACCAACCTTTTTTCCAATACTTTGAACTTCTCCTTCTGTTGCATCATCTTCTTTAGACCGCAAACTATCGAAACTCTCTTTTATTTCCGATATTATAGCATCCGCATTACGTTTATCTTTCGGCATCTGTAAAAAGAAGTCTGTGAAGAAATATCTCAGGCTATCTGTTTCAGTATCTATTGCTATTTTAATGGTTTTGTAATCACCGCTACTCTCCTTCTCATACGAAGCTTCTACGATAGTATTGTCTACTTCAGATTCTCGCCATTTTACAAGCTTTGCATCAAGTGATTTTTGCTTCAACTTTTCCATGTGTACTAATAATAACATCTGAAACAGGTGGATTTTCTTTTTCCTTTCTTCATCGCTAAGCTTCTCATCGTTGAATTGTATGCACGCTAGCAAAAATTTAATAAAATCCCCAAATTTACTTCGTAAAGGCAATGGTTTTTTTTTTATTTTCACCTGCATATATAGTCCTGGCCATTGAAGTTCCAAACTATCAACAGATTTCGTTTCATTAGGAAATTCAGAGGGTGAAGTTAAAGAACTTCCCAAAATGATTAAAGACTGCAAACTATCACGATTTCTCCGCTCCTTCGGAATTTGACGGATAATCACATCAGTGAAGCTTTCAATAGAGGGATAGGTATAATTTTTCAAAACAACTTTCTCTGCAACAGCATCGCTTTGTTTTATGTTGAGTATAAACTCGTTCGGAAATTTCTCATAAGAAGCTCCAACTATGACTCTATGTACTAAATCGGTTTCTACACGCCCCCACATTTTCTGCTTAGCTCTTCCTACACCCAAGTTCCTTAACTCGTCAGGCTCAATTCTGCGAAAAAAAGATGAAAGGAAAGTAGTGTAATCAATTATTCCATTGCCATGCTTGCCATGCTTATTTCACTAAGCTGCTTTTGTGTCCAGTTAAGCGACCCATGAAAATCCTCAAAATTTAACACAATTCTTAATGCCAGGGGCTCACCTTCGGCTATTCCTTCTTTAGGGTAATCGCGTTTGAATAGTTTCTTATCAGTCACCTCATTTGTTTCTTCCGTATTTTTTGTGCAGGCAATGCTAATTCGGAAATCCCTACATACCAGATATCGGTAAAATTACAGAGTTTAGGTAATAAATTGCGAAAACCGCCTTGTGTAAAATACTGTAATACTGTATCCACATTATCATTGCTTACTACGTAATATTTTCTCTCATATACTGTACATTCATATGTATCTAAAAGTACAGGCCTACTAAGTATTTGTAAATTTTGTGTAAATTAGGAAACATGAATTGAGAAAAATATAGTTCGTCAGAATTATCAAAGGCAAACATGACTTGTTTAATTCTTGTGGAGTTTAAGCAATTGCTGCTCCCAGAATCACACTACGTGTTTAATTTTTGTGGAGTTTAAGCAATTGCTTCTCCCAAAGTCGGTTAGCCTGGAGTATGGCACTTTAGCTGCTCCGACTTTCCATAAACTCTAATATAGAGAAGGTAAGGTAAAGAGGCTGGAATCAGAGGAACTATCAGTGGACTGGCAACATCACATGGCGACCGTGACAGTCTAAAGACTTCTTACATCACATGGCGACCGTGACAGTGTAAAGACTTCTTACACTGCTGCCTACTGTCGTTTCCACTATTGTGCGAGTTTGAAGATCGAGGTCGTGTCTCTATAGCTGTTAAAACTGACTGGAAATGAACGATATTGGAAAAAATTTCAACCAGTTTTACCAGAAAGCTTGGCGGTTGCTCAAAAAACCAGAGCGAAACACCGGAAGCATAACGCTATACAGAATTGGAGAGCAACCACCGCACTGGAAGCCATCAGAATCAACCCCGACAACCGCGGTTGACGCCTTACAAAAGAGGAGTATAGGAAACGGACTAAACGACAATCAACTAACATACCTGTCAGCGCTAAAGGAGGACGAAGAAGAGAACTCCAGCGGCAGTTTGTAAACTACAAACCACAGTTAGATACTAGACAGCTACCTCACTCCCCCTTACCCCTCAAGGGGGGAAATCAGTGCGAGTACACACGATTTCAAATTGTTTTGCCCTTGAGCATGAGCGAGATGTACCGAAAACCCGATCAGCTGTGTTTGACATACCGCCCGGACTTGCCAATGTATTGGTGAGATTGGCAAGTTTTTGCTTATGTATAAGTGAATACGTGAAACAACTTTTTGCTATATGGGTGAGCACGCCGTAGTACCAGAATAGCAGAAGCTCACCGATCTCTCTCTTACCAATACGATTTGACGAAGATTATACCTTTTCCATGTTTAGCGTCTCTGATGTGTACAGATAAGCTTCTGCAAGCACATTTGCAAGTGGGGTCATTTTTGTAAGGGTACTGCCTATAGTAGATCTACTGTGCTACAAACGTTTAGAGCAAATTGCAGCCACACCAGAGGAGAAGAACCAATATAAATATGTTATAACCAGTGTTAAAAAACAAATAAATTACTTAAAAAAAAATGCACATAAAAAAATATATATAATAACGTTACTCAGTAAAATTATAAAAAAAAATGTTTTTTCCCAATCTTTAATTAGTTTAATAAAGGTATTAACAGTAGTAGTAATAAATAATAAATGATTTTTTGTTCCAAATAATGTTAGTATTTCTACTACACAATTAAAAGAACATAGAAAATACTGGCCAAGTAGCCAACAATATAACAATCATAAAAGAAGACTAAAAGGAAATATCTCAGTAGGGCAACCAACTTAAATGTCTGAAAATGTTATTCTTTGCTTTTTCTAAATGGACAAATTAGAACCTCTAAAAAAGAAACTACAAATTACGCTAATAAATCTACCGAAAAGTGTAAATCGTCCTTATAGTGAAAAAACTTTACGCGAAAAACGCGAATTAATTGAACAAACACTAATAGACGCAAAGTCAACTGAACAGAATATACGAACAGACGTTAAAACAGCAACTCTAATAAAGAAAGTTTACAAAGAAATACACCAACTATCTGCAGAAATACTTTCACTATTAGACAAACAACAATTAAGGAACATGGCTTTCGACATTAAAACTGTCACAGCTTTAGTCAAATACTTTGACGGAAACCCAGAGGAAACAGAATCCTTCATTGAGTCAATTTCACTATTAAACGAACTCACACCAGTAGAACACAAAGGTATTCTACTTAAATTTGTGAAAACCCGAATAACTGGCAAAGCCAAATACGCGGTATCCGAGGAATTAAACGCAATAACCAAACTAACCGACAAACTTAGAGTAAAACTCTATAAAAATATCGTCTGATGTCATTCTGGCACAACTTAAAAGTTGTAAACAGGGAAATACCAAATTAACTGATTTTACAAATAAAATAGAGGGCTTGTCAACACAATTGACAAGAGCCTTTATATCAGAAAAAGTCGCAGAGGGCGAAACTGCAGAGAAATTAGCCGAAAAATTTGCAATGCAAACAATAGCAGAAAATGTTTCGAACAGCGAAACCTCATTAATTTTACGTGCCGGCAATCTTACAAATCTATCCGACACAATTGCCTTTGCAATTGCAGTCGATAAACCAATTCCCAAAAATGTCTATCATTACAAAAAAAACAGAAGAGGTAACAATCGCAATAATAACTTCAATAACCAAAACCGCCGTAATAATCAAAATTTTAAAAATACCGCAAATAGAAATTCATATCAAAATTTTAACAGAAACAGTACTCCAAATAGAAACCAAAATTATAACCGCAACCAAAATAACAGGTTCAGAAATAATAACAACAATTACCGGAGACCCTTCTGGAATAACAGTAACAACCGACAAAATATAAACCATTTGAATTCAGGGGAATCCCAACCCCCTCAGTCGGTACTAGAAACCAATCAAAACCGGTTGGGGGGAAATCAATAAAAAAGGTCACATTCCATACTATATATCCAGCGCTCACAAGCTTTGTACGAGCTTTCGTTGACATGTGCAACACAACATGTACCTTTATAATAGACACAGGGGCTGACATTTCCATATTTAAACGGGGAAAAATTGACAATAATCAAATATACTATCCAAATAACACATGCACAATACAGGGCGTTACTGGGGTACAGAAAGAATCAATTGGTCCAACAAAAACCCAAATAAAATTTGATAGTACTCTTTTAATTGAGCACACATTTCAAATAGTTACTAATGACTTTCCACTAGACGCAGATGCGATTCTAGGTTTAGACTATGACACCTGGATATTGACAATTAATATCAAAATTATTCTTCATGAAATTCCAATTCTAGATGGTCCTACACGGAAGACAATCATAATCCCGCCCAGATGCGAAGTAATACGCAAACTAAACGGTCAATTCTCAAACGACATAGTTATACCCGGACAAGAAATACAACCCGGAATATTCTTAGCAGGATCAATTATTTCCCCTCAAAACCCACTAGTTATAATCCTAAACACCACTTCAAGTATAGTAAAAATCAAAAACCTCAACCCTCAATGGGAACACCTTTTGGATTATTCTGCATACAACATTACCGATAAATTGCATAACACACAAAGAATGCAAAAATTGTTAAATACATTAAACGTAAAACACGTCCCAGAATATGCAATAAAAGACCTTAAAACACTATGTCGAGAATTCGCGGATATTTTTAATATGGAAAACGACCCATTAACTACCAACAACTTTTATAGCCAACATATCCAGTTGAGTGATAACTCAGCGGTATACACAAAAAATTACCGTATACCTGAAGCCCACAAAACAGAAATAAATCGTCAAGTCAAACAAATGTTGGACGACGGTATCATTGAGCACTCAACATCGCATTTCAACTCACCTATACTATTAGTCCCTAAAAAGTCATCAACAGGAGATAAGAAATGGCGTTTGGTAGTTGATTTTCGTAATCTTAACAAAAAAATGGTAGCAGACAAATTTCCACTTCCCAGAATAGCTGAAATTCTCGACCAAATGAGTCGAGCCAAATATTTTTCCACTTTAAATTTACTATCTGGATTTCATCAAATACCTCTAAAACAATCATCGCGAATTTTCGCGTGTATTTACATAGCTTTTTCCACAAACCAGGGACATTACCAATTTACCCGCTTACCCTTCGGACTAAATATTAGTCCGAATAGCTTTCAGAGGATGATGACCATAGCATTATCAGGTTTATCATCCAACACAGCTTTTCTATACATTGACGACATAATAGTCACTGGATGTTCGAAAAACCATCTAACCATCTAACCAATCTAACTTCAGTATTTCAGTGCTTACGAGCCAAAAACTTAAAATTAGACCCTAATAAGCGTAAATTCTTTCAATCAGAATTAACATATCTCGGACATCAGATCTCTGCCGAAGGAATACAACCTGATCCTTCAAAATTCGAAGTCATTAAACAATTTTCAGTACCAAAAAACCCAGACGAAGTAAGACGATTCGTCGCATTCTGTAATTATTACAGACGTTTTGTCCCAAATTTCGCTGAAATTGCCCTACCTTTAAATCAATTGTTGCGTAAAAATGTTAAATTCGAATGGACACCACTGTGTAGCACTGCATTCGACATCCTTAAAGCAATATTAATGTCCCCGCCCATACTTCAATACCCTGATTTTAAACAAGAGTTTACAATATCCACAGATGCATCCGAAAATGCATGTGGAGCAATACTATCACAGACAATAGATGGAACTGAATTGCCAATAGCTTTCGCTAGCAAAACATTCACTAAAGGTGAAAAAAATAAATCTACTATAGAAAAAGAACTAACAGCAATTCATTGGGCAATAATGTATTTAAACCATATGTTTATAGAAGACATTTTATGGCAAGAACAGATCATAGGCCACTTATTTACTTATTTGGGATGAAAAACCCATCATCCAAACTAACACGGATGAGGCTTGATCTAGAAGAATATCAATTTAACATACAGTACATTAAAGGTAAGGAGAACATTGGCCCAGATACATTATCTAGAATAGAACTAGATATAACAGACCAGATAAAGCTGAAAAATGTCATGCAAATATCATACAAACAAGAGCAATGACCAAACACAAATCAATCAAAACTCATTAACAATGCTTCAGAAAACCGCATTACTAACAAAAACATGCAGCCTGATCAACTGCACGGTTTCGAGGTTCTCTCACCTAGTGAGGTAATGCATTTATCGGAATTGAAATTTAATATTGCGCAATATAAAAATAAAAATACTGATATAGAAATAGACGTAATGCATAAAAGGTCCTTATAGCATAATATCAATTGACAATGTAAATTGCCTGATAAAAGACCAGGACAATAAAATAACTAAAATTCACAAAAATAGGTTAAAACGAATAAATAAATAAATAAAATTTCACTAGACTTATAACAAATAAACAAAATTGTTTTGAAATTGCCTATACTGTTGAAAATACTGTTATAAATATAAATATACCACCTAATTAAAACTAGAATTAATCAATACCAATACAATATATTACAATAAGTAGATTTTAAAAATATTACTCATTATTGTTTAAAAAAACTTTCTAACTGTACACAATATAAACAAAAAAAAAACGAATTGCCTACCGTTCCTGAAGACAATTCATTTTTTTCAAAAGGGGTAAGGTGTAAAATACTGTCAAACTTAGCCACATTATCATTGCTACTACGTAATATTTTCTCCATATACTGTACATTCATATGTATCTAAAAGTACAGGCCTACTAAGTATTTGTAAATTTTGTATAAATTAGGAAACATGAATTGAGAAAAATATAGTTCGTCAGAATTATCAAAGGCAAACATGACTTGTTTAATTCTTGTGGAGTCTAAGCAATTGCTGCTCCCAAAGTCGGTTAGCCTGGAGTTTGGCACTTTAGCTGCTCCGACTTTCCATAAACTCTAATATAGAGAAGGCAAGGTAAAGAGGCTGGGATCAGAGGAACTATCAGCGGACTGGCAACATCATATTTGTACATTATCGGGATAGAAAGATGCAGAACTATTGCTTAGGAGTAAGATGTAACAATCATTATTATCTACATTGGCGGGCATCTCCAGTATTTTATATTCTTTCCCCACTCAAAATCCGGAACACTAAAACCTCGTTCTCTTCTACTTTTTAAACGTTCACTTTGACGAGCAGATTTTTTCGCTGGGAAAGCTAGCTCATATTGACCAGGATTTAACCGTGAAGGTTTTCAGGTAGTCTTTCTGAAAGCTCGCTTCGGATCGCTTTTATATTCTCCCTGGTCGCCTTCCACCAGCGTCTCCATAGCACTGACTACTCCATTCGGACTCATTTCCCTAGGAACGGTATGCTGAGTTAATCCGTCGTCGGCAGTAATTATTCTATAATCCCCCCCCCCTGTTAGATTTATCTAGGATAGTTTTTAAGGTTTTGTGTGAAACAAAACCTCCCCATACAGGTGAAAGGAGGCTGCAAAATTCTTTTTCACAGAATGTAGCCATGTGGGATATCAAATGAAAAGTCTCAATTAGTACTTTTTGAAACTGGTTCAATATTTGATAATGGGTGAAACATAGGGGAGTGAGGGCTCAAAATATGACCATCAAAAACTGTAACAGGTCTCGTTCTCAGAAAAATCACAGTAGTGCATCTCTATGAAATCTAGGCCTCAAAATGTATCCGGTTCCGATATCTGCACAAATAAAGTTAATAATAGTATATTTCCACATTTTAGAAATTTACCCGGCACCCCCCTTATGTTCATCGCAGAAGTACAAAATTTAGCATAGGTGTAATGAAGAACATGGTGCACAATTCGATCAAGAGTGGAGAAAATCCAAATATTATTAACAAAGTTATAGGGGGTTAAACTTTACAATTTTTTGTGAATTTCGTGCACTCCACAACCTGCGTGACGTCATCATCACATATCAATTCGTCAATACCACAACGAAGTTAGTTCGTATGAATTGGGTGGAAAAGAATTATTTTGTTTTAGTTTTTTAGTCATTTGTATACGAATATCAATTATTCCAACGAGACATGTGTAAGTTAGCACCTGCACGCGCATTCAATACCTGCACGCGCACACAATATTTGCTGACGCCATGGCTGCGCCAATTTCCAGTCATCGATGCAATATTGCAGTTTCCCTGACTTCAACGAAATTGCTGCGGCATCAGCTTTCAACATAGGTGTTAAGGAATATTGTTATTAGAAATAAGTTCAGTTCTTATAGAGACTCAATTTAATAAACATCAGGCTCAGCCCTGAATTTATTCTTTTTTAAAAACACAAACGGTGTTTAAATTTATTAACTGGCGCCCGAGCAGGGACCGCTTAATAAAACACGCGAAAATTGTTAAGGATTGACAAGGTAGTAAAAACTACCAAGTCTAAAGACGTCTTAACATCGTGCTAAGACTGGCCGATGGTCCTTGCAATTTCATCCGAAAAGTTTACGCGAATCGAAGATAAAGTACGCGATAACCAAGCGTCGATATCCGAGTAATCGCGATCGGAAAAGTCTGTATCCGCAGACAAAAACCCAGAATTAACCGGAATTCTGAAGCGCGTTTTTTTCTTAAACATTGGTTCCCAAGTAGCCTGCGCACAACGAAGCGAGGCAAAAGGGAAAGAAACCAAAAGGAGTTTGAGCGGTCTCGACGATACCCACAAAGGAGTACTCTACCCGAGGACCCAACACAACAAATTTTGAAGGAAAACCAACATGGAAAAACAAGGAATTCTACTTATGTAAGTGGCTACCTTTGTAAAATTACTCCAAATATATAGATTAGACAATTATAAAAAAATTCTTATATGAAAGTGAAATTTTATTTTAAGACAAATCATTCATTCATCATTTCCATACGCAAATTACTGAATCCAAAAATTCATTTAGTTAAAAATCGTTTAAGTAAAACCGAGTCAATAATTTGTATACATACAAACAAACAAAAGTAAGTGAATTTGTAAAAGTGAACAGTGATAGTGAGTGCCTGCAATCGATTCTATTTCGTTTCCTTTAGTCAAAGGTGCGGTCTCTTAAATTCGCGAATTATGTCGAATCCTCACAATTTATTCCATCCAGCGCGATTAAACATGGATAGTTTAGCTGAGGCACTATCTAATTTAGAAACTTCAGGTACAAGTGGCAATGTATCCGATAACGCACCCGATAATGAAACTGTGCGGCTCATTACACGAATAGTCACAGAAACCCATAAAACTCAAGGGAGACAAATCTTCGGTTCTATCATGAATCCAGCATCCGATATCAATAATGATGTCGACGTACCGATTAACGTCGATGATAACGGGAATTTATCAGACATGCATAAAATCCCCGACATTGTTAAGAGTTTAAGAACGTTTTCTGGGGAACCAGGCGAATTTAGTTCATGGCGAAAAAGTGTTGATCGGATTCTCCACATTTACGATCATTTAAAGGGCACGCCAAAATATTATGGGATCTTATCAGTGATACGAAATAAAATTATCGGTCACGCGGATATTGCACTAGAGTCCTACAATACTCCTCTAAATTGGGCTAAAATTTCCAAATGCCTAACTCTCCACTACGCGGATAAGAGGGATCTCGGCACTTTGGAGTACCAAATGACCACATTGGTGCAAGGTGGAAACACCATTTCCCAATTCTATCAGGAGGTCTACAACCGTCTCTCACTCATCCTGAATAAATTGGGTTCCGTTGATATGAGTCAGGATGCGATGAACATTATGACACAGTGTTATCGCGACAAAGCGCTAGATATCTTTGTTAGGGGACTAAGAGGCGACTTACCAAGACTATTAAGTCTTTGCGAACCGGTGGATCTACCACAGGCCCTACACTTGTGCTTTAAATTACAGAACATGGATTACCGTGCCCAGTACGCGAACAATTCTAATTCTTACTCGAGAAAGGTACACCATAACGCTCCACCTCCGATTCCACCGCGAAAATTAATAGCCAATCCTTCCAGACCAGCCCCCATTCCGGCGCCTAGACGCGATTTTCATCCCGAACTCCTTCACAACCCTCAAGCTCCTCAATATCCACGTCCCTCCTTTCCAATTAACCATCAACCCCAGCGTGAAAACAACTACAGTGGACAACCCCCTCGTCCACCACGAGGCCCAGTGGCCATGGACGTCGATCAGTCTATAAGGTCCCACGCTGTGAATTATACCAATAGACCACAGAATCAAAGATGGCTTCAAAAACGCCCTCAACAACCCTCTCAACGACACCACCAACCATCTAAAGTACAAAGGGTCTACTATACAGAACCCGACGAAAGTACCGACGCCACACAAGAACAATACGAAAAGGACATGAACGAAGGGGATGAAGATTATGACCAAACCCTAACCGACTACATAGACTCAAATGAGGAACCCATTATCGACCAGACGGAGCAACTTGATGACATCTATTTTTTAGATTGAGGCGCTCTTCACTTCCATATTTTGAATATGTCACTAGAAGTGGAGAGCTACTGAAATTCTTAGTGGACACCGGGTCCAATAAAAATTACATACAACCCAGACATATCAGAAACCCTTTACCAAATAATAAAGTTTTTATTGTTAACTCCGTAACAGGCAGTATCAAAATCACCCACCATACCTATGTAAATCTATTCGGCCCAAACAAAAATTCAATTTTTTATTCTGCCAAGCCTAATTTCATTTGATGGCATCATTGGAAACGATACCCTAAAACAGCTCAAAGCCATCATCCATACGAGCGAAAACTATATGGAAATCCACCCAAATTTACACATTCCCCTAAAACAGCATATCTCAGAAATGGTCAATAACATCAATATTAGAGCCTCACATTTGAATGATCAAATAAATTCAAAAGTCTTTTGAAACACCGTTCCAAGTTACTCGCAGACCCCGACGCAAAGTTAACTTACACTAGTACAGTCAAAGGAGAAATACGTACTAGAAGTGACGACCCCGTATACTCCAGGTCGTACCCCTATCCTATGGCTTTGAAAAGGGAAGTCGAAAAGGAAATAAACAAACTGCTAGAAGACGGGATAATTAGACCGTCCAAATCCCCGTATAATTCACCAGTTTGGATCGTTCCCAAGAAACTGGACACATCTGGCGAAAAAAAGTATCGAATGGTGATCGATTACCGCAAACTGAATTCAATCACTATTGCGGATAAATATCCAATACCCGAAATAGGGGAAATATTGGCCAATTTGAGGAAAAATAACTTTTTCTCAGTAGTCGATCTCAAAAGCGGATTTCATCAAATTCCACTTAGAGAACGGGATATACCCAAAACTGCTTTTTCCGTTAACAATGGCATATTTGAATTCACCCGCCTTCCATTTGGCCTGAAAAATGCTCCTTCAATATTTCAGAGGACTCCCGACGACATACTTCGTGAACACATAGGCGTTCGCTGTTATGTCTATATCGACGATATTATCATCTTCGGGAAAGATGAAATGGAACATTTCAAGAACTTGGAGTTGGTGCTGAAAACATTGGAAACGTCTAATATGAAAATCCAGTTAGACAAATGTGAGTTTCTTAAAAACGAAGTAGAATTTTTAGGTTTCATAGTTAGTGGCGACGGGATCAAAACGAATCCAAAAAAAGTGCAGTCAATCGCGAACATGCCCACGCCCAGAACACTCAGAGACCTGCGGTCATTTTTAAGAATGCCAGGGTATTATAGACATTTCATTCAGGATTACGCCAAAATTGCGAAACCCTTGACTTCTCTTTTAAGAGGGGAGGATGGACGAGTGTCCAAAAATCTATCAAAAAATAAAATCATTCACTTAGATCCAAAAGGCATACATGCCTTTAATACTTTAAAAAATTGTCTCATTTCTGAGGACACTAAACGTACTAAAACATCCTAATTTCGAAAAAGAATTCCAGCTAACAACTGACGCCTCTGACTACGCCATTGGTAGTTATTTCTCAGGAAAATAAACCTATTGTCTTCCTCTCCAGAACCTTAACGAAAACCGAAGAAGATTACGCCACTAACGAGAAGGAGATGCTCGCTATCATTTGGGCTCTCAATTCCTTACGCAGTTGCCTATACGGTTCCCGAAAGGTCAAAATATACACTGACCATCAACCGCTTACGTATGCTCTCAGTAACAAAAATACGAATAGCAAAATGAAGAGATGGAAGTCCATCTTAGAGGAATACAACCATGAGTTAGAATACAAGCCAGATAAAGCTAACGTGGTAGCTGATTCCCTTTCGCGACCTCCAAAACCAACATTAATTAACTCCCTAACACCTACAGACCATAGCGATGAAAGCTCATCACACAACCTCATTCCCACTGTCGAATCGCCTATTAACGTTTTCAGAAACCAAATCCTTTTGAAAACCGACGAGGAAGATAGTTATCAACTCGGAAACCCTTTTCAAAATTATTCAAGGCACACCATTATCAAGCCGCAGTATGCAGAGCAAGATATCATAAACATTTTCAAAAGGTTCCTTAATCCCAACACAATAAATGGCCTTCTAACTAGCGAAGTGATCATGGGCAAAATTCAAGATATTTACCCCAATCATTTCAGCAGTTACCGGATACGATTCTCACGGAGAATCGTAGAGGATATCCCCAGTGAAGTCGAACAAGAAGAAAAAATTTTGCAAACACACAGAAGGGTTCATCGCAATGCCGAGGAAAATCGGTTGCAACTCCTTGAAACCTTCTATTTTCCGAAAATGGCAGCAAAAATAAAGAACTTAATAAAACGCTGCTCAGTTTGCAAAGAAAACAAATATGATCGACACCCCAACAAACCCTTTTTGAATTCTACTCCAATCCCCACCTACCCCGGCCACACCATTCACATCGACCTATTTAGTACAGAAAAACACCGAGTTTTAACCGCTGTGGACAAATTTTCAAAATTTGGACAAGCCAAAATAATTGCTTCGAAATCTATCGCAGACATCAAGCAGCTTCTTATTGACTTACTTTTCTTTTTCTGTGTCCCAGAAATTGTCGTCATTGACAATGAAAGTTCACTCAGATCAGCTTCCATAGCTTCATTGATGGAAGATGAACTCAAAATTAAAGTATATAAAACACCTCCATACAAAAGTGAAGTTAATGGGCAGGTCGAACGTTGGCATATTACGCTCATCGAAATAATGAGGTGCTTAAAAAAGGATGGACCATCCAGACCCTTTGAAAATCTTCTGCAACGTGCAGTGAATGAATATAATTTCACCATACACTCAACAACTGGAAAAAAAACCAGTTGAGTTACATTTTGGCCGTACACCAGGAATAGATCCGGAAGAATTAGAGAAAATTCGATCGTCAAATATCGAAAGACTAAAGCCGAAACAACAAACGGACATAAAAACTCACAATAAGACGAGACAATCGACTAGACAATACGAAATAGGTGAAACAGTTTACGTAAGACAAAACAAAAGAGTAGGATCAAAATTGACACCACGATATAAGCAAGAAATTGTTAAAGAAAATAATAATTCCACAATTTTAACCGAATCCGGAAAAGTTATTCACAAGAGCCACATACGTAACTAAAGTTTTTGTTTTCAGACCCCTTACCCTACATAATCAACGCAAACGTTGAAATATTGGACTTTACGAGCTCCCAAATTGTGTCTTTCCATACGGGGAGAGCGAAAATACAAGATGGAAGCTTTAAACTGATTCACACTATTGACATCGACCAATACGAAGGTTTCCTAACGGACATAGAACCTATTCTCAATCTTTCGGAAGTTAGGCAATTCTCCTTCTCATCCCACCTGTCTTATGAACTCCAGCAAACTCGCGATCTCATTCGAAATCTAAGACCCCGGAAAATTAAGCAATCACTCGATTTTATTGGCTCTGCATGGAAATGGATTGCAGGTAATCCAGATCACGAAGACTTCCTCACTATTCAAGCTAAAATTAACAATGTTTTGGAAAATAGCAATAAACAAGTAATAATACATCAAATATGCAACGATAGAATTAATAATATCACAAGAATCACTAACGAAATTCAAAAAATGATTAAAGAAAACAATAAAATAAATTACGATATGATATTAGGTGTACAATTTAGACTATCACTGGTAAAGGAAGAATTAAAAAATATCAACCCCGCAATACATTGGGCAAAATTAGGTGTCATAAACTCAATAATCCTGTCAAAAACAGAAATCAAATTGGCCACCGACATAATGGATAAAGATCTGCTCCCATATTCCACAATTGAAGAGGCTTTAGACTTTTCAGAAATAAAAATAATAACAAACATGTCATCCATACTGTACATTGTTAATATTCTATTGACTACCAGCCTCACTTATGAATCCTTGCTAATTAAAGCAGTTAAGAAAAACTATGTAATCAATGATAGAAGAATTTTGAAAAATAATGAAAAAATATTTGGCGTAATTGGTAATTGTAAAAACATAAATTATTTAACCATTGTAAATCCGACGAAATCACGGACATCTCAAGTACATCCTGTATACCGAACTTGATGAGGAGCTTCGCAGCCATATGCAATATAACCAGTAACACGTCCATACCAACCAGCGAAGAAATCGCATCCGGTACCATACTACTGAACCAATTCGCCGGAACTATTGAAGCAGATGGAGTAGATAAACTGAACGGTACCTTCCTAATAAAGATTCATAATACCAGTCTGACGGTTAATGGGAGGACCTTTATCAACCGCGAATCTACAATGATAAATGTACTACCCGCCATACTACAACCACCTCCGAAACTCAAGGCGTACCAGGAAATACTCTCGCTGGAGATGATGAAAGATCTCCATATAAATAACACCAGCGAGATTCAGTTGATGCGAACCGGAACAACCACGCATCAAATGGCGACCTACGGAATACTCACCATAATCGGATGTTGCCTTACAGTCTCTATCATTTGCAGGGTGTGTCCCAAATTCAAGACCAAGCCCACCGTTACAACAATTGAGATGAAGCAAACATCGGAATCTTCACCACCACCTCCGGCGCCTATCCCTACAACAATTGAAAGGAAACAAGCACCGGAATTAGCACTACCACCTCCGGCAGCAAAGGAAACATCCTCAATACCAGATCGACGACCAGAAGTAAACAAGTCGGAATACCGGAAGCTGGCGCTTCGGATATAAAGGTTTTGTGTTCATCTTATGTAAGAAATTGTAACGCACATTTTTCTATCCATATATAGCTACAAATCCAACATAATCCTTCATATTTTTCCAAACTAAGAGCCATACGTACATATTACAGCAAAGATATTACGCTCACCCTAAACAAACAAACTGAACAAACAAACTGCCTATTTTCGAATACTGTACACATATATGTACGTATATAAATTGATCGTACCCATATTTCCGATTTACTTCTTATATCTATTTGAATTAGGCACTACCCGCAAAGTTCATTAGCACGCATATATTATATACCTATATACACACATGTCTGGTTGACAAATAACTAAAAAACTAAAACAAAATAATTCTCTGCAACCCAATTCATAAGAACTCATGTCGTTGTGGTATTGACGAATTGATATGTGATGATGACGTCACGCAGGTTGCGGAGTGCCCGAAATTCACAAAAAATTGTAAAGTTTCACCCCCTATAACTTTGTTAATAATAATTGGATTTTCTTCAAACTTGACCAAACTGTGGATTATGATCTTCACTACACGCATGCCAAATTTTGTACTTCTGCGATGAACATAAGGGGGGTGCCGGGTAAATTTCTAAAATAGGGAAATATACTATTATTAACTTTATTTGTGCAGATATCGGAACCGGATATATTTTGAGGCTTAGATTTCGTAGAGATGCACCAATGTGATTTTTTTCAGATTTTTCGGTTGGATAGGTTCTGAGAACGAGACGTGTTACACTTTTTGGGGGTCATATTTTGAGCCCTCACTCCCCTATGTTTCACCCAACATCAAATATTGAACCAGTTTCGAAAATTACTAATTGAGACCTTTCATTTGATACCCCACGTGGCTACCTTCTGTAAAAAGAAAATTTGCACCCTCCATTCACATGTATGGGGAGCCCCCCTTAAAATGAAGACAAGATGGCGCCACTTGCTGCATGTAAAGGGAACACCAGATTACATACTCTCTCCAATTTTCGTGACAATCGGTCTAGCCGTTTCCGAATAAATCGGGTGTGACAGACAGACAGACAGACAGACAGACAGACAGACGGACAGGCGGACAGACAGACACCGTCTCGATTCTAATAAGGTTTTGTTTCACACAAAACCTTAAAAATGTCAGGTTCAACGACATCCAATTTTTTTAGCGATCGAGGACTATCACATTTAAAGGTGGGCGAGTTAGCACCTGCACGCGCACACAATATTTGCTGACGCCATGGCTGCGCCAATTTCCAGTCATCGATGCAATATTGCAGTTTCCCTGACTTCAACGAAATTGCTGCGGCATCAGCTTTCAACATAGGTGTTAAGGAATATTGTTATTAGGAATAAGTTTAGTTCTTATAGAGACTAAATTTAATAAACATCAGGCTCAGCCCTGAAATTACTCTTTTTTTAAAAAACACAAATGGTGTTTAAATTTATTAACTTATATATGCAGGTATATAGTATATGCGTGCTAATGGACTTTGCGGGTAGTGCCTAATTCAGATAGATATAAGAAGTAAATCGGAAATATGGGTACGATCAATTTATATACGTGCATTCATGTGTACAGTATTGGGAAATAGACAGTTTGCTTGTTTAGGGTGAGCGTAATATCTATGGCTGCAATATGTACGTATGTCTCGTAGTTTGGAAAAATATGAAAGAGTATGTTGGATTTGTAGCTATATACGGATAGAAAAATGTGCGTTGAAATTTCTTATATAAGATGAACACAAAACCTTTACACCCGAAGCGCGAGCTTCCGGTATTCCGACTTGTTTGTACTTTCATTGGTTGAAGGTTTTTAGCCATACTGCTTGCTGATAATCGTCGTTTTGATGCTGGTGAGAGGGATCTTCTTGGTGGTGTTATCTCTTCTGGCTTGAAGTAACTCTTCTCGGTCAAGAATGTTACCTTCTCTGGGGTTGTCGGTGTTGATAAGTCTTTTCGAAAAATCAGCCTTGTCTCGGTCTGGCTATCTTTTCTATTGCCTCAATACTTTACTAGTTGATGATAAATTTGACTTTACGTCTAAAACATGTCCGCCTTTTCTCTTGGTATTTAGAAATTTTATTAACTCATTTCTATAGCTGTACCATTTATCCGTATCAGGAAAATGTTTGTTCCTCAGAATTTTATCCATTGCCTTTTCAAACAAGATCTGATTATTTAACTCTTCAATAATTTCTTTAAGGTTTTCGTACACCTCGGGTGATAATAAAAGCATTTTGTAAAGTGCATTATTTTTCTTCCTGTTTACTGTATACAGATCCTATAGCACCCGAAAGAAGTCTTCCTAACAATACAGGAACAAATCCAGAATTTTTCCCTGTCTCAGGACAGATTGTTTTGCCTCAACCAACTTTCGCATATTGTTTTTATACCTGCAAAGTCTTCTAAATGCTTTCCTGCATGGTGTATGGTTCCCTTTGAAAGTGTTTAGTGTTATTTCACAGATAGTTTTAATTACCTCAGCATCGGCATTCTTGAATATAACGCTTCTTAAACATGATTTAGCCTTCTTTAGAACATATAATATATGCCTGTTGGCCTTTAATCGTTTCATTTTCGATTTTCATCTCTTAATAAATTTATCGGTTCGAAACCTAAGATTATCGTTTATATCCTGGGTTAAATCTACTAGCAAATAACTGTGTGGTTTCTGTGTGATATCTTTATATATTTTCACAAGCACGCCACTATTCTCTGGATAAATATGTTTAGCTAATTGGAGCAATTGACTTTTGTCTCATGGGATTTTGAATACAACTAGATATTTTCAATTAACCGATATGTCGCGACAAAATTTCCCTTGATGAAATATATTTTGTGTCACTAAGATCACAGAGAAGTTGCGCTGATGTGAGCCCTTAGTGAAAAGTTCACACACCTGCTTTGAAAATGCATTTAACATCATATCATCCAACACGATTAAAGTAGGATCCTTAATTTTGTTTGTGAACTCATCTGGGATATATTCCAAATATCCAGTGTTCTTAAACAATACACGCGACGGCAGTCCCCTTTGTTCTGCATTACACCAAACTATCTTTCCAACCTGAGGCTATATAAGCCACATGTTATTCAAAAGATTTTCTATAAAGGTCGTCTTTCCACATTCAGACGGTCCTGCAACCATCATTGTAAATGGATGATTAAATTTTAACTTACAATGTCTTTGTCAGTAGATATTAATATATAACAGTAAAAAAGCAATCGATATTTATACGTTCAGGAAAATGAGCAGAAGGCAGATTAGTAATGAGCTTCACAGGCCTGCTCGCAGAAACTTTAAACGCCATCGCGTTAGTATAAGGCGGGTCGATGATCTATGGCAGGCTGATTTACATCTGAAAACCAGAGATTCCGTTTTCTACTTACAGTAATTGATAGTTTTTCCAAATACGCTTGGAGATTACCCGTTAAAAATAAAAGCGGTTGTGAAATTACTAAAGTCATACAAGTAAATTTAAACCAGAAATGTGGTCCTAGAAATTTACAGACAGACGACGGGAAAGAATTCTTCAACAAGAAATTTATGCAGCTAATGAAAAATATCAAATAAATCACTACTCAACGTATAGCTCTTTAAAAACCTCAATTGGTGAACGATTCAATAGCACTCTTAAAAGGGTCATGTGGAAAGAGTTTAGTATGAAGGGAAACTACAAATGGATCAAATTATTAAAAAACAATAGTACGAAAATATAACATAACCCAACATAGTTCGATGTAGATGAGGCCTGTAGACGTTACTGCTTCCAACGAGATAGAGCTGATATCCAGTGTGTACAAGAAAGAGAGAGTCTCGTCTAAACCAACATACAAAGTAGGAATTTTTGTCGGAATAAGCAAGCACAAACATGTCTTTGAGAAGGGTTATACTCCGAACTGGTCCATAGAGGTATTTAAAGTGCGTGAGGTAAAAGACACAAAACCTCGAACTTACGAGGATTATCAAGGAAACTTAATTCGAGGCGTGTTTTATGAATTAAAGTTGTCGACGGAGAAGTACCCCGATGTATACCTTGTTGAAATTTTTTTTAAAAGACGAGGGGATAAAGTTCTCATCAAATGGTTCGGCTTCCCAGCAGTACACAACTCTTGGATTAATATAAAAGACGTTGTTTAAAGTTATCCGTCTCAGTCAAAATGTTGAACCTTAAAATTGAATACGATCATTTGAAGACTTTCAATCATTTAAATACTGACGAGCGGAAGGCTCACAAGTTAGCAAAAAGCGGTTTTTTCTACACTAATCTGAAGGATTATGTTAAGTGTTGCTTCTGGAAATAAGCGCCCTCAGTACATCTAGAGATGTCGAAGCGGAGCATCTACGGCTTTCCCAGAATTGTCTTTTCGCTAGTGGACGAGATGTTTGCGGGCCGCATGATCGCATTCCTGTGCAATTGGCAAAATCCAGATCCATAAATTATACATCGGGTCCGTTGAAAATTTTACTAGCAGCAGCTATGGTGTCTGCCTTTTTCACACAGATCTACAGGGCTTATGATATCTTCAACAAACAGGGGAGTGCATGCACTATGCATTAATTCACTTCACAATGGAATATTGATATTTCACAAATAGAGATAACTTTGTTTTGCAATGTAGAAATTTGATAATAAAGATTACAGACTAAATATGTGAACTTGTTTCCTTTATACAAAAATACTAATAGGTCGAAATAAATGTCCAATTACTGGGTATTTTAAGTCAGGGAAAAAAACCCCATTGACAACACTACTGCCACTAGATACTACCCATTCTACCATCCACATAGTCTACGAAAGTAAAAGCGGCACGGTAACATACTGTCTGATCCTTCCTCTCAACCTCCATACAAACGTCCACCTAGTTTCTATCCGTATGCTCCGCAAAAATAGAAGCGAGACAACAACATAGTGTTTCTTCCATCTACTCAGCCTCCACACAATCTTCCAACCAAAATAATCCTGCCCGGCAACACCACAACACCTCATCTCCATAATCCCAGCCAATCAGCAACAGGCAGCCATCACTGTCGCAATCGAACACCTCCCACCCAACCAATTAGCAGCAAGTAGTCATCGCCATCACAATCGGAAACCTGTCTTATGCATATTCCTCTTTGAAACCATTTTCTTTATGGGACAATGCTTAGGGGGTCACAATGAAACAAAATTTCAGAAAATATTTCACCAAGTCTGTCTATATGCCCCCATAAATTATCAAATGAAAAGTTTTACCATCAGAAAATAAATTTTATAAAACACGGTTTTCACACTGTAACACCACCTGTACGTGAAATCAACATAACTGCAAAACTCTAGGCGGAACCACACACCACACGCTAACCCATTTAAACCGCCTCAGCATAACCCAAACAGACATATTTCAGCAAACCTACATGAAACACTCTCAATTAATTGTTTAGGATAAGTGAGGGATCCTAAGTCCACAACCACTTGTTGTTGGACCGGACCAAATGGAGAGCAACTTACTCCCACGTTTATTTGGTCCGCGGATCCCTCGTTTGGGGCATGGCACCCAAGCATTAAAAATCGTAAGACAAACGGTTTCGTCCAGGGCAGAGGCAACTCTTCAGACGCTGCCTCAACCTCTGCCCTGGGAGCAGCGTGACCGTGAGTGGCATCGGATGGAAAACGCTCCATTTATATGTTAAGGAAAATCTTAGGATCCCTCACTTATCCTAAACAATTAATTTAGCTTTAGCCAGCTCAGGCTCAAACTATCGGTTTCCACTGGATATAATTCGCACCCTTGGCGTGTTTTCCTTAACATATAAATGGAGCGTTTTCCATCCGATGCCACTCACGGTCACGCTGCTCCCAGGGCAGAGGTTGAGGCAGCGTCTGAAGAGTTGCCTCTGCCCTGGACGAAACCGTTTGTCTTACGATTTTTAATGCTTGGGTGCCATGCCCCAAACGAGGGATCCGCGGACCAAATAAACGTGGGAGTAAGTTGCTCTCCATTTGGTCCGGTCCAACAACAAGTGGTTGTGGACTTAGGATCCCTCACTTATCCTAAACAATTAATTTAGCTTTAGCCAGCTCAGGCTCAAACTATCGGTTTCCACTGGATATAATTCGCACCCTTGGCGTGTTTTCCTTAACATATAAATGGAGCGTTTTCCATCCGATGCCACTCACGGTCACGCTGCTCCCAGGGCAGAGGTTGAGGCAGCGTCTGAAGAGTTGCCTCTGCCCTGGACGAAACCGTTTGTCTTACGACTCTCAATTACCTACCAAACCTAAAATCACACAAGAAAAAAACTTTTGCGCTGCAACACCACCCTTAAGACCAATCACACCAATTGAATATCCCAAGCCCGCCCACACAGACAACCGGTCCCCTATGCAAATCGCTGTGATTGGACTTCCTAGGGCGGGGCCAGACACACACATAGCGCCTCCCACATGTAACCGTTTCCCATACAAATCCAACGTGATTGGACATTTCAGGGCGGGGCCTAGCACTCATGCTATCCCTATCGCACATACTAAAATTCAAGACCGTGATTGGGCCCTTACTGCAAAACTATCCCATTTGTACCTAGCCCGTTATGTATACGCATTTAGCATGTCTGACAACTCACTTTAGTGTGATGTTGATAGTTGCAGTAAATTTACACGGTAAAGTCAATTTTGAGCTACTGTAACTTTGTTAGTAATTGTATGATTCTGACCAAACTTGGGGACAACATGTTCCATATTATATATCCTATACTACCACAGGCTTTTATAGCCCTAGGTTAAACTTAATGCGAGTTTTATCGAAAACTACTAATCGAGACTTTTCATTTGATACCCAACGTAACTATATTCGGTGAAGAAAAATGCATCCATGAATGGGACCCCCCGTTTTATCTCAACGTAGTGATATCCTTCACTCACTGCATGTCTGGGCGTTCACAGATCCCCATCTCAGCGAAATTCGTGTTAATCGGTACAGCCGCTTCTGAGAAAAGTGGGTGTGACAGACAGACAGACAGACATTCCTGTGAGGAGTCGCCAGATCTCCCATCAGGCGCGACTCCAGCTGGCGAATTGGGGCATCCCTATTGATGTGTAAATATGTGTTAATTAACTTTTCTTTTCTGACTGTGTATGGGCTAGTGTTTGCTCATCTCTGGTGCGTTGACCAAAATGGCAATGGGAAGGATACCCGCAAAATAAAACCAATATGGACGAATTCAGAAGGAGTAAAGTTACGGTGCAGGGGCTTGGAACCCCAGTACCGGCGGCTTTTGGCAGTGAGTAAATGGGTTCCCGATCGTCGATATCTCTCGATCGCAGTGTCTCGGTGGTGGACAACTTAGCCACCGTTGCATCTAATACTACAAGTCTTTTAGATTTGGAGAAGGAGGCGTTCAAACGAAACACAACTCTGCCAAGAACACCAATTGCAAAGGCAATGATGGGCTAAAAGGAGATAGCTGGTCAAAAAAGGCGATTTCGACCCCCATTGGATTTGATGTAGAGGTACTCCAGCAAGGAGCAAATTGATCCATTCACGAGGAGCTCATCAATTTTGCGATCTCCTCCAAAACCAAAGCCGGCAAAAGAGAAAGCTCATGGGAGTTCAGCAACTGAAAAAGGTGAAGGAGTCAGTAAAAGGAGTAATCTGGCCAGGACTCATCGAGAACAGAACCCTGACCCAGAAGAACTATCTTTTATGCAGCTTGGGACTAAAATAGTTGAGCTGTCCGAATTCATCAAGGGCAAGCGCAACGTGCACCCAGCCATTAAGAACATGGTGAGAGCCAACAGGGTGCTTTACAATAGGTCACAGGAAGAAATAGGAAAGCCTAAGCAAAAGGCGGACATCCCAGCCTCAACAGTGTCATAGGCGGCCCAAGTGACACCAAAGCACAAAGTCATGGACCTTCGCTCAAGTAAAAAAGTGCGAGACAAAAAGTGATAAGCTTCGGGGAATCAACAGGCCCCAAAAAGGAAAAAAGGGCTTTGACCACTCCAACAAACGGAACTAAAAGTTCAGTAGGGTCCAAAGTACCCAAAGTAGGAAAGTCGGCTAGCGAAGTGAAACTGAAAGAAAATAAGAAAGATGGTTGGACTGAGGTCGTGAATAAAAAAAGAAACAAGAAACCAAAGGTGTGAATTCGCGCGGAGGCAATTTTAACCTGCAGCAGAAGACATCTAACGTATGCGGATATACTGAAGAAGGTTAAATTTGACCCCGACCTAAAAGACCGAAATGTCAGCAAAATCCGGAGGACCCAGATAGGGGATCTCATGTATGAGCTGAGAAAATCCAGCGGGGGAAAAACTGACGACTTCCATAACCAAGTTATAAACTCACTTGGGGAGAATGTCGCGGTTCGTTCCCAAGCACATGAGGTCTATATACATTGCAAGGATCTCGATGAGGTAACATCCGGAAAAGAGATCTGCACTGCCTTGAAGGAACAATTCAAGCTGGAGGAATTGAGGGAAGAATCTATCGTGAGCCTAAGAAAAGCTTATGGAAGTACTCAAACGGCCACAATGCGACTGCCAGTGGAGTCAGCGCAGAAGTTGTTGGCCGTGGGGAAGGTTCGAATTGGATGGGTTGTTTGCCGGCTAAGGGAACAGATCTATTTAAAGAGGTGTTTCAAATGCCTAATGTTTGGACACTTCGCTAGCGGCATCGATCGGTCCGATCGATTTCGAAGGTGTGGGGAAAAAGGCCATATTGCCAATAGAGACCCCAAATGCATTTTGTGCGAAGATAAGGAGGGAAGGGATAACCGGCATATTGCCGGAAGTGGTAAATGCCCAGAATTTAGGAAGACGTTAACTGCAGTGAAAAAATGAGGTTAATACAAATAAACCCCATTGCAGGGTCACACAAGATTTGCTTGCGAAGACAACTTACGAATCCGCGGTGAGGTTGCTATCATTAGCGAACCGTACAGAAATCTTGATGGTGGTGTATGGGTCACAGATTCGACTGGTGGAGCGGGGATATGGGCGTGCGGCCGTCAAGCCATACAACAAAGCATGGGTCAGGCGGCTAGTGGCTTTGTGTGGGTAAAAATAAGCGGTAGTTTCGTATATAGCTGTTACGCCCCACCGAGCCTCACACTGCCTGAGTTTCAAAACCTGTTAGACGATCTTGTTCACGACGCATGGGGACGAGGTTCAAAGGTGATAGCGGGTGACTTTAATGGGTGGGCTATCGAGTGGGGCAGCAAAGAGACTAACGCAAGGGGGCGGTGCTTATAAGAAGCATTCGCCCAGTTGGATGTAGTTTTGGCCAAAGAAGACTTTATATCGTCACTTATCGGAAAGGGGGATCTGATTCAATTGTAGATCTGACTTTTGTCACCCCTGTATTAGCAGGTGACATGTCTTGGCAAGTTAGCGAGCACTTTTCGTACAGCGACGACCACGCAATCACCTTTGAACTAAGGATGGAGCCAGAAGGCAGGAGATTCGCACCCCGGAAGCCGAAATTCAAAAGAACACTAGGATGGTCTGCCAAAGCGATGGATGAGCAAACATTCATGGAGGTGTGGCTAGACTTGCGTAGCAAAGCGGGCACCTCCACGGATAGAGCTCTCCATGTTACGCAGAGCATCTATAAAGCATGTGACGCGTCGATGCCTAGGAGATGCTAATTCCCCACTATAAGATCCAATTATTGGTGGAAAAAAAAACTTGCAGCCTTCGGTCGATTTTCCACAGAGCCAGGCGAACGGCTCAGAGGGCAATAGGTAGGATCGATCAAGGGCAAAAGGAGCATGCCTATAGGGAAGCTCGCAAGCGTCTTAAGCTCGCCATTCAGCGGAGTAAGAGGGAATGTTTTAAGGAGCTCTGTTCGGAAGCTGAAATAAATCTGTGGGGTAACGCCTATAAAATCGTGACAGGACGATACTATTGTTGATAATAATCCAGGGGTTATTTCCCCAGTGTCCGGCTAGCTGAGTGGGTAGAGCACAAGGCTGTCGTACGGAAGGTCGCGGTTCAAATCTCGCTGGCGGCAGTGGGATTTGTATCGTGATTTGATGTCGAATACCAGTCGACTCAGCTGTGAATGAGTACCTGAGTTAAATCAGGGTAATAATCTCGGGCGAGCGTAATGCTGACCACATTGCCTCCTACAGTGTTCTGTAGTGTACCGTTTCGGTCTTGAATGAAGTGCTCTAAGACGCGGGGAGTTGGATGAACCATCGGGGTGGTTTTAGTGGGTAAAAATCCCACACTCTGGCGTGTCCAGGCTAGAGTCTTTTGAAGATTTCCACCTCCTCAAAACAAGACGTACATTAAACCGATTTAAATAAGGTTCTGTTTTGCAAACAAAACCTTTACAAAACTGGGCAAAACACCACCTGTAGCGCGTCTGATGAAATCGCCTCCTCCCTGCGATCGAAACCGACCAGCCACAAATTTTTACGGGTAGTGTTCCAACTTTTGTTCAACTTTTCTGCTTTTCTACTTATATATGTACATATGTTTGCTTTTGTGCTTACAGTGTGGACATATTCAGATAGGTGCCATCAATTTATCTTATATATGCGGTAATTGATAATAGTAGGAAGTGGGATACTCTTAAAATAGGTTCTGTGTGTTAGAGTGAGTTAGAGAGAGTTTGATTCTATCTCGCTCGCTCTGTCTCTTTTGCACTGCGAGCTTTCGGGTGGGCGCCTTTGGTGGGGGTTTGGGTATGTGTTTTTGGTGGGACTTTGGGTGTGTGCCTTTGGTGCGGGCTTCGGGGGTTTGCACTTTGGGTACGGGGTGGTGCTTTGTGCTTTTGGCGAGGTCGTATCTTGGGGTGGGTGGTTTGTGTCTTGGGGATATTATCCTCTATTGGTGTTTTTTCTAGGATAAGTACTTTTGCTGTGTGTCTTGGATGGGTGCTCAGACCCGAGTCTGCACGGGGACTCATCTGAAGTGGCAAATTGGTCACGGAACCTTACCAGGGGTATACTGGTACCATGGGAACCGGGATAGCCGCTGAAGTCTCATACTTCGTGTGAACTCCCGTTGTATGTTAGGACAGCTCGGTTATTTGCGGTTGGCCCCCTAGTGGGAGTTTCATGGTGGTTGTGGTTATGCTCAAGCGAGAAGAGACCTTCGGGTATCAGCGTGGTGTTGCGTTTCATCACGGGTGCCGTACTCCTTAGTTTGGTAGAGATTTAGGTAATTCTTGCATCCACCAGTATGAATGCTAAACCATACACTTGGTATGGACTGGTACCTTTGTTGCTTGTCTCAGCGGGGCTCTGATTGTGGTCACAAAATCAATCCGTGTCTAAAGAGGAGCGTAGGATTAAGTCTCCACGACAGGTACCTACGTTAAACACCAAAGGGGTTAACTGTGTCTTAGATGAAACCGAGTTATGTTTTGGTGTGTTTCTGGGATATGAGGCTTCAATGTGCGTCTTGGGAGATGTCAAGCTGTTTTTGGTGTGTTTCTGAGATAGCGATCTTTTTCAAGTGTTTTTGGGGAGTGTCAAGTTTTATTTGGTGCCTTTATGGGGGTATCGGTCTTTTTGACGTGCTTTTTTGGGGTTATTAAGCTTGTTTGGTGTGTATCTAAGATAACGATCTTTTCCGAGTGCTAAGATGTTTTGAGTGTCTTTATTGGTATCGGTCTTTTTGGTGAGCTTTTTGGGGTTTATTAATCTGTTTTGATGTGTTTGGCTGGGTGTCAGTCGTTGTGGTGAATGGCTTGGCTGAAGTGGGGTTTGTGGGGATCACGGCGGGCGGCTATGGTGCGGGCTTTAGATGGTAGGCTTCCCTGCGGGCTTGAGGTGGTTAGCTTGGCCGATGCAGATTTTGCGGTTATCATTGTTGACTTAGGTAATGGGATTAAGTTTAAATGAAAAAGTTCGTTGATAAAGTTCAAATATCTATTTTATAGATTAGATAGATTATTCAATTTTCTTTAGAATTAAGAATATGTGTACACTTATTAAATATCTTTCTCGATATCAAACGAGGGCTCTAGAAATTTATTTCACAGTATAAATTTCGTATACAAATTATAAATTATATTATGAATAGTTATTATTTTGAACAAATTTTATTTTGAAATAATTGTGTTTTTGTACATCCACTCCCTCGAAAACGAAAAAGTGTTCCTGTATGGCGTTCAGCTCATCGATCTGCTTCTGGTTACGAATCTTTTCGGAGAAGGGAGGGGGTAAGAAAACAAAAATGTCAAACGCTGCCCAAATTTAGTTTTAACAAGCTTGAATTCGGTGATAAGATATTTTTAACCCACTTCTAAACTGAAGATTGACACATAGGTCTGGGGTAATGTTTCGCTGACATTGTTCAGGATTTCGATGGTATTCTAAGGAAAGAAATTATAAACTGAAGATTGACACATAGGTCTGGGGTAATGTTTCGCTGACATTGTTCAGGATTTCGATGGTATTCTAAGGAAAGAAATTATAAACTGTTGTAAAATATTTTCTTAAACAAATCAAGAAAATTGTACTAGCAAACCAAACTTGGTTGGTGCTCGGTTCTTTTGCGCTAAGAGTGCATCTAATTTTATTTCAAAACCAATTTACACTTAAAAGAGAAGAAATATTAGCGAACCATATATGAAGTTGGCGCTGAGTTTTCTTGCGCTAAAAGCACATAGAATTTTACTTCAGAAACAGATTTTTTCAGTTTCAGAGACAGATTTTTTCTATTTCATGAAAATAACAAGTCGGGAAACCGGAAGCTTGACGCTTCAGGTATAAAAGGTTTTGTGTTTCCCTATGTGAGAAGCATAGCGTAGTTCTCCATTGGCTTATGACATTGACGCGAGATATTGAAATCGTTCAATTCTGGGCAGGTTACTGCCATTGCCAGAATTGAGCGATTTAAGTATCTCGAAGGGCAGGTTACTGCTATTGCCAGAACTCAGCGATTTAAATATCTCGAGTCAACGCTATCAGCCAATGGAGAACTGCGTAATGAAATTGTTTCACGCATTAATGCAACCTGGATGAAGTGGCATTCCCCAACTGGTGTTTTTTGTGATCGACGTATCAGCGCACGTCCCAAATCTAAAATTTACTGCAATGTCGTCCGTCTGCAACTCTCTATAGTTCTGAGTGTTGGCCGACTATAAAGGGTAATGAACGGCGTCTTGCGGTAATGGGGACGAAGGTGTTGCATTGCACTGGTGGCGTGACACGTTTTGATTACGTCTAAAATGACAATATCCGCGATCGATATGGGTTTGCATCGATCGTGGAAAAACTGCAAGAGAGACGTTTTCGATGGTGTGGTCACGTAATTCACGCTAATGAGAATTCAACAACCAGTATTGATCAGAACATCGAAAGCAATGGTAAGCAACCAAAAAGCCGGCCAAAAAAATGGTGGCTTGATACGCTGGATGGGGATTTGAAGGTCTCGCGATTACATCCTGATCAGGCATTTGATAAAATAAAATGACGACCGCTTGTGAACTGAAGGCTGAAGAAAAAGAAGAAGATGTGAGGAGCGATGAGCCAGTTCCGTGTCACATAGTTAAAAATTCTATTGGCATCTATTTTTTAGAAAGTAATTTAAATAAATCATTTGATGGAAAGCCCTGTATTGAAGTAGTCAACCTCATACGCTTCACACTCTGAGTTTAATATTATTAGCAAATGCCAACAATTTAACCAACATCAAATATAGAAAAGGGGTAGGGAGAATTAGATTCTTCTTGAATGGAATTTTAATATTTCACTCGAATTTCAATTATTCTCGTTAATTATGACGTCAGCACCTTATTTGTATGGCTTAGGATGCTGTTAATTAGCACGAAATTGATAAGTTTGAACTGCTATAACTTTGGCGTTAATTGCCAGATTTCTATGAAATTTTGCACGTATATACGAAATATTGTCCTCTATGCTGATATAAAATTCGGATGTCCTAGGATGAATTTAAGGGGGGTTTTTCAGTAAATTTCTAAAAAGTAGTAATATACTATTAGTAAGTTTATTTAAGCAGATATCGGAATGGGACACATTTTGAGGCCTAGATTTCATCTAGACGCACCGCTCCGATTTTTCCCGAATTTTTAGCTTGGGTAGTTTCCGAAAATGAGTCCTGTCTCATTTCAAGTGTGTTCATTTTGACTCATTACTCACGCAATTTACAATTTATGCCAAAACTAATATCAGTTTCGGAAAGTACAAATCGGGGCCTTTCATTTGATATCCTACACAACTATATTCGGTGAAAAAAAATTTTGAATCCCCCCTTTGCCTGTATGGGGACTCCCCTGTAAACTCCACCTAAATTTATGCCACTCACTGTATGCGTGGGATTTCATAGTTCCCATAGTTCCACCAAATTTCGTTCGGATCGGTTTAGCCGTTTTGGAGAAAAATGCGTGTGACAGACAGACAGACAGACAGACAGACATTGAATCGATTTTAATAAGGTTTGTTTTACACAAAACCTTAAAAAGGAAAATATATTATAGCGACCCAAACGTGAAGTTGGCGCTGAGCTTTCTTGCGCTAAAAGCGCATTGAATCAATGTTAAAAATTAAATCAGTATTAAATAAACTTACCATGCAGCCTTGCAAATGATAATTACCTCCAGAAGAAATTCGTTTTATACATGTATTCGCTACATGAGATACAAGATATCTACATAGCTCATAAAAAAAATCTTCATCATCATGATACTTGCCTAATGATTGATCCAGGACAGTTTTGTGATGTTTTTACATTCTCTGAAATTAATTACCCAACATCTGAAGTGTAAACTTCCAACAAATCCATAATTCTAACATATGCAACCATATGCCTACGAAGAAGATTCCGCAGATATTTTTCTTATGATTTATTGCAACACTGCATGATTTTCAAACTGAATGTTCTTCTTCTTTTTCTTCAGCCTTTGCCCCGTTCACAAGCGGGGTCGGCTCGCGTGATCGGCTTCGGCATTTGGCTCTATCGAATGCCTGATCTGGGTGCAATCTCGAGGCTTTGAAATCCCCATCTAGCGTATCAAGCCACCGTTGTTTAGGTCTGCCTTTTGGTCGTTTACCATCGATTTCGATGTTCAGACCAACCTTGCCAAGTGAATTCTCGAATTGCGTGACCATACCATCGAAGACGCCTTTCTCGCAACTTTTCTGAGATCGGTTCAACCCCATAACGATCGCGGATATACTCATTTCGGATGTGATCAAAACGTGTGACGCCACTAGTTCAACGTAACATCTTCGTCTCCATTACCGCAAGACGTCGTTCATTGTCTTTTATAGTCGGCCAGCACTCAAAACAAAATACATGGGCCAAAGATATTACGATCATGAAAAGGTTCCTCGTTAAAAAGAAGAAAAAAACAGTGCACATGATCCTACTTTGATTCTGTGCAATTTTTTTTTTATATTTTTATATTCTATGAAATGAATTACCCGACATCTGCAATTTCATATTTCTATGCAACCAAATGCTTGGGAATAATATATTTGTCTTATGATTTATATTATACATTTCGCATGATTTGCAAAATGATGCGTAAAAAAAAGAATTGCGTATGCCTCCGCCTTGATTTATCCATTGCGAAATGATGCATAAAACAAGTCGGAAAACGGGAAGCTGGATGCTACAAGTATGAAAGCTTTTGTGTATTTCTTAGTACGTAGCACGTGATATACGAGTATGCATAAATTATGTAAGCATCCACTTTCAGGTGATATTGACATTTATAGTCTGGAATTTGCAAAGAAGTGTCAAATTTGACGTATTATAACTTTGTTAGTAACAGTGCGATTTCTACCAAACTTGCTAAGATCCTGCCCTATATTTTAGCCTATATTACTGTTAAATTTCGTGGTATTAGAATTAACTTAAGGGGGGGTTTTGCAGCCAATTACTAAAAATTATAATAATATATTATTATTAACTTTATTTGAAGAGATATCAATATGGAAGGTATTTTGGAGCCCAGGCACCTTATAGTGGCAGCCTTCTGATTTTTTTTAACATTTTTCGGTTGAGGAGTTTCTGAGAATGGCCTCCTTAAAGAAATATTCACTTTCAACCCCCCGCACTCCCCAGCTTTCCAATAAATGTCAAAACGAAGACCGGCTTCGAAAAGTACTAACCGAGACCTTTAATTTGATACCCCACGTGACTATATTTGATGAGAAAAAATTTACACCCCCCTTTTGCGTGCATGTAACTCACTGTATGCGTGAGCGTTCACAGTTTCCACTTTTCTACCAAATTTGGTGTCAATCGCTATAACCGTCTCCGATTAGAATGCGTGTAACGGACAGACAGACAGACAGTAAACCGATTTTAATAAGGTTTTGTTTTACACAAAACTTTAAAAATGTATATCCCAGTGTCATATACTGCGATCATGAAGATGTGTTACTTGTGAACACGAAAAAATACGCATGCATATGCCTTGATTTATCCGATTTATGATATTTTTATGTTCCCTGAAATTAATTACCCAACATCTGCGAACTCCCTACAATTTAATTTATCTTTCGATTTATTGCAATATTTCGCATAATTTGAAAAAAAAGCAGAAAAATGCATGCAACCAAGACATTGCGATAAAGAAGATTTGCTGCTTGTGAACATTATGATTTGATTTATCCAGTATAGTTTGATCTTTTTTTTTGACTCCCTAAAGAATGGGTATAAATAGCGCAAATTTCAAGTGGGAAATCCGCAGAAATTTTGAACGGTCAAGAAGGCAGAATTCTTCATAAAATTTGTTAAGTAATTATTAACAGGTTTTCTACTTTTATTTCAGATTTCACTAATAATAAATTAAAACAGCAGTACCGTTGGCTTATTAGCTAAGATATTTAAATGGTAGTGAGCTTTTCAGCTCTTTCAAGCAAAATATAAAATATATATATATATATTTATATAGATGGGTTTCGAGCAAGCGCTTAAGGACAAAACTGCTGGCCGCAGACCAATTTCCATTGAGGAGTATCGGACAAGGAACCCGCAAAAGCTTTAACGCAACCAGCAACCAGACTAAGGAGAAGCCCCTTCGTGCCGATCTTCAGCATAGGATAAGGCGTGAGCTTGCTGATTTATACAGAGTCGCAGCCATTGCCGAAAAGGGGAATAAAGTCGAAATTATAAAGAAAATCAACAAACTGAAAGAAGAGAGATGATTACATCGATCTCTCAAAAAAAGGCAAAAGGAAAAGGAAAATGCCCAGTTTGAAAAAAAAAAGGAAATTAAATTAACTAGTTCTATTGTTCTGGATTTTCTAACTTGTATAGATTAGAATTGTATAGATTAGGAAAAAACAGAAAACAAATTTTAATTATTAATAAACTCTAAAATCATATACTGCAAAAATAGAAGGAGCATACGGTAAAATAAAACTTTCTAAAAATGTCTTTGATTTTTAAAAAAAATTTGTTGCTTTGTGTAAAGAGTTTTGCTTCGAGGTGATGAATACTGTTATTAGTTACTTGGAGAAACAAAGAGTTTCAATAACAGTGGAAGAAAAGAATTCATTTTTCGAGACTTTTCTTGATTGTTCTAGGGAGTTTAAAATGAATAAGGATGATGCAGTTTTCAAAAAAATTTTCAAAATTATAGATGAGTGTGTAAAATTGTCAGGTTATTCAACTATATGTATTAGTACAAATAGACCAGCAACTTCGACTTCATCGATATGTATTGCTACTACTGTTACGAATGCGCGTAGTAATACCAATGATCAAAATTATCAAGTCGGTTCAGGATTAAAAGAAAAAATCGAAATAATTTTAAAAAAAGTGAAAAATTTCAAGAAATTCAATATGATGGGGGTGAAAATGATTTTCCGACTGAAAGAGTTTAAAGATCCTGAGGATAATATTTTGGAAGGTCCTAGAAATACCTTTAACGAAGCTGTCATTGAAATCGTCAAAAATTCTAAGGAGGGTAGTAAAATTTCAATGTATATTTCATTGCCAAACTCGCCGCATGAGAAACCTACATATAGGATCTAGTTTAAGACCGGTAAGCGAGCTAAATGGCGAACACATTCTATCATTAATATCAAGCATTAATTAGTCAAATTCAACATTTCTTTCAGACGATATTTTACAGATTGATCCAAATATCGTCAATTTTCCATTTGGGAAGGGTAGAAATAATCCAAAAATGCTAAGTGAAACTGACGTCCCCTTGAAGAAAACTAGCGTTGTAGATGTTGGCAAAGAAGGGGATGTCCATTGTCTTCCAAGAAGTATTTGCTATGTTTTGGATAGTGAAATAGCAAAAAATAGTTTAAGCAAGGCAGCTAAAAAACTTTGTAAACTTGCAAATGTAAATGTGAGTGAAATAAATCGCTGTAGCTTACTAGATCTGCATAAATTTCAAAAGTATCTCAACAATTATCAGATTATTGTGTTCAATGATATCACTGATCCAAATTCTATAATATTTAAAATTCCATATAATTTTTTTATTACCGAAATAAGAAAAAATTGTCTGTATTATTACTCATTACAAGACCATTCCTATGTTATCAAATCGCTTCCAGCATTTTTTAATAAGAATTGTGCCTGCAATTATTGCGATAATGTCAGCAATTACAGATTTCATAAATGTGCAATGAAGTGTCCATACTGTTATTGCTATCCTCCTTGCCAATTTACTTCTACATTGAGGTATTGCCTAAAGTGTAATCGATCGTTTAGAGGAGAACACTGTTATCTATTCAGAATATTCAGAATAAAATTCGTAAAGGTAGTGTTTGTAACTTTGTTATTAGAGATAAAACAGAGCAAACATGCAATGAGTACTATTGCCAAACATGTTACAAAGTAGTTTCACAAGAACATCTACATATGCTACATTTAACCATACCGCGGCAAAGGTAATTCACGTTTTCTAATTATTTTCTAATATTTACTATTTACTATTTATTTTATTTGTTATAATGACTCTGACATATCAAATAATAAAGAGAGCATATTTTCCAATATAATGAAGACATAGATGTTGTGAAGCAATTTGTCGATTACGTATTTATCGCGATCTTATGTGACATACATTATTTGCATTGCGAATTCTTTTCATGGCTTCGATGGACAATTTCTTATATCAGAACTTTTTAATAGAAAATTCGTCATTAATCTTGTAATGAATGACACTAAAATAATGAAACTAACTTGTAAAAATATTAGTTTAATTGATTCTTTAAATTTTCTGCCATTTCCTTTATCCAAATTTTCTAAAGTGTTTGGATAATAGGGGTTACTATCCATACTTTTTTAATACAAAGGAAAATTTTAATTATATTGGGAAATATAATCGCATGGGAAAACGCCTTTGAAGAATCATGATGGTATTTTATGCTGAGTGTTCTGTTTAGTTCAACCGTGTTCATTCCTGTTCAGAAAAGTTGGAAGCTTCAATATTAATCATTTTCGAGTGCGATGTTACATAGTGCTTTATAAATTCCTTTACAACATCATCTTGAACAAATACCGTAGCAAATTTCGCCGATGTTTTTATAACGTCTTCATCCAACCGTCAAGTTGCCGTATCTTCCCAATTGTTCCACACCTGCTAGATCGTTTGTTATAGTAGGATATCTAAAGGCGATCTCTGTGGTGAACAACTTATTATCCACAGTAATACCAGCGAATGACACCTTTTTAAAGAAAACTGAATCACCTCCAGGGAGATAGTCAATATTCACTAAACAGCTCATTTCGACTTTTGATTAAATGTGGAAGAATGTCGGAAAGCCGGCACTATCTATTTAATTTTAATAGCTTGTGAAAACATTCCGAGCCTTATCTATCTGGATACGGCTATCATACTCTGAGTAAACAACGCATGCGGCGCTTTTCTTTAGAGCGTCTTTGAATCGCCCCTCGATCCTAATCGTGCTCTGGTTGAGTAGACTTCCACATGTTGAATTGTAGGAATTGTCCGGAGTGAGATCAAACGCCAACATTGATATTTGATTTTGATTTGATGACCCTTGTCGAAATAATGTATTCCGGTTTCATTTGAAAAATCAAATTCTAGAGGTTGGTTTGGTACTTGTACTCCATTAACTGATAAATTGAACCCTGTCAGATTATTGTGTTTAAGGTAGGTAGGTATTGTGTTTAAAGTTGTATGAATTTTTCGACCGTTTTCCTGTATATGCCTCATTGTCAACCATATCGAACACCAGCAAGTTAGGAAATTGTTCAATGACCACATTATCGAGTGAAAGTGAAAATGTTTTTGCGGGTAGAGTATATGTCTCCACTTCTATAATACACGTTTATATGGATATATTGCATTAGATCTTTGGAGAACACTTTCATGCGCAAGTAAGATGTTCGGATTGACAATTACATGGTTCATGTAGATTGTCGACTCTATAACTTTGATTAGTAATGGCTGAACGTCGTATTTACAATGCAAGTAAAATTCGGGTTTTCTAGTGAAAAAATGACACGCAAATCTGCCCCATTGATTAGCAACTTATCTTGATTTAAGATATATCCATGAACTTTTCCAATAAACTCCACCACATTGCTGTGTTTTAGACCTTTTACTATATCCTTGGTTTGAATCAGATGGCTTTCAACTTTCAACTATGTCCATCTCATTCTCATCGATGGGTTTCGGCGGTATTCTTGCCATAATTCAGCAAAATTTCAATATACGCTCTGTATTGGTAATTGTGGTCAGTTTGCGCTATTGGCCTACCATTTAACTGTATTGTACACTATCTGAACAGCGAATAGAGAACATTATTCACAACGCCAATTGGTGGAGGAGCTTTATCATACAATCCATTTTTCCCATCTTTTGCTTTAATAAGTTGTACTTTTAGTTGAAGATATATGCTAGACAGACCGCGGTATGTATCGCCATGACCTAACGACACAAATTCTAAAACGGTGGAGTTATCTAATGAAGCTATGGGCTTGTATGCTACTTCCTCAGTTTTTAAAATATTACTTTGAATTGGCAAACTTGAGAAAAGGTCCAGTTCAGATTTCATGCACTCTTTGTACGACATTTCTTCTTATCAAAAAAGTTTATCACACGCTTACGTATCTGCTTTTTGCGTTGTTTCCCTTGCTTTGAAGACGGAGATTTTTTAACAGTTTTTCCTCCTTTAGAATACCTCCTGCGTTTAAGGGATTGGGTCTTTTTCGAGATGAATGATTATTGATAATAACATTGTGTAAACCTCTGAAGAGTTGATTTATACTTTTCTGGGTTAGCTCCCGGGCAGCAGTTTTAGCCGGCCTGGTCTTAATCGGCTTACTTCCTACTTCTGATAGTATTTCCTTACCAGTTTTTACTGCTTGTTGTTTTAAGGTTGTAGCTCCTGCCAAGACCAACGGGCTTGCGTATCGCACTAAAACCGTAAAGAAACTCCCAACACCTCCACCGTGCTGACTTATATTTGGCGGTAATAACGTGTGAAATAGGAATCCGTGTCTCTGATAATTACTCCTTAAGTCCTCCAATCTGAATATAGCTGGTTGGCACCCAGACAGTATATTTATACTTTATCGGCGTCTGAAATGCAGCATGAGGTATGATGAAGTCTCGCTTGCACGGAATTCAATCAATTCGTCGTGCTGTTTAGTTACTTCCACAGAAATACTTTCAATAAAAGTTTTTTTCGATCGGATGATATTCTATATGTTCTATATGTATCTTAACAATTTCCCACACTCTTCCAGTGGTATTACACGTAGGAATCGTACGAATCTACCACCCACCATTGTCGGTCTTACAATGTCACTAGAGATAAAAACCATTCCTCCATTGCCATATTTGCTAGATACAGTAGGCGACTTTTCTGGAGTACTCTTCGATATTCCGCCAACTTCTTTATACACATATCGAATTTCATCTAGTATTAACATAGTATCCTGGTCCCAAGCCCAGGTAAAACAGGAGGGTTTGAGGCAACGTATTCTGTACTATCCTCAGTTAAACAAAAATATAATGCTGCGGTCAGGGAAAGAGATAAATAGAGTACAATTGGAGTTATTCCACTATGCTAAATTCTACCTGATTTCTCTTGGTGACAGGTTCCGCGACAGGCCGACCAAGAAATGCATACAATGTCATTACAAAAATGATGATCGGATTGAGTCACAAGAAATGTTAGGGCGTCCACCTCAGATGACGCGGCAGGACGGGCCCCGGTCCTGTCGAGAAATGGGCAAGGGTTCTTGACGCATGGACGGCGTCAGGACATAAGCAAATTAGTTCGAACAGAACAAAACAAATACGTGTCTGCACACTAAATGTTGGTATCCTAACTGAAAAGACCGAGGAACTCGCAGGAGCCCTTTGGAAAAGGGGCATAATTATCTGCGCTCTGCAAGAAACCCGATGGTCTGTTGTCAAAAGCTGCGACATTGAACACAAACGCGGTAAAAATGGCTATAAACTTCTCTATTTTGGTAACTCACACACTCAATATGGTGTTGGCATTGCTATCTCAGAGGGTTTCCGTGATGCCATTAAAGAAGTCGAACGATTTGATGATCGGCTGATGAAGCTCACCATTATATCAGCTGATCGCACTTTTCTCTTCTTCACTGTGTATGCACCAAAGACAGGTCGACGTGATGCCGGAAAGGATGCCTTTTGGCAAACTCTGGATAAAAAGATTTGTAACGTGCCTGCTGACCACTATATTTTCATTGCCGGCGATCTTAATGGTCATGTGGGTGAAAAGGAAGACGGTAACAGATGCCATGGGGGAAAGGGGTTTGGAGCGCGTAATAAAGGTGGTGAGCGTATAATCGATTTTGCGGACACCCATGACCTTGTACTTATGAATACATGGTTCATCAAATGATTGTCTCATATTTCTACATTTTATAGTGGGAACAGTAAAACGCAAATCGAAGATATTCTCATAAAACGCGGACATTTCACCACTGTCACTGATTGACACCCTGAAGGATGTGCTGCTCATCTCAAACAAAAAAAAAATAAACGGTATTTTAACGTGTGGATTATACCACGGTTCCAAAACTCGGTTTATTAGAAAACACTAAAAGGCAAATTACCACCGTCACTGATTGCAAAGTCGTTCCCTATGAGACCATAGCACTTCAACATCTGCCATTGATTACCGTCCTGCGAATTAAGCCACCGATAAAACACCGTGAGGAATATACTGGCCCGCCGCGCATTAGATGATGGCGATTTGGTGAGAAGAAAGAAGAAACGATCTCACTCACACGATTACTAACCATTACGAATGTGGAAGAATGATGGAACCAAATGAAAGACACGATTCACAAAGCAGCCTCTGCAACCCTCGGGGTCACCAAGCAGAGTAGGCGGTACATCAACCGAGATACTTGGCTTTGAAATTATGATGTTCAAATAAAGGTCTGTGAAAGGAAACGTCTCTACCACAAATTTCTCGACGATAAAACGCTAGCTAACTGGCAAATTTATAAGAATGCCAACGGGGAAGCAAAGCAAGCAGTCGCTGCAACCCGAGCGAACCATTATGGACACTCGGGATGGCGAGAGAGATCTGTTTTGACTTACCAAAAGCCGTAACGAACGTACAGAGGATATCGAACACTTATGCTGCGTTAATGACAGGAACGGTACTTTGCTTGCCAACCGTCGAGCCGCAGCGGATAGATGGCGAGAATACTTCGAGCAGATTTCAACTGAAAAATTTGCTCATCCTCCACTTCCACAACCATTGCCGACATTTGGACTAGTTCCACCTGTCAGCGCAACTGGTGCTCAGAGGTGGCGGCGAGGAATATGGGGCGGCAACCCTATCGGCCAAACCAAAACCAAGTGTCCGAGGAGAACCTCCATAGTGGTGGCACCGGGAGACGCTGTAATCACTTTGGTTTGTCGGCCGTGATTCAGTAGGCGAATGCTCCAAAGGCCTAATCAGGGCGATCAGACCCGAGTCTGCACGGGGACTCGTCCGAAGTGGCAAATTGGTCACGAAACCTTACCAGGGGTATACTGGTACCATGGGAACCGGGAAAACCCCTAGACTCACATACTTCGGGTGAACTCCTGTTGTATGTGAGGACAGCTCGGTTATTTGCGGTTGGCCCCCCTTGTGGGAGTTTCATGGTGGTTGTGGTTATGCTCAAGCAAGAAGAGACCTTCGGGCCTCGACGTGGTGTTGCGTATCAACACGGGTGCCGTACTCCATAGTTCGGTAGAGATTTAGGTAATTCTTGCATCCACCAGTATGAATGCTAAGCCATGCACTTGGTATGGACTGGTACCGTTGTTGCTTGTCTCAGCGGGGCTCTGATTGTGGTCACAAAATCAATCCGTGTCTTAAGAAGACCGTGGGATTAAAATCGTCCAGATAGGTGCTCACGTTAAACCATCAAGAACTCACTGTCAGCGCAACTGAACTCGAGGAGGCAATGAAGCGAATGAAATCAAGGAAAGCCACATGACCTGACAACATCCCATCTGAACTCTGGAAATGGAAGGGCTGGGATCCAACACTGTGGCTCAGTGAATTCTTTAATCGGGTTATTCAGGAAGGAAGAACACCAACTGACTGGCAAGAAAGTATTACTGTTCCAATATGGAAAAACAAAGGTAGTCCAGCAGAATGTTCAAATTATCGTCCGATCCGGTTACTTTCCCATACCATGAAGATTTTTGAGCGTATAACCATGAATCAAGCCGGATTTGCCAAAAACTGTGGAACTACTGACGCAACACACGCTGCGCGGTTACTCATGGAGAAGCACCGTGAGAAATATTGCCCTCTTTACATTGCATTTCTGGATCTAGAGAAAGCGTTTGATCGTGTGCCACACGAACTTATCTGGTATAATTTATGACAACATTTAGTGCCAGAAGAACTCGTGCGCTGGGTTCAATTGCTCTACCTCGATCCGAAAAGTAAAGTTCGAAGTATGGCGGGTGTATCAAAACCGTTTCGTGTCTCTGTTGGTGTTCATCGCCCTCTCACCACTCCTCTTTGTTCTTGTTATGGACACCGTCACACGGGATATCCAACGTCCAGCGCCCTACACACTGGTTTATGCAGATGACATTTTCCTATCATCTGATAGCAAAAATGATCTCGAACAACTTGTCCAAAAATGGAATGATCGCCTCATGCAACACGATCTAAGATTGAATCTAAACAAAACTGAATTTTTGACGACCGATCCCCATTAAACAGGGACAATCACTGTCAGCGGCAGTGATCTGCCCAGAACGGAGCGATTTAAATACCTCGGGTCAACGCTATCAGCCAATGGAGAACTGCGTTATGAAATTGCTTAACGCATTAACGCAACCTGGATGAAGTGGCGTTTCTCAACAGGTGTTCTTTGCGATTGACGTATCATCGTCTCAAATCTAAAATTTTCACCCATGTCGTCCGTCCTGTCGCTCTCTATGGTTGTGAGTGTTGGCCGACTATAAAAGACAACGAACGACTACTTGCGGTAATGGAGACGAAGATGTTGCTTTGGACTAGTGGCGTGACACGTCTTGATCACGTTCGAAATGAGGATATCCGTGACCGTTATGGAAAAGGGGCGAGAGAGGCGCCTTTGATGGTATAGTCATGTAATTTGTGCTAACGAGAAGTCACTTGCCAAGATTGGTCTGAACATCTAAGTCGATTGTAAACGACCAAAAGGCAGGCCGAAACAACGGTGGCTTGATACGCTGGATGGGGATTTAAACGCCTCAAGATTGCACCCAGATCAAGCATTTGATAGAGCCAAATGGTGAAACCGATCACGACGAGCCGACTCAGCTTGTGAACGGGAAAAAAGCTGAAGAAAAAGAAGATCATTGAAAGTTCTTTGCTAAAGCCTCTACCAGAATCAGAGGTTTTCTTATCAAGTTTTCCACTAACTTCGCCAATTAATTCATTAAGACTGCTAAGTTTATTCATTATTTAGGTGTATTCTTCATGAATATTTTCAGATGATGTGGCTTTTTCATCCGGGAGCCTTTCCATTATACGATGAATATCCCTTTCCCTTGTTTTAACCTTCTGTAGTCATATTGCACTGTCAGTAGTTGGAATCTTGCTAAGAGATTCAGTGGATGGTGGCGGCAAAGTTGCACCTAAAACAATAATGGATTCTAAACTGTCATACATTCTTCGTTTCCTTGGGATTTGACCTATAAGTCAAATTATAATCATCATCAATGAAGTGTTCAATAGAGGAATATGTATAACTTTTCAAAATAACTTTCTCTACAGTAGTGTCAGATTGTTTTATGTTTAGTGTAAATTCAATCGGAAGAGCCTCCTAAGAAACTTCAGCTATGACTTAATTTGTTAAATCAGCCTCTACACGTTTCCACATTTTCTCTTTTGCTCTGGTGACCCCCCGATTACTTCGATCAGGAGGATCTATTCGGAGAAGTTAGTTAGGTTAGAAAAGAATAAAGCAATCAATTGAACCATCTTCATTCCTTATCTCTTTGAGTTGCTTTTGCGTCCAGTTAAGTGAACCATGAAAGTCATCAAAGTCCACTACAATTGTCAAAGCTATGGGATCAGCTTTAGTTATTTCTGGTAAATCACGTTTTGTTCTCTTCTTACCACTTTCCTCCATTGACTCGCCGGGAAATCTTTTTGTGCTCAACTTTTGCACTGGCAATGATACTTCTGTGATTCCCACACACCAGGTATCGTTTAGTTTACACAATCTTGGTGATATATTTCGAAAACGTGCGTGTATGTTATCAGGGTAAAAGAGCAATGAACAATTACTTAGGAGGGAAATATAGAAGCCATTGCTTTCTATATCGACGGGCATCTTTATTACTGTATATCTTTTCCCAATCAAAATCTGGTACACTAGTGGCTCGTTCCTTCTACCTTTCAAACGTTCACTTTGTCTTGCAGTCTTTTTCACTGGAAATGATATTTCATTTGACCAGGATCTAGACGTGAAGGTTTTAATGTAGTCTTTTTGACAGCTCCTTTTTGCTTCCTTTTATATTCTTCCTCTTCTCTCTCCTCTAACTTCCCCATCGCTCTGGCAACTTCGCCGGAACTCATGTCTATAGGAACTGTGTATTGAGTTATACCATCATCAGCTGTTATTATCCTATAATCATCCGTGCCTGATCTACTTGTACTAGTTTTCTGCATTTTCAGTTGCTGAAGATTTTTGGCAATACTACTTGCTGATAAACGTCGTTTAGCTGCAGGTGAAAGGGATTTTCTGGGTGGCGTTATTTCTAAAGTCACTGCCTCAAAGTATTTCTCTCCCGTCAAGAACGGTTCCCTTTCTGGTGATGCCTGGGTTGATAAATCTTCTTTAAAAATCAATCTTGTCTGCGTCTGATTGTCTTGAAGACTTCCCTTTTTGCTCAAACCTCTACTAGCTGCTGGAAAATCGACTTTTAGTTCTGGAATATGTCTACCTCGTCGTGTGGTGTTTAAAAATTTTATTAGCTCATTTCTATAGTTAGACCACTTATTCATATCAGGAAGGTTTTTATTCTTCAGTATTTTACTTATCACCTTATCAAACAAAGTCTGATTGTTTGTTCTTCAATAACATCTTTGAGGTTTTCGTATAACTCGGGTGATAATAGAAGCATTTTGTTAAGAACATTGTTTCTCACATTTGGTTTTAAATAACTGCTCCTATAGGACTTGAAAATAGACTTTCTAATAAAATGGGAACCTACCCCACTGTATAAGAACTTTCCGTTTTTTTCGAACAGAGTGTTTTGCTTCAGCCAACTTTCGCATATTCTTTTTATACTTGCAGAGTTGGTTAAATACTTTTCTGCTTGGAAGGTGGTTACCATTGAGGGTGTTTAGTGTTATTTCACATATCGCTTTTATCACTTCCGGATCAGCCGTCTTGATTATTGCATTTCTTAAACAGGATTTAGCATCTTTGAGAACGCACAATATATGTTTGTTGTCCTTTAATCGTCTCACTTTCGACACCATGATTATTTCTTATACCGTCTGGCGAAAAATAGCCCTGTAAGAAAACTTTTTTTAAAAATACCGGTCCGAAATCTAAGGATTTCGTTTATACCTTGGATTAAATCCACCAGTAAATAACTATACGGCCTCTGTGTGGTATTTTTATATATTTGCACTAGCTCTCTATTATTCTCTGCATAAATCTGTTTAGCAAGACGGAGAAACTGACTTTTGTCCCGCGGGTTTTTAAAAACTATTAGGTATTTGCAATTAAGCGATTTGTCGCGACAGAATTTGCCTTGGTGAAACATATTTTGTGTGACTAAAACCGCTGAAAAGTTACGATGAAGGGATCGTTTTGTGAAAGCTCACACACCTGCCTTGAAAAAGCATTCAACATTATGTGATGTTGGTAAATTCATCTGGAATAGTATCCAAGTATTCAATGTTTGCAAATGATAAATTTGAAAGTAGGGCATGTTTCTCCGCATTACACCAAATAATTTTCTTAATTTGAGGTTGTATTAGAGATGTGTTGTTTAGAAGATTTTCTATAAATGCTGTCTTCCCGCATCCTGAAGGACCGGCAAGCATCATTGTAAACAGATGAATAAACTTTAACATAGTTCTTATCTCGTGTACAAAGCCACTGGTACGTTCAATCAGTATAAAAATAAAATCCGAGCCGATTTTTACGCATTTATTATGAAAATGAGTAGGAGACAGGTTATCAACGAGTTACATAAACCGGCTCGCAGAAATTTTAGACGCCGAGGTGTCGTTATCAAAGGTATAGATGACCTATGGCAGGCAGATTTGGTTGATATGAGTGCATTTTTGAGTGATAACCAAGGATTCAAATTTCTCCTTACAGTCATCGACACATTTTCGAAATTTGCCTGGGCAGCGCCAATCAAAAATAAAAGCGGGGGCGAAGTGGCAAGAGCGATGGAGACAATTCTAAACCAAAAACGTGTACCAAGAAATTTGCAGACAGATGATGGCAAAGAATTTTTTAATAGAACGTTTAAACAATTGAATTGAATTGAATTGAATTGAATTGAAAAAATACAATATGACCAAACATCGTACCATTAAAATGAAGCCAGTAGATGTTGGCCCATCAAACGAAATCAAGTTATTATCATAAAAAGGTTAGCATAACCTCGAAACCAAAATTAAACAAGTCGGAATACCGGAAGCTCGCACTTCGGGTGTAAAGGTTTTGTGTTCATCTCATGTAAGAAATTTCAACGCACATTTTTCTGTCCGTATATGGCTATAAATCCAACATACTCCTTCATATTTTTCCAAACTACGAGACATACGTACATATTGCAGCCATAGATATTACGCTCACCCTAAACAAGCAAACTGCCTATTTCCCAATACTGTACACATGAATGCACGTATATAAATTGATCGTACCCATATTTCCGATTTATTTCTTATATCTATCTGAATTAGGCACTACCCGCAAAGTCCATTAGCACGCATATACTATATACCTACATACACACATGTCTCGTTGGAATAATTGATATTCGTATACAAACGACTAAAAAACTAAAACAAAATAATTCTTTCCGACTCCATCCATAAGAACTCATTTCGTTGTGGTATTGACGAATTGATATGTGATGATGACATCATGCAGGTTGTCGAAATTCACAAAAATTTGTAAAGTTTCACCCCCTATAACTTTGTTAATAATAATTGGATTTTCTTGAAACTTGACTGAATTGTGCATCATATTCTTCATACCTATGCTAAATTTTGTACTTCTGCAATGAACATAAGGGGGGTGCCGGGTAAATTTCTAAAATGTGGAAATATACTATTATTAACTTTATTTATGCAGATATCGGAACCGGATGTATTTTGAGGCCTAGATTTCATAGAGATGCACTACTGTGATTTTTTTCAAATTTTTCAGTTGTATAGGTTCTGAGAACGAGACCTGTTACACTTTTTGATGGTCATATTTTAAGCCCTCACTCCCCTATGTTTCACCCAATATCAAATATTGAACCAGTTTCGAAAACCACTAATTAAGACCTTTCATTTGATATCCCACATGGCTACATTCTGTGAAAAAGAATTTTGCAGTCTCCTTTCACCTGTATGGGGAGCCCCTGTAGTGACCGCGGCTGCGCGACGGGAGCGGAATTTCATTCGGCTCTTTCTTAATCAATTTGCTTAAACAATGCATTTAATAGTGTGCAATTGCCTTAAAGTTCGCCGCAGATTGCACATTATTCAATGTATTCAAGCGAATTGATCTTGACAGGAGGGGAATGATTTGCCGCATCCGCAGGCGCATGCGTATGTTGCCGCAACATTGCCTAGCGAGTGAGAAAGGCTATGTAGCGGGAATAGAAGCGGTGCACGAAAAGGCAGCGAGAATGTTGCTGGGAGGAGGTTTTTGGCGGGAAGAAAAAAACGGAGGAGTTTTGTTTGAGATCTAGAGGCGAGTGGTTGGAGGAGATTTGGATGGGATTTTTGAGGAGTTGAGTGGAAGAAGGAGGAAAAGGCAGCAGCGAGTTTTTCTTTTCTTGAGCGAGAGAACCTAGGAGGAGAAGGGAAATTTGAGGAAAGAGGAGTTTTGGTTGAAGAGCTGTAAGAGCGGTTTGAAGAACTTCTTGGTGGAGGCGGAAGTTTTTGGAGCTTGAGAAGGTCTAGTGAACTTAGCGAAGGAAGGTGAAGTAATGGCAATTGATTCGCCATAAAGATGCAAAGGCAACTGGATAACTTTTCACCCGAAAGCAAAAATTAGAAAGGTAATAAAACATAACTGACTTAAGGAAGAGATCGGTGAAGCGTTTCGCTAATGATGTGATCAGACGAGCAATATAAGTGCCTCGATTTAAGAAATCGGTGAAGTGTTTCGCTAATGGTGTGATCAGACGAACAATATAAATACATTTATCTAAGAAATCTTTGAAAAAGTTGTACCTATATTCGGAACTAAAAAAAAGAAAGTGAAACAGAAAAGCTGTAATTAACATATTATCATTGAATACGTGTCATAATTTGTTGTTTTTCTTTTAGAACCTGTTATACCAGCCGTTAACCGAGCTCGGCGTGACGACTAGAGTAAGTAATTGATTGGACTTTTCTTTTATTTTATTTTATTTTATTTTCTTTTTTTATTTTTAATATTTTTCATATGCCTTATTATCTCCTTTTTGAATTAGTATAATTGGTTATTTTATTGTCAACTTTGTGTTAATAGATAATATTCTAGAATTTTTTTATAAATAATGAATTTTTCGTAATCGGAAGTAGTTTGAGGACTCCCTCTCCTTAGTTCCTCCTTTTTTCCCGCGGAATTCTTACAGAAGGGACATCCTCTAAAAGAATAACTGGCCGGAGGATGTCGAGGAAGGGTGGGAACCTCACCGGCCGCGCCTCGTTCAAGATCTGAGGCGGAGGGGACGGCAATCGGGAAGGTGATCCGTCGTGGATTTTCCACTACTTGATCGCGGCACTCGGGTCCGGAGACAAACGGCTCCACGCGCGCGGTCGAGCCGTTTTTTTTTTATTTTTATTTTCCAATTTAGCTCGCGTTCTGGTTTTATTCGATAGGCCGTCGCGAATTCTTACGTAAAATTCGATTTTAAAATCCGGTGCGGACCCACGCACCGGTAAAGACACGTTATTTTTAGTAATGAAGCGTGAGGGATCAAAGCGCTCAAAGGACCCCCCCACATTCCCGAGCCTGGCTAGCACAGAGGCGTGCAAGAACGTGTCGACCGAGAGCTTTGATAGAGCTGCAATCTTCGTGGGCGGACCTTCACGGTCAAATTTTGCCAAATTGTTTAGTTTTTTTGGGATAGCTCTGCCCTCTAGGTCGTTATCGGCCACTCAAGGGATCGACTTGATCTCCTATCTCCATAAATATCATTACACCCCTCTTAAACTTAACACAAAATGGCGCCAGTTGCTGCATGTAAAGGAACACCAGATTACATACTCTTGCCAATTTTTGTGACAATCGGTCCAGCCGTTTCCGAATAAATCGGGTGTGACAGACAGACAGACAGACCGACAGACAGACAGACGGACAGACAGACATCGAATCGATTCTAATAAGGTTTTGTTTCACACAAAACCTTAAAAAGGTGATTATGTCAGAATTAGTAAGCACAAACATGTCTTTGAAAAAGGCTACATTCCAAATTGGTCAACGGAAATATTCAGGGTAGGTCAGATAAAAAATACAGAACCGCGTACTTATACTCTTAAAGATTATTAAGGAAATTTAATGAAAGGAGGGTTCTATGAACTGGAATTACTACAAACAAAGCAACCAGATGTATATCTCGTAGAAAAGGTCTTAAAAAGGAGGGGGGATCGTGTTCTTGTCAAGTGTTTTGGTTTCACATCCAACCACAACTCCTGGAATAATATAAAAGACGCCATTTAAAGTAGAAGCTCGCAGTCAAAATGTTAGACTTAAAACGTGAATACGATCGTCTGAAAACTTTCAGCAATTTGAACATTGACGATAGAAAGGCGCAAAAATTTGCAAAAAGTGGATTTTTTTACACAAATTTAAAAGACTATGTTAAGTGTTATTTCTGTGCGTTAGAAGTCGACGCATTCAACACTCCCTCAGCCATTGAAGCTGAACACCTGCGTCTTTCACCAGCATGTGTTTATGTTAACGGAGAAGATGTGTGCGGACCTTTTAATCGACCGATTGTTCGTCTTCGAAGAGTAACAACCATATTTTCAACTTAATGAAGCCTATAACGGCAGTAGTTATCGCCCCAGGTTTTGCCTATTATATACACCACAATTGTAATTGCTTCATCAAACATTGCGAATTACACACATTTTAGATGCACAGTAGAAAATATATATAAATAAGTGTACACATATTGTTAATTCTAAAGAATATTGAATGATGTATGTGTAAATAAGTATAATAAAGAAAATATTTGAACTTAGTCAAAGAACTTTTTCATTTAAACTTAATCCCATTACCTAAGTCAGCAATGATAACCGCAAAATCTGCATCGACCAAGCCAACCGCCCGCGGCGAAGCCTACCACCTAAAGCCCGCACCATAGCCGCCCGCCGTGATCCCCACAAACCCCACTTCAACCAAGCCACTCACCGCAAACACCGATACCCAGTAAAATACATCAAAACAGCTTAAAAAACCGCAAAAAGCACACGAAAAAGATCGATACCTCAAAAGGCACTCGGAAAACATCGCTATCTCATATACACATCAAACCAGCTTAATAACCCACAAAAAGCACACATAAAGGCACCAAATAAAACTTGACGCTCCCCAAAAACACTTGAAAAAAATCGCTACCAAAAATAGCTTGACGTCTCCCTAGACGCCCATTGAAGCTTCATATCCCAGAAACACACAAAAACATAACTCGGTATTATCCAAGACACACAGCAAAAGTACTTAGCCTAGAAAAACAGTAATAGAGCATAATATCCCCAAGACACAAACCACCCACCCCAAGACACGACCCCCCGACAAAAGCACAGGCTCCCACACAAAGCAACACCCCGTACCAAAGTCGCAAAACCCGCAAAGCCCCCACCAAAGGCACGCCCCTCACCCAAGGCAAACACCCAAAGCCCCCCACCAAAGGCACACAGCCCAAAGCCCTCACCAAAGGCACAGACACAAAGCCCCCAGCAAAGACACACCCCTTACCCAAGGCGCGCGCCCGAAAGCTCGCAGTGCGAAAGAGGCGGAGCGAGCGAGATGCCATGAAAGCTTAAAAGCTATATCGTGCTATCTAACTCTAACACACAGAACCTATTGGAAGAGTATCCCACTTACTACTTGCATAGAAAGTTCCTCACACAAGATGACCACAAAACTTTTATAGTGGAATCGCCAGCTTCCGGTATTCTGAATTGTTTCGCTTTATGCGTAAGTTAAGCGATTTACTTGCTCCAAACCGAAATGCTTGCTTGGTGGTCAGGATAACATCAAGGCTGCATTTCGGTTCTGGAGGCGAAACCCCGCTCAAACGTCTCTGGCCTTCCCAACTGATTCTTCCAGGTTCTTCTCCTCGCCATGGGGCCGGCGAAGCAGTTGTGGTTTGTTACATCGATCATTTTTCATTCATTTTCTTGCTCGCTTTCGAGGTTAGCGAATTCAGAATTTGAAATTCATATTTGAAATTTCAAATTTGCATCGTCAAACTTCGGCAATGAAAGGGAAATTTATCGTTGTGGCTGCGCTCCACCGCTTTGCCGCGCAAAATGCCTCGGAGATTTTTCATGGTGGGCGAGACGGGAGGGGCAGATAAGCGTCTCGGGGGAGGAGACAGAAATGTGATGGTGGAAAAACACGTGTTTTCCGTCTCACGGGTAGAAAATTATATGCCGGATAAACAACAGCAAACAAAACGATTAGCGGCAAATACAGTTTTCCGGCATCGTTTGTGGACATGGTGTTCTTTTCTCAAATTCAGAATTTCTGGAATTCTGAGAATAGTTCGAATATTCAAGGGACGTCCCAAGGTAACGGCCACGTGCAGCACGCCATATTTCCACATTAAACTGTCGGAAATGTCTTTTTACATGCGAGGGGTCCAGCGAATTCTTCCAGCATTTTGTCGGTTCTGGTGACTATTTTGATTGCTGATGAGAAAATTAACCCCTTGCCCCGATTAAGAAAAAATCAAATAGCTAGAACAGCTTCGTAATAGATTTTATTATTATCTATTAAAGTGATGACTGCCTAAGAAAAATGATGGTGAAAATATTCAAGACCTACTCGTATTGAGAATCTTATTCGGCATATTTATTAGAACTTGAGTCGTCCATCTTCTTGATTACCAGAACATCATACAGATCAAGAATAAGCCAAGCCGAAAACCAGGATATAGATCGGCTCGTCGTAATCGGTTTCGTCATTTGGCTCTATTAAATGCTTGATCTGGGTGCAATCACGAGGCTTTTAAATCCCCATCCAGCGTATCAAGCTACCGTTGTTCCGGCCTGTCTTTTGGTCGTTTACAATCGACTTAGATGATCAGATCAATCCCAGCAAGTTAATTCTCGTTAGCACGAATTGCGAAGACGCCTCTCTCGTAATTTTTCTACAATCGGTACAACCTCATAACGATCACGGATACCCTCATTTCGGATGTGATCAAAATGTGTCACGCCACTAGTTCAAAGCAACATCTTCGTCTTCACAATCGCAACACTCAGAACCATAGAGAGCGACAGGACGGACGACATTGCGATCAATTTTAGATTTGAGACGATGATACGTCGATCGCAAAGAACACCTGTTGTGAAACGCCACTTCATCCAGGTTGCGTTAATGCGAATCGGCTCGTCGTGATCGGTTTCGCCATTTGGCTCTATCAAATGCTTGATATGGGTGCAATCTTCAGGCGTTTAAATCCCCATCCAGCGTATCAAGCCACCGTTGTTTCGGCCTGCCTTTTGGTCGTTTACAATCGACTTAGATGTTCAGACCAATCTTGGCAAGTGAACTCTCGTTAGCACAAATTATAATACATGACTATACCATCAAAGGCGCCTCTCTCGCACCTTTTCCATAACGGTCACGGATATCCTCATTTCGAACGTGATCAAGACGTGTCACGCCACTAGTCCAAAGCAACATCTTTCATTTCATTTATTTTCTCATTGTGGCTTACGACTAGACAATTATTACTTACTGCTAGCTTAATAACGGCTAATTGGTCTTAACGCTATCAAACGGGTGACTATTACATATAATAGTTTGGCCAACCCGACCTTCTCTGTGATTTACTTTACTTTGTATGATATATTTTTCTTTATATACATGAATCTTGACAATTTTTGTTATGATCTTGGCTTTTCAAAAAACTGCGCCCGCACTAAAGGCGCGAGAAGGTGAAATTTTACTTACTTAACCTAGTTACATATAACTTAACCTAACTTATTTTAATTTAACCTAACTTAGTCTAACATAATTAATCCTTAACTAATATTTACAATAAGCACATTACAATTTCCTGTGCTTATCCTCTATCCACCCCTACCAGGCAAGGAGTTTCAAAAAGGGTTAGGATTTTGGGTCTTAGAGATGAACTCACGATTTGGCAGGGCCTTAAGAATGTGGCCAATGGGGAGGTTTTACCCTGTTGGTAGAGATGCCGAATTAATGGGTTTTGGTGGTCCTCCGTTCTTTCGAAGAGCCTTTCCATTATTGTGAGAACGTGTTCTCGAAGTGGTTTGACTTTGGCTCGTCTGTACACTTCGGCGTTTTTGCCGATCTTTTTTGTTTTCCAGTTGTAAGACAAGCCTGTGCAATGTCTAAGGATTCGGCGTTCGAATGACTCGCATTTTGCCATTGCTTGGTTGGAGCAAGAGATTCAAGTTGGTGCTCCGTAACAGATAACGGGTCTTATAAGGGCCTTATACCGAGTCAGTATGGTTTTGGTGCTGAGACCTACTGTCTTGCGAAGAAGATAGTAGATGCTATTGACTGCACCGCGTGCCTTGCTGATAGCGAGCTGAAGGTGGGGTTTGAACTTCATGCAGTTCATGCAGGGTTACTCCCAAGTATTTGATCGAAGTAGATCTGCTCACTGTAGTGTTCCCGATTCTCATTTTTAAGCGTTTAGCTTTCCTATGGATGCCTCTAGAACCTAAGTATCTAGATTTTCTCCTAAAGGTGCAGATTTGCGTTTTTCCCTCATTAATCTTGATTCCCCAACTACGGTAGTACCTGCAGAGATTTACAATGTATTTCTCAACCGCTTTGGCTGTCCTGTTGGGGTGGAGGTTCGAAGCGAAGATAAGCGTGTCATCGGCGAATTGGATCAGTTCAACGCCGTCATCGGGGGTCGGAACGTCAGCCGTGAAGATGTTATAGAAAGTTGGCCCAGAAATGGATCCTTGCGGTACACCCGACGTTACCGGCAAGAGATCGGAGAATTCATTCCCCACGCTGACATAAAAGTGCCTATCTTCGAAGAAACTTAACGCAAGTCTAATTATCGGGACAGGGAAGTCATTATCTATTAATTTGTATATAAGTCCGTTTACCCACACGGAGTCGAAGGCCTTTTCCAAATCTAACGCACATGCTACTGTGGGTTTATTGTTGACGTTAAGTCTTGAGACGACAGTGTCGTGTAGGTAGCTCAGCGCGTGCTGGGTTCCGTGTTTAGAGCGGAATCCGAATTGGTGGTCTGGGATAACTTTGTTGAGATTACAATGCTGGACTAGCCCAATTGTCCATGCTTTCTCAAACAGTTTGCCAAGGTTCGATAATAGGGAAATGGGCCTGAAATTGCTTGGCTCGTTCGAGGTTCCTTTCTTTCGGATCGCAATAATTTTTGCAACTTTCCATGTGGATGGAAAGTAGCCGTTATTAATACAGTTGTTGAAAACTGCTAATAAAAACTTCAGTGAGGCTCTGGGGAGGATCTTTATGACAAAGTTCGGGATTTCATCAGGCCCGGCTGACCTTTTACCGTTGAAGTTTCTGCTTAAGTCGGTGAGTTGAGGTAAACTCAGAAAATGTTGCGATTCCGATGGCTTGACTGAGGTGTTGGTTGTGGTGAATTTTGTTAGTTTCTTGGAGTTCTCAGAGACGAAGGCCTTGATTGTTGAATCAACAATCGACGATATAGCCGGGTTGTTTTGAGGCGGAGGGGAATTGAGCTGAGTCTCAAAAGATTCCGCGAAAACTTGCGCTTTCCTAGCCTCACTGCAGATGTACTCCCCGTTCTTGGAGAGAGCGATATTGCGGGACTTATGTTTGCCGGTTAGCCTGTTGATATGCTGAAACATATCTGGGCCGGGCTTAATATCTGCTAGTTTCCTTGTCAGTTCTTTGTTGCGGAAATTCGCCACTCTTTGCCGAATTATTGTACTCAGACAATTAATCCGGGAAAGCAATGCTATATACTCAGCATTAACTTTATTTCCGAGCTTGTGGAAAATCCGTTTGAGTTTCCTACGCCATATTTGCCTGACTTTCATGTGGAGCATGATATCGTGAGGGACTGAGTTATATTGTAACTCGTCGACTTTGATAAGCCTTGTGTTTCTGCGTGTAGCAGTATTAATGGCATCTGTGGCCAAGGTGATGGCTTCGTCGATCTCCATGTCTGATAGATTGCGGTCAGTTGCGAGTTTTTTCAAGTTCAGCCTTGGTGCAAGGTCTGACTTGAATTTGTCCCAGTCAGTGTGGGCGAAGGACCTTACGGTGGTCATCACTCGCTTTCGCAGTTAGGAGGACGAGGACAGTTTAAGTTGCACTGCGAAATGGTCAGACATGCCTGGTAGAGTAGTGCACGATATCACTTGAAAGTTCAGGGAAGTTTCCTCAGATAGGAGGAAGTAGTCAATGGTTGATTGACTACTGGGTCTTGTCGGAGAATCTGGCAAGACCAAATCGACATAGGCTGGCGAGTAAGGGTCTTGGATCCATTTAAGCAGGGTTTCCCCATTTTTATTTACTGCCGTATCGCCCCAGGAGGTGTGCCTAGAGTTGAAGTCGCCACCGAAAATGAGGTACTTGTATTTTAACTGGAGATTGCCCAAGATCTTAAGATCTTGTCCCAGTTTCTCATTTCGAGAGTTGCATTTGATGTAGATGGAAACTACCAAAATCCGTCTACCATCAGTGGTTTTTACTATTGCCGCCGCGGCGGAAGAGGTCAGCAGGTTTTCAATGACGACTTCCTCAAATTCATAGTCTTTCCTGACTAAAAGGGCAGCGCCAGTGTTGTTGTCATTCCGGATAATATTATACCCGGTGAATTGCACGTTATGCCTGCTGTTTAGTTTCGTTTCTGAAACGCAATAGAAGTCTGCTTTCAGACTGTCAATCAACACTTGGGTAGTGGCACGTTGGGCGTGTGAGATCAGGGACGCGGAGTTAAAGGTGACGATATTTAACTCCATAGGTTCATAATGAGTTTTATAGCGGCGAATTGCCGCTGCTCATTAGTTGAGGCCGACGCGAGAGATTGCACCAATTCGCGGAAGGCGTTTGGTGCGGGGATGGGAGCAGGTTGTGCTGCCACTCTTGGTTGAGCATTTCTGACAGCTTGAGCGTACGATACGCTGGGGTTGGCCAAGCTTTGTGACAGTTGTGTCACTGCGTGCTTGGCTCGGGAACTTTCATTGGCTCGTCTTTGTTTGGCAGCTTCCTTCCTGGCTACCATTTCTTTGTAGGCCTGGCACCCGCGATAGCTCGCTGGGTGGCCAGCTTGGCCGCAGTTGCAGCAAAGAGGCACTTCGGTCGCTTGTCTTCCGCATTCCCCGCGAGGATTGGATTTTGTGCACCTAACACACCTGTGCACAATTGTACAGTTTTGGGCGATGTGCCCAAAATTCTGGCAGTTAAAGCACTGCACTTCCTCGAAGCTTTTGACCTTCTCCAAGGTTACCTTTTGATGAAGGGTATATTTTACCTTCATCACCTCGCTGAGGTCTTGAGAGGGTTCGAAAGTCGCGATGAACAATCCCGATTGCGATTTCATCGGGAGGGCCGGATTTTCGCTATGCAGAAACTTGTCCCTGCGCGTGACGAGGTTCGCAACTGTCTTCAGTTGGAATTCTGGGTGTTCCGCTTTTAGTTCATCCAGGATGTCCACGGGGTCCGTTTCCCTGTGGGTGCGAAGGGATGGAGGCGTCCTAGTGGTGGCGTTAAGCCCTTGCTCTTTCAAGATCGCGAAGACCTTCCCGTGATCTTCCGCCGTCTCCGTGAATATGAGGGTCCTGTCAGCCCTCGTATTTTTAAGGAACGCTTTTAGCCCCTTATTCTTCAAAAGTTTTAAAAAAGATGGTACGTTCAAACCGTACCCAGTTATGGCGGGGATTCGTGTCTTTTTTGACTTACTAGGTTGGGGAACTTGGGAGGGGGTAGTCTGATTAGGAGCGTTTACAACTTTCGCACTAACCTTAACTTTAACTTTGTTCTGCTTCCTCCTCCGGACGAAGTTGAATGGGTCGCCTTCGTCTATAATGACTTCGGGATATGTTGGTGGCGGTCCCACGCTGTCCATGTCGCATGACTCTTGTCTTGATGGTTTTTCCAACGTTGCCGGTGCTCCCTCGCTGTCCATGATTGATTCGCAATTCACTGGCTTACTTGATGTACCACCTCGCATTGCCTCTTGCAGTGCAGCTATCTCCTGCTGGAGCTGAATTATCAGCTGTTGTTGGCACTCCAGTTGATGTGCCATTGCTGCCTTCTCGTGTCGGATCTCTTCAAGCTCCTTCCTTAGTTGATGGTCCATTTCTGAGGGGCCCGTGATCCCCTCCTCCTCCGATGATAGCTCCCAGGGAGTATCATTTTCGTCCTCTTGGTGGACATTATTGTCCCCAAGCCCGTCTTCTGTTGATTCCGAAATCCACAATTTATTCACTGAAATTAGAACAATTATTTGTGAATTGCACTGTATTATACAGTGTCTCAACAATGTTGAGATGCACTGTTGCACTATACTTCCTTTAGGTCAATGAATTGCTCGACAGAGCGCTCCGCTTTGCGCTTCTTCACTTTACTTCACTTTAACTTAGCTTCACTTTGCTGACTTAATTGATTGTCTAATTACTGCTTCGCACACGTCTGTTCCCTCCGAGATCTCGAAGCGAACTGAAAGCAACATTCCGCAAAACAACAATTTTTTTCCGCAAAACAACAATTCTTTTATTTTCTATCATAGGTGAATATAAACTTATAGCTAACTTAGGGACTACCTTCACAGTTAAACTTAATCTAAGGTATAACATAAAGCTTAAACTAACTTATTATTAACAAGGTTATGTGAAAATACATTGATATTTTATTTTGGAGGAAAATCGGAAAAAACCTCCACTCGTTGAGAATATATAAAAACGGGATGGGACTAGGAGGGAACAGGACTGGGGTAGGATGGGATGCGTGCGGGAGAGGGATGGGAATTAAAAGCTAGGAGGGGTGCTAATGATGGGAAGGTTTAAAAAATTGGGAGTCGGAGAAATTGCCTGTGTAGAAGACTACTCTACCTAGGGAATCGAACAGACGGTTCTGGGACTGGAGAGATAGAAGGATCTGAGGGAACAGATGAGTTCGGAGAAGGTTATCTTCAACGATCTCGATCTGCATGGCATTGGCTACAAGAGGATTGGGATGGGCTTGGCACTTGGCTAGGAAATTGAGGGCAAGACGAGCAAGGAAGGCGTCGATGCCTGGGGTTTGGCAGGATTCATAGAGGATCTGATTGGAAATGTACTTGGAGCGGTCCTCGTTCTTAAAGATGTTGGCGCAGTGGCGAAAGATCCTGCGCTCTCTGAGGCGGAGTCGCTCCATTTGGGATGGGGAGCAATCGGACCAGAAAATGAAGCCGAAGATGAGGAGTGGGCGGATAAGCTGTTTATAGCAAAACAGCTTAACCTTTCTTGGAGTCGGGATGTTGTATTTGAGGATAGGATATAGGGACCGAAAGGCACCAGTTGCACGGCCTAGTGCCTTTGTGATGTGAGGTACGTGGGAGAGGCGGGAGTTCATTGTCACCCCAAGGTAGGTGACTTCTTTAACAGTGGGAATGGGCTGGTCATGGATTGTGAGTGATAGTGATCTTGTGTCACTCCACATCTTCGGAGTCATCCTCATGTCTCCATGGAAGACGATGGTCTCACATTTGTCGGGATTTAGGGAAAGTTTCTAACGGGTGAAGTAGTGGTAAAGTTCGTCTAAATAAGCATTCAGACGCGCTTCACCACGGGAGATGTCTTTGGTGGAAACTGAAAGCAACATCTTCGTCTCCATTCCTTTTATAGTCGCCCAACACTCACAACCATAGAGAGCGACAGGACGGACGACATTGGGGAAAATTTTAGATTTGAGACGATGATACGTCAATCGCAAAGAACACCTGTTGTGAAACGCCACTTCATCCAAGTTGCGTTAATGCGTTAAGCAATTTCATAACGCAGTTCTCCATTGGCTGATAGCGTTGACCCGAGGTATTTAAATCGCTCCGTTCTGGGCAGATCACTGCCGCTGACAGTGATTGTCCCTGTTTAATGGGGATCGGTCGTCAAAAATTCAGTTTTGTTTAGATTCAATCTTAGATCGTGTTGCATGAGGCGATTATTCCATTTTTGGACAAGTTGTTCGAGATCATTTTTGCTATCAGATGATAGGAAAATGTTATCTGCATAAACCAGTGTGTAGGGCGCTGGATGTTGGATATCCCGTGTGACGGTGTCCATAACAAGAACAAAGAGGAATGGTGAGAGGGCGCTTCCTTGATGAACACCAACAGGGACACGAAATGGTTTTGATACACCCGCCATACCTCGAACTTTACTTTTCGGATCGAGGTAGAGCAATTGAACCCAGCGCACGAGTTCTTCTGGCACTAAATGTTGTCATAAATTATACCAGATAAGTTCGTGTGGCACACGATCAAACGCTTTCTCTAGATCCAGAAATGCAATGTAAAGAGGGCAATGTTTCTCACGGTGCTTCTCCATGAGTAACCGCGCAGCGTGTGTTGCGTCAGTAGTTCCACAGTTTTTGGCAAATCCGGCTTGATTCATGGTTATACGCTCAAAAATCTTCATGGTATGGGAAAGTAACCGGATCGGACGATAATTTGAACATTCTGCTGGACTACCTTTGTTTTTCCATATTGGAACAGTAATACTTTCTTGCCAGTCAGTTGGTGTTCTTCCTTCCTGAATAATCCGATTAAAGAATTCACTGAGCCACAGTGTTGGATCCCAGCCCTTCCATTTCCAGAGTTCAGATGGGATGTTGTCAGGTCATGTGGCTTTCCTTGATTTCATTCGCTTCATTGCCTCCTCGAGTTCAGTTGCGCTGACAGTGAGTTCTTCATGGTTTAACGTGAGCACCTATTTGGACGATTTTAATCCCACGGTCTTCTTAAGACACGGATTGATTTTGTGATCACAATCAGAGCCCCGCTGAGACAAGCAACAACGGTACCAGTCCATACCAAGTGCATGGCTTAGCATTCATACTGGTGGATGCAAGAATTACCTAAATCTCTACCGAACTATGGAGTACGGCACCCGTGTTGATACGCAACACCACGTCGAGGCCCGAAGGTCTCTTCTTGCTTGAGCATAACCACAACCGCCATGAAACTCCCACTAGGGGGGCCAACCGCAAATAACCGAGCTGTCCTCACATACAACAGGAGTTCACCCGAAGTATGTGAGTCTAGGGGTTTTCCCGGTTCCCATGGTACCAGTATACCCCCCTGGTAAGGTTTCGTGACCAATTTGCCACTTCGGACGAGTCCCCGTGCAGACTCGGGTCTGATCGCCCTGATTAGGCCTTTGGAGCATTCGCCTACTGAATCACGGCCGGCAAACCAAAGTGATTACAGCGTCTCCCGGTGCCACCACTATGGAGGTTCTCCTCGGACACTTGGTTTTGGTTTGGCCGATAGGGTTGCCGCCCCATATTCCTCGCCACCACCTCTGAGCACCAGTTGCGCTGACAGGTGGAACTAGTCCAAATGTCGGCAATGCTTGTGGAAGTGGAGGATGAGCAAATTTTTCAGTTGAAATCTGCTCGAAGTATTCTCACCATCTATCCGCTGCGGCTCGACGGTTGGCAAGCAAAGTACCGTTCTTGTCATTAACGCAGCATAAGTGTTCGATATCCTGTGTACGTTCGTTACGGCTTTTGGTAAGTCAAAACAGATCTCTCTCGCCATCCCGAGTGTCCATAATGGTTCGCTCGGGTTGCAGCGACTGCTTGCTTTGCTTCCCCGTTGGCATTCTTATAAATTTGCCAGTTAGCTAGCGTTTTATCGTCGAGAAATTTGTGGTAGAGACCTTTATTTGAACATCATAATTTCAAAGCCAAGTATCTCGGTTGATGTACCGCCTACTCTGCTTGGTGACCCCGAGGGTTGCAGAGGTTGCTTTGTGAATCGTGTCTTTCATTTGGTTCCATCATTCTTCCACATTCGTAATGGTTGGTAATCGTGTGAGTGAGATCGTTTCTTCTTTCTTTTCACCAAATCGCCATCATTTAATGCGCGGCGGGCCAGTATATTCCTCACGGTGTTTTATCGGTGGCTTAATTCGCAGGACGGCAAACAATGGCAGATGTTGAAGTGCCATGGTCTCATAGGGAACAACTTTGCAATCAGTGACGGTGGTAAAATGACGGCGTATTATGAGGATATAGTCGATTTGCGTTTTACTGTTCCTACTATGAAATGTAGAAAGATGAGACAATCGTTTGATGAACCATGTATTCATAAGAACAAAGTCATGGGTGTTCGCAAAATCGAATATACGCTTGCCGCCCTCATTGCGTGCTCCAAACCCTTTTTCCCCATGGCATCTGTTACCGTCCGCCTTTTCACCCACACATGACCGGGGCCCGCTCTGCCGCGTCGACTAAGGTTGACGCCATAGCATTTCTCCGAGGCTTGTGACTCAGTCCAATCCCCATGTTTGTAACGATATTGGATCCATTTTCTTGGTCGGCGTGTCGCGGAAGCTGTTACCAAGAGAGGCCAGATAGGATTTTGCATAGTGGAAGAACTCCAACCATACTCTATTTGTCTCTTTCCCTATCTCAGCATTTTATTTTTGTTTTACTGAGGATAGTACAAAGTACGTTGCCTCAAACCCTCCTCCTTTACCTGGGCTTAGGAACAGCATACTATTAATAGTATGGCGGAGTTCAATTGTTGCGTCAACCATCATTATTATTTTCGATTTGTCACAATCTCGACAGATTCCAGATTCTACCTAATACAAGCACTAAGTAATAATGGTAACAATCGTTGGCGCAACAATCCATATTGGATCAGTGCCTTGAAGTGTATTCGAGCACTTCATTCAAGACCGTAACGGTACATTACAGTATTACAATACCACACAACTGAGTCAATTGGTATCTGACGTCAAATCACGATGCCATCAATGAGATTTGAACCGCGACCTTCCGATCAAGCACTAAATGCCAAAAGCATTTAGTCTCGGACTAAATGCCACCTACTTAACATACTGGTGGTAGTGGCCGGTAGTAGGTCAATGGGAGAATCCGTCGAGAACTCACCGCAATATCGGATACGTATGCTATTTCTTCCTGGTTTGAACCACACTGTGTAAGAATCCCAGGACGTCCAGGGAAGCGAGCGATTTCGGTAGAATACCTGTAGCTGGTAATATTATGGGAACTTCAACCACCCACTCGAAATGCCAAATTTCTTTGATTTCCGGAGCCAGTGGCTCATAGTTCACCTTCCTCTCCACGTATTTCGGTTCAGTGTTGCTATTATGGGGAATAGCGACATCAGTAATATACGCGGAGCTAACCGACTTGTCAACTAACATAAAGTCAGGCTTGTTGTGTGGAATATGGCGATCAGTTAGAACTTGCCGGTCCCAATACATGCTGCAAGCAGAACTATCAAGTACTGCTTCCGGTTCATATCGGTAAACCGGACACGTTACCCTGATCAGTCCAAGCTTGTATGCAAAGTTTTGATAGATCACCTTAGGTATGTCATTATGACTGGTGATGTATTGCACCGGTGTCATAAGAATGAAGCCAGAGATGAGATGGTCCAACGTCTTTAACGCCACGCTACACATTCTGCACTGGTCGTACTCCAACCGTTCTTTCTTGATGAGCTTTTTATAAGCTCGGCTGGACAATTCGCAGCCTGAATGGCTTCCCTTCCCTAGCACACAGTCATCTGTTCGACAAATGCAAATCGAGAAAAGACTGCCTAAGACAATTCACGTATTTACAGTACATTGCCTGCCTGATGATGTTGTGTTGCCACATCAACCACGCCCCTACCTGCAATGTCACGAGGCAGGTTTATTCGCGTTACGGCAGGCGCCGCAGGACTTTTCCCAGATTGGTTTTCGTGCACGGCAATATTTCGAATGGATAAATCTATTTTATTTTCCCCCGAGAAATGCGTTTTTAGCACCCGCTTTACACGTCGTAGGAATTCGGACAGGAAAGCATCTTTCATATCACCAACTCGAGCATGGGTTCCTTGCAGAATTCCTACGTATTTGTAAAAGTCTGTCTCGGTCATAGCTTCGACGTGGAGGCCACCACTGCTATGTCCGGAATGTGGCTCGTGATGACCTTTGGGGATGGCTTGGATTTGACACTTATCTAATCCAAATTCCATCCGAATATCACGGCTAAACATATCTACTATTCGCAACATACTTCTAAGATGGTCGTCCGAACCAGAGTACAGCTTGATATCATCAAAGTACATCAAGCATGTCAGTTCGCACTTAGCACGTAAGCCATATTATATTGCAAAACCATGCCCTCTAGCATCAATCAGTAGGGTTTGGTCGCAAAACCAAATGGAACTCAAAGAATCCCCCTGGAAAATGCCCCTCCGTATATGGATGGGCTCTGAGGTATTGGTACCCTCAGATGGAGAGACTGATAAGGTGGTGTGCTACCGCTCCATGACTGTCGCCAAAAACTTAGTTTCAGATCAATGCGATACAGATGTAGGACATCGATTAGCCAGGTATACGGGACGCTGTCGAAAGCCTTAGCATAATTAACATAGTAACTAAAAAGGTTTGTTTGGCATCTAGTTGCTTGTCCTACAACTACTGAGTCGATCCTTTGTAACCCCGTGACCCAACTGGTGTAAGTTGCATTCTGGACACGTCTGAAGTGAGTTTCGCCATACCATCCTAACCGATGCATATGACAGAAAGTTTCTGCTTTAGGGTATCCTGAATTTCAACAGCGAGTGTTCCACTGGGGATTGCATAGTTCCTGTAAACCCTCTACATTTTATTTCTCACCCGTCTGCTGGCATTGATAAAACTGATTTGAATTAGTCTAGCAATGTCCTGCCTTAGTGAGTCTCGCCAATGTGCCAGACGAATTTTCCATGGTGGATCTCTTCGGTCACTCAAACCAATAACACGAAAGCGAATCTTCTGACCGTGCAATCTGACAGCCGTAATTGCACCGCAATACGCAAGTGATCGTGGTTGCAATCTCATGATTGATTTAAAATAGAATACTCGGAGTTGCTGGAGATGTATAGAGTCTGGGAATTCCTGGTCTATACAAAGGGATCCATTTCCAAGATTTCTATACACACTCTCTGGAATTCGTCCCAATTCTCCGCGGAGGCCTCACTTCTAGCATCGGCTAGTAATAAAACTGTTGCCTGCGGTAAGATGTTGTACCTACCCGCCGTTATTTCTTAGAAGTGGATAGTGTATTTCTTCAGTCCCGCTGAAATGGTTTCCACACATTGTGGTGAAACAGCTGCAGCAGCCAGAGTTATGCTCCTGGTCGTCGTGGCGCCTAGACGGCGAACCGTCTCATGGCTACCGGTTTCGATACCGTGCGGTCCATTGCGGGAGCCCGGCCCAGTCACCATATCAGCCGGTTTTTAGCACCAGACCACAAGTTTTTCCTTCTTCTCATTAGATGTATTTGCATTTTATAGCTAACTACCAGGTGTGGTGATAGCTGCCTTAGTGAGTAATCTGCAAGACTAGAAAGTTCCTGCACTTTCCTCACCTACCCCTTGAGTCGATGCGTTGATATCACGAATTAGTCCGTATTGGGTGAAAATTTTACTTGAACGGCCATTAATTGAAGAAACTTACAAACGTAAGAATAAAAAGACGTTTTGGAGTTTAAACATTGGGGTGGAGTTAGCGGCTAGTGGCAACGGTATTTTTCATCGTTACGCTGCTTTCGTAGAGATAGTTCGATTAAGAAAAAGAAGCCCAAATGGAACGCAAAACCCAAGCTTAAAATAAGGAAAAGTTCATAACAATAATGCTAAAATTTAATTGCATTTTTGCTATGCGTGGCCACTTCACTAGGTTCGCGTAGGTAACGGATAAAGTGGACTAAATAAATGAACCTCTTCATCATCCGGTCCCACTATGAAATAACGACGGGGCAGGTACAATATCTTTCTGCCCCTTATTGCACCAGAGATTCGTCGAGCGCTGCCTGCGCACATGACTGTGCAGCGAGTTGCAGACCTGTACCGTTATATAACTCGCAGCGACACAATCCCGGTCATCAGGGAGCGTGTTCGACTTGACGTTATCGCGGAAACTGGTGACCGAGAGTGGATGGTGGCAGAGGCGACAGCATCAACAACACCACGTCGCACTGCAGGCAGTTTTATTACTCGCCGAAGCACCGTTCTTCACCGTCCAGGTGAGGCCTCCGCTGAGGTTCGGGACGAATTCCAAAGAGTATGTATAGAAATCTTGGAAATAGATCCCTTTGTATAGACCAGGAATACCCAGACTCTATACATCTCCAGCAACTCCGAGTATTCTATTTTAAATCAATCATGAGATTGCAACCACGATCACTTGCGTATTGCGGTGCAATTACGGCTGTCAGATTGCACGGTCAGAAGATTCGCTTTCGTGTTATTGGTTTGAGTGACCAAAGAGATCCACCATGGACAATTCGTATGGCACATTGGCGAAACTCACTAAGGCAGGACATTGCTTGACTGATTCAAATCAGCTCTGGCAATGCCAGCATACGGGTGAGAAATAAAGTGCAGATAGCTTATAGGAACTTTGCCATCGCCAGTGCAACACCCGTTATTACCGCCATGCCAATACGCCTGCCATGAATTTTGCGGATGTTAACCAAGAGGGAGTTCGGCGAGCCATAAACAGCTCGAAGAACTGGAGGGGCTCAGGTCTGGATCGGGTGCAGAACTTCTGGTGCAAAAGGTTGCCCAGTATACATGGTCGATTGACATACAGCATAAATCAAGTCATGAATCGGTCGGATTACCTACCTTATCCCTAAAAAGGACATGGTGCAGGACTCCGCTGACACAAGACCGACAACTACAAATTTATAACATCCATCATTAGTGGAAGGGTCAATGCGCAACTCGAGGCCGACAACATTCTGGCTGAGGAGTAGAAGGGCTCCCGAGTTGGTTCCAGGGGGTGCAAAGGGCAACTCGTTATCCACTCGGTAATTGTAGGACAAAAAACTAGAGGTCAAAGAAACCTCTTTAGTTACTATGTTAATTATGCCAAGGCTTTCGACGCATTGATCGCATTGATCCGAAACTAATAAAGTTTTTGGCGACAGTTATGGAAGGGTGGCATACCACCTTATCAGTGCCTTCGTCTGAGGGTGCTAATGCTCAAAATATTACCCCCGAAAAGTGTAACAGGTCTCGTTCTCAGAACCTATCCACCCGAAAAATCTGAAGAAAACCACATCTCTACGAAATCTGGGCCTCAAAATATATCCGGTCCCGACATCTGCACAAATAAAGTTAATAATAGCATATTTCCACATTTTAGAAATTTACCCGGCAACCCCCCTTATGTTCATCCCAGAAGTATAAAATTCGGTATGGGGGTAAGGTAAGGTAATTATTAACAAAGTTATAGGGGATGAAACTTTGCCATTTTTCGTGAATTTCGTGCATTCTAAAACATGCATGACATCATCATCACATATCAATTCGTCAATACCACACCCAAGGGTGTTGTTTTAGTTTTTTAGTCATTTGTATATGAATATCAATTACTCCAAACAGACGAGTGTCTATTTAGGTATACACTATATATGCGTGTTAGTGAAGTTCGCGGCTGATGTCTAATTAAGATAGATATATTTGTACATTAAACCAGCCGTATTTAATATACGTACTGTATATGTACATATGTATGCTTTTGTGCAGGAAGTAAATCGAAAATATGGGTACGATTAATTTATATACGTGCATATATATGTACAGTATTGGGAAATAGGCAGTTTGTTTAGGGTGAGGATAATATCTGGCTGTAATATGTACGTATGTCTTGTAGTTTGGAAAAATATGAAGGATTATGTTGGATTTGCAGCTATATAGGGATAGAAAAATGTGCGTTGAGGTTTCTTACATAAGATGATCACAAAACCTTTATACTCGAAGCGTCAGCTTCCGGTATTCCGACTTGTTTATAATTATATTTGTCTAGAATTGAAAATTCGTTGAGTTAGAAATTAAATTGTTAACGAAATTTTTATAGTATTACTTACAAAGAGAAAGAAAGGCTGGTAAAAGTTTGTATTCATTTTGTGAGAAACTTTCTACACACATTTTTGCATTCGTATGTGATTAATAATAATATCAAAATCTGAAATATTTATTCACATGTTTTCCAAACTCCAAGATGTATGTACCTATAACAGACGTAAATATTATCCTCGCCCTCAACAAACATTGCCTATTACCGAATACTATACTTATATATGCACGTATATAAATTGAGCGTACACATACTTTCGATTTACTTCATACACAAAAGCATACATATGAGATATACAGTACGTATATTGAATACCGCTTGATTAATGGACAAATATGTCTATCCTTGGCAAGGAGGGCAACGGGGATCACTCCCGCAATCACCATCACAGCCGGTTCGGAGACGGTGCGATAAGCAGACGCCACTCGCAAAGCTCCCCGCCTCTGCACTTGAACGAGGCGTTTACGATGCACCTCCTTGTCAAGGGCATCAGCCCATACCTCCGCACCATAGAGAAGGACGGACTGCGTTGCTCCCATGAGGAGACGTCTCCTAGTTGATATAGGGCCGCCGACATTCGCCATTAGCCGACTCAAGGCCACGACTCCTGCTGCAGCCCTGTCCGCGGCTGCTTTGATTTGCTCGAAGAAGCTCATCTTCCAGGTATTAAACCAAGGTACATATTTAATCGCTGGTTTTGACTCTATAGTCAACTCGCCGATCGATATGGGACGCAAGGTCGGGATTCTCCTTCTGGTCAGGATGACTACCTCGGTTTTTTCCAGCGCAAGGTTGAAACCGTGAGTAGTCATCCATCCGCTTACCCGTCGCATCAATATGCCAAGTCTGCTTTGCGCCTGTTCAACAGTGCGTCCGGCAACAAGTGCCGCGACGTCGTCTGCATAACCGACCAGGCGCGACTCTTCGGGCATATCGAATCTCAGCAGACTATCGTTGGAAGTGTTCCAGAGGTCTGGCCCTAGGATAGATCTCTGTGCTACTCCCGTCGTGATTTCCATCCTCCTCTGCCCCTCTAGCGTCTCATAGAACAGGGAGCGGTCTTTCAGATAATCCCTCAATATCTGCAAGAGATAGCTTGGCACGTGAAAGGAGTTCTCTAGTGTGCAATGAGCAGAGCCGACGGTCTAGTCCTTCTTCGTTTCCTCGTTTTTTCCGCTACTGGCTTTGGGTTGGCAGCCTCCTTGTTTTTGGACAGACGTATTTCTGGCCACGGAGTCCGTTGTTTCTTTTTCTCCTTTTTCGCCTTCTTTTCTTGAGCCTTGGAGACTACTTCGATAAAGTCTCCTTCAGGCACGACGTCCTCTGTCCGCTTTTTCCCCAGTTCACTTTGCGGAGGGCTATCTGCGGTCCGTTTGACGCAAGCAGCATTCTCAGCGGGGAGTGCGACTGTTTCTGCTCTACAATCGTCTTCCGCTGCTCTCCACGTGCGTCTATAAAAGGAAATGCGGTCCAGTAGTTCCTCCAGTTCCATCAGCCCGTTTTTGACGCCTTTGCTGACGTTTCTCAGAAGGAACGTTGCCGACCGCATACGTTTCACCACTGCTGCGCACTTTCTGATGAGCCTTTCCTCTTCGGCTCTAGCGAAGACGGTCGAATGCACTTCCACTCGATTTGTGTCCAAATCCATCTGCTCAGGACTAGCGTTTCTCACTGAGCTTACTTCCAAAACAGGGGCACTGCAAGGTAATGGAGTTGCCATCTCCGCACGGTCAGTCGCGCCACTTGATGAGGCTTCCTCTTTATTTGGGCGCCCCGGTGTCTCATCAGGTATATCAGCCCTCGTTGCCTCTTTCACTGATCGCTGCGGTGAACGACGCATTTTTGTGCTCCGCCCAAACGCACCCAGCTCTTCCTCATTGTCTGTTGTTTCGTAGTTTTTTTATTATAATTTTCTGAATATTCTGCATGAAAAAGGTACCAGCGCATCGTGTGCAAGGGGAGGGCCGCAATAGACAAGAACGGGTATACCCTCGCGGACACAGCCCCTACCCCAGTTCCCTGAGGCCTGACCTACGCTTAGCTGATCCCGGAATTCACGGACGGATCAGCGCTCGCTCGGGGCAACGCGGTCTACTAACACCGGTTCAATGCATACTTCCCGACCAGGGTCCCGAAGGGGCTGGCTCCTGATACACGTCGCAACTACCACCTTGGCAGAGCTACGCTCACATCACCCCGTCGACGCCGACAGAGAGTTGTCGACGGCTCCGGAGACTCCCAGTGTGTCCCGACATGTACCGGTCATTCGCGGTTCGCTCTTCACCGAGAAGCTTTCTCGAGGCTACTACCTAGGACGCAGGTATGCTGCCAGCTAGGGGGCAGAACTACGTACTCGGGCACCTCGGGGACGTCACACCCCGTATCGTAAGCGACCCGTTTAAAAATCGCTAATGACCCCTGAGAGAGCATTTGCCCATGGCCATTGCATTTCGAGCCAATTCCACGACCTTTGCTACTGCATCGACCGTAGAACGGGCTCGCCGAAACCCATATTGCCGCTCTGAAAGACCACCCGCAAGCTCCATGAACGGGAGCAGCCTGTTGTATATAACCCTCTCCAGCATCTTCCCCATGGTGTCTAAGAGACAAATAGGGCGATATGAAGAGGGCACGCCGGGTGGTTTTCGGGGCTTCGGTAGCAAGACCAGTTTCTGCCTCTTCCACTGGGCGGGAAACACTCCTTCCGCCATGCACGATTCGAATGTGCTTGCGAACCACCTTGGTCTGGCCTTGACCGCCCCCTTCAGAGCCCTGTTCGGAATTCCGTCCAATCCCGGAGCCTTGCTGTCCCCAATACATCTGCAGATTTCCAAAAGTTCCTCTTCGGTAACATCAGGGATCGAGAAGACGTCCTGCCGAGCTGCCAGTTGAGGTTTTCTTTCGTCCTGCTCCTGCTGCGGGGAAAGAGTTGTAATTATTTGCAACAAGAGCCGTGGGCATGTCACCTGAGGTGATTTTCGCCCGCAGATCTTCCTCATTACAACTTGGTGGGCTGTACCCCACGGATTCGTATTAGCCTCCATGCAGAGCTTCTGGTAGCATTCCCGCTTGCTTCTCCGAATGGCCTTCTTAAGGTTGCTTCGCAGATCCCTGTATTCTTCCTCACGCTCCTGGTGCTCCGGCCTTCCCCTTGTCCAGTGGGAAAGTCTCCTCGCTCGGAGACAAGAGGATCTCAAGGCAGCGATCTCCGTGTTCCACCAGTAGTTTGGCCTCTTGCCGTGGTGGAAACGTCGTCGTGGCATCGTAGCGTTGCATGCTTCGGTTACACGCTGAGACAGCTGTGTGACCCTTTCCACCGCTTTTCCATCCGGATCATGGGCTCCCTCCAATGCGGCCAGGAATGTCTCCTCGTCGAAAGCTCCGATAGACCAGCCAACCGCCTTAGCCTTTCCACCTCCAGAGCGTCGTTGACTGCTTCCCCGGTTCCCAATGTGGAGGAAGATTGCCTGGTGGTCACTGTGGGTGTAGTGCTCGCTCACTTGCCAAGCCATCTCCCTCACCAGTGAAGTGCTAACAAATGTCAGGTCAACGACCGAACCCGACCCTCTTCCTCGAAAGGTGGGCACGCATCCAACGTTGGCCAGCACGATGTCCAGCTCCGCAAATGACTCCAACAGAATTTGACCTTTGGTGTTCGTCGATCGGCTTCCCCACTCCAGGGCCCACGCGTTGAAATCGCCCGCAATGATTTTAGGGCTGCGGTCTCTAGCGTCCAACACCAGACTCTCTAACATCTCCTCATATTGTGCTAAGGTTGCACTAGGAGGAGCGTAGCAGCTGTAAATATGGACACCGTTGACCTTCGCCCTTATAAAACCGGCTGCCGGGGCGGCCATGACTTCCTGAATGGCCTGTCTTCCGCACGCCCAGATTGCGGCGTTGCCAGACGCATCCACCGCCCAAGTCGCACCGCCGTAGTTTCTGTACGGCTCGCAAATAACCGCGACATCGACATTCGACTCTCGAATGGTTTGCGAGAGCAGGTCCTGAGCTGCCTCACAGTGATTGAGATTGATTTGTTTCAACACTCTTTTCGGGTTTCTTGAATACTTTATTTAATTTATCACTAACTTTCTACCTATCTAGCTATTGTTCCAAACTTAAATAACCAAAAAATCTCCACTCCAAGAGAACTCCAACTCGAATCCAACAGAACTTCCGACCCGACCCGACTCCAACGCGTTTGATTTCCCCACGACTAGACTTCCACACGTATGACTCCAACCACGGCTCCACTCCAACACACCTGACTTCCATACGTTTCCGCGTTGCTGCAGTTTAAATACGTAAAGTCCATTAGCAGCAACCCGGAACTTAAGTTTGTTTGAAAAAGTCCAATCAAACAAAAACTGCACATACAACAGTCAACCGTTGGCCGATGTCGTCAGAAAATCCCCATTTGTTATGGTGCTGGTGACGACATCGCTCAGTAGCAAGCCGGAACACGGAATCGCTTGCATTTTGCACACTAGCACATGTGCATGTTATACGTTAGCATATGGGCAAGGTTGCTGTTGTTTATTGTGATACTTGATCAGTCAGCAACGTACGCTGACCTTGCCGCAATCACTACCGATGATTGTTGACGCTGTGGATGTGGACTTACGCGATCGATTGCTTGTGGGAAATTGCTTAAACATTCTCCCACCCGAGAAAGCTTCCTGCTGAGTCGGAGCGTTTTGATGACGGTCATAATAGCTTCGGTTGATCCTGATGATCTGCTTGTGCCACATGAGTAATCCTGCGGTCGTTGAACTTATTACAAAAGATTTTTTTTTTCAATTTCGCACTTATTTTCTAACGTTACAAAGCTATTTCTTACGGAATATACATAATAGTTTTTATCAAGCTTACAAAAATCTTTACATGATGCTTATCAGTTACGGAAATGATTGTTTTAAAATTTTCTGTTCATTAATAGCTTCCTTACAGTTTTTTTTTTTTAATGGAAGCTACTTTACAGCGTAACAACAGTTTCTATTTAACTTTCTGTTGATTAGTAACTTCCTTACAAGTAACTTTACAAAATATTAATTTAATTGAACTTACTAGTAACTTCCTTAAAATCATGCATGCATTAAATTAAACACAGTAAGGATCATGAATCTTAGGACGCGGCATGGGTTTTATTTACATTGCCGTGAAAGCTAATTCATGAACCTTAATTCGTAACATGGAATATATTTACATTGCCGTGAAAAAAACTAAATACTCACTTCAACTACTATATTTACAAATCCCAAATAATCTTGTTCAAATTTTACCCAAAACTGATGCTGTAATTCCTGAACTTGCAGCCACCGCCTTGTTGCAGGAAGATCTTCCCTGAGACCTTTCCCCATCGGAGGATTTAATAATCCCCGCTGGATTAAAAAATGTGCAGGTGTCAGCACCTGCAAATCGTGACTATTATCTGACAACGGGTATAATGGTCTACTGTTAAGGATGGCTTCCCAAGTACATACGGCGGTATAGAAATCCTCATATGACAGATTAACAACCGCTGGCATCCTTCTCACAAAACGCTTGAAGCTTCCCACTGCAGCTTCAAACAATCCTCCGAAATGGCTTGCCCTTGGCGGATTGTGGTGCCAAACTATCCGCTTTTGTGCTAAACTTTTCCCGACTTCGGCAGACACCTGCTGCCAAGCATCTTTCAATACTTTAGCTGCGCCGACCAAGTTCATGCCATTATCTGACCGAACCGACCTCGGCTGCCCCCTTCGACTCACAAATCTACGGAAGGAGGCAAGGTAGGTATTGGTGCTGAGGTCGGAACAAATCTCAAGATGGAGAGCCTTGGTTGCCATACACACAAACACAACCACGTATACTTTGATTGCTTTTGAATTTCGCAACGGGCCACTTTTGATTTGAAATGGGCCACAGAGATCAGTCCCAACGTTTTCAAACACAAATTCAGCTGCTGTCCGTTCTACTGGGAGATCTGCCATCCTGGGGGTAACTGTCAGACCTTTCATACGGATGCATTTGGTACACGTCCTTATCCATTTTTTAACCCTTTGCTGTAGAGCAGGTATATAATAGATTTCTCGAATTATAGTCATGGTGACTCCAATCCCACAATGATCATTGCCCTCATGAACGTGTCTAATGAGGAGATCCACCAAATGACATTTTCCTAAAATGATGGGGTGCCGCTGCTCAAATGGTGATGGAGCGTTGCTCAACCGTCCTCCCACCCTGAGAAGACCACTTCCTTCCTCCAAGAAGGGGTCGAGCGTACTTAGCCAATGATGTCTTTACACGGGTAGCCCGTGTGTCAACCTCGCAATTTGCTTTCCAAATAGCTCCATTTGCTGCCATTTAGTCGCCGCGACTTCTGCTTGTTTTAACTCCATTGCCGAAAGGAAGCCCGATTTCCTGTTTCTCCACCTCAAGTACCACGCAACGGTGTTGATCAGTTTAATCAACGACGAGAACCGGGTACTAAAGTCGGTAAAGCCCTTCGACTCCCCATAATCTAAAGAGACGCAACTTATTATTGAATTTTTTATCACAAAGGGAGTGACAGGTAGATCCCCTTGCAAAAAAGGTGGACCCTCAAACCATAGCCTATGGTTTACAAATTTCTGGGGGAGCATTCCTCTTAATGCACAATCAGCCGGGTTTAACTTTGACTGCACATAATGAATTTCGGATGGAGCGAGAACCTTTCTAATTGATGCAACCCTACGCTTTACAGCCTTATTTTCAATTTCCTTCTGACTTCAGATCCAAGCGAGGGCTACCTCAGAATCAGTGTAGGCTGAGCACTTTAGTGGAATTGCCCCTAAGCTTTTTTTGACATCCCTTAATAATTCGACTAATAATACCACGCTTTCCAGTTCGAGCTTGGGAATGATACAAAGCCCTTCGGCTTGACCAACCCGGGCCTTCAGAGGGGTAACTCGCCCTCTTGATGCAATAAGACGGACGACGTACCCTCGATGTGTCTTGACTCTGCTATAAATAACGGCAGCGTATCCATCCCCCGAAGCGTCACTGAAACCAACTAACTCAGTTACGTGGCTCTCATTACCGTACCCAGTCCACCTAGGGATTTGGACCTGATTCAAATCTCCTAATGAAGCAAACACTTTTTCTATTTGTTCTTGGGCAACTCCTGAAATCTCTTCATCCCCGCCATACCCTTCTTGCCACAACTTCTGAATTTCGATTCGTAGCTTCATAATAACGAGCAATAGCCAGCCAATGGGATCAAACAGAGATGCACTCACACTCAGGATGTTTCTTTTAGTGAACATAGTAATTTTTCTTATCTTGATACTATACTGAAAGCAATCCTTTTGAGGATTGTAGTGCAACCCCAGGATCTTTAAGTCACTCTCGGCCTTTTGCAATTCTACAAAGGAATCAATTTGCCGCGATCTATCTATGTTTTCCAACACTTCCCTATGGTTACTGGCCCATTTCGTTAGGGACATCTTCCCCTTCTCCAATGTTACCGAAATTTTTTTAATCATTTCCTTGGCAGCACCAATGCTTGTTGCCCCATACAACAAGTCATCCATGTAGAAGGTGTTTTTTACTACCCATTTTGTCTCCTCATCGGGCGCGTTGTCCTCGGCTACCTGATGAAGTGTCCTAATCGCCTGCCAAGGAGCACAATCAATCCCATAGGTCACTGTTTTCAGAAAATACTCCTGAATAGGTTCCTTTAGTTTAGATCTCCATAAGATTCTCAGTCTTAACTGGTCCTCTGGTTTCAGCAAAATCTGGCGATACATTTTAGTAATATTACTGGAGAAGGCAAACTCAAATTTCCGACTACGGGTAACAATATCAAAGATGTGGGTTTGTAACTTTGGCCCAGGAAGAATTGCTTGATTAAGACTAACGCGATTCGACGTCGGACTGGAGGCGTTAAAAACATTCCTGAGCTTCGATGTGGTAGCATCCTTGCGAATCACACTCAGGTATGGTATGTAATAAACGTCTCCACTAGTATCACCTCGGAGTTCAGCAGGGACCTCTTCCATATGGCCCAAGTCCCGATATTCTGACATGAACTCGTCCGATTTCGTTTTGAGTTCGGCGTTCTTTAACCACCGTTTCCCCTGGCCGAGAAAATACTGAACTGCCTTGCTAAATGAGTTTCCCAACTGAATATCCTGACGCCACGGGGTTGGAACAACATACCGACCGTCTTCAGTTCGATAGTGCTGTGATTGGAATAGATGTTCACATCGCTCTTCATCCAATTCAACCCTCTCATTTTTGTCAATGGGCATGTCCCAAAAAGACCTTAGGTTTTGCTCAAGTTCCTCCAAGGAAACATATGAGGCCGTAACTTTAGAAGCAGGCAATGCTGCAGAACCAGATACTACCCACCCAAATCGAGTATTTTGAGCTAAAAATCCTTTCACAACTTCCACTCCTTCCAAAAATAATTGAGGAAGGACATTGGAACCTAGAAGAACCGGAACATGCGAAGTATGATCTGTAACCGGATCTGCCAGCCTCTTGCCTGGGAACAATGAATTTATTCCCCTAGGTGGACGAGGAAGACCTGCTTTGGTAACTCGCTTGACTACCAGCGCCTTCGTTTCCACGTTTGAGCCATCCTCTAAGCTAAGAGTCAACCCGACAATTGAAGACACTCTTCCTGCGGATACTCCTCCCACTCCGGATATTTCCACATTGGTTCTCTTCTTAGTTAGTCGCAGCCTTTGAACTAACTCCTCAGTGATATAACTGCTCTGGCTACCCTGGTCGACCAAGCACTGAACTGAAATTACACTTCCATCCTTTGCCTTTATTTTTATTACAGCTGTGGGCAATATATAATAGTTTCGGAATGGGCAAGTTTTGTAGAGTTTTCTGCGTGATGAGAAATACTCCCTTGCATGTATGACCCGCTCGATCGATCTTTGCCGGGATGCAATACTGTTTCATGCTGCCCATGACAAAGCTCGCATTTCAAAAACTTACGCCTTTGACATTCCGTACCATTTTTGTACTTATGGGAGGCACAGAAGGCACATATACCATAATGCCGGAGCAGATCCCCTTTGTCCTTGCTGTTTATTAACCGTGGACATTTTAATACCAGATGATCTTCCATACAAATGTAGCATGGAAACCGCTTTATTTTTCCCCCTTGTGCTTTTGCGGCAAGGGAAATTTCCCTATGCGGTTTTTTTCGCAAGTCCGCCCAACCCCTCCCAATTGGGAGACATAACTATGTATCTATTTTCCAGGAATAGATCAATATCATCAATTGTTATGGGAAGTTTTGGCTGCTTAAGCATTGAGTCAAATTCCCGTCGGGTGGAGACATCCATTTTACGGGTGAGGATAAAAGGTATGAAAGGTACACCTTGATCACAATTGAACCCAGCTTTCCTCAGGTTTTGAACCACTGAGCGCATTGTATCAAGTGCCCTTCCAATGGTACTGGGGTCTTGTAATACTATCTGGGGAAGATCTATGAGGGGCTGGATCTCCTTTTCAACCAGCGCCCGAGGATTACTATAGCGTCGTTCCAGAAATTCCCAGGCCTTATGTAGTTTTCCCCATGCACTCCTAAGTGCTCTACGACTCTCCTCGCATTACCTTTTAATTCTGCAGCATCATTAGCCTTTCAGCTCGCCCAATATCTGATCCTTCATAAACTGATTGAAAAATACTACGGAAAGACTCAAAGTGACGAAGATCCCCATCAAACGAAGGAATATCAGGGACTGGCGGACAAGGATGAGGTCTATGACCGCGATTCCAATAAGGAATGCCTTCGGTCTCGGAGCTTCTTAGCCCGAAGCCTCTTGACGGCAACGGTATGTCCCCAAAAGGTATGTTCAAGTCATCGCGAACCCTGGGAAACCATTCTCTAGAGAACAAGTTTTCCGGCTGTTTTGTCGCGTCCTCCGACTCCCCTTGAGCTTTATTAAGCTCGACTGAAGGTCCGGGGCGTGGACTTGATGTTACCCTTCCACCTGTGATTTCTATATCGACGGAAGAGCTTTCGGGAATGAGATCGCGATGAACACGCCCAATCAGCTCCTTAGTAGCATTGTAAATACCGATCATAACGGATAGTTTATTTTCTCGGATATAAATAATGTCCTTAGAAGCGTTTTGGCGAAGAAGGTGGCTGTGGCCGGCGAGGAAATCCCAATAAAGCTGTTGCACTTCTTCCCATGCCGCAGCAAAACGCTCTCGCGTCCTTTTTTCTTGCCGGAGTTTGACTAGGGACTCCCGCACACTTTCAAGTTTTGCCACCCTTTCCTGCTGGGCATCAACAATTGCCTGAATCTCCATTCTGGCTAAATTTAAAGATCGCGATAATACCGAGCTCCGCGGCGATAGTATAACTTTGCGCCTCTAATTTGGGCGCCGCAACGACAATAATTTTGCGCTCTTGATTTGAGCGCCGTTACAACAATAATTTTGCGCCCTAAATTTGAGCGCCTCAACGATAATAATTTTGCGCTCTTGATTTGAGCGCCGCAATGATAAGAATTTTGCGCCCTAAATTTAGGCGCCGCAACAACAATAACTTTGCGCCCTTCATTTAGGCGCCGCAACAACAATAATTTTGCGCCCTAAATTTAGGCGCCGCAAAAACAATAATTTTGCGCGCTAAATTTGAGCGCCGCAACAACAATAATTAGTGATTTCCACTCCGCAATGGCAATACTCTGAACGGGGCACTGAATACGTGGGAAGCGCAACACTGTAAGGATCTATCCTTTGGTCTGAACGCGCCCACGTAACAACAAAATAGTGCACTGAAAACGTAGGAGACGCAACACTACAAGGATCTTTCCTTTGGTCTGAACGTTCCTATGTTGTTCCAGCACAAACAAAGCACCGATAACTTTACCGATGTACTATATGAACCGTTCAGTATTGTCGCGGCGGAACACTAACACGTTTGTAAACTACGCACTCATTAACAACAATTTGCATAAAAAACTTTATTAAAATTCACTATTTTATAAATTTTAATTTACAGATACTTACTTGAAGGATCCTAATTTGGTATCCTATCCGGCTCGACGGACCAATTGTTTGGGAAGTCTCCTAATAGTGGTGTGGTTCGCACCCAAGTCCAGCCAAGTATCCAACTTGGCGCGCTTATCCCTTGGGAGCGATGGAGTCCTGCTTCTTTTATCCCTCGCTGTCAAGTGAGGCTGTGGAAAGAACTAAGTTAGGGTCTTACCAAATTGTTTCTGAAGTTCCAGCGAAACAAAGACACAAACACTCTTTTCGGGTTTCTTGAATACTTTATTTAATTTATCACTAACTTTCTACCTATCTAGCTATTGTTCCAAAGTTAAATAACCAAAAAATCTCCGCTCCAAGAGAGCTCCAACTCGAATCCAACAGAACGTCCGACCTGACCCGACTCCAACGCGTTTGATTTCCCCACGACTAGACTTCCACACGTATGACTCCAACCACGGCTCCACTCCAACACACCTGACTTCCATACGTTTCCGCGTTGCTGCAGTTTAAATACGTAAAGTCCATTAGCAGCAACCCGGAACTTAAGTTTGTTTGAAAAAGTCCAATCAAACAAAAACTGCACATACAACAGTCAACCGTTGGCCGATGTCGTCAGAAAATCCCCATTTGTTATGGTGCTGGTGACGACATCGCTCAGTAGCAAGCCGGAACACGGAATCGCTTGCATTACGTTAGCACATGGGCAAGGTTGCTGTTGTTTATTGTGATACTTGATCAGTCAGCAACGTACGCTGACCTTGCAGCAATCACTACCGATGATTGCTGACGCTGTGGATGTGGACTTACGCGATCGATTGCTTGTGGGAAATCGCTTAAACAGATATTACTGTTGTATGTATCTTTACTGGCGTTGTAAGGGACGAAGTCTTAGACATTTTCTAAACCAATTTGCATCACATGATTTCGCTTGGGATGACACTAAGGTTGTTACTTTATACAGAAAAGTGTATTTAAAGACTCATGTGTATTACAGGAGGAAATTTATGTACTCGTCGAGATGAAAACTAAGTATGAAAACCCCAAACTAAATCTGTTCATGATGAAACCTGACAGCAAAAAGTTAAAAAGTGAGAAAAAACGACGACCAAAACGGTGAAAGAAAGAAAATCTGCAGTGCCCGGAGAATAAATCGGACTGCTGCCACAACCAAAAAGTTGCATCGGGTTTTGATCCTTCAAACTTTGAAGCCCCAATCATTTCTCATCCTCATGGATGGTTTCCAGTATCGACAAATTTTTCAGGATGGCGTGCAGTTTTCAGCCATATAAACTTTCTTCCCTTACCTAAAATAAAATTGACGATGGTTGCATCAATCTCTATAATATCATCTGAAAGAAATGTTGAATTCGACTGATTAATACTAGGTTTCTCATGCGGTGAGTTTGGCAATGAAATATACATAGAAATTTTACTACCCTCCACAGAGTTTTTCGCGATTTTATTTACAACTTCGTTAAACATACTTCTAAAACCTTGCAAAATATTCCCCTCCCTTCGCCTCATTCAGACGAAAAACCATTTTCACCTCTTTAACATTAAATTTCTTGAAGTGGGTCACTTTTTCAGGTTCTGTTTGGAAAACAAAACCTTATTAAAATCGGTCAATGTCTGTCTGTCTGTCTGCCTTTTTTTTTGAGCAGGTGGAAATCTTCAAAAGACACTGGTCTGGGCACACCAGCGTGTGGGATTTTTACCCACTAAAACCACCCCCGACTCCCTCCCTGCCCCGCGGAACCACCATAAGGTATTACATCACGGGGCGTAGCCAGCTCACCCTAGCTTAGTCACTTTTCTTCTATACGCGGCACACGTAACCGCGTTTTTCTCCTCTCCTCTGCTTTCCGCAGTTTATTTTGGATAGATGCGATCATGGAGTTGACCGCATCCCAATTCTCTTGATGTGCTAGCATTTTCGGCACCAGATTTTCTGGTACCAGCACCTCTCCTAGAGTCTCCTCTAAATTCCTCCTTTCTTCCACAAATCTCGGACAGTGGAAGAATACATGCTCTGGGACTCCATCGCAATTTGGACGGTCGGGTGAGGTCTCCAATTTAAACCTGTGAAAGTATTGGAGATATCCTCCATGTCACGTGAGGAACTGGGTGAGATTATAACTAATCTCACAATATCGTCTCTCCAACCACTCCTTCAAGGCAGGAATGAACCTGTGAGTCCACCGACCCTTTCCCGAGCGTCCCCACTGCTCCTGCCATTTATTTATGGATTTCTCCCTGAGGATGAGGAAGAGGTTGGTTTCGCACTGCCAAGATGTCAATTGGCATAATTCCAGAGATGACGAATGCTGCATCTTCTGAGACAGTCCTGAAGGTAGAACATACCCTCAGGGCTGTCCTCCTGTAGACTGAACTCAGTTTGGTATCGGTCCCTTTCATTCGGTACGCCTCCCTCCAAACTGGGCTTCCATAGAGCATGATCGAGGTCACCAGCCTGGCTATAAACAACCTAGAGGTATGCCGTGGCCCTCCAATGTTCAGCATCATCCTTGCCAGGGCCATACAAGCAGTTAATGATTTGTCGCACATATACCGCACATGTTGCCTATAGCTAAGCTTCCTGTCCATCACCAATTCCGAGTATTTGGCTTGGAAGTGATGATATGATTCCCGATTTTAATACAGGCGTAATTTCTCTTCCGGCGCTTAGTAATGAGGACGGCTTCTGTTTTTTCCTCAGCAAGTGTCAGACCAACTTTTAACAGCACCGATTGCCTCGCTTGAGTATAACTCAGCATCTTCGAGATGCTTTGGGACAACGACCAGCTCTATGTCGTCAGCGTAACCCACCACTTTGTCTTCCCTCGGAAGGAGAAGATTAAGTACATCGTCGTACATTATGTTTCACAGTAGTGGGCCCAATACGGGGCCCTGCGGAACACCCGTGCTCCTGGGGTCCGTCATCGGTGTCATACCATAGACTCTTTTCAGCTAAATAACTATGGACGATAGCAGCGAGATAGACGGGAATACCAACCGTCGCTAGGGATTTGCGTATTAGATTCCAATTGGCCGAATTGAATGCATTTTTCACATCTACGGCTACTACCACGCAATATTTGCTGGTACCACCCTTTCCGTGGATTGCATTTTCGGCCAAGCCAGTAACCAATTTGATGGCATCAATGGTTGATCTGGCATTACGGAACCCATACTGCCTATCTGAAAGGCCGCCTTGGCTCTCAACAACCGGGAGTAATCTATTATAAATTACCCGCTCTAACACTTTCTCCACAGTATCCAAAAGACATATGGGTCGGTATGAGACCCAGATCAGGCATTCGATAGAGCCAAATGGCGCAACCAATCACGACGAACCGACCCTTCTTGTGAACGGGACAAAGGCTGAAGAAAACAAAGATATAGGTTGGTATGAGGATGGTTCACCTAGGAGTTTGCTTGGCTTAGGCAGAAGTATTAACTTCTGTCGCTTCCATGCCGCTCCTTCGGACATGCACGCTTCGAACAACTCGGCAAACATGTCCGGCCTGGAATTCACTGCAAGCTTAAGGGCCTTATTCGGTACTCTGTCCAGTCCCGGCGCTTTCTTGTCTCCTATTCTACCGCAGATATCCAACAGCTTCAATAGGTCTCTGGTGACTGCCGGATTTACCGTCACATTCAGAGGTGGTTGGAATGTGTCGGTGCTCTCCTCTTGCTGGGGGAATAACCCCAGGATGATTTTCAGCAAGAGGGTGGGACACGTGATCTGCGGAGATGAACGGCCTCTGAATCGTCCCATGACGATTTTGCAGCCGCCCCCCCGGGTTTATGTCCACTTCTGAGCAGAGCTCCTTAAAGCATTCCCTCTTGCTTCGCTGGATGGCGAGCTTGAGGTTTCTGTAGGCTGCCTTATAGGCGCGCTCTTTTTACCCCTGATCGACTCTACCTACCGCCTTCTGAAACGCTCTTCTGGCTCGCTGGCAGGCTGATCGAAGACCAGCCAGTTCACCATTCCACCAGTAGTTTGGTCTCCTACTGGGCATGGACGCGTCACATGCTTTAGCGATGCATTGAGCCAGATGAACGGCTCTTTCGGTAGAGGCGCCTGCTTTATCAGGTTGATCTAACCACACCTCTACGAAGGTCTGCTCATCCGAAGATTTTGGATACCAGCCTGAAATCTTTTTCGGCTTCGGGTATGATAGCACTTTGCCCTGTGGCTCGACACATATCTCAAGGTCACATGTCTCAAAGAAGATTGCCTGGTGATCGCTGTGGGTGTAGCGTTCGCTGACGCACTAGGACATATCACGCACCAGCGCAGGGCTGACAAAGGTCAGTTCTACAACCGAGCCTGCCCCCCCTTTCTGAAAGGAGTTTACAGCACCTTCGTTAGCCAAAACTATGGCCATTTGTGCAAAAGCTTCTAATAAATTGCGCCCCCTGACATTTGATTCTCTACTATCCCACTCTAGGGCCCAAGGAATGAAATCAGCGGCAATCACCTCTGGACTTCGCCCACTCGCATCGAGAACAGGATTATCAAGCATTTGCTCGAATTCATACAGTGTCATACTTGGTGGGGCGTAGCAGCTGTATACATATACACCACTTATTTTCGTCCACACAAAGGCACTGGCTGCCTGACTTGCAGTACATTGTATGGCCTGTCGACCGCAAGCCCATATCGCCGCTCCACCAGTCAAATCTGAGACCTATATGCCACCGTGACGGTTTCTGTACGGTTCACTTATGATGGCAATTTCCATCTCAAATTCGAACGTGGTCTGCTCAAGTCAATCCTGACCGACCCTGCAATGATTGAGGTTTTTTTGAATAAACCTCATCTTCTCATTGCAGTGAGCGCCTTCCTAAATTCCGGACATTTGCTACTTCGGGCAATATGCCGGTTATTCTGTACATCTTTTATTTCGCACAATAGGCATTTGGGGTCCCCTTTCTCCCCACACCATTTGCATCGATTGGATCGATTAATGCTGCTGCCAAACATGAACCATTTAAAGTACCTCTTCCGTGAAATTTGTTCTCTTAAACGGCAGACAACCCATCCAATCCGAACCTTTCCGGCAGCTAACAACATCTGTGCTGCCTCCGCTGGTACTCGTATTGTGGCCGTTTGAGTACCACCATAGGCTTTTCGTAAGCTCACAACAGACTCCTCGGTAAGTTCTTTCAACTAGAATTGCTCTTTCAGAGCAGTACAAATTTCTCCTTTCGATGTCACTTCATCGAGATCTTTACATTGTATATAGACCTCATACTTTTGGGCACGCACTGGGGCATTCTCCTCAAGTGAGTTTTTCACTTGAATGCGAAAGTCATCAGTTTTGCCTACGCTGGATCTCTTCAGCTCGAACGTGAGATCCCCTTTCTGGGTACTTCAGATTCTGTTTACATTTCCGCTCAGATCTTTTAGGTCGGGATCAGCTTTGACCTTTTTGAGTATCTCCGCGTAGGACAGATTGCCCTTACCGGAGATAACAATCGCACCTGGACCAGTTCGCACTTTTGCTATTCGCTTTTTAAGGTTCCGCATACATGTAAAAGGGGGGTGTAAACATTTTTTTCACCAAATATAGTCATGTGGGTATCAAATGAAATGTCTTAACTAGTACTTTTCGAACCTGGTCCAAGTTTTGAGATGTATTAGAAAAGCGGGGAGTGGGAGGAGTGGAAAGTGATGATTTTCTTAACGAACCCATTCTCAGAAACTCCCCAACCGAAAAATCTGAAAAAAATCGTGAAGCTGTCTCTATATGGTGCCCAGGCCTCAAAATACTCTTCATATCGATATCTGTTCAAATTAAGTTAATAATAGTATATTACCACATTTTTGGGAAAATTGAGTATAACCCCCTTAAGATTATTTCAGAGTTTTAAAAGTTGGTAATAGTATAAAATATGATATGAAGCATATTATCTTCAAGTTTGATCGAAATCATACTATTAATAACAAAGTTACAGTAGCTCAAAGTTACCGTGTAAATTTACAACCCGAAGTACTAAATCTGACATGCTAAATGCAGATTCTTTACGGGCTACGTACAAATGGGTAGTTCTACACTCAAATATACTCACAGAAGAGCAAGCAAAACCTTTCATACCTGAAGTGCCCAGCTTCCGGTTTCCCGACTTGTTTCGAAATTATTTCGATTTTTTCTATTGGTCCGGAACCGACTTGATAATTTTGGTTAGAAAACTTTAAGTCAGAGGTGCCATCACTACGCGCATTCGTAACAGTAGTAGCAACACATTGATGAAGTGAAAGCTGGCGATCCAGTTATCATATTGCTTATAGTTGAATAGCAACACACTCATTTATAATTTTAAAAAATTTATGAAAAACTGCGTCAATCTGATTTACTTTCAACTCCCTGGAACATTCAAGAAGAATCTTGAAAAATGAATTCTTTTCTTTCATTGTTATTGAAACTTTTTGTTTCTCCAAGTAGCTAATAACAGCGTTTATCACTTCAAAACAAAACCCTTTACCCAAAGCAACAGAATTTTGTAAGATTTGTATTAAATTAGAAGTGAAAGGTACATATCTTTAGAATTTTCTATTTTACTCGTTGCTTCTTTTATTTTTTCTATAATTTTGATTAAATTTTGAAAGCATTTACTTTTGTGCTGGCTATTTTCTTTGCTTTCTCGTTTCTTCTTCTTTCAATTAATTTACTTTATTCATTTTTGCAAGCGGTAAATTTGAGAACATTTTGAGCAACTTAAATATGTTCCTATTAATGAGGTGGGGACTTGGCTATAAGCTTGTCACTCGAAAAATCGGGGCTCTGCGGAAGCCCTGCATATTGAGCACCAACCAGATGGACCACATTGTGCGGGCATTGTTCCCCAGACACCCTGTACGGGTTGATTGCCCCCTTTTCACAATGGGAAAACTCGAAGAAGCGGTTCTCACTATGAAAAATAGGAAGGCGCCAGGTCCTGATGGCATCCCGGCGGAAGATTACAAACTGGTGTTCCGCCAACGGCCAGAGTTGCTGCTCGAAGCGTTCAACGCGTGCTTGAAGGAAGGCATTTTTCCTTGTCGCTGGAAAGTGGCCAGACTCGCGTTGATCAGTAAGGGTAAAGAGACCCAGAGCTCCCGTCTGCATACCGACCGCTGTGTATGCTTGACACGGCCGGAAAAGTGCTCGAGAAGCTCATCAGGGGTAGACTCGCTGAAGCGATCCGTGCTGCCGGGGACTTATCCACAAGGCAGTTCGTGTTTAGAACAGGGAAATCTACAGTGGATGCTGTTATGGAGGTCGTAAATGCGTTTAATCGAGCCGGGGCACACAGCCGCCGATCGCGAAGGATAGTGCTCCTCATAACGCTTGATGTCAGAAATGCCTTCAATTCCGTAAGATGGACAGATATGCTAGGCACACTAGAGAACTCCTTTCACGTGCCAAGCTATCTCTTGCGGATATTGAGGGATTATCTGAAAGACCGCTCCCTGTTCTATGAGACGCTAGAGGACCAGAGGAGGATGGAAATCACGACGGGAGTAGCACAGGGATCCATCCTAGGGCCAGACCTCTGGAACGCTTCCAACGATAGTCTGCTGAGATTCGATATGCCCGAAGAGTCGCGCCTGGTCGGTTATGCAGACGACGTCGCGGCACTTGTTGCCGGACGCACTGTTGAACAGGCGCAAAGCAGACTTGGCATATTGATGCGACGGGTAAGCGGATGGATGACTACTCACGGTTTCAACCTTGCGCTGGAAAAAACCGAGGTAGTCATCCTGACCAGAAGGAGAATCCCGACCTTGCGTCCCATATCGATCGGCGAGTTGACTATAGAGTCAAAACCAGCGATTAAATATGTACCTTGGTTTAATACCTGGAAGATGAGCTTCTTCGAGCAAATCAAAGCAGCCGCGGACAGGGCTGCAGCAGGAGTCGTGGCCTTGAGTCGGCTAATGGCGAATGTCGGCGGCCCTATATCAACTAGGAGACGTCTCCTCATGGGAGCAACGCAGCCCGTCCTTCTCTATGGTGGAGGTATGGGCTGATGCCGTTAACAAGGAGGTGCATCGTAAACGCCTCGCTCAAGTGCAGAGGCGGGGAGCTTTGCGAGTGGCATCTGCTTATCGCACCGTCTCCGAACCGGCTGTGATGGTGATTGCGGGAATGATCCCCGTTGCCCTCCTTGCCAAGGAGCGCAAAACTATCTATCGCCGTAAGTGGTTGCCCGTGAAGAACGTCAACGCATCCTTAGCGAGTGGCAACTATCTTGGCAAAATGAGCCAAGGGGCAGGTGGACTGCGCGGCTCATCGACAAATTAACCCATGGTTGAACAGAACGCACGGTGAGATTGATTACTTCCTTACCCAACTTCTAAGTGGGCATGGAGGTTTTTAGTCTTACCTGCACAGGGTTGGGAAGGCGCGATCTCCTGATTGTGTGTTCTGCAATAGAGTGACGGATGACGCTGAACACACCTTTTTCTCTTGCGAGAGGTGGAACGGCCTCCACCAGCAGCTTTATGCAGACACAGGGGAGCTCTCTCCAGACAACACTGTCAGAGAGATGCTGAAAAGCGCTGGCAGCTGGAATCGTATTGCGCATTATGTTCGGGCTCTTCTTACTACGAAGAAGATTGAACTCGACCGGCAGAGGGATCGGACGGTAAGGGGTTCCCTGAACTAACAACAACTCCCTTCCTCCCCTCCCCTCCCGTTGGTGAAAGGAATTCCCTGACTTGAAGGCTCCCAAAGCCGGGAGAGCGGGAGGGCTAGCCCGAAGTAATGTGTCAAACGGTTCCAGGCTAGTTCTCTGATGACAGGGAGGTGTTTAGTTGGTAGTCCGCCAGCGTGCTGTTGCGGGAGTCCAACACTCTGTGCGTAAACGCATTCACCTACCCTATTCCCCCCAAAAAAAAAATATGTTCCTATGATGTGGTGATAACAATCATCAAATTAAGTCAATCTGAAATAAAAGTAGAAAAATGTCAAAAATTAAAAATAGTAAAAAAAGTTGTTCTTTGTCTTACCTTTAATGATTCGCGTAGCCTCTTTATATTTTAAAAATTTCTACCGATCTACCGATCGCACTATTTATATTCTTTTTAACGAAGTGTGCAGTTTTTTTTTGTTTACAAACAACCTATGCGTTTTCATGATCGCAATGATCCTATGCATTTTTTTACGCATCATTTCGCAAATCATGCAGTTAACCATTAAGTATAGATCTTGTTCCCAACCACAACAATGCAGGTTACATTTACAAATGTTGGGTAATTAATTTCAGAGAATATATAAACACCATAAAACTCCACTGAATAAATTAACGCATATGCATGTTTACTTTTTTTTTTGTTCACGAATAGCACATCTCAATGATCGCAGTATCTTAGTCCAATGCATTTTTTAAGCTTTAGTGTAAGACAAAACCTTATTAAAATTGGTTTACTGTTTGTCTTTCTGTCTGCCTCTCCGTCTGTCTGTCTATCTAACTGTCTGTCACATGCATTTTTCTCGGAGATGCTTGTAGCGATTGACGCCAAATTTGGTAGAAAGGGGGGTGCAATTTCTTTTTTATTATACATAGTCATGTTGGGTATCAAATGAAAGGTCTTAGTTAGTACTTTCGATGCCGGTCTTAATTTTGGCATTTGTTGGAAAGGCGGGGAATGGGAGGGGTCGAAAGTGATCATTTCTTTAACGGACCTATTCTCAGAAACTACTCAACTGAAAAATCTGAAAAAAATCAACAGGGTGCATGGTGCCTAGGTTCCGAAATACCTTCCATACCGATACCTACTTAAATAAAGTTAATGATGGTATATAACTATAATTTTTAGTAATTGGTTGCAAAACCCCCCTTAAGTTCATCCTAGCACCGCAAATTTGATAGACATCGTACTACCACTAACAAACTTATATTATACTTATAATTCACGACTATGAATGTCAATATCACCCAAAAATGGATAGTACGTACTAATTAGGCAAATGTACACATCCACACACAAGACCTTTCATACCTGAAATGTCCAATTTTTTCTTGTTGACGTGATCCTAATATCTCGGGCCTATGCATTCTGTCTGTTTGTCTGTCCGTCGCATGCATTTTTCTCGGAGACGGTTATAGCGATTCACACCAAATTTGGGAACTATGAACATTCACGCATACACGCATTTCATGTCGAATTTCAGGGGGGCTGCCATACAAATTTTTTTTCACCAAATATAGTCCGGTGGGGTATTAAATGAAAGGTCTCGATTAGTACTTTCCGAAGCTGGGCTTGGTTTTGACATTTGTTGGAAAGGTGGGGAATGCGGCGGGTCAAAAGTGATCATTTATTTAACGGGCTCATTGTCAGAAAATCTGGAAAGAAAATCAAGAGGCTGCCACTATATGGTGCCTATACTCCGAAATATCTTCTATACCGATATCCCATCAAAATAAAGTTAATAATATTAAATTACTATAATTTTTAGTAATTGACTGCAAAACCCTCTTTAAGTTCATCCTAGTACCACGAAATCAGTAATGTAGGCTATAACATAGAGCATGATCTTACCTAGTTTGGTGGAAATCGCACTACTACTAACAAAGTTATAATAGGTCGAAGTTGTCATTTCTTTACAAATTCAAGACTATGAATGGCAATATCAGCCGAAACTCTCCCGATACTCTCGCATAATATCTTATATATAAAATTCTCATGTCACAATGTTAGTTACCATACTCCTCCGAAATGGCTTGACGGAATCTTTTGAAATTTTATCTGCATATTCAGTAGGTCTGAGAATCGGTTACTATCTACTTTTTAAGTGGTAAGGGTTGTCCATCCTTAACATTTTTTTTTTAAATTTTAGAGAAAATTTTTTATTTTTATTTTTCTATAATGTGGCATTAAAAAATACATACAACCCTGAATTTTTACCCTTCTCTCACCAACCCCAATTTTTTAGACATTTAATCATTTTTCATCCAGCTCGATAACTGATCAATTATCGTCTTTTTTGTAAATGTTTTCCACTCTATTGCGAATTTCCCTGAGCTTAAATTTTTTTGTTTATAAAAATAAATATTTATTTTGAGTATTTTGTTAGTGTATTTTTGATGAGATCAACGCTTGCTTAAAATCATCTCCATTGTGGCGTAATGTTGAAAAAGTACCGCTGAAAGTAAATAAGCGCGTTCAAATGCTTCAAGATCCATCCACTCAAACATTCTCAAAACAACTCTTAGATATCGGTGATGGAAAAGTTGTTATAGATGAAACTAGATGCGTAAAATTACCGACCGATTTCTGCACAATCGTTGATTCACAAGATACTCTCATCGAACAAATATTTCCCGATGTGCACACACAGTACATAAATCATGAGTGGCTTTTAGCGGCAAAAATATAGGCGTTGACAATTTAAATCTGAAGATACAACAGTTGTTGCCTGGGAACTTGGTATCATATCTATTGATACAGGTTGCGATGCCAGCGAAGCTGTAAATTTTTCCACAGAGTTTTTGAACTCACTGGATTTGCCAGACATGCCACCGCATAATTTACAATTGAAAGTTGGATCTCCGATTATCTTGCTTTGTAATTTGAACCTGCCACGGCTGTGCAACGGTACGCGATTAGTCATTCAAAAATTGGCAAGTTCCGAGGTGAAAATATATTAATACCAGTTATACGTGGCATGCTCTCGAGTGGGTCAACTATCAAGTTTGTTTGTGTTAGCTAAAGATGGGTTAACACAAAATATTGTTCACGCTATAGCATTAAGAGATTGATATTGTTTATTAGTGTTACTGTCGCAATTAATTAATGATATATAATGTTAAGGAATACAAATTATAATAACTTAAAAATAACAATGTTTGGCGTTTGTTATTTTTATATTCCCTCATCGTTCACAGCGCTCCATGTCTATTTCACGCATATACCACATCCTTACACACTTCCAATAAGTTAGTTATTGTTTGTCGACACTAGAAATTACCTAGAAATAATTTATATGGCAAAACAATGTTTTGCCGGGTTATCTAGTGTCTTTATAAACATCTAGCCTATCCAGATAAAAATATCCAAATATTGCAAGCGAAGCGCATTCAGCATATTAATATACACATTTGTTTATCCCAATTGCATCCGCTCAAATAATAAATCATTCTTTTCATTATGGGAATAAACCGATAAGAAATTAATTAAAGAACCAAATGCAGAGTATATAAAGAAGAACCACAGATAGAAGATGGTTCTTGTTCTGCTCTTCTTCTTCAGTAGTTAAGTCGCAGTCAGTGTAAATCTTTAAGTGATCGAAGTAAATTAAAGTATTATTTAAAATTGATTGAAGTGTTTTCTTTTCATTGGGCCGGTTGCCAAATTAATATATGTTTTTTAATAATCCTGGAGAACGGAATTATAACTGGCGCAGTCGACCGGATTTATAAAGGAAAAACTTCTAAATCTAAAAAGAACCTACTTAAATAAAAGTACTCTAACAAAATGAATATTTAGTCATAAGAAGGAAAACTTCTCTGACTCATAAGAATATTAACTTAAAGTGCACAGTGTTGTTAACAGAAAATATCTAACAACCCTTGTGAAGAAAATCTTACAAGAATAAAAACCGAACAGTATTCTTAGACCATTAACCTCTTAAGAGGCTGGATAAAAGAGCTGTTCTTAGCAAATAATAAAAACACCAATGAATACGAAATAAATGAACCATGGTGGATCCACAATTACCACTAGAACTACCATTCCAAGAGCTTATCAAAAAAGCTAGACGATTACCAGTCTATACCGGACACACCAGTGAATACTCACTGAATACCTCGATCGACGAAGTGAACATATTTTTGGCTTTGGCGCAACCCGGAAACGAGCAATCATACATCTTCAGGCTGATACTTCACAGAATTCAAGGAGCAGCTAGAGATGCAATTCAGAAAGTTAGCGAACAAAATTGGCAGAACATCAAAGCAGCTTTGGCACCTTTGGCGTAAATGAAAGTTACAGTAGCATTATAAATAAAATTAATAAGGTGAGTAATAGTAATAGGTCTATTGACGATATTTATACCACTCTTAACTCTTTGTTAAATAAACTAAACACAAAATTTATCCAAGACCCACAACAAGCAACACATGTTGAATTTAGCCCTATCAGAAACGAAAGTCTGGTAATTAATAAATTTCGTTAATTCCTGAATAATGAATGAATAAATTAGAAATTGCACCACATTAAATCAAGCTTACAGCATATTATCTGAAGTTCTTCCAAATATCGATAATGATAATCAACTACGTAATAACAATAATAACTACCATAATAACCCGCGGAATAATCACAGGAACAACCAAAACCAACGTAATAATAATAATCGCCACAATTACAATAATAATCAGAGAACTCCGCCGAAGCCGGTCCCAAGCCCGGCTGTGAAAGGAGGAGGGATGGATAGCTTCAGTCTGAATGGCTGTACGCCACCGCAGCGTCTCAGGGGTTAGGTCAGGAAAGTGCAGGAACTTTGCAGTCTTGCAGATTACTCACTAAGGAAGCTATCTCAACACCTGGAAGCTAGGGATAAAATGCACCACCAAAAATGAGAAGAAGGAGAAATTTAAGGTCCGGTACGGATAACCGGCGGGAGTCGTCTGACTTGGTGACTGGGTCGGGCTCTCGTAATGGACAGCATGACGTCGAAACCGCTAGTCGTGGGGCGGTTGGACGTCTAGGCGCCTAGGACGACCAGGAGCACAACTCTGCCTGCTGCAGCTGTTTCACCACAATCTGTGGCGACCACTTCAGCAGGTTCGCGTAGGAAGCGGATGAAATGGACTGAAGAAATGAACCTCTTCATCATCCGCTCCTACTACGAAATAACGGCGGGGGCAGGCACAACATCTTACCGCCCCTTGTTGCACCAGAGATTCGTCGAGCGTTTCCCGCAATTCGCACACGTGACTGTGCAGCGAGTCGCAGACCAGTACCACTTTATAACTCGCAGCGACACAATCCCGGCCACCATCAGGGAACGTGTTCGACTTGAGATCATCGGGGAAACTGGTGACCGAGAGTCGAAGGAGGAGCATCAACAACACCACGCCGCACTGCAGGTAACAGTTTCAGTACTCGCCGAAGCACTCTTCTCCACTCCCCAGCTGAGGTTTCCCCTGAGGTTCGGGACGAATTCCAAAGAGCGTGTATAGAATTCTCGGATATGGATCCTTTGCATAGACCAAGTATTCCCAGGCTCCATGCATCTTCAGCAACTCCGGGAATTCTATCTCAAATCAATGATGAGATGCACGGTCAGAAGATTCGCTTTCGTGTTATTGGTTTGAGCGACAAAAGGGATCCACCATGGAAAATTCGTCTGGAACGTCGGCGGGACTCACTAAGGCAGGACATTGTTAGACTGATTCAGATCAGCACTGGCAATGCCAGCCGACGGGTGAGAAATAAAGTGCAGAGGGTTTACCGGAACTATGCCATCCCCTGTGAGACACCCGTTGTTGAAATTCTGGACACACCAAAACAGAAATTTTCTGTCATATGCAGTCGGTTACGACGGTATGGCGAAAGTTATTCCAGACGTGTCCAGAATGCAAGATATGCGAGGAACCAGCGGAGCTTTATCAGATCTCTCAACGAATCCCAACAGAGCGTCCAGACAATACAGTTCTCGGTGACTGAAGCGAACGAGTATTGGGGTGGACTTTGGGGGTTACCTGCCCAGCATGCTGAGTGGATCTCCGCCGAAGGCACCCGCCATGCCAATACACCAGGCATGAATTTTGCGGATGTTACCGAAGAGGAAGTTCGATGAGCCATAAACATCTCGAAGAACTGGAAGGACCCAGGTCTGGATCAGGCATACTCTGGCATACCATCTTATCATGCGTACATCTGAGGGTGCTAATACCTCAGAGCCGATCGAGAGGGGCATCTTCCAGGGGGACTCACTAAGTCCCCTTTGGTTTGATATGGCACTGAACCCCCTTTCATGGCCACTGAATGATGCTAGAGGGCATGGTTTTGTAATACAGTATGGCCTATGTGCTAAGTGCAAACTGACATACTTGATGTACCTAGATGACACCAAGCTGTATGCTGGTACTGACAACCATCTTAGAAGTCTGTTGCGAATAATAGACATGTTCAGCCGTGATATTCGGATGGAGTTTGGATTAGACAAATGTCGAATCCAAGCCATTTGCAAAGGTCATCACGAGCCGCATGCCGGACATAGCATTGGTGCCCTGCATATCGAACCTATGACCGACACAGACTTCTACAAGTACCTAGAAATTCTGCAAGTAACCCATCTGAAGGAAGCTCCGCTGTCCGAATTCCTACGACGTGTAAAGCTGGTGCTGAAATCGCATCTCTCGGGGAAGAATAAAATAAGCGCGTTCAATGTATTCGCTATCCCTTCACTGGCTTATGCATTCGGAATATTGCCGTGGACGAAGGCCGACCTGGAAAACGTCCAGCGGCGGATACGGACAACTATGTCCAAATTCCGAATGCATCACCCAAAGTCTGCCGTGGAGCGGATGGACCTGCCTCGTGACATCGGAGGTAGGGGCGTGGTTGACGTGGCGGCACAACATCATCGCCAAGTCGACTCGCTGCGCGCTTATTTTTACAGCAAAGAGCAGGCGAGTCCCTTGCATGCGGCTGTCTGTAAGGCACATTGTGGGCTGACTCCACTTAAATTGAAGGATCGACCTTTCAATCCTCTGAGTAGGGTGAAGTCGGACGAAGAGCGGATCGACGAATGGAAGTTGAAGGCAATGCACGGTAAACACATGAATTGTCTTTGGCAGCCATTTGTCGATTTGCATTTGTCGAACAGATGGCTGTGTGCTGGGGAGCTCTTTGCTGAGACGGAGGGGTTCATATGTGCCATTCAGGACGGCGTGGTCGCCACCCGAGCTTTTTATAAGCTCATCATGAAAGCACGGGTGGAGAACGACCAGTGCAGAATGTGTGGTTCGGCGTTAGAGACGTTGGACCATCTCATTTCTGGCTGTACCACAAGGAATGATCTCGATTAAGGGACTATTCGTATTTCTTTCAGAGTCCCGCGACGAATCTCGGCTACCAAAAAGAACCATTGTTCTCGGTGGTGATCTCCCAAGCTTCGAACTCCTCCTAAAAGGATCCGGTGTGGACCTAATTTCCATTCCACCATTTTCTCTTGTAGCATTAGATGCCACAGTAGCCAAGTTTCCCACTACTGAGGCACTGCGGTCATTGGATATCGACGGCCGGGAGCCCGCTTGCTCACTCCCAAAAACCGCCGGCACTGGGTTTCCGAACTCTGCACCGTAAAAAACTGCTTTTCTCCTCTTCCATATTTGGTTTAATTTCTGGGTGTCCTTCCCATAGCCAATTTTTTTCCACGGGTGGGCGTTTACTTCCCACCTACCCGCCTGCGCATAAGCATGCCCATACACGCACATTTCCGGATGCGTGCATGTGCATGCCCATGACACATTCGCCGAGCATTCCCTTATCCGCACGAAGGGACGCGCCTGATGGGAGATTTGGCAACTCCGCACAGACAAATATGTCTATCTGAATTAGGCAGTACCGTAAAGCTTCATTAGCATATACTATGTGTATGTACATATAAAAACACACAAATGTCTGTCTGGAGTAATTAATATATATGTAAATGATTAAAAACCTAAAACTAAGCACGGCTGCGATTTGATTCAGATTTTTCGGTTGGCTAGGTTCTGAGAAGGAGACCTGTTACACTTACTACCCTACGCTTAACGTACGATATCAAATACCATTTTCGAAATGCACTAGTCGAGCCGAGTTTCATTTGATACCCCACATGGCCATATTCTGTAAAAAAAAATGCACCTGCATGTATGGTGAGCCTCCCTTAAATTCAACACAAATTGGCACTACTATATGTAGAGGGATTCACAGACCACACGTTTTCACCAAATATCGTGACAATCGGTTTAGCTGTTTCCGAATAAATCGAGTGTGATAGACAGACGACGAATCGCTTCTAATGTGGTCTTGTTTCACATAAAACCTTAAAAACATCGATATGATTTCTTATTAGATAATAATTAAAGTTTATAAAATTAATTATGAAGTGAGTTTATTTTGCCATAACCTCTCCAGGAAAGCGTCAGTCTTCCCAAGTACTTAGGTTTCTCCCCCATTATATTTGAAGCGGCATGGGGCAAACGTTTAAGGTTGGTCCGTATAGTCTCGTTCGCATATATCTGTACTTCGTTGGGTAATCGAAGATTATATCTAATATATACTTTAGCGTTTGTGCCGCGATAAGCGCTTCGATGATATGGTTCCATCCACCATTGAACGCGTTCTTGATGTCAAGAGTCACCAGTGCGCAGTATTTCCCTTTGTCGTAGCCTTCCGCAAGCCAAACCGCTCGAGGACCTTTCCTATTTTAGTCAGAGGACAGATAGGTCTATAGGATTTTGGTTCACCTATCGGCTTACCTATCTTCGGGATCAATACAAGCTTATGTATGTTTCACTGTGCGGGGAAGGAACGTTCTTTTAGGGAGTCTGTAAATACCCGTGTGAACATGCTTGGTGCCATTCTCATTGCCAGTTTGGGGATTCGATCAATGCCGGGGACTGCGGTATCTCGGGCCCTTTTCAATGCGTCCAAGACTTCGTCTTTGGTTACTGAAGGTATGTCTTCGGTGCTCATTGGTATCATTTGGAAGATTTTGTCCGGACGCTGGGGCAACAATGTTGAAAGTAGTAGTGTAGACGCTTGACCAGCGAATCACCTACGAAAGTAAGCTCTACAACGAGCCCAGCTCGCCATGCCTAAAAGTGTTTACGCTTCCGATGTTAGCCAGGGTGACGTTTAGGCAGGAGAAACCCTTGAGAAGGATTCTTCCCTTGTCATCTGTCTTCTGGCTTCCCCACCCCATTGTCGAAACGTTGAAGTTGCCAGCAATAATTTTGGGGTTTCCATGTTTGGCCTCTCTCGCCACCCTATCTAGTATGTTGCAATACTCTGGTATTGTCATACATAGGGTACTTAAAGCGATCCTGTAGGCTGGACCCCAGATACTACCCTTTAGGTGGCTGCAATCGCGATCTTTGGTTTCCCTACATTGAAGGCAGTGAGGGTTTTTACTGCAGTCCTTCGCCAAACACACATCTGTCAGTGGTGCTAGTGCAATCCTTCGCCATATATCCGAATCCGAGGCATTTAAAACACTTTTTAGTGGAATTTGCTTGCGTAGCTTACACACAACCCAATCGATGCGGATTTTACCCTCAGACAGTGCTTTTGTAGCTGATGTCATAGACATGGTTAGGTTTGCTATCTGCGTTCCATCGTACGCTCTCCTTAGGCTCTCGATGTCCGTCTCCTGCACGTCCTTCAGTTTCAATTGGTGTTTGAGCGGTGCACTAATTTCCTCTTTGGTAGTGACCTCATTAAGATCTGTATACTCTATCGTAAGCATTGGCCGACTTACGCGGATGGTCGCTTGCTCGCCGAGTGAAGCCTCTATATCCCTTTGTAGGTCAAGGTGATCCTTCTTTTCCTTCGATAGTCCGAACAGCAATCCTCCTTTTTGTGTTCTCCTAATTCATGTTACATTGTTGCTAGGCTCATTCAGCGTGAAATCAGCCTTAACCCTTCGTAAAATATCAGGATAGGATATATCCTCTTTTTAAGGTTTAGTGTAAACCCAAAATCTTATTAAAATTGGTTTACTGTCTGTCTGTCCGCCACACGCATTTTCTCAGAGACAGTTGTAGTGATTGACACCAGAAGAAGGTAGAAAGGTGGAGTTACATCTTTTTACGTCGAATTTAAGGGGGGTCGCCATACATGTAAAACCGAAAAATCTGAAAAAAACAGGGGACTGCCATCATATGGTGCCTAGGCACTGACATACACTCCATACCGATACCTGTTCAAATAAAGTTAATAATAATACATTACTATAATTTTTAGTAATTGGCCCTTAAGTTCACCCTGGAATCATGAAATTGCAACAATGTAGGCTACAGCATAGAGCATGATCCTGCCAAATTTCGTGAAAATCGCACTATTATTAACAAAGTTATACTAAGTCAAAGCTGTCGCTTCTGTGCAAATTCAAGACTATGAATGTCAATATCAGTTGAAAGTGGATATTTTCACATAATATATGCATATATTACGTGCTACATAATAATGCATAATGGGGACAAATGCACACTCAAATGTTTTTATAAAAGAAATACACAAAACCTTTCATACCTGAAGTGTCTAGCTTCCGGTTCCCCGACTTGTTTTGTTGTTACCAACGCTTCTTGGCGGTTTCATTTTGTAATCATTTTCCCTCTTCACCTCGCGCCTTCCTTGATTCAACCAAAGTCCAACTTGGGCTCGGATCCCTTTGGCTACTGGCTCCTTTTACTTCAGCGTTGTCCGATATTTTGGCGAGAGATCCTTCCTCCTCTCCGTCTGTCTGTCACACCCGATTTATTCAGAAACGACTCAACCCATTGTTACGAAATTTGGTGAGAACATGTGGTCCGTGTTTTTTTCACAGATCATGGTCTTGTGGGGTATCAAAGAGCTCAATCAGTACTTTTAAAAACTGATCTTTTTCTGATATTGGGTGAAACATAGAGGAGGTAGGGCAAAAAATGTGTGCTCCAAAAAAATCTGAAAAAGATCACAGTGATGCACCTATATGAAATCTTCGTCTCAAAATACATCTCATTCCGATATCTGCACAAATAAAGTTAATAATAGCATATTACCATGTTTTGGAAATTTACCGGGTAGCCTTCCTTAAGTTCATCCCAGGGGCACAAAATTTGACATACGGTTATGTAGGACATAATCCTGAAAACTTTGAAGGACAGACGACTTTACGGTAAATTTTAGATTTGAGACGTTCGTTCGTCGTTCATCGATCACAAAGAACGCCAGTTGTGGAACGCCACTTCATCCAGGTTGCGTTAATGCATGAAGTAATTTCATAACGCAGTTGTCCATTGGCTGATAGCATTGAGGTATTCAAATCGCTCAGTTCTGGGCAGATTACTGCCGCTGATAGCGATTGTGCCTGTTTCATGAGGATCGGTCGTCGAAAATTTAGTTTTGTTTAGATTCAATCTGAGACTATGTCGCATGAGGCGATCATTCCATTTTTGGACAAGTTGCTCGAAATCATTTTTGCTATGTGATGCTTGGAAACATCATCTGCATAAACCAGTGTGTAGGGAGCTGGACGTTGGATCTCCCGTGTGACGGCATCTATAACAAGAACAAAGAGGAGTGGTGAGAGGGTACTTCCTTGATTAACACCAATAGAGAAACGAAACGGTTCTGATACACCCGCTATACTTCGAACTTTACTTTTCGGATCTTGATAGAACAATTGAACCCAGCATACGAGTTCTTCTGGTACTCAGTGTTGGCGTAAGGCATACCAGATGAGTTCGTGTGGAACAAGATCAAACACTTGCTCTAGATTCAGAAATGCTATGTAAAGAGTTTCTCCATGAGTAACCGCGTAACGTGTATTGCGTCAGTAGTTCCGCAGTCCTTGACAAATCCGGCTTGCGTTTAAAAATGTTCATGGTATGGGAAAGTAATCAGATCGGACGGTAATTTGAGCATTCTGCTGGACTACCTTTCTTTTTCCATATTGGAGTACTTTCTTCCCAGTCAGATGGTGTTCTATCTTCCTGAATAACCCGAATCAAGAATTCACCGAGCCTCAGTGATGGGTTCCAGCTCTTCGCTTTCCACAGCTCAGATGCGATGTCGTCAGGTCCTGTTGCTTTCCCCCCTTTGATTTGTTTTATTGCCTCCTTGACTTCAGTTGCATTGACCGGTGGAACTACTCCAAATGTCGGCAATGATTGTGGAAGTGGAGGCTGAGCAAATTCTTTAATTGAAATCGACTCGAAGTATTCTCGCCATCTATCAGTTGCGCCTCGACGGTTGGTACGCAAAGTACCGTTCTTGTCATCAACACAAAAGAAGAGTGAGATCATTTCTTCTTTCTTCTCACGAAATCACCACCATTTAATGCGCAGCGGGCCAGTGCGTTTCTCACGCTGTTTTATCGGTGGGTTAATTTGCAGGACGGCAATCCATGGCCGATGTTGAGATGCGATGGTCTCATAGGCTTTGCAATCAATGTCAGTGGTAATCGTTTGATGAACCATGTGTTCTTAAATACAATACCACGGGTGTCCGCAAAATCGATTATACAATCGCCATCCTCATCGCGCGCTCCGAACCCCTTTCCCCCATGGCACTTGTTACCGTCTGCCTTTTTAACTTACGTGACCATTAAGGTCGCCGGCAGTGATAATATAATCGTTAGCAGGCACGTGACAAGTTTTTTTATTGAGAAGTTGCCAGAACACATCTTTCTCGGCATTAGGTCAACCTGTCTGAGGTGCACACGCGGTGAAGAAGTGAATAGGGCGATCATCAAATCGTTCGACTTCTTTAATGGCATCACGGAAACCCTCTGGGATGACAATGCCAACACCATATTGAATGTGTGGGCTACCAAAATAAAGAAGTTTATAGTCATTTTTAACGCGTACGCGGTCTACGTCGCAGCTTTTGGCACCAGACCATCGGGTTTCTTGCAGAGTGCAGATATCAATGCGCCTTTTCCGAAGGACACTTGCGAGTTCCTCGGTCTTTCCAGTTAGGTTGCCAGCATTTACCGTGCAGACACGTATTGTTTTGTTCGGACTAACTTGCTTACGTCCTGACGCCGTCCATGCGTCAAGAACCCTTGCCCATTTCTTCATAAGACCGAAGCCCGTCCTGTTGCGTTAACTGAGGTGGACGTCCTAGCATTTTTCCGAGGCTTATTACTCAATCCGATCGTCCTGTTTCTAACGCCATTGGATGCATTTTCTTGGTCGACCTGTCGCTGGACCTGTTACCGAAAGAGATCAGGTAGCATTTAGCATAGTGGAATAATTCCAACTATACTCTATTTATCTCTTTCCCTGATCTCAGCATTTTATTTTTGTTTTAACTGAGGTTAATACAAAGTAGGTTGCCTCAAACCCTCCTTCTTTACCTGGGGACCAGCATCCTATGTTAATACCATGGCGGAATTAAAGTTAATAATAATATATTACTATAATTTTTGGTAATTGGCTGGAAACCCGCCTTAAATTCATCCTAGTACCACGAAATGCAATGTAGGCTATAATATAGAGCATGATCTTTCCAAGTTTGGTCGCAATTGCACTTCTTTTTTTCTTCTTTCTCTTCAGCCTTTGTCCCGTTGACAAGCGGGGTCGGCTCGTCGTGATCGGCTTCGCCATTTGGCTCTATCGAATGCTTGATCTGGGTGCAATCTCGAGGCTTTCAAATTCCCATCCAGCGTATCAAGCCACCGTTGCTTAGGTCGGCCTTTTGGTCGTTTACCATCGACTTCGATGTTCAGACCAATCTTTGCAAGTGAATTCTCGTTTGCACGAATTGCGTGACCATACCATCGAAGACGCCTCTCTCGCAACTTTTCCACGATCGGTGCAACCCCATAACGATCGCGGATATCCTCATTTCGGATGTGATCTAAACGTGCTACGTACTAATGGGACAAATGCACACATTTCTTTACAAAAGAAATACACAAAGCCTTTTATACCTAAAGTGCCCTACCTCCGGTTTTTCGATTTGTTTCACTTTTTTAGCTATTTGCGTTTCAATGTCAATTACTCTAGACATATGCTAATAAAGCTTGCCGGTAGTGGCCAATATAATAGACATGTGTGCTCTGGTTACCAGCGGTTTTAAATACATGCACCTAATAGATATATATATATATATGTGCTTTTGAGCATGGGAATGCAAGAAGATGCGTTACATCAATTTAGATGCGAACATGTATATGCATGCGTCGTCATGTGGTAATAGATAATGTCTGCTTCTTTAAGGTAAACAGAGTATTTATGTCGTTGATTTGTATGTATATATGTGAATCTTGGGATTGGCCAAAATATGACGGAATATTTTGTATTCTTAGCTATGTACGAATGGAAAATCTTGCATAGGCAGTTTCTCATATAAGATGAACACAAAACCTGTATACCCGAAGCACCCGACTTGCGGTATACCGACTTGTTTTATATTTTTCTCTACTACTACTTATTTTTTCAAGTTTTTGGCATGGTTTCTTTTAAATTAAATTTTTAAATTCTAATATTTTTATTTATTCGTTTATTTACTTTTCTTCGTTCATTTAATAAGAAATGTGTATGATTGTCCATTGGAATACTCCTTGAATACCTACATGAAATATTAATATGAAATAACGCTATTGTAATTTGAGGACTCCCTTCTGTTCCCCTCGTTCTTAGCCTGCAAATGTCAAGGAAGGGTGGGAACCTCATAGCTCGCACCTCACTATACATCTGAGCCAGGAAGAATAACAATTGAGGATGTGATCCATCGTGAATCCTTCCTTTTCGATGGCGGTACACGGTCCGAAGTTTTATGGCTCCACGGGGTTTGTGTGAAACAAGCGATTGTTTTTGAGAAAATATGGTCGTATTGGGTGTCAAATCAAAGGGCTCAATTAGTACTTTTCGAAAATTATCTTATTTCTGATAGTGGGTGAAACGCAGCGGAGTGAGGACCCAAAATATATGCCCCAAAAAGTGAAACAGGTCTCGTTCTCAAAACCTATCTAGCCAAAATATCTGAAAAAAATATGATGCACCTATACAAAATCTAGGCCTCAAGATACATCACATTCTGATATCTGGTCAAATAAAGTTAATAGTAGCAGAATACTATGTTTTGGAAATTTATTTAAAAACCCTCCTCAAGTTTATTGTAGATACTCACAGTTTAGTAGTAATATAGCTGATTATTTACCACAGGATATTGAGAGGTTTTACGATAATCTTGTAAATGTATTATTACCAATTAATTGCTAGTCCTGTTTCTGAACCGCCTAAAGGAGGAGAAGAAAACGAGAATTATCACTTGCATATACAAACTATGATTATCAAATACTCAAACCATTAAAGATTCTTTTGATGGATAGTGGATGGTGGGTAGGTGCATTTTAATCAGGTCATAATGGTTAAACTTTAAACGGACAGGATGAAAGTTCTGAAATAAGAGATTTTTATCCGTTTTTGCCTTTTTGATTTTTATTAAAGTTTTGTGTGAAACAAAAAGGGAAGTATGTAGGAAATTTGAACTACTATTAATAAAGCTAAAGAACGTGAAGGCTTTATTATTATTATTATTATTTTAAATTTTCAGCTATGTACGAATAGAAAAACGTGAATTGAAAATTTCTCGCACAAAACCTTTATACCCGAATCGTGGAGCTTCCGGTATTCTGACGTGTTTTATTGTTGTTTCCAGGTTTGGCTCATGTGTGTTTATTTCATTCATGTGAGCGAGCAGATCTGAAAATTCTATATTCATGTGGGCAGGCAGATCAGAAGATTCTATATTCATGTGGGCAGGATGCATTAATAAGGTAGGATTGCCATTTATTAATAGGGTAGGATCGCCATGCGATGTCGTCTCGGCAAGGAGAATCGTCGCCCGAGGACGCAGAGTCGCAATGTGGTGAAGTTACGGGAGGATCGCCGTGTATTATGCTACGTCCGAGGAGTCTAAGGGTGAGAATTCTGCACAGATCTGCTTTCAAAATTTAATAGAATAGTTACTTAACGTAGTAAATAGGATGGTACCATATTCTAGTCAGAGGCTTAGAATACTTGCCACGGTTACTAAATGTTAGTTATTTGGATTCCTTAACCGCGAGTATACGGCGTGCGATCAATAAAAGTCAATGTTGGACTTGCAAATTTTGTTTTTTCTTTTATACAAATTTCTTAAATCTAAATAACAACAAACACATATTCTTTATTGCTGACCTAGCAATAATTCACACAATGTTACTGCATTCCTATCAACATTCCCAGGAGACCCGCGCTCTCTAATATCGAATTCTATTCGTGTATATGTAGACAGCGTATCAGAATATTATTTGAACATTTAATAATTATTAATTATTGTGTGTATACTACATTACATTGTGCAGCAGGTTTTCGGTTAGCGTCAGAAATTTATATGAATGAATATGTCCGATTCTACAGAGTGAAGAGAGTTTTTGTCCGTCATCTTAAGCCGAAACTAACTTCAACAGGTTAAGTCTTAATAAAGTTTTGTGTATAATATATCCGTAAGGTTCCATGTTTCATTTTATTTTTTTTTACGTTTCGGTCATCGAAAACCAAAACTGGGACAATCGTCAAACCTACGTATAAATTACTTAATTTATTAAACTAAATCGCGTCGTGAAACATAATAACCGTAATTTTGAACAGAGTGACTGAATCCGAGAAGTATTAAAACGCCTTTATTTGTCTTTAACTCCTTACTAAGGCATAACAAAAATGTATGTATAGTTAAAAAAGCCCCCCATCTAACCGGACCGAGGGGTGACCAACCTTGGGATGGAGTGAAGGCAACATCCAGGTGCGACCATTTGAACATGTATTGCTACATCCCCATTGTCGAAAATACTTCAAGCAGTGACAGGGTGGTTCTAATCTGCAGAGACATATAGATTTTAGTTTGGAAGGTAGGGTGAATCAAGACTGGGGCCCATTAGGTCAGACTGTTTCCGGACCGGATTTCCGGACTCTTAGCACAGATTGAATGGATAACCGCTTTTTGCATCTCCATGTATAGCCAAGCCCTAAGATCGTAGTTCCGTATTTTTCCTTCCTGTTTTTCAACAGTATTCCGACGGTGTGGCTACATCGATGCTTCAAATCGTTCGTTCTTCTTTGAGAAGCAAAAGTAGCTCGGGTCTATTTTGAGTAAAACTGTGATCGGTGGCAATAATTTGATCTCGCAGTAGTTTGAGCCCATCAGTAGTAAGTGGGACACCATCCCAATAGGTTCGTGTGTTAGAGCGAGATAGCATGATGACGCTTTTAACTTCCCGTGCTATCTCACTTGCTCCGTCTCTCTCGCACTGCAAGCTCTCGGGTTCGTACTTTGGATGTGGATATTTTTAAGAAGGGGCTTTGGGAAGTTTGGACCTTGGCTGAGGGGGGTGCTTTGGGTGACAGTGTGTACTTTGGTGGGGGATTATATCTTCGCTGGATGGTTTATACCTTGAGAATTTTAAGCTCTTGTCGGTGTTTTTCTGGGATAAGTACTTTTCGATGTGTGACTTGGGTGATGTCAAGCTATGTTTTGGTGCGTTTCTGGAACATAGAACTTTAATGTGCTTCTTGAGAGATCTGAAGCATTTTCTTGTGTGTTTCTGAGATAACGGTCCTTTTCAAGTATTTTTGGGGAGTGTCAAGTTGTATTCGGTGGCTTTATGGGGATATCGGTCTTTTTGACGTGCGTTTTGGGAGTAATTAAATTGATTTGGTGTATCTGAGATTGCGATCGTTTCCGAGTGCTTTTTTGGGGAGTGCCAAGTTTTCTTGGGAGTCTTTATGGGAATGGTGTGCTTTTTTATGTTTATTAAGCTGTTTTTGTCTATTTTTCTGGGTATTGTTCTTTGTTGTGAGTTTCTTGGTTGAAATGGGGTGTGTGGGGTTACAACGGGAGGCTATGGTGTGGGCTTCAAACGATTGGCTTACTCAATGCAGCTTTTGCGCTTATTATTGCTGACCTAGGTAATGGGATTAAGTATAAATGAAAAGTTCATTGATAAAATTCAAATATTTATTTTATTATACTTAGGCACACATACAAAGAAAACAGTCGCCGTCATTCGAGCGGACCATTACAAAAATCTTTACGATAAACTGGATACTCAGGGTGGCGAGAGAGATTTGTTTCGACTTACCAAAATCCGAAACGAACGCCCACAGGATATCGAACACTTCCGCTGCGTTAATGACAAGAACGGTACTTTGCTTACCAACTGTCGAGCCGCGAGAATACTTCGAGCAGATTTCAACTGAAGAATTTGCTCATACTCCTCTTCCACAACCATTGCCGACATTGGGAGGAATGCCACCTGTTAGCACAACTGCTGCTCTGAGCTGGCGGGGAAGAAGATGGGGTAGCAACCCTGTCGGCTGAACCAAAACCAAGTGGCCGAGGAGAACCCCCATAGTATAGACTAATACCGTTGTAGCTTGCTGCGACGGGGCTCTGATTGTGGTCTCAGAATCGTGTTTTAAGAAGACCGTGGAATTAAGTCCAAGAGAGAGGCGCCCACGTAAAACACGGTGATATAACTGTCAGCGCAACTGAAGTCAAGGAGGCAATAAAACCAATGAAATTGGGGGAAGCAGCAGGGCCTGACGACATCGCATCTGAGCTCTGGAAAGCAAAGAGCTGGGACCCAGTACTGGGTCAGTGAATTCTTTAATCGAGTTAATCAGGAAGGTAGAACAGTTATGGAACCGTCCGCACCGTCGGCATCTTTTAGCGGTTCTAAATAGTAATAGAAGAAGAAGATGCATCTGCGCATCTTCTTTCCTCCGTATCATTTCGCATTTTCCATATCTCGTCATACCCGACTCAGGTCAAATGTTTTCTTTCACAACATGTCCTGTTGTTGAATAATAAACGAAGATGCATTTGCGCATCTTCGCTGCTCAGAATGACCGTAGAAGATAAGGAATATATGTATATTATAAGGAAATATAAATGCGAGGTGACCGAGAAGGAATCTCAGTCTTGTTTCGATATTAGAACAGTCTTGTTTCGATATTACGATAGTCTTGTTTCTGTATCGCAGTACGGAAGTACTAAAAGAAACAAATGTGTAACAAATACACACCAAGTGTTGTTACTTAACTGAACACCATCTGACTGGCAAGAAAGTACTACAGTTCCAATATGGAAAAACAAAAGTAGTCCGGCAGAATATTCAAATTTCAGTCCGATCTGGTTACTTTCCCATACCATGAAGATTTTTGAGCGCATTCTTGACAACCGTGTTCGCGAAATCGTTGAAATTACCGTGAATCAAGGCAGATTTGTCAACGACTGCGGAACTACTGACGCAATACACGCTACGCGGTAATTCATGGAGAGAGACATGGGAGATGCATCGCCCTCTTTACATTGCATTTCTGGATCTAGACAAATCGTTTGACCGTGTACCACACGAGCTCATATGGTATGACCTACGACAACACTTAGTGCCAGAAGACCTCGTGCACTGGGTTCCATTGCTCTACTACGATCCGAAAAGTAAAGTTTGAAGTGTGGCGGCGTTATAAAATTGGTGTTCTTTGTGATCGATTTACCTCAATATCGTCCGTTCCGTCGCTCTCTATTGTTCTGAGTGTCGGCCGACTATATAAGACAATGAAGCGTATCTGGAAGTAATGGATTCGAAGATGTTGCTTTGGACTAGTGGCGTGACACGTTTTGATCACATTCGAAATCAGAATATTCGCGATCGACATGGGGTTTTCCGATCGTGGAAAAATTGCGAGAGAGGCGTCTTCTATGGTATGGTCAAGCCATTTGCGAACAAAAACGCCGAAACGAACAAAATGCCGGCAAAACGATGGTGGCTGATACACTGGATGGCGATTTAAAAGCCTCGAGTTTGCATCCAGATCAGGCATTTGATAGAGCTAAATGGCGAAGCCCATCACGACGAGGCGACCCCGCTTTTGAACGGGACAGAGGCTGAAGAAAAAGAAGAAGTTTTACACATCATCATTCAATATTTTTTAGAATTAACAATATTTGTTTATATCTTTTCTACTATACACCTAAAATGTGTGCAATTTTCAATGTTTGATGAAGCCATTATAATTTTGGTAAAAATAATAAGGAAATCCCAGGGCGATACCTACTGCTCCTATAGGTTTCATTAGGTTGAAATATTTATACTTATGGGAAACGCTGATTAAACACTCGGTCAATTACAGGGTTCGCAAACATCCTCTCCGTTAACGTAAAAACATGTTGGTAATAAACGCAACTTCAATATCTGATGGAGTCTTAAATGCATTGGTTTCTAACGCACAGAAATAGCACTTAACATAGTATTTTAAATTTGTGTAAAAAGACCCACATTTTGCAAATTTTTGCGCCTTCCTACCGTAAATTGCTGAAAGTTTTCAGACGATCGTATTCACGTTTTGTGAGTTTTCACTTTAAATGCCGTCTTTTATATTAATCCAGGAGTTATGGTTGGATGTAAAATCAAGTTAAGACGACAACTCGATACCCCCTCCCTCCTTTTTAAAATCTTTTCTACGAGATATTCATCTGGTTGCTAAGTTTGTAGTAATTCCTGTTCGTAGAACCCTCCTTTTATTAAATTTCCTTGATAATCTTTAAGAGTATAAGTACGCGGTTCTGTATCTTTTATTTGATGTACCCCTAATATTTCTGATGACCAATTTCGAATACAGCTCTTTTTAAAAACACGTTTGTGCTTGCTAATTTTTACATAATTCCCTTTTTTAATCTCGGTTTTATACACAGTTGATAATAATTTGATTTCGTTTGATGAAATTGATCCAACGGTAGTTCCCATTCATACTGAATTCTTTCCACATAAAATATTTTAGCATATAGTTCATTTTCTCTGTAATTCACGCTTTCTAGGAACTGTAGGGAGGCTAGTGATTGGTTTCGAATTGTGTCATCAATTGTTCAAACGTTTTAGTAAAAACTTCTTTGCCATCATCAATCTACAACCTTCTTGGTACACATTTTTGATAGAATTGTCTCCATCGCTCTTTCCGTTTCGGCGCCGCTTTTATTTTTTATTGGCGCCGCCCAGGCAAATTTTGAAAACGCATCGATAACTATAAGAAGAAATTTGAAATAAGCAATATGTCTCTAATACAACCTTAAATTACGAAAATTACTTGGTGCATTTATTGCTTATTTCTTTGAGCTGTCTGCTTGAGCTGGTGGTTAAATTAATTCCATGGCGCTTTATTTTTTCCTAACTAGGAGGCGCGGAGGCGTTTCACCAGAGCAAAAGAGAAAATGGGGAAACGTGTAAAGGCTGGTTTAACAGATTAAGTCATAGCTGAAGTTTCTTACGAGGCTTTTCCGATTGAACACTAAACATTAAACAATCCGACACTGCAGGCAGGGAAAGTTATTTTGAAAAGTTGTACACATCCCTCTATTAAACACTACATTGGATTTGACCCCCAGGAAACGAACAATGTGTGACAGTTTAGAATCCATTTTTGTTTTAGGTGCAACTTTGCCGCCACTATCCACTTAATCTCTTAGCAAGATTTCAACTACTGATAATGCAATATAATTAGAGAATTAGAACAATGGTAATGGATATTCATCATATAATGGAAAGGCTCCCGGTTGAAATCTGAAAAGATTCATGAAGAATACACCTCAATAATGAATAAAATTAGAAGTCTTAATGAATTGATTGGTGAAGTTAGTGAAAACTTCATAAGAAAACTTCTGCTTCTAGTAGAGGCTTTAGCAAAGAACTTTTAATTTGGATAAAAAAGTTGGCGGAATATAGAGGAGTACTTCAGAAAAGTCGCCCACTGTGTCTAGCAAATATGGCAATGGAGGAATGACTTTCAATTTCCATCACTTCCGAATGGAAGAAAATCTGTAGGGCCAGAAGGACAAGTGCTGTTAAATTACACCTATTACTTGGACGGATACCAGAACCAAAAAGTTGTGCCTGATTTTGATCCTTCAAACTCAAGCCATTTCATCATTTTTAATTTTCGTAGACGGTTTCCATTATCGACATATATCATCATATCAGGATGGTGTGCAGTTTTCAGCCATATAAACAAGCTTAAAGAGGAAACTGGAGACTTTTTATCGGAAAATCAGTTTGGGCTTTCGAAAAGATACAAAATTCCAGTACGTCTGGGCAGTATCCGATTGCAGACACTTCTTGAAGTTTTGAAGTTATATGAGATGATGCCGTTTTTAAGGTTTCGGGCAATGTTCGGTTCGGTTCGGTTCAATGTCTGTCTCTTTGTCGGTCTGTCTGTCAAAGGCACTTTGCTCAGAAACGGCTATACCGATCGACACGAAATTTGGTGAGAAGGTGAGACCTGTGGACCCCCAAACAGGCAGTGAGTGATATCCTCCTACGTTGAGATTTTGAGGGGGTCCCCATACATGTAAAAGGCGGGTGTAAAATTTTTTTTTCACCAAATATAGTCATGTGGGATATCAAATGAAAGGTCTCAATTAGTACTTTTCGAAGCCGGTCTTAGTTTTGAGATTCGAGGCGGGGAGTGGGACGGGTGCAAAGTGATGATTTCTTTAACGGACCTATTCTCAGAAACTATCCAACCGAAAAATCTGAAAAAAATCACGAAGCTGCCTCTATGCGGTGCCCAGGCCTCAAAATACTCTCCATACTGATATCTTTTCAAATAAAGTTAATAATAGTATATTACCATATTTTTTGGAAAATTGAGTAAAACCCCCCTTAAGTTTACTTCAGAGTTATGAAAGTTGTTAGTAGTATAAAATATGGAGCATATTATCTCCAAGTTTAATCAAAATCATACTATTAGTAACAAAGTTACAGTAGCTGAAAGTTGTCTTTACCGTGTAAATTTACTGCAACAGAATATCAATATCACACTAAAGTGGCTAGTCAGACATGCTAAATGCATATTTTTAACGGGCTACGTACAAATGGGATAGTTCTACACTCAAATATACTCACACAAGAAGCAAACAAAACCTTTCATACCTGAAGTGACATAAAATTACGTTCAGTTTAAAGGAAGCTCGCCATATATGTATAAGGAATAATAGTCATGTGGGGTATCAAATGAAAGGTCTCAATTAGTACTTTCCGAATCTGATACTAGTTTAATGAAGTAGAGTAAGAAGTCAAAATGTACGCACTTAAAGTGAGACAGGACTCATTTTCGGAAACTACCCAGCCCAAAAATCCGAAAAAAATCAGAAAGATGAGCTTAAATGAAATCTAGGCCTCAAAATATGTCCCATTTCGATATCTGATCAAATAAACTTACTAATAGTATATTAACAACTTTTAGAAATTGACTGAGAAACCCCCCTTAAATTCATCGTAGGAGTACTAAATTTAGCACCGGACATTATTGTGCATACGCATGTCAAGTTTCATGAAAATCCGGCTATTAGTATCAAGATCATAGCAGTTCAAACTGCATCCTAAGCCATGCAAATAAAATACAGACGTCATAATTAAAGAGAATAATTGACATTCCAGTGAAATATTAAAATCCCCAGTCCTTTTTAAGGTTTAGTGTAAAACAAACGATTGACACCAAATTTGGTGGAAAGGTTTATAGTTCCCGAACTCTCGCGCAAGTTATAATTCCGTTCTCCGGGATTATTAAAAAATATATATTAATTGGGCAACCGCTCCAATGAAAAGAAAACACTTCAATCAATTTGAAATAATACTTTAATTTACTTCGATCACTTAAAGATTTACACTGACTGCGACTTAACTACTGAAGAAGAAGAGCACAACAAGAACCATCTTCTATCTGTGGTTCTTCTTTATATACTGTGCATTTGGTTCTTTAATTAATTAATTAATTAATTAATTTATAAAGGCATTATTTTGGGTTATGATATTTAATTAAATGCAAAATGTCAACTAATGTAAAATGATACATTGTTGCAGTTCTTGGAGATAATTCATTCTTGGAATAATGGAGTTATGTGGGTGTCTTTATCGGGGTGAGGAGTGGGTAGGGTATGAGGAGTAGGTAAGTCAAGCGTAACTCCTCCCTCCTTAAAATTGACGTTATCCTTGAACGTGACGTCTTTATTTATTTCTACTTTTATTGATTTTTTTTGTCTTTTACAATATAGGTATACTATGGTAATAAGGAACATTATTATATTATAATTGCAAATATAGAACTTGATGTTATTATATTTCTTTTATGTTCAAATTTTACCTCTTCTATCTTTTTCTGATTTTCTATGTTTTCCAATTGTATTTTTCCTAAATTTACTTCGTAGTTAAAGTTGGTAATGTTTTTAATTGGATTTAAATTTAATGTTTGTTGAAATTCTTTAACCGTATTAGTATCATATATGTCTTGTTTTTGATTTTTATTTTACAATTGCTAAATCTCATGATATAATTTCCATCAAAGTGTTATGTTTTTTCATTACAGTTCTGTTTTATATTATCCTGTATATTTGTGGTCAAATAGGTCCCAGGGCGAAACGTGGATTGGTACCCACGATGGAGCATAAAATCTAGGAAATGCCTGCTGAACCAACACCAACAGCCCTACTACCAAACCCTAGCTCCACCTCCACGTGATGTCCGCTGGGAGCTCTTTCTTAACGAAAAGCTGCAGACGGAGAAGGATGAAGGCGAGTCTCCCGCGCCTAAAAACGGGACAAATTGTACCAACTTGTCCTCCAGTTGGGGGTTGGGTAGGGCTGACAACCCTACACGGAAAACAACTTGTTACGAAGCCACAACAGGAGCCTCGGATAGGACGGATTTTAAAACGACGGACCCGGCAACGACAACGGAATAACGATTTGCGCTTTTTCTCATGGAACGTGCGCTCCCTGTACAGAGATGAAGCTGATGAGCAGCTAGCCGATACCCTGTCCCAATATAGGGCTGATCTAACAGCGTTACAAGAGATGCGATGGACAGGGACCGGTTTCCTGGAGAAGAGCCTCCACACCATATATTATAGCGGTCATCCAGTAAACCATGTGCTCGGAGTAGGTTTCTTAGTCAGCGAAAAAATGAAACCTGCTGTTATCGGCTTTGAAAATATAAGCGAACGGCTATGCACTCTGCGCTTGCGAGGCAAGTTTAGAAATATAAGCCTCATAAACGTTCACGCCCCTACAGAGGAGACTGCAGAGTCGGAGAAGGATACCTTCTACGAGGCAGTAGAAAGAACCCTCGAAGCCTGTCCCAGATATGATATCAAAATCATACTTGGGGATTTTAACAGCCAAGTAGGGAAGGAACCCGTATTCAGGCGATACGTTGGCTCTCATAGCGTACACGAAAAAACAAATGATAACGGACTGCGACTATTCAATAAGCAGGGTCACACGAAATGTTTGTTGGAAGTGCCTGGTTTGCGCGGAAAGCGGTCCACAAACATACGTGGGCCTCTCCAGACGGGACCACTTTCAACCAAATTGACCACGTGTTGATCGAACGCCGCCACCTCTCAACCTTGATGAATGTCAGAACATATAGGGGGGCCAATATAGACTTGGATCACTATCTCGCAAGAATGCTGCATACCGAGTAATGTTGCATTCTCAAAGAACGCGGGCACGCGCAGAGACTTATCACGAACTCCGTCGAGCGTAGAAGCGACTTCACAGACGGAAAAAGGAAGCCTGGGAGAATCAACAAGTCTGTGAACTTGAAAAGTACAGGGAGCAACCGCACCAGGCGCGGAAGTTTTACCAACAAGTCAGCAGGATGAAGCCTTATACACCTCGATGCTGATCTTGCCGAGACAAAGAGCGAAATCTGATTTCCGACAGAATGGGTATATTAGAGCGATGGGTTGAGTACTTTAATGAGCTACTGAACAACCAGGACATCGGCGAGTTGGAGGTCTCGCCAACTGAAGACGACGGACAAATACTGCCACCACCAAGTTTAGGAGAAACAGTCCGTGCAATTCAACGGTTAAAAAATCATAAGTCGCCAGGAGCCGATGGAGTTACAGCCGAATTGGTTAAATATGGGGGCGACCAGTTACACCAAGTGGTTCATCAACTTGTGCTCAAGGTATGGGACAGCGAATCAATGCCTGACGATTGGCAACGAGGCATTATCTGTCTCATACTTAAAAAGGGAGATATCACACAGTGCAGCAATTATATAGGTATCACGTTGCTGAGTACCATCTATAAGATATTCTCCACTATCTTGCTAGGCCCGATAGCCCCATACGCCCAGAACATCATTGGCCCATACCAAAAAAGCTTTACTCCAGGCAAATCAGCAACAGATCAGATTTTCTCTCTCCGGCAAGCGATGGTAAAACTGTTGGAATATGGACAATGGTTGCACCATCTGTTCATCGACTTTAAAGCCGCCTATGATAACATAGCCAGGGTAAAACTGTACACGGCCATGAGAGAATTCGGTATCCTGACGAAATTAATAAGACTGACTAGGCTGACCCTGACCAAAGTGCGAGGCCAGATAAAAGTGGCAGGATCACTCTCAAGACCATTCGACATCAACAACGGTCTATGACAAGGGGATGCGCTATCATGCGTTCTCTTTAACCTGGCCCTCGAGAAAGTGATCCGTGATGCTGAGGTAAATGCGAGAGGTACGATCCTCTTCAAGTCCACCCAACTACTGGCCTATACTGACGATATCGACATCATGGGAAGAACCACCCGAGACGTACAAACTGCCTTCATCCAGATCGAGCAGGCGGCCATTGGGGCGACATCTTGGGCTGCACATCAATGAAGGCAAGACAAAATATATGGTGGCAACGTCAGCACCGAAGACGAATCAACCAACAACATCAGACCGCACTGGTCAAACACGAAGAAGAATAAGGATAGGAGAATACAACTTTGAGACCGTTGATAATTTCTCCTATCTAGGGTCGAAAATCACAACCGATAACAACTACGATGATGAAATCCGCGCACGGTTGTTGTCAGCCAACAGAGCCTATTTCAGCTTACAAAGACTTTTCCGCTCGAAACGTCTCACCATAGGGTCAAAGCTCTTACTGTACAAGACTATGATCTTGCCAGTCCTCATGTATTCCTTGGAAACTTAGGTTCTTATTGCGTACTCTTGGCCGCGTTCGAGAGAAGAAGCCTCCGAAGAATTTTTGGCCCCCTACATGAGGATGGACGATTCCGTAGCCTACACAATGACGAAATCTATGAGCGATACCATGACCGTCCGGTTGTAGATAAAATCCGGCTCAATAGGTTACGGTAGGCGGGTCACTTAATCCGTATGGATGAGGATGATCTCACCCGGAAAGTCTATAAGGGCAATATCTATGGTAGAAAAAGAAGACGAGGCAGACCCTGCCTAAGATGGAGCGATGGCGTAGGTCAGGACGCCAGACAGCTTTTAGGGATATCGAATTGGTGGACCTCGGCGCAATACCGCGATGTCTGGAGTTCCTTATTAAGGCAGGCCTAGACCGGATACCGGTTGTTGCGCCGTTGATGATGATGATTTGTTATTAAGAGAAGTCCTTTTTCTATTTCTTCTATTCTTGTTTCGTTATTGTCTATTTTTATGACACAGTTAGGATTCTTACAGGTTAATGTGGTTTTTAATAACTTTACATGTTTTTGTCTTTGATAATACTGGTTGTTATATAATACTACTTCGCCAATGTTTATATTTAAATATTCTGATTTATAGTCTGGTATTTTCCTTACAAAGTATGTGCGTATAGGGATACTGACGACAAATGACACAATTTTGCCTTCATTACTTAAAACATTTATTGTTATTTGTTTTAGTTCTTCAAAAGTTATCCTTTGGGAATGAATTTCATCATAGGTTAATATTGATCTAGTCATTATTCCTGCTTTGGCTGAATTTACATTGTATATTATTCTCTCAAGTTCGTCTTTTATCAGATCCAGATTATGATTTAGTTGAATTTTTGTTAGTATTTCATTTATTTGTTTTGTGGCATTATTTATATCGATGGCTAATTTTTTATATTGTTCGTTAGTTTGGTTGATATTAGATACAATTTTTTAAAAATTATTTTCGAAAGCTTTATTTATTTCGATTTGTTTATTCATTGATTCTATTATAGCGTGATTATTAGTATCAATTATTTTTCCATTAATCCAAATATCCATTTGTATACATTACCTATCGGATTTATTAATCGACTTCTATTTCTGATGTTATTGTTACAGATATCTTTATATCCAGATTTTTGTCCTAATGCTGAATTGACATAGTTTGTGGGATTATGGTTTTTTGGAATTTTTCCTTCTATTTGAGTTTTTAGATTTGGGTGTATTATTTTTAGGTTTGTTAAGATTTAATAGTTTTAGCTCTCCTTTTATGGTTTTTATTGTTTCAACGGTATATGGGTTTGGTTCGATAACTTTAGTGACTTCTTCTAAAGCCTTTTTGTATTGTCCTACATCTATTTTATGGTATATTCTGCGATAGTCTTTTATTAGTCTAATTGGGTATAGTTGGAGTTATTCTACTATGCTTAATCCTACCTCTGACAGGCCCCGCGACAGGTCGACCAAGAAAATGCATACAATGTTGTTACAAACATGATGATCGGATTAAGTCATAGGCCTCGGAGAAATGCTAGGGCGTCCACCTCAGTCGACGCGGCAGGACGGGCCCCGGTCCTGTCGAGAAATGGGCAAGGGTTCTTGACGCATGGACGGCGTCAGGACGTAAGCAAGTTAGTCCGCACACAACGAACAAAACAAATACGTGTCTGCACGCTAAATGTTGGTACCCTAACTGGAAAGGCCGAGGAACTCGCAAGAGCCCTTCGGAAAAGGTGCATTGACATCTGCGCTCTGCAAGAAACCCGATGGTCTGGTTCCAAAAGCTGCGACATTGAACGCGAACGCGGTAAAAATGGCTACAAACTTCTCTATTTTGGTAACCCACACACTCAATATGGTATTGGCATTGCCATCTCAGAGGGTTTCCGTGATGTCATTAAAGAAGTCGAACGATTTGATGATCGGCTGATGAAGCTCACCATTATATCAGCTGATCGCACTATTCACTTCTTCACCGCGTATGCACCACAGGCAGGCCGACCTGATGCCGAGAAAGATGCCTTCTGGCAACTTCTCGATGAAAAGACTTGTCACGTGCCAGCTGACGATTACATAATCATTGCCGGCGACCTTAATGGTCATGTGGGTGAAAAGGCAGACGGTAACAGGTGCCATGGGGGAAAGGGGTTCGGAGCGCGCAACGAAGGTGGCGAGCGTATAATCGATTTTGCGGACACCCATGACCTTGTACTTATGAATACATGGTTCATCAAACGATTGTCTCATCTTCCCACATTTTATAGTGGGAACAATAAAACGCAAATCGACTATATTCTCATAAGACGTCAACATTTTACCACTGTCACTGATTGCAAAATCGTTCCCTATGAGACCATCGCACCTCAACATCGGCCGTTGATTGCTGTCCTGCGAATTAAGCCACCGATAAAACGGCGTGAGGAACGCACTGGCCCGCCGCGCATTAAATGGTGGCGATTTGGTGAGAAGAACGAAGAAACGGTCTCGCTCATACGATTGCCAACCATTACGAATGTGGAAGAATCATGGAACCAAATGAAAGACACGATCCACAAAGCGGCCTCTGCAACCCTCGGGGTCACCAAGCCGGGTAAGCGGTACATCAACCGAGATACTTGGCTTTGGAATGATGATGTTGAAATGAAGGTCCGTGAAAAGAAACGCCTCTACCACAAATTTCTCGACGATAAAACGCCTGCTAATTGGCAAATTTATAAGAATGCCAACCGGGAAGCAAAGAAAGCGGTCGCTGTCACCCGAGCGAACCATTTCAAAAATCTTTACGATAAACTGGACACTCGGGATGGCGAGAGAGATCTGTACCGACTTGCTAAAAGCCGTGATGAACGCACACAGGATATCGAACACTTCTGTTGTGTTAATGACAAGAACGGTACTTTGCTTACTGATCGTCGAGCCGCGACGGATAGATGGCGAGAATACTTCGAGCAGATTTCAACTGAAGAATTTGCTCATCCTCCACTTCCACAATCATTGCCGATATTTGGAGCAGTTCCACCAGTCAGCGCAACTGAAGTCGAGGAGGCAATAAAACAAATGAAATCGGGGAAAGCAACAGGACCTGACGACATCGCATCTGAGCTCTGGAAAGCGAAGAGCTGGGACCCAACACTGTGGCTGAGTGAATTCTTTAACCGGGTTATTCAGGAAGGAAGAACACCATCTGACTGGCAAGAAAGTACCACTGTTCCAATATGGAAAAAGAAAGGTAGTCCAGCAGAATGTTCAAATTACCGTCCGATCCGGTTACTTTCACATACCATGAAGATTTTTGAGCGCATTCTTGACAACCGTATTCGCGAAATCGTTGAAGAACTGCGGAACTACTGACGCAACACACGCTGCGCGGTTACTCATGGAGAAACACCGTGAGAAGCATCGCCCTCTTTACATTGCCTTTCTGGATTTAGAGAAAGCGTTTGACCGTGTACCACACGAACTCATCTGGTATGCTTTACGACAACACTTCGTGCCAGAAGAACTCGTGCGCTGGGTTCAATTGCTCTACTACGATCCGAAAAGTAAAGTTCGAAGTATGGCGGGTGTATCAAAACCGCTTCGTGTCTCTGTTGGAGTTCATCAAGGAAGTACCCTCTCACCACTCCTCTTTGTCGTTGTTGTGGACACCGTCACACGGGATATCCAACGTCCAGCGCCCTACACACTGCTTTATGCAGATGATGTTTTCCTAGCATCTGATAGCAAAAATGATTTGGAGCAACTTGTTCAAAAATGGAATGATCGCCTCATGCAACACGGTCTCAGATTGAATTTAAACAAAACTGAATTTTTGACGACCGATCCCGATGAAACAGGCACAATCACTGTCAGCGGCAGTGATCTGCCCAGAACTGAGCGATTTAAATACCTCGGGTCAACGCTATCAGCCAATGGAGAGCTGCGTTATGAAATTGCTTCACACATTAACGCAACCTGGATGAAGTGGCGTTCCACAACTGGTGTTCTTTGTGATCGACGTATCAACGAACGTCTCAAATCTAAAATTTTCCGCAATGTCGTCCGTCCAGTTGCTTTCTATGGTTCTGAGTGTTGGCCGACCATAAAAGACAATGAACGGCGTCTCGCGGTAATGGAGACGAAGATGCTACGTTGGACTAGTGGCGTCACACGTTTAGATCACATCCGAAATGAGGATATCCGCGATCGTTATGGGGTTGCACCGATCGTGGAAAAGTTGCGAGAGAGGCATCTTCGATTGTATGGTCACGCAATTCGTGCAAACGAGAATTCACTTGCAAAGATTGGTCTGAACATCGAAGTCGATGGTAAACGACCAAAAGGCAGACCTAAGCAACGGTGGCTTGATACGCTGGATGGGGATTTGAAAGCCTCGAGATTGCACCCAGATCAGGCATTCGATAAAGCCAAATGGCGAAGCCGATCACGACGAGCCGACCCCGCTTGTGAACGGGACAAAGGCTGAAAAAAAAGAAGAGGGTCCTTTTTGATTAAAATTATTCCGCATTCAGATTTTACGTTTTCAATTGTTATTTCGGCACTTGTTATCTGACTGGATGTTAGTAAAATGAATATTACAGTTATCCATAGGATTGGTCGCTATAATATTAAAATAGTTTTTCATTTAACATTTCTAATATCATTTTTTGTCTAAATTGAGGAATGTCTTGTTGAGTAAAGTTTAATTCGGCGTCTTCAGTTATGTATTCCGCTATTTTACAACTAAAGATTCCGCAATCGCTTCCTTTTTCTTGCTTGGGTGTGTCCTCTGTGTTTATTCTTGTAAAGGGTGTGATGTCAAAAATTTGGTTACGTTTATCTAATGATTCCTTTTGAAGATACTCTTATAATATTCTTAGTACTTCATCGTTTGTTCCTCCTAATGAATCGTAGTATTTTATTGATTTATTCTCTAGATTTACTGTCGCTATACACCATTGATTTTGATTTACATGTATTGGAATTAATATTATGTCGAATGAAAATTTATCTACTTTACGTGTCCAACGGCTTACTTCATCGTATCCTTTATCTTGAAGACGGGGCACAAAGAATGTGTTCATTGCGTATACCTTTGGTAGGTGATTTGCTTGGTCTTTACTTCTTTAAGCAATAAGGTTCAGATAGAAATTTATAATTTGATCATTTATCCAGGTATTATTTCTCAATGTATTAATGTTTTTTCTAGTTATATTTATTCCAAATTTTGTTATTAATGTTTCATTCTTTTGTTCATTAGTTATCTCTATTTTAGATTGCTCGATTACGTTAGTGTATTTCTTTTTTTCTTTTTATTCTTTCGGGATGTATTTTATTTCGAATTCTGTTATTAATATATATTATATATATAATATTAATAACAATATATATATATATTTCATCGTTTTTACCTTTGATTATATTGACTTTCCCAAATTTGCTTTTTGTGTCTTTCATTTGTATAATTTTTAATGTAGATTTCTTTTTGTTCCATCTCTGGTTGTTTCTCACGATTCCTATTCTGATAGTTTATCCATTTACACCCCTCCCCGCGGGACCACCGTGAAGTATTACTTCGCGGGGGAGGCTCTGGTTCGCTATACCAGCTCGTCCATGTCACGTCTCCGTCGCGCCGCCTTCCGAGCTCGATCCAACTCCAGGAGTTTTGTCTGCATCACGGCTACTGCCTCATTTACCGCCATCTAGTTTTCCTCCGACTTCAACATCTCTTCCACCAGGTTGGAGGGCTCGATGTCCGCCCCTAAGATGCTGTTCAACCTCCTTTTCTGCTGTAGAAATCTGGGACAATAGAACATAACGTGCTCCGGGTCCTCGAGTGTAGCACCGCATTCAGGACAGTTGGGAGACTCGTCCAACTCGAAGCGATGCAAGTACTTCCTATAGCCACCGTGTCCCGTAAGGAACTGTGTCAGGTGGTAATTCAATTCTCCGTGCTTTCGGTTGACCCATTTCTCGATGCACGGGATCAATGTATGGGTCCACCTGCCCCTGTCGAAGTTATCCCATCGTTGTTGCCACTTGCCACACAACTCTCTCCTGATGGCTTTTCGGAAATCCGCATTCACCTCGGCTGGATTTGCCTTCCGTTTTTCGTAGAGCCAGTGTGCCTCGCTCGCTAGAAGATCTATAGGGATCATTCCTGCGATAACACACACTGCCTCCGTCGACGCCGTCCTAAATGCGCTGCACACCCTTAGCGCAATTGGCCGGTATGCCGAACATATCTTCCTCCGGTTGACAGCGTGGTTCAACGCTCCCGCCCAGACAGGGGCCGAGTATAGCAGGATCGACCTCACCACTCCCGCGATGAGTAGCCTGCGACTATACTTCGGCCCTCCCACGTTAGGCATCATCCTTGCAAGGGATGAGCTGGCATTTGCTGCCTTTTCTCGCGCATAATCCAAGTGTCCCTTGAAACTCAGCTTGGCATCGATCATCACCCCCAGGTATTTGACAACCGATTTTGAGACGACCTCACGATTACCAACCCGGATGGTAACCGTGTTGTTCTTCCTACGGTTGCTAATGAGGACCGCCTCCGTCTTTTCGTCCGCCAGGTCCAGCTTGGCCATTCGTAACCATGACTTGATGGTATGAATGGCTTCATTTGCATAAAGCTCCACGTCCTCGGGATGCTTTGCAATTGCAATTACCGCCAGGTCGTCCGCAAAACCAATCAGCGTTGTCTCCTCCGGCACGCGAAGGCCAAGCACTCCGTCGTACATTATGTTTCACAGCAGCGGTCCCAATACAGAACCTTGAGGAACACCTGCTGTCACAATGTACTCCTTCGGCCCGTCGTCCGTCTCGTACCAGAGAAGTCTATCCGAAAAGTAACTCTCGATGAGCCGAGCCAAGTAGCTAGGAACATCCAGTTTGGCCAAAACGCCCTTAATCCAGCCCCAGTTGGCTGAGTTAAAAGCATTTTTGACGTCCAGCATCACCAGAGCACAGCATTTGCCCATGGCCATTGCATTTCGAGCCAATTCCACGACCTTTGCTACTGCATCGACCGTAGAACGGGCTCGCCGAAACCCATATTGCCGCTCTGAAAGACCACCCGCAAGCTCCATGAACGGGAGCAGCCTGTTGTATATCACCCTCTCCAACATCTTCCCCATGGTGTCTAAGAGACAAATAGGGCGATATGAAGAGGGCACGCCGGGTGGTTTTCGAGGCTTCGGTAGCAAGACCAGTTTCTGCCTCTTCCACTGGGCGGGAAACACTCCTTCCGCCATGCACGATTCGAATGTGCTTGCGAACCACCTTGGTCTGGCCTTGACTGCCACCTTCACAGCCCTGTTCGGAATTCCGTCCAATCCCGGAGCCTTGCTGTCCCCAATACGTCTGCAGATTTCCCAAGGTTCCTCTTCGGTAACATCAGGGATCGAGAAGACGTCCTGCTGAACTGCCAGTTGGGGTTCTCTTTCGGCCTGCTCCTGCTGCGGGAAAAGAGTTGCAATTATTTGCAACAAGAGCCGTGGGCATGTCACCTGAGGTGATTTTCGCCCGCGGATCTTCTTCATTACAACTTGGTAGGCTGTACCCCACGGATTCGTATTAGCCTCCATGCAGAGCTTCTGGTAGCATTCCCGCTTGCTTCTCCGAATGGCCTTCTTAAGGTTGCTTCGCAGATCCCTGTCTGTCTGTCTGTTGAGATTTACATGTAAAAGGGGGTTGTTGCGACTCTATTGCCGCAATTTTTAAAGTTTTGTGGCTGATTAAAATCGGTTTACTGTCTGTCTGTCTATCCGTCACACGCATTTTTCTCGGAGACGGTTATAGCGATTGACACCAAATTTGGTAGAAAGGTGGGAACTGTGAACGCTCACGCATATAGTGAATTACATCCTTTTATGTCGAATTTAAGAGGGGGTCCCCCATACATGCAAAAGGGGGGTGTCAAATCTTTTTTCATCAAATACTCGTATAGTCATGTGGGGTATCAAATTAAAGGTCTCGATTAGCACTTTTCAAAGCCGATCTTAGTTTTGACATTCGTTGGAAGAGTGGGGAGCGCGGGGGGTTGAAATTGATCACTTCTTTAAGGGGGCCATTCTCAGAAACTACCAAACCGAAAAATCCGAAAAAAATCGGGAGGCTGCCACTATATGGTGCCTGGGCTCCGAAATACCTTCCATGACGATATCTGTTTAAATATAGTTAATAATAGTATATTACTACAATTTTTTGTAATTGGTTAGAAACCCCCCTTAAGTTCATCCTAGTACCATGAAATTTTGCAGTGATATAGGCTATAATATAGAACATGATCTTACCAAGTTTCGTGGAAATCGCACTATTACTAACAAAGTTATAATACCTCAAATTTGTTGCATCTTTGAAAATTGAAGACTATGAATGTCAATATCACCCGAAAGTGGATACTCTCACATAATATATGGATATATTACGTGCTACGTACTAAGAAATACACAAAACCTTTCGTACCTGAAGCGGCCAGCTTCCGGTTTCCCGACTTGTTTCCCTATTGTTGTTTGGTGAAACACCAACCAACCGATGTAGTTGCTGGGAGTCTCGTTTGGTGAAACACCAACCGAACAATTAATAAATGTTAATCCTTTGGTGAAACACCAATGGGGAAAGGGTTCTTGATTTGGTGATACACCAACTCAGGTACCGAGCTCGATCGTCTCTAGCAGCCTCACTAGAGAAGAAGAAAAAAGTGGCTTATTTCCGATCGAACTGAACTGTTTATTTTCCACCATCAGTTTAAATACAAATTTTGTGCATACGTAAGACATACGCGAAAATAGTAAAAAATGTTGATGATCACAAAGTGCGTACAATGCACCTTGCTACCTTGTGGAAAAAAATGTTCGACATTGATCTGCTTAGGTTGCAATTTATATGCACGGGGAATAATGTTTGCAGATTTCAATGCGGTCATTAATTTATTCGCGTATATCTTATGTTTACATTGCAATATAATGTATATTGTATGTATAATATTACAGTATAAAAAAATATGCAAAATATGAATATTAGAAGCATAGAATTCAACAGGGGGTGTAAAAATTTTTTTCACTAAATATAGTCATGTGGGGTATCAGAAGAAAGGTCTCGATTAGCCGGTCTTAGTTTTGAGATTTGTTAAAAAGGCGGGGAGTGGGAGGGATGCAAAGTGATGATTTTTTTAACGGAACATATCGATATCGGTTCAAATTAAGTTAATAATAGTATATTACCGTATTTTTGGGAAAATTGAGTAAAACCCTCCTTAAGTTTATCTTAGAGTTATAAAAGTTAGTAGTAGTATAAAATATATTATGAAGCATATTATCTCCTAGTTTGATCAAAATCATACTATTAGTAACAAAGTTACAGTAGCTCAAAGTTGCCTTACCGTGTAAATTTACAACCCGAAGTACTAAATCTGATGTTAAATGCTTATTCTTAACGGGCTACGTACAAATGGGGTAGTTCTACACTCAAATATACTCACGCAAGAAACAAACAAAACCTTTCATACCTGAAGCGCCCAGCTTCCGGTTTCCCGACTTGTTCTTTGTTGATTAAGCCTTCTTGGATTTCTACAGGTTTATATTGTGTGATACCGTGTATAGTATTGTTATAATATTCTGCTGCTTTAGGGACTTTTTCTTCGATTTTGAATTCTGGTTCCATAATTGCTAGAATTCTAATTTGTTCTGTCAAGGAATTATGACATCTAGTTATACCAGCGTTTCCAGTATGTGATTTTGGTGATGTAAAATGTACTTCTATATTTTCTTTCCTCAAATATTCCTTTATATTTACCATGTTAAATTCAGCAATTAATTTTTTCGGTTTACCTGTTATTGCATTTCTTTCTCTAAGAAGATTTATATATGTGGTTGCGTTTTTGTCTAGGGTTTCCTTCGTATAGAGGTGTTTGGAAAATTTGTCTATTGTGGTGAAAAACTGTTTCTTTCCTATTTGAAATATATCTATGTGTACTATTTCGTATATGTTTTTCGGTGTTTCCGAAATTTGAAATTCTGGTTTAACGGATTTATGATCATATTTGGCCAGATTGCATGTTTCATAATTGTTTATAAAATTGATTATCACATTTATTATTCTATGAAAGTAAAACTTGTTTTTTATTTATTCGTAGTTTTCTAAGATTCCTCTGTGGCTACTCCTTTCATGGGTTTCTTTGATTTTTTCAAGAAGTTGGTCTTCTGTCACTTAGTTCCTTTCTCTGGTATGTATTCCTGTAAAATATCTTTTACTAGATTTTCATTATTTATCTCTGTTTTATCTATGTACACTTTTCTTCTCTTGTTAATGGTTTCAAATTCTTTCTTCTTTTTATTTACTATTACTATCAATTAACAATACCTGCTTTAATGGGGATAAGATCATTTTGGTCTTCTTCCCTGGAGTGTATTGTTGCATTGTCACTTATTCCTTCATAGTATCTATCATCTTCTAACATATTTATTTCATGATTATCTGCGTTAATACGACTGAGGAAATCAGCAACTTTGTTGTCTTTTCCTTTTACATATTCTATATCAAAGTTATATTCGTTCAGTTTGATTTTCCAACGTTGTAATTTACTATTAGGTTCTTTTAGGTTGTTAAGCCAAACAAGGGGTCTATGATCTGTGCGGATATCAAATTTTACTCCATACTGGTATGGTCGAAAATACTGGCTAGCCCATACTAACTAGTAACTCCTTTTCTATTGTCGAATGATTCCGTTCATGTTCGTTGAGGGTTCTACTCGTGAATGAAGTAGGATGTCCTTGTAGCGATAGGACGACTCCAATTCCTTAGTTTGAAGCATCGGTAGTTACTCGTAGGACGAATTTTTGTTTAAAGTCGGGATAGTGTAGTATAGAATAATTGATTACTAAATCTTTGAATTTTTCAAATGATGAAATATATTTAGGATCATTTATAATTATTTTGTTCGTTTTCTTTAGGGCGCCTGTTAATCGTAATGCAATTTTTGGATAGTTGTTCATACATTTTCGATAATATCCTGTGATGCCCAAGAAGGATTTTGTTTTCTATTGTGTATCTGGGATTTTGAGGTTTCTGATTATGTTTACTTTGTCTAGGCTTGGTTTTATTCCATCAGCTGATAGTATGTGACCTAGATAATCGGTTTGTTTAGCGAAAAATTTATATTGGTCGATCTGAACTTTTAATTTATATTTACGGAGTTAGAATATCATACAACACATATTTTATTGAGGTGTTCCTTCAAAACTTCGTTCATCATCCTCTGCAACGTAGCAGGAGCATTTTTTAATCCAAAGGGCATTCGATTGAACTCGTAATGTCCTTGTGGTGTCAAAAAGGCTGTTTTGAAACGATCATTTTCGTTGATCTCGATTTGGGGAACCCTTTAGCTCGTATTTTGTTTGAGTCGCACAAGTCAAATTATCGCCTTCATTGTAGAAAATATCCTCATTTTCCTTGAATATTTTCCTTAATGTGTTTGGTTCTTCACTGTTCAGACTTTCGAACAACATGTTCCTAGTCGTAGTATTGGATTCCAACTTGGTTTGATGATTTGTCTCATCAGGTACCGCATAGTTGAAAGACAACTCAACGTTATTTATTTCAATATTCCCTTCTCCTATATTTAATTTTGCGTTTGGAGGATACAGTATGTTCTATTATGGCTTTGAATTTCTTGATTTGAAAATCCATAACGTTCCATAATATTTTATGACTATTGGGAAGATTGAACTCGAGTGGCATATCAGTTTTTAATTTTTTGATTTACGTAATATTTATCTCCTAATTCCAAGATTGGAATGGGGTTTTCTAATTCTTTTATTTCGCCCATTTTGTAATATTTTCCATCTATACTTGATGTAGAAAATCCTGTATCGAATAGAGCAGGAATGGTCTCCGTTTCTATTTTTAGATATTCGTTTTGAAAATGAAGGGGGTCCTAAGTCCGCATCAACTTAATGCAGGACCGGACGAACTGGGGGGCAGCTTACTCCCTCTTTTCTGGTCCACGGACCACTCGCTTAGGGCTTGCACCCAAACTTTTAAAAAAAGTCAAGCGACGACGGCTTCACGGTTTCTTACCAGGGCAGAGGCAAATCGTCAGAAGCTGCCTCACCTCTGCCCTGGGAGCAGCGTGACCGTAGCGGCTCGCAGATGTTGGCCAAGTATCTTTCGTCCGGTCCTGCATTAAGTTGATGCGGACTTAGGACCCCCTTCATTCTCAAAACGAATATTTCAGCTCTGGCCAAGCTCTGGTCAATAAGGCGGATTTGCGCTCAATATAATTCGTAGGCATGTCGTGTTCTACGAATTATATAAAGGAGCATTCCACGTCTGCGAGCCGCTACGGTCACGCTGCTCCCAGGGCAGAGGTGATGGTTTACATTGGATGACAGAATGAATGGTGTTGTTGTTCTATTACTTTAAGTACTTTTTCTTCTATATTTAGTTCCGGGTCGGTGAGGTATAAAGTTCGGATATGTTCTAAAAGTGAACTATGACATCTGTTCACGTCTGTATTACCTGTTTGCGATTTTGGTGAAGTAAAAGGAACTTCAATACCCTCCTTTCGAAGATATTCCTTTATATTGATTGCTTTGAATTCGTTTTCAACGATTATTTTTCTAGGTTCGCCCATTATCGCGTTTCCCTCTCCGATTAGGTTTATGAAGTTATTCCATTTTTATCTGTAGTTTCTTTATTGTAAAGGTGTTTTGAAAATTTGTCTATTGCTGTGAAGAACTGTTTTTTCCCATGTAAAATATATATATCTGTACTATTTGATTTATATCATCCGCTATTTCGGTGTGTTTAAATTTTGGTTTAACTGAGTTTCTGGCATATTTGACCTGGTAGCATATATCACAGTTATTTACAAATTTTGTTTTTATTTATTTTTTATTTAATTTTATTTTATGTATGCGGGATTTTACCTAATACTAGCACTAAGTGTCAAGCATTTAGGCGCAGAAGATCCTACCTTCTTAAAAACTAAAGGGGCGCTGGTGGTGTTGGCCGGTGGTAGGTTAATGGGAGAATCCGTCGAGAACTCGCCGCAACATTGAGCACGTATGCAGAATGGCGTATTTCTGCATGGTTTGAACCAGACTGTGCGAAAGTCCCAGGACATCAATGGAAGCCGTCAGGGATTTAGGTACAATACCTGTAGCTAACAATATTATGGGTACTACAACCACCCGCTCGAGACACCAAATTTCTTTGATTTTCCGGGCCAATGGCTCATAGTTCACCTTTTTCTCCACGTTTTTCCGTTCATGTTGCTATTATGGGGGATTATCATCATCATCATCAACGGCGCAACAACCGGTATCCGGTCTAGGCCTGCCTTAATAAGAAACTCCAGACATCCCGGTTTTGTGCTGAGGTCCACCAATTCGATATCCCTTAAAACTGTCTGGCGTCCTGGCCCACGCCATCGCTCCATCATAGGCGGGGTCTGCCTCGTCTTCTTTTTCTACCAATGATATTGCCCTTATAGACTTTCCGGGCTGGATCATCCTCATCCATACGGATTAAGTGACCCGCCCACCGTAACCCCCTGGGCCAGATTTTATCCACAACCGGACGGTCATGGTATCGCTCATAGATTTCGTCATTGTGTAGGCTACGGAATCGTCCATCGTCAGGTAGGGGGCCAAAAATTCTTCGGAGGATTCTTCTCTCGAACGCGGCCAAGAGTCCACGATTTTTCTGGCTGAGAACCCAAGTTTCCGAGGAATACATGAGGACTGGCAAGATCATAGTCTTTTACAGTAAGAGCTTTGACCATATGGTGGGACGTTTCGCGCGGAACAGTTTTTGTAAGCTGAAATAGGCTCTGTTGGCTGACAACAATCGTGCGCGGATTTCATCATCGCAGCTGTTCTCAGCCTCAGTCAGTCTTATCAATTTCGTCGCGATTTTCCCATGGCCGTGCAAGATTACTCGGTATGCAGCATTCTTCCGTTCGGTTGCTAGCTTACATTCATCGTCAAACCAGCCGTTCCAACGTTTTTTGCGGCTTTGGCCAAGTATCTTTATGGCCGTATCAATGATAACGTTCTTCAGGTGGTTGCGAAGATCATTTGTTGATGCTTCATCTCCAGGACCTCTGTTGACTGCGGTTATTGCGGCATCCATTTCCCTCTTATAGGTGTCGCGGAGGGTTGTGTTGTGGATGGCTTCAGTGTTCACTCTCACCTGATTGTCAGAGGAGATTCTAGGTGGTATTGTTATTCGAGCTCGGACCACCATGTCAACGAGATAGTGGTCCGAGTCCATATTGGCCCCCTTATATGTTCTGACATTCATCAAGGCTGAGAGGTGGCGGCGTTCGATCAGCACGTGGTCAATTTGGTTGAAAGTGGTCCCGCCTGGAGAGGCCTACGTATGTTTGTGGACCACTTTCCGCGCAAACCGGGTACTTTCAACAACTATTTCGTGCGATACTGTTAACTGGATAATGCGCAATCCGTTATTATTGGTATCCTTATGTAAGCTATGGGAGCCGACGTATAGCCTGAATACGGGCTCGGGCCCTACTTGACTATTGAAATCTCCAAGTATGATTTTGACATCATACTTGGGACAGGCTTCGAAGGTCCGCTCAACTGCCTCCAACAAGGTATTCTTGCCCGACTCTGCAGTCTCCTCTGTAGGGGCGTGAACGTTTATGAGGCTTATATTTCCAAACTTGCCTCGCAAACGCAGAGTGCATAGCCTTCCGCTTATATTTTCAAAGCCGATAACAGCAGGTTTCATTTTTTGGCTAACTAAGAAACCTACTCCGAGCGCATGGTTTACTGGATGGGCGCTATAATATATGTTGTTGAGTGGAAACCGGCCCCTGTCCATCGCATCTCTTGTAACGCTGCTACATCAGCCTCATATTGCGACCGGGTATCGGCTAGCTGCTTAGCAGCATTCGGCCTGTACAGGGAGCGCACGTTCCATGAGAAAATGCGCAAATCGTTAATGCGTTGTTGTTGCCGGGTTCATCGCTATAAGATCCATCCTGTCCGAGGCTCCTTTCGTGGCTTCGTAACATCCGTTTTCCGTGTAGGGTTGTCAGCTCTACCTAACCTGAAGGACCAGTTGATACATTTTGTCCCGTTTTAGGCGCGGGAGACTCGCCTTTATCCTTCTCCGTCTGCAGTTTTTCATAAAGAAGGAACTCCCAGCGATTACCACGTGGAGGTGGAGATAGGGTTTGGTAGTAGAGCTGTTGGTGTTGGGTCAGCAGGCATTTCCAAGGTTTTTTGCTCCATCGTGGGTACCAATCCACGTTTCGCCCTGGAACCTATGGGCCATTATGTGGATAGCAATATCAATAATATACCCGAAGCGACCCGTATTTTCAACTAACAGTACGTCAGGCTTGTTGTGTAAAGTATAGCGATCACTCAAAACTTCCCGGTCCCAATACATTCTGTAAGCAGACCTATCAAGTACTGCTTGCGGCTTATATCGGTAAACCGGATATGTTCCCGTGATCAGACCATGCTTGTATGCGATGTTTTGATGGATAACCTCACATACAGCATTATGCCTGGTGATGTACTGCACCGGTGCCATAACAGTACAGCCAGAAATGAGATGGTCCAACGTCTCTAACGCCGAACCACACATTCTGTACTGGTCGTTCTCCACTCGTTCTTTCATGATGAGCTTATAGAAAGCTCGGGTGGCAACCACGCCGTCCTGAATGGCTTCCCAGCACACACCCATCTGTTATACAAATGCAAATCGACAAATGGCTGCCAAAGACAATTCACGTGTTTACCGTGCATTCCCTTCGACTTCCATTCATCGATCAGTTCTTGGTCCGACTTCAGCTCATTCAGAGGATTGAAAGATCGATCCTTCAAGTTAAGTGGAGTCAGTCCACAGTCTGCCTTACAGACAGCCGCATGCAAGTGACTCGCCTGCTCTTTACTGTAAAAATAAGCGCGCAGCGAGTCGACTTGGCAATGATGTTTTGCCGCCACGTCATTCACGCCCCTACCTCTGATGTCACGAGGCAGGCTCATCCGCTCCACGGCAGACTTTGGATGATGCATTCGGAATTTGGACAAAGTTGTCTGTATCCGCCGCTGGACGTTTCCCAGATCGGTCTTCGTCCACGTGCATAAGCCAGATTGTTCCCCGGGAGATGCGACTTCAGCATCAGCTTTACACGTCGCAGGAATTCGGAAAGCAGAGCATTTTTCAGATCACCAACTCGAGCATGGGTTACTTGCGGAATTCCTAGGTTCATGTAGAAGCCTGTCTCGGTCATAGCTTCGATGTGGAAGTAACCAATGCTATGTCCGACATGCGGCTCGTGATGACCTTTGCGTATGGCTTGGATTCGACACTTGTCAAATGCAAACTCCATCCGAATATCGCGGCTGAACATGTCTATTATTCGCAACAGACTTCTAAGATGGTCGTCGGTACCAGCATACAGCTTGATGTCATCTAAGTACGTCAAGTGTGTCAGTTGGCACTTAGCACGTAGGCCATACTGTATTACAAAACCATGCCCTCTAGCATCATTCAGTGGCCATGAAAGGGGGTTCAGTGCCATATTAAACCAAAGGGGACTTAATGAGTCCCCCTGGAAGATGCCCCTCTGTCTACCGATCGGCTCTGAGGTATTAGCACCCTCATATGTACGCATGATAAGGTGGTATGCCACCCTTCCATGACTGTCGCCAAAAACTTTAGTAGTTTCGGATCATTGCGATACAGATGTTGGATATCGATCAGCCAGGTGTGCGGTACGCTATCAAAAACCTTGGCATAATCGTTATTGCAACTAGAGGTTTTTTTGGCCTCTAGTTGCTTGTCCTGCAACTACCGACTCGATAATGAGTTACTCAGTATGCTGGGCAGGTAACCCCCAAAGTCCACCCCAATACTATTTCGCTTCCGTCACCGAGAACTGTATTGTCTGGACGCTCTGTTGGGATTCGTTGAGAGATCTGAAAAACCTCCGCTGGTTCCTCGCGTATTTTGCATTCTGGACACGTCTGGAATAACTTTCATCATACCGTCGTAACCGATTGCATATGACAGAAAGTTTCTGGTTTAGTGCATCCAGAACTTCAACTACGAGTGTCTCACAGGGGATGGCATAGTTCCGGTAAACCCTCTGCACTTTATTTCTCACCCGTCGGCTGGCATTGCCAGTGCTGATCTGAATCAGTCTAACAATATCCTGCCTTAGTGATCCCGCCGACGTTCCAGACGAATTTTCCATGATGTATCCCTTTGGTCACTCAAACCAATAATACGAAAGCGAATCTTCCGACCGTGCAATCTGGTAGCCGCAACTGCACCACAATACACAAGTGATTATAGTTGCAGCAACGACATATCAGCACCCAGTCGAGGTGCAATCTCATCATGGCTTTGAGATAGAATTCCCGGAGTTGCTGAAGATGCATGGAGCCTGGGAATACTTGGTCTATGCAAAGGATCCATATCCAAGAATTCTATACACGCTCTTTGGAATTCGTCCCGAACCTCAGGGGAAACCTCAGCTGGGGAGTGGAGAAGAGTGCTTCGGCGAGTACTGAAACTGTTACCTGCAGTGCGGCGTGGTGTTGTTGATGCTCCTCCTTCGACTCTCGGTCACCAGTTTCCCCGATGACCTCAAGTCGAACACGCTCAATGATGGCGGCCGGGATTGTGTCGTTGCGAGTAATAAAGCGGTACTGGTCTGTAACACGCCGCACAGTCACGTGTGCGAATTGCGGGAAACGCTCTACGAATCTCTGGTGCAACATGGGGCGGTAAGATGTAGCCGCCCCCGCCGTTATTTGGTAGTAGGAGGGGATGATTTTCTCTCTGCGGCAAGCGATGGAAAAACTGTTGGAATATGGACAACAGTTGCACCATCTGTTCATCGACTTTAAAGCCGCCTATGATAACATAGCCAGGGTAAAACTGTACACGGCCATGAGAGAATTCGGTATCCCGACGAAATTAATAAGACTGACTAGGCTGACCCTGACCAAAGTGCGAGGCCAGATAAAAGCGGCAGGATCACTCTCAAGACCATCCGACATCAACAACGGTCTATGACAAGGGGATGCGCTATCATGCGTTCTATTTAACCTGGCCTTCGAGAAAGTGATCCGTGATGCTGAGGTAAATGCGAGAGGAACGATCCTCTTCAAGTCCACCCAACTACTGGCCTATACTGACGATATCGACATCATGGGAAGAACCACCCGAGACGTACAAACTGCCTTCATCCAGATCGAGCAGGCGGCCATTGGGGCGACATCTTGGGCTGCACATCAATGAAGGCAAGACAAAATATATGGTGGCAACGTCAGCACCGAAGACGAATCAACCAACAACATCAGACCGCACTGGTCAAACACGAAGAAGAATAAGGATAGGAGAATACAACTTTGAGACCGTTGATAATTTCTCCTATCTAGGGTCGAAAATCACAACCGATAACAACTACGATGATGAAATCCGCGCACGGTTGTTGTCAGCCAACAGAGCCTATTTCAGCTTACAAAGACTGTTCCGCTCGAAACGTCTCACCATAGGGTCAAAGCTCTTACTGTACAAGACTATGATCTCGGCAGTCCTCATGTATTCCTCGGAAACTTGGGTTCTTAGCAAGAAAAATTGCGAACTCTTGGCCGCGTTCGAGAGAAGAATCCTCCGAAGAATTTTTGGCCCCCTACATGAGCATGGACGATTCCGTAGCCTACACAATGACGAAATCTATGAGCGATACCATGACCGTCCGGTTATAGATAAAATCCGGCTCAATAGGTTACGGTGGGCGGGTCACTTAATCCGTATTCATGAGGATGATCCCACCCGGCAAGTCTATAAGGGCAATATCTATGGTAGAAAAAGAAGACGAGGCAGACCCTGCCTAAGATGGAGCGATGGCGTAGGTCAGGACGCCAGACAGCTTTTAGGGATATCGAATTGGTGGAAATCGGCGCAAAACCGGGATGTCTGGAGTTCCTTATTAAGGCAGGCCTAGACCGGATACCGGTTGTTGCGCCGTTGATGATGATGATGATGAGGGGATGATGAAGAGGTTCATTTCTTCAGTCCATTTCGTCCGCTTCCTACACGAACCTGCTGAAGTGGTCGGCTCAGATTGTGGTGAAACAGCTGCTGCAGGCGGAGTTGTGCTCCTGGTCGTCCTGGCGGCTAGACGTCGAGCCGCCCCACGACTAGCGGTTTCGACGCCGTGCTGTCCATTACGGGAGCCCAACTCAGTCACTAAGTCAGACGACTACCGCCGGTTATCCGTACCGGACCTTAAATTTCTCCTTCTTCTCATTGGATGGATTTACATTTTATACCTAACTGCCAGGGGTGGAGATAGCTTCCTCAGTGAGTAATCTGCAAGACTGCAAAGTTCCTGCACTTTCCTCACCTACCACCTGAGACGCTTAGGACGGGCTTCGGCGGAGTTTTTTGATTTTTGTTATAAATGATTGTATAATTGTGGCGGGAATTATAATTGTGATTTGATTCACTGATATCTGGATTTTCCTGGATTTCTCTCAACAAGTTGGATGATTGATCCAAACTGACACTATTTCTGGTTTCAATTAGGAATGTTTTATATTCGGGTAATGAAGATTTAAATTTATTTAGAACAAGACTTTCATTTCTAAGAGGAGTAAATTCAGGATGTAAAGCTCTCTGAAGATCTTGCAGGTATTTTGTATTCAATCGATTATATAATGATTAAATTCATTATTTGTATAAATGTTATCAATATTTCCAATTATTTGTGAACAATACTGTGGGTTTCGCTGATGCCAAATGTTGATATAAGTTGTTGTTTGACGTTTTCCCAAGTTGGTTGTGGAATTTCTTGAATGGTGTTTTGGAGTTTATGTAGAATTAATCGAAAAATGTATGACTTTTGATCTCCCGGTGGTGTTAGACTGAGTAGCGTATTGGCTTCATCTAGCCAGGTGTTGAGTGAAGTTGTCTCATCATCGCCGGTATAGGTAGGTAATCGCCTTGCTTCCTTAAGCAGGTCGTCGAATTCGAGATTTAATTGAACGTTTACACCGTTGTTTGCCATTGTTGTTTGTTAATTTTTTTCACTATTTTATTATAGCTCAATAATATCTATTGAATGTTTTTATTTACCAGTTCACTCCCTGTTTTCCAAGACAAGCTAGTGGTATTTTGAGTATTAGTTTTATTTTATTCGCGGTTCGCTGTTTTTATATTATGATATGGTCTGATTGATTACTACCCTTCCCCTGAATTGTCTCCAGACTACTTATGGAGTTTATTTCAATTCAGAACTATATATTTTTATATTTTATGTTATGTAGAATTTTCTCCGATAAAATTTTTGTTATACACTGCATTGTATGTAGGATCGGTGTACCTAAGAGGCTCCTCCCTTAGCACGAATGACTGCGCCAGTTAAGTTTGGTAATTCAAACTTTGACAAAAATACAAACTGTTTAAAGTTTCTTCCGCGGAACTATTAAGAACACTTGATTACAAATTGTCGCGGAACTAATGAACAAGAAATTAACTTAACTCACTGAAACTAGCTCTCACTTAACTCAGGCTAATACTGAGTCTGCGTAAATTAGAACTTCTAACTTAGAATGCGAACTCTACTTAGACTCCCTTGGACTACTACTGATCTACTGTTTATATGATTTGGGACAATGGATGCAGAATGCTGATATTGCATTTTGCATATTCTGATATTTGATACTTTGATTTAATAAGCATTTCTATTCTTAAGATGGATGAGTTATCCTTTGTTCTGCTGGATGATGTTTACAAATGATCGAGGGATGTTTTCATGATTGGGTGAGAATTCGATGTAGTGTTTACATTTTTGGAAGAGGATGTTTATACAGTGGATTCGTTGATGTAGGGTCTTATTTGGTTGTCCGGGTTAATAGAGGTTGAATGAAGGTTATTACGTTCCGGTGTACTTGTGGACATGGGGGTATGTGAAGTAGGTACATGTATAGGTGTATATGTATAATAAATCGCGCGTGGAGCCATAAGTCTCCGGACCCGAGTGCCGTGATCGAGAGGGAAGATTCACGACGGATCACAGTTCCGATCATTGTCTTTTCTGTCTAAGATAGTTATTAACGCGCGGCCCTTGAGGTTCCCCCCATCCTTGACATCTTCAGGGGATTATTTAGAGGATGTCCCTAGTACGGTTTTCGTGGGGTCAAAGAGGAAGAGAAAGGGAGGAAGTCTTCAAATAAAAAGAAAATTACCTCGAATTAACGAGATATTCATCGGAAATGAAATCAAAACAAAAAATATATAAAAGAAAAACGAAATCAAAGCAATAAATATATTAAAAAAAATGAAATCAAAGCACAAAAAAATATATATAAGACAAATCAAATCAAAACAGAAAATATATAAAAGGAAAATGAAATCAAAGCAAAAATGTATATAAAAGAAAAATGAAATCAAAGCAAAAAATCTATCTGTTGTTATTTTGTTTCTTACTGTTTAATACGGAAATTGCTTGACTCAAAAAGAAGGAAAAAATATGTATACGGAAATACTACTGAATTTAATGCAAGAAAAAATATACCGAAAATCTCTTGTTTTTCTTCTTCTAATTTTCTTTTCAGGAGTCCTCCCAGTGACCTACACGTGAAGAGGAAAATGTCTCGCACAAATGCGATCTTCAATGGATGCGAACAATCAATGGGGTAGGTCTCCCGCAGCTTGAAACTGATACTTCAGCATTAAATCACTACACGATTGTTCCCGCGGGAAACTGAGAAAATCCACATCAGGGGCAGCTCCTCTTTGACAAACGTTTTGCCGTTGGTTAATTACGTCCTTTTGGCAGACTATGTTTTTAGTGGCTTCCTGTCTCCTCACGCCCATGCACAAATTTGCCAAAACTTAACGTCGTTACTACATCGAAACTATGCACCGCTATCTCATCAAACCAATTCCCTGAACTTCCGACTAAGCCTCCCCGACATCCATTCCTTTTTCCGCTAACTTCCTTTCCGAATCCCAACGTTATTCAATTCTTCTTCTTTTTCTTCAGCCTTTGTCCCGTTCACAAGCGGGGTCGGCTCGTCGTGATCGGCTTCGCCATTTGGCTCTATCGAATGCCTGATCTGGGTGCAATCTCGAGGCTTTCAAATCCCCATCCAGCGTATCAAGCCACCGTTGCTTAGGTCTGCCTTTTGGTCGTTTACCAACGACTTCGATGTTCAGACCAATCTTTGCAAGTGAATTCTCGTTTGCACGAATTGCGTGACCATACCATCGAAGACGCCTCTCTCGCAACTTTTCCACGATCGGTGCAACCCCATAACGATCGCGGATATCCTCATTTCGGATGTGATCTAAACGTGTGACGCCACTAGTCCAACGTAGCATCTTCGTCTCCATTACCGCGAGACGCCGTTCATTGTCTTTTATGGTCGACCAACACTCAGAACCATAGAGAGCGACTGGACGGACGACATTGCGGTAAATTTTAGAGTTGAGACGTTCGTTGATACGTCGATCACAAAGGACACCAGTTGTGGAACGCCACTTCATCCAGGTTGCGTTAATGCGTGAAGCAATTTCATAACGCAGCTCTCCATTGGCTGATAGCGTTGACCCGAGGTATTTAAATCGCTCAGATCTGGGCAGATCACTGCCGCTGACAGTGATTGTGCCTGTTTCATGGGGATCGGTCGTCAAAAATTCAGTTTTGTTTAAATTCAATCTGAGACCGTGTTGCATGAGGCGATCATTCCATTTTTGAACAAGTTGCTCGAGATCATTTTTGCTATCAGATGCTAGGAAAACATCATCTGCATAAAGCAGTGTGTAGGGCGCTGGACGTTGGATATCCCGTGTGACGGTGTCCATAACAAGGACAAAGAGGAGTGGTGAGAGGGCACTTCCTTGATGAACTCCAACAGAGACACGAAGCGGTTTTGATACACCCGCCATACTTCGAACTTTACTTTTCGGATCGTGGTAGAGCAATTGAACCCAGCGCACGAGTTCTTCTGGCACGAAGTGTTGTCGTAAAGCATACCAGATTAGTTCGTGTGGTACACGGTCAAACGCTTTTTCTAGATCCAGAAAGGCAATGTAAAGAGGGCGATGCTTCTCACGGTGTTTCTCCATAAGTAACCGCGCAGCGTGTATTGCGTCAGTAGTTCCGCAGTTCTTGACAAATCCGGCTTGATTCACGGTTATTTCAACGATTTCGCGAATACGGTTGTCAAGAATGCGTTCAAAAATCTTCATGGTATGGGAAAGCAACCGGATCGGACGGTAATTTGAACATTCTGCTGGACTACCTTTCTTTTCCCATATTGGAACAGTGGTACTTTCTTGCCAGTCAGATGGTGTTCTTCCTTCCTGAATAACCCGGTTAAAGAATTCACTCAGCCACGGTGTTGGGTCCCAGCTCTTTGCTTTCCAGAGCTCAGATGCGATGTCGTCAGGTCCTGTTGCTTTCCCCGATTTCATTTGTTTTATTGCCTCCTCGACTTCAGTTGCGCTGACTGGTGGAACTGCTCCAAATGTCGGCAATGATTGTGGAAGTGGAGGATGAGCAAACTCTTCAGTTGAAATCTGCTCGAAGTATTCTCGCCATCTATCCGTCGCGGCTCGACGATCAGTAAGCAAAGTACCGTTCTTGTCATTAACACAACAGAAGTGTTCGATATCCTGTGTGCGTTCATCACGGCTTTTAGCAAGTCGGTACAGATCTCTCTCGCCATCCCGAGTGTCCAGTTTATCGTAAAGATTTTTGAAATGGTTCGCTCGGGTGACAGCGACCGCTTTCTTTGCTTCCCGGTTGGCATTCTTATAAATTTGCCAATTAGCAGGCGTTTTATCGTCGAGAAATTTGTGGTAGAGGCGTTTCTTTTCACGGACCTTCATTTCAACATCATCATTCCAAAGCCAAGTATCTCGGTTGATGTACCGCTTACCCGGCTTGGTGACCCCGAGGGTTGCAGAGGCCGCTTTGTGGATCGTGTCTTTCATTTGGTTCCATGATTCTTCCACATTCGTAATGGTTGGCAATCGTATGAGCGAGACCGTTTCTTCGTTCTTCTCACCAAATCGCCACCATTTAATGCGCGGCGGGCCAGTGCGTTCCTCACGCCGTTTTATCGGTGGCTTAATTCGCAGGACAGCAATCAACGGCCGATGTTGAGGTGCGATGGTCTCATAGGGAACGATTTTGCAATCAGTGACAGTGGTAAAATGTTGACGTCTTATGAGAATATAGTCGATTTGCGTTTTATTGTTCCCACTATAAAATGTGGGAAGATGAGACAATCGTTTGATGAACCATGTATTCATAAGTACAAGGTCATGGGTGTCCGCAAAATCGATTATACGCTCGCCACCTTCGTTGCGCGCTCCGAACCCCTTTCCCCCATGGCACCTGTTACCGTCTGCCTTTTCACCCACATGACCATTAAGGTCGCCGGCAATGATTATGTAATCGTCAGCTGGCACGTGACAAGTCTTTTCATCGAGAAGTTGCCAGAAGGCATCTTTCTCGGCATCAGGTCGGCCTGCCTGTGGTGCATACGCGGTGAAGAAGTGAATAGTGCGATCAGCTGATATAATGGTGAGCTTCATCAGCCGATCATCAAATCTTTCGACTTCTTTAATGGCATCACGGAAACCCTCTGAGATGGCAATGCCAATACCATATTGAGTGTGTGGGTTACCAAAATAGAGAAGTTTGTAGCCATTTTTACCGCGTTCGCGTTCAATGTCGCAGCTTTTGGAACCAGACCATCGGGTTTCTTGCAGAGCGCAGATGTCAATGCACCTTTTCCGAAGGGCTCTTGCGAGTTCCTCGGTCTTTCCAGTTAGGGTACCAACATTTAGCGTGCAGACACGTATTTGTTTTGTTCGTTGTGTGCGGACTAACTTGCTTACGTCCTGACGCCGTCCATGCGTCAAGAACCCTTGCCCATTTCTCGACAGGACCGGGGCCCGTCCTGCCGCGTCGACTGAGGTGGACGCCCTAGCATTTCTCCGAGGCCTGTGACTTAATCCGATCATCATGTTTGTAACGACATTCTATGCATTTTCTTGGTCGACCTGTCGCGGGGCCTGTCACGAAGAGAGGTCAGGTAGGATTTAGCATAGTAGAATAACTCCAACTATACTCTATTTATCTCTTTCCCTGATCTCAGCATTTTGTTTTTGTTTTACTGATGATAGTACAGAGTACGTTGCCTCAAACCCTCCTCCTTTACCTGGGCTTGGGACCAGCATACTATGTTAATAGCATGGCGGAGTTCAACGTTATTCAATTCTCGTCTTATATAGAAAAATCCACTGTGATTCACCTATTACGAGGATGGAATGATTGCTCAAGGCAGTATATTACTTAGAATCTTGAAAAGGAAACTTACCTTCCTTAATGAACAAAGCTGAAATTCCAGAGACCACTAAATCACTTCTAACTCCGCTCTATACGGCTTCAGCACAAACAATGAAATTTCTAAATCCCACCGGCTGTTGATCTGCTGTCCACCCACGAACCGGTCCCCATGCCACTATGCTCACCTTGAACTCGATTGAACTTCGAGAGTTCATGTTGCAGCAATATGCACATGCGCCTACGGATGCGGCAAATCATTCCCTTCTGTCAAGATCAATTCGCCAGAATGCATTCAATAGTGTGCAACCTGCTGCGAAAATTAGGGCAATTGCACATTATGGAATGCGTTATTTGAGCAATATCCGCTCCCGGCGCGAGCCGCGGTCACTACACACTTCAGCACTTTTAGTTTTGTATTTGACATATTGTTATGTTCATTTGGTAATTATTATTATATTATTAGAAACCAATTTATAACATTCCTTCTTATGGTCATTTAATTTGTCACTTTTTTCAAAGTTTTTACCACAAATATTCAAATGTTCCAGGTAAATTTTTAATAGCCATAAAATTACTCTTATTATCTTTTCCTAAATACAATACATCATGAAATGACTCACTAACGTATAATAATTGAATTTGTTCTCATTTGTTTTCTTCTTCAGAATCAAAATGGTATATTTCATTATAATATTCAAGTAATTTTCTAATTTTTTAACGTTTTTCTTCATAATTTTAAATGGAAATTGCATGTTTTATTTCTTAAAGTTTTCATTATTTAGCACATTGTGTAAATATTATTTATATTTTGTTTCTCCAATATTTTTTTCCAATAATTGTTGCTCCAATATTTTAAAATTTGTATACTTTTTAATACCCGTAAATATATATTTAATACAATTTTTTCTAACTAGATTTAAATGTCTTTCACTTATTTTTCTTCATTTTTAATATGTTTATCAGCATTTTCGATATTTAAATTTGTATAATTTTCTACTAAATCATTACGTTTTACGTTTTTTTAATGCAGTAGTAATCAATTCAATAAGTAGTTTGTTACTTCCACACCATTTTTTTCTAGATTATATTTATCTTTGTTATTTCTTACAAATTGAATAAGTTTTTTTAAAGTTTTGTTTTATAGAATCTAGGCTGCATTTATTATAGAAAAGATTTTTTAAAGAAACGTAACTTTAACTTTCAATTTGTTTTTACTATATTTATTTTTTTAATTATTCTAAACCAAAAATGTGATGTTGATACGTAATACTACCTTGAGATTTCAGTTTGCAGGAATTGTAGACTTTTTATTCAATTGGAAAGTGGCATAAGTATGCGACATATATCATGAAAAGGGATTTTTAACTGTTACTTGGAATACCTGACAAATGATAAAGCAACTTTCTGTTTATTTATAATATAATATGGAGAATCAAATGTGTAAAATTAAAGCATTGAAATATCTGAATTAGCCACTACACTTTACTACGTTGTTAATAATTTCTTATGAATATTTGTTTTTTTTTTTTTATTTATATTATTCAATTTTTTCCTAGTTGTCACAATCTCGGCAGATGCCAGATTTAACCTAATACTAAGCGCCGAGCATTTAGGCTTGGACGATCCCATTTACCGCTTGTAATGGGAGAATCCGTCGAACATATTTGTAGAATGGTCTACGTCTGCATAGTTTGAGTCAGACCGTGTGAGAATCGCAGGACATCAAGGGAGGAAGCCGTGAGAGGTTTGGGTACAATATTTACAATACCAATACCTCTCGAGATGACAAATTTCTTTGATATCCAGAACCAGGGGCTCATATTTCACCTTCTTCTTCACGTATTTCCGTTCAATGTTGCGATTATGGGAGATAGCATCATCAATAATATACGCGGAACCACCCGTCTTATTAACTAACAGTATGATTGGCTGTTGTGCGGTGTACTTGCTGGTCCCAATACTGGCAAACTGGACATGTTCTCGTGATAAGCCGGATGAGATGGTCCAATGTCACTTCATTGGTCATTCTCCATCTGTCCTTTCCTTACGAGCTTCTTATAAGCTTGGGTGGATAAACCACTCTGTCTCAGCAAAGCTCCCCGGCACATAGCCATCTCTGCGGCAAATGCAGATCGACAAATGGCAGCCAAGGGCAATTTAAGGATTCATCATCGACTGCCATTTATCGATACGCTCTTGGTCTGACTTCACCCCTCTCAGCGGATTGAAAAATCGACCCTTCAAGTTTTGGGGTCCTGTTACCATCTTTCCCCCGGGCTATTGTTTCGGCTCATTCGCTTGACCCTAATATATCCCACCGCCGGTTATAAGTATCGCAATTCAAATTATTCCTTCTCCTCGGTTTAGTGAGCAATCTGCAAGACTGAAGTTTCTGCACATTCCTCAGTCACCCCATTAGACGATAGAGATAGAGATAAAAGCTATCCACCTCTCCTCCCTTCACCATCTCACCTCCCTTCCCCCCTTCCTTAGGATGGCCTATGGCGGATTTTTTTACCCTTTTTAATATTTTGAATTATTTTAGTTTCTGAATTATTCCACTTCATTTAGCTCATTATTATTTCATTTAGTTTTCCTTCTTTTCAATACTAAATTGAATTTATTATCTTTTATTATTTTATTTATTAGTTTTATGAATTTCAGTTAAATTTTTTATCATCTCTTCTTTCTTCTTTATTTCATCAATCTAGCTCGCATGTTGATCTCTTGGTAGGCTAGCGTTTTGTTTGTCGCATTTCCATGATTCGGTGCAGACCTATGCATCGGTTAAAATTACATGTGCATTTTTGTATAACCACACGTGGAGGATCAAAGTGCCCAAAAGACCAGCTACTTCCCGAGCCTGGCTAGCATAGAGGCAAGTAAGCACTTGTCGAAGAAACACATCAATGCAGTTTCAATATTTGCAGGCGGAACTCCACGTCAATTTCCCCATTCTCATAAGTTTTTGGTATAGCTCTCCCCTCTTGGTCGCATCCGGCCACTAAGATGGTTTTCTCACCATCAGTTCTCTCCTTTTGTCATGACAATTTCTAAATCCTTCATTAAAAACCGACCCCGCCCCCCCGTAATACTACATGAAGTTAGTGCGACTACTGCCTATGACACCCCCATGGTGAAGTAAGTGGATTATTCACTTAACAAATTTGTAAACCAGGGTGGAGGAATCGACACGCCTACCGGAAGAATTGCAGTAACGTTACACTGTATTTTAGAGGCTCCCCTCCAAACACCTTCCCTACCTTTGGCGGTAACCACGGGGCATTGCAACATTTTGGCTCTGTTGCAGGGTTGACTGGTTTCCAATTACGCGTAGGAACAAAATTGCGGACATTTGTTTAAATTCTGTTGATGGGACCCCAGGGATACAAAGGCAGTACCCAACACGGTCAAGAGTAGCTCAACAACATCAGAGCGGCTCTTCATCCCTGAATATTTTGGCGGTTATGCTGTCAACCACCAGGAATTGACGACCTAGGTGTCGTATGGTTTGGGTGAATCAGCTCAACGGGTTTATCATTCGCGCCTATTACCGTCTCACGAATTTAGAACGGAATCCATCAGGATACAGACACCGATTCCATGACGCATTCATAACCCGCTTCCCGGAACTAAGTCATGTTCCGGAGCAGAACGTCGTTAATCAATACCGGGCGATAGTGAAAAATAATTGAGTTGCCCTTCCAAATAGGTAACAAATTTTCCATGAAGTTTCACTTCGCTTGGTGTGGAGTCTTTAACAAATCGGACTGAACAACAATACCCCACCTATAAGGCACTCCATGAACCCAGTAATCAGGAGAAACTTAATGACTGGGGTTATCAGCGTAATTCATAATGAGGCTTTGACTGTATTCCAGGTTACATTCACAGAATATGCTGAGATTCTCCCAGACGCTAGGCCGAAGATTCCAAAACTAAAGTTTACTTCGCAACTACTAAAATCATTGCTGCCGTTGATAGAGTTTTCGCTGACCGTTTGGCTAACGAGATTACTGGTACAAAGGTTCACAGCCTCGTCTACGTTGCAGCTGCCATAGTTATTTGTCTTCATATCAACGCTTGGAGCGTATAACAGTGGTATGCACGGAAGGACTTCATCGTTCTGACTGTTTCTGCTGAACAAAGGAGTCGAAAATTTGAGAAAGGAGATTGGGCGTGTCAGGCAAGCACTTCTTGGGAATCCATCACCACGAGTCCATACATGAATTGCCAACATTATTGGAAACTACGGTCTCTCCATGAGATGCCAAACGAAGAAATCCTTGAGCTGCTGAAGTAGAACCTTGCCGTATGGTCTAATTGCGTTCACCTCTATCTGGATCAGGCAGGACATTTCTGAAGAAGTGCGTGAAGGAAACCCAGCCGTTGCAATTTAGAAGCAGCGTGGTTCCCACACTTTATGTCTTCATGCGTGGCCCTCTCCGAAATGACCATGCCTGACATAACTGAAGCGAAAGTAGAAGCAGACCTTGAAAAGGCAGGTAATTTGAAGACGCCAGGAGTTGACTAGATTCACAATTTCTAGCTGAAGCAGTTCAAGAGCACTTATATGGTATTGACAAATCAATTTAATCAGATAATTGCCGATCCGAAATTAGTTCCAGCATTTTTCACCATGGGGAAAACTTTTCTCATCCCCAAGGAACAGGGTGTTTCTTACCCTTCAAAATTTCAACCAATTGCTTGTCTACCAACCATTTACAAGGTCTTCACTTCAGTTCTGTGCGCGAACATCTCAAAACATCTTGATGTTCATAAATTGATAGCTGAGAAGCAAAAAGGATGCGCACAAGGCTCCCGAGCCTGTAAAGAACAGCCTCACTATACTATACATGGAGATGCAGAAGCGGTTATCGTTGCAACCTGTGGTATAGTCCGAAGAGTCCTGTCCGGTTACAAGTTGGCCTAGTGGATTTCAGCCTTGATTCGTACCGTCTTTCATTTAAAATCTATATGTCCATCCACTTTAAAAGCACCGCGTCACCGCTTTATTTATTTGCGAGAATTGGGGATGTAGTAATATATTTTCGCATGTATTCAGTGCGCTTGAGAGGGAGGGATTTTTTAAACTATATATAGATACCATTTTTGAGGTTTTATGTAAAGCAGAAGCTAATTAAAATCGGTTTACCGTCTGTCTGTCTGTCTCTCCGTCTGTCTATCTCTCTGTCACATCCATTTTTCTCGGAAACAGCTAAAACGAAGTTTGTTGAAAAGATGGGAATTGTGAACGTTCATACATACAGTGAGTTACATCACTTTATGTTGAATTTAAGGGGGGTCCCCATATTTGCCCCATCCAACGGAATATCCTGGATTTCTTTACGTATCGTATTAATTAATGTTTTGGTACTCGCTGCAGTTGAAGAACATCAGCACCAAAAATCTGACGTTTGATGCGTCCATAGGCGGGGGTAGTATTTGGCTCCAGAACCATTTTCGATTTTTGAGCCATCGGTGTAGAAGACGTCAGTATATCCTGACACGCATTCTTCTAGTTCATCCCAGTTTATTCTCCGTTTGGAGATAACTTCATATCTTCTACGAAATAGATGTATGGTGATCTGAGAATCAGAAGCCATTGCGAAAACTAGATTCAGTTCCAATGCTCTGTGCCCCCCACGTCCATTGTTCCCCATAGATCTAATCAAATTATTCTATGAGCTGCTCTCGTTGCAATGCTCTGCATGAACAAATTCAAGGGCTGCAAATTGAGTAATGCATTCAAAGTTGCGCCGAATGTGGTGCTCATGGCATCGGTGATAGCCAGGCACACATTTCTTTGCAGTGTGGCTAGTTTACAACGAAAACTCTTTTGTTTCACCTTAACCCACACACTACGGATGTATAAGCAAACATCGGCCTAATGAAAACTACATATACCCACATTACTACCTGAGGGCTAAGTCCCCATGTCGAGGCAAAGGTCCGCCTACCAAGCTCATAAGTTGTGAGAGCTCATTTCATCTTTACCTCTACATGTTTGCTCCAAAGAAGCTTCTTGTCTAGAATAACTCCCAGATATTTCACTTCTACGGAGAGTTCAAGGGTTGTACCTCTCATATCTGGAAGGGGATGATCATTCAGTTCACTTCAGCACACAGCAATCTCTGCGTTAGCATAGCGTAAATCCACTTAATTAAAGTTTCAACAGCGAAATGCTCTCTGGAGGCATCATAGAGCTTTTGGAAGGGGGCACAGTCAAACGCCTTTTCAATGTCCACGGACACCCCATCGCGTACTCGCCTTTCAGAGCTGCGTCCTCTATCTTTGAGACTAAAGAGTGAACAGCAGACTCACAGGACTTTCCACGTTGGTAAGCATGTTGGTTTTCATTTAGTGGGTGCGACCTTAGCGCCTTCACGCGAATGTGACGCTCAACCAGAATAGTCATCTTTCCCAGGCTTAGGTATGAAGACCACCTTGACCTTCCACCAAAAAGAAAGCACGTAGCCCGGAACAAGACTTCCAACAAAAATATTCCTTAGAAGTTGCTCTAAGTCCTATACCCTGCTTTAGCATCGCTGGGTAAATACCATCCATGCCAAGTGCTTTGAAGTGTTCAAATGATAGTACAACAGTTCTCGCCTTTTCATCGGTAACAATCGCTTTGGCAGTGTTTCAATTACCCTTGCAACAACTTCCGCCAATTCTCTTCCTCCCACTTCTGCGACCTGTTCTCTCGGGTGGTATACTCTCAAGAGAATGTGTGTAGGCTCGACTCTGGAGTTCGTGCAAATACCATCCAGTTTTGTAAGAGATTTCACCCTGGCCGACTCATCCTTATCAAGGAGTCTGCACAGCATGAAAATCTCCTTTTCATCTTCCTGTTCCTCAAAGTATGTCCTAAAAGAGTCTCGTTTCGATCGTTTTACGAGCCTCTTATATTCACGCTTTGTGTTCTGAAAGTTTAAGCAATCTTCTTCCTGATTGCTTTTGCAATCACGATTTCGAAGTTATCTGGTTGATTTCTAGAGTCTTTGCAGCTCTCGGTTCCAGTACGGAACCGTTTCACCGAGTTGGCTTCGGGAAATAGGACAAGTCTCTTCGAAGCACTCCAAAAATGTGCAATTTATAGTTTCAAATTGGCCTTCTATCGGCAAAGGAGTCCTTAATCTTCTATGGACTCCACTTTGGCGTAAAGAAGTTCATCATTGTCCAATACGTTTTCTTTTGTATTACCGACTGTTCGCTTGCAATAGATAGCCTAAATTCTAAATAACGGTGATCTAAGAGTGAGGCATCATTTAACACTCGCCAGTTTCTAATCAACTCTCAAGTCCAGATTGTTAAGTCAATTATTTCCCATTTTCTGTGCCCCAAGGCCATAGGAACGCTTCCTACTTTCGCGGTCATCAGACCAAATAAAGTGATCAAATCTAACAGCTTCTCTCCTCTAGGACTGCATTTGTTACTGCCCTAACAAATATGCTGAGCTTTCGCATCACAACCTCTTAAGAGATCAAGGCCACTTAATTTTGCATACTCCACCAGGTCCCTTAATTCTTGCGTCGGTGAAGGATAGCAAGAATCATAGGGTAAGTATACCATTGGTATTAGTAGAAAGTGGGATACTCTCGCAATGGGTTCTGTGTGTTAGAGTGAGATACAATGATAAAGCTAGAATGATTAAGCTTTAAGAGGGAAATGAATGCCGCAATAACCGCAGTCAAAAGAGGACCTGGAGATGCAGCATCAACAAATGATCTTCGCAACCACCTGAAGAACGTTATCATGGATACGGCCACAAACGTATTTCGGCCGAGCGGAGAAGCGACTTCACAGACGGAAAAAGGAAGCCTGGGAGAATCAATAAGTCTGTGAAATAGAAAAGTACAGGGAGCAACCGCACCAGGTACGGAAGATTTACCAACAAGTCAGCAGGATGAAGCCTTATACACCTTAATGCTCATCCTGTCGAGACAAAGAGGGAAATCTGATTTCCGACAGAATGGGCATATTGGAACAATGGGTTGAGTACTTTGATGAGCTACTGAACAACCAGAACATCGGCGAGTTGGAGGTCCCGCCAACTGAAGACAACGGACAAATACTGCCACCACCAAGTTGAGGAGAAACAGTCCGTGCAATTCATCGGCTAAAAAATCATAAGTCGCCAGGAGCCGATGGAATTACAGCCGAATTGGTTAAATATGGAGGCGACCAGTTACACCAAGTGATTCATCAACTTGTGCTCAAGGTATGGGACAGCGCATCAATGCCTGACGATTGGCAACGAGTCATTATCTGTCTCATACAAATCACGTTGCTGAGTACCATATATAAGATATTCTCCACTATCTTGCTAGGTCGGATAGCCCCATACGCCCAGAACATCATTGGCCCATACCAAAGAGTCTTCACTCCAGGCAAATCGGCAACAGATCAGATTTTCTCTCTCCGGCAAGCGATGGAAAAACTGTGGAATATGGACAACAGTTGCACCGTCTATTCATCGACTTTAAAGCCGCCTATGATAGCATAGCCAGGGTAAAACTGTACACGGCCATGAGAGAATTCGGTATCCTGACTCTGACGAAATTAATGACGAAATTAATAAGACTGACTAGGCTGACCCTGACCAATGTGCAAGGCCAGATAAAAGCAGCAACATCACTCTCAAGACCATTCAACATCAATAACGGTCTACGACAAGGGGATGCGCTATCATGCGTCCTCTTTAACCTGGCCTTCGAGAAAGTGATCCGTGATGCTGAGGTAAATGCAAGAGGTACGATCCTCTTCAAGTCCATCCAACTACTGGCCTATGCTGACGATATCGACATCATGGGAAGAACCACCCGAGACGTACAAACTGCCTTCATCCAGATCTTGGGCTGCACATCAATGAAGGCAAAACAAAATATATGGTGGCAACGTCAGCACCGAAGACGAATCAACCAACAACATCAGACCACACTGGTCAAACACGAAGAAGAATAAGGATAGGAGAATACAACTTTGAGACCGTTGATAATTTCTCCTATCTAGGGTCGAAAATCACAACCGATAACAACTACGATGATGAAATCCGCGCACGGTTGTTGTCAGCCAACAGAGCCTATTTCAGCTTACAAAGACTGTTCCGCTCGAAACGTCTCACCATAGGGTCAAAGCTCTTACTGTACAAGACTATGATCTCGGCAGTCCTCATGTATTCCTCGGAAACATGGGTTCTTAGCAAGAAAAATTGTGGACTCTTGACCGCGTTCAAGAGAAGAATCCTCTGAAGAATTTTTGGCCCCCTACATGAGGATGGACGATTCCGTAGCCTACACAATGACGAAACCTATGAGCGATACCATGACCGTCCGGTTGTTGATAAAATCCGGCTCAATAGGTTACGGTGGGCGGGTCAGTTAATCCATATGGATGAAGGTGATCCCACCCGGAAAGTCTATAAGGGCAATATCTATGGTAGGAAAAGAAGACGAGGCAGACCCTGCCTAAGATGGAGCGATGGCGTGGGCCAGGACGCCAGACAGCTTTTAGGGATATCGAATTGGTGGACCTCGGCGCAAAACCGGGATGTCTGGAGTTCCTTATTAAGGCAGGCCTAGACCGGATACCTGTTGTTCCGCCGTTCATGATGATGATTAAGCTTTCATGTTATTTCGCTCGCTCTATCTCTTTCGCACTGAGAGATTTCGGGTGTGGGCCTTGGCGGGTTTGCGCTTTGTGTATGGAGTGATGCTTTGTGTGGGGTACGTGCTTTTGGCAAGTGTTGTGTCTTGAGGTATGTGGTTTGTGTCTTGGGGATGTTAAGCTCTTTTGGTGTTTTTCTGGGATAAGTACTTTCGCTGTGTGTCTTGAATGATACGTTTTGGCGGGTCTCTGGGAAATAGAGCATTGATGTGCGTCGTAGGAGATATAAAGCTGTTTTTGGTGTGTTCCCGATATGGTGCATTTTTCGAGTGTTTTTGGGGAGTATCAAATTTTATTTGGTGCTTTTATGGGAGCATTAGTCGTTTTGGCTTGCTTTTTGGGGGTTATTAAGCTAGTTTGGTGTGTATCTGAGATAGCGATCCTTTCCGAATGCTTTTTAGGGAGTGTTAAGTTGTTTTGCGTGTCTTTAAAGGGGTACATCTGAAATGTGTGCAATTCTCAATGTTTGATGAAGCCGTTACAATTTTGGTATATATAATAGGCAAAACCTAGGGTGATAACTACTACCGCTATAAGTTTCATTAGGTTGAAAATATGGTTGATACTCATCGAAGACGATGATTTAACACTCGGTCGCAGATGTTCAACTTCAATGTCTGAGAGAGTGCTGAATGCGTTGATTTCTAACGCGCTAAAATCCTATTCACGTTTTAGGTTTAATATTTTGAGTTTCCACTTTAAGGACGTCTTTACATTAAGCCACGAGTTGTGGTCGGATGTAGAACCAAGCCACTTGACAAGAACTCGATTCCCCCCTCCTTTTTTAAGGTTTTGTGTAAACACAAAACCTTATTAAAATCGGTTTACTGTCTGTCCGTCTGTCTGTCCATCAGACTCATTTTTCTCGGAGACGCTTATGGCGATTGACACCAAATTTGGTAGAAAGGTGGGAACTGTGAACGCTCACACATACAGTGAATAACATCCTTTTACGTCGAATTTAAGGGGGGCTCCTCATACATGCAAAGGGGGGGTGCAACATTTTTTTTTATCAAATATAGTCATGTGGGGTATCAAATTAAAGGTCTCGATTAGTACTTTTCAAAGCCGATCTTAGTTTTGACATTCGTTGGAAGGGTGGGGAACGCGGGGGTTGAAAGTGATCACTTCTTTAACGGGGCCATTCTCAAAAACTACCAAACCGAAAAATCTGAAAAAAATCAGGAGGCTGCCACTATATGGTGCCTGGGCTCCGAAATACTTTCCATGCCGATATCTGTTTAAATAAAGTTAATAATAGTATATTATTACAATTTTTTTGTAATTGGTTAGAAACCCCCTTAAGTTCATCCTAGTACCATGAAATTTTGCAGTGATATAGGTTATAATATAGAGTGATATAGGTTATAATATAGGTTATAATATACCAAGTTTGGTGGAAATCGCACTATTACTAACAAAGTTATAATACCTCAAATTTGCTACTTCTTTGAAAATTGAAGACTATGAATGTCAATATCACCCGAAAGTGGATACTCTCACATAATATATGGATATACATATTACGTGCTACGTACTAAGAAATACACAAAACCTTTCGTACAGTCATCTGGCTGCTTAGTTTGTAGTAATTCTATTTCGTAGAACCTTCCTTTTTAAGGTTTTGTGTAAAACAAAACCTTATTAAAATCGATTCAATGTCTGTCTGTCTGTCTGTCTGTCTGTCACACGCATTTTTCTCCAAAGCGGCTAAACCGATCCGAACGAAATTTGGTGGACAGATGGGAATTATGAAATCCCACGCATACAGCAAGTGGCATAAATTTAGGTGGAGTTTAAAGGGGGGCTCCCCATACATGCAAAAGAGGGATTCAAAATTTTTTTTCACCGGATATAGTTGTGTAGGGTATCAAATGAAAGGTCCCGATTTGTACTTTCCGAAACTGATATTAGTTTTGGCATAAATTGCAAATTGCGTGAGTAATGAGTCAAAATGAACGCACTTGAAGTGAGACACGACTCATTTTAGAAACTATCCAACCTAAAAATCCGGGAAAAATCGGAGTGGTGCGTCTAGATGAAATCTAGGCCTCAAAATATGTCCCATTCCGATATCTGCTCAAATAAACTTACTAATAGTATATTACTACTTTTTAGAAATTTACTAAAAAACCCGCCTTAAATTCATTCTAGGACTTCCAAATTTTGTGCCAGCATAGGGAGCAATATTTCGTATATATGTACTAAAGTTCATGGAAATCAGCCAATTAACGCCAAAGTTATAGCAGTTCAAACTTAGCAATTTCGCGCGAGTTTACTGCTTCCAAAGCCATGGAAATCAGATGCTGACGTCATAATTACCCGGAATAATTGACATTCGCGTGGAATATTAAAGTCACATTGGCAATGGAATTTTTAGCTATATTACACGGAGCTTTCGTGCACTCGTTGCTCCTTACACGGCTAGTGATGATCGGTTTCGTCATTTTATTTTATCAAATGCCTGATCAGGATGTAATCGCGAGACCTTTAAATCCCCATCCAGCGTATCAAGCCACCATTGTTTTGGCCGGCTTTTTGGTTGCTTTCCATTGCTTTCGATGTTCTGACCACTACTAGTTGTTGAATTCTCGTTAGCGTGAATTACGTGACCACACCATCGAAAACGCCTCTAATGCAGTTTTTCCACAATCGATGCAAACCCATATCGATGGGGGATACTCTCACTTCAGACGTAATCAAAACTTGTCACGCCACCAGTGCAATACAACATCTTCGTCCCCATTACCGCAAGATGCCGTTCATTGTCCTTTATAGTCGGCCAACACTCAGAACTATAGAGAGCGGCAGACGGACGACATTGCAGTAAATTTTAATCACAAAAACACCAGTTGGGGAATGCCACTTCATCCAGGTTGCGTTAATGTGTGAAATAATTTCATTACGCAGTTCTCCATTGGCAGATAGCATAGACTCGAGATATTTAAATCGCTGAGTTCTGGCAATAGCAGTAACCTGCCCTTCGAGATACTTAAATCGCTCAATTCTGGCAATGGCAGTAACTTGCCAGAACTGAACGATTTCAATATCTCGGGTCAATGCTATAAGCCAATGGGGAACTACGTTATGCTCCTCACATAGGGAAACAGAAAACCTTTTATACCTGAAGCGTCAAGCTTCCGGTTTCCCGACTGTTATTAAATTTCCTTGATAATCTTTAAGAGTATAAGTACGCGGTTCTGTATTTTTTATCTGATCTACCCTGAATATTTCTGTTGACCAATTTGGAGTGTAGCCCTTTTCAAAGACATTGATCAAACGGTAGTTCCTGTTCATACTGAATTTTTTCACAAAAATGTTTTACGGTATGGTAAAATCTTTCTACAATTGACGCTTTCAAGGAATTGATCTCCATCAGCTGTTTAAACATCCTATTAAAAGATTCTTTGCCATCATCTGTCTGCAAAATTTTGGTATACGTTTTCGTTTTTATTTTTTATTGGCAAATTTCGAAAATGTATCGATGACTCTAAGGAGAAATTTGAATCCTTGGTTATCAGTTAAAAATGCACTCCTATCAACCAAATCTGTCATAAGTCACTTATACCTTTAATAACGACACCCCTGCGTGAAAAATTTCTACGAGCCGGTTGAGGTAATTCTTTGATAACCTGACTCCTACTCATTTTCATAATAAATGCGTGTAAATATCGGCTTGGATTTTATGTGTTCGACTTGAAGTCATCGGGGAAACTGGTGACCGAGAGTCGATGGGGCTAGAGGCGGCGGCATCAACAACACCACGCTGCACTACAGGGAACAGTTTCAGTACTCGCCGAAGCACTCTTCTCCACTCCCCAGCTGAGGTTTCCCCTGAGGTTCGGGACGAATTCCAAAGAGCATGTGTAGAATTCCCGGATATCTCAAATCAATGATGAGATTGCACCTCGACTGTGTGCTGATATGTCGTTGCTGCAACTACAATCACTTGTGTATTGTGGTGCAGTTGCGGCTACCAGATTGCACGGTCAGAAGATTCGCTTTCGTGTTATTGGTTTGAGTGACCAAAGGGATACATCATGGAAAATTCGTCTGGAACGTCGGCGGGACTCACTATGGCAGGACATTGTTAGACTGATTCAGATCAGCACTGGCAATGCCAGCGGACGGATGAGAAATAAAGTGCAGAGGGTTTACCGGGACTATGCCATCCCCTGTAAGCAACCCGTAGTTGAAATTCTGTATACACTAAAACAGAAACTTTCTGTCATATGCAATCGGTTACGACGGTATGATGAAAGTTATTCCAGACGTGTCCAGAATGCAAGATACGCGAGGAACCAGCGGAGCTTTTTCAGATCTCTCAACGAATTCCAACAGAGCGTCCAGACAATACAGTTCTCGGTGACGCAAGCGAAATAGTATTGGGGTGGACTTTGGGGGTTACCCGGCCAGCATGCTGAGCATGCTGATTGAATCACCGCCGATGGCACCCGCCATGTCAATACGCCTGGCATGAATTTTGCGAATGTTACCGAAGAGGAAGTTCGACGAGCCATAAACATCTCGAAGAACTGGAGGGGCCTAGGTCTGGATCGGGTGCAGAATTTCTGGTATAAGAGATTTACCAGCGTGCTCAGTCGGTTGGCATACAACATAAATAGGGTCATGGGTCGACCGGAGGAATTTCCACACTTCCTACTGCGGGGATTACCTACCTTGCCCTAAGAGGGGCACGGTGCGGGACCCCGCAGACACAAGACCGATTACTTGGTTACCAACTCTCTACAAATTCATCACGTCTATTAGTGGAAGGGTCAATGCGCACCTCGAAACCAACAACAAGGGGTTGCAAAGAGCAACTGATTATCGACTCGGTAGTTGTAGGACAAACAACTAGAGGCCAAAGAAACCTCTTTAGTTGCTATATCGATTATTCCAAGGCTTCTAATAGCGTCCGAAACTAATGAAGTTTTTGACGACAGTTATGGAAGGGTGGCATACCACCTTATTAATACGTACACCTGATGGTGCTAATACCTCAGAGCCCATCCATATACGGAGAGGCGTCTTCCAGGGGGATTCGTTGAGTCCCCTTTTGTATGGCACTGAACCCCCTTTTCATGGCTACTGAATGAAGCTAGAGGGCATGGTTTTGCAATAAAGTGTGACCTACGTGCTAAGTGCGAACAGACACACTAGATGTATTTAGATGACATCAAGTTGTATGCTGGTACCGACGACCATCTTAGAAGTCTGTTGCGAATAATAGACATGTTCAACGGTGATATTCGGATGAATGAAGAATAAAATAAGCGCGTTGAATGTATTCGCTATCCCTTCACTGGCTCATGCATTCAAAATATTGCCGTGGACGAAGACCGATCTCGAAAACGTCCAGCGGCGGATACGGACAACTATGTTCAAATTCCGAATGCATCATCCAAAGTCTGCCGTGGAGCGGATGAGGGGGCTGATTGCCGTGGCGGCACAACATCATCGCCAAGTCGACTCGCTGCGCGCTTATTTTTACAGTAAAGAGCAGGCGAGTCACTTGCATGCGGCTGTCTGTAAGGCAGACTCTGGGCTGGATTCCACTTAGTTTGAAGGATCGATCTTTCAGTCCTCTGAGTGGGGTGAAGTCGGACCAAGAACGGATCGATGAATGGAAGTCGAAGGCAATGCACGGTAAACACGTGAATTGTCATTGGCAGCCATTTGTCAATTTGCATTTGTTGAACAGATGGGTGTGTGCTGGGGAGTTCTTTGGGGAGACGGAGGGGTTCATGTGTGCCATTCAGGACGGCGTGGTTGCCACCTGAGCTTATAAAAAGCTCATCATGAGAGAACGGGTGGAGAACGCCCAGTACAGAATGTGTGGTTCGGCGTTAGAGACCTTGAGCCATCTCATTTCTGGCTGTACTGTTATGGCACCGGTGCAACACATCACCAGGCATAATGCTGTATGTAAGGTTATCCATCAAAACCTTGCATACAAGCATGGGCTGATCACGAGAACATGTCCGGTTTACCCCCATAATAGGAGCATCGAACGGAAATACATGGAGAAGGAGGTGAACTATAAGTCAATGGCTAATGGTTGTAGTTCCCATAATATTGTCAGCTACAGGTATTCTACCTAGATCCCTCACGGCTTCTCTTGATGTCCTGGGACTTTTGCACAGTTTGGTCATGCCTTCAGTTTGCTTCATTCTGCATACGTGCTCGATATTGCGGGGAGTTCCCGACTGAATCTCCCATTGACCTATCACCACCAGCGCCCCTTTAGTTTTTAGGTAGGTAGGATCGTCCGAACCTAAATGCTTTGCATCTGCCAAGATTGTGATAACTCGGAAAATAATAATAACGATCATTGGTGCAACAATCCATATTGAATCAGGGTCTTGAAGTGTGTTAGAGCACTTCATTCAAGACTGTAACGGCACGCTACAGGATTATAGTGCCCTGTAGGAGCCAATGTTGTCAAAATTACGCTCGCCCGAGATTATTACCCTGATTTGACTCAGGTACTCATTCACAGCTGAATCGACTGGTATCCGACGTCAAATCACGATATAAATCCCACTGTTACCAGTGCTCCGAGCTCGAATAACAATTCCACCTAGAATCCCCTCTGACAATCAGGTGAGAGTGAACACTGAAGCCATCCACAACACAACCCTCCGCGACACCTATAAGAGGGAAATGGATGCCGCAATAACCGCAGTCAACAGAGGACCTGGAGATAAAGCATCAACAAATGGATAAATATCCATTTACAATGACGCTTGCCAGTCCTACAGGATGGGGAAAGACAAAATTTATAGAAAATCTTCTAAACAACACATCTCTAATACAACCTCAAATTAAGAAAATTATTTGGTGTAATGCGGAAAAGCATACCCTACTTTCAAACTTATCGTTTGCAAACATTGAATACTTAGATTCTATTCCAGATGAGTTACTTACAACAAAAATGAGGCGACACTAATTATATTAGACGACATGATGTTCAATGCTTTTTCAAGGCAGGTGTGTGAGCTTTTCACAAAAGGATCCCATATTTTTTTTAAAAAAAATTTTCCTTATCTGCTATCGTTCGCTAGACAGTATAAGAAATAATTATGGTGTCGAAAGTGAGATGGTTAAAGATCAACAAACATATATTGCGCGTTCTCAAGAATGCTAAATCCTGTTTAAGAAATGCAATAATCAAGACAGCTGATGCGGAAGTGAAAAAAGCGATATGTTAAATAATACTAAACACCTTCAATGGTAACCACCTTCCATGCAGAAAAGTGTTGAACCAACTCTGCAGGTATAAAAAGAATATGCGAAAGTTGGCCGAAGCAAAACCCTCTGTTCGAAAACAACGGAAAGTTCTTTTATGGCGAGGTGGCTTTGTTCCAATATTATTTGAAAGTCTACTTTCAAGTCCAATGTTCCTAATAAAATGCTTCTATTATCACCCAAGGTATACGAAAACCTCAAAGAGGTTACTGAGGAATCAAACAATCAGATTTTGTTTGATAAAGGGATGAGCGAAATACTGAAGAATAAAAACTTTCCTGATATGAATAAGTGGTATAGCTATAGAAATCTTCAGCAACCGAAAATGCAGAAAACTAGTACAAGTAGATCAGGCACGGATGATTATATAATAATAACAGCTGATGATGGTATAGCTCGATACACAGTTCCTATGGACCTGAGTCCTGGCGAAGTTGCCAGAGCTATGGAGAAGTTAGAGGAGAGAGAAGAGGAAGAGTGTAAAAGGAAGCAAAATGGAGCTATCAAAAAGACTACATTATAACTATGACGTCTAGATCCTGGTAAGAAGAGAACAAAACGAGATTTACCGGAAATAAACAAAGCTAATCCCATAGCCTTCAGAATTGTACTGGACTTTCATGACTTTCATGGTTCAATTAACTGGATGCAAATCAATTCAAAGAGATAAGTAATAACAAGTCGGGAAATCGGAAGCTGGGCGCTTCAGGTATGAAAGATGTAGTGACCGCGGCTGCGCGACGCGAGCGGAATCTCATTCGGCTCTTTCTTATCATAATTAATTTGCTTCAACAATGGATTTAATAGTGTGCAATTGCCTTAATGTTCACCGCAAATTGCACATTATTGAATGCATTCGGGCGAATTGATCTTGACAAGAGGCGAATGATTTGCCGCATCCGCACGCGCATGCGCATGTTGCCGCAACATTGCCGAGGAGTGAGAAAGGCTATGTAGCGGGAAGTGAAGCGGTGCAGGAAAAAAGAACGGAGAGTTTTGGTTTGGCTTTGTTGGAAGGCAGAAAAAAAGAAGAAGGTGCTGGAGCGGAGTAGAAAAGAAGAAGGTGCTGGAGCGGCAGAAGAAAAGAAGATGCTGGAGCGGTGCAGAAAAAAAGGGAAAAGGTGTTGAGGCGGTGCGTCAGGAGAGGAAAAAAGGAGGCGAAGCGGCCCAGACGGGAGGGAAGAAAAAAAGAAAAAGTGACAGTTGGAAGGAAAATAGAGGAATCCGACCCAGAAGACTGACGCCGCATCGTGCTAAACCATCATTCAAATGTATTTCGAAAGAATTATTCTTAATAAATTCAGGCAGACGAAGTTAGAGTGCTTTACTTTTTGTGGCAGGATTGATTGTGATTTCCAAACGTTGTGGTGAAATTCCGGAAAAGTTTTCGTTAATAGAAAAGGACAGATTTTGAACAGCTAAGAAACGTGCGGATTCTAGCATAATATATTGATCGTTTCTGTAAGAATTTACGCAATATGCCTGCTGGACGCCAAGTGGTTCATATTGTGTCCAAGAACGAATCATCAAGTTAGAGTAACATACATTGATAAGAATGAATTAATTTTTTATATAATTGTTTTCTTTATAAAATTTTTTTTAGAATTTTATACACCAGCATCAATCCGAGCTCGGAGTGACGTCCTGGGTGAGTTATTGTTTTTATTTTTTTTTTATTTTCTTTTTTTTATTTATTTTCTTTTCCTTCTTTGAATTTTATCTATTGTTTATTTTTATTTTCATTTTCTTTGTAACTTATTATGGAATTTGCTCAAACGATGAATAATGATGCGTAAATAATCTAACCGTAGTTTGAGGACTTCCTCCCTTTCGTATCCTCCTTACTCCCTCAGGAACTTCTACATTAAGGGACATCCTCAAAGTGAATAACTGGCCTGAGGATGTCGAGGAAGGGTGGGAACCTCAGAGGCCGGTGGTCAAAGGGTAATATAGGTCCCGGGGCGAAACGTGGATTGGTACCCACGATGGAGCATAAAACCTGGGAAATGCCTGCTGAACCAACACCAACAGCTCTACTACCAAACCCTATCTCCACCTCCACGTGGAGACCGCTGGGAGCTCTTTCTTGACGAAAAGCTGCAGACGGAGAAGGATGAAGGCGAGTCTCCCGCGCCTAAAAACGGGACAAATTGTACCAACTGGTCCTCCAGGTTGGGGGTTGGGTAGGGCTGACAACCCTACACGGAAAACAACTTGTTACGAAGCCACAACAGGAGCCTCGGATAGGACGGATTTTAAAACGACGGACCCGGCAACGAAAAAGGAACAACGATTTTCGCATTTTCTCATGGAACGTGCGCTCCCTGTACAGAGATGAAGCTGATAAGCAGCTAGCCGATACCCTGTCCCAATATAGGGCTGATGTAACAGCGTTGCAAGAGATGCGATGGACAGGGACCGGTTTCCAGGAGAAGAGCCACTACACCATATATTATAGCGGTCATCCAGTAAACCATGTGCTCGGAGTAGGTTTCTTAGTCAGCGAAAAAATGAAACCTGCTGTTATCGGCTTTGAAAGCATAAGCGAACGGCTATGCACTCTGCGCTTGCGAGGCAAGTTTAGAAATATAAGCCTCATAAACGCTCACGCCCCTACAGAGGAGACTGCAGAGTCGGAGAAGGATACCTTCTACGAGGCAGTAGAACGAACCCTCGAAGCCTATCCCAGATATGATATCAAAATCATACTTGGGGATTTTAACAGCCAAGTAGGGAAGGAACCCGTATTCAGGCGATACGTTGGCTCCCATAGCTTACACGAAAAAACAAATGATAACGGAATGCGGACTATTCAATTAGCAGGGTCACACGAAATGTTTGTTGGAAGTACCTAGTTTGCGCGGAAAGCGGTCCACAAACATACGTGGGCCTCTCCAGACGGGACCACTTTCAACCAAATTGACCACGTGTTGATCGAACGCCGCCACCTCTCAGCCTTGATGAATGTCAGAACATATAGGGGGGCCAATATAGACTCGGATCACTATCTCGTTGGCATGGTGGTCCGAGCTCGAATAACAATACCACCTAGAATCCCCTCTGACAATCAGGTGAGAGTGAACACTGAAGCCATTCACAACACAACCCTCCGCGACACCTATAAGAGGGAAATGGATGCCGCGATAACCGCAGTCAACAGAGGACCTGGAGATGAAGCATCAACTAATGATCTTCACAACCACCTGAAGAACGTTATCATGGATACGGCCACAAATCTACTTGGCCCCAGCCGCAAAAGGAGTCGGAACGGCTGGTTTGACGATGAATGTAAGCTAGCAACGGAACGGAAGAATGCCGCATACCGAGTAATGTTGCATTCTCAAAGAACGCGGGCACGCGCAGAGACTTATCACGAACTCCGTCGAGCGGAGAAGCGACTTCACAGACGGAAAAAGGAAGCCTGGGAGAACCAACAAGTCTGTGAACTAGAAAAGTACAGGGAGCAACCGCACCAGGCGCGGAAGTTTTACCAACAAGTCAGCAGGATGAAGCCTTATACACCTCGATGCTCATCCTGCCGAGACAAAGACGGAAATCTGATTTCCGACAGAATGGGCATATTAGAGCGATGGGTTGAGTACTTTGATGAGCTACTGAACAACCAGAACATCGGCGAGTTGGAGGTCCCGCCAACTGAAGACGACGGACAAATACTGCCACCACCAAATTTAGGAGAAACAGTCCATGCAATTCATCGGCTAAAAAATCATCGCCAGGAGCCGATGGAATTACAGCCGAATTGGTTAAATATGGAGGCGACCAGTTACACCAAGTGGTTCATCAACTTGTGCTCAAGGTATGGGACAGCGAATCAATGCCTGACGATTGGCAACGAGGCATAATCTGTCTCATACATAAAAAGGGAGATATCACACAGTGCAGCAATTATAGAGGTATCACGTTGCTGAGTACCATCTATAAGATATTCTCCACTATCTTGCTAGGCCGGATAGCCCCATACGCCCAGAACATCATTGGCCCATACCAAAGAGGCTTCACTCCAGGCAAATCAGCAACAGATCAGATTTTCTCTCTGCGGCAGGCGATGGAAAAACTGTTGGAATATGGACAATAGTTGCACCATCTGTTCATCGAATTTAAAGCCGCCTATGATAGCATAGCCAGGGTAAAACTGTACACGGCCATGAGAGAATTCGGTATCCCGACGAAATTAATAAGACTGACTAGGCTGACCCTGACCAATGTGCGAGGCCAAATAAAAGCGGCAGGATCACTCTCAAGACCATTCGACATCAACAACGGTCTATGACAAGGGGATGCGCTATCATGCGTTCTCTTTAACCTGGCCCTCGAGAAAGTGATCCGTGATGCTGAGGTAAATGCGAGAGGTACGATCCTCTTCAAGTCCACCCAACTACTGGCCTATACTGACGATATCGACATCATGGGAAGAACCACCCGAGACGTACAAACTGCCTTCATCCAGATCGAGCAGGCGGCAATCGGCGCGAGATCTTGGGCTGCACATCAATGAAGGCAAGACAAAATATATGGTGGCAACGTCAGCACCGAAGACGAATCAACCAACAACATCAGACCACACTGGTCAAACACGAAGAAGAATAAGGATAGGAGAATACAACTTTGAGACCGTTGATAATTTCTCCTATCTAGGGTCGAAAATCACAACCGATAACAACTACGATGATGAAATCCGCGCACGGTTGCTGGCAGCCAACAGAGCCTATTTCAGCTTACAAAGACTATTCCGCTCGAAACGTCTCACCATAGGGTCAAAGCTCTTACTGTACAAGACTATGATCTCGGCAGTCCTCATGTATTCCTCGGAAACTTGGGTTCTTAGCAAGAAAAATTGCGAACTCTTGGCCGCGTTCGAGAGAAGAATCCTCCGAAGAATTTGTGGCCCCCTACATGAGGATGGACGATTCCGTAGCCTACACAATGACGAAATCTATGAGCGATACCATGACCGTCCGGTTGTGGATAAAATCCGGCTCAATTGGTTACGGTGGGCGGGTCACTTAATCCGTATGGATGAGGATGATCCCACCCGGAAAGTCTATAAGGGCAATATCTATGGTAGGAAAAGAAGACGAGGCAGACCCTGCCTAAGATGGAGCGATGGCGTGGGCCAGGACGCCAGACAGCTTTTAGGGATATCGAATTGGTGGACCTCGGCGCAAAACCGGGATGTCTGGAGTTCCTTATTAAGGCAGGCCGAGACCGGATACCGGTTGTTGCGCCGTTGATGATGATGATGAAAGTGCAGACGCTAACATCAGCACTTTACACGAATAAATACTTCTGATTATACGTAGCAAGATGTAGTCCGATTAATTACTCTAAGATCGTCACTATGTCCGACGGGACATCGGTATTGTAAAATTAATAAAGTTTTGTTAATGAAGTAAAAACTGGTGTACATTATTTCAGTGAAACGCGAAGTGTCTCTTTTTTTTTTTATTTTATCCGCTCGACCAACAAAACTGGCACAGTCGGTAAACGCCACAATCGAGAAAATAATCCGCGAAGGAAAAATATTGTGAGTGAAAAAGTGTCATTTAAAAGCCGCGAAGGTATAAACGAAAAACACGAAACTAATAACAACCAAAAATCGCGACGCGAAACTAATTAATAAAAATCGGTTTAAAGGCCGCAAAGGCATAAAAATCGTATTTTAGCCAGAGTGACTAAATCCGAAAAGGATAAAATGCCTTTATTCGTCTTTAACTCTTTGCTGAGGCTGGCAAGAGTATCTGGCATAACAAATAATTGTGAAGTTTGAGCTTGAAGAATTGTGGACAGTGAAAAGAAACTGTGAACTTTTAGAGATTATGAACTGTGAAACTGAAGGCAGAAGAAAGGCAGAATATTGCAGAAAGGACCGAGAATTAAGGTAGGATCCATCCAAATTATTTTTCCATAACTGTAAGAAATAAAAGTGGAGGCTAAAGGTAGAAAACAGAAAAGGGAGAGTTTCTTCAATTCAATCAGAAACTTAGAAACAGAGAAAGTGGAGGGAGCTATTTTGAACTTGCAACAGCAATTGCAAGAAAAAGACCAGCAATTTCAACAGGTAGCAGCGGCATTGCAACAGCTAACACTAAACCAATCGAGTTCAGAGCAAAGGGAGAAAGTGTTAAAAGAAATAAGGTTCATGACAAATTTTACCGGAACTGGAGACACATCGATAAACAGCTTCATTAACAACTACGAGTACTATTTAAACAGGATGGTAAACGACGAATTAAGGAAAACAGCAGTCAGGACAATCTTTCACGAGAAGATCCAGGGAGAGGCGAAAGATGCGGTAATAAATTTACCCGAACCCGACAATTGGCAGCTCATCAAACAACAATTGAAATTAAGATATAGACCAGATATAGAACCTTCGGAAATTTATAGGAAAATTACAAATTTAAAAGTAAATAATGTAAGTGAGCTAGCTGAAGAAGTGCAAAAATAAAAGTACAAGACAGATGAATTATTAATCTATTATAGAGATGAATCATATATTGATTTAGGGAATGTAAATTCTTTACTGGCCAACACAATAAAAGAAATGAACCAAGGTGTCTTATTAGACAAAATTTACCAAGAAAAAGATATAGATAGGATAATTAGCATAATGAGATCAAGAAAATTTGAGGATGAATGTATTCGACCTCAGTTCCGAAAATTTAAAAATAACAACAAACAACAACCTCCAAATTACCATAATCAAAATTACAGCAAATCTAGGCAAGATAAATACGACAATGAACGTCATAATAATCATGACAAATCCAATAGATCAAATTATAATCAAGACAAACATTATCATTCAAAATCGACTAGACAAGACAACCATTACCGACAAGACCGTAATGACAGCGGACGGTACAAAAGTTATTCCAACAATTCAGGTCATTATAAAGGACAAGGTACCAATCAATCAGGTCAAATTAGGTCTAATAACAAATCTGCACAACGACAGCAGATGTGAAAAACAGCAACAAGTAGAGCCAACGGACATCGAAAATATAGAACAAGAACCAAATACCGAACAGGAAAATTATGAAACACATCCAAAGCAAAATAATAAAAGAAATAAATCAAGGAATCACAAAGACTCTAATCCGGAAGTAAACCACATAGATAGCCAGGTTTTTTTTCTCAACTAGCCTCGGAGTTACCTTTAATAAATACAACAATAAACAATAAAAAATATGCAGCCCTCATCGACACAGGTGCATCATTTAGTATAGCCGACAACAGAATCGATAATTTCGATAAAATTAAAATTAAACCTTTTTATTTCTCTACTATCGCTGGTAAAAATATTATTGAGTATGAAATACATACTCCCGCCCCTGTAGAAATATGCCCACCGCCATCACAAGCTTTGATAAGATGGAAAGTTGGAGCATTACAGAACAGGAAATACCAATTCATAATCGGAATGGATTAACTCGATAATCTCGATGCACTTATTGACTTGGAAGACAAAACTATTACTCTCAATAGGCAAACCATTAAATTCACAAATAACCCTTACTCTTTTAACCAAATAAGCGCTTTAGAAGAAATTAATAGCGACTATATTAATAGGTTAAAATTGGATCACCTCAATGAGGAAGAACACAGGGAAATAACAAAATTAATAAAACGATTTGAAGGCGTTTTCTTTAAAGAAGGGGACAAGCTTACAAGCACCCCGAGCATCCAACATGAAATCAAAACTATTATACAACGGAAAGTCAAATAAAGTCAAAGTTATATAGATATCCTCCTAAGCATGAAGCCGAAGTGAGAAGACAAATAGCTGAGATGGAAGAACAAGGCATTATCTGTAAAAGTAATTCCAGATTCTCAAGTCCTCTCATTATCGTGCCCAAGAAATGCGACAATTCTGGGGAGAAAAAATTTCGGTTAGTAGTAGACTACCGCAAATTAAATCAGGTAACAGTGGACGATAAATTCCCACTACCTAATATTGACTCTATTTTAGATAAACTGGGTTATATGAATTCGTAAGAATGCCGTTCGGCCTGAAAAACGCCCCTGCGACATTTCAGAGGCTTATGAACGACATTCTTAGAGACCATATCAACCGAATTTGTGTCGTGTACTTAGATGATGTACTTATTTTCAGCACATCGTTACAGGAACACATGAAATCCTTAACAGCAGTGCTCAAAACACTACAAACCCATAAGCTAAAGATACAGATTGACAAGTGTAACTTCACGGGAAAAGAAACAGCATTTTTGGGACATATCATTACTAAGGACGGTCTAAAACCAAATCCTGAAAAAATTGAAGTCATCCAATCATTAGCACTAAGTTGCAAGCTAGGTTTTTTTTTTTTTTAAATTTTCCTTGGGAATTTTGAGAATTGAAGCGATTGCACTTATTAAGATTGTTTATACTGCACAACTTACCATAGTTGAAAAGACTTAGTCTGTATCACTTAAATATTGATTGTATCTGAACATGAATTGATTTACACTAATAAAGCTATCTATCTATCTATCAATCATTAGCACTACCAAAAACTGAGAAACAACCCAGAAGTATCCTGGGATTAACTGGCTATTATCGCAAGTTCATCAAAGACTATGCGAAAGTAGCTCAACCGATGATTAAATATCTAAACAAGTCGGAATACCGGAAGCTCGCGCTTCGGGTATAAAGGTTTTGTGTTCATCTTATGTGAGAAACTTCAACGCACATTTTTCTGTCCGTATATAGCTACAAATCCAACATAATCCTTCATATTTTTCCAAACTACGAGACATACGTATATATTACAGCCATAGATACTACGCTCACCCTAAACAAACAAACTCCCTATTTCCGAATACTGTACACATATATGCACGTATATAAATGGATCGTACCCATATTTCCGATTTACTTCTTATATCTATCTGAATTAGGCACTACCCGCAAAGTTCATTAGCACGCATCTATTATATACCTACATACACGCATGTCTGGCTGACAAATAACTAAAAAACTAAAACAAAATAATTCTCTGCAACCCAATTCATAAAAACTCATTTCGTTGTGGTATTGACGAATTGATATGTGATGATGACGTCATGCGGGTTGTAGAGTGCACGAAATTCACAACAAATTGTAAAGTTTCACCCCCTATAACTTTGTTAATAATAATTGGATTTTTTTCAAACTTGACCGAGTTGTGCACCATATTCTTCGTTATACGCATGCCAAATTTTGTACTTCTGGGATGAACATAAGGGGGGGTGCCGGGTAAATTTCTAAAATGTGGAAATATACTATTATTAACTTTATTTGTGCAGATATCGGAACCGGATATATTTTGAGGCCTAGATTTCGCAGAGATGCACCACTGTGATTTTTTTCAGATTTTTCGGTTGGATAGGTTCTGAGAACGAGACCTGTTACACTTTTTGTGGGTCATATTTTGAACCCTCACTCCCCTATGTTTCATCTAATATCAAATATTGAGATTCGAAAAGTACTAATTGAGACCTTTCATTTGATACCCTACATGGCTACATTCTGTGAAAAAAAAATTTGCACCCTCCATTCACATGTATGGGGAGCCCCCCCTTAAACTTAACACAAGATGGCGCCACTTACTGCATGTAAAGGGATCACCAGATTACATACTCTCACCAATTTTCGTGACAATCGCTCCAGTCGTTTCCGAATAAATCGGGTGTGACAGACAGACAGACAGACAGACAGACAGACAGACAGACAGACAGACGGACAGACGGACAGACAGACACCGTCTCGATTCTAATAAGGTTTTGTTTCACACAAAACCTTAAAAAAGAACAAAGTATAAATATACATGATCCGAATTATATTGAAGCGTTCGAGAAATTGAAAAAGCTCATTAGTTCTCATCCTGTACTAAAATTTCCCGACTACGGTAAGCCTTTTCAATTGACAACGGATGCCTCTCAGTATGCAATAGGTGCCGTTTTATCACAAAACGGACATCCTGTTAGCTTTATATCTAGAACCCTTAACTGTCATGAACGAAATTATTCGACGACAGACAAGGAATTTTTAGCCATCATGTGGTCTGTAAATTACTACAGACCATATCTGTATGGTAACCAATTCACAATTTTTACGGATCATCAGCCGCTTAAATATCTTCAGGCAAAATATAATGGAAAAGATTTATCCCCCCGCCATCAAAGATGGTTACTCAAGTTAGGAGAATATACTTTTAAGATCGAGTACCTAAAAGGGAAATATAACAAAGTTGCAGATTTTTTAAGTAGAGTAAAACAAATTGAGGACAACAATACAGAATTGAAAGAGATTAATAGCAGAACAAACTCGTTCTCAGACCTGGGAATATTATTGAATGCCGAAGGCAGAGACGATGCTACTATGGCAACAGTACATTCCGCAGAGGAGGAACTTTTGGACCACATTCCAATCAAGGAAGACATCGTAAATAAGTACAAAATTCAATTTATTCTAACCAACAATAAAGTGAAGGAAATTGAAATAAGGCACAAAAGAAAAATCACATACATAGCAGAGCATGACTTCAACAGTTTGGAAGACATTTTAAAAAGATATGGGAAAAAGGGAGTAATTGGCGTCTGAGCTAGTTGACCACAAATATAATATTGTACAACAGAAAATAAGACAATTATATTCGAATGACAATACAACCTATACTGACCGAAAACGGATACACAGTTATTAACATGGGTACAACCGAAATAATACAGGATACAAAGACAATATTATCATACATATAATCAATACACGGGAACTCAAACAGACAATTGACGCAATAGAAGAGAATATTAGTAGACTGGAGATCAGAATCGATCCGCTTATCGCAAAGGAACTGAAAGATATTCATGCAAAACTAAAAGCAATAGAACCAAATCCAAGACATAAAAGGGGATTAATTAATATCATTGGAACAACTAACAAATGGCTTTTTGGAACAATGGACGATGACGATAGAAAAGAAATCTCAGATCACATTGACATCTTAGAGAAAAATCAGGAAAAAGCGGTCTATAATATTAACAAGCAAATAGAAATAAATTCTCACATTAACGAAACTATTAACAGTCTTAAAAATATAATAGAAGCGGATAGAAATCAAATTACCAAAACGTATGACGAAGTGACAGCCAATGAAAGAAAAATTATCTTGCAACAAATAAAGCTAGATCAGATCTTTAGACTACAAACACTTAAAGAGAAAGTAGACCAAATAATGGATAGCATAGCATTAGCTAGACACGGCATTATTCACCCTAGCCTACTTACAGTAACAGACATAATGACAGTAAAATTGGACTTTTACAGACTAAAATACGTAAAGACAGGACTTTTACGATACACCAACGATTCATTAACTTTAGCAATCTAATTACAGCTAATTACAGCTATCCCCAATAAAAATTACATGGAAGTTAATTTAGAAGACCAATTTTTTGTAGAATTGAACAATATTAAATACCAATATAACAAAGAAACCCAAGCTGAAAAAGAACTTATAGTATTCAAAAATTGTATTACTCAAAATAAATGCGAATTAAAAGAAAACAAAATGTCTAGAATAGAAAAGATAGATGAAAGTACAATTCTATGTAAGAATATGAAAAATCAAAAGATCATTAACCATTGTGATGACAGAAATATCTCAATGAATGGAAATTATTTAATAACCATTAACAATTGTACGATTCAAATTATAAACGAAACTTTCAGTAACAGCAATATTAAATTCATTGACAGATTCTTTTACGTAGACCAAGCAAAATATAATGTAACTAAAAATATAAAATTTGGAAACATTACTTTAAAAAATATAGAAAATCTGGAAAAAATTGAAATACTTAATTTCACAAAGACGTAAATTCTATCATTCTACCAATTATAATTACGATGTTGATAATAATTATTATTGCTATACTTACTTGCATTATTTTATGAAAATAACATGAATCAAAAATTGACAATTTTGGAAAAAAATGAAAAAAACGATATGTAGTGACCGCGACTGCGTGACGGGAGCGGAATCTCATTCGGCTCTTTCTTAATTAATTTGCTGAAACAATGAATTTAATAGTGTGCAATTGCCTTAATGTTCGCCGCAGATTGCACATTATTGAATGCATTCGAGCGAATTGATCTTGACAAGAGGCGAATGATTTGCCGCATTCGCAGGCGCATGCGCATGTTGCTGCAACATTGCCTAGCGAGTGAGAAAGGCTATGTAGCGGGAATAGAAGCGAGGCACGAACAAAGAACGCGGCGAGTGGTTTTTTGGTTCTTTGTTGAGGCCAGGAGGAAAGAAGGAGCTGTGGTTTTTTGGAATCGAGGAAGAGGAACAGAATTCAATTTTGATAGAAGGAGAAATAAAGGAAGAGGAGAGAAAGTCTTGGAGAACAGGAGGGGATCATTAATCCGAAGGTGTGAAGATTTTCGCGAGCAAAAGAAAAGAATTCGACCAAGAAAACTAACACCACATCGTGCTAAACCCTAACGCAAGTGCATTTTAAACGAAGATTCCGTGAATAAGTTCAAATCGTTAACAAATGACAAATGCACAGTGATTTAAAGCAAAAAGTAGAAAAACAATTGAGAAGACAGATAATCGAAATATCAAATGAATGAAGTTAATATTTAGCGGCAGAAGTAAAGTGTCGGAATTCCCGCGCTGTGTATAAACCAAAACAAACACATAAAACGTGAAGTACGAAATTATAGATAGAAAGTGAATTAACGTTAGTTTTTTTCTAAGGTCTATATATTTTTTTATTATCAATATATTGAATTGTAAAAGGGAAATAGGTACCAGAAGCATCAATCCGAGCTCGGAGTGACATCTGGGTAAGTTGTTTGTTTATTTTCTTTTCTTTTTTTTTTATGATTTTGTTTTCATTTTTTTTCTTTAAACTTTTGTTTATTTTTATTTCCATTTTTTTTCTGTAAATTTTACATTTTGGTTATTCTTTTTTTATTTTACTTTCATTTTTTTTCTGCAAATTTACCTTTTGTTTATCTTTATTTTCATTTTTTTTTGTAATAATTTTTTTTTGTAATAAGTATTGAATGCTGGAACAAGAACCATGTTGATTGAATAATCCTATTGTAGTTTGAGGACTTCCTCCCCTTCGTTCCTCCTTACTCCCGCAGAATTTCTATGAAGGGACATCCTCTAAAGAGAATAACTGGCCGGAGGATGTCGAGGAAGGGTGGGAACCTCAGAGGCCGCGCCTCATACATGATCTGAGGCGGAAGAGACAGCAATTGAGACGGTGATCCGTCGTGGATCTTCCCCTCCTTGATCGCGGCACTCGGGTCCGGAGACTTACGGCTCCACGCGCGCGGTCAAGCCGGTTTTTTTTTCTCTTTTTTTTAATTTCCAATTTAGCTCGCGTTCTGTTTGTCCATCGATAGGCCGTCGCGAAATTCGTTGTAAAGTCGAATTTAAAATCCGGTGCGGACCCACGCATCGGAAAAGGCACGTTGTTTTGAGTAATGAAGCGTGAGGGATCAAAGCGCTCAAAGGACCCCCCCACATTTCCGAGCCTGGCTAGCACAGAGGCGTGCAAGAACGTGTCGACCGAGAGCTTTGATAGAGCTTCAATCTTTGTGGGCGGACCTTCACGGTCAATTTAGCCAATTTGTTTAGATTTTTGGGATAGCTCTGCCCTCTAGGTCGTTATCGGCCACTCAGGATGATCGACCTGATCTCCTATTTCCACTCATATCATTACAGATATTTCAAAAGATATTAGAATTCAGGAGAATTCTTCCTCTAAGGAGGGGGAAGTTATGTATAACCAGACATCCGGTCCCATTAATACACACGAAATCAAAATTCTCTTAGATCAAGTAAAACTGCACATGCCGGAAATGCAATCGTAAGCATAATAAGCAGGTATAAAGTGCAGACGCTAACATCAGCACTTTACACGAATAAATACGTCTGATTATACATAGCAAGGTGTAGTCCGATTAATTACTCTAAGATCGTCACTATGTCCGACGGGACATCGGTATTGTAAAATTAATAAAGTTTTGTTAATGAAGTAGAAATTGGTGTACATTACTTCAGTGAAACGCGGAGTTTCTCTTTTTTTTTATTTTATTCGCTCGCTACCTACCAACAAAACTCGCGCGGTCGAGCCGTTTTTTTTTCTCTTTTCTATCTTCCAATTTTAGTTCGCGTTCTGTTTATTATTCGATAGGCCGTCGCGAAATCCTTATTAATGTCGATTTTCGACTCCGGTGCGGACCTTCACGGTCAATTTAGCCAATTTGTTTAGATTTTTGGGATAGCTCTGCCCTCTAGGTCGTTATCGGCCACTCAGGACGATCGACTTGATCTCCTATAATCACTCTTATCATTACAAATGGCGCCCAACGTGGGGCCCAACATTTCCTGGATTCAGGCCTAATTTCTTATTTGCAGGTTTTCTGACTCAAGTGGAAGATAGCCTATTCCGGCTCACAACTTGGTTTGGTGGTGTCGGATAGAGAATCAATAGATTCCCAATATTGTTCCCGGCTAGGCTCCACGTACACTTGCCTTTAGATTTCTAGTTTTAGGTTTCATGCCTTTTTCCCCGGAAGCAAGTGTTCCTAAGCCTCATTTTCCTTTCCCACCTTGTAACGTAGAGTTTCCTGTCCTATCCTTGGTAGTATACCATAAGAGCTAGTCGTTTGTTGTGTTTGTCTTGAGATTTAACGTCTCGTAGGTGATTGCCTTCCAGAAGCCTCTGGATCTACGGGCCTTTGCGGCTATTAGCTGAAAGGTATTGGCGTTTCAGCTTCTGAGGAGTGTCCTTCCCTACCTTTATGTGAAACGGCTATCTCTTCGTTTCAGAATTTGAAGAAAATTAAATATTCTTTCTTCTTCGTAGGGATGAAGTGACGGGTGAGATGAATCCTTGATGGAATACGGAGGTAGTCGGCTATATGCTGTGCCGTTCCGTCCTCAATGATTCATCTTCACTTTGTTCTCTGACTCCAGACGAGGAAGATTGAATTCTCCCGATCCCTTTTTGCTTGTTCTTTTTATTTAATATTCTGCGACGGGGAGCAACTTGATTGTTGTCTCTTCATGAAAATACACTGTGTGTGGAAGTTTTCTGCACACAGATGGAAAAAAATTTATGAAATTGGGATGGCTTTTTGGTCATCCGAGAGTTTTGCGGGAGTTGATTACAGGAGTTGAAAATTTAGGGAGAGAGGAGTCCTCATAATTCATTTTTTTTCGTTTTTCTTTTTCACTATTTTCTTTCTTTTGCCTTGTTTTTTTTTTGCTTCTTTTCGATTCATTCAAATATTTTAACTTTTTTTTTGCTTTCTTTTATATACTTCGTTTTTTTTTTCTTTTCGCTTCTTTTTCCTTTTTTCTTTTTCTTTTTTCTTGGACTTCCTTTTGGTGGTTTCCAATTTTATTTGTTTTTATTAACGATATGTCACATCGACGAGATCACGGGTTTCGTGACCTTTATCGCCTTCCTTCTACGCTACCTCCAGGTCAGTGGAGCTCAGCTGAGCTTGACCTGCCAGCACGCCGTGACGACTGACGGTGGCATGAGGCGGCGAGGAGAGATCCTGTGGGTTGGGTTGATCCTTCCACGCGGGATGCTAGGGCGACGGATACTTCACGAGTTGAAGGATTGGTTCGAGAGCAATTTGTTACGCTTCAAGACTCGAACCCGAACACGCACTCAGTGCATCAGGCAGCACATCATCAGCCTGCTTCAACTCGTGCAGTGCATTTTGAGGACAGACATGACTATGAACAGAATAAAGATAATTTTTATATACATGACGTTGGTTTTTACGGACTTGACGACAGGCCCGGACCCGAGAACTTTCAACGACATGACGACAGATCCGGACTCGACTATATGTATGATTTTACCGACTCTGACGAGGACGTATGGATGCCAGGCACGACCGCTTAATACCAAGTCAGCGGATCGTTTTTATTCAATTTTGGCATCCTGGGACTTGGCTTTTGATGGCACATTGAAAACTTTGCCCATCAACCAATTGTAAAATACTGTAAACTTATCCACATTATCATTGCCTACTATGTAATATTTTCTCTAAAATACTGTAAAACTTATCCACATTATCATTGCCTACTATGTACTATTTTCTCTAAAATACTGTAAATTCATATGTACCGGCCTACTAAGTATAGGTAAAAATTGTATAAAATAGGAAATATGAATTAAAAATACGTAGTTCGTTGGAACTATCGAACACAAGCCTAACGTGTTTTATTCTGTGGAGTCCAGGCAATTTGCTGCTCCCAAAATTTACACTGCTTGAGTAGATCATTGTGGAGTTCAGGCAATTGCTGCCCCCATAGCTGGTTAGTCTGGAGTTTTGGCATTTAGCTGCTCCGACTAACCATAAACTAATTTACAAAGAAAGAAGAGTTTAGCTGCTCCGACTAACCATAAACTAATTTACAAAGAAAGAAGAGTAAGGGATTGCCAAGTGGACTGGCAACAACCACATAAGGTGGCACATCACACAATTCTTGTTCCGCGTGGAGGCTTTACCAACATAATCCTATAGGGGGATTTCGGCCTGCTGTGTACTTATGTACACACCCTTTTCAGAGACAGAGCAGCAGATTGGTACTGGGACTACCACCAGTCTGTCGGGCGAATCGAGTGGACCTCTTTTCGTGAGGCTCTTCGCCATGAGTTTAAGGATTCTCTTGATGACTGGGAGATCCTTGAACTGATGCGAGACGGCATGCAAGGTTCATCCGAAGATTTCGACAGTTACTATAAAGCTGTGCGTTCGCTAGCCAATAAGCTAGAAAATTCCTTAACGGAAGACAAATTGGTAGAGTTGCTACGTCGTGGGCTGAGACCCGACGTTCAGAGGCAACTTCTCTATTTTCCGGCTAGTACGGTTCGCGAGCTGCGTAAGTTAGTGCAGCAGAGCGAAATTTTAGAGGAGCGTCTCTCAAGCAGGCTCTCCCACCAATTACACAGCTATTCTGCTGAATCTGAAGAGGGTGTTGACATAAAAAACATCTCAGGAAATCCTCAATCTGAGATTCAAGATCGTGATTTGGGGTTGGTTTGCTGGAAATGTCGGCAGATTGGACATTTGTTTGAAGACTGTTGGGAGTATCCCAAAGTCTTTTGTTTCGGTTGCGGGCGCCCGAACACTCGTAAGCCCGTATGTCCGAACTGTCGAGTTCCAGAGCCCAGCCCCAGTTATAAGGGCGCTCCTGCATTGGACGCACGTGACTGCACAGGTGTTGCGACAACGTCTTCCACAGTAACTCCTAAAGTTACCGTGTGGAAACGGGCCGATAAACTAGAAATTACCTACCCGGATTTGACCCCACCACCAATTGTTTCAAGAAAACCGATGCTTTCGGTTCTGAGGCCGTTGCACGTAAGACTGCAACAATATCAAGCGGCCAGAGAACGAATCTTCGGAGTAGCAGAGGTGGCGACGAAAAAACCGAAGCGCTCAACTCTTCGCTTACGTCAATATTGGATGCGAATAATGCGCAACCGTCGTCTTTACTACTCTGCCATTCTCACGGCCGCATGCGGATGTCACAGTCTTGGGTGAGCGTGTTTCAGGACTGATTGATACCGGAGCCACTGTAAGTTGCTTAGCTTCTGATTTCGCCCGGAAAATTATTAACGACGGTCGGTACAAGTGGGAGAGATTACGCATCGATCCCGTCGTTAACGCAAAATCTTTACCTTGGAGCTGATTTTGTGCGCAAGTTCGATCTCGCACAGGACTTATTTGTACCTTCCATTTGTTCAATCGAAAATGTCGAGAACGTCAATCAACACCAGTTGACGACACACCAGCGAGCAAGGCTCGAGGCTGTCATTGGCAGTTTTCCATCTTTCGAGTCGGAGGGCTTAGGACGTACAAGTCTCACGACATCGATGTCGGCAGTAATAAACCGATAAAGCAGAGACACTTCTCAGTCTCTCCCGCCATCGAAAAGCTCCTCTACGAAGAGATTGATAGGATGCTGGCTTTGGGAGTCATCGAAGAATCGTAAAGCGCCTGGTCTTCGCCAGTTACCCTTGTGGTGAAACCTGGTAAAGTGCGACTTTGCCTTGATGCACGTAAAGTGAATAGTGTAACAGTGAAGGACGCTTATCCTTTACCTCTCATCGAGGGGACCTTCACGGCAGACTGGCCTTGGGTAGACTGCGGTTGTGGTTTTATTGGCCTAAAATGGTTTCTCAGGTCAAGGACTATATCCACAATTGTGAAACGTGCAAGACGTCAAAAGCTCCCAACCAAACGCTCCAACCTCTAATGCGAAAAGCGCTCATCTCCGATCGGGTATTTCAACGTTTGTATATCGATTTGGTCGGCCCATACCCCAGATCTCGCCCCGGAAATATCGGAGCAATAGTCGTTCTCGATTCTCTCTCAAAGTTTTCATTTGTGGAGCCGATTAAACGGTTTACCGCAAATGTGCTGAATGAATGCTTGGAGAAGAGAATCTTTCATGTGTTTGGAATCCCTGAGTCGATCACGTCTGATAATGGGGTACAGTTAAAATCCGTGGCTTTCAACGATCTTCTGAACCAGTATGGCATTTAACACATTTACACCGCTTTATACTCCCGCAGGCAAACGCCTCGGAGCGAGTAAATCGCTCATTGATGGCTGCTACACGCGCTTATATCGGTCCTGATCAAAGAGATTGGGATAACAAGCTGTCATCCATCAACTGTGCCTTACGTTCAGCGAAACACGTCTCGATAGGGACTTCACCCTATCACGTCGTTTTTGGGCAAAGCATGGTCACCCATGGGAGTACCTACGCCCTTTTACGACGCCTGAACGCCTTGCCTGATGCGACCTTGAAGGTCTGTTCTCAAGATAAACTTGCTATTCTGTGAGTAGAGGTTCAGGGGCGAATCCTCCAGGCAAGAGAGACACAGGAAAGGGGTTACAACTTGCAATCCCGAGCTCGTGAATTTCAGGTCGGAGATGTCGTGTATAAACGGCTCTTCAACTTAAGCAGTGCAGCAACGCGGTACAAAGCCAAATTGAATCAGAAGTTCGTGAAGGCAAAGGTCATCGGTCAAGTCGGAACGGTTCAATACGAGCTGGAGGACATGGAGGATCGAAACCTGGGCATCGCTCACGCGAAGGACTTTCAGGCCTAACGTAGGTTGGATCTCAGGCTGCCTTTCCTCGTAAGCACGCAACACTCAGCCGCTATCAGCAGTGATGTCCTCACTGGCCCTCAGCTGTCTTTCCTCGAGCGGGTCTCGAAAACCCAGCTGCCCTGTAGTGACCGCGGCTGCGCGACGGGAGTGGAATCTCATTCGGCTCTTTCTTAATTAATTTGCTTCAAAAATGCATTTAATAGTGTGCAATTGCCTTAATGTTCACCGCAGATTGCACATTATTGAATGCATTCGGGCGAATTGATCTTGACAAGAGGCGAATGATTTGCCGCATCCGCAGGCGCATGCGCATGTTGCCGCAACATTGCCGAGGAGTGAGAAAGGCTATGTGGCGGGAAGTGAAGCGGTGCAGGAAAAAAGAACGGGGAGCTTTGGTTTGGCTTTGTTAAAAGGCAGAAGAAAAGAAGAAGGTGCTGGAGCGGAGTAGAAAAGAAGAAGGTGCTGGAGCGCCAGAAGAAAAGAAGAAGATGCTGGAGCGGTGCAGAAAAAAAGGGAGAAGGTGTTGAGGCGGTGCGCCAGGAGAGCAAAAAAAGGAGGCGAAGCGGCCCAGACGGGAGGGGAGAAAAAAAGAAAAAGTGACAGTTGGAAGGAAAATAGAGGAATCCGACCCAGAAGACTGACGCCGGATCGTGCTAAACCATCATTCGACTGTATTTCGAAAAAATTATTCTTAATAAATTCAGGCAGACGAAGTTAGAGTGCTTTACTTTTTGTGGCGGGATTGATTGTGATTTCCAAACGTTGTGGTGAAATTCCGGAAAAGTTTTCGTTAATAGAAAAGGACAGATTTTGAACAGCTAAGAAACGTGCGGATTCTAGCATAATATATTGATCGTTTCTGTAAGAATTTACGCATCAAGTTAGGGTAACATACACTGATAAGAATGAATTAATTTTTTATATAATTGTTTTGTTTATAAAATTTTTTTTAGAATTTTGTACACCAGCATCAATCCGAGCTCGGAGTGACGTCCTGGGTGAGTTCTTTTTTTATTTATTTTCTTTTCCTTCTTTGAATTCTATCTATTGTTTATTTTTATTTTCATTTTCTTTGTTATAACTTGTTATGGAATTTGCTTAAACGATGAATAATGATGCGTAAATAATCTAACCGTAGTTTGAGGACTTCCTCCCTTTCGTATCCTCCTTACTCCCTCAGGAACTTCTATATTAAGGGACATCCTCAAAGTGAATAACTGGCCTCAGGATGTCGAGGAAGGGTGGGAACCTCAGAGGCCGCGCCTCATACAAGATCTGAGGCGGAAGAGACGATAATTGAGACGGTGATCCGTCGTGGATCTTCCCCTCCTTGATCGCGACACTCGGGTCCGGAGACTTACGGCTCCACGCGCGCGGTCAAGCCGTTTTTTTTTTCTCTTTTCTATCTTCCAATTTTAGTTCGCGTTCTGTTTATCATTCGATAGGCCGTCGCGAAATCCTTATTAATGTCGATTTTCGAATCCGGTGCGGACCCACGCATCGGAATAGACAGGTTGTTTTTTTTTAGTAATGAAGCGTGAGGGATCAAAGCGCTCAAAGGACCCCCCCCCCCCCCCCCCCCCCCCCACATTCCCGAGCCTGACTAGCACAGAGGCGTGCAAGAACGTGTCGGCCGAGCACTTTGATGGAGCTTCAATCTTTTTGGGCGGACCTTCACGGTCAATTTAGCCAATTTGTTTAGATTTTTGGGATAGCTCTGCCCTCTAGGTCGTTATCGACCACTCAGGATGATCTAGTTGATCTCCTATAATCACTCTTATCATTACAAAGGTTTTGTTTGCTTCTTCGGTGAGTATATTCAAGTGTAGAACTGTTCCATTTGTACGTAGCCCGTTATGTATTTGCATTTAGCATGTCTGACTACCCACTTCAATGTGATGTTGATATTTAGTTGCAGTAAATTTACAGAGGAGAGCCAACTTTGAGCTACTGTAACTTAGTTATTAATAGTACAATTTTAATCAAACTTGGGGATAATATGCTTCATATTATATTTTATACTACTACCAACTCTGGGATAAACTTAAGGGCGGTTTTACTCAATTTCCCCCGAAATATGATAATATACTATTATTAACTTAACAGATATCGATATGCAGAGTATTTTGAGGCCTGGGCACCATATAGAGGCAGCTTCATGAATTTTTTCAGATTTTTCGGTCGCTTGGTTTCTGAGAATGGTTCCGTTGAGGAAATCATCACTTTCCACCCGTCCCACTCCCCGCCCTTTTTACAAATCGCAAAACTAAGACCGGCTTCGAAAGGGACCTTTCATTTGATACCCCACATGACTACATTCGGTGAAAAAAAAAATATTATACCCTCCTTTTATATGCATGGGGATCCCCCCCTAAATTCAACCTAGAAAGATATCACTCACTGCATGTCTGGAGGTCAGTTCCCACCTTCTCACCAAATTTCCTGTCAACCGGTATAGCCGTTTCTGAGAAAAGTGCTTGTGACAGACAGACAGACATACAGAGACTGGTCCCATGGCATCAGCGATGAGACCAGTCAGAAAAGGGTCGTTGGACTTACAGGTTGATCCCTTCCATCTGGGAGTCGCTGGAGAGAAAGCATTGGGAGATCAATTATAATCTCACCCAGTTTCTCACCGGCCATTGAGAATTCCGTCAATACCTGTACAGGTTCAAATTGAACACTTCACCTAATTATCCAAACTGCGACGGGGTCCCAGAACACCCAGCACACGTATTCTTCCAATATCCTAAGTTCATGGAAGAAAGAAGGAACCTAGAGGAAACTCTAGGTGAAGTGCTATCACCGGAAAATTTTGTCCGGTTGTACAGGTAAGATTGAAAACCTCCATTTCCACTTAGAAATCGGGTAAGGAAGTAATCAATCTCACCGTGCGTTCTGTTCAACCACGGGTCTAATTTATCGATGAGCCGCGCAGTCCATCTTCCCTTGGCTCATTTTCCCAAGAAAGTTGCCACTCGGTAAGGGTGCGTTGACGTTCTTCACGGGCAACCACCTCTCTTAAGTTTTCGCCTTTACGGCGGTAGATAGCATTGCGCTCCTTGGCAAGGAGAGCAACGGGGATCACTCCCGCGATCACCATCACAGCCGGTTCGGAGACAGTGCGATAAGCAGACGCCACTCGCACAGCTCCTCACCTCTGCACTTGAGCGAGCCGTTTACGATACACCTCCTTGTCAAGAGCATCAGCCTATACCTCCGCACCATAGAGAAGAACCGACTGCGTTGCTCCCATGAGGAGACGTCTCCTAGTTAATATAGGGCCTCCGACATTCGCTATTAGCCGACTCAAGGGCGCGACTGCAGCTGCAGCCCTGTCCGTTGCTGCTTTGATTTGCTCTAAGAAGCTCATCTTCGAGTCGAACATTAAACCAAAGTATTTAACCGCTGTTTTTGACTCTATTGTCAACTCGCCGATCGATATGGAACGCAGGATCGGTATTCTCCTTCTAGTCAGGATGACTACTTCGGTTGAAACTCGGGGATAACTCTTTCCTTTAGGTCATCTTTGGCCACTCAAGATGGTCGTTTGATAATCCTATTTCCATAAAGTTAATTACAAGTGTTTCACCCAAGTGTGTTATATTTAGATTTTGAATGTACGTTGAAAGTGTATATTGAAAACAATTCAAATCAAGTACAATTTTATTAATTGAATTGAATTCCTTTATTATTAATTAATTAAACTAAAAGATACACTTACAATATTAATGAAGAAAATTATTTAGTTAACTTTCATAATACAATTAAAGAAGAAGAAATATATTACAATTTAAGGAAGAACACAGTGATTCACGATGGAGATGTAAATGCCAGAGGCACCATCCTTTTCAAGTCCTCCTAACTACTGGCCTACGCTGATGATATTGACATTATGGGAAAAACAACCCGAGATGTACAGTCTACCTTCATCCAGATCGAGCAGGCGGCGCAAAATCTTGGACTGCATAGCAGTGAAGGCAAGAATAATATATGGTGGCAAAGTCAACACCAAAAACCAACCAACCAACAATATCAAACCGCACTGGTCAAACAGAAAGAATGAAGATAGGAGACTACAGGTTTGAGATCGTTGAAAATTTCTCCTATTTAGGGTTGAAAATAACAACCGATAACAGCTATGACGATTAAATCCACGCAGGGTTGTTGGCTACCAACAGAGCCTATTTCAGTTTACAAACATTGTTTCGCTCGAAACGTCTCACCATAGGGTGGAAGTTCTTACTGTACAAATCTATGATCTTTCCAGTCCTCATGTATTCCTAGGAGCCCTGAATTCATAGCAAAACAAGAAGGAATACCAGAAGCTCGGGTTTCGGGTATTAACGTTTTGTGTTTATCTTGTGAAAGAAACTTCAAGGCACATTTTTCTATCCGTATATGGCTACAAATCCAACATATTCCTTCATATTTTTACAAACTACAAAACATACGTACATATTACAGCCGTAGATGTTACGATCACCCTAAACAAACAAACTGCCTATTTCCGAATACTGTACACATATATGCACGTATATAAATTGATCGTACCCATATTTCCGATTTACTTCGTGCACAAAAACATACATATGTGTATATATATAATAGTACGTACGGCTGGTTTAATGTACAAATATATCCATCCGAATTAGACACTACCCGCAAACTTCATTAGCACGCATATACTATATACCTACATACACACATATCTCGTTGGAATAACTGATATTCATATACAAATGACTACAAAACTAAAAGAAAATAATCTTTTTCCACCCAATTCATACGAACTTACTTCGTTGTGGTATTGACGAATTGATATGTGATGATGACGTCATATAGGTTGTAGAATACAAAAAAGTCACAAAAAATGGTGTTATAGTTATAGGAGATAACTTTGTTAATAATAATTGGATTTTTTTCAAACTTGACCAAATTGTGAATTATGTTCTTCATTACACCCATGCCAAATTTTGTACTCCTGGAATTTATATAAAGGGGATTGCCGGGTAAATTTCTAAAATGTGGAAATATACTATTATTAATTTTATTTGAGTAGAACCGGATGTATTTTGGGGCCTAGATTTCATACAGATGCATTACTGTGATTTTTTTCAGATTTTTCGGTTCAATAGGTTCTGAGAACGAGACCTGTTACACTTTTTGGGTGTCACATTTTGAGCCGCCACTCCCTTATGTTTCACCCGATATCAAATATGGAACCAGTTTCGAAAAGTACTAATTGAGCCTTTCAATTTGATACCCCATATGGCCACATTTTATGAAAAAAAATTGTGCACCCTCCATTCACATGTATGGGGAGGCCCCCCCTTAAACTTAACACAAAGTGGCGCCATTTGCGGTATGTAAAGGGAACAACAGATCACACAGTCTTACCAATTTTCGTGACAATCGGTCAAGTCGTTTCCGAATAAATCGGGTGTGGCAGACGGACAGACAGACATCGACTCGATTCTAATAAGGTTTTGTATCACACAAAACCTTAAAGACCGCGAACTCTTGTCCGCGTTCGAGAGAAGATTCCTTCCCACATAAGGATGGACGATTCCATAGCCTACACAACGACGAAATCTATGAGGGATACCATGACCGTCTGATTGTGGACAAGATCCACTCAACAGGTTGCGGTGGGCGGATCACCTAATCCGTATGGATAAAGATGTTCTTGCCCGGAAAGTCTATAATGGCAACATCTATGGTAGGTGAGGCCGCTAGACAGCTTCTAGGGATATCGAATTGGTGGTTTCGGCCCAAAACCGGGGTATCTTGAGTTCCTTATTAAGGCAGGCTTAGACTGGATACCGGTTGTTGCGCCGTTGACAATGATAACATATCATTTAATGCACTCTCTTGTCGGACTCTCCTTGGAAGAGGCGAATAAAATACTGCCCATATCGCAAAGCCGCGGACATTACAAATTGGTGGCTTAAGGGGGTCATCCCGTGTGTCAGGTTGGAGAAATCGATTTTTTCTTACATGAATTGTATCTATATATAGTGGAGAATATGTTGGCAAAGGGATTTGCAGCCGCGGCTAGAGTTCTCGATGGGAAAGAGCATCGAATCCTTTTTTACCTGTTAGTTTTTTACCTGACCCTTATAAATTCGAACACAGGTATAAATATAAAAAGATGGAAAACCAATCAATTATCTAAACTTATTTGCTGTTTGGAATAAAACGGATAATCCAGTCTAGAGTGAGCGCTGAAAGGTTTTCAAGCTATACTCAGTTATATTTTGTTGTAAGTATTGTGCTGTTTGTGTGTTCAGTGATTTTTTTAAATGGATCGTACGAAGGGAGATCGCTTTAACGTTCAACGTCATGCTCGCACTAAAAAACGAGTATTTCATGGGAATCGATACTTATCAGAGAAGAAAAAGGACTTCGCATATACTTCAGCAAAGAAACTTTTAGCAAGCATGAACATGGATGTTCCAATTGCGACAAGTTTTGTATATTGCATATTGGATTTTACTGGAGTTTTCTCCGGTATTTCTGCAAATTTCTGCAAATAATAAAATATACGTAGTAGTAAAAAAGGAATGCGTAGGAAATGTCGAGAAAAAAAAGGGAACGTGGCTTAGAAATGCAAAGAGGAATCACAAAGGCATTGGTGGAAAAGGGGCTGGAAAACTTACTGATAAGTTTATGAACGACCTCACTACATTTTTTGGGCTAGCAATTCGTCGACACGCAAATTCGATAGAAGGAATGAAGCAAGAAATTTGGGCAACTTTCTTCCATAAATGTCCAGCAGGCGAGGACAGTTGGTACAAATGGTGCAAAGCGGAAGCTAAAGAAGAACTGGGTAGTTTCCACCACGAGAAGGCTCCTTTGACTGAAGCACTTCAAACAGTCATCAAACCAAGCTACGAAGATTTGTCACGAGCTGATCTCTTGAACAGATGGTTAGGAACAGAGACCAAGAATAACAATGAGTCGTTAAAGGCATTGATTTGGACTTTCGCTCCTAAACACCTTCATTCTGGGGCCAAGGTCGTAGAAATAACCGCTTTTCTGGCTGTAACTATTTTCAATGAAGGATTCAATGGTATTCTCAAAATCCTAGTGACAATAGGATGTCAAATTGGTCACATATGTCAGGTTTATGTCGACCGCCGTAATGAAGCGCGAATTTGGCGGTCCGAACGACGATCGGCTGACCTCGCTAAAAGAGCCAGAATTGAAACCAGAGAGCAACAATCGACCTTAGAAGACTTTTTTGAAAAAACGGAGGTACTTTCTATAGACCAGGTATAGCAGATTAATGGTGAGTTAAAATTTTACTGTTGATAATCACATTTAAATTTTCAAATGCGTTTTTCTCGAAACTGCATCTTGAAAATCGGCTGCCACCATAGCTTAAAATCTATCCAACCAAATTTTTTGAAATTTTCACGACTTCACAATTTCTACGGTCCGCAAACTAGGATAACTGCAATCGGAAAGGTCGGTTTTTTTTATAAAAAAACACCAAAAACCAAAAAATTAAGTTTAAAAGCCCACCAAAAATTTACCTTTTACTATTTTCTAATTATCCTAGTTTGCGGACCGTGGAATATTGTCCACATTAAAATGCCGTTTAGTTTTTTTTCCTCAGATAAACACAGCGCCCTCCAGCATGGCAGCAGAAAAACACCTTTTTTTGGAGATGGGTGCATAAATTGACACGTATTCCAAAAAATAACTACGATATCAAGCTGAAAAATTTGTCACATATACTAGAGACATCAATACACATATGGTGAAAAATTCACGTTTCTATTTTTCAAAAAAGTCGGAATACCGGAAGCTCGCGCTTCGGGTATAAAGGTTTTGTGTTCATCTTATCTAAGAAATTTCAACGCACATTTTGCTATCCGTATACAGCTACAAAACTACGAGACATAAATTCACAAAAAATTGTAAAGTTTCACCCCCTATAACTTTGTTAATAATAGTAGAATTTTCTTCAAACTTGGCCGAATTGTACACCATGTTCTTCTTTATATCTATGCTAAATTTTGTACTTCTGTGATGAACATAAAGGGGGTGCCGGGTAAATTTCTAAAATGTGCAAATATACTATTATTAACTTTATCTGTACAGATATCGGAACCAGATATATTTTGAGGCCTAGATTTCATAGAGATGCACTACTGTGATTTTTTTCGTATTTTTCAGTTGGATAGGTTCTGAGAACGAGACCTGTTACACTTTTTGATGGTCATGTTTAGAGCCCTCACTCCCCTATGTTTCACCCAATATCAAATATTGAACCAGTTTCGAAAAGTACTAATTGAGATCTTTCATTTGATACCCCACGTGGCTACATTCTGTGAAAAAAAATTTTGCGGCCTCCTTTCACATGTATGGGAAGCCCCCCGTTAAACTTAATACAAAATGGCACCATTTACTGCGTGTGAAGGGAACGGCAGATCACATACTCTTACCAATTTTTGTGATAATCGATCCAGTCGTTTCCGAATAAATCGGCTGTGACAGACAGACAGACAGACAGACAGACAGACGGACAGACAGACATCGAATCGATTCTAATAAGGTTTTGTTTCACACAAAACCTTAAACAAGTCGGAATACCGGAAGCTCGTGCTTCGGGTATAAAGGTTTTGTGTTCCTCTTATGTAAGAAACTTCAACGCACATTTTTCTGTCCGTATATAGCTACAAATCCAACGTAATCCTTCATATTTTTCCAAACTACGAGACATACGTACATATTAGAGCCGTAGATATCACGCTCACCCTAAACAAACAAACTGCCTATTTCCGAATACTGTACACATATACGCACGTATATAAATGGATCGTACTCATATTTCCCATTTACTTCTTATATCTATTTGAATTAGGCACTACCCGCAAAGTTCATTAGCACGCATCTATTATATACCTACATACACACATGTCTGGTTGACAAATAACTAAAAAACTAAAACAAAATAATTCTCTCCGACCCAATTCATAAGAACTCATTTCGTTGTGGTATTGACGAATTGATATGTGATGATGACGTCATGCAGGTTGTAGAGTGCACGAAATTCACAAAAAATTGTAAAGTTTCACCCCCCTATAACTTTGTTAATAATAATTGGATTTTCTTCAAACTTGACCAAACTATGCATTATGTTCTTCATTACACGCATGCCAAATTTTGTACTTCTAGGATGAATATAAGGGGGAGTGCCGGGTAAATTTCTAAAATGTGGAAATATACTATTATTAACTTTATTTGTACAGATATCGGAACCGGATATATTTTGGGGCCTAGATTTCGTAGAGATGCACCACTGTGATTTTTTTCAGATTTTTCGGTTGTATAGGTTCTGAGAACGAGACCTGTTACACTTTTTGTGGGTCATATTTTGAACCCTCACTCCCCTATGTTTCATCTAATATCAAATATTGAACCAGATTCGAAAAGTACTAATTGAGACTTTTCATTTGATACCCTACATAGCTACATTCTGTGAAAAAAAAATTTGCACCCTCCATTCACATGTATGGGAAGCCCCCCTTAAGCTTAACACAAGATGGCGCCACTTACTGCATGTAAAGGGATCACCAGATTACATACTCTCACCAATTTTCGTGACAATCGGTCTAGTCGTTTGCGAATAAATCGGGTGTGACAGACAGACAGACAGACAGACGGACCTGTGCGGAGTTGCCAAATCTCCCATCAGGCGCGTCCCTTCGTGCGGATAAGGGAATGCTCGGCGGATGCGTAGGAATATGTACATATACGCATCTGGAGGTGTGCGTGTATGGGCATGCTTATGTGCAGGCCGGGTAGGTGGGAAGTAAACGCCCGCCCGTGGAAAAAAATTGGCTATGGGAAGGATACCCAGAAATAAAACCAAACATGGAGGAACAGAAGGAGAATAAAGTTACGGTGCAGGGCTTCGGAAACCCAGTACCGGCGGCTTTTGGGAGTGGGCAAGCAGGCTCCCGGCCGTCGATATCCCTCGACTGCAGTGCCTCGGTGGTGGATTACTTGGCCACCGTTGCATCAAATACTACAAGTAGCCTGGAGAAAGAGGTATTTAAAAGGAGTACATCACTCCCGAGAACGCCTGTTCAAAACCCAAGAAAAGGTGGGGCACAAACTGGTCAGTTATTAGCCCATAGCGGGGTAACTACACCTGGTAGAAACATGTTGCAGGACTTAGTGGTTGATCCATTTAAGAGAAGCTCGACGATAGTGCGATCTCCTCCGAAATCAACCTTGATGAAGGAAGGAAATCAGGGAAGCTCTCGGAAGGCTAATAAGTACGTAAGCGCCCAACCAAGCGCCAAACCAAGCGGAGGAGCTATGTCAGAGTCCGGAAGAATCATCGTTTGCCCTACTCGGAGGTAAAATAGTAGAGTTGTCTGAATTTATTAAGGACAAACACAACGTGCACCAGGCCATCAAAAACATGGTCCGTACCATTCGGGTACTATACAATGGTGCCACGGAAGAAAAAAACGCCTCAAAGAAATCAAGCGTCACCCAGGCAACACAAGTGACACCCCCTCAAAATCCAAAGGGCGGTAAGCTTGAAAAGGGGAGTAGAGAGTGCGCGAACGATTCTTTCGGATCCTCACAGGACGCGAAAAGGCAAAAAGGCCTCTCACCGGCAAAAGGCAAGGGAAACAAAGTTACCAACATCGTGGAAACTGCGGCGCCGGCTCCAATTGACCCAAGGGAGGCAAAGTCTTCAAAAGGGACCAAGGAAGCATGGACCAAGGTTGGCGGAAGGAAAAATACGACGCAGAAAAGAAGATTACGGCCCGAATTAATCATCATCTCCAAAAAAGGGGATATGACTTACGCCGATATCCTTAGGAAGGTCAAAACCGATCCTGAGCTGATGGACCTTGGAGAAAACGTCAGCCGAATCAGACGCTCCCAGAAAGGAGACTTGATGCTGGAGCTGAAGAACTCTCCGGGCAAAACGGCAGAAAATTTCCTCGGCAAGGTGGAGAAGTCCTTAGGAGAAGAAGCTCAAGTACGGGCCAGAAAGCAGGAGCTTGTCATAGAATGTAAGGACATTGACGAAATCACGACCAAGGAGGATATCCGTGACGCCTTAGAAAAGCAGTTCGGACCACTTGGCTTGCAAGATTCCGCAATCAGGGGACTGAGGAAGGCATACGGAGGCACGCAAACGGCAACCATAAGCTTACCAACTGAAGCAGCGTTCAAACTGCTGGCGGCTGGGAAAGTAAAAATAGGTTGGGTCGTTTGCCGACTCAGGGAGCAGGTATCTCTTAAGCGCTGCTTTAGATGCCTGGAATTCGGCCACATAGCGGCGAAATGCACCGGTGATTGTGACAGGTCAAAATGTTGCAGAAAATGTGGGGGAGAAGGCCATATGTTCAGGGAATGCAAGGCTGAGCCTGAATACATGTTCTGCAAGGAAAAAAAGGGCGTCGACTGTCGGCACGTTGCAGGCAGCAGCAGATGTCCAGTGTTTAGGCGAGCCTTGAATGCAGTAAAAAAATGAGGTTGATACAAATCAACCTCAACCACTGCGAGGCAGCGCAAGACCTTCTCTCGCAGACCATCTATGAGAAGGGAATCGAAGCTGCCATAATCAGCGAGCCCTATCGCAACAATAAGAGCGGTGCCTGGACTGCAGATGAAACTGGCAAGGCGGGAATATGGGCGTGTGGAAATCAGGCCATTCAAGAAGTGATGGAGTTTCCAGAAGTTGAATTCGTCAGGGCAAAAATAGCTGGTATCTATATATATAGTTGCTATGCTCCACCAAGCGCAACGATAACAGAATTCGAAGGAATGCTAGTTATGCTAGTCTCGGATGCAAGAAGTCGAAACCCCAAGATCATAGCTGGTGATTTCAACGCGTGGGCCGTTGATTGGGGCAGTCGCACTACGAACGCCAAAGGCCGTATCCTGCTCGAGGCTTTCGCGGAGCTAGATTTGGTGCTTGCCAACACGGGAAACGTTTCCACTTTTCGTGGGACAGGGTCGGGCTCAATAGTCGATCTGACATATGTGAGTACCACATTGGCGAGGAGAATGACATGGTTTGTCAGTGAGCATTATACTCACAGCGACCACCAGGCGATTGTCCTCCAGATCGAATATGGGCCATGCGTCGATACGTGTTCCCGTGAGGCTGGAAACCGGGGCTGGCCCGTGAAAGGGCTTGAGGAGGATGCATTCATAGAGATGCTATTGGGAGGCCAAAGTCCCGGTGGTGCGGCTACGGAAAAGGTAGAGCAAATGATGGGACGCATAACAAGAGCATGCAACGCTGCTATGCCGAGACGACGAGTTCTCGCAAAAAGGCGTTCAAACTATTGGTGGAATGAAGAGATCGCGGTGTTACGGAATGCATGTTTTCGTGCTAGAAGGATCTGCCAACGATCTAGAGCAACACCAGACTTCGACGAGAAACGGCTAGCATATGTGAACCTTCGAGGTAAGCTTAAGCAGACTATACGGACCAGCAAGCGAGAATGCTTCAAGGAGCTTTGCACAGAGGCAGACCAAAGCCCCTGGGGAACAGCGTACAGGATAGTTATGAAGAAGATGAGAGGGCGAACACCACAATTGACCTGCCCGCATCTTCTGCTCGATATCGTGACGGCGCTCTTCCCCCCGGATAAAGGGGAGCGCAAACAACACAAGCGAGCACTCGACGTCTACACGATACCTGCGGTAACTGAGGAGGAACTTACGCAAATTTGCCGGAGAATTGGTGATAACAAAGCACCCGGTCTGGATGCTGTTCCCAATAGAGCCCTTAAACTCGCTGTTAAGACCAGACCCGACTGGTTTATCAGCGTGTTTGAAACATGCATGATAGAAGGAGTTTTCCCCGACCGGTGGAAGAGGCAAAAACTAGTTTTGCTCCCGAAGCCGAATAAACACCCAGGACACCCATCATCATATCGACCGATTTGCCTTATCGACACGGCAGGAAAGATGCTCGAAAGGGTCATCTACAACAGACTGCTCCCTATCATCGAATACAAGGATGGACTATCGGAGCGACAATTTGGATTTCGTCAAGCCCACTCAACGATCGACGCCGTAGACGTTGTTTTGAAGCTGGCTCGAGACGCAATGTCGTCTAAAAAATGCTGTGCCGTAGTGACGTTGGACATCAAAAATGCGTTCAATTCCGCAAGCTGGGAGTGGATAAAAAGTTCACTGGCTATCTAAAACGGGCGTCCCTAGTTACTTGACTAAGCTCCTCAACAGTTACCTTTCGGAGAGGACACTGTGGTACGACACGGATGAGGGATCCAAGCAGTACACCGTCACCGCAGGAGTACCACAGGGCTCAGTGTTGGGTCCTCTCCTGTGGAACGTCATGTACAATGGGGTCCTTGTCCTTCCCGTGCCAAAGGAGGCCACGATAATCGGTTTCGCAGATGATCTAGCTGTGGTTGTCGTCGCGAAAGAACCTGAAGACGTGGAAATGTACGCTAACGAAACCATTAGCGCCATAAAAGCGTGGCTGGAGATGGTTCAGCTTGACCTTGCGGAACAAAAGACGGAGGCGGTCTTGATTACCAATCGTAGGAAGAGGAATACGATTAATATTCGCGTTGGTGGTCACGTCACCACTTCGAAGCCGGTTATCAAATACCTAGGGGTGATGATTGACGCTAAAATCAATTTCAAGGGACATCTGGACTGTGCCTGTGAGAAAGCGGCAAATACCAGCGTATCATTAGCGCGGATGATGCCTAACATTGGAGCTCCAAGGTACAGTCGCAGATTACTTGTAGCCGGAGTGGTTCGCTCCACACTATTATACGCGGCACAAGTTTGGGAGGAAGCATTAGCGTGTGAGAGTAATCGTAGGAGAGTGAATATGACTTACCGCTTAGTGGCGCTAAGGGTGTGCAGCGCCTTCAGAACAATATCAGGCGAGGCAGCGTGTGTTATTGCGGGAATGATCCCGATAGACATTCTGGCAAGTGAGACACGCTGCCTGTACGAGACAAGGAAGATGAATCCTCTTGAAAAGGATGCAGAATGCCGAAAGGCGGCAAGGCGGGAGTCGCTGGAGAAGTGGCAGAAACGGTGGGATAACTCGCAGAGGGGTCGCTGGACCCACACTTTGATCCCCCGTATTGAAGAGTGGATCCAGCGACGACACGGTGAGATTAACTACCATCTGACGCAATTCCTGTCAGGACATGGCGGTTACAGGAAGTACCTGCACCAATTCAGGCTGGATGATTCTCCCTTGTGTCCTGAATGTGGTTGCACACCTGAGGACCCGGAGCATGTTATGTTCCACTGTCCACGATTTCTCTCAGAAAGGAGGAGTCTAGAAGACTCCCTGAAAACCACCCTAAGCCCGCAGAACATCGTCGGGGAAATGTTGAAATCGGAGGGAAACTGGTGTGCGGTGAACACCGTCGTCAAACGAATACAAGAGGAACTGGCAAGAGCGGAGCGCGCAAGGAGGACGCGAAGAACGGAAGGCGTGGTCGCGTAAAGCGCACTCCACCCGGCGAAGTAATGCTTTGCGGCGGTCCCGCGGGGAAGGAAAAAGGAGAAAGTGGGGGTGGTTTTAGTGGGTGAGAATCCCACACGCTGCTGCAACCTGGCGCGGCAGTGTCTTTCTAAGATTTCCACCTGCATCCATAAAAAAAAACACAGACAGACGGACAGACGGACAGACAGACACCGTCTCGATTCTAATAAGGTTTTGTTTCACACAAAACCTTAAAAAGGCAAAAAAAACGGCCTTCACACGGGATGACCCCCTTAATGTAAAAATCGGATATAGAATCGATACCAAAGAAATATTACTGCATGAATTACCATAGTATCATTTACCAAATTGATAGAGAATAATCGATATCAAAATTTGAATAAATATCCAGTCTATACTGGTATATTGCGAGCACCTATGTGCTCGCAATATACCATGAAGCACGCCGTTTGCGGCAAAATACCACTTGTCAGAAATAAATTATTGCTAGGTAGGTGAAGATGATTTGCACTTGATGCACTAAATATTCGAGTTATCTTTCTTTCTCAGGTTCTGTGTAAAACAAAATCGATTCATTGTCTGTCTGTCTGTCTGTCACACGCATTTTTCTCCAAAACGGCTAAACGGATTCGAACGAAATTTGGTGGACAGATGGGAGCTATGAAATCCCACGCATACAGCGAGTGGCATAAATTTAGGTGGAGTTTAAAGGGAGGCTCCCCATACATACAGGGGGGGATTTACAAATTTTTTCACCGGATATAGTTGTGTAGGGTATCAAATGAAAGGTCTCGATTTGTACTTTCCGAAACTGACATTAGTTTTGCCATAAATTGCAAAGTGCGTGAGTAGGGAGTCAAAATGTACGCACTTGAAGTGAGACAGGACTCATATTCGGAAACTACCCAACCTAAAAATCCCAAAAAAAATCAGGGTGCGCTGAGATCTAGATTTCATCCTCAGCCTCAAAATATGTCCCATTCCGATAGCTGTTCAAATAAACTTACTAATAGTATATTACTACTTTTTACAAATTTACTGAAAAACCCCTCTTAAATTCAACCTTGGACTTCCGAATTTTGTACCAGCATAGAGGACACTATTTCGTATATATGTGCTAAATTTCGTCGAAATCTGGCAATTAACGTCAAAGTTATAGCAGTTCAAACTTGGTAATTTCGCGCGAATTTACTGCTTCTAAAGCCATGCAAATCAGAGGCAGACGTCATAATTACCCGGAATAATTGACATTCGCGTGAAATATTAAAGTCGCATTTATGAAGAATCTATTTATCTGCAGCTCTTTTTAAGGTTTTGTGAAAAACACTTATGTGAAATCTAATCTTCGAGAGATGTCCCATTCCGTTATCTGCTCAAATAAATTTACTAATAGTATATTATCAACTTTTAGAAATTGACTAGAAAACTCCCCTTAAGTTCATCCTAGGTGTACTAACTTTTGCACCGACATAGAGGACAGTCTCGTGCATACACATGCCAAGTTTCATGAAAATCCAACTATTAGTGTCAAAGTTACAGAAGTTCAAACTTACCAATTTCGTGCTTATTAACAGCATCCTAAGCCATACAGATAAGATGCTGACATCATAATTAACGAGAATAATTGAAATTCCAGTGAAATATTAAAATTCCATTCAAGAAGAATCTAATTCTCCTTTGTTGGCATTTGCTCAGAGTGTGAAGCATATGAGGTTGACCGTTATCAACACAGGGCTTTCCATGAAATAATTTATTTAAATCGCTTTCTACAAAATAGAGGGCAATGGAATTTTTAGCTATATTACACGGAGCTGTCATGCACTCGTCTCTCCTCACATCTTTTTCTTTTTCTTCAGCCTTCAATTCACAAGCGGGGTCGGCTCGTGGTGATCGGTGTCGTCATTTTATTTTATTAAATACCTGATCAGGATGTAATCTCGAGACATTTAAATCCCCATCCAGCCTATGAAGCCACCATTGTTTTGGCCGGCTTTTTGGTTGCTTATCATTGCTTTCGATGTTCTGACCAATACTGGTTGTTGAATTCCCGTTAGCGTGAATTACGTGACCACACCATCGAAAATGCCTCTCTTGCAGTTTTTCCACGATCGGTGCAAACCCATATCGATCGCGGATATTCTCATTTCAGACGTAATCAAAACGTGCCACGCCACCAGTGCAATACAACATCTTCGTCCCCATTACCGCAAGACATCGTTCATTGTCTTTTATAGTCGGCCAACACTCAGAACTATAGAGAGCGGCAGACGGACGACATTGCAGTAAATTTTAGATTTGGGACGTGCGCTGATACGTCGATCACAAAGAACACCAGTTGGGGAATGCCACTTCATCCAGATTGCATTAATGCGTGAAATAATTGCATTACGCAGTTCCCCATTGGCTGACAGCATTGACTCGGGATATTTAAATCACTGAGTTCTGGCAATGGGAGTAACCTGCAATTCGAGATATTTAAATCGCTCAGTTCTGGCAATAGCAGTAACCTGCCCAGAACTGAGCGATTTCAATATCTCGGGTCAATGCTGTAAGTCAATGGAGAATTGCGTTATGCTCCTCACATAGGGAAACACAAAACCTTTTATACCTGAAGCGTTAAGCTTCCGGTTTTCCGACTTGTTTATTTTGAATTCAAAATAACAAACATTTATATCGAAAAAAAATCGCCATCATTCGTGCGGAAAATGAAAACCGACATTAAACTTCCAACTTCTTGAGAAATGTGAAATCTGAATCAGAAAATATAATATGTAGATATATGTAATATAGATTTCCGTCCATAGATATGTATTTAAGTAGCACTTACCCATAATTATATTAATAACAGTTGCAGAGAAATTAAAATAAGCAAGTACTATGATAAATACAAGAACATTTAAATTTGCTGGTTTGGGCCACTTCCCTGGGAATACAGGCGGGTTTGCCAATTTCAGTTTTTAAGGCTTTGTGTGTGTGGCGCAGCGGGGTTAACAACATTCGAAATTTATTTCGAATGTTGTTAATTCGATTGACAGTTGCCACCATCGGTGTTCCGTGGCGGATTTGGTCACGAAAAAATAATGGAAATTAGGAAATGAAGATTGACAAGAACAAATGATAAAAAGTTGTGAAGTTTATATTAATAAAATTAGTTAAATTTATTTCTACGTTTATTTTAAAATAACCACCGTGACTTCAAAAGGTTCAGTTATCTTGAGAGTAAAATTTGACGATATTGGAAGACATTTTTACGAAGCAGTTTAGGCTCAGTATTTCTCGACCAGTAGTCTTCATCCAGTAAATCGTCAAGAGACTTTCTTTGCTAGCGTGCAGGGTCAGTGACTTAAATGCCCAAAACGGATTACATAAAAGCGGATAAATAAGAAGCCCCCATGCGGTAGTGCCCTCAATCATTGAGTGATAATAGTCCCTACTACAGGCTCTGAATCGAAAGAATGTGACGAACAAGTCATATCAAGACTAAATGTGAAACAAAAGCTTATTAAGATCGGTTCAATGTCTGTCTATCCGTTTGTCTGTCACACCCGATTTACTCGGAAACGCCTTAACCGATTGTTACGAAACTTCGCGAAAACATGTTTTCTGTGTGTCCCTTTAAATGCAGTGAATGGCGCCATTTTGTGTCGAATTTTAAGAGGTGCTCCCCAGACATGCGAAAGAAGGGTGTAATTTTTTTAGAGAACATACTCATGTGGGGCATCAAATGAAAGAGCTCAATTAGTACTTTCCGAAACTGATCTTATTTTTGTTTCCGGGTGAAACATAGGGGAGATAGAACACAAAATGTAGGCCCCAAAAAGTGAAAAAAGTCTCGTTCTCAGGACCACCCGAAAATCTGGAAAAAATCACAGTGATGCAACTATATGAAATCTAGGCCTCAAAATACATCCCGTTCCGATATTTGTATTTTAACATGTTTTAACGTGATCTTCATATAAAGTGAACTTATATGAACGGCGAGGTCGATGGGGACATTTTTCCTTGTTTGGCTTTTTTAGTTACTTGCATTTCAGTGTCAATTACCCGAGGTAGACATGTATGTGTATATGTATGTGCTAATAAAACTTGCGGGTAGTAACCAATATAATAGACGTGTGTACCTGATTGCCAGCGATTTATAATTTACGTACATAACATATATACAATATATACTTTTCTGCATGGAGTAAAGTGGAAATGCGTGAAGACAGTGTTCATTTATTTGCAAACAGTATTTGTGCTGTTGATTTGTATGTACATATGTGTATCTTGGCGTTTGGCAAAATACGATGGAGTATTTTGTATTCTTTATGTACGAATGGAATATCGCGCACAATACCCTTCTTTAGATATTGTGTAATGATAAGAGTGGAGATAGGAGATCAAGTCGATCATCCTGAGTGGCCGATAACGACCTAGAGGGCAGAGCTATCTCAAAAAGCTAAACAAATTGGCAAAATTGACCGTGAAGGTCTGCCCACAAAGATTGAAGCTCTATCAAAGCTCTCGGTCGACACGTTCTTGCACGCCTCTGTGCTAGCCAGGCTCGGGAATGTGGGGGGATCCTTTGAGCGCTTTGACCCCTCACGCTTCATTACTTAAAACAACGTGCCTTTTCCGATGCGTGGGTCCGCACCGGATTTTAAATTCGATTTTAAGTAGGATTTCGCGACGGCCTATCGAATGAAAACCAGAACGCGAGCTAAATTGGAAAATAAAAAAAAACAAAAAACCGGCTCGACCGCGCGCGTGGAGCCGTAAGTCTCCGGAACCGAGTGCCGCGATCAAGGAGGGGAAGATCCACGACGGATCACCGTCTCGATTGCCGTCTCTTCCGCCTCAGATCTTGTACGAGGCGCGGCCTGTGAGGTTCCCGCCCTTCCTCGACATCCTCCGGCCAGTTATTCGATTAGAGGATGTCCCTTTCATATAGGAATTCCGCGGGAGTAAGGAGGAACTAAGGGGAGGAAGTCCTCAAACTACTTCAGATTATTATATCATTATTTACTTGTTCAGCTTCAATACATAGTAAGACAAAAATTAAAATAAAAATAACTAAAATGTAACACTTAAAAGAAAAGAATCAAATAAAATAAAAATCATAAAATAAAAATTATAAAAAGAAATAGAAGAAGAAAAGAAAATAAACGAATAACTTACTCTGATGTCACTCCGAGCTCGGATTGATGCTTCTATAATAGTATCTATATTTTTTTATAAAATTCAAAATATTAATAATAACACAATATATAGTCCTTAGAAAAGAACTAGCGTTAATTCACTTCCTCTCTATAATTTCGTAATTCACCTTTTATGTGTTTTTCTTTTTTTGTTTATACACAGCGCGGGAATTCCGACACTTTACTTCGGCAGCTAAATATTAACTTAATCATCCGACACACTTTAGATTATTCTATCATTATTTACTTGTTCAGCTTCAATACATAGTAAGACAAAAATTAAAATAAAAATAACTAAAATGTAACACTTAAAAGAAAAGAATCAAATAAAATAAAAATTATAAAAAGAAATAGAAGAAGAAAAGAAAATAAACGAATAACTTACTCTGATGTCACTCCGAGCTCGGATTGATGCTTCTATAATAGTATCTATATTTTTTTATAAAATTCAAAATATTAATAATAACACAATATATAGTCCTTAGAAAAGAACTAGCGTTAATTCACTTCCTCTCTATAATTTCGTAATTCACCTTTTATGTGTTTTTCTTTTTTTGTTTATACACAGCGCGGGAATTCCGACACTTTACTTCGGCAGCTAAATATTAACTTAATCATCCGACACTTCAATTATCTGTCTTTTTAATTGTTTCTCTCCTCTTTGCCCTAAATCACTATGCATTTAAGACTTGCCAACGATTGAACAATTTTTAACGATTTGAACTTATCCACGGAATCTTTGTTTACGATGCCCTTGCGTTAGGGCTTAGCACGATATGGTTTTCGTTTTCTTAGGATTCAATTCTTTTCCTTTGCTCGCGAAAAATCTTCACACCTCCGGATCTTCTTCTCTTCTCCCAGACTTTCTCTCCTCTTTCTTTAAATCTCCCTTTATCAAAATGGAATTCCGTTCCTCTTCCTCGATTCTCTAGCCAAAACCCGCTGCTTCTTTTTCCTCTGTCTTCCACTCAACCTCCAAAACCAATCTCCCCTTTTATCAAACTCAATTCCGTTCCTCCTCCTCGATTCTCTAGCCCAAAAACTCTTCCACCCAGCAACATTCTCGCTGTGCTTTGTTCGTGCACCGCTTCTATTCCCGCTACATAGCCTTTCTCACTCGGCAATGTTGCGGCAACATGCGCATGCGCCTGCAGATGCGGCAGATCATTCGCCTCCTGTAAAGATCAATTCGCTCGAATGCATTGAATAATGTGTAATCTGCGGCGAACATTAAGGCAATTGCACACTATTAAATGCATTGTTTAAGCAAATTAATTAAGAAAGAGCCGAATGAAATTCCGCTCCCGTCGCGCAGCCGCAGTCACTACAGGGCAGCTGGGTTTTCGAGACCCGCTCGAGGAAAGAAAGCTGAAGACCAGTGAGGGCCTCACTGCTGATAGCGGCTGAGTGTTGGCGCTTACGAGGAAAGGTAGACCGAGATCCAAACCCACATTAGGCCTTGAGGTCCTTCGCGTGAGCGATGCCCAGGTTACGACCCTCCATGTCCTCCAGCTCGTATTGAACCGTTCCGACTCGACCGATGACCTTCGCCTTCACGAACCTCTGATCCAATTTGGCATTAAATCGTTTTGCTGCACTGCTTAAGTTGAAGAGCCGTTTATACACGATATCTCCGACCTGAAATTCACGAGCTCGGGATCGCAAGTTGTAACCCCTTTCCTGTGTCTCTCTTGCCTGGAGGATTCGCCCCTGAACCTCTGCTCTCAGAATAGCAAGTTTATCCTGAGAACAGATCTCGAAGGTCGCATCAGGCAAGGCGTTCAGGCGTCGTAAAAGGGCGTAGGTACTCCCATGGGTGACCATGCTTTGCCCAAAAACGACGTGATAGGGTGATGTCCCTATCGAGACGTGTTTCGCTGAACGCAAGGCACAGTTGATGGATGACAACTTGTTATAGCAATCTCTTTGATCAGGACCGATATAAGCGCGTATAGCAGCCCACAGTGAGCGATTAACTCGCTCCGAGGCGTTTGCCTGCGGGGAGTATAAAGCGGTGTAAATGTGTTGAATGCCATACTGGTTCAGAAGATCGTTGAAAGCCACGGATTTGAACTGTACCCCATTATCAGATATGATCGACTCAGGGATTCCAAACACATGAAAGATTCTCTTCTCCAAGTATTCGGTCAGCACGTTTGCGGTAAACCGTTTAATCGGCTCCACAAATGAAAACTTTGAGAGAGAATCGAGAACGACTATTGCTCCGATATTTCCGGCGCGAGATCTGGGGTATGGGCCGATCAAATCGATATACAAACGTTGAAATACCCGATCGGAGATGAGCGCTTTTCCCATTAGAGGTTGGAGCGTTTGGTTGGGAGCTTTTGACGTCTTGCACGTTTCACAATTGCGGATATAGTCCTTGACCTGTGAAACCATTTTAGGCCAATAAAACCACAACCGCAGTCTACCCAAGGTTTTACCAACCCCCCCATGTGCACTCAAAGGATGATCATGGGCACGGGTGATCACCTCCATCGTCAGCTCCTCCGGAATCCAAAGCTTCCAAGCCTGTTGTTCCTGCATCTCATCTCCTGAAGCATGATTGGTTCGTTTGTATACCAATCCATCGCATACCTGCAGATCAGGGAGTTTGTTGGAATTCTCCCTAATACGCTCTATTAATTGCAAATAGTTCGCAGACCGAAAATGTGGTGAATTAAAATCCACGTCTGCGTTGTTCCCACTTCTCTCCAAAGCATCCACCTCCGCTGGTGAATACATTCGAGATAGAGAATCCGGGACCAGATGTTGTGATCCCTTTCTGTGTTTAATGATGAACGAGAATCCTTGAAGCTTCAATGCCCATCTGGCCAGTCTGCCGTGAAGGTCGGACTGGTTCATCAGCCATTTGAGCGAAGCGTGGTCAGTTACCACTTCGAATGTTGTGCCTTTAATATGCGCTCGGAATTTGCGCACTGCCTCCACCGCTGCCAGACATTCCTGCTCAGTGACAGTGTAGTTTCGCTGAGGCTGTGTAAGCTCCTTCGACATATACGCTATAGGAACTTCATGTCCCTCCTCTGTCTTCTGCATCAGCACCGCTCCTAGACCATGTTGACTTGCGTCACAATGTATGGCGAAAGGCTTGGAGAAGTCGGGGCTGTGCAGAACTGGAGCCGAGGAGAGACTCGTTTTCAGAGTGTCGAAGGCCGAGATAGCTTCCTCAGACCAGCAAAACTGACGCTTCTTCTGAAGCATGTCTGTCAACGGTGCAGTCAGCGAAGCGTAATTTGGCACAAATCGCTGATACCGCCCATACATCCCAAGAAACCGCCGCAGTTGCCTGACGGTTTTCGGCCGCGGAAAATCTTTGATGGCGTGTACCTTGTCGGGATCGGTACAAATCGTCCCGTTACCGATGATGTGCCCCAAGTATCGAACTTCCTTCATGACAAACTTGCTCTTCCAGATGTTCAACGTCAAGCCAGCGCGTCTCATACAGAGAGCCACTTCGCTTAAGAGCAGCAGGTGCTGGTCGAAGGTCTCTGTAATAAGCAGCAAGTCATCTAAATATACAAAGACTTGATGACGTAAGTGAGCAGGGATGACCTTATCCATCAGTCGCTGTATGGTTTGAGGTGCATTGCAGAGCCCAAACGGCATGGTCACAAACTGATAGAGTGGCCGACCTGGGACGGTGAAGGCAGTTTTATCCTTGGACGCCTCATCCAGAGGAATTTGCCAGAACGCATCCTTCAGATCTAGACTCGTAATGAATCTAGCCTTCGGGAGACGATTGAAAATCCCCTCGATGAGAGGTAAAGGATAAGCGTCCTTCACTGTTACACTATTCACTTTACGGGCATCAAGGCAAAGTCGCACTTTACCAGGTTTCACCACAAGGGTAACTGGCGAAGACCAGGCGCTTTGCGATTCTTCGATGACTCCCAAAGCCAGCATCCTATCAATCTCTTCGTAGAGGAGCTTTTCGATGGCGGGAGAGACTGAGAAGTGTCTCTGTTTAATCGGTTTGTTACCGCCGACATCGATGACGTGTGTCGTGAGACTTGTACGTCCTAAGCCCTCCGACTCGAAAGATGGAAAACTGCCAATGACAGCTTCGAGCCTTGCTCGCTGGTGTGTCGTCAACTGGTGTTGATTGACGTTCACAACATTTTCGATAGAACAAACGGAAGGTACAAATAAGTCCTGTGCGAGATCGAACTTGCGCACAAAATCAGCTCCAAGGTAAAGATTTTGCGTTAACGACGGGATAAGGACGACATCGATTCCGTCCGATCACGAAATGTGATGTCAGCTGACACTCTGCCTACTGTCGAGTGGCTAGTCCCGTCAGCTGTCCTGAGATCGATGCGTAATCTCTCCCACTTGTACCGACCGTCGTTAATAATTTTCCGAGCGAAATCCGAAGCTAAGCAACTTACGGTGGCTCCGGTATCAATCAGTCCTGAAACACGCTCACCCAAGACTAAGACATCCGCATACGGGCGAATATCATTATAGGGCCGACTCGTGAGAATGGCAGAGTAGTAAAGACGACGGTTGCGCATTATTCACATCCAATATTGGCGTAAGCGAAGAGTTGAACGCTTCGGTTTTTTCGTCGCCATCTTTGCTACTCCGAAAATCCGTTCTCTGGCCGCTTGATATTGTTGCAGTCTTACGTGCAACGGCCTCAGAACCGAAAGCATCGGTTTCCTTGAAACAATTGGTGGTGGGGTCAAATCCGGGTCTGTCAGAGTTAAGTTATCGGACCGCTTCAACACGGTAACTTTAGGAGTTACTGTGGAAGACGTTGTCGTAACGCCTGCGCAGTCACGTGCGTCCAATGCAGGAACGCCCTGATGACTGGGGCTGGGCTCTGGAACTCGACAATTTGGACATACGGGCTTACGAGTGTTCGGGCGCCCGCAACCGAAACAAAAGACTTTGGGATCTTCCCAACAGTCTTCAAATAAATGTCCAATCTGCCGACAATTCCAGCAGACCAAGTCCAAATCACGATTCTGAATCTCAGACTGAGGATTTCCTGAGATGCTCTTTATGTCAATACCCTCTTCAGATTCAGCAGAATAGCTGTGTAATTGGTGAGAGAGCCTGCTTGAGAGACGCTCCTCTAAAATTTCGCTCTGCTGCACTAAGTTACGTAGCTCGCGAACCGTACTAGCCGGAAAATAGAGCAGTTGCCTCTGAACGTCAGGTCTCAGCCCACGACGTAGCAACTCTACCAATTTGTCTTCCGTTAAGGAATTTTCTAACCTATTGGCTAGCAAACGCACAGCTTTATAGTAACTGTCGAAATCTTCGGATGGACCTTGCATGCGGTCTCGCATCAGTTCAAGGATATCCCAGTCATCTAGAGAATCCTTAAACTCATGGCGAAGAGCCTCACGAAAAGAGGTCCACTCGATTCGTCCGACAGACTGGTGGTAGTCCCAGTACCAATCTGCTGCTCTATCTCTGAAAAGGGTGTGTACATAAGTACACAGCAGGCCAAAATCCCCCTGTAAGGTTGTGTTGGCCAAAGCCTCCACGCGGAACAGGAATTGGTTGATGGGCAAAGTTTTCGATGTGCCATCAAAAACCAAGTCCCAGGATGCCAAAATGGAATAAACACGATCCGCTGATTTTGTATTAAGCGGTGGTGCCTGGCATCCATACGGCGAATCGTCCTCGTCAGAGTCAATAAAGTCATACAAATAGTCGAGTCCGGATCTGTCGTCACGTCGTTGAAAGTTCTCGGATCCGGATCTGTCGTCAAGTCCGTACAAACCAATGTCACGTCTATGGTCATGTATGTAAAAATTGTCTTCATTCTGTCCATAGTCACGTCTGTCTTCAAAATGCACTGCACGAGTTGAAGCAGGCTGATGTTGAGCTGCCTGATGCACTGAGTGCGTGTTCTGGTTCGAGTCTCGAAGCGCAGCAAATTGCTCTCGAACCAATCCTTCAACTCGTGAAGCGTCTGTCGCCCTGGTATCCCGCGTGGAAGGTTCAACCCAACCCACAGGATCTCTCCTCGCCGCCTCATGCCACCGTCAGTCGTCACGGCGTGCTGGCAGGTCAAGCTCAGCTGAGCTCCATTGACCTGGAGGTAGCGTGGAAGGAAGGCGACAAAGGTCGCGAGACCCGTGATCTCGTCTATGTGACATATCGAAAAAAAAAAAATTAAAAAAAAAAAATAAAATTGGAAACCACCAAAAGGAAGTCCAAGAGAAAAAATAAAGAAAAACAAAAGAAGCGAAATTATAAGTTGGAAAACCGAAAAGAAGAAAAACGAAGTATATATAAAAAAGAGTAAAATGATAAAATCAAGCGAAAAGAAAAAAAACCAAGGAAAGAAAAAAAAAATAAGGCAAAGGAAAGTAAATAAAAAAAAAATGAACTACTATAATAATCTAAATCGAACGATAAGAAAAAAAAAAATAATAATTACGAGGACTCCTCTCTCTCCAAATTTTCAACTCCATATTCAACTCCCGCAGAACACTCGGATGACTAAAATGCCATCCCAACCTCATAAATTTTCTCATCTGTGTGCAGAACTTCCACACACAGTGTTTTCCAAGAAGAGACAACAATCGAGTTGCTCTCCGTCGCAGAATATTAGATAAAAAGAACAAGCAAAAAAAAAGGATCGCGAGAATTCAATCTTCCTCGTCTGGAGTCAGAGAACAAAGTGAAGGTGAATCATTGAGGACGGAACGGCACAGCATATAGCCGACTACCTCCGTATTCCATCAAGGATCCATCTCACCCGTCACTTCATCCCTACGAAGAAGAAAGAATATTTAATTTTCTTCAAAATTCCGAAACGAAGAGATAGCCGTTTCACATAAAGGTAGGGAAGGACACTCCTCAGAAGCTCGGACGGCAATACCTTTCAGCTTATAGCCGCAAAGGCCCGTAGATCCAGAGGCTTCTGGGAGGCAATCACCTACGAGACGTTAAGTCTCAAGACAAACACAACAAACGACTAGCTCTTTTGGTATTCTACCAAGGATAGGGCAGGAAACTCTACGTTACAAGGTGGGAATGGAAATTGAGGCTTAGGAACACTTGCTTCCGGGAAAAAAAAAGGCGTGAAACCTAAAACTAGAAATCTGAAGACAAGTGTACGTGGGGCCTAGCCGGGAACAATATTGAGAATCTATTGATTCTCTATCCGACACCACCAAACCAAGTTGTGAGCCGGAATAGGCTATCTTCCACATGATTCAGGAAACCTGTAAATAATAAATTATGCCTGAATCCAGGAAATGTTGGGCCCCACGTTGGGCGCCATTTGTAATGATAAGAGTGGAGATAGGAGATCAAGTCGATCATCCTGAGTGGCCGATAACGACCTAGAGGGCAGAGCTATCTCAAAAAGCTAAACAAATTGGCAAAATTGACCGTGAAGGTCTGCCCACAAAGATTGAAGCTCTATCAAAGCTCTCGGTCGACACGTTCTTGCACGCCTCTGTGCTAGCCAGGCTCGGGAATGTGGGGGGGTCCTTTGAGCGCTTTGATCCCTCACGCTTCATTACTTAAAACAACGTGCCTTTTCCGATGCGTGGGTCCGCACCGGATTTTAAATTCGATTTTAAGTAGGATTTCGCGACGGCCTATCGAATGAAAACCAGAACGTGAGCTAAATTGGAAAATAAAAAAAAAAACTGGCTCGACCGCGCGCGTGGAGCCGTAAGTCTCCGGAACCGAGTGCCGCGATCAAGGAGGGGAAGATCCACGACGGATCACCGTCTCGATTGCCGTCTCTTCCGCCTCAGATCTTGTACGAGGCGCGGCCTGTGAGGTTCCCGCCCTTCCTCGACATCCTCCGGCCAGTTATTCGATTAGAGGATGTCCCTTTCATATAGGAACTCCGCGGGAGTAAGGAGGAACTAAGGGGAGGAAGTCCTCAAACTACTTCAGATTATTCCATCATTATTTACTTGTTCAGCTTCAATACATAGTAAGACAAAAATTAAAATAAAAATAACTAAAATGTAACACTTAAAAGAAAAGAATCAAATAAAATAAAAATCATAAAATAAAAATTATAAAAAGAAATAGAAGAAGAAAAGAAAATAAACGAATAACTTACTCTGATGTCACTCCGAGCTCAGATTGATGCTTCTATAATAGTATCTATATTTTTTTATAAAATTCAAAATATTAATAATAACACAATATATAGTCCTTAGAAAAGAACTAGCGTTAATTCACTTCCTCTCTATAATTTCGTAATTCACCTTTTATGTGTTTTTCTTTTTCTGTTTATACACAGCGCGGGAATTCCGACACTTTACTTCGGCAGCTAAATATTAACTTAATCATCCGACACTTCAATTATCTGTCTTTTTAATTGTTTCTCTCCTCTTTGCCCTAAATCACTATGCATTTAAGACTTGCCAACGATTGAACAATTTTTAACGATTTGAACTTATCCACGGAATCTTTGTTTACGATGCCCTTGCGTTAGGGCTTAGCACGATATGGTTTTCGTTTTCTTAGGATTCAATTCTTTTCCTTTGCTCGCGAAAAATCTTCACACCTCCGGATCTTCTTCTCTTCTCCCAGACTTTCTCTCCTCTTTCTTTAAATCTCCCTTTATCAAAATGGAATTCCGTTCCTCTTCCTCGATTCTCTAGCCAAAACCCGCTGCTTCTTTTTCCTCTGTCTTCCACTCAACCTCCAAAACCAATCTCTCCTTTTATCAAACTCAATTCCGTTCCTCCTCCTCGATTCTCTAGCCCAAAAACTCTTCCACCCAGCAACATTCTCGCTGTGCTTTGTTCGTGCACCGCTTCTATTCCCGCTACATAGCCTTTCTCACTCGGCAATGTTGCGGCAACATGCGCATGCGCCTGCAGATGCGGCAAATCATTCGCCTCCTGTAAGGATCAATTCGCTCGAATGCATTGAATAATGTGTAATCTGCGGCGAACATTAAGGCAATTGCACACTATTAAATGCATTGTTTAAGCAAATTAATTAAGAAAGAGCCGAATGAAATTCCGCTCCCGTCGCGCAGCCGCGGTCACTACAATTGTATATGAACATGTGTGTTAAGAGTACTATTGTTCATAAGCTTACTAAACGACGCCGGTTAAATGTTATGATACCCTTTAAAAGCTTTTTCCCGACCATGCCATTGAAATTGAAAGTCATGACGATTTCCCTTCCAAAAAGCTCCGTAACGTTTTTATATCCTATCGGGCCCTATGATCTGTTTGATTGTAGATTCTTCTTTGATTCTTTTTAGGGAAATTTTCACACTAGAAAACATATGTGGTTACATACAAAGTAATCTTTATTTTCTCCCACAGTTTTCTCCAATTACGAAAGCTCTTTCTTGCTTTCAACATAATCGGAAATCTTCAAAAATATTCTTCTGGTGTTTGATTTTTCTACACATTTCCTCCGTGATGGACAAATTTTTATTTTTATTTTTATGTCGGAATGGACTTCCAGCGTTAGAAAGTAACTACATATGTATTATATATATTATATTAATTAATTAATTTTTCTTCCCATATTAATATCTCCGTTAGAAAAGCCAATTCCGAACGCTCATTTTTTATTTATTAATTAATTAATTATAAAGGTTTAAAAATCGAATTCTCACAAGGCGGGAACGAAAATGCGGTGATTGGGTGACACTTCATATGACGTTACTGGGCAAGTAGTTTAAACCGAGTAGAGTAGTTTGAATCGAACGAGTTAGGTTTCTTCAGTATTTACATTGCCCTTAAGTGTGTAACTTTCTATCACCCCTAGTATCTCATATTCACTTTTTATTAAACGCCGCGATTGCCATTTACCAACAATAGATGATGATAGTTCAAAGCTTTACAATTTTCAACTCACCGTTCACTGCGAATTTTTTGGTTCTATATACGTATAATTTTCCACTGCACGACTTGGGTAAACAAATTGAGCCCGAATGAATTCAACTATTTTCAGAAACTTCTAAATTACCCATATCTCTGAAACATAATATTTGCCGAAACAAATTCAAGCGTAATTACATCGTACATTACTATCACTTCAATTTTGCATTTGCTTGGTAATGTTAACAGAATTTGGTAAAATTTCCATTAAACAGCAAAGCTCTTTTTCTGTTCTATTCTTGATGAATTGCAAAAAAAGGATGCGGCATAACTTGTACTTGCCGAAGGGTAGGGTTATTCTGCCACCTAAGATGCGGCAAATGTTTCGGGGGCAACTATAAAAACAGTGCACCTATTACAGAGAAAGACGAGGAAGAAGTCGAAAGCGCTTAGCTTGCCTAATGAAAAATAAAAAAAAAATATTACTTTTGTTTTATCTGTAAAAAATGGAAATAAGATTTTTCAAAAATATATAATATATAAAAATATCATTATTACAAACAAATGAACAAAATATTTATTTACTTGAATGATCTCCCACGAAAAAGTCAGCCCGTTAATGGTTGATTAATAGTTGAAAAGTACCAATAAATAATAAATCATACAATACATTCCCAAAGGATTTCTGATTGCATCTTGATTGCATCTTTTATACTTGTTCCACGATTTTTGATAACATTTTTTTGGTTTACATAGATGATTTTAAGTTAAAAGGTGTGTAATTGACACAATTTCAGTAACAAAGGGTGGTGTTTGACGGCTGAAAAGTAATATATAATATATAATAAATTATATAATGAATCAAACTTTCATTTGGTTCATATAAATAAATTATTATATTTTTAGCTGTAAATTTTAGTACACACACAAAGGGCATCATCTTCGTCAAACCCTATTGACAAAACAAAGATGGAAACAGCAAGCGAAACCAAAGACAAGGGGACTTAAATAAAATCTAGTAAGGTCTTGTCTTATGAAAAGTTCTAACATAATTCTTCCCGTCCTACAAAGGTTAAAATAAATGAGAATACTTACATACATTCTAGGCTATTATAAAATTCGGGGAATCTATATATCGCCAGAGAGTCTTCGAGTTCATTCAACTTTAATAGTAACAAAGACAAACTCCACTTCTTTTATATTCTGCATCGCCTAAGGCTGGTCGACTTAGGCTTTACCACTTACCACATTTTTCAGCCAGTTAACTCCCACGTTATTTGCCGTCTGATTTTAAATTCTCTGGAAACTTTCGAAATTGTGAATTCAGACAACAGAAACTTTGTCTTTCTTACAAAAACCTGTTTTATTTAAGTGTTTCGTGGTCATGTTTATCAGAATGACTTCCAAACGGCATAATGTGTCTTTATACATATTTATGGAGCTAAACGCATATGACAACTAACAACTAACTATATAACCATGTATACGAAGTGATTATAGATAGTGAAGGTAATTGAACTTTAACTTCAAATAGATTAATGGTTCAGATAGTGTGGTACGTACTTGGATAAATTTTTTTTGCTTTCATGTTTCAGACTTTCCCGAAAGAAAAAGATAAGCAATGCATATTTACACTATTTCATGCAGTTTTCTTAAGATTTGTAACTTCACAACTCTGTTTATCAATAATAATTAACACACAAAAGAATGTACATGCAATTTGAATTTGGTTACCAAATCATGGTTCTCAAAAAAGATTTTCGAGTTGCGTAGATAATCTAACTTAATTTGCATGTAGGAACGGTCATCTTACTCGACTACTTCGATCCTGTCTATATATAATATATTTACATAATGGCATATTTAAGCTTCATTTTTGAAGATTTTCGATCAAACAAATTTCAAGGTAATATCTAACCAGACTGTCTGCACACACAATTTGGTGATAGTATGCAGCTAATGGCATAATTTCTTTCTTTTGAATCCATGTAAAAGGCGGGCATCAGCCTCGATGGTCATTTACCTCCATTGACACGACGCTACTGTGTCAGCGCGAAAGATGATAAAAGGGAGCGTCTTTCCACCTGTTGGCACTTTCGGTCACGCTGCTCTCAGGGCAGAGGTGAGGCAGCGTCTGATGAGTTGCCTCTGCCCTGGACCAAACCGTCAGTCAAATTTTTGATTTTTTCGATTAGAAAATAAGGAAAAAGAATAATAAAAACAGTGAAATACATTTTTGTATATATATATATATTCAATATAAGATCCATGTCTCTGTAGTGTAGGACCTCCGCGTCATTGGCTGAAGTGTTTGCGACAATCGGGATGTAGCAATACATTTTCGCATGGTCGCACACACTTTGCGTTAAAACGCATCATCGCTGTGATGCGGGCCTTTGGATGTTGCCTTCAGCCCATCCTTAGGTTGGTCGCCCCTCGGTCCGGTTGGGCGGCTTCGAAAAGTACTAATCCAGACCTTTCATTTGATACAAAACATGGCTATATTCAGCGAAAAAAAATTTATACATCCCCCCCCCCCTAATTGGGGGACCCCCTTAATCTCAACGTAGAAGGACATCACTCACTGCATGTCTGGGCGTTCACAGTTCCCACCTTTTCACCAAATTTCGAATCAATCGGTATAGCCGTTTCTGAGAAAACGGCGTGTGACAGGCAGACAGACATTTAAATACTTGGTGGTGATGATAGACGGAGCACTTAATTTTAAGCAGAGCAGAGCAGGTTTTAGGCAATACACATAAACTTAGTACGGTTTACAGAAGAATAGCCTTAAGGGTGCCGATTGATATCCTGGCAACCGGAATGATGGACACCAGGTTCATCTCTCCCTTATCTCAGGTGAAAAAAGCTGAAAGAGAGACATCCATAAGCAGATAGCAACAGCGATGGGACCAATCAGAAAAGGTTTCTTGGACTTACAGGCTGATCCCTTCCATCGGGGAGTGGCTGGAGAGAAATCTCACCCAGTTTCTCACCGGCCATGGAGGATATCGTGAATACCTGTACAGGTTTAATTTGGACATCTCACCTAATTGTCCAAACTGCGACGGGGTCCCAGAGCACCCAGCGCACATTTTCTTCCAGTGTCCTAGGTTCGTGGAAGAAAGGAGGAACCTAGAGGAAACTCTAGGTGAAGTGCTATCGCACTTTAAAAAGTTCACGGACCCTCTTCCCGCAGAACCGAACCGAGGAGGGACCAACCCGCCCCCCCCCCCACAGCGATGATGCGTTTTAACACAAAATGTGTGCGACCATGCGAAAATTTATTGCTGCATCCCGATTATCGGAAACACTGTGGTGGTTCTATACTACAGAAACGGACTATAGTACAGTTGCAGGGATCACCGCTTTTTGCATCTCCATGTATAGTGCAGCCCTTAGATCAAGCGTGGGACTACTTCGATATTTGTAGTCTCCAAATCTGCTTCATATCATTCGTCAAGGGGTCGTAGTTTCGGATTTTTTCGTGCTACTACATTGATTATGAACCAAGCTCGTTCTTTCTTCAGAAGCAAAACTAGATCGGGTCTATTGTGATTAACACTGTCGTCGGTAGCAATAGTGCGATCCCACAGTAGTTTGACCCGATCATTTTCCAAGATTCTCTGCTGAGTATACTTATAATAAGGATGGTAGGTTACCACTAAGTTATATTTCAACGTATGGAGGATGGAGTTATGACGATCTCTCGCTGCTGAGTATAGATGATAGCTGTGGAAATAATTCTTGGCTCTAACACCGGAGAGTGCTTCGTCTTCAATGAAAGAAACCACAATTTGGTACACATTTAACACTTTTCATTAACTTTTAAAAAAACCCGATAATTTCATTAACCTACTCCTCTACTGACTCACTCTGTAACTACTCTGCTACTTACTCTGCAACTCCTCTGCTACTCACTCTGCAACTCCTCTTTTAACTCACTCTGCAACTTCTCTGCTACTCCAACTACTAACTCACTCGACTAAGTCAATCGATTTACTCCGTTAACTTCATTGATTTATTCTCAACTACTCCTCTGCAACTCCAACACTACTCACTCCTCTGCAAACTGTCAATTACTCCATTGATTTACTCTCAATTACTCCTCTGCAACTCCAACACTACTCACTCCTCTGCAAATTCTCCATTACTCCGTTGATTTCCACCTCGCTGTGACTTAAGTAGCTTCAGTCGCCAAAACCACTTACAACAGCACGGAACTTGCACAATGGTCCAGGTCAAGTTTTGTTTGTTGCTTCTTAATACAGCAGCAAATACAGTCAGCCGATGGACGATGTCGTCAGAATATACTCAGTTGCAAACATCACCGGTATTATGGTGTAGTTATCAACCTACCAGCAGAGAAACCGTCCAAAATACTAGCGGCGGGCAGAGTGAAGATCTTCTTTTTCTTCAGCCTTTGTCCCGTTCACAAGCGGGGTCGGCTCGTCGTGATGGGTTTCGCCATTTGGCTCTATTGAATGCCTGATCTGGGTGCAATCTCGAGGCTTTCAAATCCCCATCCAGCGTATTAAGCCACCGTTGCTTAGGTCTGCCTTTTGGTCGTTTACCATCGACTTCGATGTTCAGACCAATCTTTGCAAGTGAATTCTCGTTTGCACGAATTGCGTGACCATACCATCGAAGACGCCTCTCTCGCAACTTTTCCACGATTGGTGCAACCCCATAACGATCGCGGAAATCCTCATTTCGGATGTGATCTAAACGTGTGACGCCACTAGTCCAACGTAGCATCTTCGTCTCCATTACCGCGAGACGCCGTTCATTGTCTTTTATGGTCGGCCAACACTCAGAACCATAGAGAGCGACTGGACGGACAACATTGCGGTAAATTTTAGATTTGAGACATTCGTTGATACGCCGATCACAAAGGACACCAGTTGTGGAACGCCACTTCATCCAGGTTGCGTTAATGCGTGAAGCAATTTCATAACGCAGTTCTCCATTGGCTGATATCGTTGACCCGAGGTATTTAAATCGCTCAGTTCTGGGCAGATCACTGCCGCTGACAGTGATTGTGTCTGTTTCATGAGGATCGGTCGTCAAAAATTCAGTTTTGTTTAAATTCAATCTGAGACCATGTTGCATGAGGCGACCATTCCATTTTTGAACAAGTTGCTCGAGATCATTTTTGCTATCAGATGCTAGGAAAACATCATCTGCATAAAGCAGTGTGTAGGGCGCTGGACGTTGGATATCCCGTGTGACGGTGTCCATAACAAGGACAAAGAGGAGTGGTGAGAGGGCACTTCCTTGATGAACTCCAACAGAGACACGAAGCGGTTTTGATACACCCGCCATACTTCGAACTTTACTTTTCGGATCGTGGTAGAGCAATTGAACCCAGCGCACGAGTTCTTCTGGCACGAAGTGTTGTCGTAAAGCATACCAGATGAGTTCGTGTGGTACACGGTCAAACGCTTTTTCTAGATCCAGAAACGCAATGTAAAGAGGGCGATGCTTCTCACGGTGTTTCTCCATGAGTAACCGCGCAGCGTGTATTGCATCAGTAGTTCCGCAGTTCTTGACAAATCCGGCTTGATTCACGGTTATTTCAACGATTTCACGAATACGGTTGTCAAGAATGCGTTCAAAAATCTTCATGTTATGGGAAAGTAACCGGATCGGACGGTAATTTGAACATTCTGCTGGGCTACCTTTCTTTTTAAGGTTTTGTGTGAAACAAAACCTTATTAGAATCGAGACGGTGTCTGTCTGTCCGTCTGTCCGTCTGTCTGTCTGTCTGTCTGTCTGTCTGTCTGTCTGTCTGTCTGTCACACCCGATTTATTCGGAAACGACTGGACCAATTGTCACGAAAATTGGTGAGAGTATGTAATCTGGTGATCCCTTTACATGCAGTAAGTGGCGCCATCTTGTGTTAAGTTTAAGGGGGGGCTCCCCATACATATGAATGGAGGCTGCAAATTTTTTTTTCACAGAATGTAGCCATGTAGGGTATCAAATGAAAGGTCTCAATTAGTACTTTTCGAATCTGGTTCAATATTTGATATTAGATGAAACATAGGGGAGTGAGGGTTGAAAATATGACCCACAAAAAGTGTAACAGGTCTCGTTCTCAGAACCTATCCAACCGAAAAATCTGAAAAAAATCACAGTGGTGCATCTCTGCGAAATCTAGGCCCCAAAATATATCCGGTTCCGATATCTGCACAAATAAAGTTAATAATAGTATATTTCCACATTTTAGAAATTTACCCGGCACCCCCCCTTATGTTCATCCCAGAAATACAAAATTTGGCATGCGTATAACAAAGAATATGGTGCACAACTCGGTCAAGTTTGAAAAAAATCCAACCATTATTAACAAAGTTATAGGGGGTGAAACTTTACAATTTGTTGTGAATTTCGTGCACTCTACAACCTGCATGACGTCATCATCACATATCAATTCGTTAATACCACAACGAAATGAGTTCTTATGAATTGGGTCGCAGAGAATTATTTTGTTTTAGTTTTTTAGTTATTTGTCAGCCAGACATGTGTGTATGTAGGTATATAATAGATGCGTGCTAATGAACTTTGCGGGTAGTGCCTAATTCAAATAGATATAAGAAGTAAATCGGAAATATGGGTACGATCAATTTATTTACGTGCATATATGTGTACATTATTCGGTAATTGGCAGTTTGTTTGTTTAGGGTGAGCGTGATATCTATGGCTGTAATATGTACGTATGTCTCGTAGTTTGGAAAAATATGAAGGATTATGTTGGATTTGTAGCTATATACGGACAGAAAAATGTGCGTTGAAGTTTCTCACATAAGATGAACACAAAACCTTTATACCCGAAGCGCGAGCTTCCGGTATTCCGACTTTTTTCATATTGGAACAGTGGTACTTTCTTGCCAGTCAGATGGTGTTCTTCCTTCCTGAATAACCCGATTAAAGAATTCACTGAGCCACAATGTTGGGTCCCAGCTCTTCGCTTTCCAGAGCTCAGATGCGATGTCGTCAGGTCCTGTTGCTTTCCCCGATTTCATTTGTTTTATTGCCTCCTCGACTTCAGTTGCGCTGACTGGTGGAACTGCTCCAAATGTCGGCAATGATTGTGGAAGTGGAGGATGAGCAAATTCTTTAGTTGAAATCTGCTCGAAGTATTCTCGCCATCTATCTGTTGCGGCTCGACGGTTGATAAGCAAAGTACCGTTCTTGTCATTAACACAACAGAAGTGTTCGATATCCTGTGTGCGTTCATCACGGCTTTTAGCAAGTCGATACAGATCTCTCTCGCCATCCCGAGTGTCCAGTTTATCGTAGAGTTTTTGAAATGGTTCGCTTGGGTGACAGCGACCGCTTTCTTTGCTTCCCGGTTGGCATTTTATCGTCGAGAAATTTGTGGTAGAGGCGTTTCTTTTCACGGACCTTCATTTCAACATCATCATTCCAAAGCCAAGTATCTCGGTTGATGTACCGCTTACCCGGCTTGGTGACCCCGAGGGTTACAGAGGCCGCTTTGTGGATCGGATCTTTCATTTGGTTCCATGATTCTTCCACATTCGTAATGGTTGGCAATCGTATGAGTGAGACCGTTTCTTCGTTCTTCTCACCAAATCGCCACCATTTAATGCGCCGCGGGCCAGTGCGTTCCTCACACCGTTTTATCGGTGGCTTAATTCGCAGGACAGCAATCAACGGCCGATGTTGAGGTGCGATGGTCTCATAGGGAACGACTTTGCAATCAGTGACAGTGGTAAAATGTTGGCGTCTTATGAGAATATAGTCGATTTGCATTTTATTGTTCCCACTATAAAATGTGGGAAGATGAGACAATCGTTTGATGAACCATGTATTCATAAGTACAAGGTCATGGGTGTCCGCAAAATCGATTATACGCTCGCCACCTTCATTGCGCGCTCCGAATCCCTTTCCCCCCTGGCACCTGTTACCGTCTGCCTTTTCACCCACATGACCATTAAGGTCGCCGGCAATGATTATGTAATCGTCAGCAGGCACGTGACAAGTCTTTTCATCGAGAAGTTGCCAGAAGGCATCTTTCTCGGCATCAGGTCGGCCTGTCTGTGGTGCATACGCGGTGAAGATAGTGGGCAGAGTGAAGATAGGCTAGGTCAAATGTCGGCTCAGTAGCGAGTGGACATGAGGAAATGCTTCAGATGCCTCGACTTTGGGCACATAGCCGCAGCATGCACCAGCGCCCACGCAGATGTTATATGCTGGATGGTCTCCTCTTCATAGTTGCATAACTTACACCTGAAGTTGGTGATTGAGGAGTTGTGAAGAATGTACTGGTTATAATTTTTTGTTGGAGCGAAGCATCCTGAATTGAAGTTAGGAATGCTTCGGTCTCATAGAAAAGTACACCATTAGTCAACCATTTGTTGGAGGCTTCGATGTCAATGCCTGACAACAACAAATTTTCAATATGACCTTCGTGAGTGGGTTTCTCTTTCCATATGTTGATCTTCTGTTGGACTGAAGTAACATTCGACATGAGATCCCATTCTCTGCTTTTCAAGTTCAAAGGAGATAATTTATTATCTGCCATGAAGGTAGCCTGATGTATTTAGCTAGAGACTTGTTTCTCAAAGAAAAACTCACGTAGGGAATACACTAGATTGTAGTGCAATGTTTTCAAATCAAGTACCCGCCCTCCTCCCTGATGACGTGGGATAGTGTTCCTCATTTCGGCGGCTCTATTGTGTATGTTGTTGTTTGCAAGAACTACCCTTACCCGTCTATTGACAGATTCTAAATCTGTATTACTCCACTGTATCACACTGTACTTTATATAGAAGGACGGGAATGGCGAAGATGTTGATTGTCATGATTTTATTTTTCCCGTACAGCTCAGTTTTCAGAACCAGATCCAGACGCCGTTCGAATTCCCCCAGCAACTTGCAATATACTAAGGTATTGGTACACGTCGTCCGAATCCATACCCTCAATTCAGATGTTATTTTGGCTGTATCCTTCGTTGACGGTGTGTTTGCCCAGAACCGACATCTCTACTGAACTGGATGGTGATGTCCAGCAAGGGGCAAAGTTGGTTCTCGTCTTACAATGCAATTTGATGTCGCCAGTATACATCAAATGACTGAATGCATATTCCGACAATATGCTATGTTTGACTTGAAACCCGTATCTGCTTTCATGCAAAAGATGGGATAGTGGATTCAAAGCCAAAAAAAAACCACAGTGGGCTTAGAGAGTCGCCTTGGAAAATGCCACACCTGATTGGTATCTCTCCTGATGTTTGTGAGAATACCGATAGCTTCGTGCTGTTCTAAGGAGAAGAACGACATTCTCGCTCGCATGAACGCATAAGGTGTGGGAGCCACGCTGCTTCTAAATTGCAACAGCTTGGTTCGCTCCAAACACTTCTCCAGAAAATGGATGGATTGATAAAACTTGGCTATGGGAAAGACACCCGGAAATCTAACTAAATATGGAGGACGAGAAGAGTAGTTTTTACGTTGTAGGGCTTCGGAAACCCAGAGCCGGCGGTTTTAGGAGTGGATCAACGGGCTGCTGGGCGTCGATATCCAGCGACCGTCGTGCCTTAGTAGTAGGAAACTTGGCTACTTTGGCATCTAATGCTACAAGAGATCTTAGTGGAATATAAATGAGATCTACACCGGATCCTTTTCGAAAAAGCTCAAAACTTGGGAGGTCATCACTGAAGGCAACTTTACCTCTAGGCAGGCAATTGAGATTCGTCGAAGGACTCGGAGAGGAACTTGGAGAGTCTGCGAACTGACATAACTATCGATGCTGTAAAATGCGATCGGGGAAGGCAGAAATTGCAGCAGCGTTTCTTTCATTGGGGGAATGTATAAATGAACTCTGGGAGTTCATTAAAGAAAGGCGTAATAGTCACCAAAATATCAGGGCTCTGATAGAAGGTATTAAGTTGTCCTATATTAGGGCAGTGGAGGAGAAAAACGCCCAACCTCCTTGTTCCAAAGTTACACGGGAGACGCAGGTGACGCCACCTCACCGTAAGATAGTTAAGCCCATGAGTGTTTTATATAGGTACCTGTCGTGGAGACTTAATCCTACGGTCCTCTTCAGACACGGATTGATTTTGTGATCACAATCAGAGCCCCGCTGAGACAAGCAACAACGGTACCAGTCTATACCAAGTGCATGGCTTAGCATTCATACTGGTGGATGCAAGAAGTACCTAAATCTCTACCGAACTAAGGAGTACGGCACCCGTGTTGAAACGCAACACCACGCCGAGGCCCGAAGGTCTCTTCTTGCTTGAGCACAACCCACAACCACCATGAAACTCCCACTAGGGGAGCCAACCGCAAACAACCGAGCTGTACTCACATACAACGGGAGTTCACCCGAAGTATGAGAGTCCAGGGGCTATCCCGGTTCCCATGGTACCAGTGTACCCCTGGTAAGGTTTTGTGACCAATTTGCCACTTTTGATGAGTTTCCGTGCAGACTGGGGTCAGATCGCCCTAAATAGGCCTTTGGAGCATTCGCCTACTGCATCACGGCCGGCAAACCAAAGTGAGTACAGCGTCTCCTGGTGCCACCACTATGGAGGTTCTCCTCGGCCACTTGGTTTTGGTTTGGCCGACAGGGTTGCCACCCCGTCTTCCTCACCGCCACCTCTGAGCACCTCAACGTAAGATAGGTGAGCACGCGGGCAAACGGAGTAGGGATGGCATAAGTGAATCCCTTGGTGTCCAACAAGCGGCCAAGAAGATACGCCGATATCGTTCGGAAAGTCGATCCGGAACTGATAGACCTGGGTGGCAATATGAGTCATATCAGGCGTACGTAAAAGGGGCATCTGTTTCTGGAACTAGAATATAGCGGACTGCTTCCGCGGCCAGGTGGAGGAGGTGCTAGGTTAGCAATCAGACGTGAAAGCTCGGAAGAAACAAATAGTGATCGAGTGCAAAGACCTAGACGAGGTCATATCACCAGAGGATATCTGTGCTGCGCTAAGGGAACAATTGAACCTTAGCGACCTAGAAGACAGTGTCATCCAGAGATGAAGGGGGCACATGGAGGTACTCAGACCGCTATTATTAGCTTGCCAGTGGAATCAGGGATTAAACTGATTACCGCGGGCTCGCTTTCGGTCACTTTGCAGCAGCATGTACTAGCGAGTACGATAAGTCGAGAAGGTGGAGGAAGCGGAGTGAAGAGGCCCACCTTATCAGACTGCACTGGAGATGCACGATGCATGTTGTGCAAAGGGAGAATGAGAGTAGATGACCGGCACGTTGCAGGTGGTGGCAGGTGCCCGGCATATAGGAAGGAGCTGAATCGTAAGGCTAAATAATGTTGGTACAAATCAACCTTAACCATTGCGAGGCAATTCAAGACCATACCGAAATTACGTTAGTGCTACGTGGGTGAAAGACTTATCGGAAGACGGCTTGGTGTTAGACGCTAGCCACAAAATCATTCCTGCGATTTCAACGTGTGGTCTTTAGACTGGGGAAGTCGAGTAACGAATTCCAGGAGCCAAATCCAGCTTGAAACCTTCGCAGAGCTGGACATCGTACTCGCTAACGTTGGATGCGTGCCCACTTTCCGAGGCAGAGGGCTCGGCTCAATCATCGATCTAACCTACCTCAGTACCTCGTTGGCGAGGGGGATGGTCTGACGGTGAGTGAGCACTATGCCCACAGTGACCATCAGACCATCTTTCTCGACATCAGGAACAGGGAAGGCGACAGTCTAGTGAGCATCAAAAGCGGAAAAAACCAAGATAGCTGGGTGGTTCACTGCAGCTTTCGAGGAAGAGACATTCCTGGCCGCTTTAGAAGGAGGTTACGACCCGAAAGGAACGGTGCTGGAAAAAGTAAGCCAGTTACGTCAACGGATAACTGAGGCCTGCGACTCTACAGTGCCGCGACACAAGTTCCATTACAGTAGGAAACCAAACTACTAGTGGGACCAAGAAATCGAGCTATTGAAAGCATCGTGTTTACGAGCGAATAGGCTTAGCTAAAGGACCAGAGGGAAGCCAGAACATCAGCAGGCGGAGAAAGAATAACACGATTTTCGAAGAAGCCTTAAGAATATAGCCTTCGGGAAAGTAAGAGAAATTGCTACAAGTAGTTGTGCCTTGAAGCGAATACGAACCCGTGGGGCCTGAGGATCACCCCAGGTGGCGTGGCTGCGACTCATGTTCAAAATAATCGCAATCCTTTTCCCACAACAAGAAGAAAGCGGACTTCATCCAATGTTTCAACAGGTTGTCGTCGCAATCCCCAGGGAAACCGAGGAGGAACTACAGAAACTATATGTGAGCGAATTGGAGACAATAAGTCTCCGGTATTGGACGGGATTCCGAACAAAGCCCTGAAGTTGGCTGCTAAAATTAGGCCCGCATGTTTCATAAGTGCATTTGAGTCATGCATGTTTGAAGGAGTGTTTCCCGCTCAGTGCAAGAGGTAGAGGTTGGTTCTGCTACCGAGGCCCCAGAAACCACCTGGCGCCCTATCTGTCTTTTAGAGGGTGATATACAACAGGCTGCTTCCGTTCGTCGAGCGAGACGGTGGTCTTTCGGAGCAGCAGTATGGTTTTCGTAGAGCGTGGTTCACGGTTGATGCCATTGCAACGGTCGTGGACCTGGCCCGGGAGACATCGGCCGCTGGTAAGTGCTGCGCGGTGGTGACGCTGGATGTCAGGAATGCTGGGGTTAGATTAAGGGCACCCTAGTTAAATTGGGTGTCCCTGGTTACTTAGCTCGGATAATTGTAAGTTACCTTTCGGAGAGACTTCTTTGGTACGAGACCGAAGGAATATATTGTGCCAGCAGGTGTTCACCAAAACTCCGTACTAGGGCCCCTGTTGTGGACCACAATTTCTGACGGAGTGCTCGGCCTTCCCGTGCCAAGGGAGGCAACATTAATTGGTTTTGCAGAGGACCTGAGAGTAGTAGTAGTAGTTGCGAAACACCACCAGGACGTGGAACTGTATGCAAGTAAAACCATTCATGCTATCAAAGCAAGGCTCCAAATGGTGAAATTAGACCTGGCGGAAGATAAGACGGAGGCGGTCCTTATTAACGGTCGCTAAAAAACAACACTGTCAAAATCCGTGTTGGTAATCACGAGGTCGTTTCAAAATCGGTCATTAAATACGTGGAGGACTATGCTCGTGAAAAGGCAGCAAAGGCTAGTTCATTTCTAGCAAAGATTATACCAAATATTGGAGGGGCGAAATCTAGTCGCCGGCTGCTTATCGCAGGGGTGGTGAAATCCATCCTGCTATTCGCGGCTCCTGTCTAGGCGTACGAACTGAATAATACAGCGAACCAGAGAAGGGCAAGTTAGGCATACCGGCCAATCGCGCTGAGGGTGTGCAGTATATACAGAACAGTATCAGGTGAGGTAGTGTGTGTCATCGCGGAAATGATTCCCTTGGATCTCCTGGCACACCTTCTCTCTCGGAGAAGGACGGTGGGAGGGCCGAACTGACTGCGGGCTTGCTAAAGGCCACTAGGAAGGAGCTGTACAGGAGGTGGCAGCAACGTGGATAATTCCGAAAAGGACCGCCGGACCCATACACTGATCCCGTGTATCAAGAGATGGATCGAGCGCAAGCATACAGAGTTGGACTACCACGTAACGCAGTTTCTTACGGGACACCGTGGAAACAGGAGGTATTTGCATCGCTTCAGATTGGATGAGTCTCCAGACTGTCCCGAATTTTATGTTCCACTGTCCGAGATTCGCGAATGAACGAAGGAGGGTAAACGACGCCCTCAATGCAATTATCAGACCCCATAATTTCGTGGAGGAGATACTGAGGTCCACAGCAAACTGGAGTGCGATAAGCGGAACAGTAACAGCGATACAAGAGAACCTGAAGGAACTGGTTCAAGCTCGGAAACGCGACGGACCCGTGACTTAGTTGCGCTGGTGTAAACCAGGGCCCTCCCTGCGAAGTAATACTTCACGATCGCCCCGAGAATATGGGCGGAGGAGTGGGGATAGTCTTAGTGGGTGAGAATCCCACACATTGCTGCTAGCTGACGCACCAGACTCTTTTTAAGATTTCCACCTCCACTCACAAAAATATATCTATATATATATCGGAATATATTATAGTTCATCGTCCAAAAACGAATCAGAAAGTGAGAGACTGTGAGATCGTCCGCACTCTTTCCCCAGTAGAGGCATGGGCACTATAAGCCTATAACTTCAAAATTATTTCGAATTTCGATTGGAAATTTTCAAAGCTGATGATACAGAATATTACTAACATGTAAGAAAAGAACTAGGTATTGTTCCTTATATGGTTTTTTTATTTTCATCAGTGCTAGTACCTACTTAATTAGTCTGTCTTAGACTACCCCTACTTATACGATAAGGTCCCACTCTACTAATTACTATGAAATTGTTTTTCATTTTTCCCATCCTTCCCATTTTTTGCCCAATTTTATACTACTTGCTGCATACCTCTTTTGCCAAGGTCGTTGTCCAGTTTCCTTCATCCTGATTTAAGCTTACCTACCTCCGTTACGGTATGTCCTCTTCCACCATGTGCCTTGCTACCATTGACTTGGTGTTTCGAGAGTCGTCGCTTTTTCGTTTGGTGGACCCTCTTATGTGTTCCTCGGATCTTGTGGTCACTAGCCTTTTACTCTGCCCAATATACACTTTTTCACATTCTGGGCAGCTGACCTTATAAATTTTCTCATCTCACTGATCTCTTCTCTTTAAAGTTTTGTGTGAAACAAAATCTTGCTAGAATCGATTCGGTGTCTGTATGTCCGTCTGTCCGTTTTTTTTTAAGGAGATGGAAATCTTCAATAGACTCTGGCCTGGGTACGCCAGAGTGTGGGATTTTTACCCACTCACCACCCTGGCTATGAGCAGCTTGCAAGTATGCCGCGGTCCTCCTATGCTCGGTATGATCCTTTCGGGAGCCATACTCGTGGTGGATGCTTTTTTGCAAGTATGCCCTACGTGCTGCTTAAAATTGAGTTTTCCGTCTATCATCACCCCAAGTATTTGATGGTCGGCTTGGAAGTGATGATTCGATTCCCGATTCCAATGCAGGCGTAATTTCTTTTGCGGCGCTTAGTGATGAGGACCGCTTCCGTTTTTTCCTCTGCGAGTGCCAGCCCAGCACTCTCTAAACAAGCCTTAACAACACTGATTGCTTCGCTTAAGTACAACTCAGCATCCTTGAGATGCTTTGCGACCACAATCAGTGCTATATCATCGGCATAACACACCACTGTGGCCTCCTCCGGAACCGGAAGGTTAAGTACATCATTATACATGATGTTCCACAGTAGTGGGCCCAATACAAAGCCCTTTAGGACACCCGCGGAGACAACATACTTTTTACGTCCATCATCGGTATTATACCAGAGTGTCCACTCTTGCAAGTAGCTATCGATAATAGCGGCGACGTAGGTGGAAACACCAATCGTCGCCAGAGACTTTCGTATAAGGTTCCAATTGGCCGAGTTGAATGCATTCCACAGGGTCACCACCACACAATATTTGCTGGTACAACCCCTTCCTTGAATTGCATTTTCGGCCAAGCTAGTAACCATTTTGATGTCATCAGTGGTTGATCTGGTTTTACAAAAACCAACTCCCCACCCCCCTCCTTTGGCTCTCGACGACTGGGAGTAATCTATTATAAATAACCCGCTCCAACATTTTCCCCATAGTGTCTAGAAGACACATGGGTCTATAGTAGAACGGTTTCCCTGTAGGTTTGGCAGCCTTAGGCAACAGCACCAACTTCTTTCGCTTCCACGGTGCTGGAAAGATACCCTCGGATATGCACGTTTCGAAGAGTTCCGTGAACATATCCGGTCTACATTTGAAGGCAAGTTTGAGGGTCTTATTTGGTATGCCGTCAATACCCGGGGCTTTGCTGTCGCCTATTCGACTACAGATCTCCAGCAGCTCGTCCCTGGGGACTGCTGGAATCGGCGTCACATTCAGCGTTCGTTGTAAGCTGTCAGTACCCTCCTCTTGCTGGGGAAATAACCCTTGATTTTTTTTCAACAAGAGTATAGGGCACGTGATCTGCGGAGATGATCGGCCTCTGAATCATCGTGTCATGATTTTATAGGTGCTACCCCACGGATTTATGTCCGCTTCCAAGCAGAGCTCCTTGAAACATTTCCTCTTACTCCGCTGGATGACGAGTTTGAGGTTGTTGTGAGCTTGCCTATAGGCATGCTCCTTTTTGCCCTTCATCGATTCTACCTATTGCCCTCTGACTCGTTTGTCTGGCTCTGTGGCAAATCAATCGAAGTTCACTATTCCACCAGTAATTGGGTCTTCTAGTGGAGAATGAGCGTCTCCTAGGCATCGATGCGTCACATGCTTTAGAGATGCTCTGTGGGACATGGAGACCTCTATCCGTGGAAGTGTCTGCTTTGCTAGGCAACCCTAGCCTCCATCAATGTTTGCTCATCCATCACTTTTGCAGACCATCCTGGTGTTTCTATGGATTTCGGCTTCCGGGGTGCGAGTATCCTGCCTTGTGGCTCCGTTTATAGTTCAAAGGTGATTGCCTGGTGGTCGCTGTACGTGAAGTCTTCGCTAATTTGCCAGGACATGTCACGTGCCAGCGCAAGGCTGACAAAAGTCAGATCTACAATTGAACCAGTTCCCCCTTTCCGATAAGTGTTTACATCATCTTCTTTGGCCAGAACTACATCTAACTGGGCGAATGCTTCTTATAAGCACCGCCCTCTTGCGTTAGTCTCTTTGCTGCCCCACTCGATAGCCCACGCATAAAAGTCACCCGCTATCACCTTTGGACCTCGCCCCTTTGCGTCGTGAACAAAATCGTCTAACAGGTTTTGAAAATCAGGCAGTGTGAGGCTCGGTGGGGCGTAACAGCTATATACGAAACTACCGCTTTTTTTTACCCACACAAAGCCACTAGCCGCCTGACCCATGCTTTGTTGTATGGCTTGACGGCCGCACGCCCATATCGCCGCTCCACCAGTCGAATCTGTGACCCATACACCACCATCAAGATTTCTGTACGGTTCACTAATGATAGCAACCTCCATCGCGAATTCGTAAGTAGTCTTCGCAAGCAAATCTTGTGTGACCCTGCAATGGGGTTTATTTGTATTAACCTCATTTTTTCACTGCAGTTAGCGTCTTCCTAAATTCTTGGCATTTACCACTTCCGGCGATATGCCGGTTATCCCTTCCCTCCTTATCTTCGCACAAAATGCATTTGGGGTCTCTATTGGCAATGTGGCCTTTTTCCCCACACCTTCGAAATCGATCGGACCGATCGATGCCGCTAGCGAAGTGTCCAAACATTAGGCATTTGAAACACCTCTTTAAATAGATCTGTTCCCTTAGCCGGCAAACAATCCATCCAATTCTAACCTTCCTCACGGCCAACAACTTCTGCGCTGACTCCACTGGCAGTCGCATTGTGGCCGTTTGCGTACTTCCATAAGCTTTTCTTAGGCTCACGATAGATTCTTCCCTCAATTCCTCCAACTTGAATCGTCGCTTCAAGGCAGTGCAGTGTATCGAGATCCTTGCAATGTATATAGACCTCATGTTTTTGGGAGCGAACCGCGCCATTCTCCCCAAGTGAGTTTATAACTTGGTTACGAAAGTCATCAGTTTTCCCCACGCAGGATTTTCTCAGCTCAAACATCTTTTTCTTCAGCCTTTGTCCCGTTCACAAGCGGGGTCGGCTCGTCGTGATCGGCTTCGCCATTTGGCTCTATCGAATGCCAGATCTGGGTGCAATCTCGAGGCTTTCAAATCCTCATCCAGCGTATCAAGCCACCGTTGCTTAGGTCTGCCTTTTGGTCGTTTACCATCGACTTCGATGTTCAAACCAATCTTTCCAAGTGAATTCTCGTTTGCACGAATTGCGTGACCATACCATCGAAGACGCCTCTCTCGCAACTTTTCCACGATCGGTGCAACCCCATAACGATCGCGGAAATCCTCATTTCGGATGTGATCTAAACGTGTGACGCCACTAGTCGAACGTAGCATCTTCGTCTCCATTACCGCGAGACGCCGTTCATTGTCTTTTATGGTCGGCCAACACTCAGAACCATAGAGAGCGACTGGACGGACAACATTGCGGTAAATTTTAGATTTGAGACGTTCGTTGATACGTCGATCACAAAGAACACCAGTTGTGGAACGCCACTTCATCCAGGTTGCGTTAATGCGTGAAGCAATTTCATAACGCAGCTCTCCATTGGCTGATAGCGTTGACCCGAGGTATTTAAATCGCTCAGATCTGGGCAGATCACTGCCGCTGACAGTGATTGTGTCTGTTTCATGAGGATCGGTCGTCAAAAATTCAGTTTTGTTTAAATTCAATCTGAGACCGTGTTGCATGAGGCGATCATTCCATTTTTGAACAAGTTGCTCGAGATCATTTTTGCTATCAGATGCTAGGAAAACATCATCTGCATAAAGCAGTGTGTAGGGCGTTGGACGTTGGATATCCCGTGTGACGGTGTCCATAACAAGGACAAAGAGGAGTGGTGAGAGGGCACTTCCTTGATGAACTCTAACAGAGACACGAAGCGGTTTTGATACACCCGCCATACTTCGAACTTTACTTTTCGGATCGTGGTAGAGCAATTGAACCCAGCGCACGAGTTCTTCTGGCACGAAGTGTTGTCGTAAAGCATACCAGATGAGTTCGTGTGGTACACGGTCAAACGCTTTCTCTAGATCCAGAAACGCAATGTAAAGAGGGCGATGCTTCTCACGGTGTTTCTCCATGAGTAACCGCGCAGCGTGTATTGCATCAGTAGTTCCGCAGTTCTTGACAAATCCGGCTTGATTCACGGTTATTTCAACGATTTCGCGAATACGGTTGTCAAGAATGCGTTCAAAAATCTTCATGGTATGGGAAAGTAACCGGATCGGACGGTAATTTGAACATTCTGCTGGACTACCTTTCTTTTCCCATATTGGAACAGTGGTACTTTCTTGCCAGTCAGATGGTGTTCTTCCTTCCTGAATAACCCGGTTAAAGAATTCACTCAGCCACGGTGTTGGGTCCCAGCTCTTCGCTTTCCAGAGCTCAGATGCGATGTCGTCAGGTCCTGTTGCTTTCCCCGATTTCATTTGTTTTATTGCCTCCTCGACTTCAGTTGCGCTGACTGGTGGAACTGCTCCAAATGTCGGCAATGATTGTGGAAGTGGAGGATGAGCGAATTCTTCAGTTGAAATCTGCTCGAAGTATTCTCGCCATCTATCCGTCGCGGCTCGACGATCAGTAAGCAAAGTACCGTTCTTGTCATTAACACAACAGAAGTGTTCGATATCCTGTGTGCGTTCATCACGGCTTTTAGCAAGTCGGTACAGATCTCTCTCGCCATCCCGAGTGTCCAGTTTATCGTAAAGATTTTTGAAATGGTTCGCTTGGGTGACAGCGACCGCTTTCTTTGCTTCCCGGTTGGCATTCTTATAAATTTGCCAATTAGCAGGCATTTTATCGTCGAGAAATTTGTGGTAGAGGCGTTTCTTTTCACGGACCTTCATTTCAACATCATCATTCCAAAGCCAAGTATCTCGATTGATGTATCGCTTACCCGGCTTGGTGACCCCGAGGGTTGCAGAGGCCGCTTTGTGGATCGTGTCTTTCATTTGGTTCCATGATTCTTCCACATTCGTAATGGTTGGCAATCGTATGAGTGAGACCGTTTCTTCGTTCTTCTCACCAAATCGCCACCATTTAATGCGCGGCGGGCCAGTGCGTTCCTCACGCCGTTTTATCGGTGGCTTAATTCGCAGGACAGCAATCAACGGCTGATGTTGAGGTGCGATGGTCTCATAGGGAACGACTTTGCAATCAGTGACAGTGATAAAATGTTGACGTCTTATGAGAATATAGTCGATTTGCGTTTTATTGTTCCGGATTTTGCTGACATTTCCGCCTAGGTCTTTTAGAACGGGATCAGATTTCACCTTCTTCAGTATCTCCGCATATGTTAGATGTCCTCTGCTGGATATTACAATTGTCTCTGGGCGAATTCGCACCTTGGGTTTCTTGTTTCTTTTTTTTTTATTCATGACCTTCCAACAGCTCAACTATTTTAGTCCCAAGCTGCATAAAAGATAGTTCTTCTGGGTCTGGGCTCTATTCTCAGTGGGTCCTGGCCAGATTACTTCTTTTGCTAAGTCCTTCACCATTTTCAATTGCTGAGCTTCCATAAGCTTTCTCTTTTGCCGGCCTTGGTATTGGATTAGATCGAAAATTGATGAGCTTCTCGTGAATGGATTTATTTGCTGCTGCTGGAGTACCTCTTGATCAAATGCGCTGGGTGTCGAAACTGCCTCTTTTGGCTAGCTATCTCCTTTTAGCCCATCATTCTTTGCCTTTACAATTGGTCTTCTTGGCAGAGTTGTGCTTCGTTTGAACGCCTCCTTCTCCAAATCTAAAAGACTTGTAGTATTAGATGCAAGCCATTTTGGTCCACGCACCAGAGATGAGCAAACACTAGCTCATTCACGGTCAGAAAAGAAAAGTCCATGAACACATATTTACACATCAGTAGGCGTGTCCCTATCCGCCACCTGGGGTCGCGACTGATATAAGATCTGGCACACCTCTGTCTGTCTGTCTGTCTGCTACACTCGATTTATTCAGAAACCGCTTGACCGATTGTCACGAAAATTTCTAATAGTGTGTGATCTGTTGTTCCCTTTAGATACAGCAAGTGGGGCCATTTTGTGTTAAGTTTAAAGGGGAATCCCCATACGTATGAATGGAGGGTGCAACATTTTTTTTCATAAAATAAAGGGACATCTGAAATTTCACTCAGGTACTCTCCAAGGCTGAAAAGAAGAAGGCGAAGAGGAACAAAAGACAACAACACGTCACGCCATCAGAAACTAAGGCGGACACGAAGGACGGAGTACCAAAAGAAAAGGTGGGGAGACGAAGGAGGACTAGACGGCCAGCTTCTATTATTACGCCGACGGAAGGCAAGACTTTTGCGGAAGTCCTCAGCGAAATCCATTGACTGTCTCACGGAAAAGAACGAGGTAGAAGAGGCCATCAAATGCCCGGAGGTAACCAATATCCGGATTTGTATCACCTCCGCAAACTCCCAAGGCCAAAAACTCACTGTGGTGGAAGTTGCCGAGCAATATGCGAGGAAGCTTCTAAACAGCGGGAAAATAAGAATTGGTTGGGTAGTGTGTAGGATACGAACTCAGGCCGCCCCAACCAAATGTTACAGATGTTTGGATTATGGGCACACATCTGCAAACTGTCGGGGACCTGACAGAAGGGCAACATGCCGTAAATGCGGTCAGGCAGGCCATAAAGCCAACACCTACAATGAAAAGGAAAGCTGCGTCCTATGCAGGGACCGTGGAGCGACTGATGAGAGCGTTGCGCACACTGCGGGATCGGGGCGGTATCCAGTTTTCAGAGCAGAACTGGAAAGAGCTAGGACACGGTCAACATGATTCGCATCCTACAAATCAATATGCACCGGAGTGCAAGTTACTAGCACAGTTCGCTGCGTAGACCAAAGCTGACTTAGTACTCATCAGTGAACAGTACCGAAACAAGAGCCCAGTTTCATGGCACCCAGACATATCAGGTACCGCTGCCATCTGGGTTCGGGACGGCACCCTCCTTAGGGTTCTTGCCCAAGGCTAAGGGGACGGCTTTGTCTGGATTCGGTGTTCATAGATAACGTCTATTTTACGCCGAATGAGACGATGCCGGACTTCCGTCGGAGGCTTGATGCTTTGGAGGACGCTATCTTAAGCACGGATGGGCGGATCCTGGTCGGGGGTGACTTCAATGCTAGGGCACTTGAATGGGGCATTCCTCACATAGATTCCAGAGGGAAACGAATTCTGGAAATGGCGGCGAGAACAGGACTGGTAGTTCTAAACACCGGATTCACCCCAATCGTTCCGGCGCCCGGGCTGCGAAGGAAGCATTCCAGACGCAACCTTCGCGAGAGAAGTTTGTCGAAACTCTGGGAACAGGTGGGGCCACGCTGGAGAGTACTCCTAGGAGCGGTGGCGCCGCAGCTGACAATTCCGTAAATTCAGTTATGAACCTGATAACGACGGTCTGCGGAGCCTCCATGCCCAGGAAGACATCGAGGCGCGGAAAACCTTCCGTGTATTGGCGGATAGTGGAAATCGCAAAGCTCCGGAAGGAGTGTCACAGGCTCCGCCGCTTAACACAACGTCTAGGCGACCGGGAGGAGGCATGTACCAAAATACAAAGCTCGCTGCTGGCAAGATCTGGTCGACGAGGTGAACGGGGATCCGTGGGGACTCGGTTACAAACTGGTAACCCGAATAATCGGGCTCTCCGGAAACCCTGTTCACTTAAGGTCGAGCAGACGGATCGCATTGTAAGAGCACTCCTCCCTGCGCACCCTATATGGGATGGTGACGTCGACGCGGAGAGTGTAGAGGACTGTCCACTTTTCTCTATAAAAGAGTTGGAACAGGCAGTCCTCTCTATGAAAAACAAGAAGGCGCCAGGACCCGATGGTATTCCAGCAGAGGTATACAAACTGGTATTCCACCACCGGCCGGACCTACTGCTCGGCGCATTCAGCGCTTGCCTGAAAGAGGGCATTTTCCCTGCTCATTGGAAGGTTGCGAGGCTTGCGCTGATCCATAAAGGGAAAGGCGACCTCGAGTTGCCGCCTTCATACCGCCCACTATGTATGCTCGACACTACTGGGAAAGTGCTCGAAAAGCTCATGAGAAGGAGACTCGCTGAAGCGATATGCGCTGCCGGAGATTTATCTCCCCGGCAGTTTGGTTTTAGAGAAGGGAGATCGACAATTGATACTGTTATGCAAGTCGTGGACGCCGTTCAACGAGCAGAGTCAAATGGCCGCCGAACTCGACGAGTGGTGCTCCTCGTAACACTTGACGTCAGAAACGCCTTCAATTCCGTAAGATGGAAAGACATTCTAGGCACACTAGACAATACCCTCAACGTGCCGAATTATCTCTTACGGATTTTGAGGAACTATCTGAGGAACCGCTCCCTGCTCTATGAAACACTAGAGGGTCAAAGGAGAATGGAGGTCACGTCGGGGGTAGCACAGGGATCCATTCTAGGGCCGGACCGCTGGAACGCTTCCTATGATGGTCTGCTCTCGACATGCCGGAAAAGTCAGGCCTGGTCGGCTATGCAGATGATGTCGCAGCGTTTGTTGCTGGACGCACTTTCGAACAGGCGCAAAGCAGACTCGGCACATTGATGCGACGGATAAGCGAATGGATGGCTACTCATGGCTTCAACCTTGCACTGGAAAAAATCGAAGTAGTCATCCTGACTAAAAAGAGAATTCCGGCCCTGCATATCCCATATCGTTCGGCAAGGCGATAATCGAGTCAAAATCAGCGATAAAGTACCTCGGGTTGATTCTTGACTCAAAGATGAGCTTTTCTGAGCAAATCAAAGCAGCAGCAAACAAGGCTGCGGGTGGAGTTTCGGCGTTAAGTAGGCTAATGGCAAACATTGGGGGTCCTACGTCTAGCAGGCGACGTCTCCTGATGAGTTCAACGCAGTCTGTCCTGCTCTACGGCGCGGAGGTATGGGCTGGCGCTCTTAACAAGGAGGTATATCGTAAACGCCTCGCGGAAGTACAGAGACGGGGAGCTTTATGGGTGGCGTCTGCGTACCGCACTGTCTCTGAACCGGCGGTGATGGTGATCGCGAGAGTGATACCCGTTGCCCTTCTTGCTAGGGAGCGTCAGGCCATATAAAAGCGCAAGTCAGATGAGCCAAGGAAGGTGGTTGCTCGCGAAGAACGGCAACGCACTCTAGACGAGTGGCAGCTCTCTTGGCAAAATGAAACTAGAAGCAGATGGACTGCCCGGCTCATCGGCAACTTAGGTGCGTGGCTGAATCGGAAACAAGGTGAGATTGACTATTTCATTATCCAATTTTTAAGTGGCCATGGAAGTTTTCAGTTTTACCTGCACAAGATTGGAAAGGCGCCATCTCCGGATTGTGTGTTTTGCAATGGAGTTGTGGACGATGCCCACCACACTTTTTTTTCTTGTGGAAGGTGGGATGGGGTTCGTTAGCAGCTCTATTTAAACACAGGGGATCTCTCTCCAGACAACATTGTCGAAGAGATGTTGAGGACTGCTGACAGGTGGAACCGTGTTGCCCATTACGTTCGGGCCCTTCTCCTTGCTAAGAAGATAGAACTCGACCGGTGGAGGAGCCGGATTGTAGGGGGTTCCTTGAACTGACAGTTCCCTTCCTCCCCTCCCCTCCCGTTAGTGAAAGGAATTCCCTAATTTGAAGGCTCCCCAAGGCGGGAGAGTTTGGGGACTAGCCCGAAGTAATGTGACAAACGGTTCCAGGCTAGCTCTCTGACGATGGGGAGGTGTTTAGTTGGTAGTCCAACGACGTACCAAATCGGGAGTCCAACACTGTGTGCGTAAATGCATTCACCTACCCCACCCCAAAAAAAAAACTACATATGTACATATATATGCTTTTGTGCACGAAGTATTATAAATCGGAAATATGGGTACGATCAATTTATATACGTGCATATATATGTAGGTTACGTATCAGGTTCGTTATCCTAATGTTTCTACCTTCAACAATCGATAGTGAGACCCACTTGTTCAAAACATTCCCACATTAATTATCTATTCCTTGTTTATAATTCTTAATAATTGCACCAGACGTTGTTTTGCCAGGTGCATCAAGAACATCTTCGGTCCATGGAAAAGTAAACGTTCCCAAGACCAAAGCACAATCTGCAGTGCAACATACATAATAATAACATAATACACAATTGAAAGTAATAAAAGAGCCATGTAACTAGAAATTAAGTTAGTTCTAGTTCTATCTTTTATAAGTTCTAAGATCGGGCTTGTCAAGCTTTTGTTACAATAAAAATATATTTTTTTTAGTATTTGAATTATCCATTATTTATCTGGCGCAGTCGGTAGGATCCTTTGCTAAACGGGCAGGATCGATTAAGAACGAACGTAGTGAGTACGCGAAAAACGGAAAACGTGAACAAGTAATTAATTAATTGAAATACTCCGAGAGGCAAAACTAAGCCTTAATTCCTGCCTCAAATGAAGCCCTGAAACTGGGGTCGAATCTCGGAAATAAAAAAAATATTGTGAACACAGTGTGAGTGCGTTTCTTAGCGAAAGAAAAACATCTTTCTCACTAAAAATCAGTGAATAGTGTTTTCCACCACACCCAAGTAAAACCCATCTCAAAAAGGAGAAATCCAAAATCAGTGATTATATTACAAACCAGTGAAAATTTTATTTGCAAAATAGGCAAAAATTAAATTTACCAAAAACAAGTGAACAGTGCATTAGTGTAGTGCAATCGTGTACCGAAAAATTTCAAAATTCGGGCCCATTAGCACTCTAGCAACATACCGATCTTTTAATTCAGATTCTTACATTACAGTTTCAAACTTCCTCGTAAGGATAGAATCCCATGTTATTGGGGAAACCTCATTAGTAACATCGAAATGGAAGCAGCGTTGATGCAACAATTAGTTGCAGCCCTACAGAACTTGGCAAACCTACAGGGACAACAACAACCTCATATATTCAGGAGTTTAACGGAGTGCGTCAACGATTAACACAATTTATCAACGTCGTCGATAATCATCTAAACTCCATGATTCCAGAATATCGAAGCGAATTATGGACTCATATTTATAATATCAAAATCACCGGAAAAGCAAAGGAACTTCTTCTTCACAACGATCCAAGGACCTGGGAAGCAGCAAGAAGCCTGTTAAAACAACATTTTCGACCATCTTGCAGTCACACGGAAATTTCAAGGAAAATTAGCTTTTTAAAAGTAAGTTCAATTGCTGATTTAAATTTTAAGATAGAAAAACTCATGCAAGACATTAATCGTTTTGCAATATACGAAAACGATATTATAAACACAAAAAATATCTTTTATATTATACTTGTGAATAAAATAAAAGAAGTTGTATCAAGAAATTTGTCACGCGAAATAAAGGACATGTTTGATTTGAACCAAATAAAAGAAATTTTAAACTCCTATGTAGGTTTTGATCAAAATAATATAGAGAGAGAATTTTGGGTACCAGACAAACGACATATGCAACAAAACAGACAAAACCATAAAAAATCCTCAAATTCTAACAATCCTCGAATTCTAATAGTGATCCTAATGGTCATAGTTCTAGCCGTGATCAACAAAGGTCTCATGGTGAAAACTCACATAATAAATGCAATAATAATAATCACCGCAATCGGAATTCGGGTGTCCAACGACAAACCCAAAATATCATAGTTTCCGAAATAATAACTTTTCTCGAAACAAATGGTCGTTTAATTCTTCTGGCCAAACCAGAAATCCTGCTCAGCAACCTGATGCAATGGATGTTGATCAAATCACACATGAAAATCACACGGAGGAAGTTAGAAACGAAGAAGTTCATAATATTGAACCATGAAATATTGTGTGAAACAAAACCTTATTAGAATCGAGACGGTGTCTGCCTGTCCGTCTGTCTGTCTGTCTGTCTGTCTGTCACACCCGATTTATTCGGAAACGGCTAGACCGATCGTCACGAAAATTGGTGAGAGTATGTAATCTGGTGTTCCCTTTACATGCAGTAAGTGGCGCCATCTTGTGTTAAGTTTAAGGGGGGGCTCCCCGTATATGTGAATGGAGGGTGCAAATTTTTTTTTTTTACAGAATGTAGCCATGTAAGGTATCAAATAAAAGGTCTCAATTAGTACTTTTCGTATCTGGTTAAATATTTGATATTAGATGAAACATAGGGGAGTGAGGGTTCAAAATATGACCCCCAAAAAGTGTAACAGGTCTCGTTCTCAGAACCTATCTAACTGAAAAATCTGAAAAAAATCACAGTGATGCATCTCTATGAAATCTAGGCCTCAAAATATATCCGGTTCCGATATCTGCACAAATAAAGTTAATAATAGTATATTTCCACATTTTAGAAATTTACCCGGCACCCCCCTTATGTTCATCCCAGAAGTACAAAATTTACCATGCGTGTAATGAAGAACATAATGCACAGTTTGGTCAAGTTTGAAGAAAATCCAATTATTATTAACAAAGTTATAGGGGTTGAAACTTCACAATTTTTTGTGAATTTCGTGCACTCTATAACCTGCATGACGTCAATCTGACATATCAATTCAATACCACAACGAAATGAGTTCTTATGAATTGGGTCGCAGAGAATTATTTTGTTTTAGTTTTTTAGTTATTTGTCAGCCAGACATGTGTGTATGTAGGTATATAATATATGCGTGCTAATGAGCTTTGCAGGTAGTGCCTAATCCAAATAGATATAAGAAGTAAATCGGAAGCATGGGTACGAATTGCATATATGCATATATGTGTACAGTATTCGGTAATAGGCAATTTGTTTGTTTGTTTAGGGTGAGCGTGATATCTATGGCTGTAATATGTACGTATGTCTCGTAGTTTGGAAAAATATGAAGGATTGGATTGGATTGTTGGATTTGTAGCTATATACGGACAGAAAAATATGCGTTGAAGTTTCTTACATAAGATGAACACAAAACCTTTATACCCGAAGCGCGAGCTTCCGGTATTCCGACTTGTTTGTAAACTAGGCCTCGGAAGAAAAATCATTGCTGACCTCACAATTGACGATGTTAAATACAAAGGATTAATAGATACAAGGACAACAATAAGTATCAATAACTCTAAGTTTGGGAAAAAACCAAAATGAAACTCCAAACAATTAATAAAATATCAACAGAAGTGGTAGAAAGAATTATCACAAGAATACCACGAGAATTTGGGAATGATTCTCACGGTGCTATCAAATGGTACAAACGGGGGTTAACTGATAAACCATACGATTTACTAATCGGCATGGACATATTAATTAAAATTGTAAAAACCATCGATTTCATTAATAATAATTTCATTAATTAATAACTTAACTGAAATCCCAATGTTCTGCTAAGGAAATTTAACAATTTAATGGATATAGATGGTGATCAGCTAACCAATACAGATATGATCACACACGAGATAAGAACAACTACAGACGAACCCATTAACACGAGACTATATCGATTACCACCACGAGGAAGAAGTACGGAGACAAATAAAGGAAATGGAGCGACAGGGTATAATTAGGAAATCTAATAGTAGATATGCCTCCCCAATTGTCGTTTTAGCAAGGAAACTCGACAATTCGGGAAAGCTCAACGAGATAACAGTAGACGATAAATATCCCCTACCGAACATTGACAGTATCCTGGATAAGCTCGGAAGAGCCCAGTACTTTACTTCAATTGATTTGGCTAAGGGATATCATCAAATCAAAATGAATCCAAATGATATACCCAAAACAGCTTTTGTTACGCCCTGCGGTCTATACGAATAATACGTTTAAAGAACGCACCAGCCACTTTCCAAAGGCTGATGAACTGATGAATAATTTTCTCCGTGATTATATCAATAAAATATGAGTCGTCTATCTAGATGACATACTCGTCTTCACAACTAGCCTTCAGGAGCATATTCAATCCTTCCCTTAATTTTCAAAAAAATTTCTGAACATAATCTAAAAATGCAAGTTGATAAATGTTCCTTTTTGAAGAAAAATACAGAATTTTTAGACCATATCCTAACATCCTAAGGTATGAAGCCAAACCTTAGAAAAATCGAGTGTATGCAAAATTACCCCCTTCCCAAAACCGAAAAACAATTAAAGAGTTTTTTTGTGCTACTGGTTATTGCCGCAAGTTTGTAAAAGATTATGCCAAGATAGCCAGTCCAATGACAAAATATCTAAAAAAAGGAAAAAAGATTAATGGAAATCACCCGGAATACATCGAAGCATTTCAACGTAACATTACAAATCACCCCATCCTTAAATTTCCAGATTTTACCAAACCTTTCACACTGTTCGCCGACGCAAGCGACTATGCACTCGGAGCAGTATTAACACAAAGTGGTCAGCCTGTTTGTTACGCTTCTAGATCCCTGAATTATCACGAGAAACCCTATTCTGTAACAGACAAGGAATACAGCAATAGTATGGGCAGTTACATATTTTAGGCCATACCTCTGGGAGAAATAAATTCAAAGTGATAACAGACCCTCTTCCTATTAAATATCTCCACAAAAAATATACCGGAAAGGAATTCAGCCAAAGAAATCAACGCTGGTTGCTTAAGTTGCAAGAGTACCAGTTTGAAGTAGAGTATCTAAAAGGAAAAGAGAATAAAGTGGCTGAATGTAACGTGAATAAGGAGAATGAAAATCATTCCATACATGTTCTGTCTGACAATGCCACCACCAGGAGAATGAAAATCATTCCGTACATGTTCTGTCTGAAAATGCCACCATACATTCTCAGGAAGAAAAACAGTTAGATCATATTGCCATAAAGGAAACAAAAGTTGATAGATATAAAACGCAATTGATACTGAATTACGATGTTGATCGTGAAATAGAAACCCTACATGGTAGAAGAATAATTTACGTAGATATGTCGAGAAACAGAGAGTATTGGATAGATCTCTTGAGGAGATTTGTCACACCAGATGTCATCGGAAGTTGTACTGAAATTTCCAATCATCAGTTCAATATAATACAGAAGGTTTTAATAGAACTCTTTGGAAATCAGAAAAAAATAAAATTCATTAAAGCAATCCGTCGTGCAAAAGAAATTAAAACTTTAGAAGAAATCCACAAGCAAATTTCGCTCTACCATACCCACGAAAGCCTCCATAGTGGTATAGTCGGAACCTACCACAGCCTGAAAAACAAAGTATATTACCCTAAGTTAGCAAAAGAAATAGCTAAAATAATAAATAATTGCAAAACTTGCCTCGAAACCAAGTACGAGCACAGACCAATAAAAATAAAATATGAAATTAGTGCAACACCCACAGAAACAAATCAAATACTTCACAACAAATCACATACTTCTTCTCTAAACAACCATTTCTGACCTTGATAGATAAATTATCGAAAAAGGCATATGTATTTCATTTACCCAATCGTAACTTGACAAAAAAGATTGAAGCTCTAGAGGAACACTTTTCCAAATTCGGAAAACCTCAAAAACTGGTCGCTGAAAATGAGTTCTAAGCAGAAAACTTCAAAGAATTTCTTAGAGAACAAAATGTTGATCTTCATTTAACTAAACCCAACACACACCGGTAAATAGATTTCATTCCACTATTCAGGAAAAACTTGTAGCTATGAGAAAATTGGATTTGACAATAGTTCAAAAACTACACAGAGCTGTCCAAAACTATAACAATAGTTTCCACTCAACTATAAAAATGACACCAGAAGAGGCAATGCTAGCCGACCCGGTAAAATTAAGGGAAAGAATACAAGCATTTAAGGAAAAGATGATTGCCAAACTTGATGAAAGTAGGGAAGAATATAAAGAAATTCGAAATGCCATTCCTGTAAAAAATTATAAACGTAATTACTACAAAAGTGAACCCCGATATAGGCTTAAGGAAATGCAAGGCGAACACACAAGTAACATTAAACGTCCACGAACATTTTCAGATGATGATATCAGTATTTCCCATACGACCCTGCTGGCACTTTCACAATCTGAAGCATCGTTAACAGTGAATCCAATCATAACAACTAATGGTTTTACTACAATAAATATGGGACAAACCAAATTAGTAACCGACACCCAAACTGTAATACATATCATCAATACAACTGAAATTAGACAAACTGATAATCTAATGGAGGAAAGCATGTACAATTTAAACATAATTTCTGATCCATTAGGACAAAAAGAACTAGAAAATATCTACACAAAAATTGCAGCAATAGAACCCACACAGGAACGACAGAAGCGAGGACTATTCAATATCGTTGGAACAGCACAATAATGATTGTTTGGGACATTAGACGACAAGACACTTCAACGAATCCATAACAAATCTTAATAATACAATAGAACAGATAGAAATCCGATAAATCGAGCATTTGAGCAAGTGAGTGAAAAAAGGGGAATTATATTACACCAAACAAAATAAAATCAAATCTTTAAATTAAAAACATTGCAGGATAAATTAAATCAAATAATTGATAACACAGCGCTGATAAAACATGGTCTAATACATCCTAGTATGTTGACGGCAACGGAACTGGAAGAGACTCGACTAGATTTTTATGAACTCAAATATATATATATTCTAAAATACGACAAGGATACCCTGGTTCTAGCCATTAAAGTACCAAATTCTTACCAGTTGATTGATTATAAATTAATTACTGCAATACCTACCGCAGAGAACCTAGAAATTATCATTGACGACCAATACTTTGTTGAAATAAATAAAAGTAAGTACCGTTATACTAACGATTAATTCTATAAAAAGAATCTAAAAGTATTAAGAAACTGTATAGAGGAGAGAAATTGTCACATCCGAGAAAATGATGTAACCGAAGTCAAAGCAATAGACAATACAACACTTATTTATAAAAATGTAAAAAATCAAAAAATTGTAAATGAATGTGATGACAGAGAAACTAGTCTAAATGGCAGTTAATTCATAATAATTATACCATAGAAATTCTAAAGCAACAGTTGGAACAAAAAATCGAAAATTTATGGACAGATTTTACTATGAAGACCATGTAAAATACAATTTCACTAAAAAGCTAAACTTTAAAGATACTTCAATTCAAAACAGCGAATTTAGAAAAAATCTAAGCATTACAATTCCATAAAAATGTAAATTATATTGCTGGTTCAACAATAAATTTCATTTTAGTACTTACAGCAATTTTCACTATATTTTTACTTTTCAAAAAAAATCGAAACCTTAAAGTAACAATAAACACCATAAATGATAAAATTTCAAAATCGAAAAAAATTCAGGAGAATTTTGAATTAAAGGAAAAGGAGGTTACGTATTAGGTTCGTTATCCTAATGTTTCTACCTGCAACAATTCATAGTGAGACCCACTTATTCAAAACATTCCCACACTAACTATCTATTCCTTGTTTATAATTCTTAAGGGGGGCGTCCCGTGTGAAGGCCGTTTTTTTGCCTTTTTTGAAAAATTATTTTGGAGGATTGGATAAAGATAAAACCTGATTTTTTTACCATAAGTTTATTGATATCTCTAGTATATGTGACAAATTTTTCAGCTTAATATCGTAGCTAGTTTTTGGAATACGTGTCAATTTATGCACCCATCTCCAAAAAATGGTGTTTCTTTTCTGCCACGCTGGAGGGCGCTGTATGCATCAGAGGAAAAAAAACTAAACGGCATTTTAATGTGGACAATATTCCACGGACCGCAAACTAGGATAATTAGAAAATATTAAAAGGTAAATTTTTGGTGGGCTTTTAAACTTCATTTTTTGGATTTTGTTGCTTTTTTACGGCTTTTTTTTATGAATAAAAAAAACAACCCATCCGATTGCAATTATCCTAGTTTGCGAACTGTAGAAATATGTATTAAAGAAGTCGTGAAAATTTCAAAGAATTTGGTTGGATAGATTTTGAGCTATGGTGGCAGCCGATTTTCAAGATGCAGTTTCAAGAAAAACGCATTTGAAAATTTAAATGTGATTATCAACAGTAAAATTTTAACTCCCCAATAATCTGCTATACCTGGTCCGTAGAGAGCACCCTCCGGTTCTTCAAAAAAGTCTTCTAAGGCCGATTGTTGTTCTCTGGTTTCAACTCTCGCTCTTTTAGCAAGGTCAGTCGATCGTCGTTCGGGCCGGCAAATTCGCGCTTCATAAAGGCGCTCGGCATAAACCTGACATATGTGACCAATTTGACATCCAATTGTCACTAGAATTTTGAGATTTTGAGACTTCTTCATTGAAAATATTATAATTACAGCCAGAAAAGTGGCTATTTCTACGACCTTGGCCCCAGAATGAAGGTGTTTAGGAGCGAAAGTCCAGGTCAATGCATTTAACGACTCATTGTTATTCCGGGTCTCTGCTCCTAAATATCTGTTCAAGAGATCATCTCGTGGCAAAACTTCTTAGATTGGTTTGATGACTGTTTGAACTTCTTTAGTCAAAGGTGCCTTCTTGTGGTGGAAACAATCCAGTTCTCCTTTAGCTTCCGCTTTGCACCATTTGCACCAACTGTCCTCGCCTGCTGGACCATTTTGATACTGAGGATTTTCGTCTGTAGAATATTTATGGAAGAAAATTGCCCAAATTTCTTGCTTCATTCCTTCTATCGAATTTGCGTGTCGACGAATAGCTAGCCCAAAAAATGTAGTGAGGTCGTTAATAAACTTATCAGTAAGTTTTCCAGCCCCTTTTCCACCAATGCCTTTGTGATTCCTCTTTGCATTTCTAAGCCGCGTTCCCATTCTTTTCTCGACATATCCTACGCATTCCTTTTTTACTACTACGTATATTTTATTATTTGCAGAAATTTGCAGAAATACCGGAGAAAACTCCAGTAAAATCCAATATGCAATATACAAAACTTGTCGCAATAGGAACATCCATGTTCATGCTTGCTAAAAGTTTCTTTGCTGAAGTATATGCGAAGTCCTTTTTCTTCTCTGATAAGTATCGATTCCCATGAAATACTCGTTTTTTAGTACGAGCATGACGTTGAACGTTAAAGCGATCTCCCTTCGTACGATCCATTTAAAAAAATCACTGAACACACAAATAGCACAATACTTACAACAAAATATAACTGAGTATAGCTTGAAAACCTTTCAGCGCTCACTCTAGACTGGATTATCCGTTTTATTCCAAACAGCAAATAAGTTTAGATAATTGATTGGTTTTCCATCTTTTTATATTTATACCTGTGTTCGAATTTATAAGGCTCAGGTAAAAAACCAACAGGTAAACAAGTCCAGAAACCGGAAGCTAGACGCTTCAGGTATGAAAGGTTCTGTGTATTTCTTTTATAAAGGAATTTAGGTATGCATTTGTCCTATTAGCATGTAGCACGTAAAATATACACATATTATGTGAAAATATCCACTTTCAAGTGATGTTGTCATTCATAGTCTTAAATTTGCAGAGGAGCGACAGTTTTGACTTAGTATAACTTGGTTAGTAATAGTGCCATTTTCACCAAATTTGGCAGGATTATGCTCTATGCTGTAGTCTATATTGCTGCAAAATTTTGTGATTCTAGAGGGGGGTTTTCCTGCCAATTACTAAAAATTATAGTAATGTACTATTATTAAGTTTATTTGAACAGGTATTGGTATGGAGGGTATTTCGGAGCCTAGGCACCATACAGTGGCAGCCCCCTGATTTTTTTTCAGATTTTTCGGTTAAGTAGTTTCTGAGAATGGGTTCGTTAAAAAAAATGGTCACTTTCAACCCCCCGCACTCCTCACCTTTTCAACAAATATCAAAACTAAAAACGGCTTCGAAAAGTACTAACCGAGACCTTTAATTTGATACCCCACATGACTATATCTAATGAAAAAAAAATGTACACCCCCCTTTTGCATGTATGGGGACCCCCCCTTAAATTCGACGTAAAAGGATGTAACTCACTATATGCGTGAGCGTTCACAGTTCCCACCTTTCTACCAAATTTGATGCGAATCGCTACAACCGTTTCCGAGAAAAATGCGTGTGACGGACAGTCAGACAACAGTAAACCGATTTTAATAAGGTTTTGTTTTTACACAAAACCTTAAAAGGATTCGATGTTCTTTCTCATCGAGTACTCTATCCGCGGCTGCAAACTCCTTACCTGTTTAACACTGTAATTTCTGAACGACTCGCAATATTGGGAAATCACTTTGCCCACATATTCTCCACTATATATAGATACAATTTATGAAAAAAAAAATCGATTTCTTCAACCCGACACACGGGATGACCTCCTTAATAATTGCACCAAACGTTGTTTTGCTAGGTGCATCAAGAACATCTTCGGTCCATGGGAAAGTAAACATTCCCAAGACCAAAGTACAATCTGCAGTGCAACATACATAATAATAACAACATAAATAATAAACAATTCAAAGTAATAAAAGAGCCATGTAACTAGAAATTAAGTTAGTTCTATAATAGTTCTATGTTCTCTAAGTTCTAAGATCAGTCTTGTCAAGCTTTTGTTCAAATAAAAATATATTTTTGTTAGTATTTGAATTATCCATTATTTATCTTGTACAGTATTCGGAAATAGGCAGTCTGTTTGTTTAGGGTAGGCATAATATCTATGGCTGTAATATATACGTACCTCTTGTAGTTTGGAAAAATATGAAAGAATATGTTGGATGTGTAGCTATATACGGACAAAAAAATATACGCTGAAATTTCTTACATAAGAAAAACACAAAACCTTTATTCCAGAAGCACGAGCTTCCGGTATTCCGACTTGTTTCAATTTGTTTTTGGTTGAACCTTGGTTAGTCCCCAGTTGTCTGTTAGCGTTTTCTTAACGTGTTTCTTATTTTGCTCCTTAACGATGGGAATGTAATGCTCACTCTGATAGGTGGATTATCCTTTTTTAAGGTTTTGTGTGAAACAAAACCTTATTAGAATCGACTCGATGTCTGTCTGCCTGTCTGTCACAGCCGGTTTGTTCGGAAACGGCTGGACCGATTATCACGAAAATTGGTAAGAGTGTGTGATCTGTTGTTCCCTTTACATACAGCAAGTGGCGGCATTTTGTGTTAAGTTTAAGGGGGGCTCCCCATACAGGTGAAAGGATGCTGCAAAATTTTTTTTCATGAAATGTGGCCATGTGGGGTATCAAATTAAGGGGCTTAATTAGTACTTTTCGAAACTGGTTCCATATGTTCAAAATATGACCCCCAAAAAAAGTAACAGGTCTCGTTCTCAACCCAAAATCTGAAAAAAATCACAGTGGTGCATCTCTACGAAATCTAGGCCTCAAAATACATCCGGTTCCGATATCTGCACAAATAAAGCTAATAATAGTATATTTTCATATTTTAGAAATTTACGCGGCAACCCCCCTTATGTTCATCCCAAATATGGCACGGATGTAATGAAGAACATAATGCACAAGTTGGTCAAGTTTGAAGAAAATCAAACTATTGTTAACAAAGTTATAGGGTGTGAAACTGTCATTTTTTGTGAATTTCGTGCACTCTGCAACCTGTCGTCATCGTCGACGTCATCATCACATATCAATTCATCAATACCACATGGAAATTAGTGCTTATGAATGGGGTCAAAGAATTATTTTGTTTTGATTTTTTAGGCACTTGTATATGAATTCAATTACTCAAAACAGAGATGTGTGTATGCAGGTATACAGTATATGTGTGCTAATGAAGTTTACGGGTAGTGTCTAATTCAGATAGAGATATTTGTACATTAAAGCAGCGGTATTTAATATACGTACTATAAGTAAATATGAATTCTTTTGTGCACAAAGTAAGTCGTAAATATGGGTACGATCAATTTATATACGTGCATATATACGTACAGTATTCGGAAATAGGCTGTTTGTTTAGGGTGAGGATAATATCGGTGTCCGGATAGCTGAGTAGTTAGAGCACAAGGCTGTTGTACGGAAGGTCGCGGTTCAAATCTCACTGGTGACAGTGGAATTTGTATCGTGATTTGACGTCGGATACCAGTCGACTCAGTTGTGAATGAGTACCTGAGTCAAATCAGGGTGATAGTCTCGGCGCAAAGCTGACCATATTGTCTCCTACAATATACTGTAGTGTACCGTTACGGTCTTGAATGAAGTGCTCCAACACACTTCAAGGCCTAGATCCAATATGGATTGTTGTGCCAACGATTATTATTATATTATTATATATAATATCTATGGCTGTAATATGTACGTACGTCTTGTATGATAGTTTGGAAAAATATGGAGGAATATGTTGGATTTGTAGCTATGTACGGATAGAAAAATGTCCGTTGAAGTTTCTGACATAAGATGAACACAAAACCTTTATAGCCGAAGCACGAGCCTCCGGTATTCCGACTTGTTTGCTGTTTATAGAGTGTTGTGAGTTGGTCCCTATTCTATGTATTTTTTTATTATGTAGTATTCTGCCTACTTCCTCCATACTATATCCATTTTTCACCGTTCTGTCTTTTATGTTCATTCGCTTCGCTCTTCCGTTAATGGTGTCACTACCAATCTATGTTACTTACTGTGGTAAACCGCCATTTTCTGCTTATATGTGTGTTTTGAGGTCCTCGGTATGGTACGTCGTGTGTGAGTTTTCTTTTTGAATATATCGAACTCGAGTTTATAGTTGTTTCTTATTATTGATAGGTCCATCAGGCACATGCACATACACATGCAAAAGGGGGTGGGAACTTTTTCTTTCATCAAATATAGGCATGTATCAATGCCTCGGCTAGCACTGATCTTAGTTTTGACATTTGTTGGAAAGGTAGGGAGTGCGGGGGTTGAAAGTGATAATTTTTTAACGGGCCCGTTCTCAGAAACTACTTAACCGAAAAATTTGAAAAAAATCAAGAGACTGCCATTGCATGGTGCCTAGGCCCCAAAATGCCCTTCATACCGATACCTGTTCAAATAAAGTTAATAATAGTACATTACTTTAATTTTTAGTAATTGGCAGGAAAAACCCCCTTAAGTTTCTCCTAGAATCACGAAATTTTGCAGCAATGTAGGTTACAGTATATAGCATGATCGTACCAAATTTGTTTAAAATTCGCACTATTACATACTAAAACCTTTCATACCAGAAGCATCTAGCTTGTTGTTCTCTTGTCCAGAATTTCCCCCACAGACACTGAGGACTAAGCTAGGTTCAACCAAAGACAAATTGAAACAAGTCGGGAAAAGGTTTATTCAAACAAACCTCAATCATTGCAGGGTCGCTCAGGATTTACTTGAGCAGACCACGTTCGAATCTAAGATGGAAGTTGCCATCATAAGTGAACCGTATAGAAACCGTCACGGTAGCGCATGGGTCAAGATTCGACGGGTGGAGCGGCGATATGGGCTTTTGGTCGACAGGCCATACAATGTACTGCAAGTCAGGCAGCCAGTGGCTTTGTGTGGGCGAAAATAAGTGGTGTATATGTATACAGCTGCTACGCCCCGCCAAGTTTGACACTGCCTGAATTCGAGCAAATGCTTGATAATCTTGTTCTCAACGCAAGGGGACGAAGTCCAAAGGTGATTGGTGGTGATTTCAATGCTTGGGGCCTAGAGTGGGGTAGCAGAGAATCAAATGCTAGGGGGCGCAGTTTAATAGAAGCTTTCGCGCAGATGGACATGGTTTTGGCTAACGAAGGTGCTGTAAACACCTTCCAGAAAGGGGTGTCAGGCTCAGTTGTAGACCTGACCTTTGTCAGCCCTTCTCTGGCGCGTGGTATGTCCTGGTGCGTCAGCGAACGCTACACCCACAGCGATCACCAGGCAGTTTTCTTTGAGACATGTGTCGAACCTCAGGGCAAAGAGCTATCATGCCCGAAACCGAAAAAGATTTCAGGCTGGTCTGCAAAATCTTTGGATGAACAGAGCTTCTTAGAGGTGTGGTTAGATCAACCTGATAAATCAAGCGCCTCTACGGAAAGAGCCATCCATCTGGCTCAATGCATCGCCAAAGCATGTGACGCGTCCATGCCTAGGACGTGCGCATTCCCCCGTAGAAGACGAACCTACTGGTGGAATGATGAACTGACCGGTCTTCGATCAGCCTGCCATCGAGCCAGAAGAGCGGCTCAGATGCCAGTAGGTAGAGTCGATCAAGGGCAGAAAGAGTGCGCCTATAAGGCAGCCCGCAAAACCCTCAAGCTCGCCATCCAGCGAAGCCAGAGGAAATGCTTTATGAAGCTCTGCTCAGAAGTAGACGTAATCCCCTGGGGGAGAGCTTATGGAATCGTGATGGGACGATTCAGAGGTAGATCACGTGTCCCACCCTCTTCCTGAAAATCATCCTGGGGTGATTCCCCCAGCAAGAGGAGAGCACCGACACATTCCAACCACCTCTGAATGTGACGGAAATCCCGCCAGTCACCAGAGACGAACTGCTAGAGATCTGCGGCAGAATAGGAGACAATAAAGCGCCGGGCCTGCACGGAGTACCGAATAAGGCTCTTAAGCTTGCCGTCAAATCCAGGCCGGACATGTTCGCTGAGTTGTTCAAAGCGTGCATGTCCGAAGGAATATTCCCGGCGGCTTGGAAGCGGCAGAAGTTGGGACTTCTGCCTAAGCCTAATAAACCTCCAGGTGAACCATTGTCATACCGAGCCATATGTCTTTTGGACACTGTGGTGAAAAAGTTTGAGCGGATAATCTATAATAGATTACTCCCGATTGTTGAGAGCCAAGGCGGCCTTTCAGATCGGCAGTATGGGTTCCGAAAAGCCAGATCAACAATTGATGCCATCAAATTGGTTACTGGCTTGGCCGAAGATGCAATCCACGGAAAGGGTAGTACCAGCAAATATTGCGTGGTAGTAACCCTGGGCGTGAAAAATGCATTCAATTCGGCCAATTGGAATCTAATCCGGAAATTCCTAGCGAAGGTTGGTATTCCCGCTTATCTCGCCGGAATTGTCGATAGTTATTTAACTGAAAGGAGACTCTGGTAAGACACTGATGACGGACCGCAGGAGTACGTCGTTTCCGAGGGTGTCCCGCAGGGCTCCGTATTGGGCCCACTTCTGTGGAACATCGTGTACAACTTGTGTACTTAATCTTCCCCTTCCGGAGGAAGCCACAGCGGTGGGTTACGCCGACGACATTGCACTGGTTGTTGTCGCAAAGCATCGCGAAGATGCTGAGTCATAATCAAGCGAGACAATCAGTGCTGTCAAATGCTGGTTAGAGAGCTCTGGTCTGATGCCTGCGCAGGAAAAAACGGAAGCGGTCCTCATCAGTAAGCGCCGGAAGAGAAATTATGCGTGTGTTAGAGTCGGAAATCATATCATCACTTCCAAGCCGGCCATCAAGTACTTGGGGGTGGTGATAGACAGGAAGCTCAGCTATAAGCAACACCTACAGTATGTTTGTGATAAATCATCCAAAGCTAGTATGGCCCTGGCCAGGATGATGCCGAACGTGGGAGGGCCACGGCATACCTCTAGGTTGCTTATAGCCAGGGTGGTGACCTCAATCATGCTCTATGCGACCCCAGTTTGGAGCGAGGCGTTGCGGGTGTCAGTTAGCACTAACAAACTGAATGCAGTCTACAGGAGGACAGCTCTGAGGGTATGCTCTGCCTTCAGGACTGCCTCAGATGATGCAGCATTCGTCATCTCTGGAATGATGGCGATTGACATCTTGGCAGATGAGATGGCGAATATATACCATGCGAAGCCAATCTCTCCCTTATTGCAGACGAAGAAGGCTCAGAGGGAGAGATCCATAAATAGATGGCAAGAGCGGTGGGAACGCACGGGAAAGGGTCCGTGGACTCACAGGCTCATTCCAGTTTCTCACGGGACATGGAGGATATCTCCAATACCTTCACAGGTTTAAATTGGAGACCTCACCCGACTGTCCAAATTGCGATGGAGTCCCAGAGGACCCAGAGCATGTATTCTTCCACTGTCCGAGATTTGTAGAAGAAAGGAGGAACCTAGAGGAGACTCTAGGGGAGGTGATGGTACCAGAAAATCTGGTGCCGAAAATGCTAGCACATCAAGAGAATTGGGACGCGGTCAACTCCATGATCGCATCAATTCAACATAAATTGCGAAAGGCAGAGGAAAGGAGAAAAACGCGGTCACGTGCCCCGCGTATAGAAGAAATGGGATTAAGCTAGAATGAGCTGACTCCGCCCCGTGATGTAATCCCTTATGGTGGTTCCGCGGGGCAGGGAGGGACTCGGGGGTGGTTTTAGTGCGAAAAAATCCCTCACGCTGGTGTGTCCAGACCAGTGTCTTTTGAACATTTCCACTTCCTCAAAAAAAAACAAAAAAAAAAGAAAGACGGACAGACGCACAAACAGACAGACGGACAGACGGGCAAACGGACAGATGAACAAACAGACAGACGGACAAACAGACATACGGACAGACGGACAAACAGACAGACGGACAGACGGACAGACGGACCTGTGAGGAGTGGCCAGATCTCCCATCAGGCGCGACCCCAGCTGGCGGATAGGGGCATACCTATTGATATGTAAATATGTGTTCATGCACTTTTCTTTTCTGACTGTGCATGGGCTAGTGTTTGCTCATCTTTGGTGCGCGGACCAAAATGGCTATGGGAAGGATACCCAGAACGTAAAACCACCATGGAAGACGAGAGAAGGAGGAAACTTACGGTGCAGGGGCTCGGAACCCCAGTACCGGCGGCTTTTGGGAGTGAGCAAGCGGGCTCCCGGCCGTCGATATCCCTCGACCGCAGTGCCTCGGTGGTGCACAACTTGGCCACCTTGGCATATAATGCTACAAGTGATTTGGATCTGGAGAAGGAGGTTTTCAAGCGAAGTACAACCTTACCGAGAACACCAATAACAAGAGCAAACAAAGATGAACTAAAAGCAGCTTTTTGGACAACAAAAACCGTGACAACACCCACCGCACATGTTCAAGATGCTCGACAGCAGGAGGTGCTCCAGGAACAAGGAAGAGATCCATTCAAAAGAAGCTCATCAACTTTGAGATCTCCACCAACGCCAAAGACGATGAAGGATAAAATACAGGCCAAAAGTGAAGGACAATGTAAAAGGAGTAACCCTGCCGGGACTTATAGGGAACAGAGTCCCGATCTGGAGGAATTACCCTTCACCCAGCTTGGGGCAAAAATAGTTGAGCTGTCCGAGTTTATCAAGGACAAGCACAACGTGCATCAAGCCATAAAGAATATGGTGAGGGCTATTAGAGTGCTCTACAATAGATCACAGATGGAGGAAAAGAATAATAAGGACATGCCGAACCCCGCTGTGCCAACAGTATCACAAGCGACCCAAGTGACGCCTAACCGTACTACCATCGAATTCCAGCGAAATAAGCGAGTACGTGAAAAAGAGGGGGGGACCCTGTAAATAATCAGCAGGCGCCTAAGAGAAAAAAAGGCGGACAGGACATCCTGAAAACCAACACCAACAGGCCAGAAGGAGGAAACCGTACAGCAAATCTAGGAAACTCGACCAGCGTTGCGAACCCCAAGACCAGCGAAAACGATGGATGGACTAAAGTTACCAACAAAAAAGCGGAACGAAAAGCAAAAGTGCGAACTCGTCCAGATGTAATTGTTATCTCCAGTAAGGGCAATCTGTCCTACGCGGAGATACTCAAAAAGGTCAAAGCGGATCCCAACCTAAAAGATCTGAGCGGAAATGTAAACCGAATCCGAAGAACCCAGAAAGGGGATCTCATGTTCGAGCTGAAAAGATCCAGCGTGGCAAAACTGATGACTTTCGCACTCAAGTGAAAAACTCACTTGGGGAGAATGCCGCAGTGCGTGCCCAAACACATGAGATCTATATACAATGTAAGGATCTCGATGAAGTAACATCGAAAGAAAAAATTTGTACTGCTCTAAAGGAGCACTTCAAGTTGAAAAAACTCACCGAGGAGTCAGTTGTGGGCTTGCGAAAAGCCTATGGTGGTACTCAAACGGCCACAATACGAGTACCAGCGGAGGCAGCACAGATGTTGTTGGCTGCCGGAAGGGTTCGGATTGGATGGGTTGTCTGCCATTTAAGGAACAAATTTCACTGAAGAGGTGCTTTAAATGCCTCATGTTTGGGCACTTCGCGAAGGCATGCACCAGCAGCATTGATCGATCCGATCGATGCAGAAGGTGTGGGGAGAAAGGTCGTATTGCCAGAGAGTGCAATAGGGACCCCAAATGCCTATTGTGCGAAGTAAAAGAGGGACAGGATAACCGTTATATTGCCCGAAGTGGTAAATGTCCGGAATTTAGGAAGGCGCTCACTGCAATGAGAAAATGAGGTTTATCCAAATAAACCTCAATCATTGCAGGGTCGCTCAGGATTTACTTGAGCAGACCACGTTTGAATCTATGATGGAAGCGAACCGTACAGACACCGTCACGGTGGCATATGGGTCAAAGATTCGACTGGTGGAGCGGCGATATGGGCTTGCGGTCGACAGGCCATACAATGTACTGCAAGTCAAGTAGCCAGTGGCTTCGTGTGGGCGAAAATAAGTGGTGTATATGTATACAGCTGCTACGCCCCGCCAAGTTTGACACTGTCTGAATTCGAGCAAATGCTTGATAATCTTGTTCTCGACGCGAAGGGACGAAGTCCAAAGGTGATTGCTGGTGATTTCAATGCTTGGGCCCTAGAGTGGGGTAGTAGGGACTGGTGGAGCGGCGATATGGGCTTGCGGTCGACAAGCCATACAATGTACTGCAGGTCAGGCAGGCAGTGGCTTCGTGTGGGCGAAAATAAGTGGTGTATATGTATACAGCTGCTACGCCCCGCCAAGTTTGACACTGTCTGAATTCGAGCAAATGCTTGATAATCTTGTTCTCGACGCGAAGGGACGAAGTCCAAAGGTGATTGCTGGTGATTTCAATGCTTGGGCCCTAGAGTGGGGTAGTAGGGAATCAAATGCTAGGGGGCGCAGTTTATTAGAAGCTTTTGCGCAGATGGACATAGTTTTGGCTAACGAAGGTGCTGTAAACACCTTCCAGAAAGGGGGATCAGGCTCGGTTGAAGACCTGACCTTTGTCAGCCCTTCGCTGGCGCGTGGTATGTCCTGGTGCGTCAGCGAACGCTACACCCACAGCGATCACCAGGCAGTTTTCTTTGAGACATGTATCGAACCTCAGGGCAAAGAGCTATCATGCCCGAAACCGAAAAAGATTTCAGGCTGGTCTGCAAAATCTTTGGATGAGCAGAGCTTCTTAGAGGTGTGGTTGGATCAACCTGATATAGGAGGCGCCTCTACGGAAAGAGCCATCCATCTGGCTCAATGCATCGCCAAAGCATGTGACGCGTCCATGTCTAGGAGGTGCGCATTCCCCCGTAGAAGACCAAACTACTGGTGGAATGATGAACTGACCGGCCTTCGATCGGCCTGCCACCGAGCGAGAAGAGCGGCTCAGAGGGCGGTAGGTAGAGTCGATCAAGGGCAGAAAGAGTGCGCCTACAAAGCAGCCCGCAAAACCCTCAAGCTGGCCATCCAGCGAAGCAAGAGGAAATGCTTTAGGGAGCTCTGCTCATAAACGGACGTAAATCCGTGGGGGAGAGCTTATGGAATCGTGATGGGACGATTTAGAGGCCGTTCGTCTCCGCAGATCACGTGCCCCGCCCTCTTGTTGAAAATCATCCAGGGGTTATTCCCCCAGCAAGAGGAGAACACCGACACATTCCAACCACCTCTGAATGTGATGGCAATCTCGCCAGTCACCAGAGACGAGCTCCTGGAGATCTGCGGCAGAATAGGAGACAACAAAGCACCGGGTCTGGACGGAATACCGAATAAGGCCTTTAAGCTTCCCGTCAAATCCAGGCCGGACATGTTTGCTGGGTTGTTCGAAGCGTGCATGTCCGAGGGAATATTTCCAGCGGTATGGAAGCGGCAGAAGTTGGTGCTTCTGCCCAAGCCTGGTAAAGAACCAGGTGAACCATCCTCATACCGACCCATATGTCTTTTGGACACGGTGGGGAAAATGTTAGAGCGGGTAATCTATAATAGATTACTCCCAGTAGTTGAGAGCCAAGGCGGCTTTTCAGATCGGCAGTATGGGTTCCGTAAAGCCAGATCAACCATTGATGCCATCAAATTGGTTACTGGCTTGGCCGAAGATGCAATCCACGGAAAGGGTAGTACCAGCAAATATTGCGTGGTAGTAACCCTGGACGTGAAAAATGCATTCAATTCGGCCAATTGGAATCTAATCCGGAAATCCCTAGCGAAGGTTGGTATTCCCGCCTACCTCGCCGGAATTGTCGATAGTTATTTAACTGAAAGGAGACTCTGGTACGACACTGATGACGGACCGCAGGAGTACGTCGTTTCCGCGGGTGTCCCGCAAGGCTCCGTATTGGGCCCACTACTGTGGAACATCATGTACAACGATGCACTTAATCTTCCTCTTCCGGAAGAAGCCACAGTGGTGGGTTACGCTGACGACATTGCACTGGTTGTTGTCGCAAAGCATCTCGAAGATGCTGAGTTATACTCAAGCGAGGCAATCGGTGCTGTCAAATGCTGGTTGGAGAGCTCTGGTCTGACGTTTGCGGAGGAAAAAACGGAAGCGGTCCTCATCACTAAGCGCCGGAAGAGAAATTACGCCTGTATTAGAGTTGGGAATCATATCATCACTTCCAAGCCGGCCATCAAATACTTGGGGGTGGTGATAGACAGGAAGCTCAGCTATAAGCAACACGTACAGTATATTTGTGATAAATCATCCACTGCCAGTATGGCCCTGGCCAGGATGATGCCGAACGTGGGAGGGCCACGGCATACCTCTAGGTTGCTTATAGCCAGGGTGGTGACCTCAATCATGCTCTATGCGACCCCAGTTTGGAGCGAGGCGTTGCGGATGCCAGTTAATACTAGCAAACTGAATGCAGTCTACAGGAGGACAGCTCTGAGGGTATGCTCTGCCTTCAGGACTGTCTCAGATGATGCAGCATTCGTCATCTCTGGAATGATGCCCATTGACATCTTGGCAGATGAGATGGCGAATATATACCATGCGAAGCCAATTTCTCCCTTATTGCAGACGAAGAAGGCTGAGAGGGAGAGATCCATAAATAGATGGCAAGAGCGGTGGGAACGCTGTCATCAAGGAGTGGTTGGAGAGACGACACGGTGAGATTAATTATAATCTCACCCAGTTTCTCACGGGACATGGAGGATATCTCCAATACCTTCACAGGTTTAAATTGGAGACCTCACTCGACTGTCCAAATTGTGATGGAGTCCCAGAGGACCCAGAGCATGTATTCTTCCACTGTCCGAGATTTGTGGAAGAAAGGAGGAATCTAGAGGAGACTCTAGGAGAGGTGCTGGTACCAGAAAATCTGGTGCCGAAAATGCTAGCACATCAAGAGAATTGGAATGCGGTAAACTCCATGATCATAAATAAACTGCGAAAATCAGAGGAGAGGAGAGAAACGCGGTCACGTGCGCTGCGTATAGAAGAAAGGTGACAAAGCTAGAGTGAGCTGACTCCGCCTCGTGATGTAATACCTTATGGTGGTTCCGCGGGGCAGGGAGGGAGTCGGGGGTGGTTTTAGTGGGTAAAAATCCCACACGCTGGTGTGTCCAGACCAGTGTCTTTTTGAAGATTTCCACCTCCTCAAAAAAAAAAACACAGACTAACGGACTAACGGACAGACGGACAGACCGGCAGACCGACAGATGGACTGACGGACAAAGAGACAGACGGACAAACAGACAGGCGGACAGACGGACAGACGAACAGGCGGACAGACAGACAGACGGACAGACGGACAGACGGACAGACGGACACACGGACAGACGGACAGACGGACAGACGGACAGACGGACAGACGGACAGACAGACAGACGGCCAAACTGATAGACGGACAGACGGACAGGCTGGTCTGCAAAATCTTTGGATGAGCAGAGCTTCTTAGAGGTGTAGTTAGATCAACCTGATATAGCAGGCGCCTCTACGGAAAGAGCTGTCCATCTGGCTCAATGCATCGCCAAAGCATGTGACGCGTCCATGCCTAGGAGGTGCGCATTCCCCCGTAGAAGACCAAACTACTGGTGGAATGATGAACTGACCGGTCTTCAGAGGGCGGTAGGTAGAGTCGATCAAGGGCAGAAAGAGTGCGCCTACAAGGCAGCCCGCAAAACACTCAAACTCGTCATCCAGCGAAGCAAGAGGAAATGCTTTAGGGAGCTCTGCTCAGAGGCGGACATAAATCCGTGGGGGAGAGCTTATGGAATCGTGATGGGACGATTTAGAGGCCGTTCGTCTCCGCAGGTCACGTGCCCCGCCTTCTTGCTGAAGGTCGTCCAGCGGTTATTCCCCCAGCAAGAGAAGAACACCGACACATTCCAACCACCCCTGAATGTGACGGCAATCCCGGCAGTCACCAGAGACGAGCTCCTGGAGATCTGCGGCAGAATAGGAGACAATAAAGCACCGGGTCTGGACGGAGTACCGAATAAGGCCCTTAAGCTTGCCGTGAAATCCAGGCCGGATATGTTCGCTGAGTTGTTCGAAGCGTGCATGTTCGAGGGAATATTTCCACCGGTATGGAAGCGGCAGAAGTTGGTACTTCTACCTAAGCCTGGTAAACCTCCAGGTGAACCATCCTCATATCGACCCATATATCTTTTGGACACAGTGGGGAAAATGCTCGAGCGGGTAATCTATAATGGATTACTCCCAGTAGTTGAGAGCCAAGGCGGCCTTTCAGATCGGCAGTATAGGTTCCGTAAAGCCAGATCAACCATTGATGCCATCAAATTGGTTACTGGCTTGGCCGAAGATGCAATCCACGGAAAGGGTAGTACCAGCAAATATTGCGTGGTAGTAACTCTGGACGTGAAAAATGCATTCAATTCGGCCAATTGGAGTCTAATCTAGAAATCCCTAGCGAAGGTTGGTATTCCCGCCTATCTCGCCGCAATTGTCGATAGTTATTTAACTGAAAGGAGGCTCTGGTACGACACTGATGACGGACCCCAGGAGTACGTTGTTTCCGCGGGTGTCCCGCAGGGCTCCGTATTGGGCCCACTACTGTGGAACATTATGTACAACGATGTACTTAATCTTCCTCTTCCGGAAGAAGCCACAGTGGTGGGTTACGCTGACGACATTGCACTGGTTGTTGTCGCAAAGCATCTCGAAGATGCTGAGATATACTCAAGCGAGGCACTCAGTGCTGTCAAATGCTGGTTAGAGAGCTCCGGTCTGATGCTTGCGGAGGAAAAAACGGAAGCGGTCCTCATCACGAAGCGCCGGAAGAGAAATTATGCCTGTGTTAGAGTCGGGAATCATATCATCACTTCCAAGCCGGCCATCAAATACTTGGGGGTGGTGATGGACAGGGATGGAGTCCCAGAGGACCCAGAGCATGTATTCTTCCACTGTCTGAGATTTGTGGAAGAAAAGAGGTACCTAGAGGAGGCTCTAGGAGAGGCGCTGGTACCAGAAAATCTGGTGCCGAAAATGCTAGGACAGCAAGAGAATTGGGATGCGGTCAACTCCATGATCGCATCTATTCAAGATAAATTGCGAAAGGCAGAGGAAAGGAGAAAAACGCGGTCACGTGCGCCGCGTATAGAAGAAATGGGATTAAGCTAGAGTGAGCTGACTTCGCCCCGTGATGTAATACTTTACGGTGGTTCCGCGGGGCAGGGAGGGAGTCGGGGGTGGTTTTAGTGGGTAAAAATCCCACACGCTGGTGTGTCCAGACCAGTGTCTTTTGAAGATTTCCACCTCCTCAAAAGAAAAAAAAAACAAAAGACGGACAGACGGACAGATCGACAGACCGACAGACGGACCGACGGACAAATAGACAGAGGGACAGGCGGACAGACGGACAAAGAGACAGACGGACAGACGGACGGACGGCAAACAGACAATCGGACAAGCAGACAGACGGACAAACAGACAGACGGACAGAACCCAGACCCAGAAAAACTACCTTTTACGCAGCTTGGGACTAAAATAGTTGAGCTGTCCGAATTCATCAAGGACAAGCACAACGTGCACCAAGCCATTAAGAACATGGTGAGAGACATCAGGGTTGTAAAGCACCCTAGGTCTCAGGAAGAAGTAAGAAAGCCTAAGGAAAAGCCGGAAAAGCGCCCCAACAGTGTCACAGGCGACCCAAGTGACAACAAAGCACAAGGTCATCGATCTTCGATCAAGTAAGCGAGTGCGAGACAAAGAGAGCGAAACTTTGGGGAATCAACAGGCACCAAAAAGGAAAAAACGAGTCTCGACCAGTCCAACAAACCGCACTAAAAGTTCAGAAGAACCCAAAGTGCCCAAAGTAGGAACGTCGGCTATCGAAGCGAAACCGAAAGAAAATAAGAGCAGTGGTTGGACTAAGGTCGTGAACAAGAAAAGAGACAAGAAGCCAAAGATGCGAATTCGTCCGGAGGCAATTGTAATCTCCAGTACGGGACACCTAACGAATGCGGAGATACTGAAGAAGGTGAAATCTGATCCCGACCTAAAAGACCTAGGCGGAAAAGTCAGCAAAATCCGGAGGACCCCCCCCCCCCCTTTCGTAATCAAGTTTTAAACTCACTTGGGGAGAATGTCGCGGTTCATTCCCAAAAACATGAGATCTATATCCAGTGCAAGGATATCGAGGAGGTAACATCCTGAGAAGAGATCTGCACTGCCTTGAAGCAACGATTCAAGTTGGAGGAATTCGGCGAAGGATCTATCGTGAGCCTAAGAAAAGCGTATGGTGGTACTCAAACAGCCACAATGAGACTGCCAGTGGAGTCAGCGCAGAAGTTGTTGGCCGTGGGGAAGGTTCGAATTGGATGGGTTGTTTGCCGGCTAAGGGAACAGATCTCTTTAAAGAGGTGCTTCAAATGCCTAATGTTTGGACACTTCGCGAAGACATGCACTAGCGGCATCGATCGGTCCGATCGATTTCGAAGGTATAGGGAAAAAGGCCATATTGCCAATAGAGACCCCAAATGCATTTTGTGTGAAGAAAAGGAGGGAAGGTATCACCGGCGTATTGCCGGAAGTAGTAAATGCCCAGAATTTAGGAATGCGTTAACTGCAGTGAAAAAATTAAGTTAATACAAATAAACCCCATTGCAGGGTCGCACAAGATTTGCTTGCGCAGACCACTTACGAATCCGCGATGGAGGTTGCTATCATTTGTGATGTTACTGGTCCAATGATAGTTCCCAAAGATCGCATTTGTGCCCCCTCCGATCCTAGCCTCTTTATATTGCCTTCTCTCTATACAGGTTTATGGAAAGTGGGGGCAGCCAAAGTACCGAACTCCAGGCTAGCCAATTTTGGGAGCAGCAATTGACTAAACTCCACAAGATTTAAACACATCCTGTTCAGCTACTACACTACATATTTCTAAATTCATGTTTCCTAATTAATACAAAATTTACATATGCTTAGTAAGCCTGTACTTTTTTAAGTACATATGAATGTAGTGTATGGGACAAAATATTATGCAATTGTGGAAATGACAATAAGTACATAGTAAGCAATGATAATGGGGGTAAGTTTTACAGTATTTTACACATTAGTGAACCGTACATAAATCTTGATGGTGGCGTATGGGACACAGATTCGACTGATGGAGCGGCGATATGGGCGTGCGGTCGTCAAGCCATACAACATAGCATAGGTCAGGCGGCTAGTGGCTTTGTATGGGTAAAAAAAGCGGTATATTCCTATATAGCTGTTCGACCCCGCCGAGCCTTACACTGCCTGAGTTTGAAGACATGTTAGACGATTTTGTTCACGACGCAAAGGGGCGAGGTCCAAAGGTGATAGCGGGTGACTTTTATGCGTGGGCTATCGAGTGGGGCAGCAGAGAGACTAACGTAAGGGGGCGGTGCTTATTAGAAGCATTTGCCCAGTTGGATGTAGTTCTGGCCAACGAAGACGATGTAAACACTTATCGGAAAGGGGGAACTGGTTCAATTGTCTGACTTTTGTCAACCCTGCGCTGGCACGTGACATGTCCTGGCAAGTTAGCGAGGACTTCACGTACAGCGACCACCAGGCAATCACCTTTGAATTAAGGACGGAGCCACAAGGCAGGATACCCGCACCCCGGAAGCCAAAATCCATAAAAACACCAGGATGGAGGTGTGGCTAGGGTTGCCTAGCAAAGCAGACACCTCCGCGAATAGAGCTCTCCATGTGACACAGAGCATCTCTACAGCATGTGACGCGTCGAAGCCTAGGAGATGTTCATTCCCATTAGAAGACTCAATTATTGGTGGAATAGTGAACTTGCCAGCCTTCGATCGATTTGCCACAGAGCCAGACGAATGGCTCAGAGGGCAATAGGTAGGATCGATCAGGGGCAAAAGGAGCATACCTATAGGGAAGCTCGCAAGAACCTCATGCCCGCCATCCAGCGGAGTAAGAGGCAATGTTTTAAGGAGCTCTGTTTGGAAGTGGACATAAATCTGTGGGGTAGCGCCTAAAACCAGAATAACCATTGATGACATCAAATTGGTTACTGGCTTGGCCGAAAATGCAATTCACGGAAAGGGTTGTACCAGCAAATATTGTGTGGTGGTGACCCTGTATATGAGGAATGCATTCAACTCGGCCAATTTGAACCTTATACGAAAGTCTCTGGCGGCGATTGGTGTTCCCACCTACCTCACCGCTATTATAGATACCTATTTGCATGAGCGAACACTCCGGTATAATACCGATGATGGACCCAAAGAGTATGTTGTCTCCGCGGGTGTCCTAAAGGGCTTTGTATTGGGCCCACTACTGTGGAACATCATGTATAATGATGTACTTAACCTTCCGGTTCCGGAGGAGGCCAGAGTGGTGGGTTACGCCGATGATATAGCACTGGTTGTGGTCGCAAAGCATCTCAAGGATGCTGAGTTGTACTTAAACGAAGCAATCAGTGTTGTTAAGGCTTGGTTAGAGAGTGCTGGACTGGCACTCGCGGAGGAAAAAAGGGAGGCGGTCCTCATCACTAAGCGCCGCAAAAGAAATTACGCCTGCATTAGAATCGGGAATCGAATCATCACTTCCAAGCCGACCATTAAATACTTGGGGTGATGATAGACGAAAAACTCAATTTTAAGCAGCACGTAGGGCATACTTGCAAAAAAGCATCCACCACGAGTATGGCTCCCGAAAGGATCATACCGAACATAGGAGGACCGCGGTATACTTGCAAGCTGCTCATAGCCAGGGTGGTGAGTGGGAAAGTTTTGTGTATTTCTTAGTACGTAGCACGTAATATATGCGCTCTAACCACTCAGCTATCCGGACACAGTACACAGTACAATTGTACAAGTAAAGTATACAATAGCAATGCACAATGATCCGTGCACTTGCAACTTATAACACCGACACAATACTTTGTAAACTAGAAGTAATAATTTAGGCAGGTAAGAAATTAGTCCCGTAAGAATTTCAAATTGTATATAAGGCAAAATTCATTCCTTATCCAACTGAGTCCCAGCAGTTTTCTTGGTGCTCAAAAGGAGTATAGCCTTTCAGCTTCTCCAGGATTGGAATAAGGAGGAAAGCTTCTTAGCTTCTCCACCTTCCCCACGGGTCAGGCCAGTGCTACAGCGCTCACGCTACACTGCAAGTCGAGTTAAAGCTATTTAGCTGCTCGCCCCTGATCCCGTGTTTACCACCGCACCTGGGTATAGCTACAGCGCCTCACGCTGCTCTAACCCGTAAATGGGGATCATGCAGTTGCGGCAAGGATTCCATAACAGTGTAATAATTTTGTTAGTAATAGTGCGATTTCCACGAAACGATTATGCTCTATGTTATACGCTATATTGTTACGAAATTTTGTGGTGCTTGCATAAACTTGAGGGGGGTTTTGCAGCCAATTACTAAAAATTTTAGTAATATACTATTATTAACTTTATTTGTACAGATATCAGCATGGAAGATATTTCAGAGCCCAGACACCATATAGGGGCAGCCCCCTGATTTTTTTCAGATTTTTGGGTAGGGTAGTTTCTGAGAATGGCTCGCTTAAAGAATGATCACTTTCAACCCCTTGCACTCCCCACCTTTCTAACATATGGCAAAACTAACACTTTTAGAAATGCAAGGAAGAATCACAAAAGCATTGGTGGAAAAGGGGTTGGAAAACTCACTGATAAGGTTATTAACGACCTCACTATATTTTTTGGGCTAGCTATTCGTCGACACGCAAAGTCGGTAGAAGGAATGAAGCAAGAAATTTGGGCAACTTTCTTCCGTAATGTTTTACAGGCGAAAATCCTCAGCATCAAAATTGTCCAGCAGGCGAGGACAGTTTGTGCAAATGGCGCAAAGCGGAAGCTAAAGAAGAACTGGATAGTTTCCAACACAAGAAGGCACCTTTGACTAAAGAAGTTCAAACAGTCATCAAACCAATCTAAGAAGTTTTGCCACGAGATGATCTCTTGAACAGATATTTAGGAGCAGAGACCCGGAATAACAATGAGTCGTTAAATGCATTGATCTGGACTTTCGCTCCTAAACACGCTCATTCTGGGGCCAAGGATGTAGAAATAATCACTTTTCTGGCTGTAATTATTTTCAATGAAGGATTCAATGGCATTCCCAAAATCCTAGTGACAATGGGATGTCAAGTTGGTCACATATGTCAGGTTTATACCGACCGCCTAAATGAAGCGCGAATTTGGTAGTCCGAACAACGATCGGCTGACCTCTCTAACAGAGCCAGAATTGAAACCAGAGAGCAACAATCGGCCTTACAAGACCTTTTTGAAGAAACGGAGGGTGCTCTCTATGAACCAGGTATAGCAGATTAATGCTGAGTTAAAATTTTACTGTTGATAACGACATTTAAATTTTCAAATGGGTTTTTCTCGAAACTGAATCTTGAAAATCGGCTGCCACCATAGCTCAAAATCTATCCAACCAAATTCTTTGAAATTTTCACGACTTCTTTAATACATATTTCTACGGTCCGCAAACTAGGATAATTGCAATCGGATGGGTCATTTTTTTTTATTCATAAAAAAAGCCGTAAAAAAACACCAAAATCCAAAAAATGAAGTTTAAAAGCCCACCAAAAATTCACCTTTTAATATTTTCTAATTATCCTAGTTTGCGGACCGTAGAATATTGTTCACATTAAAATGCCGTGTAGTTTTTTTTCTTCAGATGAATACAGCGCCCTCCAGCGTGGCAGCAGAAAAACACCTTTTTTTGGAGATGGGTGCATAAATTGACACGTATTCCGAAAACTAGCCACATTATCAAGCTGAAAAATTTATCACATATACTAGAGATATCAATAAACATATGGTGCAATCACGTTTCTATCTCTATCCAGTCCTCCAAAATAATTTTTCAAAAAAAGGCAAAAAAACGGCCTTCACACGGGATGACCGCCTTAAAAATCGAGCATTTTAAATTTTAGTTTCGCCAAAACACACGGTTTAATGTTTGTTAATTCTGATTTTTGAAGTAATCAGTCAATTTTTAGCAGAAAGGAAAAAAATGTTACGTTAATGCAACCTTACGTTTGGAGCTCGTTGCCGTTACTACTATACTATGTATAGTAACTTCCAACAAGTACAAAATCCCCGAAACGAAAGGTGTAGAAACGGAAAGGCCAATATTTTGTTTAAAGCATATTAGCCTAATTAGAATTTTACAAATGCGAGAAGTTAAATTAATGCAAATCTTCCACATATTGCTACATAATTGATTTTCATGCTCAAGTGTAAAAGTTATGGAGACGATACAGTAGGCGTGTAGTTAATGTGGAAGAACAATATTTGCGTGATTTTAGCGGAAAAAACGTCCGAACGCACGTGGCGAAAGAAACTTTACATCTTTGCCTGGGTAGCGATAAAACGTTTGTTTTTGGATGATTCGCAGGCCGCAAAAAATGAATTCGCGGTGATATTCCACGGGATTTCTTCCGTCATATAATTTGTATTAGGCTCATTTATCTCCTGCAAAAAGCTTGCAAAGAGATTAATAATGACATGTTGTGTTATTTCGATGTTGACGCCTACAAAGTTCGCGAAGAAGGTTTTACGGTTTAGCGTTAAAGTTGCCACGTATGCTGGTTGGATATAATTGTTTTTAGACCCAGTGTCTATTAATAATTTAAGATTATTTCCGCTCTTCCTTTCATATTTGAAATACTCTAGGGAAGAGCTCATTATTCTAAACAAGTCGGGAAATCGGAAGCTAGACGCTTCAGGTACGAAAGGTTTTGTGTATTTTATAAAGAGATTTGAGTGTGCATTTGTCCCATTAGCATGTAGCACGTAAAGTATGCATATATTATGTGAAAATATCCACTTTCAACTGATATTGACATTCATAGTCTTGAATTTGCAGAGGAGCGACAGTTTTGACCTAGTATAACTTTGTTAGTAATAATGCGATTTTCACCAAATTTGGCAGGATCATGCTCTATGCTGTAGCCTATATTGCTGCTTGTGATTCTAGGGTGAACTTAAGGGGGGTTTTCCTTTCTATTACTTAACTTTAACTTTATTTGAACAGGTATCGGTATGTAGGGTATTTCGGAGCCTAGGTACCATATAGTGATAGCCCCCTTTTTTTTTCAAATTTTTCGGTTGCGTAGTTTCTGAGAATGGGTTAGTTAAAAAACTGATCACTTACAACCCCCGCACACCGCACTTTTCCAAGAAATGCCAAAACTAAGACTGGCTTCGAAAAGTACTAACCGAGACCTTTAATTTGATACCCCACATGACTATATTTGATGGAAAAACATGTACCCCCCCCCCCTTTTGCATCCCCTTAAATTCGACGTAAAAGGATGCAACTCACTATATGCGTGAGCGTTCACAGTTCCCACATTTCTACCAAATTTGGTGCAAATCGCTACAACCGTCTCCGAGAAAAATGCATGTGACGGCCAGACTGACAGACAGACAGGCGGACAGAAGGACCCAAAAGGGTGACCTCATCTTTGAGCTGAAAAAAGCCAGCTTGGGGAAAACTGATGGCTTCCGAACTCAAGTTACGAGGGCGGTCCGATAAGTACTTAGCCTCTCGGCCCGATGGCGCTACTATCGCAAGAAGTATTTACTGTCGTGTAGAACATTCTCGTAGACGGCTACTGTCAAAATTTTAGTCGAATAGGACTTGTAGTTTTGTTTTTAGCGCGTGTAGAAGCGGGCGTGCGGGCGAATTTTAGAAAAATGGAAAAAGAACAATATCGGTCGGTGATTCGATTCTTGTTTTTGGAAGGGAAATCGCGCAGCGAAATCAAAGAACGCTTGGATGCTGTGTACGGTGACGCTTCTCCTTCGATGGCGACCGTCAAAAATTGGTTTAATGAATTTCAACGTGGTCGCACGTCAGTTTTTGATGAGCCACGCCCCGGTGCCCCGAAAACGGCTACTGCGGAGAAGAACGTTACAAAAATCCATGACCTTGTATTGGCAGACCGCCGATTGAAGGTACGCGAGATAGCCGAGACAGTAGGCATCTCAAAAGACCGCGTGGGTCATATCCTGCACGAAATTTTGGGCATGAGAAAGCTGTCGGCGAGATGGGTGCCGCGTTTGCTCACTCCGGACAACAAGCGCAACCGTGAAACCACTTCAGAGCAGTGTTTGACGCTGTTTAAGCGCAATTCGAAGGAGTTTCTTCGTCGTTTCGTGACCGTCGGCGAAACATGGATCCACTGGTACACTCCAGAGACCAAGGAACAGTCGAAACAGTGGACTTTACCCGGCGAACGTGCTCCCAAGAAGGCAAAGACTGTGCAATCGGCAGGAAAGGTGATGGCCGCCGTTTTCTGGGATTCACAAGGTGTGATCTACATCGACTACCTGGAGAAGGGCAAAACGATCACAGGGCTGTACTATGCCGAATTATTGAGCCGATTTGACGCCGAATTGCGGAAAAAACGGCCGCATTTGGTGAAGAAAAAAGTGCTCTTCCACCACGATAACGCACCGGCTCACACTTCCGCCGTCGCCACGGCCAAATTGGTCGAATTGGGCTACGAACTGCTGCCCCATCCACCGTATTCCCCAGATTTGGCCCCGTGCGACTATTATTTATTTCCTAACTTGAAAAAGTCACTCGCCGGGCAGAAATTTGAGTCGAATGAGGAGGTTATAGCCGCCACGGAAGCCCACTTTGCAGACCTCGAGAAAACGTATTTTTCAGACGGGTTAAAGAAGTTGGAGCATCGCTGGGAGAAGTGTATCGAGTTAAAAGGAGACTATGTCGAGAAATAAATCGCCACTTTTCAAAAATTTTCGTTTTTTTTTGGTAGGCTAAGTACTTATCGGACCGCCCTCGTAAGAACTCACTTGGGGAGAATGTCACAGTACAGACCCAAAAACATGAGGTCTATATTCAGTGCAAGGATCTCGATGAAGTGACATCCAAAGGAGAAATTTGCACTGCCTTGATGGAACAGTTCAAGTTGGAGGAACTTGCCCAAGAGTCCATTGTGAGTTTGTGGAAAGCCTATGGCAATACTCAAACGGCCACATTGCGATTGCCAGAGGACGCCGCGCAGAAGTTATTGGCGGCCGGGAAGGTTCGAATCGGATGGGTTGTTTGCCGTCTGAGAGAGCAGATTTCTCTAAAGAGGTGCTTCAAGTGCCTCGCGTTTCGTCATTTCGCGAAGGCATGCACCAGCGGCATTGATCGGTCCGATCGATGCAGAAGGTGTGGGGAGAAAGGCCATATTGCCAAAGCGTGCAATAGGGACCCCAAATGCTTATTGTGCGAAGGAAGTGGGGGACGGGACTACCGGCATATTGCCGGGAGTGTTAAATGCCCGGAATTTAGGAAGGCGCTGACTTCAATGAAAAAATGAGGTTTATTCAAATAAACCTCAATCATTGTAAGGTCGCTCAAGATTTACTCGAGCAGACCGTCTATGAATCCGAGGTGGAAATTGCCATCATTAGCGAACCCTATAGAAACCGTCACGGTGGCGTGTGGGTTATAGATTCGTCTGGTGGAGCGGCGATATGGACATGCGGTCGACAAGCCATACAATGTACTAGGAATCAGGTATATGTGTACAGCTGTTACGCCCCCACCAAGCCTGACACTGCCCGAATTCGAAGAAATGCTTGACAGTCTTGTTCTCGATGCAAGGGGTCGTAGTCCAAGGTTGATTGCTGGGGACTTCAATGCTTGGGCCCATGAGTGGCGTAGCAGAGAGACAAATGTAAGGGGCCGCAGTCTATTAGAAGCTTTTGCACATTTGGATGCCGTTCTAGCCAATGAAGGATATGTAAACACCTTTCAGAAAGGGGGGTGTACCTCAATCGTAGACCTAACTTTTGTCAGCCCTGCACTGGCACGTGGTATGTCTTGGTGCGTCACCAAGCACTACACCCACAGCGATCACCAGGCAATCTTCTTTGGGCTATGGGTGGAGTCACCGGGCATAAGACCATCATGCCCGAAACCGTGTGACGCGTCTATGCCGAGGAGGTGCTCTTTCCCCAGTAGAAGACCAAACTACTGGTGGAATGCTGAACTGGCCAACCTTCGATCAGCCTGTCACCGAGCCAGAAGAGCAGCTCAAAGAGCGGTAGGCAGAATCGACCAAGGGCAAAAAGAGCGCGCTTATAAGGAAGGTCGCAAAACCCTCAAGCTCGCCATCCAACGGAGGAAGAGGGAATGCTTTAAGGAGCTCTGTTTAGAAGCGGACGTAAACCCGTGCCTATAGAATCGTGATGGGACGATTCAGAGGGCGATCATCTCCGCAGATCACGTGCCATTCACTCTTGTTAAAAATTATCCAGGGGTTATTCCCTCAGCAACAGGAGGGCATAGACAGCTTCCAGCGACCTCTGAAAGACACGGCAATACCGCCAGTCACCAGTGACGAGCTGCTGGAGATCTGCGCTAGAATAAGATATAACAAAGCTCCGGGTCTGGATGGCGTGCCAAATAAGGCCCTCAAGCTTGCCGTGAAATTAAAGACCGGACATGTTTGCTGAATTGTTCGAAGCGTGCATGTCCGAGGGGATATTTTCTGCATCATGGAATCGACAGAAGTTGGTGCTACTGCCTAAGGCTGGTAAACCTCCAGGTGAGCCAACCTCCTACAGTCCTATTTGTTTTTTGGACACTGTGGGCAAAATGCTAGAGCGAGTAATCTATAATAGATTACTCCCGGTTGTTGAGAGCCTGGGAGATCTCTCAGATCGGCAGTATGGGTTCCGTAAAGCCAGATCAACCGTTGATGCCATCAAAATGGTTACTGGCTTGGCCGAAGATGCAATCCACGGAAAGGGCAGTACTAGCAAATATTGCATAGTAGTGACCCTGGATGTGAGAAATGTATTCAATTCGGCCAGTTGGAACCTAATACGGGAATCTCTGGCGAAGATTGGTGTTCCCGCTTATGTTGCAGCTATTGTCAACAGCTATTTACAAGAACGGAGGCTTTGGTATGACACCGATGACGGACCCCAACAGTACGTTGTCTCCGCGGGTGTCCCACAAGGCTCCGTACTGGGCCCGCTGCTGTGGAACATCATGTACAACGATGTTCTTAATCTTCCCCTTCCGGAGGAAGCCACGGTGGTGGGCTACGCCGATGATATAGCACTGGTTGTTGTCGCAAAGCATCTCGAAGATGCTGAGTTATACTCATGCGAAGCGATCAGAGCTGTTAAGAGTTGGCTAGAGGGTTCTGGTCTGACACTTGCGAAGGAAAAAACGGAAGCGGCCCTCATCACCAAGCGCCGTAAAAGAAATTTTGTCCGTATTCAAATTGGGAATCATATTATCACTTCTAAGCCTGCGATCAAATACTTGGGGGTGGTGATAGATGGGAAGCTTAGCTATAAGCCACACGTGCAGTATGTCTACGACAAAGCATCCACTGCGAGTGTGGCCCTGGCAAGAATGATGCCGAACGTGGGAGGGCCCCGGCATGCTTCCAGGTTGCTTATAGCTAGAGTAGTGTGTTCGATCCTGATCTAGTCAGCTCCAGTTTGGGGAAAGGCATTGCAGTCTACTTCTAACGCTAACAAACTGAGTTCAGTCTACAGAAGAACAGCCCTAAGGATGTGCTCGGCATTCAGGACTGTCTCAGATGTCATCATTCCTAAAACGAATGACTTGATATTTATGAGCTAGGAGTAGAAGATTCGCCCTAGAACGATATTTTTGCTTGCATCATATTTCGTTGCCTAGGTTGAGCTATTTGCTAATTGCTGTTTTGATTTGTAAACTGCTTGCGGAATTAACTTCCAAATTAAATATTAACTATTCCAAAACTTTCAACAAAGATGCAATGCTTGTGGCAGATCAATAGGCTCGTTTATACTAAGGAGCCTAGGAAGGTCACCCTGTTAGCATGGTAAAGGTATCTAATGTTTTATTTCTGCATGATCACACCATCAAATTCATCGCCCTCTATTCCATTTTCATACTTGAAATCCTATTCCATATCAACGAAAGGCGGCTTGGGTTGTTTTATTCCCCTGTACAAGGCAAGTCTCTGATACTCGAGCGTGCCTATATCTCTCTTGTCTGCGTAGTGCAAAGTAAGACAGTGTAAGCAGTGGCGGATTTATTTGACCATATTTGATAACTTTCCAATTATCAATGCTTCTAATTGTTCAACATTAAATATAGGGTGGCGATATTAGCCGCAGGTTCTGCTCCAATACACTTGGTTAGATTCGGGGACATCCTTCTTCCGCTTCCTAACTTGATTTCGCATCATAGTGATCGTTTGCGGCATAATATTTTATCAAAGACCTGATCTGGATGTAGTCGCGAGGCTTTCAAATCACCATTCAGCGTATAAAGACAACGTTGTTTCGGTCGGTATTTTGGTCGTTTACCACTATTTTTCGGATCGTGATAGAGTAATTTAACCCAGTGCACGAGTTTGCTCCTTTGGCAATAAGTGTTGTGATAGATCATACCAGATGAGTTCATGTGGCACACGGTCAAACGGTTTCTCCAGATTCAGAAATGCGATGTCAACAAGGCGACGTTTCTCATGGTGTTTCTCCATGAGTAACCAAGCAACGTATATTGCGTAAATAGTTCTTGAAAAACGTGGCTTTATTCACGGTTATTTTAACGATTTCGTGAATACGATTATCTAGAATGCGTTCCAAAAGCAGGTGATGGTATTCTATCTTTCGCAATAACCTGATTGAAGAATTCACTAAGCCACATTTTTGGCTCCCACATCTTCGCTTTCCAGAGTTCAGATGCGATGTCGTCAGCTGCTGTTACTTTCCTCGATTTCAGTCATTTTATCGCTTCCTCGACTTCAGGGGTGCCGACATGTGGTCCAAATATCATTAGTGCTTGTGTAAGTCGAAGAAGAACAAAAATTCTTCCGTCAAAATCAAGGTATTGGCAACGAGGCATTATCTGCCTCATACATAAAAAGGGAGATATTACACAGTGCAGCAATTGTAGAGGTATCAAGTTGCTGAGTACCATCTATAAGATATTCTCCACTATCTTGCTAGGCCCTGTGTGGAGTTGCCCAATCTCCCATCAGGCGCGTCCCTTCGTGGGGATAAGGGAATTCTCGGCGAATGTGTCATGGCCATGCACATGTACGCATCCGGAGATGTGCGTGTATGGGCATGTCTATGCGCAGGCCGGGTAGGTGGGAAGTAAACGCCCACCCGTGGATAAAAATTGGCTATGGGAAGGATACCCAGAAATAAAACCAAACATGGAGGAGCAGAAGAAGAATGAAGTTACGGTGCAGGGCTTCGGAAACCCAGTGCGGGCGGTTTTTGGGAGTGAGCAAGCGGGCTCCCGGCCGTCGATATCCAACGACCGCTGTGCCTCAGTAGTGGGAACCTTGGCTACTGTGGCATCTAATGTTACAAGCGTACGGGAGGAACTTGAACTGGGTCCAGTGATGGATCCGTTCAGAAGGAGCTCGATTTTTCGCAGATACCCTCCCACACGGGCACAAGCCCCCACGATCGCTACCCCCAGTGGGAAGCGTATAGCGGGAGTCTTCGATGAGGAAGAATCACTGACGCCGATTCACCCGAGCGATGTTTTGGGCAATGATCAGTCTGGAGTTGCCTTTACTGCCCTCGGTAAAAAGATCATGGAGCTGTGTGAGTTTATAAAGGAGCGCATGAACATCCACCAAAACATAAAGGCCATGATAAGAGGCATCCGTTTGACGTACAGCAAGGCCCAGGATGAACGAGTAGGGAAGTCGCCGATTGGAAAAGTGAACCAGGCAACTCAAGTGACCCCGGTTCAAAACACAAAAGGGGAGAAACCGGGGAAGAATCTGCGCGAGAAGCTGAATGACTCAACAGGCCAGCAAACCTCGAAAAGGAAAAAGGACTCAACTCCCAAAAAGGCGGAGTTCATGAAAAGTACGTCTGAAGCTACCAGGGAAAATACTGCAGTGGCTACCTCGAGAAAAGGGATTGAACCTTCAAAGGCGGATGCGAAAGCTTGGAGGAAGGTAGAACCGCGGAAAAGAAATTATCGGAGGAAGATTAGACCGGATGTGATTTTCATTTCCAAACGAGGCGAAGGGTCACACGCCGACATTCTCAGGAAAGTGAAGGCAGACCCCGAACTCACCAATTTGGGAGACAACGTCAGCCGTATTAGACGGTCGCAGAAGGGAGATCTTATGTTGGAACTTAAGAAATCCAAGGATGTAACCGCGGACAAATTCTTAAGCCAAATCGGGAAGACTTTAGGGCAGGAAGCCGACATAAGAGCTAGCAGGCCGGAGATCACTATAATCTGCAAATATATAGATGAAATCACGACGAAGGAGGAGGTTCGCGAAGCGTTGGAGAAACAGTTCGATCTTGCCGGACTACAAGATTCAGTGGTGAAAACGCTAAGGAAAGCCTATGGGGGAACACAAACCGCCATCATCAGCCTACCAGTGGAGAACGCACTCAAACTGTTAGCAGCAAGGACAGTGAGAATAGGCTGGGTTTTGTGTCGCCTTAGGGAACAGGTGGCATTAAAACGTGCTTTAGATGCCTTGGCTTTGGTCACATTACGAAGTCATGCACTAACCCAAATGACAGGTCAAAGCAATGCAGGAGATGCGGAGTGGAAGGTCACATCAGCAAGGACTGCGGAACTGACCCAAATTGTCTACTGTGCAAAGGAAAAGAGGGTGTGGACCATCGGCACATTGCAGGCAGCAGCAGGTGCCCGGAATACAGGAGAGCCCTTAGCACAAATCGCAGATGAGGTTGATACAAATCAACCTCAACCACTGCGAGGCGGCGCTGGATCTACTCGCACAAACCATCCGCGAGAAAAACATCGATGTGGCCATACTAAGTGAACCATACCGAAACCGCGGTGGTAGCGTTTGGGTCAAAAACCAAACGGGGCAAGCAGCGCTGTGGACTTGTGGAGAACAAGCCTTCCAGGAAATAATGCAGCACCCGGAGGAGGGCTTCATCAGAGCGAAGGTGAAGGGCATCCACATCTGTAGCTGCTATGCTCCACCCAGCGCTACACTCGTCGAGTATGAGCGGATGCTTGCTGCTCTTGTTTTGGATGCAAGAGGACGTTGGCTGATCATAATAGGAGGCGATTTCAATGCGTGGGCTCTTGAATGGGGCAGCCGGACAACCAATGTGAGAGGGCGTGTTCTCCTGGAAGCATTCGCGGAGCTGGACGTGGTACTGGCGAATGTTGGGTCTTCGTACACTTTCCGGGGAAGGGGCCTGGGGTCTATAGTGGACCTGACATACGTGAGTGCCACTTTAGCCAGTAGAATCGCTTGGCATGTCAGTGAGGACTATACTCACAGCGACCACCAGGCAATCTGCATAGAGATCAAGGGCGGATCGAGCTCGAAAAAGAGTTTTCACAAAATGCCGGGTGGTATGCTTGGCTGGACAGTGAAAGCGTTCGAGAGGGACACGTTTTCCGCGGTGCTCAAATCCGACATATCCCTGAATGGTAAGGCTGGAGAGAAAGCCACCCAGATCACTCGATGGGTGACGGAAGCATGCGATGCTACTATGCCCAGAAGGCAACCCAACTACTGGTGGAACAACGAAATCGCAAGTTTGCAAGCCGCATATTTTCGGGCAAGGAGGCTTTGCCAGAGGCTCAGGGGAAAACCCGGTGGCGACGGCCGAGAGGAGGCACACAAGCAATTGCGTGGCCGCCTAAAGGAAGCCAGCCGGAGGAGCAAAAAGAACTGCTTCAAACAGCTGTGCGACCATGCCGACATAAACCCTTGGGGCGAGGCTTACAGAGTGGTCATGAAAAGGCTGCGGAAATCACCCCAGGTGACCTATCCGCGCCTCCTGAAACAGATTGTTACCACTCTGTTCCCTCACCATGAAAATAAGGGAAGGCAAATCTTTGTCCACCTAAATGACGGCATAATACCGCCTGCAACTGTGGAGGAGCTGCGGGAAATATGTGGTAGGTTCGGTGACAACAAGGCCCCAGGTTCGGATGCATCCCCAACCGAGCTTTGAAACTGGCAGTGAAGACTAGGCCCGACCTTTTCGCCAACACCTTCGAGGCGTGCCTAAAAGAAGGAATATTCCCTGGCCAGTGGAAAAAGCAAAAGTTGGTGTTGCTTCCGAAGCCTGGCAAGCCACCTGGAAACCCAGCGTCTTATCGTCCTATCTGCCTGTTGGATACATTGGGGAAGATGATGGAGAGAGTCATCTACAACAGACTCCTGCCCATCGTCGAAGCCAGCAATGGTTTGTCGGAACGCCAGTTTGGTTTCCGAAGCGCCCACTCTACGGTGGACGCAATTGACATGGTGGCCTGGCAAAAGGTGCACTAATTTCTGGCGGCTGCTGTGTCGTGGTGGCGTTGGATGTCAAAAACGCATTCAACTCGGCCAACTGGAATAGAATTAAACGGGCGTTGGCTGACATAGGTGTCCCCGGATACTTAGCGAATTTGGTGGAAAACTACCTCTCAGAGAAGACTCTCTGGTACGGGACGGATGAGGGCCCCAAAGAGTACATTGTCACAGCCGGGGTACCACAGGGATCGGCACTTGGTCCCCTGTTGTGGAATATCATGTATAATGGGGTGCTTGCTCTTCCCGTCCCAGAGGGGACTACGATTGTTGGCTTTGCTGATGACCTAGCTGTGGTTGTTGCAGCAAAACACCCAGAAGATGCGGAGGTTTAAGCAACAGAAACAGTGAGAGCGGTAAAGTCCTGGCTAAAAAAGGCCGGGCTGACCTTGGCGGACGTGAAAACGGAAGCGGTCTTAATAACGAAAAGCAGGAAAAATAACACTGTAAAAGTGGAGGTCGGTGGACATACGGTCGTATCAAAGCCGGCTATCAAATAGCTGGGGGTAATAATTGACAGCAAATTGAGTTTTAGGGAGCACCTAGAGTATGCATGCCAAAAGGCAGCCAGTGCCACCACGGCACTTGCAAAAATGTTGCCAAATATTGGTGGGCCGAAACATTGCCGGAGGTTGGTGCTAGCCGGAGTGGTGCGCACCATTCTGCTCTACTCGTCGCCTGTGTGGGCAGAGGCGCTTGCAAACTCTCAGAGGCGGAAGCAAGTGAACTCGGTTTACCGGCGGATGGCTTTGAGGGTTTGCAGTGCTTTTAGAACCACATCAGATGAGGCAGTATTGGTGGTAGCAGGCATGATTCCGGTTGACATTCTGGCCAAAGAAATGAGTGTCCTGTACAACGCAAGACATATGGAGGGGCATGCACAGCGTAGAAATGCGGCAAGGTCAGAGTCGCTTGATCTCTGGCAACGCAGATGGGACGAGTCTACGAAAGGTCGGTGGACGCACAGGCTCATTCGCAACATTAGGGTGTGGCTTGAGCGAAAACATGGGGATACCAACTACCACATTACCCAGTTCCTTACGGGACACGGTCGTTGCTACAGGCAGTATCTGCCTGGGTTGGATGATTTTCCGAACTGTCCCAGATGCGATGGCATACCGAGGGATCCAGAGCATGTGATGTTTCACTGCCCACAATTTGCGATGGAGAGAAGGAGCTTAAACCAGGTGCTGGGCAGGAGCGGGACCCCGGAGAGCTTGGTTACTGAGATGCTGGAGTCCGAGGAGAAGTGGCTTGCGGTTGGCTCCGCAATCATCCAAATGCAGGAGGAGATGCAGAAGGAACAAAGAAGGAGGAAAGCTGCAAATAGGAGAAGGATGAGTGCCTAAGAGCAAACCTACCCCGCGAAGTAATACCTCAATGGTGGTCCCGCGGGGCTGGGACTGGAGAGACCGGTGGTGGTTTTTAGTGGGTGTGAATCCCACACGCGCCCGCTGTTGTTCCGCCGTTCGGGCGGCGGAGCTGCGGCGGAGGTGTCTTTCTAAGGTTTTCCACCTCCGTGCACGCACAAAAAAAAAAAAAGAAAATCTTGCTAGGCCGGATAGTCCCATACGCCCAGAACATCATACCAAAGAGGCTTCACTCCAGGCAAATCAGCAACAGATCAGATTTTCTCTCCCCGGCAAGCGATGGAAAAACTGCTGGAATATGGACAACAGTCGCATCATCTGTTCATCGACTTTAAAGCCGCCTATGATAGCATAGCCAGAGTAAAACTGTACACGGCCATGAGAGAATTCGGTATTCCGACGAAATTAATAAGACTGACTAGGCTGACCCTGACCAATGTGCGAGGCCAGATAAAACCAGCCGGATCACTCTCAAGAACATTCGACATCAACAACGGTCTACGACAAAGGGATGCGCTATCATGCGTCCTCTTTAACCTGGCCTTCGAGAAAGTGATCCGTGATGCTGAGGTAAATGCAAGAGGTACGATCCTCTTCAAGTCCACCCAACTACTGGCCTATGCTGACGATATCGACATCATGGGAAGAACCACCCGAGACGTACAAGCTGCCTTCATCCAGATCGAGGGCAATCGGCGCGAGATCTTGGGCTGCACATCAATGAAGGCAAGACAAAATATATGGTGCCAGCGTCAGGAGCGCAGCCGAAGACGAATCAACCAACATCAAACCGCACTGATCAAACAGCCAACAGAGCCTATTTCAGCTTATAAAGACTGTTCCGCTCGAAAAGTCTCACCATAGGGTCAAAGCTCTTACTGTACAAGACTATGATCTTGCCAGTCCTCATGTATTCCTTGGAAACTCGGAAAAATTGCGAACTCTTGGCCGCGTTCGAGAGAAGAATCATCCGAAGAATTTTTGGCCCCCTACATGAGGATGGACGATTCCGTAGCCTACACAATGACGAAATCTATGAGCGATACCATGACCGTCCGGTTATAGATAAAATCCGGCTCAATAGGTTACGGTGGGCGGGTCACTTAATCCGTATGGATGAGGATGATCCCACCCGGAAAGTCTATAAGGGCAATATCTATGGTAGAAAAAGAAGACGAGGCAGACCCTGCCTAAGATGGAGCAATGGCGTAGGTCAGGACGCCAGACAGCTTTTAGGGATATCGAATTGGTGGACCTCGGCGCAAAACCGGGATGTCTGGAGTTCCTTTTTAAGGCAGGCCTAGACCGGATACCGGTTGTTGCGCCGTTGAGGATGATGATGATGATACAGATTACCCTCGCCATCCCGAGTGTCCAGTTTATCATGTAGATCTCTATAATGGATCGTTGGGGTGACATCGATCGCATTCTTTGTTTCTTGGTTGCATTCTTGTAAATTTACAATTAATAATAACAATAATCGTTCGCGAAACAATCCAATTGGATCAGGGTCTTGAAATGTGTTAGAGCACTTCATTCAAGGCGCTAGCGATACACTAAAGGATTAGAGTACCATATAGGAGCAAAGTGGTCAGCTTTATGCTCGCCCGCGATTATTACCCTGATTTGACTCTGGTACTCATTCACAGTCGACTGGTATCCGACATCTAATCACGATAAAAATCGACAGCCTTGTGCTCTAACCACTCTATCTATCAATTGTCGGGCGTTTTCTCATCGAAAAGCTAATTATTTCAGTTGATGAATCGCTTACCTGGCTTGGTAACCACGGTTGCATAGGCCGCTTTGTGGATCTTGTCTATGCGTTACTCACGCCGTTTCAACAGCGGCTTAATTCGCAGGACTACAATCAACGGCCGATGTTAAGGTGCGACGGTCTCATAGGGAACGGCTTTGCATTCAGTGACGGTGGTAAAATGTCTATTCCCACTATATAGGAAGATGGGACAATCTTTTTCAAAATCGACTATATGCTCGCCATCCTATTTGTGCGCTCCAAGCCGTTTTCCCCCTGGTCACCTATTGTTGTCTACCTTTTCATCGGTACGACCATTAAGGTCACCGGCAATGATAATATATTCATCAGCAGGCACGTTACAGGTTTTTCCATCCAGAAGTTGGCAGAAGACATCTTTCTCGGCATCAAATCGACCTCCAGTGAAGGTGCCACTATTTAACATGCAGACACCTATTTGATTTAATAATAATAATCGTTGGCGCAACAATCCATGTTGGATCAGGGCCTTGAAGTGTGTTAGAGCACTTCATTCAAGACCGTAACGGTACACTAGGAGGCAATGTGGTCAGCACTGCGCTCGCCCGAGATTATTACCCTGATTTGACACAGGTACTCATTCACAGCTGAGTCGACTGGTGTCCGACGTCAAATCACGATACAAATTCCACTGCCACCAGTGAGACTTGAACCGCGACCTTCCGTACGACAGCCTTGCGCTCTAACCACTCAGCTATCCGGACACATTTGATTTGTTCGGCCTAATTTACTCACGCGCCGGCGCCATTTATGCGTCAGGAACCCTTGGCCATTTCTCGAACGAACCGGGGCCCGTCCTACTACGTCGACTTATGGCTCAACATAATCATTTTGTTTTTAACGACATTGGATGCTTTGCTTGCAATTCATAGAGAGGACGATAAGGTGGACGACACTGCGGTAAATTTTAGATTTGAGACTTTCGTTGATACGTCAATTGCAAAGAACACAAGTTGTGGAACGCAAATTCATCCAGGTTGCGCTAATGCGTAAAGCAATTTCATAGCGCATACTGCATGTTACAGTTAATAAAAATATAGGGTAGTTATATTAAAAAAAACAATTTATTACTTCATGCCTGTTTGGCATTCTAATTACAACTAACTACAATTTTTTGAAATATAAAAGAAATTAATATGATTTTGCCTAATGTGCAATCATGCGATCTCATCGATTGCACCGATGACCCCAATAGTTGCAGACGTCGCTTTTGGATGTGGTGCTGACACAGGTGTGTTTGCGCGTGCAGCATTTCCGTTCGGGTTAACTCGCCCGGCTTTAAATGCGATAGTCCCCAATCGCTAAAAGAATCGTATGTCGTTGAACCTGACCTTGGTAGTTGCTGATCGTGGATCTGATGTTGGAATTGATGTTGGCGGTTCTGGATCGGATTTCGAAGACGACGATGATGTCGGAACCGGTGATGGTAGTTCCGTCGATTGCTTAACCTTTATTTCTGAAACGATATTCTTAGTTTTGAATTTTAAGCATAACTGGAAGGAAATGATGAAAGCGATAAAAACGCCAATTATGGTAAGTGTTGAGTATGTTGTTATTCGATGGATGCTAGTTTCGGTACGCATAAGTTGAATCTCGCTGGTGTTGTTTATATGGAGATTTTTCATCATTTGTAGTGAGAGTACTTCCTGGTAAGTGTTAACTTCTGGAGATGGTTGTAATATGGCAGGTAGCACATTCATCGTTGTTATATCGCGATTGACAAAGGTCCTTCCATTTACCGTTAAGCTCGTGTTATGGATTTTAACTAAATAGGTACCGTTTAGTTTATGGGCTATCTGCTCAGCTTCGATTGTACCAGTAAATTGGTTCAGCAAAATGGTACCAGATGCAATCTCTTCAATGGTTGGTATGTGCGCATTGGTGGTTGTCTTGCATGTGGCTGTAAGGCTTTTCATCAGGTTTGGTATGCAAGAGGTGTTTGAGATATCCAAAATTTCATCCGATTTACAAATGGTTAAAGAATTTACATTTTTACAGTTTTCAATTACGCCAAATATTTGTTCATCATTTTTCAAAATTTTACTAAATTCGATGAAATTGATAATATGTTTTTTCTTTACAGCTTTAATTAATAATGTTTCATAGATAGGCTTAGTCGTCAAAGGAATATTTATAATGTACAGTAAACATGACAAATTTGTTATTATTTTTACTTCCGCGAAATCTAAAGCTTCTTCTATTGTGGAGTACGGTACAAATTCTTTATCTAAAATGTCAGTAGCTAATTTCATTTCTATTTTCGATAAAATAATTGAGTTAACGACACCTAATTTTGCCCAATGAATTGCTAGGTTTATATTTTTCAATTCTTCTTTAATTATTGACAATCTGAATTTAACATCTAATATCATATCATAATTTGTTTTGTTGCTTTCCTTAAATAATTTCTGAATTTCGTTTGCAATTTGTGTAATATTATTGATTCTTTCAGTGTACATTTGATTGATTAGAACCTGTCTATTATTATTTTCTAACATATTGTTAATTTTTGCTTTTATCCTCGTGATCTGGATTACCTGCAATCCATTTCCAAGTACTGCCGATAAAATCAAGTGACCTTTTAATTTTTCGTGGTTTTAAATTTCGAATAAATTCCTGAATTTGTTTGAGCTCCTAAGATAAATGAGATGAGAAAGAATAGTGTCTGACTTCTGGGAGATTAAGAACAGGTTCAATATCTGTTACGAAGCGCTCGTATTGATCGATGTTGATAGTGTGGATCAATTTAAAATTTCCGTCTTGTATTTTTGCTCTTCCTGTGTGAAACAAGACGATTTGGGAGTTCGAGAAGTCCAAAATCTCAATTTTGGCGTTTACCAAGTAGGGTAAGATCCTGAAAAGGGAAGACTAGTTACGTATGTGGCTTTTATGTATGATTTTTCCAGATTCAGTTAAAACGGTTGTATTATTGTTTTCTTTAACAATTTCTTGTTTGTATCGTGCTGTCAATTTTGATCCTTTTCTTTTGTTTTGTTTTACGTAGATAGTTTCTCCAGTTTCGTATTGCTTAGTGGGCTGTCTCGTCTTATTGTGGTTTTTTATGTCCGTCTGTTGTTTCTGTCTTAATTTCTCAATATTTGATAGCCGAATTCGTTCTAATTCGTTTGGGTCTATTCTTGGAGTTCGGCCGAAATGTAGCTCAACTGGTTTTTTTCCCGTAGTGGAGTGAATAGTAAGGTTGTATTCGTAAACAGCACGCTGCAAGAGATTTTCGAAGGATCTAGGTGGTCCTTCTTCCTTTAGGCATCGCATAATCTCAGTAAGCGTACTGTGCCAGCGTTCAACTTGGCCATTTATCTCACTTTTATAAGGGGGAGTCTTATAGATTCGGATTTTAAGGTCATCTTCTAATAAGGAGGTTATGGAGGCGGACCTAAGCGCTCCTTCATTGTCGATGACAACGATTTCTGGCACACAGTAAAAGAAAAGTAAGTCTGTAAGGGGTTGTTTAATATCCTCGATGGATTTTGAAGCAATTATTTTAGCCTGGGCAAATTTAGAAAATTTATCGACGGCAGTTAGAACTCTATGTCCCTCAGTGCTAAAGAGATCGATATGAATTGTATGACCTGCGTATGCGGGGATAGGAGTAGCGTTTAGTAAGGGTTTATTAGGGTGTCGGTCGTATTTATTTACTTTGCAAGTACAACATCGTTTTACTATGCTTTTTATTTTTGCCGACATTCTCGGAAAATAGAAATGCTCTAATAGCTGTAACCGATTTTCCTCGGCATTGCGGTGCGCTCGTTTATGTACCTGTAGTATTCTCTCTTCTTGCTCGGCCTCGTTAGAGACGTCCTCGACAAATTTCTGCGTATAGCGTATTCGGTAGCTACTGAAATGTTCAGGGTAAATTTCTTGGATGCGGCCCATATTCTCTTCGGCAGTTAGAAGACCATTTATGGTGTTAGGATTGAGGTAACGCTTGAAGATACTTATTAATTCATTATTTGAATATTGCGCCTTGATAAATATGTGTCTCGAATAATTTGGAAAAGGGTTTTGTAGCTGGTAGCTGTCTTCATTGCCGAATTTTAAAATAATTTGATTCCTGAATGCATTAATGGGTGACTCGACAGTAGGGATGAGGTTGTGTGACGAGCTCTCATCACTATGTTCTGTAGGGGTAAGGGAATTGATTAGGGTTGATTTAGGAGGCCGCGAAAGCGAGTCTGCGACAACGTTAGCTCTACCCGGCTTGTACTCTAGCTCGTAGTTGTATTCCTCTAGGATGGCTTTCCATCTTTTCATCTTACTGTTAGTGTTCTTATTGCTAAGACCATAGGTAAGTGGTTGATGGTCAGTGTATATTTTAATCTTTCGAGAACCATAAAGGTAGCTTCGCAATGAGGTCAGTGCCCATATAATGGCAAGCATCTCTTTCTCATTGGTAGCATAGTTTTCTTCGGTGTTTGTTAATGTTCTGGAAAGGAAGACGATGGGTTTTTTATCCTGAGAGAGTACTGCACCAATGGCGTAGTCAGAAGCGTCTGTTGTTAAATGAAATTCCTTTTCAAAATTCGGATGAGTCAGTACTACTTCTTTAGACACAAGACAATTTTTTAGATTATTAAAAGCATTTAAGGCTTTCGAGTCGAGGTGAACGATTTTGTTTTTGGATTGATTTTTGGACACTCGTCCGTCTACCCCTCTTAAAAGAGACTTTAGGGGTTTTGCAATTTTTGCATAATCCTGAATAAAACGCCGATAATATCCTGACATTCCTAAAAATGATCGAAGATCTTTCAATGTTTTAGGTACTGCCATATTCGCAATTGCCTGGACCTTTTGAGGGTTAGTTTTGATACCATCCTTACTTACTACGAATCCTAAGAATTCTATGTCCGTTTTCATAAATTCGCATTTATCCGACTGGATTTTCATGTTGGAGGCTTCTAGGGTTTTCAACACTTTTTCAAGATTACTAAAGTGTTCTTCCTCGTTTCTTCCAAAGATGATAATATCATCAATGTAAACGTAACAGCACACCCCTATGTGCTCTCGGAGAATATCATCGAGGGTTCTCTAAAAAATGGACGGAGCATTCTTCAACCCAAACGGAAGACGGGTAAACTCGAATTTACCGTTGTTAATGGAAAAAGCCGTTTTTGGTATGTCGCGCTCCTTGAGTGGGATTTGGTGGAATCCACTCTTCAGGTCGATTATAGAGAAAAATTTGTTTTTGCCCAAATTCGCTAAAATTTCACTTATTTCGGGAATGGGGTATCTCTCTGGGATAGTAACCGTGTTGAGCTTGCGATAATCTATTACCATTCGATACTTTTTCTCACCGGATGCGTCTTGCTTTTTAGGAACGATCCAAACTGGTGAATTATAAGCGGATTTGGAGGGTCTTATTATTCCATCTTTGAGAAGCTTGTTTACTTCTTTCTCAACTTCTCCTTTCAAGGCCATTGGGTAGGGATATGACCTGGAGTATACAGGGTCGTCGGTCTTCGTACGTATCTCTCCCTTTACTGTGCTAGTATACGTTAACATTTCGTCGGGTTCTGTGAGTAGTTTCGAGCAATTCTTAAGGATTAACTTTAACCTACTCGATTGCTCCTGGCTTAGATGTGTTGTTCTGATGTTAATGCTGTTAACAGTCTCTGAGATATGCTGTTTCAAAGGAATGTGTAAGTTAGGGTGAAGTGTCATATAGTTTTCGTCTGTGTGAATGATAGCTTTCATTTGTTTAAGGGTGTCGTTACCAATTATACCATCCAATGAAATCAAACTTGGAAGGATAAAAAATTGAATTTTCGTTGCATCAGGGCCAAATAAGTTTACAAATGCATGATGCGTAATTTCGATGCTACCTCCTACGGAGTTAGCGTAGAAAGCTCTGTTGTTTGGTATATGGTTTCGGATGTGTCTAGGCTGTATATAATTTTTGTTAGACCCTGTGTCCACAAGAAATCTGAGACGCTCTCCACTTCGTACTACATGCTCGAAATATGGGAGTGAAGAGCGTGTTAATCTAAAAAATAGATATCGTCCAGCTGTTCGGATTGGTCGATACTTGGTTCGTCACTAGTGTCCACATAGTCAGTTAGGGTCTGGTCATAATTAAGGTCCTCTTGGTTCATGTCTTGTTCGTATTGTTCCTCTGCAACATCATTGGTTTCATCAGGTTCTGTGTAGTACACTCTTTGTATCTTAGGTGGAGGGTGATGCCTCTGGGAGGCTTGTTGGGGACGTTTTGGTAGCCAACGTTGGTTTTGGGGTCTATTGGCATAATTTATGGCGTGAGACCTGATGGATTGGTCAACATCCATAGGTACTGGTCCTCGTGGTGGTCGAGGAGGAGGTAACTTATTTTGGGGAGCCTCATGTTGGGGTTGTTGGTAACCTTGTGAGTAGAATCGTGGTCTCTGTGGCACTTGAGGATTATGGACCAATTGTGGATGAAAATCGCGCCTAGGGGCTGGTATTGGTGCCTGTCTAGAAGGAATAGACATCATTCTACGTGGTGGAACAAGAGGTGGAGTATTATGGAGAACCTTCCGTGGATTGGTGCTGGAATTATTGGCGTATTGGGCACGATAATCCATGTTTTGAAGTTTGAAACACAAATGTAAGGCCTGCGGTAGGTCTGCCGGTTCGCGAATGCTAAGCAACCGTGGCAAATCACCTTTTAGTCCTCTGATAAACGTATCAAGTGCTTTTTCGCGGTACGATTGAGTCATGATATTCATCGCGTCCTGACTCATTTCAATCGACCCTAATTTGTTAAGTATAAGAGATAGGTGATTATACACTTCTTGATAGAATTGGGAAACGGTATTCGCACCTTGGACTAAGGTTGTCATCTGGTACTCTAAGGTACCAAGATCTCTTTTATCCGCGTAATGCAGATTTAAACATTTGGAGATTTTAGTCAAATTCAGAGGGGTATTGTACGATTCTAATGCTATATCTGCGTTACCTACAATTTTGTTTCTTATAACCGATAGTATACCGTAATATTTCGGCGTGCCTCTTAGATGGTCATAAATATGAAGGATTCTATCAACGCTCTTTCGCCATGAGCTGAATTCACCTGGTTCCCCAGAAAATGTCCTCAAGCTCTTAACGACGTCAGGAATTCTATCCATTTCGGACAGATTCTCATTATTACTGATATTAACTGGTACGTCTACTTCATCTCCAATGTCAGATGCGGGATTCAATAATGCACTAAACATTTGTCTCCCTTGAGTACGGAGAGTTTCCTCAACTACTCGGGAAATAGTTTGGAGCAGTTCGTAGTTCGGAGCATTATTAGACTCATTATGATTGCCATTAACCGGTGGTTCTAAAGTGGGCAAAGCATCAGCAAGGCCATCGAGATTTAATCGCGGTGGTTGAATCAAATTATGAGGATTCGACATTTTTGAATAACTAAAAGATCACCTTTCCCGATAAATTCAAAAAGATTGCAGATATTCACTATTCAAAAAAAAGTCAAGCGACGACGGCTTTACGGTTTCTTACCAGGGCAGAGGCAAATCGTCAGACGCTGCCTCACCTCTGCCCTGGGAGCAGCGTGACCGTAGCGGCTCGCAGATGTTGAATGCTCCTTTATATAATTCGTAAAACACGACATGCCTACGAATTATATTGAGCGCAAATCCGCCTTATTGACCAAAGCTGGCCAGGGCTGAAATATTCGTTTTGAGAATGAAGGGGGTCCTAAGTCCGCATCAACTTAATGCAGGACCGGACCAATTGAGGAGCAACTTACTCCTTCTTTTCTGGTCCACGGACCCCTCGCTTAGGGCTTGCACCCAAACTTTTTAAAAGAAAGTCAAGCTCTCAAGCTCTCAATATAATTCGTAGTCGCGTTGTGTTCTGCGAATTATATAAAGGAGCACTTAGCATTTGCGAGCCGCTTCGGTCACGCTGCTCCCAGGGCAAAGGTGAGGCAGCGTCTGACGATTTGCCTCTGCCCTGGTAAGAAACCGTAAAGCCGTCGTCGCTTGACTTTTTTTTTAAAAAGTTTGGGTGCAAGCCCTAAGCGAGGGGTCCGTGGACCAGAAAAGAAGGAGTAAGTTGCTCCTCAATTGGTCCGGTCCTGCATTAAGTTGATGCGGACTTAGGACCCCCTTCATTCTCAAAACGAATATTTCAGCCCTGGCCAGCTTTGGTCAATAAGGCGGATTTGCGCTCAATATAATTCGTAGGCATGTCGTGTTTTACGAATTATATAAAGGAGCATTCAACATCTGCGAGCCGCTACGGTCACGCTGCTCCCAGGGCAGAGGTGAGGCAGCGTCTGACGATTTGCCTCTGCCCTGGCAAGAAACCGTAAAGCCGTCGTCGCTTGACTTTTTTTTAAAAAGTTTGGGTGCAAGCCCTAAGCGAGGGGTCCGTGGACCAGAAAAGAAGGAGTAAGTTGCTCCTCAATTGGTCCGGTCCTGCATTAAGTTGATGCGGACTTAGGACCCCCTTCATTCTCAAAACGAATATTTCAGCCCTGGCCAGCTTTGGTCAATAAGGCGGATTTGCGCTCAATATAATTCGTAGGCATGTCGTGTTTTACGAATTATATAAAGGAGCATTCAACATCTGCGAGCCGCTACGGTCACGCTGCTCCCAGGGCAGAGGTGAGGCAGCGTCTGACGATTTGCCTCTGCCCTGGTAAGAAACCGTAAAGCCGTCGTCGCTTGACTTTTTTTTAAAAAGTTTGGGTGCAAGCCCTAAGCGAGGGGTCCGTGCACCAGAAAAGAAGGAGTAAGTTGCTCCTCAATTGGTCCGGTCCTGCATTAAGTTGATGCGGACTTAGGACCCCCTTCATTCACTATTCACTTCCTGAATTCAATCACTTTTAATTATTTCACTTTTGATTATGTCAATTCAAACGATTCGCTTTTCGAGTATTTTTCTTTTGAATTAAAATAAATTAAATATTTTTGTATATAAAAGACAATTTAGTGACAATAATGCAATAGCTTTAATAAATGAATATAAGGTAAAACAAAACATACAATTCTTAATTGAACCTTTAAAACTTTGAATTTATTCTAATTGAATCTGGTTAGCTTTTTTAGAGAAATCAATTTGGCGTAATTTTACAATAATAATTTGTAATTACTTACATTAAGAACGCTCTTGCTTTCATATCGGATGAAATTTTGTTTTGTTCGAATTTTATGGTGAACTGCTTCGGATCCTTAATCAGCGATTGTCCTTTTTGCCTCCTTTGGTTATTCAAAGGCTACTTGGGGCTAAATCAGGAAAAACACGCGTGCTTCGAAATTTTGGTTAATTCCGGTTTTATCTTTTCCACTCCGAAAACTTTTCATTCGCGTTTACACGAAAACGATTACTTGGTTATCGCGTATCGTTTTAAAATTCGCGGAAACTTTGCGATAATGTAACGAAGTTACTAGAGATTCTAAGGATAAGACTTATCAAAAAAATCACACGTGCGAAGCGGTCCCTGCTCGGGCGCCAGTTAATAAAAATATAGGGTAGTTATATTAAAAAAAACAATTTATTACTTCATGCCTGTTTGGCATTCTAATTACAACTAACTACAATTTTTTGAAATATAAAAGAAATTAATATGATTTTGCCTAATGTGCAATCATGCGATTTCATCGATTGCACCGATGACCCCAATAGTTGCAGACGTCGCTTTTGGATGTGGTGCTGACACAGGTGTGTTTGCGCGTGCAGCATTTCCGTTCGGGTTAACTTACATGGTGATCGGTCGTCAAAAATTTGGTTTTATTCAAATTCGATCTGAGGTTGTATTGCATGAGGCGATCATTCCGTTTTTGGACAAGTTGCTCGTGATCATTTTGGCTATTGGACGCTAGGAAAACATTATCTGCATAAAACAGTGTATAGGGCGCTGGACGTTGAATGTCCCGTGTGACAGTGTGCATAACAAGTACAAACAGGAGTGGTGTGAAAACGCTTCCTCGATGAGCACCAGCAGAGACACGAAGCAGTTTTGATTCACCCACCATACTTCGAGCTTTACTTTTCGGATCCTGGTAGAGCAGTTCGACCCAGCGCAATAGTTCTTCTGGCACTAAATGTTGTCGTGGAGCATACCAGATGATTTCGTGTGGTACACGGTCAAACGCTCTCTCTAGATCTAAAAATGCAATATAAAGAGAGCGATGCTTCTCACGATGTTTCTCCATGAGTAACTGCGCAGCGTGTATTGCATCAGTAGTTCCGTTTGTCTTGACAAATCCGGCTTGATTCACGATTATTTCAACGATTACAGTTGCCCATTCCGATGAACTGAGTGCTTCTGATTTTGCTTTCTTTTATAATTTGCGCAATTATATATTACTGATTGCGTTTCAAAACCTCATTTACATTTAATTAGTTTCCATAATTATTACATTCCTGGTGACATTACTTCGGGTTTGTAAAATTATAAAGTGGTCATGTTTCTTAATGATTCTTTGAGTGATTTCAATTTGAAAGTTACAGTGTTTTTTTAACTTTCCGTTGCATTTTATTTTCTAAGAATGGCGTCACCTCTAATTATGATTGCGCGCATGTGATGCGCAACCTGAATCGGCGCGATCTGAGTTTCTTGATTGCAGAGATTATTCCAGGAAATCTTACCACATCAAATACCTAGGTATTCCTGCTGTATTTTTGTTGTTGTACGCAGAGCGGTAGTTAGCTGGTGAAAGGTTTCGTCGCGGTTCTCCGCCTCGGGCTGATTCCAGTTAACCCGTTGGGGAGTTCCGTCCCCACGTACTCGAGGAGGATCAGACCCGAGTCTGCAAGGAACTTATCTGAAGTGGCTCTGCCACGAAGCCTCACCGGAGGTTATCTGGTACCATGGGAACCGGGATGGCCCTCTGAGAGCATATGCTCCAGGAGAATTCCTGGGGATGTGTTCTTCACCCGGTTATTTGCGGTTGGCCCCCTAGTGGGAGTTTCATGGTGGTTGTGGTTATGCCTACATCACGGGCAGAGCTCCTCGGAGCTCCAGCGTGGATTTGCGCTGTACAACTCGGGTGCCGTACCCCTTAGTTGCGGCAGAGGTGTTAGATAGGTCTCGCATCCACTGGTATGAATGCTGAGCCTGCACTCAATATAAACCAGTACCGCTGTGCTTGCATGTCGGGGCTCTGATTGTAGTCACAAAATCAATCCGCGTCCGAAGAGGGCCGTGGGATTAAGCCTTCACGGCAGGTACTCACGTTAAACCTCCAGGACTTTCGTGTATTTTTGGAGACCTGCATTCCACGCTGACGAATGCGATACAGCTGTTTAATAAACACACTTCGACCTTGCCAGCAATTCAGAGCGACATTGAGACTTTTACTTTGGTATCACAGTCGAAAGGAGTCCCTCTACCGGCGGTATCAACTATACCTTCAGCTGTTTTTACTTCTCCTTCTTCTAAGGTGTCTTAACCAAGCCCAGCGATTAAGCACAATCAGTGAATTCCCCCGAAAACATAAATCGCAACACGGGTGCAGTACCAAAAATGCCACGATCTACTAATTCTAATTGGTTCGACGAGACTTTGACTTCTGAAAAGGCGTATCCTATTTTGGCTATCAGTGTAGCCTCAACATCTTCTCGACGAGTTACGGTCCACCGAGCCTCCGATCCTGTCTCGCTCCATCGCGCCTTCAACGGGACAATATCCGCAGCCTCCTTAGCAGGTCACAGCCGCTCCAATTTTTGACATTGTTCCTATCGCCAACGAAGCTCCCCTTCCTGCGCTATAAGTCCACCGGCGTTGGGATCCTAATTGCAATAAAGGATACACTCTACGCCAAACTCATCTTCACCTCCTATGGCTTTTCTTTCGACTGTGCTACTCATCGCGTCCCCCCGCCAAACTACATCCCGTTCATTACTCGTATATCTTGTATATGCGTACTTTGTGCTTGCCCTTCTCACCTGTATGAAGAATTGTTTGACAGTTTGCCTTAACTCCTTACTGTCAAATTTCCTTCCCTCCCTTTCTTCCTTCGCCGAGATTTTAACATCCGCATGCTCCACTGGCTTAATCATTCTGGCTTTCCAATTCCATCCAACAATCTCTCCCATTCTTCCCTTCTTCCTTTATGAACACTTGCTCTTCACTGAATTTCAATACCAGCAAAATCTTCTCGACCTCGCTCCAACCTCCCCGAGCATCAAAACTAACGCTCACGACCCCGCGGTTGAACTTGAAGCGGAGCTCCCTCGTTCTCTCCAAAACCGAGCGTAAATCATTCAACTTCCGCAAAGCCAACTTTGACGGTCTAAACTCTGCTTTAGCGTCTTTCAACTAGGTTCATACATTAAGCAACTCAACGTGTGATCAAGCTCTATTATCTATATCCTGTATATCTCTTTTCCCCTGCTCGCCTACGTTCGTACTCCACTTGGTTCACAACGGGAATTCTTAATAACATTCGCCTGAAACATGCACTGCGGAGAAGTTTCAGGCTTCTAAGAATGATGCTAACCTTGCTCACTTTTAGGTTATGCGCACCACTGTGAAGTCAATGATCAAAAAGGCGCATAAAAGCACTTATAGAGCAGTAACTTGAAACCCTTTTAGGCTCACACTCGCTATTCTCGTAATTCCACTCAATCTCTCCCTTCTTCTATCAGTTGCGCTGCCTCCACTGCCAACTCCCGACAATAATCTTGTGGCCTTTTCAGCATCTACTTCTCTTCCGTGTTTTCTCCCTCGACCACTCCACACCTATGCCTCTTTTGACAGACTGCTCCCAATCTCTCACTTTACGCCTTCCTTGGTTGAGTTCCTCGTTAGTAATCTTGACCCCAATGTCGGACCTGACCCCGATGGGCTTCCTAACCTCTTCCTTCTTACCCTTAGGGGCCGTCAACGACCTTTAACGGGTCGCCTACGACACGGGGTGTAACGTCTCCCAGGTACCCGAGTAATTAGTTCTGACCCCCTAGCTGGCAGTATATCTGCGTCCTAGGTAGTAGCCTCGAGAAAGCTTCTTGGTGAAGAGCGAACCGCAAATGACCAGTACACGTCGGAACACACTGAGACTATCCAGACCCGTCGACAGCTCGATGGGCTGACGTGAGCCTAGCTCTGCCAAAGTGGTAGTTGTGACGTCTTTCAGGACCTAGCCCCTTCGGGGCCCTGGCCGAGCAGTGTGCATTGAACCGAGCGCTAATTCTTCCGTGAATTCCGGGATCAGCTAAGCGTAGGTTAGGCCTCAGGGAACTGGGGTAGGGGCTGTGTTCCCGAGGGTACACACCTTCCTGAATATTGCGGCCTGCTCCCATGCACACCATGCGCCGGTGAGTTTTCGATGGGGAATACACATAAATTAATAAAAAAACAAGTCGGGAAACCGGAAGCTTGACGCTTCAGGTATACAAAGTTTTATGTTTTCCTATGTGAAGAGCACATTGGCTGATAGTATTGACGGGAGATATTTAAATCGCTGTGAAATGTTCGGTTCAATGCTATAATACCAGCCAATGGGGAATTGCGTTATGAAATTGCTTCACGCATTAACGCAAGCTGGATGAAGTGGCGTTCCACAACTGGTGTTCTTTGGGATTGACATATCAACGTACGTCTCAAATCTAAAATTTACCGTAATAACGTCCGTCCTGACGCTCTCTATGGTTGTGAGTGTTGGCCGATTATAAAAGACAGTGAATGGCGTCTATATTGGTTTGAACATCGAAGCCAATGGTAAGCGACAAAAAGGTCAGCCGAAACAATGGTGGCTTGATACGCTGGATGCGGATTTAAAAGCCTCGCGATTACATCCAGATCAGACATTTGATAAAATAAAATGGCGAAACTAATCACGACGAGCCAACCCCGCTTGTGATTGGGACAAAGGGTGCAAAAAAGAAGGAAATGTGAGGAGCGATAAATGCATTGCAATTATTGCATTTCCGTGTTACATGGTTAAAAATTCCATTGCGCTCTATTTTTTAGAAAGCGATTTAAATAAACCATTTGATGGAAAGCACTATGTTTATTTATTTAATGAGGACAATACACAGAAAACAAATTCCTTACTGCATACAGGGTGCGGCGGCATAACTTCCTTTTTTCAAAACTCAATAAAAACTATTGTATGCATCGGAAAATATTTATATATTTTTTATAATGTAAGTACATGTCTAAAGTTTTTATTTACATTGTTTCGAAGATCAAATATGTTAGGTGACATCCCCCATTCTCCATACATTGCGTAAACCGATTTCTGGCGTTTGCCATGACTCTTGTTAGCATAGCAGGTGTTATGTTGGCAATTTCTTCTTGGATGTTGGTCTTCAAATCTTGTAGGGTTCTTGGACGGTTAACATAAACACGGGATTTCGAAAAACCCCATAGAAAAAAATCACAAGGTGACAGATCAGGAGAGCGTGCCGGCCATTCCAAATCGCCTCTAATTGAGATAAGGTGCTCTGGAAAGTGTTCCCTGAAAATAGCCATCGATGCTCTTGAAGTGTGGGCTGTTGCACCGTCTTGTTGGAACCAAGTGTCCCCCAAATCCAAATTTTCTAGCCGTGGGAAAAAAAATTGTGTAGCATGTTTACATACCGGTCCGAATTCACTGTCACTGTAACCTCATTTTCCTCAAAAAACAGGGAACAATAATTCCAGCTGAGGAAATTGCACACCACACTGTGACTTTGGCTGAATGCAAAGGCTTTTGATGCAATTCTCGAGGGTTGGTGTCAGCCCAGTAGCGCATGTTTTGTTTGTTAACCGACCCACACAAATGAAAATGGGCTTCATCGCTAAAAAACAATAGCACCCTCGGGAACGACATCAAGAAGAAGCTCACACGCGTTCATCCGAGAATTGAAGTCACGTTCTGAAAGTTCCTGCACTATCTCGGAGGAGGAACGTAGGATAAAACCAAACATTTTGGAAGCTCTATTAATGATGTCAACGAAGTGGGAATTGAAACGAAGTTTTTAGTCGAATATTACACCCAGGTCTTGGTCAGTGAAAGGAGTTGTCCACTGAGAGAATAGCAAAAGGATGTTGGGGAGGGTTTAAGGGAATAGCACATTCAGTGGCATTTGATGACATTCAGTGTTAGTTTGTTGACCGAACACCAACGGACTAAATTATCAAGGTTGGACTGTAAGAGAGCACAGTCCAACGAAGACGAAACAGAGGCAAACAATTTAAGGTCGTCTGCGTAAAGCAAATATGGACAGGTAAGGATAGAGACGAGGTCATTGATAAAAAAAGGAAGAGTAACGGGCCAAGTATAGAGCCTTGGGGAACACCAGAGGAAGGAGAGAAGGAACGGGATGAGTAACCACGAAAAGAAACTTTGTAGGAACGCTATGAGAGGTAAGAGGAAAGTCAGGAGATGACTGAGAGAGGGAAGTATAGTAATGAAAGTTTAGAGAAGAGAATGTTATGGTCAACAGTATCAAAGGCTATGGAAAAATCAGTATAAATAGCATGTACCTGTCTTCAAGCATTTAGCAGCGAAGTTGGTAAAGACCAGAAGGTTTGAAGCCGTTGATCTATGTTTCACGAAACCATGCTGCTCTTTGATAATGAGGTGACCGAAGGGCGCGGTCAACCAGTCGTGGACGTATCTTTCCAGGTTTTTGGAGCATAAGGAGAGAAGAGAAATGGGGCGGTAGTTCACAGCAAGGGAAAGGTCTCCGCTCTTGAGGATAGGGACGACAAGGACCTCTTTCTAGAGCCAGGGGAAGTAGAATTCATCTAGACTTTTGTTTTAGATTATACTCAGGGGGAGAGAAATGTGTTTTCTACTGTTAAGGGGGAAGAGATTAGGAAGCCCATCGGGGCCAGGTCCGACATTGGGGTCAAGATTATCAATGAGGAACTCAACCAAGGAAGGTGTAATGAGGGCTCGAAGGAGAAAACACTGAAGAGAAGTAGGTGCAGAGAAGGTCACAGGACTGTTGTGAGGAGTTGGCAGTGGAGTCAGCGAAGCTGAAAGAAAAAGGGAGACATTGAGTGGGATTACGAGAATTGCGAGCGTAAGACCAAAAGGATTTTAGGTTACCGCGGGCAAGGACAGCTTCGACGCGCTTTTCTGACCATTGACTTCACAGTCTTAGGCAGGGAGGGGAAGAAGGGACATAACAGGAGAGGAGATCGGACAGGATATTGTAAAAAGTGTTTAGAGCTTGACCACACGATGAGTTGCTTAATATATGTGGGTTCAGACCGTCAAAGTTGGCTTTGCGGAAGTTGAACTTAGTCGATTTATGCTTGGTTTTGGGTTTTGAACGAGGGAGCTACGCTTCCAATTCAACCGCGGGGTGGTGAGCGTCATTTTTGACATACGGGGGGGGGGGGGTTGGAAAGGAAAAGATCGAGAGTGCGGCCCCAGAAGTTTTTGGTGGTATTGAAATTCAAGGCAGAGCAAGGGTTCATGAAGGAAGAAAGTGGGAGGAAAGAATGGTGAGGTTGTTGGAATGAATTGGAAAGCTAGGATGAATAGGCCAGTGGAGCATGGGGAGGCTGAAATCTCCTCAAAGGAAGAAAGGGAGGCAAGGGAATCTGACGGAAAGGAGTTAAGACAAACTGTCAAACAATTGTTCATACGGGTGAGAAGGGCTAGGGAGGAATAATGGTCAAACTAATAAAAATAGTCAACCTCATATGCTTCACATCGTCAACTCCATACGCTGCACACTCAGAGTTTAATATTATTAGCAAATGTGAAAAACTTAACCTAGAACAGATAAAAACAAGTTGGAATACCGGAAGCTCACGATTCAGGTATAAAGGTTTTGTGTTCATCTTATGTAAGAAACTTCAATGCACATTTTTCTATCCGTATGTAGCTCCAAATGCAAGATACTCCTTCTTATTTTTCCAAACCACAAGACATACGTACATATTACAGCCATAGATATTATAAAAATAATGATAAAACTCCGCCGAAGCCGGTCCCAAGCCCGGTTGTGAAAGGAGGAGGGATGGATAGCTTCAGTCTGAATGGCTGTACGCCACCGCAGCGTCTCAGGGGGTAGGTGAGGAAAGTGCAGGAACTTTGCAGTCTTGCAGATTACTCACTAAGGAAGCTATCTACACACCTGGCAGCTAGGGATAAAATGCACCACCAACAATGAGAAGAAGGAGAAATTTGAGGTCCGGTACGGATAACCGGCGGGAGTCGTCTGACTTGGTGACTGGGTCGGGCTCTCGTAATGGACAGCACGGCGTCGAAACCGCTAGTCGTGGGGCGGTTCGACGTCTAGGCGCCACGACGACCAAGAGCACAGCTCCGCCTGCTGCAGCTGTTTCGCCACAATCTGTGGCGACCACTTCAGCAGGTTCGCGTAGGAAGCGGATGAAATGGACTGAAGAAATGAACCTCTTCATCATCCGCTCCTACTACGAAATAACGGCGGGGGCGGGTACAACATCTTACCGCCCCTTGTTGCACCAGAGGTTCGTCGAGCGTTTCCCGCAATTCGCGCACGTGACTGTGCAGCACGTCGCAGACCAGTACCGCTTCATCACTCGCAGTGACACAATCCCGGCCACCATCAGGGAACGTGTTCGACTTGAAGTCATCGGGGAAACTGGTGACCGAGAGTGGATGGGGGCAGAGGCGGCGGCATCAACAACACCACGCCGCACTGCAGGAAACAGGTTTAGTACTCGCTAAAGCACTCTTCTCCACCGTCCAGCTGAGGTTTCCGCTGAAGTTCGGGACGAATTCCAAAGAGCGTGTATAGAATTCTCGGATATGGATCCTTTGCATAGGCCAGGTATTCCCAGGCTCTATGCATCTCCAGCAACTCCGGGAATTCTATCAATGATGAGATTGCGTCTCGACTGTGTGCTGATATGTCGCTGCTGCAACTACAATCACTTGTGTATTGTGGTGCAGTTGCGGCTATCAGATTGCACGGGCAGAAGATTCGCTTTCGCGTTATTGGTTTGAGTGACAAAAGAGATCCACCATGGAAAATTCGTCTGGAACGTCGGCGGGACTCACTAAGGCAGGACATTGCTAGACTGATTCAGATCAGCACTGGCAATGCCAGCCGACGGGTGAGAAATAAAGTGCAGAGGGTTTACCGGAACTATGCCATCCCCTGTGAGACACCCGTAGTTGAAATTCTGGACACACTAAAACAGAAACTTTCTGTCATATGCAGTCGGTTACGACGGTATGGCGAAAGTTATTCCAGACGTGTCCAGAATGCAACATACGCGAGGAACCAGCGGAGCTTTTTCAGATCTCTCAACGAATCCCAACAGAGCGCCCAGACAATACAGTTCTCGGTGACGGAAGCGAAAGAGTATTGGGGTGGACTTTGGGGGTTACCTGCCCAGCATGCTGAGTGGATCACCGCCGAAGGCACCCGCCATGCCAATACACCTGGCATGAATTTCGCGGATGTTACCGAAGAGGAAGTTCGGCGAGCCATAAACATCTCGAAGAACTGGAGGGGCCCAGGTCTGGATCGGGTGCAGAATTTCTGGTAGAAGAAATTTACGAGCGTTCACAGTCGGTTGGCACGCAGTATAAATGAGGTCATGAGTCGGCCGGAGAAATTTCCACCTATCCTCACTGCGGGAATTACCTACCTTATCCCTAAGAAGGACACGGTGCAGGACCCCGCAGACACAAGACCGATCACTTGCTTACCAACCCTCTACAAATTCATCACGTCCATTATTAGTGGAAGGATCAATGCGCACCTCGAGACCAACAACATTCTGTCCGAGGAGCAGAAAGGCTGCGGAGTTGGGTCAAGGGGTTGCAAAGAGCAACTCATTATCGACTCGGTAGTTGTAGGACAAGCAACTAGAGGCCAAAGAAACCTCTTCAGTTGCTATATCGATTATGCCAAGGCTTTTGATAGCGTTCCGCATACCTGGCTAATCGACATCCTACATCTGTATCGCATTGATCCGAAACTAATAAAGTTTTTGGCGACAGTCATGGAAGGGTGGCATACCACCTTGTCAGTCCGTACATCTGAGGGTGCTAATACCTCAGAGCCCATCCGTATTCGGAGGGGCATCTTCCAGGGGGATTCATTGAGTCCTCTTTGGTTTTGTATGGCACTGAACCCCCTTTAATGGCTACTGAATGATGCTAGAGGGTATGGTTTTGCAATAAAATATGGCCTACGTGCTAAGTGCAAACTGACACACTTGATGTACCTAGATGACATCAAGCTGTATGCTGGTACTGACAACCATCTTAGAAGTCTGTTGCGAATAATAGACATGTTCAGCCGTGATATTCGGATGGAGTTTGGATTAGACAAATGTCGAATCCAAGCCATTCGCAAAGGTCATCACGAGCCGCATGCCGGACATAGCATTGGTGACCTCCACATCGAAGCTATGACTGAGACAGACTTCTACAAGTACCTAGGAATTCTGCAAGGAACCCATGCTCGAGTTGGTGATCTGAAGGAAGCTCTGCTGTCCGAATTCCTGCGACGTGTAAAGCTGGTGCTGAAATCGCATCTCTCGGGGAAGAATAAAATAAACGCGTTGAATGTATTCGCTATCCCTTCACTGGCTTATGCATTCGGAATATTGCCGTGGACGAAGACCGACCTGGAAAACGTCCAGCGGCGGATACGGACAACTATGTCCAAATTCCGAATGCATCACCCAAAGTCTGCCGTGGAGCGGATGAATCTGCCTCGTGAGTGACATCAGAGGTAGGGGCGTGGTTGACGTGGCGGCACATCATCGCCAAGTCGACTCGCTGCGCGCTTATTTTTACAGTAAAGAGCAGGCGAGCCCCTTGCATGCGGCTGTCTGTAAGGCACACTGTGGACTGACTCCACTTAACTTGAAGGATCGATCTTTCAATCCTCTGAGTGGGGTGAAGTCGGACCAGGAGCGGATCGAGGAATGGAAGTCGAAGGCAATGCACGGTAAACACGTGAATTGTCTTTGGCAGCCATTTGTCGATTTGCATCTGTCGAACAGGTGGCTGTGTGCTGGGGAGCTCTTTGCTCAGACGGAGGGGTTCATGTGTGCCATTCAGGATGGCGTGGTCGCCACCCGAGCTTATAAAAAGCTCATCATGAAAGAACGGGTGGAGAACGACCAGTGCAGAATGTGTGGTTCGGCGTTAGAGACGTTGGACCATCTCATTTCTGGCTGTACTGTTATGGCACCGGTGCAATACATCACCAGGCATAATGCTGTATGTAAGGTTATCCATCAAAACCTTGCATATAAGCATGGGCTGATCACAGGAACATGTCCGGTTTACCGATATGAGCCGCAAGCAGTACTTGATAGTTCTGCTTACGGCATGTATTGGGACCGGCAAGTTCTGACTGATCGCCATACCGCACACAACAAGCCTGACGTACTGCTAGTTGACAAGACGGGTCGCTCCGCGTATATTATTGATGTTGCTATCCCCCATAATAGCAACATTGAACGGAAATACGTGGAGAAGAAGGTGAACTATGAGCCATTGGCTCGGGAAATCAAAGAAATTTGGCGTCTCGAGCGGGTGGTTGTAGTTCCCATAATATTGTCAGCTACAGGTATTGTACCTAAATCCCTCACGGCTTCCCTTGATGTCCTAGGACTTTCGCACAGTCTGGTTCAAACCATGCAGAAGTACACCATTCTGCATACGTGCTCGATGTTGCGGGGGGTACTCGACGGATTCTCCCACTGACCTACCACCGGCCACCACCACCAGCGCCCCTTTAGTTTTTAAGTAGGTAGGATCGTCCGACCCTAAATGCTTGGCACTTACTGCTAGTATTAGGTAAAATCCGGCATCTGCCGAGATTGTGATAACTCGGAAATAATAATAATCGTTGGCGCAACAATCCATATTGGATCAAGGCCTTGAAGTGTGTTAGAGCACTTCATTCAAGACCGTAACGGTACACTAGGAGGCAATGTGGTCAGCATTGCGCTCGCCCGAGATTATTACCCTGATTTGACTCAGGTACTCATTCACAGCTGAGTCGACTGGTGTCCGACATCCAATCACGATAACAAATTCCTCTGCCCCCAGCGAGATTTGAACCGCGACCTTCCACTACGACAGCCCAGCGCTCTAACCACTTGAGCCATCCGGACATAGATATTATCCTTACCCTAAATAAACAAACTGTCTATTTTCAAATAATGTACATATATATGCACGTATCGTGCCCATATTTCCGATTTACTTCGTGCACCAAAGCATACATATGTACATATACTATATAGTACGTATATTAAATACGGCTGGTTTAATGTACAAACATATCTATTTGAAAAAGATTCTACCCGCAAACTTCATTACCACGCATATACTATATACCTACATACACACATGTCTGATTGGAGTAATTGATATTCATATGCAAATGACTAAAACACTAAAAGAAAATAATTCTTTGCGACCCCATGCATATGAACTTACTTCGTTGTGGTATAGACGAGTTGATATGAGATGATGACGTCATACACGTTGTAGAATGCACGAAATTCACAAAAAATGGCAAAGTTTGACCTCTTATAACTTTGTTAATAATAGTTGGATTTTCTTCATCTGCACTTTCTTCTTGAGCAAATTTTGCATAATGTTATCCCTTGTACCCATGTTGCCAGGTAAATTTCTAAAATGTGGAAATATACTGTTATTAACTTTATTTGTGCAAATATCGGAACCGGATGTATTTTGAGGCCTAGATTTCGTAAAGTTGCACTACTGTGATTTTTGCAGATATTTCGATTGGATAGGTTCTGAGAACGAGACCTGTTACACTTTTTGATAGTCGTATTTTGGGACCAGCTTCGAAAAGTGCTAACTGAGCCCTTTCATTTGATACCCCACATAGTCACATTTTATGAAAAAAAATATTGCACCCTCCATTCAAATGTATGGGGAGCCCTCTTAAACTTAACACAAAATAGTCCCACTTGCTGCATGTAAAGGGAAGAACAGATCACACGCTCTTACCAATTTTTGTGACAATCGGTCTAGCCGTTTTCGAATAAATCGAGTGTAACAGACAGGCAGACACCTAATCGATTCTAATAAGGTTTTGTGTTTACGCAAAACCTTCAAAAGGGCTGGGGAGAAATGGATTCTTCATGAATGGAATTTTAATATTTCACTTGAATGTCAATCATTCACCTTAATTATGACGTCGCATCTTATTTGCATGGCTTAGGATGTAGTTAATTCGCATAAAATTGATAAGTTTGAACTGCTATAACTTCGACACTTATAGCCGGATTTTCATAAAACTTGACATGCGTATGCACGATACTGTCCTCTAGGCCCGTGCAATTTAGTGCTGCTAGAATGAACTTATGGAGGGTTTTTAGCCAATTGCTAAAAGTTGGGAATATACTATTAGTAAGTTTATTTGGGCAGATATCGGAATGAGGCATCTTTCGAAGCATAGATTTCACATAAGTGTTTCACACAAAGCCTTAAAAAGGGCTGGGGAGAAGTAGATTCCTAGTAAATGCGACTTTAATATTTCAAGCGAATGTCAATTATTCTCGTTAATTATAGCGTCAGCATCTTATTTGAATAGCTTTAGAAGCAGTAAATTCGCGCGAAATCGCTAAGTCTGAACTGCTTTCGCGTCAATGGCGCAATTTTCATTAAATTTGGCACGTGTATGCAAGATATTGTTCTCTATGCTGCTGCAAAATTGATGAACTTAAAGGGTCAATTTCTGAAAGTTGGTAATATATAATTAGTAAGTTTATTTGATCAGATGTCGAAATGGCACATATTTTGAGGCCTAGATTTCATCTCAGCGCACCACCCTGATTTTTTTTCGGATTTGTGGGTTGGGTAGTTTCCGAAAATGGGTCCTGTCTCACTTTAAGTGTGGACATTTTGACTCCCTACTCGCGCACTTTATAATTCATGTCAATACTAGTATTAGTTTCGGAAAGTGCTAAGCACGAGCTTTCATTTGATACCCACACGACTTTATCTGGTAAAAATTTTTTGAAACCCCCCTTTGCATGTATGGAGAGTTCTCCTTTACACTCGACCCAAATCTATGTCACTCACTGTATGCGTGCGATTTCATTGTTCCCATCTGTCCACCAAATTTCGTTGGGATCGGTTTTGCCGTTTTGGAGAAAACTGTGTGTGACAGACAGACAGACAGTGAATCGATTTTAACAAGGTTTGGTTCGTTGGCCGAAAGAGAAAGTCTTATCAGAAAATGCGCAGCAGTGGTGAACTGGAGGAACTATTGGACCGCATCTCCTTCTATAGGCGAACGTGGAGAGCAGCGGAAGACGATTGGACGCTGAGAAAGCTGCTTGCGTGAAACGGACCGCAGATAGCCCAAAACGAACTGGGGAAAAAGCGGATAGAGGACGACGTGCCTGAAGGGGACTTTATCGAAGTAGTTTCCAAGGCCCAAAAACAGAAAGCGAAGAAAGAATAAAGGAAGAAGAAAAAGAAGATCAGCCCGCATGAAGTAAATGCTCCCAAAAAATCCATCAAGGGAGGAGAAAACCCGGGCAGGTCAGGAGTGAAGGCAGGAACCAGGAAGCCCGCCATTAGCTATGCTAGTGCGGTCAAGGGCATTCGACTGGCCATCCTGCCAAAAAGGTTTCCCGAGCAAATACTCACTTGGGAGGAACAGGAAATCATTGAGGACCTTGTCGTCAAGCAGATGATCAAGGGTTGGACGTCGAAACTGGTGTTCACCGCTTTCGCTTTCGATACGCTTTCGACCAGGCCTTATACTGGTGGACTACGCGACGGAAGACACCGCAGAATGGGTTAGAACCATAGTTCCTAGATTGCCAGACTGGGAAGGGGTAGAACTGTCAACATGTGCTGGGGATGATATACCAGGAGCCCACATGGTGACAGTTTTTCTGCCAAAGGCCGCGGCAATAGAAACGGAAGACCTTATGAGACTCCTAATTGCTCAGAATGAAGATCTCCATACTCGACTATGGAAAGGGTAAACTCCTCAAGATCGGGGTGGATGACCGAACCCTGGAGGCAATTAAACGTCGGAGTTGTCATATCAACTAAGGATTCGGGAACATACCCGTGCATGTGCACAGAGAAAAGCCGAGGAAAGAGACCTCAGAGGAGGCATTGGGTGAAAAGCTTACCGAGATCCTGTAATGTTTAGAGTGGATAGGAAGGATCAGGTCGATCATCCTAAGTGGCCGACAACGACCTGGAGGGCAGAGCTATCCCAAAAATCTAAACAAATTGGCTAAGTTGACCGTGAAGGTCCGCCCGTAAAGATTGAAGCTCTATCAAAGTGCTCGGTCGACACATTCTTGCACGCCTCTGTGCTAGTCAGGCTCGGGAATGTGGGGGGGTCCTTTGAGCGCTTTGATCCCTCACGCTTCATTACTACAAAACAACGTGTCTATTCCGATGCGTGGGCCAGCACCGGATTCCAAAATAGACATTAAAAGGGACTTCGCGAGGGCCTATCGAATGATAAACACTTCCGCCTCAGATCTTGTATGAGGTGCGGCCCCTCAAGTTCCCACCCTTCCTCGACATCCTCAGGCCATTTTATCATTTTGAGGATGTCCCTAGTTTGAAGTTCCGTGGGAGAAAGGAGGAAAAGAGAGGGAGGAAGTCCTCAAATTATAATAGAATTACTCAACCATGATTATATTATCATTCAAACAAAAGAGAATGAAAACAAACTTATAAAACATAAATAATAAAAATAAAAATAAAAAAATATAGTTAAATTGAATGCAAGAATTATATAGAAGGAGAAAACAAAAAAAAATATGTGTTGAAAACAAAAAGAAATTTAATAGAAATAAGTCGGGAAACCGGAAGCTGGACGCTTCAGGTACGAAAGGTTTTGTGTATTTCTTAGTACTTAGCACATAATATATCCATATATTATGTGAGAGTATCCACTTTCGAGTGATATTGACATTCATAGTCTTCAATTTTCAAAGAAGCAACAAATTTGAGGTACAGGGTGCGGCAGCATAACTTCCTTTTTTCAAATGCGCGCCACTCAGTTAGTTGATGTCATAGCGGAGCGCTAGTGGTCTCGTTCAAGAGGGGATACTGTAGAGTTTTGTCCCGACACGGTTCAGTCGTCATCATGCGTTGGAATAGTGAGGAGCGTGCCTTTACTTTTCAAGCGGATGTTCGGTTATTGGAACACAGCGTGCATTTCGGAATCGCTTTAATTTAGCCCCGTTGGATCCCATCCCAGACCGCAAATCAATTGTTACATGGGTCCCTACATTCAGACAAACTGCAAGTGCGACAAAAGGAAGAACTGAAGCCACGGCGTTCTGCGCGCAAACACGCATCTGCCCTTGGACTATCCGATCGTTCTGTGAGAAGAATTCTTCGTGATGATCTTCATTTTCATTCCTATAAGATGGCGATAGTGCAGGAACTTTCAGAACGTGACTTCAATTCTCGGATGAACGCGTGTGAGCTTCTTCTTGATGTCGTTCCCGAGGGTGCTATTGTTTTTTTTAGCGATGAAGCCCATTTTCATTTGTGTGGGTCGGTTAACAAACAAAACATGCGCTACTGGGCTGACACCATCCCTCGAGAATTGCATCAAAAGCCTTTGCATTCAGCCAAAGTCACAGTGTGGTGCGCAATTTCCTCAGCTGGAATTATTGTTCCCTGGTTTTTTGAAGAAAATGAGGTTACAGTGACAGTGAATTCGGACCGGTATGTAAACATGCTACACAATTTTTTTTTTCCCACGGCTAGAAAATTTGGATTTGTGGGACACTTGGTTCCAACAGGATGGTCCAACAACCCACACTTCAAGAGCATCGATGGCTATTTTGAGGGAACACCTTCCAGAGCACCTTATCTCAATTAGAGGCGATTTGGAATGGCCGGCACGCTCTCCCAATCTGTCCCCTTGTGATTTTTTTCTATGGGGTTTTTTGAAATCCCGTGTTTATGTTAACCGTCCGAGAACCATACAAGGTTTGAAGACCAACATGGACGCACTGTCGAACAGGCGCAAAGCAGACTCGGCATATTGATGCGACGGGTAAACGGATGGATGACTACTCATGGTTTCAACCTTGCACTGGAAAAAACCGAAGTAGTCATCCTGACTAAGAAGAGAATTCCGACCCTGTGTCCCATATCGTTCGGCGAGTCGATAATCGAGTCAAAATCAGCGGTAAAGTACCTCGGGTTGACTCTTGACTCAAAGATGAGCTTTTCTGAGCAAATCCAAGCAGCAGCGAACAAGGCTGCGGTTGGAGTTTCGGCGTTAAGTAGGCTAATGGCAAACATTGGGGGTCCTACGTCTAGTAGGCGACGTCTCCTGATGAGCTCAACGCAGTCTGCCCTGCTCTACGGCGCAGAGGTATGGGCTGGCGCTCTTAACAAGGAGGTATATCGTAGACGCCTCGCGCAAGTACAGAGACGGGGAGCTTTACGAGTGGCGTCTGCGTACCGCACAGTCTCTGAACCGGCCGTGATGGTGATCGCGGGAGTTATCCCCGTTGCCCTTCTTGCTAGGGAGCGTCAGGCCATATACAAGCGCAAGGGAGATGAGCCAAGGGAGGTGGTTGCTCGCGAAGAACGGCAACACACTCTAGACGAGTGGCAGCTCTCTTGGCAAAATGAAACTAGAGGCAGATGGACTGCGCGGCTCATCGGCAACCTTGGTGCGTGGCTGAATCGGAAGCATGGTGAGACTGACTATTTCCTTACCCAATTTTTAAGTGGGCATGGAAGTTTTCAGTCTTACCTGCACAAGATTGGAAAGGCGCATTCTCCGGACTGTGTGTTTTGCAATGGAGTTGTGGACGATGCCCACCACACTTTTTTTTCTTGTGGAAGGTGGGATGGGGTTCGTCAGCAGCTCTATTTAAACACAGGGGATCTCTCTCCAGACAACATTGTGGAAGAGATGCTGAGGACTGCTGACAGCTGGAACCGTGTTGCCCATTACGTTCGGGCCCTTCTCGTTGCTAAGAAGATAGAACTCGACCGGTGGAGGAGCCGGATGGCAGGGAGTTCCTTGAACTGACAGTTCCCTTCCTCCTCTCCCCTCCCGTTGGTGAAAGGAATTCCCTGATTTGAAGGCTCCGCAAGGCGGGAGAGATCGGGGGCTGGCCCGAAGTAATGTGACAAACGGTTCCAGGCTAGCTCTCTGACGATGGGGAGGTGTTTAGTTGGTAGTCCGACGATGTACCGAATCGGGAGTCCAACACTGTGTGCGTAAATGCATTCACCTACCCTACCCAAAAAAAATAAAAAAAAAAAAAAAAAAAACATCCAAGAAGAAATTGCCAACAAAACACCTGCTATGCTAACAAGAGTCATGACAAACGCCAGAAATCGGTTTACGCAATGTATGGAGAATGGGGGACGTCACCTAACAGATTTGATCTTCGAAACAATGTAAATAAAAACTTTAGACATGTACCTACATTATAAAAAATAAATAAATATTTTCCGATGCATACAATAGTTTTTATTGAGTTTTGAAAAAAGGAAGTTATGCTGCCACACCCTGTATTATAACTTTGTTAGTAATAGTGCGATTTCCACCAAACTTGGTACGATCAGGCTCTATGTTATAGCCTATATCACTGCAAAATTTCATGGTACTAGGATGAACTTAACGGGGGTTTCTAGCCAATTACAGAAAATTGTAGTAATATACTATAATTAACTTTATTTAAACATATATCGGCATGGGAAGTATTTCGGAGCCCAGGCACCATATAGTGGCAGTCTCTCCCTCTTTACAGATTTTTCGGTTTGATAGTTTCTGAGAATGACCCCCTTAAAGAAGTGATCACTTTCAACCCCCGCGCTCCCCACCCTTCCAACGAATGTCAAAACTAAGATCGGCTTTGAAAAGTATTAATCGAGACCTTTAATTTGATACCCCACATGACTATATTTGATGAAAAAAAATTTTACACCCCCTTTTTGCCTTAAATTCGACGTAAAAGGATGTAATTCACTGTATGCGTGAGCGTTCACAGTTCCCACCTTTCTACCAAATTTGGTGTCAATCGCTATAACCGCCTCCGAGAAAAATGCGTGTGACGGACAGACAGGCAGACAGACGGACAGACAGACAGTAAACCGATTTTAATAAGGTCTTGTGTTTACACAAAACCTTAAAAAAGACTTACCCAGGTCGTCATTCCGAGCTCGAGATGATTCTGGTGTACAAATTCTAAAATTTTTTGATAAAAACAATTATAAGAAAAATTAATTCATCATTATATATTTATGTTATTCTAACTTGACGATTCCTTCTCAGGCAAAATATGAAACACTTGGCATCAAGCAGGCGTATGGCTTAAATTCATACAGAAACGATTATTATATTATGTTAGAATCCACACGTTTCTTAGCTGCTGAAAATCTGTCGTTTCCTACGAACGACAACGTTTCCAGAATTTCTCCCCAACGTTCGAAACTCCTCCTGGCCATCGGCCTTTCGTTTTTCTTCGCGACGATCTTTTCCTCGGGAAGATCTTTTTTCTCTCCTTTTCCAAATAAAAACCAAAACGACTTGGCTTTCTTCCACCCAACTCTCACTTTTTTGCACTCCTCCACCAAAAAAAAAACACCCAAAAAAAACCAAAAACTTCACTGCTTTCCACTTTTTTCGTTTCCTTTTCCACTCTCCAGTCTGTCCCGCTTCACCTCCTCTCTGTTCTTCCGCGCACCGCTTCATTTGCCGCTACATAGCCTTCAACTCTCGCTAGGCAATGTCGCGGCAACATGCGCTTGCGCATGCGCCTGCGGATAATCATTCGCCTCTTGTCAAGATCAATTCGCCCGAATGCATTCAATAATGTGCAATCTGCGGCGAACATTAGGGCAATTGCATATTATTAAATGCATTGTTCAAGCAAATTAATTAAGAAAGAGCCGAATGAGATTCCACTCCCGTCGCGCAGCCGCGGTCACTACAGGGCAGCTGGGTTTTCGAGACCCGCTCGAGGAAAGACAGCTGAGGACCAGTGAGGACATCACTGCTGATAGCGACTGAGTGTTGCGTGCTTACGAGGAAAGGCAGCCTGAGATCCAACCTACGTTAGGTCTGAAAGTCCTTCGCGTGAGCGACACCCAGGTTTCGACCCTCCATGTCCTCCAGCTCGTATTGAACCGTTCCGACTTGACCGATGACCTTTGCCTTCACGAACTTCTGATTCAATTTGGCTTTGTACCGCTTTGCTGCACTGCTTAAGTTGAAGAGCCGTTTATACACGACATCTCCGACCTGAAATTCACGAGCTCGGGATTGCAAGTTGTAACCCCTTTCCTGTGTCTCTCTTGCCTGGAGGATGCGCCCCTGAACCTCTGCTCTCAGAATAGCAAGTTTATCCTGAGAACAGACCTCCAAGGTCGCATTAGGCAAGGCGTTCAGGCGTCGTAAAAGGGCGTAGGTACCCCATGGGTGACCATACTTTGCCCAAAAACGACGTGATATGGTGAAGTCACTATCGAGACGTGTTTCGCTGAACGCAAGCCACAGTTGATGGATGACAGCTTCTTATCCCAATCTCCTTGATCAGGACCGATATAAGCGCGTGTAGCAGCCATCTATGAGCGATTTACTCGCTCCGAGGCGTTTGCCTGCGGGGAGTATAAAGCGGTGTAAATGTGTTGAATGCCATACCGGTTCAGAAGATCGTTGAAAGCCACGGATTTTAACTGTACCCCATTATCAGACGTGATCGACTCAAGGATTCCAAACACATGAAAGATTCTCTTCTCCAAGCATTCATTCAGCACATTTGCGGTAAACCGTTTAATCGGCTCCACAAATGAAAACTTTGAGAGAGAATCGAGAACGACTATTACTCCGATATTTCTGGCGCGAGATCTGGGGTATGGGCCGCTAAAATCGGTATACAAACGTTGAAATACCCGATCGGAGAAGAGCGCTTTTCCCATTAGAGGTTGGAGCGTTTGGTTGGGAGCTTTTGACGTCTTGCACGTTTCACAATTGCGGATATAGTCCTTGACCTGAGAAACCATTTTAGGCCAATAAAACCATAACCGCAGTCTACCCAAGGTTTTACCAACCCCCCATGTACACTCAAAGGATGATCATGGGCACGGGTGATCACCTCCATCGTCAACTCCTCCGGAATCCAAAGTTTCCAAGCCTGTTGTTCCTGCAGCACAGCTTCTGAAGCATGATTGGTTCGCTTGTATACCAATCCATCGCACACCTGCAGATCAGGGAGTGTGTTGGGATTCTCCCTAATACGCTCTATCAGTTGCAAATAGTCCGCAGACCGAAAATGTGGTGAATCAAAGTCCACGTCTGCGTTGTTTCCACTTCTCTCCAAAGCATCCACCTCCGCTGGTGAATACATTCGAGATAGAGAATCCGGAACCAGATGTTTTGATCCCTTTCTGTGTTTAATGATGAATGAGAATCCTTGAAGCTTCAATGCCCATCTGGCCAGTCTGCCGTGAAGGTCGAACCGGTTCATCAGCCATTTGAACGAAGCATGGTCAGTTACCACTTCGAATGTGGTGCCTTCAACATACGCTCGGAATTTGTGCACTGCGTCCACCGCTGCCAGACATTCGTGTTCAGTAACAGTGTAATTTCGCTGAGGCTGTGCAAGCTTTTTCGACATATACGTTATAGGAACTTCATGTCCCTCCTCTGTCTTCTGCATTAGCACCGCTCCTATACCATGTTGAATTGCGTCACAGTGTATGGCGAAAGGCTTGGAGAAGTCGGGGCTATGCAGAACTGGAGCCGAGGAGAGACCCGTTTTCAGAGCGTCGAAGGCCGAAATGGCTTCCTCAGACCAGCAAAACTGACGCTTCTTCTGAAGCATGTCTGTCAACGGTGCAGTCAGCGAAGCGTAATTTGGCACAAATCGCTGATACCACCCACACATCTCAAGAAACCGCCGCAGTTGCTTGACGGTTTTCGGCCGCGGAAAATCTTTGATGGCGTGTACCTTGTCGGGATCTCTACAAATCGTCCCGTTACCGATGATGTGCCCCAAGTATCGAACTTCCTTCATGACAAACTTGCTCTTCCGGATGTTCAACGTCAAGCCAGCGCGTCTCATACAGAGAGCCACTTCGCTTAAGAGCAGCAGGTGCTGGTCGAAGGTCTCTGTAATAAGCAACAAGTCATCTAAATATACAAAGACTTGATGACGTAAGTGGGCAGCGATGACCTTATCCACCAGTCGCTGTATGGTTTGAGGTGCATTGCAGAGCCCAAACGGCATGGTCACAAACTGATAGAGTGGCCGACCTGGGACGGTGAAGGCAGTTTTATCCTTGGACGCCTCATCCAGAGAAATTTGCCAGAACGCATCCTTCAGATCAAGACTCGTAATGAATCTAGCCTTCGGGAGACGACTGAAGATCCCCTCGATGAGAGGTAAAGGATAAGCGTCCTTCACTGTTACACTATTCACTTTACGTGCATCAAGGCAAAGTCGCACTTTACCAGGTTTCACCACAAGGGTAACTGGCGAAGACCAGGCGCTTTGCGATTCTTCGATGACTCCCAAAGCCAGCATCCTATCAATCTCTTCGTAGAGGAGCTTTTCGATGGCGGGAGAGACTGAGAAGTGTCTCTGCTTTATCGGTTTATTACTGCCGACATCGATGACGTGTGTCGTTAGACTTGTACGTCCTAAGCCCTCCGACTCGAAAGATGGAAAACTGCCAATGACAGCCTCGAGCCTTGCTAGCTGGTGTGTCGTCAACTGGTGTTGATTGACGTTCTCGACATTTTCGATTGATCAAATGGAAGGTACAAATAAGTCCTGTGCGAGATCGAACTTGCGCACAAACTCAGCTCCAAGGTAAAGATTTTGCGTTAACGACGAGATAAGGAGGAACGACATCGATTCCGTCCGATCACGAAACGTGATGTCAGCCGACACTCTGCCTACTGTCGAGTGGCTAGTCCCGTCAGCTATCCTGAGATCGATGCGTAATTTCTCGCACTTGTACCGACCGTTGTTAATAATTTTCCGGGCGAAATCTGAAGCTAAGCAACTTACGGTGGCTCCGGTATCAATCAGTCCTGAAACACGCTCACCCAAGACTAAGACATCCGCATACGGGCGAATATCATTATTGGGCCGACTCGTGAGAATGGCAGAGTAGTAAAGACGACGGTTGCGCATTATTCGCATCCAATATTGGCGTAAGCGAAGAGTTGAACGCTTCGGTGTTTTCGTCGCCGTCTCTGCTACTCCGACGATCCGTTCTCTGGTCGCTTTGATATTGTTGCAGTCTTACGTGCAACGGCCTCAGAACCGAAAGCATCGGTTTTCTTGAAACAATTGGTGGTGGGGTCAAATCGGGGTAGTTCATAGTTAAGTTATCGGACCGCTTCAACACGGTAACTTTCGCAGTTACTGTGGAAGACGTTGTCGCAACGCCTGCGCAGTCACGTGCGTCCATGAACGCCCTGATGACTGGGGCTGGGCTCTGGAACTCAACATTTTGGACATACGGGCTTACGATTGTTCGGCGCCTGCAACCGAAACAAAAGACTTTGGGATCCTCCCAACAGTCTTCAAACAAATGTCCAATTTGCAGACAATTCCAGCAGACCAAGTCCAAATCACGATCCTGAATCTCGGACTGAGGATTTCCTGAGATGTTCTTTATGTCAACACCCTCTTCAGATTCAGCAGAATAGCTGTGTAATTGGTGAGAGAGCCTACTTGAGAGACGCTCCTCTAAAATTTCGCTTTGCTGCACTAACTTACGCAGCTCGCGAACCGTACTAGCCGGAAAATAGAGAAGTTGCCTCTGAACGTCAAGTCTCAACCCACGACGTAGCAACTCCACCAACTTGTCTTCCGTTAAGGAAGTGTCTAGCCTATTGACTAGCGAACGCACAGCTTTATAGTAACTGTCGAAATCTTCGGATGGACCTTGCATGCGCTCCCTCATCAGTTCAAGGATATCCTAGTCATCTCTCTCTCACGAAAAAAGGTCCACTCGATTCGTCCGACAGACTGGTGATATTCCCAGTACCAATCTGCTGTTCTGTCTCTGAAAAGGGTGTGTACATAAGTACACAGCAGGCCGAAATCCCTCTGTAAGGTTGTGTTGGTCAAAGCCTCCATGCGGTTCCAGGATGCCAAAATTGAATAAACACGATCCGCTGATTTTGTATTAAGCGGTCGTGCCTGGCATCCATACGGCGAATCGTCCTCGTCAGAATTAGTAAAATCGTACATATAGTCGAGTCCGGGTCTGTCGTCATGTCATTGAAAGTTCTCGGAACCGGACCTGTCGTCAAGTCCGTAAAAATCAACGTTACGTCTATGGTCAGGTGTGTAAAAATTGTCTTTATTATGTCCATAGTCACGTCTGTCCTCAAAATGTACTGCACGAGTTGAAGCAGGCTGATGTTGAGCTGCCTGATGCGCTGAGTGCGTGTCTGGGTTCGAGTCTCGAAACGCAACAAATTGCTCTCGAACCAATCCTTCAACTCGTGAAGCATCCGTCGCCCTAACATCCCGCGTGGAAGGATCAACCCAACCCACAGGATCTCTCCTCGCCGCCTCATGCCACCGTCAGTCGTCACGGCGTGTTGGCAGGTCAAGCTCAGCTGAGCTCCACTGACCTGGAGGTAGCATGGAAGGAAGGCGATAAAGGTCGCGAGACCCGTGATCTCCTTGATGGGACATATCGTTAATAAAATTAACAACAAATAAAATTGGAAGTCCAATAAAAAAGAAAAAGAAGGGAAAAAACGAAGTATATAAAAGAAAGCAAAAAAAGATAAACTAGTTGAATGAATCGAAAAGAAAAAGAAGGAAAAAAAACAGCAAACGACAGAAAATAGTGAAAAAGAAGAAAGAAAAAATGTATTACGAGAACTCCTCTCTCCCTACATTGTCAACTCCATATATTAACTCCCGCGAAACTCTCGGATGACCAAAAAGCCATCCCAACCTTATAAATTTTTTCATCTGTGTGCAGAAAACTTCCACACACAGAGTTTTTTTTCATGAAGAGACAACAATCGAATTGCTCCCCGTCGCAGAATATAAAGAAAAAAAACAAGCAGGAAGGTATCGCGCGAATTCAATCTTCCTCGTCTGAAGTCAGAGAACAAAGTGAAGATGAATCATTGAGGACGGAACGGCACAGCATATAGCCGACTACCTCCGTATTCCATCAAGGACTCATCTCACCCGTCACTTCATCCCTACGAAGAAGAAAGAATATTTAATTTTCTTCAAATTCTGAAACGAAGAGATAGCCGTTTCACATAAAGGTAGGGAAGGACACTCCTCAGAAGCTCAAACGCCAATACCTTTCAGCTAATAGCCGCAAAGGCCCGTAGATCCAGAGGCTTCTGGAAGGCAATCACCTACGAGACGTTAAATCTCAAGACAAACACGACAAACGACTAGCTCTTATGGTATACTACCAAGGATAGGACAGGAAACTCTACGTTACAAGGTGGGAAAGGAAAATGAGGCTTAGGAGCACTTGCTTCCGGGGGAAAAAAAGGCGTGCAACCTAAAACTAGAAATCTAAAGGCAAGTGTACGTGAAGCCTAGCCGGAAGCTCCATCAAAGTGCTCGGTCGACACGTTCTTGCACGCCTCTGTGCTAGCCAGGCTCGGGAATGTGGGGGGTCCTTTGAGCGCTTTGATCCCTCACGCTTCATTACTAAAAAAACAACGTGTCTATTCCGATGCGTGGGTCCGCACCGGATTCGAAAATCGACATTAATGAGGATTTCGCGACGGCCTATCGAATGATAAACAGAACGCGAACTAAAATTGGAAAATAGAAAAGAAAAAAAAACGACTCGACCGCGCGCGTGGAGCCATAAGTTTCCGGACCCGAGTGCCGCGATCAAGGAGGGGAAGATCCACGACGGATCACCGTCTCAATTATTGCCTCTTCCTCCACATCCTCAGGCCAGTTTATCATTTTGAGGATGTCCCTAGTTAGAAGTTCCGTGGGAGAAAGGAGGAAAAGAGAGGGAGGAAGTCCTCAAATTACAATAGAATTACTCAACCATAATTATATTATCATTCAAAGAAAAGAGATAAACATAAATAATAAAAATAAAAATAAAAAAAAATAGTTAAATTGAATGCAAGAATTATATAGAAGGAGAAAACAAAAAAAATATGTATTGAAAACAAAAAGAAATTTAAAAAAAATAGAAAAAAAAACTTACCCAGGTCGTCACTCCGAGCTCGGGATGATTCTGGTGTACAAATTCTAAAATTTTTTGATAAAAACAATTATAAGAAAAATTAATTCATCATTATATATTTATGTTATTCTATGATAACTTGACGATTCCTTCTCAGGCAAAATATGAAACATTTGGCATCAAGCAGGCGTATGGCTTAAATTCTTACAGAAACGATTATTATATTATGTTAGAATCCACACGTTTCTTAGCTGCTCAAAATCTGTCGTTTGCTACGAACGACAACCTTTCCGGAATTTCTCCCCAACGTTCGAAACTTCTCCTGGCCCTAGGCCTTTCGTTTTCTTCGCGACAATCTTTTCACCAGCCAAACAAGAAAAAACCTCCTCCTGGCTCTCGACCTTCCGTTTTTCTTCCAGACAATCTTTTCCTCGGGAAGATATTTTTCTCTCCTTTTCCAAACAAAAACCAAAACGACTTGACTTTCTTCCACCCAACTCTTACTTTTTTTGCACTCCTCCGGCAAAAAAAAACACCCAAAAAAAAACCAAAAACTTCACTGCTTTCCACTTTTTGCGTTTTTTTTTTTTCACTCTCCAATCTGTCCCGCTTCGCCTCATCTCTGTTCTTCCGCGCACCGCTTCATTTGCCGCTACATAGCCTTCAACTCTCGGTAGGCAATGTTGCGGCAACATGCGCTTGCGCCTGCGGATGCGGCAAATCATTCGCCTCTTGTCAAGATCAATTCGCCCGAATGCATTTAATAATGTGCAATCTGCGGCGAACATTAGGGCAATTGCACATTATTAAAAGCATTGTTTAAGCAAATTAATTAAGAAAGAGCCGAATGAGATTCCACTCCCGTCGCGCAGGTGCGGTCACTACAGCCCCTGAAGAAGTCTCCGAAGCCATAGAGGCGGGAAGAACTGGATCAACCAGGGAAATAGACTTGCTGCCCAGTGAAGAGCAAAAGCTGGACGACCTAGACGTGGGACTCCTAGGGCTCAGGGTGGACAGCGACGCGCAGGAAAGCGCCATGTCGGAGGAGCAGGGTGACACTCCGACAGTGGAGAAGAGCTCCAAACAATAACGGAGCCAATGGCCAGCACTAAGATAGCCCAGATAAACCTCCACCATGCGAGAGCTGCATCTGCAGTGATTGCAAAGGCAAATTCCAAGGTGAACATTGGAATAGTGCTGGTTCTGGAGCCGTAGGTGTACCGGGGGCAGATTCGCGGTCTGCAAGGAGGAGACATGCAGGTAATTTGGGACTTTTCTTGTGAAAAAACGTAATTTAAAATACATATGTCTTTCAGAGTTCTTAACCGGGGACCTTGTGGCTGTACAAGTCTCATTGGAAGCCGGGAGGAGCACTCGAGAGGCAGTTGTACCATCGGGATTCTTCCCAGGAGACGAGGGTCGGGCTGCACCGGAACAAGTCGCAAAGCTGACGAAGTATTGCGAGGAAAGGGCGTTACCACTTCTTCTCGGCTGCGATGCCAACGCCCACCACGAAGTCTGGAGAAGCAGCGACACTAATCGTAGAGGTGAGTACCTTCTCGAATTTATTCTTAGCAATAAGTTAAAAATATACAACGTAGGGAACACTCCAACATTTGTGACCAGCACCAGACAGGAGGTACTAGATATAACTCTAGGAAATACCCTAATGAACGGGATGGTCAGGAATTGGAGGGTGTCGGATGAACCCTCTATGTCTGATCACAGGACAATCAGATTCGACATTGAGGGTAACTCCGAAATAAAAAGAATAATAAGGAATCCCAAGAGAACGGATTGGGAATCCTACACAACGCACTTCACCAACAATATTGCCCACCTTCAAGGGGGCGGTGACATCAGGAGCGAACTGGAATTAGAAACGGTGGTGGAAAACCTCAACACAATCGTCATTGACGCATATGAGGCCAGCTGTCCGGCCAAGACAGTCAAGTCATCAAGGGATGTGCCATTGTGGAACAAGAACCTAGCCAGAATGAGAACAGAGGTACGAAAACTCTTTAACCGGGCAAAGCAAACCGGGGACTGGCGGAGGTATAAAAATGCACTGACTGCGTATAGCAACGCAATCAAGGAAGCGAAACGGAACAGCTTTAAAGAATTCTGTGAAGGGATTGAACAGATCACAGAAGCAACCAGGCTGTACAAGGCTGTAGCCAAAGACGGGGGAATATCCTCTGTCTGCTTGAAAAAGGAAGATGGGACATTCACCGAAAATGAGGAGGACAGGGTACACCTACTTCTCAGAACTCATTCCCCGGGGTCCCATCCCTCGGCGGCAGGCGACAACAATCTGCCTGACACCCCAACAACGAATAAAAGGAAAATGAAAGAGAGCTGGAAACTAGCAAAAGAAGTATGCTTAGAAGCTAAGCTAAGATGGGCAGTGGGAACTTTTAAACCAATGAAATCTCCCGGAGTAGATGGCATTTTCCCAGCACTTAGCCTAGGAATTATCTTGGAGTCTCTTCTGAGGGTGGTAAGGGGGAGCATAGCACTGGGTTACATACCAAGGGCATGGAGACGGGCAAAAGTGGTCTTTATTCCGAAAGCGGATAAAAAGGATCCTTTTCACCCTAAATCTTTCAGACCAATCTGCCTAACATTGTTCGTACTCAAAACGGTGAAGAAGGTCATAGACAACTATATTAGAACTAACATTCTAAAGCGTAATCCCCTACATCACTGTCAACACGCTTACCGGGCAGGACGGTCAACTGAAACTGCTCTGTATCAGCTGACAGAGGTACTACGGGACACCATAGAAACAAAAGAAATTGCACTGTGCGCGTTTTTGGATATCGAAGGAGCATTCGACAACACATCGCACACAGAGATAGAGGATGCCCTGAGCTGCAAACAAGTGGGAAACACCCTGGCACTCTGGATGGGCGAAATGCTAGAAAGCAGACAACTAAAGGTACAAATAAGTACAAATTCTATTATCCTGAACACCACTCAAGGCTGTCCACAGGGTGGAGTACTATCGCCGCTGATGTGGAGTATGGTAGTGGATGAACTCTTGGACGTGTTAACTAATACTGGAATACAAGTCCAGGGCTACGCGGACGACATTGTTTTAATCTATAGGGGCAAATATGAAGATACCCTATGTGAATCCAAACTGGATTAGGGGTTACTAGTGCCTGGTGCAGGAAGGTGGGACTGCGGATCAACGCTACCAAAACCACCATAGTACCATTCACTAGGAGGCGAAAGCTGGATCACCTGAAAGCCATAACATTACATGATATGGAGGTGAAACGAGAAACAGAGGTCAAATATTTGGGAATCACGCTAAACCAAAAATTACTCTGGAAGACACATGTCGGAAACACTTGTCGGAAAGCCACGAAGGCTCTGATGACTTGCAGATCCATAGCAGGAAAAAAATGGGGTTGCAGCCCGAAGATATCATACTACTTTGTATATATACTGCAATAGTAAGGCCAATGATTACCTATGGAGCGGTAATCTGGGCAGAAAGAACCCAATTCAGCACACAAGCCAGGGAATTACATAAGCTCCAAAGGCTGGCTTGCGTGTGTATCAGTGGGGCAATGAGGACATGCCCAACGGCATCCCTGGAGGTCTTCTGGGATTGACCCCTCTCCATCTGCACATACAGATGCAGGCAAGGAGATCAATATTCAGGATGGCCGGTAGTATGAGTGAGGCGGGGAGCTGCCTAAATCGAAGGAAGATTGATATCCTTTCTAGGCGGTATCCCGAATTACTGATACCGAGATTTCACTTCGATAAGAAGTTTGAAACACGTTGGAGTAACAAGGCAAACTGGGAGAGAGTGGCTGCGACATACGGCTTAAACCAGCAGCTGATTACTTGGTACACTGACGGATCCCTCACAGCAGAGGGAGCGGGTGCCGGTGTCATTGGTCCAAGGAAAATGTACTTTGAGCCAATGGGCAGGTACACCAGCATATTCCAGGCGGAAATTTACGCCATAGACAAATGTGCCTCCTTTAATCTGCAAAGGAACTACAGGGGGCAGAACATAGCTATTCTCACCGATAGCCAAGCAGCGATCAAGGCACTTAGGTCCAACCAGGTGAACTCTAAGCTGGTATGGGAATGCCTTGAGAGACTGAATACACTCGGGTCGTCCAACAAGGATACTTTGGGTTCCAGGCCATGCTGGGTTGGAAGGCAATGAGGCAGCGGATGAACTAGCCAAGAAGGGAGCAGAGATGCCTTTACACGGGTCAGAACCCTTCTGTGGAATCGGAAACGGTTTCATGGCTATGAATCTAAGAAACGAAGAGAAACGGTTGAGAGAACTATATTGGGCGGGCCTACCAGGGATGGAGCAGTCCACGGTGCTTATTGGGGGATACGAACCCATGCGTACAAAGGATTACTTAAACCTCACCAAAAAGAACCTCCGAATCATAGTGGGAATTCTCACTGATCATTGTCGGCTGAACTATCACCTAGGGAAGCTAGGGGTTCCCGAAATATCGGTAATTGCAAGAATAAATATCCACACCAACGAAAAAGAAACAACAAGTTTTTATTATTTCAATTAATTAATCATTGGAAACACCGCATAATTTCACTCAGGTTAACGGAGATGTTTGTGGACCCCATAATCAAGCGAGTGTTAAATCATTTTCTTCAATGATTATCAACCATATTTTCAAAGTAATGAAACCTAGAGCGGCAGTAGCTATCGCCCTGGGTTTTGCCTATTATATTCATCAAAATTGTAATGGCTTCACCAAACATTGAAAATTGCTAATTGAAAAGATCTGCTAATTGAAAAGAAAAGAAGTCTTAATAAACCGTAAAATCACACCAAAAGGATCGACACTCTCCTATAAAGACACCCAAAACCACTTGACACTCTCCCAAAAACACTCGCTATCGCAGATACACACCAAATTAGCTTAATAACCCCGAGAAAGCACGCCAAAAAGACCGATACCTCCATCAAAACACCAAATACAACTTGGCACTCCCCAAACACACTTGGTAAAGATCGTTATCTCAGAAACACACCAAAAAATAGCTTAACGTCTCCCAAGACGCACATTGCTCCGCATTAAATTGATACAGACTTAGGACCACACAATTCTCAAAAAAATATTTTCAACTCTGGCCAAGCTCTGGTCAATAAGGCAGATTTGCTCTCAATATAATTCGTAGTCGCGTTGTGTTCTGCGAATTATATAAAGGAGCACTTAGCATTTGCGAGCCGCTTCGGTCACGCTGCTCCCAGGGCAGAGGTGAGCCAGCGTCTGACGATTTGCCTCTGCCCTGGTAAGAAACCGTAAAGCCGTCATCGCCTAATATTTTGAAAGTTTGGGTGCTAAGCCCTAAACGAGGCGTCCGTGGACCAAAAAAAGATGGAGTAAGTTGCTCCCCATTTAGTCCGGTCCGGCATTAAGTTGATGCGGACTTAGGACCCCAGAATTCTCAAAAAAAAGTGTACTTTTTCTTCTTTGAAAGGCGGGGAGCGGCTGTGGCACACTTTCAGAAGCATAGACGTGGTTGACAAGTTATGCCCCACAACGAGGCTTATGGTAACTGTAAGAAATTTGGTGCAATTAAGATGAGTCCAAACTGGAATAATGTAAAAACAAGTCGGGAAACCGGAAGATGGACGCTTTAGATCACAGTTAGATACTAGACAGCTACCTCACTCCCCCTTGCCCCTCAAGGGGGGAAATCAGTGCGAGTAGACACGATTTCAAATTGTGTTGCCCTTGAGCATGAGCGAGATGTACCGAAAACCCGATCAGCTGTGTTTGACATACCGCCCGGACTTGCCAATGTATTGGTGAGATTAGCAAGTTTTTGCTTATGTATAAGTGAATACGTGAAACAACTTTTTGCTATATGGGTGAGCACGCCGTAATACCAGAATAGCAAAAGCTCACCGATCTCTCTCTTACCAATACGATTTGACGAACATTATGCTTTTTCCTTGTTTAACGTCTCTGATGTGTACAGATAAGTTCTGCAAGCACATTTGCAAGTGGGGTCATTTTTGTAAGGGTACTGCCTATAGTAGATCTACTGTGCTTTAGATATGAAAGATTCTGAATATTTCTTTTATAAAAACATTTGAGGAGACCAAAAGAGGGACGATCCGTCCGGATAGCTGAGTGGTTAGAGCACAAGGCTATCGTACCGAAGGTCGCGGTTCAAATCTCACTGGTGGCAGTGGGATTTGTATTGTGAATTGACGTCGGTTACCAGTCGACTCAGCTGTGAATGAGTACCTAAGTCAAATCAGGGTAATAATCTCGGGCGAGCGCAATGCTGACCACACTGCCTCCTACAGTGTACTACTGTAGTGTACCGTTACGGTCTTGAATGAAGTGCCCTAACACACTTCAAGGCCCTGATCCAATATGGATTGTTGCGCCAACGATTATTATTAAAAGAGGGACGAAGAACGCTACGGTTTCCTACCAGGGCAGAGGCAACTCATCAGACGTTGCCTCACCTCTGCACTGGAAGCAGCGTGACCGAAGCGACTCGCAGGTGCTATATGCTCTCTTTTTATAATTCGCAAAACACGACAAGGATGCGAATTATATCCAACCTAAATCCGATAACAGTTCGGACCAGACCTTGGCCGGAGCTAAACAATTTTTGTTTAGGATTGAGGAGTCCTGAGCCCCCTTAATGTCGGACCGGACCAAATGGAGAGCAACTTACTCCCCCTCTTTATGGGCCACGGACTCTTTTTGAATTCAAAAATCAATCTCATCATAAAATGATTTTATAGTGAGGTAAACAGGAGCTATGCTAGTTATGGAGCTTTCAATGAAACAGGTTGAATTGCGGAATTGATTTTTTTTATTCACGGGTTGAATGCAACTAATTGCACTTTCGCTTGTTAATTAAAATATTACCTCACAGTGAGAATGCTCAGGTGTGCATTTAAATAGTTCGTTCCTCAAATAAATGTTGCGTTTTAGGTAGATTTGATGTTCTAGGCGTTATTCAATCGCTGCAAAAGATCTCTAGGCAAAAACGCTTGAATTTTATATTTTTTGGAATATGGAATTGGATCGGGTGATTGTATGAAAGTAGAATAGGAAAATATTGCTGTAGGAATTGAGCAATGCGTTTCTTGAATTGATGATATGAATTACAGGTAACTGCTGATTTACGAAGTGTGTTTATTGGGGCAGAAGTAGAAATGTGTTATTTCGTATATAACCCCAGTACATCCAGACTTTCGTATATTTATTCAAAGAATAAATCTGTCAAATACCAGGACACAGAAATCACAATATACATATTAGCCAGACTCTTTATTCTGATAATAATTAAGATATGTTTTAATTTGACTTTTCAAGTTTTCAATACGAAATTCTCTTGATAGTGCTATGGGTGAAGTGAAAATAATGCCGACCCTTTTGAGTCGACTCACCGAAAAGAGACATATTCCCCACCACTAGTTATAATAGTTACAGGAAGGAGGAAACTCCGCATGGAGTTTGCATAGGTGTTGCCGGGCGTTACATCTGAAATGATGCGTTCGATATGTTGGAAAAAAATTACTCACGGATGAAATCAAAGGCAATTTCGCCGGAAATGATAATTGAACGCAGCATTGCATTCTTCTAACTGTAAAGAATTAGAGAGGTTTAGGAGGCTAAGGCAGTTTCGTTTCGCTTTTAATGAACGTATAATAAATCGACATCAATATAACAACCTGTTCGAAATTTACATCCTTTTGTGGCGGGCAATGGATCCGCGCATACTGCACACATTGTGACGAACTGGTTACGTTATTATACACTAAGCCAGCTTTACATAAATCCGAAATCATCCGATATTATAATCACTGATCCGATGCACCGCTAGCAACTTTCGAAGCATCAAATTTCAAAGTTCTTTCGATATTTTTGAGTATACTGCTAATGTACAAAGACTTTTGCGCCCGGTGAAATTTGATCGTTTTTGAATTTTCGAGCCAATATGGACAAAAATTTATCGGTTTTATATTTCCTTAATAAAAGTGGGTTTCGAATGTGAATGGACTTGAATTCTCTGGTTCACATTGTTAACATATTATATATTTGAAAAAAGAAAGACTTTGGTCCTTCACTGTAGCTAGAGATAATAAATACAATTAATCGTTAAAGTAGGTAATTTATTTCGATTTTTCTGGTACAGTCTTTGCAATCCAATCAAGATAAGGAAAATTACCATTCTCTATAGGTAGGGAAATAACCTCTGCGACACTATATGGGTGATTCTCTCTCACGAACCCAACTAGCTCTTCTACCCGGCTAGTTCTAGTCTTAATTATGATGAGGCACTCGCTATCTTCATTGACCTTGCCCTCCCATTCATAGATGGATGTGATTCGTGGAACAATGTTCACGCAAGCCGCCAACTTCTTCGAAATCAATCCGTTCGCGATTTTCTTCGCAGAAGTCTCATCGGGTGTTGTTACCAAAGCCACTGAACTAGCACCAGGTGTGTAATCGCCTGTACAAGGTAGTCCTCCCTGCTTCCTATCCATGGTCGGAACTGTGCTGCACTGTGAGAATGCCACTGATCCCAAAGGTTTCACAAACAATGCAAGATATGAAAAGCTAAATATATAAGATCTGAAAACCTTCATAAGTTCAAATGGATAATAAGCAACAAGAAGCGCGCACGAAAAAACGTCTTCCTGCGAGTCGACAGAGCGGCACACAATTTGACATATCAATTTGCCACCAGTGTTGTCCTTTGCTGTCAAAAGTAGTAAGATCTAGTACATTTTAATGGTCATTAGTACTTCATCAATCTTCCTTATTTTTCAATATTTTTATAATTCAGAAGACACTTTTAGCAGTAAGTGAGACGAAACTAATATTTTGATGAGTGCGAATGGGGCTGGGAACATACAGTGGTTCAAACGCATAATTGAACAAAGATTGATTCATTTTTGGGGAGGATTACTGTTTCCGTGACCTCGCGATTTGATCATCGATTCTAGTAGTACGAAGGAAAATTTCGAAATCTCCTTTCGTTTTCGAAATATCGAAGGTTCAAGTTTTCGAATTGGCTCATATTCTACACTTGTATTTCGTTACTTTTCCGTAGGCCCGCGATTTGATGACGGACACAATAGGCCAAAATAGGACTAAAATAAAATGTAAACATTTTTTAAATCTTCCCCCGTTTTCGAAATATTGAAGGTTGAAGTCTTCGAATTGACCTCTAGCCAAAACATGTACTTCGTCACGGTTCCGGTAGCCACGGGTATAGACGATGGATTTCCGTAAAAAAAAATATGAGACGAAAATAAAATGGTTCGACATTTCGGTTAGCTTTCGGACTAACCGAGATATTGAAAAGTTTTCCCTTTTCAATATCTCGCTAAGTTTCACCTCAAATTGAAATTCAGTTCGTTCACTGCCATTTCACTGTATTTTTTTTTATTCAATTTTAATTAAAGAACCAACTTAATAAATTCTTTTTTTTGTAAATATAGCTCAAAAAACTTTAAGGTAGTTATGATTTCGTTAAAAATCCTACTCATTCCTATTCATTTTCGTGCGAATTTACTGTAGTCCCAGGACATCATAGTATATAAGTATCACTTTGTAATAACTAGCCTTACAACACGGGAAAATCAAAAAACTTTTTATACCGGAAGCACCCAGCTTATGGTTTCCTCACAACTTTCAGACAAATTTGGCTATAAAAGTACATTTATTGCTCTTTTATACTCGAACTGCAGCAGCCTTGGTTCTGAGTCACACACAAAAGGAGATATATTTTGTTTATGTTTATGGTATATGGCATACGTCTCGGGTTAAGTTTCATTTGCCATTTGATGTTGTCGCTTTTTAAGGTTTTGTGTGAAACAAAACCTTACTAGAATCGAGACGGTGTCTGTCTGCTGTCCGTCTGTCACGCCCGATTTATTCCGAAACGGCTAGACCGATTGTCACGAAAATCGGTGAGAGTATGTAATCTGGTGTTCCCTTTACATGCAGTAAGTGGCGCCATCTTGTGCTAATTTTAAGGGGGGGCTCCCCATACATGTGAATGGAGGGTGCAAATTTTTTTTTCACAGAATGTAGCCATGTGGGATATCAAATGAAAGGTCTCAATTAGTACTTTTCGAAACAGCAATATTTTATGTTGGATGAAATATAGGGGAGTGAGGGCTCAAAATAAGACCCCCCAAAAAGTGTAACATGCCTCGTTCTCAGAACTTATCCAACCGAAAAATCTGAAAAAAATCACAGTGGTTCATCTCTACGAAATCTAGACCTCAAAGTATATCCGGTTCCGATATCTGTACAAATAAAGTTCATAATAGTATATTTCCACATTTCAGAAATTTACCCGGCACCCCCGTTATGTTCATCCGAGAAATACAAAATTTGGTATACTTGTAATGAAGAACATAATGCACAGTTTGGAGAAAATCCAACTATTATTAACAAAGTTATAGGGATTGAAACTTCACATTTTTTGTGAATTTCGTGCACTCTACAACCTGCATGACGTCATCATCACATATCAATTCGTCAATACCACAACGAAATGAGTTCTTATGAATTGGGTGGCAGAGAATTATTTTGTTTTAGTTTTTTAGTTATCTGTTAACCAGACATGTGTGTATGTACGTATATAATATATGCGTGCTTGAATTTTGCGGGTAGTGCCTAATTCAGACAGATATAAGAAGTAAATCGGAAATATGGGTACGATCAATTTATATACGTGCATATATGTGTACAGTATTCGGAAATAGGCAGTTTGTTTGTTTAGAGTGAGCGTAATATCTATGGCTGTAATATGTACGTATGTCTCGTAGTTTGGAAAAATATGAAGGAGTATGTTGGATTTCTAGCTATATACGGATAGAAAAATGAGCGCTGAAATTTCTTACATAAGATGAACTCAAAACCTTTATACCCGAAGCGCGAGCTTCCGGTATTCCGCCTTGTTTGTTCTTTGGTACTGATGTTGCCACCATGTACTCCGTCTTGCCTAAATTAATGTGCAGCCCAAGATCTCGCGCCAATCACTGCCTGCTTGATCTGGATGAAGACAGTTTGTACATCTTGGATTGCTTTCCCCATGATATCGATATCATCAGCGTCGGCGTGGACTTAGAGAGAATGGTGCCTCTAGAGTTTATCTCACCATAACGAATCACTTTTTCCTCGACCACGTTAAAAAGGATGTACGATAGAGCATCTCCTTATCTTAAACAGTTGTTGATGTTGAGTGATCTCAGGAGTAATCCTGCCCCCTTTAATCTGGCCTCGCACATTAGTCGGGGTTAGCCTAGTCAGTCCTATCAATTTCGTCCGGATACAAAATTCTCTCTTGGCTGTGTACAGTTTTACCCTGGTCATGGTATCATGGTGTTGACATCGATGAAAAGATGATGCAACTGATGGTCATATTCCAACAATTTTTTTGATGGCTTGCCGCAAGAGGAAATCCGATTCTTTACTGATTTGCGTGGAATGAAGTTTCTTTGTTATGGGCCGATGATCTTCTGGGTGTATGGATCTATCGAGCCTAGCAAGATAACGGAGAATATCTTATAGATGATACTTAGCAATGAGATGCCTCTATAATTGCTACACTGCGTGATATCTTCCTTTTTATATATGGGGCAGATAATTCCTCTTTGTCAGTTAGCAGCCATTGATTCGCAGTCCCACACTTTGAGCATAAGTTTATGAGCCGCTTGTGGTAATTGCTCGCCTCCATATTACACCAGTTTTCAGTTGGCGGGACCTTCAACTCGCCGATATTCTAGCTATTGATCACTGATTCACTAAAATACTCAACTCATCGCTAAGTTTTCCAGGTTTTATTCTCATTTTCGTCCTGGGACCTATACTATACTTTGACCGCCATAGAATACTTGTAACTTAAAATTGAACGGGTTGGTCTCATAGCTTAGAAATATCCATTTTTTAGAGTCATTGAGTTGTAGTTAATACAGCAAAATTTGGCGAGAGGTACGAAATCAACAAGACTAATGTCTTTCTCATGAAACTGAAATGGGGTCGGAACTTTCACAACAGCAAATCGACTTTACAATTACTTTTGGATCTTTGTTTAATAAGCCAGAAGATATGTGTCTAATAATCTATCATTTAGTATTATCTCTAAAAATCTATCATTTACTATTATCCCTAATAATCTATCATTTATTATTAGCTCTAATAATCTATCATTTATAAATTTGCACACCATAAGCATTTTTTATTCACAAACAAATTCTCATAATGATCATGTAACATTCAAACATTCCATTCTCATAATGATCATGTAACATTCAATTCAAACATTCCATTCTCATAATGATCATATTACATTCACTTAAAAAAAGCACGTACCATCTTATTCATGTTACCTGATCGCTAGACTAAACATTTAGACTAGACTAAAAATTCTCAGACAAATTGAAAACCAGTGTCAGCAAATAATTATAAGTTTGCTTTATATAAATTAAGTTGTTCAAAAATAAAATTATCAGTATTCTTCTACACATCTAATTTACTGCCAGACGAAACGCCGTCTGATAAGGAAGTAAGCGACTTCCTAAACATTTGGTAACCCCGACGTGATATGTCACGTTTAATAAACTTTGGTAAGTTTCATCATTTTCAAACATCCTGATGGAGGAATCGTCACTATATCTCCTTGCAAGCAAGCAAAAGGAGGTGGGGGATGAGTTCTAGCGCCTTGTTACAAACTATCGGAAGGACCCATCCAGCCGGAAAACTCCCGATTACCTGAAGGCCAAGCTCGAGCAGTTGGAGCAGTTGTGGACAACCTTCAACACCAACAACACAGAGCTGGAACCTCATGCCGGGACGTATTCGCATCATCCGTACATCGAAAAACAGTATTTCGCCAAAGTCAGTACATAAAGGTGAAAAGGAACATCCAGCAACTTCTGCATAATTTGGAGGTATCGTCACCATCCGGATCAGCCGTATCAACAGAGGCGAAGGATGACGTTCAGCACTTCAAAACCTCAAATGCACCACTGGAGAAAATGGATTCCCCTACACCTGACAAGCAACGCATCAAAAATCTCATCAGGTGGCAAGGTGTGATTATACAATGCATAGTACACCTCATCAATGGGATTGACAGCATAGAAGTCGGACAACCGAGGCAATTTTACGAGGTAAAATTGTCGACTCTCCATCGATTCTGGGACGATGCTCGGGGGCGGCATCAAGACATCTGTGAAAGTGCCGACGACGTGACAGCACTTGGCTACACGCTAAGTACGTATCTCAATACCGAAGATGCAATTCAAGAGGCGATCATCTTTCTCAACCAGTGCCTAGAAAGAAGGCCAGTCACAGTTGCGCACACTACACAGGCTGCAGTTAGCTTGCCAAAGATCACCTTACCCAAATGCGATGGTGGTTATTTGAAATAGAAGCAGTTACACGACTTGTTCAAACAAATGATTCACGATCAACCACTGGGTGATACTCAGAAGATATGGTATCTAAAGAACAACGGTACTGGTGAAGCTGCACGCCTGATTCGTTATCTCCATCTCTCTGATGGCAACTACACAATTGCATGGGAAACCCTACAGGTACGATACAACAACCAACGACTCTTGGTTTCATCACTAATAGACAGATTGGTAACACAACCAGCGATCGTTAATGAATCCCCCTTATCCATAAAGGGATTTCATGACACAACCAAAGAGTGCCTGTTAGGTCTAGCGAATTTGGACATCCCAACAGAAGGTTGGGATTCCATCATTCTCCATCTCTTGTTCAAAAAACTCGACAGAGCAACACATACTTTGTACCAGCAATCACTGCGGCATCCACGCGAGGTACAGACTATCGATGCGTTTCTCACATTCGGGGAAACAAGGTTTCAGTCATTGGAGACATTAGGCAAGGAGAAGCACCCGAAGGCTAAGTTGGCATCTTTAGTGTCATCTACTTCTGAGGAGTGCTGCAGAGTATGCAAGGGGAACCACAAGGTCTTCAACTGGGAGCAACTTCTCCAACTAACACCACATGAACGTTGCACCACAATCAAAGGGCTCAAACTGTGCATCGATTGTTTGAAGGCCGGGCACGCTGTGAGCAACTGTACATCGAGAAGCTGCTCCAAATGTCAAGGTAGGCACATTACCTTGCTGCACCAGGAAAGGGTAGATACCAAGTCGAAAAGACCAGCGGTGCCGAGCAATAACTTCCCGTTCATCAAACCTAGCGACACTGCACTGGCAGCCCACACCAAGAGGCCAACGTACGTTTTGTTGGAAACTGCCTCGGTAAATATTACCAATCATCTAGGATCTCTCGAAACATGTACAGCCATTCTCGATTCCGGATCTCAGCTCAACTTCATCAGTGATCGAATGCTCAAGAAGTTAAAATTATCCGGGCTAAATTCAAATATCAACATTTGCGGATTAGGTGCGACTGAAACACGCACTTCGAAAAGAGTGAGCATCACCGTTTCTTCAAGGCATTCCGGTTACTCGACCCGAGTGGAAGCATATGTTATACCAACAATTGCTTCTATCCAACCACCATCATTCATTGAGGTATTATCGTGGCCATTTCCGCAGAATATTCATCTAATACTCCAAAGCGATTCGACCTACTATTGGGAACAGAGTTTTATTGTGAGCTTCTGTCCATTGGCCAGATAAAGTTGTGCTAGGCCGCTTATCGACAAACGAATCAACTGAGTGTTTTTGTGGAGTGGGCATGATCGACCTTGACCGACACATGGAGAGGTTCTGGTCTATTGAAAAAGCACCATTGACAGTGAACTCCAACGCAGAAGAACCGGCAATTAATCTTCGCCGTAACGAAGAGGGAAAACAACACAAACGAACTGTTGCAACAGTCCTACAAGCAATCCAATGCTTCAAGGGAAAGAAGGTGGGTCATAGATTTCTTTCAGTCGCAGAATTAGAAGAAGCACTCACATTCATTATAAAGCACATGCACGTAAAGGAATTCAATGTTGAAATCAAACAATTACGACGGGAACGGCCAATCGATTCAAAGAGTAAACTCACTAAACTCACACCGTTCTTGGACGATGACACCATCATTAGAGTTGGAGGAAGACTACAAAACGCCAGTATACCATACACTGCAAAACATCCTGCAATCTTACCTACTTCGCATCCATTTACCAAACTTTTACTCGTCGATCTCCACAAGGATAACTTACACATTGCGACTCAAGCTTTGCGAGCCAGCACGGCAACAATTTTGGATTCTTCGAGACAAAGTTTTAGCATCCGCAGTTGTTCACGAATGCGTTCAATGCTCCAGGCTGAACCCTCAAACATTCAAACAGCTCATGGGAATTCTTCCTGATGCTCGGGTTCAACCAGCCAGACCACCGTTTTCACCCATTACAAAATCCGAGGAAAACGACCGACAAAAACATATATCTGTGTATTTTGCTGCTTCACAACCAAGGCCTGTCACTTAGAGGTAGTGTTTAAGCGATTTCGCCGGATTTTCTCCAGCAGCCGCATCTTTGGAGCTAGCCCCATGAAACCCAGTCTGCCTGCGCCTTTAACCTCTTCCGTCGTTACATCACATGCTATGCAAATGGCCTGTTTGGACATCGCGAGATTCTTTCCGCCATTGCATCAGCATGTTACTTACAAATGGTATATTTGGCCTCGACATGACTTTCTTCCGTGTCATCAACTCGCAGCGCAATAGCAGGTGTCGGTTTGCCGCCAGCAAGAAAATTTATAATAATAAACAAGTGTTATTGTGTTGTGTACAAGAACACTTTCAAACCAATGTGTAAACACGGAAGGGTCAAACATAGGTGACTTAAAGAATAGCATTACTTTTAATTTTTAGTAGTCAAAAAGCCTCTGACCAGAGCCAAAGTGTTCTACCGGGAACACTTTATTTCGCGCGGTAATTTCTTTAACTCGCTTATAGAATTAGTTAGTGAAATTGTTAAAAAGAAAAAAGTAGAATATTGTGTTTAGTAATAAAAGGTTTGTAGAAGTGGAAACGCGAGTGTTTTCTTTATCTAAATCCAAGCCAATCAACGTAAGTATAATTCCTAACCTTTTAGCCTTTTCTGTTCCAGTAGTTTTTGATTACCCCATCGTTCCGAAGTTAAGTTTCGGCAGCCCGGAACGAGAGCAACCACGGTCCTCTAATTAAAAATCCAGGAGCTAGTGCGCGAGCTTGGCCAACGCCCAAGCAGGGTAGCCCATTGGAAGAGGCCGTTTAGGATATCGCCGAAACAGCTGGTCCGTCGAGCCGGATACGATCCAAAGTAAGTGTTTACATATTATAAAAATAATTTCTCTTGTGAAAAAAAAAAAAATATATAAAGTGCGGGAAATTATAGTGATTGTGTTTCGTCTACACAATATAAAACAGAACTTGAACGTCAACGTTGGTGTGATTTTCTGTGGTGTTGTTGATACGTGGGCGCGTTCAGACCCAAGGCAAAGTTCTTATAGTGTTGCGCCTCCCACGTTTCTCTAACGACACTCTAACATCGTTGGTGTAAATTTTTGAGGTGTTGTTGATCCGTGGGCGCGTTCAGACCCAAGGCAAAGTCCTTATAGTGTTGCGCCTCCCACGTATTCTGTGTGTCATTCATAATATATTGTCCGTGCGAAACGGAAATTTTTAAAAATTATTATTGTTGTTACGTGGGCGCGTCCAGACCAAAGGAAAGGTCCTTATAGTGTTGCGCCTCCCACGTTAACTGTGTGTCGTTCATACACACTGTGATATAATGGGGACTATACCTTGGGCCTTGTGGTAGGAGTTTCCTAGTTTAATATTATCTTGTCGCCAAGGGGTCGATACCACGTATCGGCCATCATTATTTCGGTAATGCCCCTAAGTAGTGATGAATCTAGTCGCATAGATGACGAAATTTGTGAGGACCTATTCGTAAAGGGTCATTACCGAAAGAATGATGGCCGATACGTGGTACCGACCCCTTGGCGACAAGATAATATTAAACTAGGAAACTCCTACCACAAGGCTGTGCAGCACTATCTCGGTCAGGAGAAAAAGTGGTTGAAAAACAAAGACCACAAGCTCAAATCGGATGAGTTTATGAAAGAATATTTTAATTTGGGCCACATGGCTGAAGTTCCAAAGGGTCATCAGTCTGACACTAGCGGCGAGGTATATTATATACCATATTTAAGCGTGGTTCGCCAAGAGGCTACTTCGACGAAATTGCGGAATGTCTTCAATGCTTCCAATCCAACATCAAATGGTGTGAGCCTTAACGAGATGATCCATCCAGGTCCAAAGCTGCAAAACCATATTTTCGACATTCTCACTAGAATACGCAGGTTTGCGTATGTATACTCTAGTGACATTACTAAGATGTATCGGCAGATACTTTTGAGACCGGAAGATCAGATCAGGCTTAGGATTCTCTGGCGGGCAAAGCCTGAAGAACCGATAAGAGAGTTTTACTTGAAAACGGTGACCTACGGGTTAGACTGTGCACCCTGGCAAGCAATTCGAACGCTCCACCAGGTGGCAGACGACAATGCAATCACAGAAACTCTAGGAAAAGGCAAACTTCCGCTAACGAAGTGGGCGACGAATTGCCCTGAAGTTCGAAAATGACGAAAGTCACCGAATTAGTTCATATGTTGAGGTTGATAAGGCAGATAAGGATCTTAAGATCCTTGGCCTACACTATAGTCCCAGGGATGACTGTTTCCTGTACAGTATCAAGCCAATTTTAAATGTTGGGTATACCAAACGAAGAGTGCTTAGTATAGCCGCTTCTATTTTCGATCCCATTGGTTGGCTGCTTCCAGTTGTAATGAAGCTGAGAATAGAAATTCAACGTCTATGGCAGGAAGGTTACGACTGGGATGACATTATTGAGGAACCGTCCCGAAGGAAACTAGAAAATGTGTTCTCGTCCCTAGAATACGTGAATGAAATTCGGGTTCCACGTTGGAGTGGACACACCTCCAAGGATGAAGAGATGGAGCTAGTAGGCTTCAGTGATGCATCCGGTGATGGCTACGCCGCGGTCATCTATAGCCGACGCAAAATTGAGACGGGTTACATCGTGCGGTTGATCGCAGCTCGAGGGCGCGTCACGCCTTTAAAGACACGATCGAATATAAGTTCCAAAGCATGCACGATCCCCAAACTCGAGTTGGAAAGTGTAGTACTATTAACGGAATTGTTCAACGACGTCCGTAAAAACCTAGGGACTAGCCCAGTAAAGTTCACGGCGTATACCGATTCTGAGGTGGCTCTCTGCTGGATTCGGAGTCGGAGGGATATCGAAAACAAATTGGTTAAGCGACGAGTAGCCGCAATCCATAAGTATTTGTCACCCACAAATATCCACCACGTTAGGTCAAGCCATAACCCTGCAGATTGTGCATCTAGGGGCATGTGTCCCCGGAAATTTGTAGCTCACAAGTTGTGGTTCCATGGACCGCAATTCTTGCAAGGGGAACTCCCTCGCACGGAGGTCGTCGGTTCTGGTGCTGAAACAGTGACTCATCTAGCAGAAGTTGCTTCCGAGCCTACGCCTGATCCAGATTTCATTCAGCGATTCTCAAGTTTACCTCGATTGATAAACACAATCGCGAGATGCCGTCGATGGAGATCGGGAACTTCCGGTACGTTCTCAGCTCAGGAGTTGAAGCAAGCGGAGTGGGCAATCGTCAGGTATCAACAAAAACTACTCTTCGGGAGGCAAATTTTCAGAATTCAGAAGGGATTGAATATCGAGAAAAACCATTGGCTGTCCACGTTAAACCCTTTTGTCGATCAGGTATCTGGGGTTCTCCGAGTGGGAGGAAGGTTAGAGCAGGCGCTCATCCCGTTTGAGCAGAAACACCCTATAATTCTCGGGAAGTGTCACCTAGCTGACCTCATAATTCAACATGTTCATAAATTTGAAGTGAAGAAGTGAATTAGGGGATGCGTTAGGTGCGTTCGAATGCGAGGAGCCACTATAATCCCGAAAATGGCAGACCTCCCTCCCGAGCGAATCAGGTCATCCGCTGTTTTTGAAAATGTGGGAACCGATCTGTGCGGACCATTTCAAATAAAAGCATCAAATTTAAGGACCACAAAATCTATGAAGGTCTACATAGTGGTCTTCGTATGTATGTCTACTAAAGCGATACATTTAGAGCTCTGTACGGATCTTACCACAAATGCATTTTTGGCTGCGTTTCAAAGGTTCGTAAGCCGGCGAGGCCAGCCGAAAATGATTCGCTCCGACAACGGCACAAAATTAGTAGGGGCCGTTATCGTAGGAATTTGGGTATGGTTAGCCAGAAAGAAGCGAAAGGGGGATGACGATCCCCCTACCTTTATAAGCCATCTAGCAACAGCAGATCGGCAGCACGGGAGATGGGGTCAAGAATCGACAAACCCTATAGGTACCTTGTCACCCGCAAATTCCTCAGTCTAGAATTCCTGTGTATACATTCCCATGTAAAAAAAAAACAAACCCGTAGTTGGATCCGAAATTGTATTGTAAATAAATGATATTAAATAATAATCACTAACCCACGTAAAATTCTTGTGTATAAATGGCTTGTGAATAAGTGACTAATCCAAATTAACAACAGACCGGCGGCAGAAAGTCACGGTCAAGAACAGTAGCATGGTTTCAGGGTATCAGATTTGTTTTGATTGTTTTTGTTTTTTGTTACGTTGGGTGACGGTCGCTTGATATGTTGGTTTGTGTTGTTGTTGGTAGCATGAGTGCAAGCAAAAATGAATGCAGACGCGTGCAAAAGTAATTCAATGTCTGGGGCAGCCAGCGCTCTGTTTTCAAATATCCAAAGTCAATGCCTGATGGATCACATTTCTTTTCCGTGGTACGTCATCGTGAAATTGAGCTGGTTTTAGGTTTTAGGTTTTAAAATCATTTTTATTTTTAAGAAATAGGTAACAATAGTATATGGATTGGAAAAATGAACAATAAAAAACAATCTTTTAAAATAACAAAAATAACTTAAATCTAATGGCCACTGTGGGCTCTCAAAATTTTTGAATAACGATTTACAGACAGAGAAGAGAAACAGTAAGAAATGAAAATCTAATTTTACAATAAGTTGTCGGGAAATGGTCAAAAACCCGACAGAATTCACTTGGCCTTAATGGCAAATAAAGAAATATAAAAAGTAATAATAAATATTTGATCGCTTCAAAAGACACTTTTAACTTAAATTATTGTTCTTAAAACTATCATAATTATAGATTTTATATTACACATTTTTTCTTTTTTTTTAAAATAACATCCATACAAAAAACAAACAAACAAAAAACAAAACAAAGAATAATAACGTATGTATTTATAAGTTACAACTGGAGACAAAATCAGCACCCGTTCAATGTATACATATTTACAAAGCCCCACCAAGAAACAAATGGCAGGACTGAGCACGGCCACCGCTAACCGGCATCCCGCAGCCACCAGTACCAAGATTTCTCTTTTTCATCCCGCTTAATGTCAATTGCTCTCGCTCTGGAGTATCTCCAGTCGAATCCCGGAGCCCCCACTGTCAAATTCGGGGGGTATTCTATCCTTTTGTCCGTGGCCCGCCTATGTATATGATACATAACCGGATCACCGGCAGAATCAAGAATTAGACCATTCCTGTCAAGATACACGAACGCTTCGGGAGGAATGAAGCCTGTCGTGAGAGTTTTCTCGAAATACCCATCATTTGGGTAGAACGGCTGCGAAACCCAAGGGTTTTCACCATGCGAAGCAGATCGCACTATATGATTCCGAATCAATCTGACGATAACTGTATCGATTCTTGGCACAGCAGCAGCTGCATACATCACTTCATTAGTTACATAGTGCTCATAGTTTGACGAAGCAGTCCTATTAAGCCCCGTGCAAGCACGCAGACATTTCCGTTCAAAGATCCTTATTTTCTCCATTTGGCTAGCACTCAAATTAAACCAGATAGCACACCCGTAGGTAAGCACCGGTCTAACGAAAGTAAGATAGCAAATAATCTTAACCTTCCGGCTAAGATGTGGAGCATAAAAGAGTCTTCGAAGAGACATGAATGCCTTGCGAGCGCTTTCTAGCGCGACTTTAACGTGCTCGTTAAATTGGAGACGCTCGTCAAGACGCACACCCAGGTATCTAACGCACTTCTTATGAGGAATGCGCTCTGAACCATCCTCGTTCGCGACAATGTGGAAATCTCTCCAATTCCTTTTCAAGTTCCTACTGGCATACGCCAAGGAATTTCGAAACAGAATCGTTTCACACTTTTGCGCATTGATTTTCATCCGCCAACTGTTCGTGAAGAACTTAATATCATTGAACATCTTCTGAAGTTCAACTTGCACCTCAGTTACCTTCTTGTGCGCCGTGTAGGCTATCAGATCGTCAGCAAAGGCAACCAACGACCTTTTAGGAGATTTATTAAAATCGAAAGAATTGAGCAATTCGCCGGCAAATACCGCAAAAAGTGTAGGCGCAGTCACTGTCCCTTGCTGTAATCCATTCAGAACATGAAATTCTCTGTTAGTAGTGAGATTTCCGTCCGTAATAACAAAGCACTTGCCATACAGCATACTACACATCATCGCTACGAGGTGACTGGGAAACTCATTCTTCAGGAGCCTGAAAATCAGTCCATCCAACCAGACGGTATCAAAGGCTTTCTCCATGTCTATAAGGCAAGCGCCTACGCACTCACCATTGTTAATCCGCCAGCAAATATCAGACGTTACCTTCGTTATTGCATGTATTGTCGAATGTCCAGATCGAAATCCGAATTGCGCGTTCGGCAATAATTCCTTCTTCTTGATATGCCCGTTCAAGGCTTTCAATACCAAAACCTCAAACACCTTGCTGATGTTAGGCAGCAAACTGATTGGACGGTAGCTTTGAGGGCTGGATGAATCCTTCCCTCTCTTTAAAATCGGGAATACTCGGGCTTTCTTCCATTGTCCTGGAAAGAAGGAATTGTTCAATAAATTATTGAACAAAATGCAATAATTACGAATGGCAATGTCCGGTAAATGCCTGAGGACCACGTTGGGAATGCCATCCATACCGGATGATCTCTTATTGTTCACTCTTCTGAATATGGAAGTTAACTCAACACATGAGACAAAGTAATCAAGCAGATTATCACTCGGTATGAGATCAGCCTGCAACGCAGAGCTAAATTGGAGAACTGTGGTGCCGTTCAGGCTATATTTGAAATTGTGGACATCTCGTTCTACAATTTCCGAAAGTTGCGTTGGCTCTAAGTCCGTTCTGGGCCGATGCACCGATTCAAAGTGCTCCCCTATAAGTTCGAGTTTCAGAGCATCATCCATCACGATGTAATTGCCTTGCGCATCAGCAGTTACACTATTCGTGTCTATACCTGAGTCAATGAGGTGTTGTATCTCGCTGCCACCGACTTTAATTCTCGGCACAGTTATTCGTGACTTCTTCCGGAATAACGTATTTATCTTAGTAAACATGGAATCTGGATCGCTTGGTGAAATACCCTTTAACTTCTCCCGCCACTGGGAGTTCACTTCATTTACGTAATGTTGACGGATAAGATCCCGCGCGATCTTTAGAAGTGATTTGAACTCAACCAATATGGGATGATGATAGTCCCCATATCTCCGATAGATTTTGTTGACGCGAGTGAGCAGAAGGCTTTTCACTTTTTTCAACCGTTTTATGGCTGCAGTTTCATATCCTTCCATATTATTGCGAGGTTTAATTTTAGGGACGACTTGTTCAATTGTTTCCAGCGTTAAGTTCTCCAGCTTGAGAAGATACTGAAGTATTTCCTCGTTGCTCAAGTTCCTGTCACCTGGTGCAATTGTACTATCGTTTTCCCCATCAAGAGGTGGGCATTCCTCTCGATATCCCCGAATAAACCTCTCTTGGAATTTCTTCCAATTTGTTTGTTTAAAGTTCAGCCTGTGGACACCACTGTCCATCGGCAGAAGGCGAACTCTTCGTCCATCAAACAGAACTTCAATAAGAATAGCGTTATGATCGCTATCGTAAGGAAGAGTCTGTAGTTTCCGTTGAGGATTCCTAAAATTAAAGTTCAAGCGCGCGTCAGCAATGCACAAATCCAGATAGGAATTTGCCCTGGGCCAGGTTGGACTCTCTGACCCATATAATTCGCATTTATACTCTATCTGGTATTGCTCTATCCAAGATTTGAGGAATACCCCTCTGGGATTGTTTGTGGCGTTTAGCCACGAGGTATGCTTAGCATTCAAGTCGCCAGCTATAATATAGTAATTATGCAGCCTATTCAGTTCGAGTATCGTAAACAGAGAATGGAATTCCTCCCTGAACTTGGCTCGGTTGTTTCCCACTGCATAGACTGACAGAATGTATAAATTCCCTCCTCTAGGCAGTGAAAAAAGAATACATGAGACTTCGATACACTCAAAGGTTTCAAATTCAGGCCTATTAATATGCCTGAAACGATAATGGCGACCCACAAGTATTCCGGTACCACCTCCCCCATCACAATTTCGTCTATCGTTCCTCACGAATTCAAAATCCTTGAATGTTATCGAATGCCTCGGATTGAGGTGGGTTTCTGAAATCAAGACTATGTCAGGCTGTTGTCTGGCAGCGAAATCAAGGAGCTCCGCTCTTCGATGGATTCCTACGATGGAATTCACATTAATCGCGATGATCCGGAGACCATCCAGTGGTACCGCTGTGACTGCAGACCTAGCAGCGGGCATGCTGTTTGTGTAAATATTCTGTTATGCTATTTATTTTTGTATTGTGTACGTGTAGCGTATGCTGCATGTTTTCACACATGGTTAGTATTTTATTGAGGATAGTGTTCATCCCGCCACTTGCATCTTGTTGGGGCTTCATAGCTCCCCCTTGTCGAACTACTTCTGCAAATGGGATCCCCGAGACGATTGGTGCCGAAGGGACGGTACCATCCAACGCCGCTGACACCTTCGTTTTTTGGGCCGATCTCGGTGCTTGCTGCCTTGTGACCTTAACATTGCGGTATGCAGGACATCCACGGTACGAAGCCGGATGCCCTCCGCTTCCGCAGTTAACACAGAAAGTTTTTTCCTTGCCATCTGCTTCAGTCAACGAACATTCAGCTGCTGTATGGTCTTTCCCGCACTTTACACATCGTAAGGTCATTTGACAGTTCACTGCCGAGTGACCATAGCGCTGGCATCTTCGACACTGGACTATTTCGCCCCTTAGCAGGCGCTCAAAACGAATGGCCTGGTAATTAAGCGACCTGATGCCGATCAGATCGCTTCCCCGGCTCTCCGGGCTTATCTGCACGAGGAAGTGCGGCAGGATTTGTTTTTCCAAAACGGACCTCCTCGTACTAAACCGTGACACTGAGAGGAACTTAACCTCAGTTCCCGTCTCCCGGAGCATTTTGAGCACCTCGTCGGGCTCTTCCTCCGCATCCAAGCCTTTCAGAAGGAAGGTTTGCACCTTCTCTTCCTTTGGAGTGTAGGTGAAGTGAGGAGCCTTCACTCGCTCGAGGATCTCCCGTGCTTTTTTATAATCTGCAATTTTATTGCATTTGACTTGGGCTCTCTCGGCCCCCGTCTTTTTAATAACAAAATTTGAGAGCCCCGCGCTCTTATTAAGTAGAGTGGCTAAATCTCTACCACCTAATTTATAAACATTAATGGGGGGCACCCTTTCCCCCTTTTCTTTATTTCGGGTGCTAATTGTATCCCCAGTCGGACCATTTTTTAAATTTTCACTGGTACTTGCATTATTTTTAACATTATTTAACATTTTTTCTTGAGTTTTGTTTTTTTTCTTTAATTTTTTGGAAACATAGACCAAAAACTCACCCAATTTTCCATCTTCACTATTGCAACTTGCCTGGTTAGCATCCTCTTCTGGGACATTTCCCTCGCCACCGTTGTCGCCGACTCTCGTATCGTCTGCTTTACTGCTTTCTATGTCCTCCATACGGACAGATTCGCCGTCGAGAACTTGTTCGCCCTCAAGGCAGCCCGGTTCTTCCATGATTGCAAAAGTAGTCGAAGATAGCTTAACCTTTTTTCTGGCTACCTTTGGAGACGGCGGGCCCGCCTCCCCAGCCATTAGCTGCTCTGTCAGCTTTTCATTTTTTTTTATCAATGTTGTCATTTGCTTTTTGAAATCTTCGAGCGTCTTCGCCAGCTCGCCATTTCTCCTTTCAAGATTGGCTATCCTCACTTTGGCTATTTTCAAGTCTGGATCCTCCTCGTTGCGGACTCCACGACCGATCCGAGTGCCCCTAGACCTTATGGTGGGGGGCCGGTCTGGTCCGCCACCCGCCGGCGGCTCACCGCTCATTCCCGCCAAGCCAAAAAAAAGGAATGTTTTCTCAAAACTTTTTAAGGAAAAGTAACTTAGATAATAACTCAAAAGTAAATTAGTTTCGATTAAGTTTTAAATTATGTATTATTAATTAAGTAATATAAATATCTTTTTATATTCTTGATAAAAGTTAATTTAATTTCAATTTTAAATTATTTTTATTAATAATATCAATTTGTAGACACGTCCGTTCTCTACAAATGTCAGCCTACTATCTGAAATTGAGCTGATGACGTATTCCCTTGGCATTGAATCGTTTTCGAGTAATTTTGATTACTACGCGTGTAATTTAATTACTGCTAATAGGGACCACACTTAAGTGCACAATGAAAAAAAAAAAAACGAATATAAGTAATCTGAGAACAATTAACTGAGAGTAAAAATATTGCAGAAATAGTAAGCATAAAACGAAATGTGGTGATCTTGTGAAGTATGAATATATTCTAAATCAACACTAAAATTAACTATAAACACAAAATGCATATGAACATAATGATAACTACATCATATACAAGCAAAATAGCATCCAATTAAACGATTCAAGTTTTTAAGGCGTTTATAAAAACGACCCCAAGTATTTATATTTGTGTAATTATTACATTCTTCATTTTCTTCCTCTTGTAACAAAGTTCTAGGGTTAAATAGCCTTTTTTATTATAATTTTTAAAGAGCAGATTCGATTATAAAAGAATGATGAACACAATGAAGAAAATAAAAACGATACATTTAAGAAAAAACAAAATTGTGGACCCTTCCGCAAAAAGAAAGTTAGGTATAAGCTTTGATATGTGCTAACAAGGCAATCGACTTCATCGGAAAAAAGAAACAACACAGCAATACCCGGAAGACAATTCTGCATAGATCGGAGATCTACCAGGGGAGACTATTGATGGAAGGGGTTATTAAGGCGCTACGCACCACTTAGGGGTTTTCGATTTGGGCGCCATCATTTCGATCGTTAGAGGTAGAAGGATGGCCTTACACCCTTAGAATGCAAGCTGGCAGCGAGTGACACCAATACAAGGGTTTTCATATCCAGACACTTGGGACCGTTTGCCAATAGATAACAATCCAGGTCAAAGCCAATTGGACTTTTTTTGCGCGGGAGGATGTTTAAGCGATTTCGCCGGATTTTCCCCAGCAGCCGCATCTTTGGAGCTAGCCCCATGAAACCCAGTCTGCCTGCGCCTTTAACCTCTTCCGTCGTTACATCACATGCTATGCAAATGGCCTGTTTGGACATCGCGAGATTCTTTTCCGCCATTGCATCAGCATGTTACTTACAAATGGTATATTTGGCCTCGACATGACTTTCTTCCGTGTCATCAATTCGCAGCGCAACAGCAGGTGTCGGTTTGCCGCCAGCAAGAAAATTTATAATAATAAACAAGCGTTATTGTGTTGTGTACAAGAACACTTTCAAACCAATGTGTAAACACGGAAGGGTCAAACATAGGTGACTTAAAGAATAGCATTACTTTTAATTTTTAGTAGTCAAAAAGCCTCTGAACAGAGCTAAAGTGTTCTACCGGGAACACTTTATTTCGCGCGGTAATTTCTTTAACTCGCTTATAGAATTAGTTAGTGAAATTGTTAAAAAGAAAAAAGTAGAATATTGTGTTTAGTAATAAAAGGTTTGTAGAAGTGGAAACGCGAGTGTTTTCTTTAACTAAATCCAAGCCAATCAACGTAAGTATAATTCCTAACCTTTTAGCCTTTTCTGTTCCAGTAGTTTTTGATTACCCCATCGTTCCGAAGTTAAGTTTCGGCAGCCCGGAACGAGAGCAACCACGATCCTCTAATTAAAAATCCAGGAGCTAGTGCGCGAGCTTGGCCAACGCCCAAGCAGGGTAGCCCATTGGAAGAGGCCGTTTAGGATATCGCCGAAACAGGTAGTTTCTGATTTGTCTACTGATGGTTTCATTGCTGCCTTAAAACGGTTTATCGCGCGACGTGGTTGGTGTCAAAATATATATTGCGACAATGCTACAAACTTTGTTGGTGCACACAATCAGTTAGAGGAATTGGAAACTCTACTCCAAGATGAACACTCCCAGGAGCGGATTGCTACGGCACCAACTCAAAAGGGCATTCAATTCCACTTTATTCCACCACGCAGTCCACACTTCGGAGAAATCTGGGAGGCGGCAGTCAAATCAGCAAAGAAATTATTACAAAAGACCATATCTTCAGCATCCTTAACATACGAAGAGCTGTGCACTGTCACCCCCGGAGGCCGAGTCAGTGCTTAATTCGCATCCAATACTACCATTATCAGATGACCCTAACGACATGACTGCATTGACGCCAGGACACTTCCTCATCGGAGAGCCACTCACCACAACAATTCATAATCATGCATGCGACACCAATCCAAACTTACTCACTAGGTGGAAACTTGTGCAACACATCCGTCACGAATTTTGGCGCAGATGGTCAATCAAGTACCTTTGCGAGCTACGACAACGTATTAAGTGGAATCTGGGCAGTGATAACGTCAAACCGGACATGCTAGTTCTAATCAAGGATGAAAATGCCCCTCCTTTGAAGTGGCAAATAGGAAGGATAGTGAAGACCATTCAAGGAAGTGATGGACGCTGTAGAGTCGCAGACGTTAAAACCAGCAGTGGCATTTTCCGAAGAGCGATACACAAACTTTGTCCTTTAGGTAAGGAATCTGAAACTCTCAATAAAGCCACCCCAGCCACATCAGACGAATATGCAGAAAAAATCAACCCTAAACGCTTGAAGAAATACCATCCTAATCGAGGTAGGTTCTTACCAATCAACTCCAATTGGAGCACAACTCGGAAAGAGAAAGAGCCAGAATCAGTAACTACTGAAGGTCTCAGAAGACGGCGGCGCTCTACGTCATGTTGGCGACAGCCTTGATAACTTTACTTATCCTTCCGATCGTGAGAGCCACATTTTCACCTATAAGCGTCACACCATTCAGCAAAGATCCTGGAATATACTTCGAAACAATAGGGCAAGCGAAGCTAATAACAAATGAATGGAACATCATTACCTTCTATGACCTAAAAAACTATTGGGAGGAGTTGCATGGCATACGCAAGGGCATATCCAACATGAAGGAGTTTTGCGCGGAGGTTACCATTCAGGGTCAAGTATGCTACCAAACTCTGCGCCAATTCGAGCACCAGCCAGCTCACATCGAGCAGCTAAACGAAATCCTACACAAGGGAGACGAAGAAAGAAACTATCTCACCAGGAATAGAAGGTCACCATTAGATATCGTGGGCAATACAGCTAATAAACTCTTCGGGATTCTAGACTCAGACTACGCAGCATATCTAGAAGGTGAAATTGAAAAATCGAGAGCAAATGACCACTATTTGCACACACTCATGAAAAATAAAACATCGCTCCTTGAGACCATATAGATATACCAGGATATAGATGATATACCAGGAGCCCACATGGTGATAGTTTTTCTGCCAAAGGCCGCGGCAATAGAGACGGAAGACCTTATGAGACTCCTAATTGCTCAGAACGAAGATCTCCATACCCGACTATGGAGAGTCTTTAGAAGCAAGGTGGAGGGCAAGGGTAAACTCCTCACGATCGGGGTAGATGACCGATCCCTGGAGGCAATTAAACGTCGGAGTTGTCATATCAACTACCGATTTGGCAACATACCCGTGCATGTGCACAAGGAAAAGCCAAGGAAAGAGACCTCGGAGGAGGCATCGGGTGGAAAACTTACCGAGGTCCCTGAAGAAGTCTCGGAACCCATAGAGGCGGAAAGAACTGGATCAACCAGGGAAATAGACCTGCTGCCCAGTGAAGAGCAGGAGCTGGACGACCTAGACCTAGGAATCTTAGGGCTCGGGGAGGACAGGGACGCGCAGGAAAGCGCCATGTCGGAGGAGGAGGGTGACACTCCGATAGTGAAGAAAAGCTCCAAACAATAAAGGAGCCAATGGCCAGCACTAAGATAGCCCAGATAAACCTCCACCATGCGAGAGCTGCATCTGCAGTGATTGCAAGGGCAAATTCCAAGGAGAACATTGGAATAGTGCTGGCTCAGGAGCCCTGGGTGTACCGGGGGCAGATTCGCGGTCTGCAAGGAGGAGACATGCAGGTAATTTGGGACTCCTCTTGTGAAAAACCAAGAGCTTGCATAATTCTCAAACGTAATTTAAAATACATATGTCTTTCAGAGTTCTTAACCGGGGACTTTGTGGCTATCCAAGTCTCATTGGAAGCCAGGAGGAGCACTCGAGAGGTAGTTGTAGCATCGGGATCCTTCCCAGGAGACGAGAGCCGGGCTCCACCGGAACAAGTCGCAAAGCTGACGAAGTATTGCGAGGAGAGGGCGTTACCACTTCTTCTCGGCTGCGATGCCAACGCCCACCACGAAGTCTGGGGAAGCAGCGACACCTCGACTTCTCGAATTTATTCTTAGTAATAAGTTAGAAATATACAACGTAGGGAACACTCCAACATTTGTGACCAGCACCAGACAAGAGGTACTAGATATAACTCTAGGAAATACCCTAATGAACGGGATGGTCAGGAATTGGAGGGTGTCGGATGAACCCTCAATGTCTGATCACAGGATAATCAGATTCGACATTGAGGGTAACTCCGAAATAAAAAGGATAATAAGGAATCCCAAGAGAACGGATTGGGAATCCTACACAACGCACCTGAGCAACAACATTGCCCACCTTCAAGGGGGCGTGACATCAGGAGCGAATTGGAATTAGAAACGGTGGTGGAAGACCTCAACACAATCGTCATTGACGCATATGAGGCCAGCTATCCGGCCAAGACAGTCAAGTCATCAAGGGATGTGTCATGGTGGAACAGGAACCTAGCCAGAATGAGAACAGAGGTACGAAAACTCTTTAACCGGGCAAAACAAACGGGGGACTCGCGGAGGTATAAAAATGCACTGACTGCGTATAGCAACGCGATCAAGGAAGCGAAACGAAACAGCTTTAGGAAATTCTGTGAAGGGATTGAACAGATCACAGAAGCAACCAGGCTGTACAAGGCTGTAGTCAGAGATATCCTCTGTCTGCTGGAAAAAGGAAGATGGGACATTCACCGAGAATGAGGAGGACAGGGTACACCTACTTCTCAGAACTCATTCCCCGGGGTCCCATCCCTCGGCGGCAGGCGACAATAATCTCTGCCTGACATCCCAACAACGAATAAAAGGGGGAAGAAAGAGAGCTGGAAACTAGCAAAAGAGGTATGCTCAGAAGCTAGGCTAAGATGGGCAGTGGGAACTTTTCAACCAATGAAATCTCCCGGAGTGGATGGCATTTTCCCAGCACTTATCCAGAGAGGCCTAGGAGCATAGCACTGGGTTACATACCAAGAGCATGGAGACGGGCAAAAGTGGTCTATATTCCGAAAGCGGGTAAAAAGGATCCTTTTCACCCTAAATCTTTCACACCAATCTGCCTAACATCGTTCGTACTCAAAACGGTGAAGAAGGTCATAGACAACTATATTAGAACTAACATTCTAAAGCGTAATCCCCTACATCACTGTCAACACGCTTACCGGGCAGGACGGTCAACTGAAACTGCTCTGTATCAGCTGACAGAGGTACTACGGGACGCCATAGAAACAAAAGAAATTGCACTGTGCGCGTTTTTGGATATCGAAGGAGCATTCGACAACACATCGCACACAGAGATACAGGATGCCCTGAGCCGCAAAGGAGTGGGAAACACCCTGGCACTCTGGATGGGCAAAATGCTAGAAAGCAGACAAATAGAGGTACAAACAGGTACAAATTCTATTATCATGAACACCACTCAAGGCTGTCCACAGTACTGGTGGAGTACTATCGCCGCTGATGTGGAGTATGGTAGTGGATGAACTCCTGGACGTGTTAACTAATACTGGAATACAAGTCCAGGGCTACGCGGACGACATTGTTCTAATCTGTAGGGGCAAATATGAAGATACCCTATGTGATAGAGTCCAAACTGGATTAAGGGTTACTAGTGCCTGGTGCAGGAAGGTGGGACTGCGGATCAACCCTACCAAAACCACCATAGTACCATTCACTAGGAGGCGAAAGCTGGATCACCTGAAAGCCATAACATTACATGATATGGAGGTGAAACGAGAAACAGAGGTCAAATATTTGGGAATCACGCTAAACCAAAAATTACTCTGGAAGACACATGTCGGAAACACTTGTCGGAAAGCCACGAAGGCTCTGATGACTTGCAGATCCATAGCAGGAAAAAAATGGGGTTGCAGCCCGAAGATACTACTTTGTATATATACTGCAATAGTAAGGCCAATGATTACCTATGGAGCGGTAATCTGGGTAGAAAGAACCCAATTCAGCACACAAGCCAGGGAATTACATAAGCTCCAAAGGCTGGCTTGCGTGTGTATCAGTGGGGCAATGAGGACATGCCCAACGGCATCCCTGGAGGTCTTCTGGGATTGACCCCTCTCCATCTGCACATACAGATGCAGGCAAGGAGATCAATATTCAGGATGGCCGGTAGTATGAGTGAGGCGGGGAGCTGCCTAAATCGAAGGAAGATTGATATCCTTTCTAGGCGGTATCCCGAATTACTGATACCGAGGGACAACATGACAACAAGATTTCACTTCGATAAGAAGTTTGCAACACGTTGGAGTAACAAGGCAAACTGGGAGAGAGTGGCTGCGACATACGACTTAAACCAGCAGCTGATTACTTGGTACACTGACGGATCCCTCACAGCAGAGGGAGCGGGTGCCGGTGTCATTGGTCCAAGGAAAATGTACTTTGAGCCAATGGGCAGGTACACTAGCATATTCCAGGCGGAAATTTACGCCATAGACAAATGTGCCTCCTTTAATCTGCAAAGGAACTACAGGGAGCAGAACATAGCTATTCTCACCGATAGCCAAGCAGCGATCAAGGCACTTAGGTCCAACCAGGTGAACTCTAAACTGAGACTCTAAACTCTTGAGAGACTGAATACACTCGGCTCGTCCAACAAGGTCTGGATACTTTGGGTTCCAGGTCATGCTGGGTTGGAAGGCAATGAGGCAGCGGATGAACTAGCCAAGAAGGGAGCAGAGATGCCTTTACACGGGCCAGAACCCTTCTGTGAAATCGGGTACGGTTTCATGGCTATGAATCTAAGAAACGAAGAGAAACGGTTGAAGGAACTATAAAGGACGGGTCTACCAGGGATGGAGCAGTCCAGGGTGCTTATTGGGGGATACGAACCCATGCCCACAAAGGATTGCTTAAACCTCACCAAAAAGAACCTCCGAATCATAGTGGGAATTTTCACTGGTCATTGTCGGCTGAACTATCACCTAGGGAAGCTAGGGATATCTACGGACACTGCCTGCAGGTTCTGTGAGGAGGAGGACGAAACCTCTATGCACGTCCTGGGACAGTGTCCGGCACTTGTGCAAAGTAGGTCGATACATCTGGGAGAACACTTAATACCAGATGCAAAGCTGAAACTTCTGGAAGTGGGCTACATACTAAAGTTCCTAACGGTTACAGGCCTGCTTGAGATACTATAATCAACAGGTACACTATAACCAGTAAAAGGGGCACAATAGTTCTTCAAGGACGCGGTGCGACTTTCCCTTAACAGAATAATAATAATAACCCTGGACGTGAAAAATGCATTCAATTCGGCCAATTGGAATCTAATTCGGAAATCCCTAGCGAAGGTTGGTATTCCCGCCTATCTCGCCGCAATTGTCGATAGTTATTTAACTGAAAGGAGGCTCTGGTACGACACTGATGATGGACCGCAGGAGTACGTCGTTTCCGCAGGTGTCCCGCAGGACTTCGTATTGGGCCCACTACTGTGGAACATCATGTACAACGATGTACTTAATCTTCCCCTTCCACACAGCCACAGTGTTGGGTTACGCTGACGACATTGCACTGGTTGTTGTCGCAAAGCATCTCGAAGATGCTCAGTTATACTCAAGCGAAGCAATCAGTGCTGTTAAAAGTTGGCTAAAGAGCTCAGGTCTGACACTGGCGGAGGAAAAAACAGAAGCGGTCCTCATCACTAAGCGCCGGAAGAGAAATTACGCCTGTATAAGAATCAGGAATCATATCATCACTTCCAAGCCGGCCATCAAATACTTGGGGGTGGTGATAGACAGGAAGCTCAGTTATAGGCAACAGAGGGAGAGATCCATAAAAAGATGGCAAGAGTGGTGGGAACGTTCGGGAAAGGGTCGGTGGACTCACAGGCTCATTCCTGCCATCAAGGAGTGGTTGGAGAGATGACACGGTGAGATTAATTATAATCTCACCCAGTTTCTCACGGGACATGGAGGATATCTCCAATACCTTCACAGGTTTAAATTGGAGACCTCACCCGACTGTCCAAATTGCGATGGAGTCCCAGAGGACCCAGAGCATGTATTCTTCCACTGTCCGATATTTGTAGAAGAAAGGAGGAACCTAGAGGAGACTCTAGGAGTGGTGCTGGTACCAGAAAATCTGGTGCCGAAAATGGTAGCACATCAAAAGAATTGGGATGCGGTCAACTCCATGATCGCATCTATTCAAGATAAATTGCGAAAGGCAGAGGAAAGGAGAAAAGCGCGGTCACGTGCGCCGCGTGTGGAAGAAAGGTGACAAAGCTAGAGTGAGCTGACTCCGCCCCGTGATGTAATACCTTATGGTGGTTCCGCGGGGCAGGGAAGGAGTCGGGGGTGGTTTTAGTGGGTAAAAATCCCACACGCTGGTGTGTCCAGACCAGTGTCTTTTGAAGATTTCCACTTCCTCAAAAAAAAAAAAAGACAGACAGACACACAGACAGGCAGACAGACGGACAGACAGACATCGAATCGATTCTAATAAGGTTTTGTTTCAGACAAAACCTTAAAAGGACTCAACTCCCAAAAAGACGGGGTTTATGAAAATAATGACTCAAGTTGCCAGTGAAACTATTGCAGCGGCGACCTCGAGAAAAGGGATTGGACCTTCAAACGCGGATGCGGAAACCTGGGGGAAAGTAGAATCGCGGAAAAAAAATGATCGGAAGAAGATAAGACCGGAGGTGATTATCATTTCCAAACGAGGCGAAGGGTTATACGCCGACATTCTCAGGAAAGTGAAGGCAGACCCCGAACTCACCAATTTGGGAGGCAATGTCAGCCATATCAGACGGTCCCAGAAGGGAGATCACTATAATCTGCAAAGATATAGATGAAATCACGACGAAGGAGGAGGTTCGCGGAGCGTTGGAGAAGCAGTTCGATCTTGCGGTGAAAACGCTATGGAAAGCCTATGGGGGAACACAAACTGCCATCATCAGCCTACCAGTAGAGAACGCACTCAAACTATTAGCAGGAACACGGTGGTAGCGTTTGGGTCAAAGACCAAACGGCCAAGCAGCGCTATGTACTTGTGGAGAACAAGCTTTCGAGGAAATAATGGAGCACTCGGAGGAGGGCGAATGTTAGGTCTTCGCACACTTTCCGGGAAAGGGGCTGGGGTCTATAGTGGACCTGACATACGTGAGTGCCACTTTAGCCAGTAGAGTCGCTTGGCATGTCAGTGAGGACTATACTCACAGCGACCACCAGGCAATCTGCATAGAAATCAAGGGCGCATCGAGCTCGAAAAAGGGTTCTCGCAGAATGCCGGGTGGTATGCTCGGCTGAACAGCGAAAGCTTTCGATGGGGACACGTTTTCCGCGGTGCTCAAATCCGACATATCCCTAAATGGTACGGCTAGAGAAAAAGCCACCCAGATCACTCGATGGGTGACGGAAGCATGCGATGCTACTATGCCCGGAAGGCGATTGCTCCCCAGTAGGCAACCCAACTACTGGAGGAACAACGACATCACAAGTTTGCAAGCCGCGTGTTTCTGGGCAAGGAGGCTTTGCCAGAGACTCAGGGGGAAACAATTGCGTGGCCGCCTAAAGGAAGCCATTCGGGGGAGCAAAAGGAACTGCTTCAAACAGCTGTGTGACCATGCCGACATAAACCCTTGGGACGCCGCCTACAGAGTGTTGATGAAAAGGCAGCGAAAATCATCTCAGGTGACCTGTTCGCGCCTCCTGGAACAGATTGTAACCACTCTATTCCCTCACCACGAAAATAGGGGAAGGCAAATGGCCATCCGGCTAAATGACGGCTTAATAACTGTGTAACTGTGGAGGAGCTGCGGGAAATATGTGGTAGGTTCGGTGACAACAAGGCCCCAGGTTTGGATGGCATCCCCAGCCGAGGTTTGAAACTGGCAGTGAAGACCAGGCCCGACCTTTTCGCCAACGCTGTCGAGGCGTGCCTAAAAGAAAGAATATTTCCTGCCCAGTGGAAAAAGCAAAAGTTGGTGTTGCTTCCGAAGCCTGGCAAGCCACCTGGAAACCCAACGTCGTATCGTCCTATCTGCCTGTTGGACACAATGGGGAAGGTGATGGAGAGAGTTATCTATAATAGACTCCTGCCCATCGTCGAAGCCAGCAATGGTTTGTCGGAACGCCAATTTGGTTCCCGACGCGCCCACTCTACGCTGGACCCAAATAACATGGTGGCGGCTTCTGTGCCGTGGTGGCGTTGTATGTCAAAAACGCATTCAACTCGGCCAACTGGAATAGAATTAAAGGGGCGTTGGCTGACATAGGTGTCCCGTAATTTGGTGGAAAACTACCTCTCAGAGAAGTCTCTCTGGTACGAAACGGATGAGGGCCCCAAAGAGTACATTATCATAGCCGAGGTACCACAGCGATCGGTACTTGGTCCGCTGTTGTCGAATGTCATATATAATGGGGTGCTTGCGCTTCCCGTCCCAGAGTGGTCTACGATTGTCGGCTTTGCTGATGACCTAGCTGTGGTTGTTGCAGCAAAGCACCCAGAAGATGTCGAGGTTTACGCAACGGAAACAGTGGGAGCGGTAAAGTCCTGGCTAGAAAAGCCCGGGCTGACCTTGGACGCGAAAATGGAAGCGGTCTTAATAACGAACCACCGGAAAAATAACACTGTGAAAGTGGAGGTCGGTGGACATACGGTCGTATCAAAGGCGGAACACCTAGAGTATGCATGCCAAAAGCCAGCCAAGGCCACCACGGCAAAAATGTTGCCAAATATTGGCGGGCCGAAACATTGCCGAAGGCTAGTGCTAGCCGGAGTGGTGAGCTCCATCCTGCTCTACTCGCCGCCTGTGTGGGTAGAGGCGCTTACAAACTCTCAGAGACGGAAGCAGGTGAATTCGGTTTATCGGCTGATGGCTTTGAGGGTTTGCAGTGCTTTTAGAACCACATCAGATGAGGCAGTATTGGTGGTGGCAGGCATGATCCCGGTTGACATTCTGGCTAAAGGAATGAGTGTCCTATACCATGCAAGACGTATGGAGGGGCATGCACAGCGTAGAAATGCGGCAAGATCAGAGTCGCTTGATCTCTGGCAACGCAGATGGGACGAGTTTACGAAAGGTCGGTGGACGCACAGGCTCATTCGCAACATTAGGGTGTGGCTTGAGCGAAAACATGGGGAGACCAGCTACCACATTACCCAGTTTCTTACGAGACGCGGTGGTTGCTAGAGGCAGTATCTGCACCGCTTTGGTTTGGATGATTCTCCGAATTGTCCCAGATGCGATGGCATACCGGAGGATCCAGAGCATGTGATGTTTCACTGCCCACGATTTGCAATGGAGAAAAGGAGCTTAAACCAGGTGCTGGGCAGGAGCGGGACCCCGGAGAGCTTGGTTACTGAGATGCTGGAATCCGAGGAGAAGTGGCTTACGGTTGGCTCCGCAATCATCCAAATGCAGGAGGAGTTGCTGAAGGAACAAAGAAGGAAGAAAGCCGCAAATAGGAGAAGGACGAATACCTAAGAGCAAACCTACCCCGCCTTAATGCTTTAATGGTGGTCGCACGGGACTGGGGCCCACACGCGCCCGCTATAGCTCCGGCGTTCGGGCGACGGAGCTGGGGCGGACGCGTCTTTCTAAGATTTTCCACCTCCTATATATATAAATGTTACGATTCTAAAATCATATTAACACGTTGAAGAAAAACGTGACTTGATTACACGCGCTTTAAAATTTTTGTCTACGTTCAATTTTTTCGCAGACTTTGGACTTCCTTACTTTCCCAAATTCCATAATGCTGCGTAATCGGTTTTTAAGGTTTTGTGTGAAACAAAACCTTATTAGGATCGAGACGGTGTGTCTGTCCGTCTGACTGTCTGCCTGTCTGTCACACCCGATTTATTCGGAAACGGCTAGACCGATTGTCATGAAAATTGGTGAGAGTATGTAACCTGGTGTTCCTTTTACATGCAGTAAGTGGCGCCACCTTGTGCTAGGTTTTTCCCCATACATGTGAAGGAGGGTGCAAATTTTTTTTTCACAGAATGTAGCCATGTGGGATATCAAATGAAAGGTCTCAATTAGTACTTTTCGAAACTGGTTCAATATTTGCTGTTGGGTGAAACATAGGGGAGTGAGGGCTCAAAATAAGACAGATAGATATAAGAAATTGGAAATATTGATACGATCAATTTATATACGTGCATATTTGTGTACAGTATTGGGAAATAGGCAGTTTGTTTGTTTAGGGTGAACGTAATATCTATGGCTGTAATATGTACGTATGTCTCGTAGTTTGGGAAAATATGAAGGATTATGTTTGATTTGTAGCTATATACGGATAGAAAAATGTGCGCTAAAGTTGCTTGCGGGCTAGACATGTCGCCCAGTTTTGTTAACTAGAAGCGAGCGGAAGCTCTGTCGGTCGGAAACTCTAAATAAACTTACTCCGGAAACAATTTAAATCTGTGTCTAGTTTTACTAGAAAGTTCACTTCATCATTGCGAACAGCGAATAGTTCGAACAGATCATTACTTCCTCCGGAAGCAAGCATTGTTGGGAATCCCTGGGGTTCCTTCATAACAAATTTATGGTGGCAGCGGTGGGATCCGCAGAGTATCGAATTGGACCTGATCCAACTTCTACGGAAGGCTGTCGGATTCCGGCAACATAATCATCTGACTTCGACGCTGAGCTCTCCAGCATTATTCCAGCAGGACTCTACGGAGCTACATTGGATCACGGACACAACTGGGACAGTTTCTTTTCATTGAAGTTTGCGTGTGAAATTTTTCGGAAAAAAAGAACATATCATTAGAGATTTTAATGAGTGATCTTTTCACTGTGTGGATAGAAAATATCGGACATCTTCAGTGAAATTCTTAGCCTTGAGTCGAAAAATGACGTAAAAGTTCAAATTAATATTGGAAATTCTGAGCACCTTTTGAATTATAGGGAATTTCTCGGATTTTATGGTAGATTCACATTTAGTGAAATCGGCAACCGTTGTGTTAATAGTCTGAGTTCCGATTCAGATACACGTGGTGAAACAACGATTACTGAAAACAGTATGTGCCCTTTAGAGGATTTGTTGAAGTTTGTTCAGCCCTTCTCAGGGAAATCTGAGGATGTGTTCAACTTTTTAAACAGCTGTACGCAAGCCATGGAATTGGTCACAGAGGAGCAAAAGCCTGTGTTGTTTCGGTACATCCAAACACAAATCAAAGGTGATGCTCAACTTATTCTGATGAAAAAGGAATTCAGTGGTTGGGAAGATTTAAAATCTGAGTTAAAAACAGTGTATCAGGAGCCGCACAGTGCACTCCAATTACATCGAGAACTCGTTAGTAGCAAACAAGGACACGACGAGACTGTTGTTTCATACACCCAGCGTGTGCAAACCTTACAACGCCGCATCTTACAGCTAAGAAGTGGCAGAATTAAAAAAGAATTTCAGGCTGGTGAAATTAATTATTTGAATGAGGAAACCCTTACAGTCTTTGTTAATGGACTGCGGCAAACCCTTTCTACCTACGTCATAACGCAGCGACCGAAAACGGTAGAAGAGGCGAGTAGGCTTGCTCAGGAAGACGAGCAACGGCTCAACATGTTTAAAACTAATACCAGTAGGGATTTCTCTAACATAAATCGGTTACCTAAAGTTAGCCATGTAAAATCGTCTGTAAAATGTTACAGTTGTGGCAAACTTGGCCACATAGCGCGGAACTATAAATCAAGTGGACACCTTAATCAAAATAAGTCAAATTCCGATAAACAAAATAATAATAACAACAATAATCGCAATCAAATTAGAACAGAAAGTGCAAAGAGTGAAAATGTAGAATTTAACAAAAAGAATGAAAATACGAGCAGCAATTTTAAAGTAAACGCCGTCAATAAAGTACTTGAATTTCGTAACGAGATGATGAATAGTCCGTATATATTTATCAAAGTTAACGGTGAATATATCAAGGCACTCATCGATACCGGAGCAGATGTGAGCCTGATTTTAAAAAGAAAAGGTGTATGAGCACCAAGTCAACCAAGTCAACTTTAAAAAGAACATTCTTGTGGAAATGAGGACATTAAAATTGAAAATGACGACTTCTTAGTTCCAAGCAGACATAAAGTTTTGCGTTTTGTTCGCGTTAAGGGTAAAATAGGGGAAAATGTTCTCGTACCGAAACAAAGTCAGACTGGTTAATAGTCTCGAATAGTGTTGGCACCATTGACAAGACTAATAGAGTTCCTATAATCATTTTAAACACAGGAGCCTCTAATGTTGTGTGTAGGGTTAAGGCATTATAAGTATATCAGGTTACAGAGGAAGTGATACCTGAGAAACCAATAGACAAAATAGTGATCAGAGATGAACACATGAATAAAAAAGAAAAAGCTTCCATTTATGAAATTGTAGAAAAATACAAAGATATTGTTAGGGAAGTTGACTCTAAAAACTTAACAAAGGCTGCAGTGGATTCTATAGATACAATCGAAGGTGCAAAGCCTGTTCATGTTAAAATTTATAGATACCCCAAGATACATGAGGAAGAAGTGAAGGAGCAGATTGAAAAATTGTTGAAAGATGGAACCATAAGAGAAAGTAACTCTCCATGGAATTCACCATTGTGGGTAGTTCCAAAAAACAGGATGCATCGGGAAAGACCAAGTGCCGAATGGTTATTGATTATAGAAAACTCAATGATCTCACCATAACGGACAAGTATCCTTTGCCTAATATTTCTAATATTGGACCAACTAGGTAAAGCAAAGTACTTCAGTACATTTGATCTCACATCAGGGTTTCATAAAATTCCGGTCAAGGAATCTGATAAACCAAAAACTGCATTCAGTACTCCGTACGGGCATTATGAATATAACCGAACGCCTTTCGGACTTAAAAACGCACCATCATCCTTCCAAAGGATGATGAATAGCGTCTTGAGCGGTCTCCAAGGAATGAGATGTTTCGTTTACCTGGACGACATTATTGTGTACGGCTACGATCTCGAAGATCATAATACTAGATTACGCGAAGTGTTTGAGAGATTAAAAATTAATAATCTGCGCCTACATCCTGATAAATGCGAATTTTTCCGCAAGAAGGTAAAGCAATGCGGAATGCCATTTGTGATCAAGACAAATCATAGACCACTTCAGTGGCTCAAAAACTTAAAGGAACCTAGTAGTCGACAAGATAGATGGCGAACAATTTTAGAGGGATATAACTACGAAATTAAGTATCTGCCTGGAAAAGAAAATTATATTGCCGTTTGTTGAGTTAAGTCGTAACAGAAACATAATGATAACCAACGTGATCGACGACCGGGGCGAATCGAACAAAGGGGATACCGAGTCTCATGATCGCAATCAACCAGAGAATCATTAATTATCCTTCGAAGAAATTGATAGCAATCCCAGAACAATAGGTGGTAAAAGAGTTTCTAAAGGAAAATTAGACAAAATTCCAGACCATAAAATTATTGTTGTAGACAAAACAGACAGACTGCAACTTATAAACAAGCATCATGATGGATACATCGGCGGGCCCGAGGCATAAACGCGGTGGAAACAGCCATAAAGGAAAATTATTATTGGTATAGTATTGATAAAGATATTTCAGAATACATAAAAAATTGTGAACATTGCCAGAAATTTAAAATCATACGTCAAAATAAGAACTTACCAATGGTAATTAGTGAACTGAAAGATCAACCTTTCGAGCGTATATCAATCGATATCGCGCGACCATACAGACTCGGGAGCGAATAGTAGCGCTATCTATAGCCTTACCATACAGGATAATCTTTCTAAGTATATTCGCTTCGCACCATTGCAGGATACAACTGGCGAAACAGTAATGGAAACAATCTTGAAATATTGGATCTCATACTTTGGAGCTCCAGTTGAAATACTGTCAGATAATACACCAAATCTGACAGCTGGTTGCTTGCAAAAAGTTTGTAAGAAGTTGGGAGTAAATATGATATTGTCTAGCTCCTATCATCCGCAAACAAATGGAGCAGTAGAACGCTCACACGCCAGACTAGAAGAATATTTAGGAACAACAATGGATGAATTAAAAGAGGACATGAGGGGAGACTAGGTTGAGTCTTGTTTGTCTTTGTTACAACCAGACAATACACAGCACGACCTGCTATTCTCCTCATGAATTACTATTTGGTATTAAGCCTAACGTATTTAAAGTTCCACATACCAGGGACATAGCAGAGGACAGAATCGATGTCATTACAAACTACTCAGGAAACATAAGAAAAAATGCTTCCGAAAATGACTTACATAAGAAAAATAAATCCAAGGAAACATATGACAAGAAAACAACTAGTAAAACCATTAACTATGATCTAGGTCAACTAGTGTTAGCGAAAAACTTACCCATTTCAAATAATAAACTTAAACAGAAATGGATCGGACCTTATAGGATAGTTAAGTTAGGCCCACATAGTGTAGTTATAAAAGATTCAAGAGACACTCGCAATAAATTTAAAACTTTTAATAAAAAAAATATTACATTACGATGAACATATTACAGAATCGCTGCAACCTGGACCATCGAGGCCTTGAATATTAGAAATTTGGACTTTCCTGGCGTTTATTTTAAACATATGGGGCAAACTCATTTCATAAATAGTGAAGTAAGTTTAATCAGAACATTAGACATAACGGAAATAGAAATGGAAATAGCGAATATAAGACAATTAGCTTTGAGTATTAATAATCCATGTATCGAGGAGCTTAAACAATGTAAAACCCTCAAATTAAACAGTGAACTTCATATTCGAAGACTAAATAATAACTTAAATAATGTCTATGGTCTTTTGGGAATCAGCCCAAACCTTCGTTAATTTGGTGGGCTTAGGTTTGAAATCTGAAAAAATTAAAGCAGTTTTAGACACAGTTGAAAAGAATGAGCTCAATGTTAAAATCGGCATGGAGAAAAATTTACTTTCGATAAAAGAAATCAATAAACAGTCTAAAATTATAAATATGGAACAGGACACAATTAAATCACGGATAAATGAAATCATCAATGAAATCGAGGAAGCTAATAATCATGCAAATGAACATGAAAAACTTATCAGATTGGAAGTATAATTCCAAGAAGAACTTTTCTCAAAAATAAATCATAAAATCGAGGTTACTGATATGAAAATTGAAACTTTTCGAGACTCTATTATTTTTAAAACCGGGAATTCTACATCCGTTTATTCTAGAACCGGAGCAACTTTTGGAACAACTGAACAAATTGCAGGAAAAAGATAATTTAGCCATTGATCCTTTAATAAGTAACTACCAACAATTAATGAAGGATCTAAAATTGAAAGCTTTTATTAAAGAAAAGAAAGTATATGTTGTGATAAGCATTGATACAGTCACGAAAGAAAATTTTGATTTATACGAAGTTCTTATCTTCCCGTATATAAAAGAAAATAATGTAATAACTGTAGAAAATCTTCCAAGATATTTAATAGTCAGCAAAGATCATGAGCATTATGCAACGTCAAATGATATTGATTGTAAAAGCTGTAAAAACTATTTATTCAAAAACTTGTATGACAGAACTATATTTTAGACATCATGATAAATTTTGTCAATTTCGGACACTAAACTTTGAATTAACAATTTTCAACTCATTATCTCTAAATCAATTGAAACTAATTACTAACATCGATGTAATAAAACTGAGAATTGAAACCTATTCGGAACTTACTTAGTAACACTTGCCGAAGATTGTTCTATACATTCTGTAAACAATGATTATATCCCAGTTAAGAAAGGGCAGCAAGTAAATTCTGTAAAAGACCGACTAGTAGAACTAGAAAATTCTTGTTTCAATTTGAATCTTGATGATATAAAGCAAAGTAACGTTAAAATAAATAAATTAGCATCTGATAATATCCACGAGTTGAAAGACTTAACGACTGAAGTAGCAGAACAGTCCAATTTTTGGGAAAATAATATCAAACCTTTGCCTAAATTGATGTATGAAAATAAATGGCATAGTAGAACTTTTGCAACTATAATTGCAATTGGCATCATCTATTTTGTGGTCAAGTGCTGTTTTCGCGAAAATGCTAAATTCACCTTGTTCAAGAAGTGCTTTTGTATAAACAAAAAAAAAAATACGTTCTATTCATCCAACGGTAGAATATTTGAAAGAAAACACATCTAGAGAAACTATTGAGAATCTACCACGTCTAAGGATCAAATCAGTAAAAATTTATGTGAACTAAAAAATGATTAATTGTAATAAAATACTGTAAAATCCTAGAAAATAAGAAAGTAAATATTTTTTGTAAAGAATAATGTAAAAAGAAAAACGAAAAAGCGATTACAAAAGGATACAAAATTTCATTAAGTTGAGGGACCAACTTCCATGTAACAAAGGGGAGTTGTTACGATTCTAAAATCATATTATCACGTTGAAGAAAAACGTGACTTGATTACACGCGCTTTAAAATTTTTGTCTACGTTCAATTTTTTCGCAAACTTTGGAATTCATTACTTTTCCAGATTCCAAATGCTGAGTAATCGGTTTTTTCTTTTAAATGCAGCTTGCGGGCTAGACATGTCGCCCAGTTTTGTTAACTAGAAGCGAGCGGAAGCTCTGTCGGTCGGAAACTCTAAATAAACTTACTCCGGAAACAATTTAGATCTGTGTCCATTTTTACTAGAAAGTTCACTTCATCATTGCGAACAGCGAATAGTTCGAACAGATCATTACTTCCTCGGCTAGCAATCATTGTTGGGAATCCCTGACCGTGGGTTCCTTCATAACATATTAAAAAGCCCACGGACCCTCTTCCCGCCCAGCCGGACCGAGGGGGGGGGCCAACCTAAGGATGGGCTGAAGGCAACATCCAAAGACCCGCATCACAGCGACCATGCGTTTTAACGCAAAGTGTGCGCGACCATGCGAAAATGTATTGCTACATCCCGATTGACGCAAACACTTCAACCAATGACAGTGCGAAGACAGTGCGAATCAAGACCGAAACCCATTAGGTCAGATTGTTATCGGACAGTACTCTTCGGACTATAGCACAGGTTGCAAGGAAAACCGCATGTATAGTCCCGCCCTAAGATTGATCGTTTTCAGCGCTTTATGTAAGTTCTGCGGACTAGTCCCGTCGCTGAAATTACCACTGGGACTGCTTCGATCTTTTGTAGTCTCCAAGTCTGCTTCATATCGTCTGCCAAGGGGCTGTAGTTCCGGATTTTTTCGTGCTGTTTTTCAACAGTGTTCCGGTCCAACGGTACGGCTACATCGATTATAAAGCCCGCTCGTTCTTCCTTCAGAAGCAGAACTAGATTGGGTCTGTTATGATTAGTGGCAATAGTGTGATCCAACAGTAGTTTGACCCGATCATTTTCCAAGATTCTCTGCGGAGTATACTTATAGTAAGGATGGTAGGTTGCCACTAAGTTATACTTCAACGCAAGGTTTTGATGGAGAATCTTGCAGACGGGGTTATGACGATTGGTGTACTCGGTACTGCTCAACATCCTGCACGCATGTGCTAGATGGTTTCCTCTTCACAGTTGTATAACCTACAAATGAATGGGTTTCTCTTTCCATATGTCGATCTTCTGTTGGACTGAAGTAACATTCGACATGGGATCCCATTCTCTGCTTCTCATGTTCAAAGGGGATAATTTATTATCTGCCATGACGGTAGCCTGATGTATTTGGCTAGAGGATTGTTTCTCATAGAAAAACTGACGAAGAGAATGCACTTGATTGTAGTGCAACGTTTTTAAATCAAGTACCCCCCTTCCTCCCTGATGACGTGGGATAGTGATCCTCAATTTCTCGGCAGCTCTATTGTGCATGTTGTTGTTTGCAAGAACTACCCTTACCCGTCTATTGACAGATTTTAAATCCGCATTACTCCACTGTATCACACCGAAAGTGTGTAGAAGGACGGGAATAGCGAAGGTGTTGATTGGCATGATTTTATTTTTCCCGTACAGCTCAGATTTAAGGACAAGATACAGACGCCGTTCAAATTCCCCCAGCAACTTAGATTTGATTATTGCCACAACAGGTGCTGTTGCTTGCAATATGCCGAGGTATTTGTAGACGTTGTTCGTATCCATACCCTCAATTCGGATGTTATTTTGGGCGTATCCTTCGTTGTCGGTGTGCTTTCCCCGAAAAATTGTTTTCATACGACATTTCTCCCAACTGCATACCATTATCCCTGCTGAACTGGATGGTGATGTCCAGCAAGGAGTGAAGTTGGTTCTCGTCTTTGGCAGACAATTTGTTGTCGTCAATATACATTAAATGGCTCAATATACATTTCGACAATATGCCATGCTTAACTTGGAACCCGTATTTGCTTTCATGCAAAAGATGGGATAGTGGATTCAAAGCCAAACAATACCACAGTGGGCTTAGAGAGTCGCCTTGGAAAATGCCACGCCTGATTGGTATCTCTCCTGATGTTTGATGAGGATACAAGATGTTTTGAGATGTTCACGCACAGAACTCAAGTGAAGACCTTGTAGATGGTAGGAAGACAAGTAATTGGTCGACATTTTGAAAGGCAAGAGGCATCCTGTTCCTTGGGGATGAGAAAAGTTATCCCTTTGGTGAAAAATTGTGGAATTACTTTCGGATCGACAATCATCTGATTAAAATGATTTGCCAATACCCGTTGAATGCTCTTGAACCGCTTCAACCAGAAGTTGTGAATCTTGTCAACTCCTGGCGCCTTCCAGTTCCCTGCCTTGTCAAGAGCTGTTTCTACGTCGACACGTCGACTTCAGTTACGTCAGGCATGGTCATTTCGGGGAGGGCTTCGTATGAACGCATAGGGTGGGGGAACCACGCTGCTTCTAAATTGCAGCGGCTGGATTCGCACCAAATACTTCTCCAGAAGTTTTCTGCCTGATCCAGTTCGAGGTTACTTTCCCTACCTGAGTTGGTGAGATTTTTGTAGAATCCTCGTTGGTTCTGGAATAACAAGGTGTTGTCTGCCCTTCGCTGAAAGCTTTTTTGATACCTAGGGATGCGATTGGAGCATACCGCAAGTTTCTGCTTCAGTACCTCGAGGATTTCTTCGATTGGCATATCATTGCACAGATGGTAGTTTCCAATGATGTTCGCAACGCATGTGTGCACTCTTGGTGATGGATTTCCAAGGAATGCTTGCGTGACACGACCAATCTCCTTTCTCAACTTTTCGACACTTTTGTTGAGTCGAAATACCCAGAACAGTAAAGCCCTTCTGCACATATCTCTCTTATTCGCTCTAAGATGTTGATTATGGAGACGAATAACTGTGGTAGCTGCAACGTAGATCAGGCTGTGAACCTCTGTAGCAGTAACCTCGCTAGCCAAACGATCAGCCAAAATTCTGTCAACGGCAGGATTGATGTTAGTAGTTGCCGAAGTACACTTCAGTTTTGGGATTGTTTGAGCGCTTTCCCACAAGCCATCGACCGCCTAAGTCCTCGTCAACATCGTCAGCAATCACCGACAGTGATTGCTGCAAGGTCAGCGTACGTCGCAGAATGCTCAAATTTCACAACAAATATTAGCAACCTTGTCCATGTGCTAATGTACAACTTGCAATCGATTCCGTGTTCCGGCTTGCTACTGAGCTATGTCGTCACCGGCACCATAGCACATGAATTTATTCTAACGCCATCGCCCATCGGCGACTGTTGTGTTTACTGTTTTTGTTTGGGTGGAGCTTACAAGCAAAGCTTCTTGACCTGGGTAATAGTGTAAGTTCCGGGTTGTTGCGAATGGACTTGGCGACCGAAGGTATTTAAGCTGCAGCGAGGCGGAAATGGAGTGGAGTAGTCGAATTAAATTAAAGTTCGTGTCTAGTACGGGAATTTGCTGAGTGCCCGAGAGGTCGAGTAAGGAGCAAGGAAATTAAGGAAATTAGTATTGTGTAAAAAGAAAATTAATAAAGTGTTCATCATAGTAAAGAAGTGTGGTTTCCTTTATTGTGGTTACTGAACTCCCAAACAATTCGAATTCTGGTAAGACTGTAACTTTAAAGAATCTTTCGACAGCTTTACTCGACAGCGAGGGACAAAGGGACAGGAGACCGTCGCCCCCAAGAAGTAAGCGCGCCTATTTAAATACTATGCTGGACTTGGGGCGACCTGTGCAATATAAGACTCAATTGGTCCGTCGAGCCGGATAGGATGCCAAACTAGGATCCTTCACGTAAGTGTCTGCAAATGACTTATAATTTATAATTTGAAATAAAGTGAATTTCATTAAATTTTGTGTGCTCGTGTTGTTAATGAAATTAAGTGCGTAGTGAAAAGACTATAAACTTGTTAGTGTCCCGCCGCGACAATACTGAACGGCACGTATAGTACATCGGTAAAATTATCGGTGCTTTGTTTGTGCTTCGGCAACATTGGAACGTTCAGACCAAAGGAAAGGTCCTTGTAGTGTCTCCTAAGTTTCCAGTGCACCATTTTGTTGTTACGTGGGCGCGTTCAGACCAAAGGATATGTCCTTACAGTGTTGTGCTTCCCTCGTATTCAGGGCCCCGTTCAGAGTATTGCCATTGCGGAGTGGAAATCACTAATTTATTGTTACGGCGCTCAAATTAAGGGCGCAAAACTATTATTGTTGAGGGGCTCAAATTAAGAGCGCAAAGTTATTGTTGTTGCAGCGCTCCAATTTAGGGCGCAAAATTATTATTGTTGAGGCACTCAAATTAAGAGTGCAAAGTTATTATTATTGCGGCGCTCAAATTAAGAGCGCAAAGTAATTGTTATTGCGGCGCTCAAATTCAAGGCGCAAAGTTATTATCGTTGCGGTGCTCAAATCAAGGGCGCAAAATTATTATTGTTGCAGCGCTCGAATTAAGGGCGCAAAATTATTATCGTTGAGGCACTCAAATTAAGAGCGCAAAGTTATTATTGTTGTTGCGGCGCTCGAATTTAGGGCACAAAATTATTATCATTGCGGCGCTGAATTAAGGGCGCAAAATTATTATTGTTACGGCGGTCAAATTAGGGGCGCAAAATTATTATTGTTCCGACTCTCAAATTAAGGGCGCAGAATGGGGATTCAGGCAATTATAGATGCCCAGCAGGAAAGAGTCACAAAACTTGAAATTATGAGGGAGTCCCTAGTCAAACTCCGGCAAGAAAAAAGGACGCGGGAGCGTTTTGCTGCGGCATGGGAAGAAATGCAACAGCTTTGTTGGGATTTACTCGCCGGCCACAGTCACCTTCTTCGCCAAAATGCTTCTAAGGACATTACTTATTTTCGAGAAAATAAATTATCCGTAATGATCGGTATTTACAATGCGACTAAGGAGCTGATTGGCCGTGTTCATCGCGATCTCATTCCCGAAAGCTCTCCCGTCGATGTAGAAATCACAGGTGGTAGGACAACATCAAGTCCACGCCCCGGGCCTTCAGCCGAGCTTAATGATGGTCGGGGGGAGACGCGACAAAACAACCGGAAAACTTGTTCTCTAGAGAATGATTCCCCAGAGTTCGCGATGAATTGAACATGCCTTTTAGTGACATACCGTTGCCGACAAGAGGCTTCGGGCTAAGAAGCTCCGAGACCGAAGGCATTCCTTCGTCCTTGTCCATCAGTCCCTGATATGCCTTCATTTGATTGGGACCTCCGTCACTTTGAGTCTATACGCAGTATTTTTCAATCAGTCTATGAAGGATCTGATATTGGGCGAGCAGAGAGGCTAATGATGCTGCAGAGGAAATTAAAAGGTGATGCGAGGAAAGTCGTAGAGCACTTAGCAGTGCACGGCTAGAACTACGGGAAGCCCTGGGAACTTCTGGATCGACGCTACAGTAATCCTCGGACGCTGGTAGAAAAGGAGATCTAGGCCCTCATAGATCTTCCCCAGATAGTGTCACAAGACCCCAGTACCATTGGATAGGCAATTGACACAATGCGAGTTTTGTCGTCAAACGGTTATGTCATTAAAAAAAAAAGAACAAAAAAGTATTCCAAGAATATTCTTCTTTAAAACTAATTAACTTTATTCAAGTTCTAAATAAATGACAATTGACTTTGTTCAAGTTCGAATCTTTTTTTCGCGAGTAATACGCTTACCGACTTTAGAAAAACGACGGGGGGGGGGGGGCAATCTATGTAATCAGTTTACTTTTATACATTTTCAAATTGCAATTGTAATCTAAAACTAAGAATTTCCGCGGATGGGTAAATGCAAAACTGCAACGTAGCGTCTGGCAGATTTCCGTTGTTTTTCTCATTCTCATTTTCTCATGAAATTTCAGCAACGTTTGCATTTACTTGTTGTAGAATATTTCTTATTTGTTCGGAATTTGGAATATTATACATAACTTGCGCTCAGTGGTTCAAAATCTGAGGAAGGCTGGGTTTAATTGTGATCAAGGTGTACCTTTCATACCTTTTACCCGTAAAATGGATATCTCCACCCGACGGGAATTTGACTCATTGCTTAAGCAGCCAAAACTTCCCATAACAATTGATGATATTGATCTATTTCTAGAAAATAGATGCATAGTTATGTCTTCCAGTTGGGAGGGGTTGGGCGGACTCGCGAAGGTTCAAGCAGAAGAACATCCCGTTGCTAAGAAGGCAGAGACCTTAGGTGGTCGGAAAAACCGCACAAAGAAATTTCCCTTGCCACAAAGGCACAAGAGGGAAAAATAAAGCGGTTTCCATGCTACATTCGATGGAAAATCATCTGGTGTTAAAATGTCCACGGTTAATAAACAGCAAGGACAAAGGGGATCTGCCCCGACATTATGATATATGTGTCTTCTGTGCCTCCCACAAGTACAAAAAAGGTACGGAATGTCAAAGGCGTAAGTCTTTGAAATGCGAGCTTTTTCATGGGCAGCATAAAACAGTATTGCATCCCGGCAAAGACCAATCGGGCGGGTCATGCATGCAAGGAAGTATTTCTCATCACGCAGAAAACTCTACAAAACTTGCCCATTCCGAAACTATCTTGGCCACAACTGTAATAAAGATAAAGGCAAAGGATGGGAGCATAATTTCAGTTCAGTGCTTGGTGGACCAAGGTAGCCACAACAGCTATATCACTGAGGAGTTAGTTCAAAGGTTGCGACTAACTAAGAAGAGAACCAATGTGGAAGTATCTGGGGTGGGGGAGTATCCGCAGGAAGATTGTCCTCAATTGTCGGGTTGACTCTTAGTTTAGAGAACGGTTCAAACGTGGAGACGAAGGTGCTGGTAGTCAGGCAAGTTACCGAAGGTGCTTCCTCGTCCACCTAGGGGAATTAGTTTTTTGCTCCCAGTGAGGAGGCTGGCAGATCCGGTTACAGATCACGCTTCGCATGTTCCGGTTCTTCTAGGTTCCAATATCCTTCCTCAATTATTTTTGGAAGGAGTGGAAGTTGTGGAAGGATTTTTAGCTCAAAATACACGATATGGATGGATAGTATCTGGTTCTGCAGCACTGCCTGCTTCTAAAGTTACGCCCTCATATGTCTCCTTGAAGGAACTTGAACAAAACCTAAGGTCTTTTTGGGACATGCCCATTGACAAAAATGAGAGGGTTGAATTGGATGAGGAGGCTCTATTCCAATCACAGCACTATCGAGCTGAGAACGGTCGGTATGTTGTACCAACCCCCGTGGTGTCAGGAGGATATTCTGTTTAGAAGGCAGTTCAGTATTTTCTCAGCCAGGAGAAACGGTGGTCAAAGAACGCCTAACTCAGAACGAAATCGGACGAGTTCATGTCAGAATATCGGGACTTGGGCCATATGGAAGAGGTCCCTACTGACCTCCGAGGTGATACTAGTGGAGACGTTTATTACATACCATACCTGAGTGTGATTCGCAAGGATGCCACCACATCCAAGCTCAGGAATATTTTTAACGCCTCCAGTCCAACGTCGAATGGCGTTAGTCTTAATCAAACAATTCTTCCTGGGCCAAAGTTGCAAGCCCACATCTTTGACATTGTTACCCGTACCCGGAAATTTGTTAACCATGGGTTATGGTTTGACAGTCCTCCTTTTTTGCAAGGGGATCTACCCGCCACTCTCTTTGTGATAAAAAATTCAACAATGAGTTGCGTCGCTTTAAATTATGGGGAGTCGGTGGGCTTTATCGATTAGTTCCCGGTTCTCGTCGTTGACAGTTGGCAGTTTGACCTCCTCATCGTTAGAGCTGGTGTTAGAGTCAAAGAGTATTCATATAGGCAATGTTCAAATTAAGGTGTTCGAGTTAAAGTACATGGTGGCAACCTCAGTAAAATTAACCGCAGATTTAGAGGTCATAGCGGATCAAATGGAAAAATTTAAGAAAATTTTTGCCAGAAAGTCAAACAGGACATCCACGAACATTGCGGGACTCTGATAATTGCTAACGAGCAACAAGCTAAGGATGTAAACCAGAACCTGATTGCCGCTTATAAACCCAATCGCCCCAAGCGTGGTTGCGTTTATGGTAAAGGAGGCTGCGAAACTAGGGGTTAAGTATTTGCCAGCTGTGTTCGGCACGGTGACAATGGTATACATGGGTTATCGAGATGCCGTGATCGGTAATGAGATAGAGAGCTTGCAGCATCAGCAAGCTAAAATCGCCTCCTTGATGCTTAATATCACGGATCTTGAGTACCATCAGGTTGAAGGGCGGATTAATGCTGTTGTGGAGCGACAGGAAGTAGCCATGCTCCAACAAGAAATATCAGAATACTCAATGGAGCTACAGTCCCTAAAAGCAGGGATATGGGCCAAGCATCAGCAGTTGAGTAAACTGAGACCAATAGGAGCGCTTACAGAATATGTAAATTGAATAAATAAGGAGGTTCCAGGGATGATCTTACCAGATTTGGATCATCTGGAGAGCATCTTCGACATTCATCCTCCCTCAGCATGTGTAAAAGACGATTTAGTCACTATCGAATTTCTAATCCCTCTGGCTTAAAAAGAACGGTTTGCCCACGTAGCAATAATTACCACCCCCGATCATCAGAGCCTTACATGGAATTTGGGGATGGTTGTCCCGTTTCGGGGTTTATTCATGGGGCCAGTGAAGAATAACAAATTTTTCTTTGAGGAATCAGGGCCGTCCTGCGCGCCAGAAATTAGAAAAGGAACGAAAAATCTGCGGGAGTGGTGTTCTCTTAGGAGGTGGAGTAATGGCACTTTTGTGGCACGTTTAAAACCGCAACTTGGAGCAGGTATTTAAGGGTCAATCCTAATAATCTGTAGTGAAACTTCTTTAGAGCTTCGGTTTCCAGTACCCTTGATAGACTTGGCTCACTGCATACTTGACATGGCCATGTTCAATATCACAGGGACCCCTCATACCGTAATATTGAATTGAACAGCAAAATTTGAGGCAGTGACTCCTCGATTCACCAATTAGATGAGTTGAGAGTGGCCCCAAACACTTCGTTAGATAGGGATATTGGTATCTTGCGGCAGGAATTAGAAGCAACACTTGGATCGGAATCCGATTTTCGGCAATATATCCCACACGGATTAATTGTAGGAGGTTTTTTGTTAACCGCAATCCCCTAATTGATTAGGGTAATTAGAAGACGAGGTAGAAATCCGGAAGAAGAACCTAGCTTCGTGAGTCACCGATCCTTGGAAGATAGAAGGCCAGGGAGTTGGCGAGAGTCAGGGGAGCAAACCAGGGGCGAAGGAATCGCCACTTCAACCGTATGAGAAAATATAAAAGAAGGTGCACTGTATATCCATATCAATTTGTACAAATCTCCAAATCATTTTTTGTAAATATAGTAGTTGAAGTGAGGATCTAGTTTTCACGGCAATGTAAATATATCCCACGTCACGGCTTAAGATCTCTGATTTAGTATTGTTGTCGGGTAACTAACGAAATATCAGTAATATTCGTTTGTTTACTAAACTAACAAAAATGGAAGATGGACGAAATGACGTCGTTTAGGGAGCCCCATTGAACCGATTGTAAAGTTTGTAAAGTAGCTTCCATCTAAAAAATTGTAAGGAAGTTATTAGTAAATTAAATTGGACTGATGTTATTACTTTGTAAAGTAGCTTCCATCTAAAAACTGTAAGGAAGTTACTAATGAACAGAAAATTTGAATTATTACTTCGCAAAGTAGTTTTCAAAAAAAAAGAGAGAATTTTAAAAAGATCATTGATAACCGTAATTGATAAGTATCATGAAAAGATTTTTGTAAGCTTGGTAAAACTATTATGTATAATTCCGTAAGAAATAATTTTGTAATATTGGAAAATAAGTGCGAAGTCCACACGTCTTGTAATCCGTTATGTAATTCATAAGAACAAATTTTTGTAATATTAGGAAATAAGTTCGAAGACCACACTACTTACTCATCTGGCACAAGCAGATTCCTACCAAGGTTTCTACAACCAAGGGTAGCAGACCAACAGTAGTTTCTATAACCGGCATCAAAATCCTACGACTCAGCAAGAAGCTTTCTCGGGTGGGAGAATGTTTGAGCGCATTCCCACAAGCCATCGACCGCCTAAGTCCCCGTCAACATAGTCAGCAATCACCGACAGTGATTGCTGCAAGGTCAGCGTACGTCGCAGAATACTCAAATTTCACAGCAAACATTAGCAACCTTGTCCATGTGCTAATGTGCAACTTACAATCGATCGATAGCGAGGGACAAAGGGGCAGGAGACCGCCGCTCACAAGAAGTAAGCGCGCCTAGTTAAATACTAGGCTAGATTTTGGGCCACCTGTGCCCTAATATAAGACTCCCAAGCAGCATACTCTGTGAATGCGACCTGGAATGCGGTCAAAGCCTCATTATAAATTGGGTCCACATCCCCAGTCATTAGGCTTCTCTTGATTACTGGATTCATGGAGTGCCTTATAAGTGGAGTATTCGTGTTGCTCCTTTGTTCAATCCAGTAAGATTGTGACTCTAGACCGAGCTCAAGTAAAACTTCGTGGAAAATTTGTTGTCTAGTTGGTAGGGCAACTCGATTATTGTTCACTATCACCCGGTATTGATTGACAACGTTCTACCCCGGAACATGACTTAGTTCCGGGAAGCGGGTTATGAACGCGCCATGTAGTCGGTGTCTGTACCCTGATGGATTCCGTTCCAAATCCGTGACACGGTAATAGGCGCGGACGATAAATTCGTTAAGTTGGTTCGTCCAAACCATACGATATCTAGGTCTCCCGTATATATATATGAAAGGTTTTGTTTGCTTCTTCTGTAAGTATATGTAATACTATCCCATTTGTACTTAGCCCGTTATGTACGTGCATTTAGTATGTTCGACTATCCACGTTAATGTGATAATGATATTCAGTTGCAGTAAATTTACACGGTAAAATCAACTTTGAGCTACTGTAACTTTGTTACTAATAGTATGATTTTGATCAAACTTGGGGATACTATGCTTCATATTATATTTTATACTACTACAAACTTTTATAACTCTGGGATAAACTCAAGGGGGGTTTTACTCAATTTGCCCAAAAATATGGTAATACACTATTATTGACTTAATTTGAGCAGATATCGGTATGGAGAGTATTTTGACGCCTGGGCACCATATACACGCAGCTTCATGAATTTTTTCAGATTTTTTGGTTGGGTAGTTTCTGAGAGTGAGTCCTTTCAAAAATTGTCATTTTCCACCCCTCCCACTCCTCGGCTTTCTGACAAATCTCAAAACCAAAACCAGCTTCGAAAAGTACTAATCGAGACCTTTCATTTGATACCCTACATGACTATATTCGGTGAAAAAAATTTGTATACCCCCCTTTTACATGTATGGGGACCCCCTAAATCTCAACGTAGAAGGATATCACTGCATGTCTGCACGTTCACAGTTCCCACCTTCTTACCAAATTTTGTGTCAATCGGTATAGCCGTTTCTGAGAAAAGTGCGTGTGACAGACAAACAGACAGACAGTTAAGTCCTTGGGGTTTTAACGTAGGCACCTGTCGTGGAGACTTAATCCTACGGTCTTCTTAAGACACGGATTGATTTTGGGACCACAATCAGAGCCCCGCTGTGACAAGCAACAATGGTACCAGTTTATGCAAGTGCATGGCTTAGCATTCATACTGGTGGATGCAAGACCTATCTTCTGAACTAAGGAATACGGCACCCGTGTTGAAACGCAACACCACGCCGAGGCCGAAGACAGGCAGACAGAAGCGGTCCTCATTACTAAGCGTCGGAAGAGAAATTACGTCTGTATTAAAATCGGGAATCATATCATCACTTCCAAGCCCACCATCAAATACTTAGGGATGATGACAGATAGGAAGCTCACCTAGAAGCAACATGTGCAGTATGTTTGCGACAAATCATCAACTGCAGGTATGGCCCTGGCGAGGATAATGCCGAACGTGGGAAGGCCATCGCATACATATAGCCACGATGCTGACCTCGATCATGCTCTATGCAACCCCAGTTTGGAGGGAGGCGTTGCAGATATCAGGGAACGCTACCAAACTGAGTTCAGTCTACCGGAGGACAGCCCTGAGGGTATGCTCTACCATCAGGACTGTCTCAGATGATGCAGCATTCGTCATCTCTGGAATGATACCGATTGATATCTTGGCAGATGAAATGGCGAATATATACAATGCGAAGCCAATCTCATCCTTATTACAGACGAAGAACGCTGAGAGGGAGAGATCCATAAATAGATGGCAAGAGCGGTGGGAATGCTCGGAAAAAGGTGGGTGGACTCACAGGCTCATTCCTGTTGTCAAGGTGGTTGGAAAGACGATATTGTGAGATTAATTATAATCCCACCCAGTTTCTCACGGGACATGAAGAATATCGCCGATACCTGCACAGGTTTAAATTGGAAACCTCACCCGACTGTCCAAATTGTGATGGAGTTCCAGAGGACCCAGAGCATGTATTTTTCCACTGTTCCAGATTTGTGGAAGAAAGGAAGAATCTAGAGGAGGCTCTAGGAGACGTGCTAATACCAGAAACTCTGGTGCCGAAAATGGTTGCACATCAAGAAAATTGGGACCGCAAAAGGCAGTGGAGAGGAGAAAAGCGCGGTCACGAGCGGCGCGTATAGAAGACAGGTGGCTAAGCTAGAGTGAGCTGACTCCGCCCCGTGATGTAATACCTTATGGTGGTTCCGCGGGGCAGGGAGGGAGTCGGGGGTGGTTTTAGTGGGTAAAAATCGAACACGCTGGTGTGTCCAGACCAGTGTCTTTTGAAAATGTCTACCTCCTGAAAAAAAAGACAGACAGACAGACATTGAACGGATTTTAATAAGGTTTTGTTTTGCAAACAAAACCTTAAAAACGGGAAACTATTATACTTGGAGTGATTAAGTTTTATTTGATTGAACAATTTGCCTAAGACTAAAGTCTAAAGAGATCAATTCTATCTTATATTTACTCGTATAGTTGAGTGAACGAAGGCTGCAAGTTGCTGAGTTTGCAAAGTTGCATCTTTTGTAATTCGATATCGCACAATATTCGTTTGAGTCATGCTTTTGTTTATATTGAAATGTGGCTTGTCTCTAATGAACAGATTCTAGTTAGACTGAGAATGTTTACATTATTTGGCTTGAGCTTTGTAAAATTAGTTTTGTGAAGATAAGATATTGATGACTCATACGTATTATGGGTATGTCGTGTTTGTGTATAGTGGAGTGACGCATGTTACAGGACATGTAACCTCCCTTCCTTTGATTTTACTTTGTCCTCAAAGGAAACAGATTCGTCCTTCTTATTGAATTTTACCTGGTTTTCTCTAATTTTATTTACTGTTGGGATAAAATTTTTAATTTTTATTGTTTTATTTTTCAGTCTACAATAGGAAAGAATTAGTGCTAGAATTATTGAGATTATTAGGAGAATATTTGAAGTTGATATCCAGGTCTTCTTGTTTATGTAATGTAATCCTCTGATTTCCTCATTGTTTTGAAAGGTTTTCATTTTAATTTCTGTGAACTTGAACTCAAATTTTTTATCTGACATGTTTGTAATTGGACTTGTTACATGGTTGTCAATATGGTTTATTACTTTATTTACGTAAGTGTTGTTGTTAATTGTAACTTCACACAATTTAATTTTTTTGCGTTTACAACGAGTATTTCTCCATTTTCAATTTCCTCTATGTATGAAAAATTTTCATCTCTTGCTTTACATGATTTACAGTTTATTGGTTTACACAAATTTTTAATGTATTTTTAATTTCCAATTTTTCTAACAAACAATTGTGGGTACTCAATAATGTTTGGTATTGATATTACAAAGGTTAGTTTATTCTCTTTTTGTAGTACAACCAGTGTTGTTAATTTTAATTGGTTAGTACTAATGTTCTGGGTATTTATTTCGTCTTTTGTTAATAGTGATCTTGTCATTATTCCTATTTCTGCAGAGTTGATATTGTCGATAATTTTTCCTAATTCGTCTTGAATATGGCTTAAGGCCTGAGTGATTTTAATTTTGAAATTCATTTAACTTTTTTACGAATTCTGTGCTAGTTTGTTTCTGAATATTATTTATATTTTCTTGCAATATTGAATTTATTTTTATTTGATTATTTAATATAAGATAAAAGAATTATGAAATTTCATGATTGTTGGAATCAATGATCTGCATATGCTCTAGGATGTGGTAGTATTCGTTTCTGCCAACTAGTCCGAATAACCAATTATATCCTGTTCCGATGAAATTGAAAAGTCCTCTTTTGTGTATGACATGGTGGATGTGGCTATTTTTGACTGTGTCCTTTTTCATGCAATTAAAAAAGTTGTTATACCCTGAGGCGTTTATCAATAGGGGTACACTTTTGGGATGCTCTTTTTTGGGATTATCATTACAATATTGAACGCAAAGTTCCAGGATAGTCATGTTGACTGAGTGTAATCCACAAATCTGGAACAGTGGAAGAATACATGCTCTGGGCCCTCTGGAACTCCATCACAATTTGGACAGTCGGGTGAGGTGTCCAATTTAAACCTGTGCAGGTATTGGCGATATCCTCCATGCCCCGTGAGAAACTGGGTGAGATTATAGTTAATCTCACAGCATCGTCTCTCCAACCACTCCTTTATAGCAGGAATGTGAGTCCACCGTCCCTTTCCCGAGCGTTCCCACCGATCTTGCCATCTATTTATGGAACTCTCATTCTTACCCTTCTTCATCTGCGATAAGGGAGAGATTGGCTTCGCATTGCATATATTCGCCATCTCATCTGCCAAGATATCACTCATTCCAGAGATGACGAATGCTGCATCATTTGAGACAGTCCTGAAGGAAGAGCGTACCCTCAGGGCTGTCTTCTGGTAGACTTCACTCAGTTTGTTGGTGTTTACTGACATCTGCAACGCCTCGCTCCAAACTGGGGTTGCATAGAGCATGACTGAAGACACCGCAACGGCTATAAACAACCTAGAGGCATGTCGTGGCCCTCCCACGTTCGTCATCATCCTCGCCAGGGTCATACTAGCAGTGGATGATTTATCACAAACATACTGCACGTGTTGGTTATAGCTGAGCTTCCTGTCTGTCACCACTACCAAGTATTTGACGGTCGGTTTGGAAGTGATGATATGATTCCCGATTCTAACACAGGCGTAATTTCTCTTCCGGCGCTTCGTGATGAAGACCGCTTCTGTTTTTTTCCTCTGCAAGTGTCAGACAAGAACTCTCTAATCAACTTTTAACAGCACCGATTGCTTCGCTTGAGTATAACTCAGCATCTTCGAAATCATTTGTGCCAACAACCAGCGCTATGCCGTCAGCGTAACCCACCACTGTGACCTCCTCCGGAAGGGGAAAATTAAGTACATCGTTGTACATGATGTTCCACAGTAGTGCGGCCAATACGGAGCCCTTTGGGACACCCGCGGAAATAACGTACTCCTGGGGTTCGTCATCGGTGTCATATCAGAGCCTCCTTTCAGTTAAATAACTATCGACGATAGCAGCGAGATAGGCGGGAATATCAACCTTCGCTAGGGATTTCCTTATTAAATTCCAATTGGCCGAATTGAATGCATTTTTCACGTCCAGGGTCATTACCACGCAATATTCGCTGGTACCACCGTTTCCGTGGATTGCATTTTCGGCCAAACCAGTAACCAATTTGATGGCATCAATGGTTGATCTGGGTTTACGGAACCCATACTGCCGATCTGAAAAGCCGCCTTGACTCTCATCAACCGGGAGTAATCTATTATAGATTACCCGCTCTAACATATGGGTCGGTATGAGGATGGTTCACCTGGAGGTTTACTAGGCTTAGTTAGAAGTATCAACTTCTGCCGCTTCCATACCGCTGGAAATATTCTCTCGGACATGCACGCTTCGAACAATTCAGCAAACATGTCCGGTCTGGATTTCACTGCAAGCTTAAGGGCCTTATTCGGTACTCCGTCCAGGCCCGGCGCTTTATTGTCTCCTATTCTACCGCAGATCTCCAGCAGCTCGTCTCTGGTGACTGACGGAATTGCCGTCACATTCAGAGGTGGTTGTAATGTGTTGGTGCACTCCTCTTGCTGGGGGAATAACCCCTGGATGATTTTCAGCAACAGGGTGGGACTTGTGATCTGCGGAGATGAACGGCCTCTGAATCGCCCCATCACGATTCTATAAGCACTCCCCAGCCCTCGTCTCGTTCTCAGAACCTATCCAACCAAAAATCTGAAAAAAATCACAGTGATGCACCTCTACGAAATCTAAACCTCAAAATACATCCGGTTCCGATCTCTATACAAATAAAGTTAATAATGGTATATTTCCACATCTTGGAAATTGAGCTTTATGTCCACCCACCAGAAGTACAAAATTTGAGATGGATGTAAGGGATAACATAGTGCACAGCTTGGTTAAGTTTGAAGAAAATCCAACTATTATTAACAAAGTTATCGGGGTGAAACTTTGCCATTTTTTGTGAATTTTATGCTCTCTACAGTCTGTATGACGTCATCATCACATATCAAATTGTCAATACCACAACGAAATGAGTTTTTATGAATGGGGTCTCAAAGAATTATTTTGTTTTAGTTTTTTAGTCATTTGTATATGAATATCAATTACTGCAAACAGACATTTGCGTATGTAGGTATATAGCATATACGTGCTAATGAAGTTTGCGGGTAGTGTCTAATTCAGATAGATATATTTATACATTAAAGTAGCCGTATTTAATATACGTACTATATATGTACATATGTATGATTTTGCGCATGAAATAAACCGGAAATGTGGGTACGTCCAATTTATATACGTGCATATATATGTGCAGTATTGGGAAATAGGCAGTTTGTTTGTTTAGGATGAGGATAATATCTATGGCTGTAATATGTAAGTATGTCTTGTAGTTCGTAAAAATATTAAGGATTATGTTGGATTTGTAGCTACATAGAGATAGAAAACTGTGCGTGGATTATATTTTTATTGCTAACTTTCTCTATTTCTCTTCTTTCGAATAGAGGTTAGTTTTTTCTTCTAAAAGTGTTCTTTACGTTTTCTATATCAGGTTTTTCTTGGCGTTTTTGGTTCATTTTTGAAATCCATGTGTTTTCTCTGTTTTTCATTCTTTCTGTTAATTCGTTTTTATTAATTTTTCCGAATTCAATTTCGAATGGTTTATAGCCTGTTGTGGAATGTACCGTGTTGTTGTATGATTCTACAGCTTCTAATATGACAAAGCCTAAATCCTTTTGTCTGTGTATTTCTTGGATAGTTCTAATTTTTCTGGTGAGTGTATCATGACATCTGTTAATGGCTGCCGTTTCTGTATGGGATCCTGAGGCTGTGTGTAGTATTCTATGTCTCTTGACTTTAGAAGTTGAGTTGGTTGATATTACGTGGAAAGCGTTGTCGAATATAACCTTTTTGAGTTTGTGGAATGTCGTTATAAATTCATGTATTAGTTTTATTAAGGCTACCGGGTTTTTATCGAGAGTATATTTTACATGAAGATATTTCGAAAATTTGTCGGAAGTTGTAAAATAATTTTTGCTTTTAGTCATGTAAACGTCCATTATGACTATTTCGTTGACGTCGTTAGCGGTTTCTGCAATTCCGAATTTGATTTTATACGGCTTCCTGTCGTATTTACCGCATGTTTCGCAATTATCGATGTATTCGTTGATTGGTTTTTCCAGTTTTGGAAAATATTATTTTCCTTTTAAGTTATCACATTTGTGATATTATGTGTTTAGGTTTTATTAACACCGAGGTGTTTGTTTTCCTCGTGCTCTTTTTAAAGTTTCGTGTGAAACAAAATCTTATTAAAATCGAGACGGTGTCTGTTTGTCCGTCCGTCTGTCTGTCACACCTGATTTATTCGGAAACGGCTAGACCGATTGTCATGAAAATTGGTGAGAGTATGTTATCTGGTGCTCCCTTTACATGTAGTAAGTGGCGTCATTTTGTGTTAAGTTTAAGGGAGGCTCCCCATAAATGTGAATGGAAGGTGCAAATTTTGTTTTCACAGAATATAGCCATGTATCAAATGAAAGGTCTCAATTAGTACTTTTCGAAACTGGTTCAATATCTGATTTCGGGTGAAACATAGGGGAGAGAGGGCTCAAAATATGACACCCAAAAAGTGTAACAGGTCTCGTTCTCAGAACCTATCCAACCGAAAAATCTGAAAAAAATCACAGTGGTGCATCTCTACGAAATCTAGGCCTCAAAATATATCCGGTTCTGATATCTGCACAAGTAAAGTTAATAAAAGTATATTTCCACATTTTAGAAATTTACCCGGCACCCACCCGCCCCCCCCCCTTTTGTTCATCCCAGAGTGCAAACATAGTATGCGTGTAATGAAGAACATAATGCACAATTTGGTCAAGTTTGAAATCCAACTATTATTAATAAAGTTATAGGGGGTAAAACTTTACCATTTTTTGTGAATTTCGTGCTCTCTACAACCTGCATGAAGTCATCATCACATATCAATTCGTCAATACCACAACGAAATGAGTTCTTATGAATGGGTTCGCCAAGAATTATTTTGTTTTAGTTTGTTAGTCATTTGTATATGAATATCAATTACTTCAACCAAACATGTGTGTATGTAGGTATATAGTATATGCGTGCTAATGAACATTGCGGGTAGTGCCTAATTCAGATAGATATAAGAAGTAAATCGAAAATACGGGTACGATCAATTTATATACGTGCATATATGTGTACAGTATTCGGAAATAGGCAGTTTGTTTGTTTAGGGTGAGCGTAATATCTATGGTTGTAATATGTACGCAGGTCTCGTAGTTTGGAAAAATATGAAGAAATATATTGGATTTGTAACTATATACGGATAGAAAAATGTCCGTTGAAATTTCTTACACAAGATGAACACAAAACCTCTATACCCGAAGCGCGAGCTTCCGGTATTCCGACTTGTTTTATCATTTTGAGTGTTTGTTCTTGATCTAATAGATCGATTGCTCGTTTGCTATACTTTATAAAGTGCAATTTTAAATTGTTACTAAATACTTTCACAATTACTATTTGTAATTTGTTGTATATTGAATATGGAAGTTCGCTATATATTCCGATTTTTCCTTTTTCTGGTAAATTGCGTTTTAAGATTTCAATTGTCAAGTTGTTTTATAAAAATAGTTTCTTAGTTTACTATAGTTCCGTTTAAAAGAAAACTATTATAAGGAAAGGTTTCCGATTAAAATATAGAATTTTATTTATGTTGAAAAGTTTTCTTTTAGAGACGTCTATTTTTATGAACTGTTTTGAATTCTTTTTGTTTTTCCTTTACTAATAATATTTGGTGTTTGCAAGTGTTTACTATTCCTTCTCGAATGTGTATGTAGTCGCTCAATTCATCTTTTCCTGAGTGAATTGTTGCTATATGTTGTGGTACTTTATTTTGGTAGTTAATTTCGTTTTGGTCCGTGTTAATGCGGCTTAAGAAATCAGCAACTTGATTTTCTTTACCTTTTACGTAACTTATGTTGAAATTATATTCGTTAAGTTTTATACGCCAATGAAGGGTTTTGAATCGAGGTCCTTGAGACTTTGTAACCATACTAATGGTCTATGATCAGTTTTGATTTCGAATTTTACACCGTAAAAGTAGGATCTGAAATATTTTGTAGCCCAAACGATTGCTAAAAGCTCTTTCTCTATGGTTGAGTAATTCCGTTCATGTATATTGAGGGTTCTCGAAGCATAATAGATTGGATGTCCTTTCTGCGATAGAATGGCTCCTATGGCTTTATTGCTAGTGTGTGGCTAGAGTAAATTTTTCCTTGAAGTTTGGATACTTCAGAATTGAATAGTTGACTAATATTTCTTCGAGTTTTTCAAAGGAGTTTATATATTTGGAATCACTATCATCAATCTGATTCTCATTTTTGAGTGAGTCTGTTAATGGTATCGTAATTTTTGAGTAGTTTTGGATAAATTTTCTATAGTATCCAGTGATTCCTAGGAAACTGTGAATTTGTTTCGGAGTTTTAGGAATTTTAAGTTTTCTTATGGCTTCAATTTTGTTTGGATTGAGTTTTATACCATCCGAAGTTAATATGTGACCTAGAAATTCGGTTTCTTCTGCGAAAAATTTGCATTTGTCAACCTGTATTTTCAGGTTGTGTTCCTGTAGTTTTTGGAAGATTAATTTAGTAATGTTTTCCATCTCCTGTATGGAGGTGCTAAAGATTAAGATGTCATCTAGATAGACAATGCAGATTTTATTGATATGATCCGCTAATACGTAATTTACTATGCGCTGAAAAGTAGCAGGGGCATTTTTTAAACCGAAGGGCATATGATTAAATTCGAAATGGCCCTGAGGTGTACTGAAGGCTGTTTTGAACTTGTCTTTTTCTTCTATTTCAATTTGATGGAATCCTTTTGCAAGGTCCAATGTAGTGAAGTATAGTGCCTTTCCGAGTTTATCAAACAGGTTTTCTATGTTTGGAATTGGAAATTTGTCTTCGATAGTTATTTCGTATAATTTACGATAATCGATTACGATTCGCCATTTTTGTTTCCCTGAATTATCAAGTTTTTTAGTGACCACCCAAATTGGACTATTGTAAGGTGATTGACTTTTTCTGATAATGTCTTGCTCTAGCATTTCGGTCATTTTGTCTGTTCACTTCCTGCTCATGGACAGGTGTGAATCTGTAAATTTTTGTATAGTTGGGTTTGACTGACGTTAAGTCTAATTTGTAACGGGTTTGACAGGTTGCTGTAACCAAATCTCCGTCTTTATACATTAAATTGTTGAATTTTTTTTAGTACTCTGGTGAGAGACTATTGTTCCTCTAGGTTTAAATTTTTGGTTAAATTTTGGTATTTTTGTTCAATAACGGGCTCCATGACTTCAGTATTATTGATCTCCTCTGGTGGAGCGTAATTGAAAAGGATTCTGGTTGGTCCTATTTGTAGGTATCCAAATCCAGAGAATATTGCTGAGTTGAATGGATATAGAAGGTTTTGTCCTATTATGCCTTTGAAAGATTTGTTTGAAAACCCCATGTTCCATAAGATTTTGCGATCTTCTGGCATTTGAAATTGTTTTGGCATGTCTGTCTTAATTTTGTGTGTAACATTGTATTATAGTTACCACCTAATCCTGCTATTGGGATCGGAATGTCGAGTTTAATTTCTGGTAGATTTTGAAGGCAATTTTGATCGAGACTAGATGTTGTTGCTCCTGTATCTATCAAGATGGGAATTGTTTCACCATCGATTGATAAATTTATTATGGGTAAAGGGTTTCCGAGGCAAATATTTTAAAAATTTTGCTCAGGTTGTGTGGTTTGTGTGGACATTTTGGTAATGTAACTCATGTCCTTGGGGTCTAGGTTTGGTCTGCGAATTATATTTAAGATTGGTAATTTGCGTTCGCATAGATGCGTCAGGATTTTCTGACCTATTAGTTTCATTCCTTTTTTCGAAATGGTTATTGGATTTATTGTATTTATATTCGAAATGACAGTTCCCTTGGGGTTTATTATGACTTTGATCAGTTTGTTTGAAAGTGTAATTACTGTGGTCCCTGTTTTGTGGATACTCAATATTTTGATTATTGTATTTGTTATAACTTTTGTTGTACCTGAAGTTATTTTGATTCTGATTGGGGTTTTTCTGATACCTAGTGGGTTGAAATTCTTCTTTCATTGCTGTAGCATCCACTCTGTCAATGGTTTCTTTGAGGTAGTTGTAAGCTTCGGTTAAATTAGTTCTAAATTCTGCTCTAGGCAAAAACGCTAAGAATTTACTTAAGACAATTTTGTCTGAATTTTCGTGATTGTAGATGATTGAGTCGAGTTGGTTAGGATCCTGCTCATATTTATGCGAAAGCAGATTTTTGATTTCCAAGAGTTTATGATATAATTCATATATTGTATAATTTTTGTTTAATTTATGGTTAAAATTAGTTATTCTGTGTATTCTTGCGATGATTGAATCGTAAGATTCTGATACTCGAAATTCGTTTTTAAATGCTGCTGCAACGGAGTGCCATCCTTTGTCCTGGAGATTTGAATACACTTGTAAAGCACTGCCTTTTATTCGTTGAATTATAATGTCATAGACGAACATTCTTTCTTCGCCAAAGGGTGCTAGTGCTAAGATTTTGTTGACATGTGATACCCATGTAGCCAAAATGTGTTTTTCGCCATCAAATATCGGTATATTTTCCGCTCGTCGAAGGACTTCATTATATGGAATTGTGAAGGGCTGGACCTCTGGTTTACTGACACTTGGTCCTTGTTGTGTAGCAATTTTGTTGGTTGGTTATTGGTTTCAAAGGTTTCACCTAAAGCCTTTGGTTCCTTAGTTACTTACTTTGCGGTGTCAGTATGAATGTCTACAAAGTTGAGACACTTTTGAATACTGGTAATGAACTATAGTTGTTCAGGATTTATAGTTGAACTGATTTTAGTGCTTCCGTAGGCGTTTTTGCCCCACCGGTAGCGTTCTATTTTCAGTTATTTTTTCAGGATCTGGTGATGACTTTGTAATATCATATATGCCCCTTTCATTATTAATGTTACTTATTTTTATATTAGCCAACTCAGTTTGTCCTGATTGGAGGAGAATTCTCTTATAATTCGTCCTATGAGGCGAAGCTAGCTTTTTTTAGATTGATTGGACCCGAATTCTTTTAAAATTTTGGAGTCTGGGCGTTGCAATACCCTTTATATTTATGTTTGTTAGGTTGACCGGAATCGCAATTAGTGTTACGGTGACCGTTTCTTTGCAGGTTCCTGATCGCGTTTGCTATTTATAAGTGTTCCTTGCCGTGTCCTCAAGATCGCGTTAGGCTTAGCGAAATTTTTTTATATTTAATAATTGACGACCGAAATCGACTACGCCAGTTACAAAATAGTTTGCCTCGATCTTTAAAATAAACAAGTCGGAACACCGGAGGCTTGCGCTTCGGGAAAACAGGTTTTGTGTTCATCTTATGTAAGAAATTTCAACGCACATTTTTCTATCCGTAAATAGATACAAATCCAACAGCAAACAAACTGCCTATTTCCGAATACTGCACACATATATGCACGTATATAAATTGATCGTATCCATATTTCCGATTTTGGTAAATTTCTAAAATGTGGAAATATACTATTATTAACTTTATTTGTGCAGATATCACCGGATACGGAACCGGATATATTTTGAGGCCTAGATTTGTGATTTTTTCAGATTTTTCGGTTGGATAAGTTCTGAGAACGAGACCTGTTACACTTTTTGGGGGTCATATTTTGAGCCCTCACTCGCCTATGTTTCACCCTAAATCAGATATTGAACCAGTTTCGAAAAGTACTAATTGAGGCCTTTCATTTGATACATGGCTACATTCTGTAAAAAAAATTGCACCCTCCATTCACATGTACGGGGAGCTTCCTTTAAACTTAACACGAAATGGCGCCACTTACTACATGTAAAGGGAACACCAGATTACATACTCTCACCAATTTTCATGACAATCGGTCCAGCCGTTTCCGAATAAATCAGGTGTGACAGACAGACAGACACCGTCTCGATTCTAATAAGGGGTTGTTTGACACAAAACTTTGAAACCGCAAACTACTTAGAGTGATTAAGCTTTATTTGATTGAACAATTTGCCCAACACTAAAGACTTAGATGAACTTTATAGTTGAATGAACGAAGGCTGCAAATTGCTGAGCTTGCAAAGTTGCATCTTTTGTAACTCGATATCCCTCAATGTTCGCTTGAGTCATGTTTTTGTTTATATTGAAATGTGGCTTATCTCTTTGAAATGTGGCTTATCACTTATGGATAGATTCTAGCTTCTGTTAGACTGAGAATGTTTACATTATTTGGTTTGAGTTTTGTAAGATAAGTTTTGTGAAGATAAGATATTGATGACTCATACGTATTATGGGTATGTGGTGTTTGTGTATAGTGGAGTGACGCATGTTACAGGACATGTAACCCGAACGCCGAAGCTACAGCGGGCGCGGGTGGGATTCGCACCCACTAAAAGCTACCCCGGTCTCTCCAGTCCCAGCCCCGTGGGACCACCATTAAAGCATTACTTCGCGGGGTAGGTTTACCCTTAGGCACTCGCCCTTCTCCAACTTGCGGCTTTCCTCCTTCTTCTTTCTTTCAGCAGCTCCTCCTGCATTTGGATGATTGCGGAGCCAACCGTCAGCCACTTTTCCTCGGACTCCAGCATCCCCGCAACCAAGCTCTCCGGGGTCACGTTCCTGCCCAGCACCTGGTTTAAGCAGGTGCAGTGTGAAACATTACACAATTCGGACAATTCGGAGAATCATCCAGCCCAAAGCGGTCCAGATACTACCTCTGGCAACTACCGTGTCCCGTGAGAAACTGGGTAATGTGGTAGTTGGTCTGCCCATGTTTTTGCTCATCCCACACCCTAATGTTAAGAATGAGCCTGTGCGTCCACCGACCTTTCGTAGACTCATCCCATCTACGTTGTTAGAAATCATACGACTCTGACCTTGCCGCATTTCTACGCTGTGCATGCCCCTCCATACGTCTTGCATGGTACAGGACACTCATTTCTTTAGCCAGAATGTCAACAGGGGTCATGCCTGCCACCACCAATACTGCCTCATCTGATGTGGTTCTAAAAGCACTGCTTCCGCCTCTGAGAGTTTGCAAGCGCCTCTGCTCACACAGGTGATGAGTAGAGCAGGAAATAGCGCACCACTCTAGCTACTACCAACCTCCGGCAACGTTTCAGCCCACCAATATTTGGCAACATCTTTGCAAGTGCCGTGGTGGCACTGGCTGCCTTTTGGCATGCATACTCTAGGTATTCCCTAAAACTCAATTTGGTGTCAATTGTTATCCCCAGGTATTTGATAGCCGGCTTTGATACGACCGTATGTCCACCGACCTCCACTTTCACAGTGTTATTTTTCCGGTGGTTCGTTATTAAGACCGCTGCCGTTTTCGCGTTCGCCAAGGTCAGCCCGGCAAATTCTAGCCAAGACTTTACCGCTCTCACTGTTTCCGTTGCGTAAACCTCCACATCTTCCAGGTGTATTGCTGCAACAACTACAGCTAGGTCATCAGCAAAGCCGGCAATCGTAGTCCTCTCTGGGACGGGAAGAGCGAGCACCCCATTATACATAATATTCCACAACAGCGGATCAAATACCCTGTGGTATCCTTGTGGTACCCTGGCTGTGACAATGTACTCTTTGGGGCCCACATCCGTCCCGTACCAGAGAGTCCTTTCTAAGAGGTAGTTTTCTACCGAATTTGCTAAATTTCCGGGGACACCTATGTCAGCCAACGCCCCTTTAATTCTATTCCAGTTGGCCGAGTCGAATGCGTTTTTGACATCCAACGCCACCACGGCGCAGGAGCCGCCAGAAATCAGTGCACCTTTTGCCAGGTTTACCACCATGCTAATTGCGTCCACCGTAGAGTAGGCGCGTCGGAAACCAAACTGGCGTTCCGACAAACCATTGCTGGCTTCGACGATGTGCAGGAGTCTGTTGTAAATGACTCTCTCCATCATCTTCCCCATTGTATCCAAGAGGCAGATAGGACGATACGACGCTGGGTTTCCAGGTGGCTTGCCAAGCTTCGGAAGCAACCCCAACTTTTGCTTTTTCCGCTAGGCAGGGAATATTCTTTCTTTTAGGCGCGCCTCGAAGGTGTTGGCGGGCCTAGTCTTCACTTCCAGTTTCAAACCTCGGGGCCGGGTTGTCACCGAACCTACCATATATTTCCCGCAGCTCCTCCAGTTACTGGAGGAAGTATGCCGTCATTTACCTGTACGACCATTTGCCTTCCCCTATTTTCGTGGTGAGAGAACAAAGTGGTAATAATCTGTTTCAAGAGGCGCGGACGGGTCACCTGGGGTGATTTCCGCAGCCTTTTCATGACCACTCTGTAAGCCTCGCCCCAAGGGTTTATGTCGGCATGGTCACACAACTGTTTGAAGCAGTTTTTGTTGCTCCCCCGAATGGCTTCCTTTTGGCGGCCACACAATTGTCTGTGTGCCTCCTGTCGACCTTCGCCACCGGGTTTCCCCCTGAATCTCTGGCAAAGCCTTCTTGCCCAGAAACACGCGGCTTGCAAACTTGTGATTTCGTTATTCCACCAGTAGTTGGGTTGCAATCGCCTTCTGGGCATAATAGCATCGCATGCTTCCGTCACCCATTGGGTGATTTGGGTGGCTTTTTCTCTAGCCGTACCATTTAGGGATATGTCGGATTTGAGCACCGTGGAAAACGTGTCCCCCCGAAAGCTTTCGCTGTTCAGCCGAGCATATCAACCGGCATTCTGCGAGAACTCTTTTTCGAGCTCGATGCGCCCTTGATTTCTATGCTGACTGCCTGGTGGTCGCTGTGAGTATAGTCCTCATTGACATGCCAAGCGACTCTACTGGCTAAAGTGGCACTCACGTATGTCAGGTCCAGAATAGGCCCCAGGCCCCTTCCCCGGAAAGTGCACGAAAAACCAACATTCGCCAGTACCACGTCTAGCCCCGCGAATACTTCGAGGAGAACACGTCCCCTCACATTGGTTGTCCGGCTGCTCCATTCAAGAGCCCACGCATTGAAATCGCCTCCTATTATGATCGGCCAACGTCCTCTTGCATCCAAAACATGAGCGGCAAGCATCTGCTCATACTCGGCAAGTGTAGCGCTAGGCGTAGCATAGCAGCTATAGATGTGGACGCACTTCACCTTCGCTCTGATGAAGCCCTCCTCCAAGTACTCCATTATTTCCTCGAAAGCTTATTCTCCCCAAGTCCATAGCGCTGCTTGGCCCGTTTGGTCTTTGACCCAAACGCTACCACCGTAGTTTCGATATGGTTCACTTATTATGGCCACATCGATGTTTTTGTCGCGGATGGTTTGCGAGAGTAGATCCTGCGCCTCCTCGCAGTGGTTGAGGTTGATTTGCATCAACCTCATCTGCGATTTGTGCTATGGGGTCTCTTGTATTCCAGGCACCTGCTGCTGCTTGCAGTGTGCGGATGATCCACACCCTCCTTTCCTTTGCACAGTAGACAATTTGGGTCAGCTCCGCACTCCTTGCTGATATGGCCTTCCACTCCACATCTCCTACATTGCTTTGACCAGTCATTTGAACTAGTGCATGCCTTCGCAATGTGACCGATGGCAAGGCATCTAAAGCACCGTTTTAACGCGAACTGTTCCCTAAGACGACACATAACCCAGACCATTTTCACTCACCCTGCTGCTAGTAGTTTGAGTGCGTTCTCTACTGGTAGGCTGATGATGGCGGTTTGTGTTCCCCCATAGGCTTTCCTTAGCGTTTTCACCGCAAGATCGAACTGCTTCTCCAACGCTCCGCGAACCTCCTCCTTCGTCGTGATTTCATCTATATCTTTGCAGATTATAATGATCTTCCTTCTGGGACCGTCTAATATGGCTGACATTGCCTCCCAAATTGGTGAGTTCGGGGTCTGCCTTCACTTTCCTGAGAATGTCGGCGTATAACCCTTCGCCTCGTTTGGAAATGATAATCACCTCCGGTCTTATCTTCTTCCGATCATTTTTTTCCGCGACTCTACTTTCCTCCAAACTTCCGCATCCGCCTTTGAAGGTTCGATCCCTTTTCTCGAGGTAGCCGCTGCAATAGTTTCACTGGCAGCTTCAGACGTTTGGGAGTAGAGTCCTTTTTTCTTTTCGGGGTTTGCTGGCCTGTTGAGTGATTCAGCTCCTCGCGCAGCCTCTTCCCCGGTTTCTCCCCTTTTGTGTTTTGAACAGGCATTACTTGAGTTGTCTGGTTCACTTTTCGAATCGACGACTTCCCTACTCATTCGTCCTGGGGCTTGCCGTACGCCAAACGGATGCCTCTTATCATGGCCATTATATTTTGGTGAATATTCCTGCGCTCCTTTATAAACTCACACAGCTCCATGATCTTTTTACCGAGGGCAGTAAAGGCAGCTCCAGACTGATCATTGCCTAAAACATCGCTCGGGTGATTCGGCATCAACGATTATTCCTCATCGAAGACTAGCGCTATGCCCTTCCCGCTTGGGGTAGCGATCGCGGGGGCTTGTGCTCCTTCTGAACGGGTTCACCAATGGAGCTAATTCCACTCCCTCCCGTACGCTTGTAACATTAGATGCCACCGTACCTAAGGTTCCCACTACTGAGGCACTGCGATCGTTGGATATCGACGGCCCGGAGCCCGCTTTGCCACTCCAAAAAATCGCCGGTTCTGGGTTTCCGAAGCCCTGAAACGTAACTTCATTCTCCTTTTGCTCCACCATGTTCGGTTTTATTTCTGGGTATCCTTCCCATAGCCAATTTTTATCCACGAGTGGGCGTTTACTTAGCACCTACTCGACCTGCGCTTATCCATGCCCATGACACATTCGCTGAGCATTCCCTTATCCGCACGAAGGAACGTGCATGATGGAAGATTTGGCAATTCTACAAAGGATATATATATATATATATGTAATATATATATATCTTCTCGATCCCTGGTGTTACCGAAGAGGAACTTCGGGAAATCTGGATTGGACGGAATTCCGAACAAGGCTCTGAAGGTGGTGTGGCGCAGCATACGCGCGGATGAATGACGGCGCCGCCGCTCTCCGCGGTTTTTCTAGAACTCGCCACGAAGGTGGAGTGTGAGTGTGGTGAGGGAGTCCCGTTGTTTGGAGACAGAATCTAAAGTGGTGACCCCAACAATAGAGCACCTGCAAATTTTCCGAAAACGAAGAAAAGCTGCGCCCACGGCCCGAGCTGCTGATCAAATAAATCAACTGTCGAATTCCGGAACTCACAAGTCATTTGATGGGAAGGAAACGGCAGGCAGAGCCACACAGCAGGGACAGGAGTAGCCGCGGCAGGAGCTCTCCGACCGACTCCATCCAACTCCGACAGTGGCAGGGGTCGTCTTTTTGTACCCGTCACAACGGTACGGCCGAAAAGCAGCAGCTGCTGACTTCGACTACATCGCCGCGTCTATTAATAACTACAATAATCAAAAATCCGTGTTAATTTATTATTGAATTCGAAATTATTGGTGTAAGAATAAAAATTAAACCGCTGAAAGAGACAACGTCGATGTGTTTGTGGAATTTTTTATCGCGGGATTCCCACTCTTTTGGCGAGCTATTGTTTTTTCGGTCTGCGCATCAAGCGCCCGTGCGGACATTTGTTGGTGCGGTCTGCCGTAGTCGGTGCAGGGCCTTGTTACAATCTGATACAGCCGCCTCTTCGACAACACTCACGTTAACTTAGTTTTCATTATGTCGTTTGACAATCAAGACGCGGCAGGCCCATCAGACCTTCATGTGGCCGCCTTCGCTGTCCGCGTCCCTCCATTTTGGCGCCGGAACCCGGAGCTGTGGTTCGTCCATCTGAAAGCACAGTTCCACATATCCGAAATAACGGCAGGCGCGACCCTGTTCAACTAGGCGACAGTCGGTCTGGATGAGGAGTCCATCCTACTAGTGACCGAAGTGGTAAAATCGGCTTCTTACACGCTTCTGAAGACCGTATTGATCAAGCGCCTGTCGCTAAGTGAGTCAGCAAAACTGGATCCCTTGCTGGCAGGTTTAGCATTGGGCGATTGGGTGGGAGCAAGATCGACAATGACTTGACGAAGTTACTCTGGCTGCGTCGACTCCCGGAGGGCACCCAGGCAGTCCTCGCGTGCGTCTCCGGTTCTTTGGAGGCACTGGCAGCTGCGGCCGACAAGGTGCACGAGGGGCACGCACGCCCGACTATAGCGGCCGTTCAACAGCCGTCGAACGAGGTGGGCGAGCTGAAGCGCGAGAAAGCCACCTTAGCAGCCAGTATGACTGAAATACGGACGACGCTGGACGCTCAGCATTCGGGAGGCAGGTCCCGAGCTCGCTCGCGGTCTGCTTCTCGAAAAGGGCGTTCGGGTAGCAGGTCGTCAGAACAACCTACGGACCAAAGTATTTGTTGGTACCACCGCAGATTCGGCGAGAAAGCCACCAAATGTACGATTCCGTGTAAATTCGCGCCTTCCACAAAAAACTAAGTCCACGGGGGGTCCTAACGACGGCCACCTAGAACGCTGCGCCACGTCGCCTAACAATTTTTGACCCTCTCAGCAGACGCAACTACCTCGTGGATACTGGTGCGGAGATTTCGGTTCTTCCCGTACCCCGGCACCATCGACTATTTCCTCAATCGTTAAAATTGGCAGCAGCAAATTCCTCCCGAATTAACACCTACGGGTATAGGCAAGTGGACGTGAGTCTTGTCTTGCGTAGGACATTTTCGTGGCGTTTCATCCTGGCGGATGTCACCTTCCCCATACTAGGCGCAGATTTCTTCCGTCACTATAGGTTGCTGGTGAGCTTGCAAAACAAGTCTCTTATAGATTCCAAGACCAACCTTAATTCGTCGGGCCAAATGGCATCTCACCCATGTAACAATCTTTCCGTACTTTTGAAGGACATTACCGACTCTCGTGTTCGGGCACTTCTCCAAAAGTTCAGCCAAATTACTACCGATTGTAGTCTCTCTAAACCAGTGAAGCACAATGTGCAGCGCCACATTAACACCACCGGTTCCCCGATCTTCTCGAAGGTGCGTTTTCTACCACCCCAGAAGCTGGCTATTGCACGGAAAGGGTTTGAACAACTTATGCAACAGGGTATCTACAGACCTTCGGACAGCTGTTGTTCTTCCCCACTGCATATGGTCCCTAAGCCAAATAGGGAAGGGCGCCCATGTGGTGATTACAGAAGGCTAAACACGTAAACTGTTCCAGATCGATATCCTATTCTACTCATCCACGACTTTGCGCATCATCTCGCAAACTGCCGCATCTTTTCGAGCTTGGATTTAACCAAGGACTTTCACCAAATCGATTCCAAAGACGGCAATATCTACACGCTTTGGACTCTTCGAGTGTACAAGGATGACTTTCGGGTTGTGCAATGCGTCGCAAACCTTTCAAAAATTTATTCACTAGGTCCTGCGAAACCTCGATTTCAGTTTCGTGTACTTGATGATGTTTTGGTCGCTTCTTCCTCAGAGTCTGAGCACTTTGCCCGTCTCAAGTGCATATTTCAGCGTATCCTTGAGGCCGGGTTAGTCCTAATCGTTGACAAATGCAAGTTCCTCTAAACAGAGGTGAGATTCCTCGGCCACTTCACTTTTGCCGACCGAATACAGCCCGACCCAGACAAGATGCAAGCGAATACTAGAGTCCCTCGTCCGGAAACCGGTGATTGCGGAGGTTCTTGGGCATGCTAAACTTCTATCGTCGTTTCCTGCCCAAGGCCACCCATCCCCCGTCCGTTTTGAACGCGTACTTGTCTGGCCCCAAAACAAAGGACACACGAGAGATTGTGTGGTCTGAAGAGACTGTCCGCGCGTTCGATAAATCCCAACAGTAACTGGCTGATGCTACAATCTTGGCATTTCCTGTGCAAGATGCACCCCTAGCCGTTTTTGTTGATGCCTCTAACATCGCAGTCGGTGCTACTCTTCACCAAAAGGTGAACCAAGTCTGGCAGCCGTTGAGCTTCTTCTGCAGACAGTTAAACCCCGCTCAACGGAGCTACAGCACTGCTCGCCGTGTACTTGAGCATTAAGTACTTCCGCTTCTCCCTTGAAGGTAGGCCGTTCACAATGTTCACGGATCATAAGCCTCCCACATATGCTTTGAAACAAAAGGCGACAAAGCGTGCGTATGTTCCACAGCAGTGGTCCAATACAGAAACTTGAGGCACACCTGTTATCACAATGTACTCTTTCGGCCCGTCGTCCGTCTCATACCAGAGAAGTCTGTCTGAAAGGTAACTCTCGATTAGCCAAGCCATGTAGCTAGGAACACCCAGTTTGGCCAAAGCGCCCTTAATCCAGCCCCAGTTGGCTGAGTTAAAAGCATTTTTGACGTCCAGCGTCACCAGAGCACAGCATTGGCCCATGGCCATTGCATTCCGAGCCAATTCCACGACCTTTGCTACTGCATCGACCGTAGAACGGGTTCGCCGAAACCCATATTGCCGCTCTGAAAGACCATCCACAAGCTCCATGAACGGGAGCAGCCTGTTGTATATCACCCTCTCCAACATCTTCCCCATGGTGTCTAAGAGACAAATAGGCCGATATGAAGAGGGCACGCCGGGTGGTTTTTCGCGAAGCCCGAACACCAGCTTCTGCCTCTTCCACTGGGCAGGAAATATTCCTTCCACCATGCACGATTCGAAGTGCTTGCGAACCACCTTGGTCTGGCCTTGACCGCCACCTTCCCGGAGCCTTGCTATCCCCAGTACGCCTGCACATTTCCCGAAGTTCCTCTTCGGTAACACCAGCGATCGAGAGGACGTCCTGCTGAGCTGCCAATTGGGGTTTTCTTTCATCCTACTCCTGCTGCGGGAAAAGAGTTGTGATTATTTGCAACAAGAGCCGTGAGCATGTCACTTGAGGTTATTTTTGCCCCCCGATCTTGTTCATTACAGCTTGGTAGGCTGTACCCCACGGATTCTTATTAGCCTCCATGCAGAGCTTCTGGTAGCATTCTCGCTTGCTTCCCCGAATGGCCTTCTTAAGGTTACTTCGCAGATCCCTGTATTCCTCCTCACGCTCCTGGTGCTCCGGCCTTTCCCTCATCCTGTGGGAATGTCTCCTCGCTCGGAGACAAGAAGATCTCAATGCAGCGATCTCCTTGTTCCACCAGTAGTGTGGCCTCTTGCCGTGGTGCAAACACCGTCGTGGTATCGTAGCGTCGCTGAGACAACTGTGTAACCCTTTCCACCGCTGTACCATCCGGATCATGGGCTCCAATGCCGCCTGGAATGTCTCCTCGTCGAAAGCTCCGATAGACCAGTCAACCGCTTTAATTTTTCCATCTCCAGAGCGCCGTTGACTGGTTCCCCGGTTCCCAATGCGGAGAAGGATGGCCTGGTGGTTACTGTGAGTGTAGTGCTCACTCACTTGCCAAGCCATCTCCCTCACCAGTGAAGTGCTAACAAATGTCAGGTCAACGATCGAACCCGACCCTCTACCTCGAAAGGTGGGCACGCATCCAACGTTGGCCAGCACGATGTCCAGCTCCGCAAAAGACTCCAACGGAATTTGACCTCTGAGGCTCGTCGATCGGCTTCCCCCCTCCAAGGCCCACGCGTTGAAATCGAACGCAATGATTTTGTTAGTTGATTATTATATTAAAACATAATTTATTATGATCAGTTATATTTTTCTTAATTAAAATTTTTACAACTTTTAATGGTAAATTCTCAGAGGGGAATTCGCAAAAAAATATGAAGTTTTAATTTATATTATCTTGGAAAACCTTCCCTGTCAGTGTTTCAAACTTGACGGCAAGAAGTTCAGCAATTATTTATTTTCCTGGCATTCTGCCGCCAATTCATGGCACTCTGCTCTCCACTCCTGTGGCGAGTTCTAAACTGAGTGGAGACCGCCGGCGGCGTCATCTGACCGCTCGCATTCGCAACATTCGAAATAAATTTGGAATGCCGCGAATCCTGCTGCGCCACATTACTCCGCCCCCAGACGAAACTGAGGGTTTTCAGCGATTGAATCAGGAACTGTGTTCCCCATCAGTCCTTGAAGCGAACGCGCCGTTGTTTTGGGGCACACACGGGCCTCAGCCTAGATAGGGAGACCGCCTTTTTGTATCCACTGATCTCGAGCTGGAAGAAATGTTCTCCCCGCTCGAGAACGCGGAACGGACTTTCATAAAGAGGCTGCAGCGGCTTCCGGACGGCATCCGTCCTGACCAGGACGTGCGTGCACGTGTCCAGTTCCTTGGGCACACATACAGGTACGGACGAGTGTTAGGTGAGAGGTGTGGCCTTGATGCGTCGGAGATTGTCTCTCAACAGACGTACCAACCCCGACTCTGTGAGACCCAATCTCTTGTCGAAGACCGGATCACTTGGGAGTCTTGGGTTCTCCCCGTATACCAGCTCTGCGGGGCTGGCAGCAAATTCCTCTCGGTGGGTTGTTCGTAGGCCGAGTAGTACGAGAGGCAAGGCTTGGGTCCAGGACGGATCGGCGCATGCCATAATGTCGACTTTCAGCGTCCGGTGCCAACGTTCTCGCATCTCATTGGATTGCGGTGGTATGCAGTAGTCCACTGGCGTTTAAATCCCAGGAGTTTACCTAACTCCGAAAAAAGGTGGACTTAAATTCATTCGCTGGTCAATGATGACCACTGTAGGGACGCCAAAGCAAGGTATCCACTCTCGATAGAGGACTTCGGCACAAGATTGCGCCGTAATGTCTTTCAATGCCTCAGGCTACCGCGTAAACCTGTCGAAGATTGTGAGGCAATACTTGTAACCGTGCGAGTCTCGCAAAGGCCCTACTATGTCGAGATGTATTGTGTAGAACCACTTGGTAGTACGGGGGAATGAGCCCACTTGTTTCCTCACATTCCTGGTGACTTTACACTTTTGGCATGCGATTCACTCTCTGGCCCAGGAGTTGACATCCTTGTTCATAGAGGGCCAGAAGTATTTGTCGGTAACTAATCGATTTGTTGACCTGATGCCTGGATGCGCTAAGTCGTGAACCGCGTAGAACACTTCCTTGCAAAAGGTGGCCGGAATGTATGGCCGAGGTCCCTTTTCCGAATCTTCGCAGCACAGAGAGAGGTTCAAGCCGAAGATGGGCAACACCTGAAATTTGTATTTGGGGTTGGATTTGAAGCTTTGAAGTACTGCGTCATCCTCCTGCGCCTTGGCAATAGCCGAGAAGTCGAGTGAGACGAGATGTTAACCTCAGAGACACGAGACAAACTATCAGCAACTATGTTGTCTTTGCCGGACACGTGCTGGATGTCTAACGTAAACTGGCTTATAAAGCTCACGTATCGAAGCTGACGAGGGCACGCTTTGTCGCCTTTTGTTTCAAAGCATATGTGGGAGGCTTATGGTCCGTGAACACTGTGAACGGCCTACCTTCAAGGGAGAAGCGGAAGTACTTAATGCTCAAGTACACGGCGAGCAGTGCTGTAGTTCCGTTGAGCGGGGTTTAACTGTCTGCAGAAGAAGCTCAACGGCTGCCAGACTTGGTTCACCTTTTGGTGAAGAGTAGCACCGACTGCGATGTTAGAGGCATCAACAAAAACGGCTAGGGGTGCATCTTGCACAGGAAATGCCAAGATTGTAGCATCAGCCAGTTACTGTTGGGATTTATCGAACGCGCGGACAGTCTCTTCAGACCACACAATCTCTCGTGTGTCCTTTGTTTTGGGGCCAGATAAGTACGCGTTCAAAACGGACTGGTGTTGGGTGGCCTTGGGCAGGCACGAATTTACAAGGAATCGTACATTTGGTGGCTTTCTCGCCGAATCTGCGATAGTACCAGCAAATCCCTCGGTCCGTGGGCTGTGCTGACGACCTGCTAATCGATCGCCCTTTTCGAGTGGCAGACCGCGAGTGAGGTCTTCATCTGAGCGTTCAGCGTCGCCCGCATCTCGGCCACACTGGTTGCTAAAGCGGCTATCTCGCGCTTCAGCTCGCCCACCTCGTCCGAAGGCTGTTGAACGGCCGCTATGATCGGGCGTGCGTGCACTTCGTGCACTTTGTCGGCCGCAGCTGCCAGTGCCTCCAAGGAACCGGAGACGCACGCGAGGACCGCCTGGATGCCCTCCGGGAGCCAACGCAGCCAAAGCGACTTCATCAATTCGTCGTCGATCTTACTCCCACCCAATTGCTTCATTTCGCGCACCAATTGGCTGGGAGTTCGATCTCCCAACGTCAGGCCTGCCAGCAAGTGATCTAGTTTTGCCGACTCACTTACTGACAGGTGATCAATTTGGTCTTCAGCAGCGAGTATGAAGCCGATTTCACTACGTCGGACACCAGCAGGGTGGGCTCCTCGACCGGGCCGACCACCGCGTGATTGAAGCGGGTCGCGCCGCTGTGATTGCGGGCGTCTGGAATTGTGCTTCCAAATGCACGAACCACAGTTCCGAGTTCCGCCGCCAAAACGGAGGGACGCGCACGGCGAGGACGGTCACTTGCGGGCCCGATGGGCCTTCGCGTCGTTGTTGTCAACCGGCATTCCAAAAAAAAAACTAATGCTACGACGCAAGTTTGTGACGAAGGCGCGGTGACACTGATTTCAGCTAAAGCCCTAATCGACACGACAGGCCGCACCCACAAATGTCCGCGCGGGCGAAAAAAGAAAGAAAGAAACACCAACGACGCACCCCAAAGTGAACGCTTGGTGCGCAGACCACAGAAGACAATAGCTCGCCAGAGGAGTCGAGACCCACCGACGAAAAATTTCCCAAAGACGTCGACGCCGTCTCCTGCAGCGCTTTAATGTTTATTATTGTTGCATTGTTCTTTTAATACACTACAACTGAAATATTTGTTAAATACAGTACCAGTAAAATATTTGTTGTGTTCGGCCCCTGCAGCGATAGCAGTGGCTGCGGCGGCGATGGTAGCGACATCTGCGGCGGTCATGGTGGTTGCGCGGGCACTGGTGTTGGCGGCTGCTGTGGCGGCGACTGCGGTGGTGATGGTGTCGACGGATGCGGCGTCGGCTACGGCGGCGACGCTGGTGATGGTGGCGACGGCTGCGGTGACGGCGTCTGGAGCTGCGGCGACAGCGTGGCTTCTTACACGCTGTTGGTACATACTCCGGGGTTACAAATTTGTTAGTTGATTATTATATTAAAACGTAATTTATTATGATCAGTTATATTTTTCTTAATTAAAATTTTAACACCTTTTAGTAGTAAATTTTCAGAGAGGAATTCACAAAAAAATAGAAAGCTTTTATTTATATTATCTTGAAAAAACATCCTTCATCCAGATCGAGCAGGCGGCGCGAGATCTTGGGCTGCACATCAATGAAGGCAAGACACAGTATATGGTGGCAATGTCAGCATCGAAAACCAAACAACCAACAACATCAAACCGCACTGGTCAAACAGGAACTATAAGGATAGGAGAATACAACTTTGAGACCGTTGATAATTTCTCCTATCTAGCGTCGAAAATCACAACCGATAACAGTTACGATGAGAAAATCCGCGCACGGTTGTTGTCAGCAACAGAGCCTATTTCAGCTAACAAAAACTGTTCCGCTCGAAACGTCTCATCAAATGGTCAAAGCTCTTACTATACAAGACAATGATCTTGCCAGTCCTCATGTATCCCTCGGAGACTTGGGTTCTTAGCAAGGAGAATTGCGAACTCTTGGCCGCGTTCAAGAGAAGAATCCACCGAAGAATTTTTGGCCCCCTACATGAGGATGGACGATTCCGTAGCCTACATAACGGCGAAATCTATCTGAGATACCATGACCGTCCGGTAGTGGACAACAACGGTTGTGAACAACAACAAATTTTTGATATGACCTCCGTGAATGGGTTTCTCTTTCCACATGTCGATCTTCTGTTGGACTGAAGTAACATTCGACATGGGATCCCATTCTCTGCTTCTCAAGTTCAAAGGAGATAATTTATTATCTGCCCTGACGGTAGCCTGATGTATTTGGCTAGAAGATTGTTTCTCATAGAAAAACTGACGAAGAGAATGCACTTGATTGTAGTGCAACGTTTTTAAATCAAGTACCCCCCTTCCTCCCTGATGACGTGGGATAGTGATCCTCAATTTTTCGGCAGCTCTATTGTACATGTTGTTGTTTGTAAGAACTACCCTTACCCGTCTATTGACAGATTTTAAATCCGTATTACTCCGCGGTATCACACCGAAAGTGTATAGAAGGACGGAAATGGCAAGGTGTTGATTACCATGATTTTATTTTTCCCGTACAGCTCAGTTTTAAGGACAAGATCCAGACGCCGTTCAAATACCCAAACAACTTAGATTTGATTATTGCCACAGCGGGTGTTGTTGCTTGCAATATGCCGAGGTATTTGTAGACGTCGTCCGAATCCATACCCTTAATTCGGATGTTATTTTGGGTATATCCTTCGTTGTCGGTGTGTTTTTCCCGAACAATTGTTTTTATGCGACATTTCTCCAAACCCATGCCGGTATCCCTGCTGAACTGGATGGTGATGTCCAGCAAGGAGCGAAGTTGGTTCTCGTCTTTGGCATACAATTTGATGTCGTCAATGTACATTAAATAGCTTAATGTACATTTCGACAATATGCCATGCTTAACTTGGAACCCGTATTTGCTTTCATGCAAAAGATGGGATAGTGGATTCAAAGCCAAACAAAACCACAGTGGGCTTAGAGAGTCGCCTTGGAAAATGCCACGCCTGATTAGTATCTCTCCTGATGTTTGGATACCGCTATCTTCGTGCTCCAATTCTTCATTACTGTTCTCAGAAGAAGAACGACATTCGGATTGATTTTATACAAGTGTAACACTTGTAGTAACCACAAATGTGGTATGGAGTCAAATGCTGATTTATAATCGATGTAGGCTGTCAAGATATTTCGTTTCTGATGGACAGTCTGCTTTACCGCGACCGTATCGACTATAAGCTGTTCTTTGCAGCCTCGCGAGCCTTTTGCGCATTCTTTTTGCTCAGCTCAGCTCAGCTACCAATTTATGAACATCAAGATGTTTTAAGATGTTCTCGCACGGAACTCAAGTGAAGACCTTGTAGATGGTAGGAAGACAAGTAATTGGTTGACATTTTGAAGAGCAAGAGGCACCCTGTTCCTTGGGGATGAGGAAAGTTATCCCCTTGGTGAAAAATTGTGGAACTAAATCAGGATCGGCAATCATCTGATTAAATTGATTTGCCAATATCCTGTGTGTGCTCTTGAACCGCTTCAGCCAGAAGTTGTGAATCTTGTCAACTCCTGGCGCTTTCCAGTTACCTGCCTTCTCAAGGGCTGTTTCTACGTCGACTTCAGTTACGTCAGGCATGGTCATTTTGGGGAGGGCTTCGCATGAACGCATAAGGTGTGGGAGCCACCCTGCTTCTAAATTGCAACGACTGGATTCGCACCAAACACTTCACCAGTAGTTTTCTGCCTGATCCAGATCGAGGTTACTTTGCCTACCAGAGTTGGTGAGATTTTTGTAGAATCCCCGTTGGTTCTGGAAGAACAAGGTGTTGTCTGTCCTTCGCTGAAAGCTTTTCTGATACCTACGGATGCGATTGGAGCATACCGCCAGTTTCTGCTTCAGAACCTCGAGGATTCCTTCGATTGGCAAATCATTGGACAGATGATAGTTTCCAATGATATTCGCAACGCATGTGTGCACTCTTGGCGATGGATTTCCAAAGAGTGCTTGCGTCACACGACCAATCTCCTTTATCAACTTTTCGACTCTTTTGTTGAGTCGAAACACCCAGAACGGTAAAGTCCTTCTGCGCATACCTCTGTTATTCGCTCTAAGATGTTGATTATGGAGACGAATAACCGTGGCAGCTGCAACGTAGATCAGGCTGTGAACCCCTGTAGCAGTAATCTCGCTAGCCAAACGATCAGCCAAAATTCTGTCAACGGCAGCAATGATGTTAGGAGGAAGGGGGGTACTTGATTTAAAAACGTTGCACTACAATCAAGTGCATTCTCTTCGTCAGTTTTTCTATGAGAAACAATCCTCTAGCCAAATACATCAGGCTACCGTCATGGCAGATAATAAATTATCTCCTTTGAACTTGAGAAGCAGAGAATGGGATCCCATGTCGATTGTTACTTCAGTCCAACAGAAGATCGACATGTGGAAAGAGAAACCCATTCACGGAGGTCATATTGAAAATTTGTTGTTGTCAGGCATTGACATTGAAGTCTCCAACAAATGGTTGACAAATGGTGTACTTTTCTATGAGACCGAAGCACTCCTAACTTCAATTCAGGATGCTTCGCTCCCAACAAAAAATTATAAACGGTACATTCTTCACGACTCCTCAATCACCAACTCCAGTTATAGGTTATGCAACTGTGAAGAGGAGACCATCCAGCACATAACATCTGCGTGCAGGATGTTGTGAAGTACCGAGTACACCAATCGTCATAAATCCGTCTGCAAGGTTCTCCATCAAAACCTTGCGTGGCAACCTACCATCCTTACTATAAGTATACTCCGCAGAGAATCTTGGAAAATGATCGGGTTAAACTACTGTTGGACCACACTATTGCCACCGACCACAGTGTTAATCATAACAGACCCGATCTAGTTCTGCTTCTGAAGAAACACCGAGCGTGCTTTATAATCGATGTAGCCGTACCGTTGGACCGGAACACTGTTGAAAAACAGCACGAAAAATTCCGGAACTACGGCCCCTTGGCAGACGATATGAAGCAGACTTGGAGGCTTCAAAAGATCGAAGTAGTCCCAATAGTAATTTCAGCAACGGAATTAGTCCCGCAGAACTTACATAAAGCGCTGAAAACGCTCGATCTTAGGGCTGGACTATACATGGAGATGCAAAAAGCGGTTATCCTTGCAACCTGTGCTATAGTCCGAAGAGTCCGGTCCGATAACAATCTGACCCAATGGGTTTCAGTCTTGATCCGCACTGTCTTCGATATAAGATCCATGCCTCTGTAGTGTAGAACCTCCGCGTCATTGGCTGAAGTGTTTGCGACAATCGGGATGTAGTAATACATTTTCGCATGGTCGCATACACTTTGCGTTAAAACGCATCATCGCTGTTATGCGGGCCTTTGGATGTTGCCTTCAGCCCATCCTTAGGTTGGCCGCCCCTCGCTCCGGTTGGGTGGGAAGAGGGTCCGTGGGCTTTTATAACTATATATATGTTATGAAGGAAGCCAAGGTCAGGGATTCCCAACAATGATTGCTTCCGGAGGAGGTGATGATCTGTTCGAACTATTCGCTATTCGCAATGATCAAGTGAACCTTCTACTAAAAATAGACACAAATCTAAATTGTTTCCGGAGTAAGTTTATTTAGAGTTTCCGACCGATAGAGCTTCCGCTCGCTTCTAGTGAACAAAACTGAACGACATGTCTAGCCCGCAAGCTGCATTTAAAAGAAACAAGTTATAAACCGGAAGCCAGACGCTTCAGGTATGAAAGGTTTTGTGTATTTCTTTTATAAAGAGATTTGAGTGTGCATTTGTCCCATTAGAATGTAGCACGTAAAAGATGCATATATTATATGAAAATTTCCACTTTCAAGTGATATTGACATTTAAAGTCTTGAATTTGCACTGAAGCGACAGCTTTGACCTATTATAACTTTGTTAGTAATAGTTCGATTTTCACAAAATTTGGTAGGATCATGCTCCATGATGTAGCCTACATTATTGCATTTTGTGATTCTAGGCTGAACTTAAGGGGGGTTTTCCTGCCAATTACTAAAAATTATAATAATGTATTATTATTAACTTTATTTGAACAGGTATCGGTATGGAGGGTATTTCGGAGCCTAGGCACCAGATAGTGGCAGCCCCCTGATTTTTTTCAGATTTTTCGGTTTAATAGTTTCTTCTTTCAACCACCCGCACCCCCCACCTTACCAAGAAATATCAAAACTAAGACCGGCTTCGAAAAGTACTAACCGAGACCTTTAATTTGATACCCCACATGACTATATTTGATGAAAAAAAATGTACCCCTCCTTTTGCATGTATGGGGACCCCCCCTTAAATTTGACGTGAAAGGATTTAACTCACTATATGCGTGAGTGTTCACAGTTCCCATCTTTCTACCAAATTGTGTGTCAATCGCTGCAACTGACTCCGAGAAAAATGCGTGTGACGGACAGACAGACAGACGGATTATTGTCTGGACTAATCCACATAAAGTAAAATTTCCAAGCGAGAGTGCGTGGCTTGCTGACAGCACGTTTGCTTCACGTGACGCATGATCTGGGGTCGGTTCTCGTTTCGAGCGCGGAAGATTTTGTTTTTACATATTATATAACAAATAAATTTTTATATTTCCAATAATCGGTTGGTGAGTGAAGCCCGAGTTCGATCCCCACTTAAAGCGGATAAGTTTTTATAAACTACATTATTATAATTTCACTTTTTTGAGTTAAATTACTGTAAGCAGTGGACGAAGCGGAGGACTCCGGAGGGCTTCCCACTAGCAAAGTGGCTACTGGGGAGTCTCCATTGTTACCTTCTAGCGCGAGTGATCCTTTCAAGCGGAGCGCAAAATTAGTGCGATATCATCGGCAGCGAATTCGACGGAAAAACGTCCGTTCCTGCTGAAGCCGAGGGTGATGCATTTACGAGGCTGGGATCGATGATTAATAATCTAATGGAGTACGTTAACCAACGCAATAATGTACACCATGCGATTAAAGTTCAGATGCGTTCTATCAGGGCAACATACTTCAAGTCCAAAGAGGACGTGAAAGCACGGGCAGAAGGAACAGTGCCGATAAGCCTACAAAAAGCGATGGTTGCCATAGCAACCCAAACCACGCAGAAGACATCTCTTCCCAAAAAGCTCTTTGGCAAAGAACTCTGAAAAGGATTTCTCGGGAATTCGGAACAAACGATTAAGAGACCGAAATGAAGAAGTGCTATCTCCCCAACGAACAGCAAAAAGGAAACAAGTCGGGAGACCGGAAGCTGGACGCTTCAGGTACGAAAGGTTTTGTGTATTTCTTAGTACGTAGCACGTAATATATCCATATATTATGTGAGAGTATCCACTTTCGGGTGATATTGACATTCATAGTCTTCAATTTTCAAAGAAGCAACAAATTTGAGGTATTACAACTTTGTTAGTAATAGTGCGTTTTACACCAAACTTGGTAAGATGAGGCTCTATATCATAGCCTATATCACTGCAATTTCATGGTACTAGGATGAACTTAAGGGGGTTTCTAACCAATACAAAAAATTGTAGTAATATACTATTATGAACTTTATTTAAACAGATATCGGCATAGAAAGTATTTCGGAGCCCAGGCACTATATAGTGGCAGCCTCCTGATTTTTTTCAGACTTTTCGGTTTGGTAGTTTCTGAGAATGGTGCCCTTAAAGAAGTGATCACTTTCAACCCCCCGCGCTCCCCACCCTTCCAAACGAATGTCAAAACTAAGATCGGCTTTGAAAAGTACTAATCGAGACCTTTAATTTGATACCCCAAATGACTACATTTGATGAAAAAAAATTTTACACCCCGCTTTTGCATGTATGAGGACCCCCCTTTAAATTCGACGTAAAAGGATGTAATTCGCATATACGTGAGCGTTCACAGTTCCCACCTTTCTACCAAATTTGGTGTCAATCGCTATAACCGTCTCCGAGAAAAATGCGTGTGACGGACAGACAGACAGACAGACAGACAGACGGACAGGCAGACAGTAAACCGATTTTAATAAGGTTTTGTGTTTACACAAAACCTAAAAAGAGAAACAGATGCCGACGCAACCTAAGAATGACGGAAGATTATCTGGGCATACGGAAAAGGCCACTAACAGCGCCGAAGACACTTGGACTAAGGTAGGACCTAAGAAGAAGCTGCAAAAAAGAGCCAGGCCGGACGCGCTGATAATAACAAAAACCAGCGAGTTGACGTACGCGGAAATCTTACACAAGCTTAAAGCAGATGCCTCCTTGACGGATCTGAGTGCAAATGTCACGCGGATGAGACGAACACAGAAAGGCGACCTGTTGTTCGAACTTAAAACTGGTGACGACGGAGACGAAAACCTACGGAAGAAAATTGAAGCATCACTAGGTGAGGCTGCGTCGGTCAAAACGAGTAAGGATTCGGCGGTGATCGAATGCAAGGATTTGGATGAAGTCACCACAAAATCTGAGATCTGCGAGGCCTTGCAAACCCAATTGGGATTACAATCAGTGAGCGAGTCTAATGTGCTACGACTTAGAAAAGCGTACGGTGACACGCAGATAGCGTCGATAAGTCTTCCTATTGAAGCAGCGAAAAAGGCGATTGCAGTGGGCAAAGTACGTATTGGATAGGTGGTCTGTCGGTTACGGGAACAGAGTCCAGTACATAAATGCTATAAGTGCTGGCAGGTTGATCATATAGCGAAGGCATACACTAGCTCCCAAGACAGATCAAATCTGTGCCGCAAATGTGGAGAACAAGGCCATTTGGCAAAGGACTGCAACGGAATGCCCAAGTGCGTATTTTGCGTGGAAGCAAAAAGTAGTGACAGCGCCCACATTGCAGGATGCAGTAAATGCCCAGTGTTCAGAAAGGCGTTCATAAATAAAGTCAAATGAAGTTTATGCAACTCAATCTGAATCACTGTCGAGCGGAGGGGAGAATTGCAATCGGTGGTAGACCTCACCTTCGTCAGTGATACTCTAAACAGAGACTTGGAGTGGCGTGTCAGCGAGGAGTACACACACAGCGATCATCAGGCTATCATCTTTCAAACCTTGCAAAGGAATAATTTGAAGCCATTAAAACGAATAACGATGAGCTGGGTAACGAAGAAATTCGACGCAGAAATGTTCAGGTACTTCTGGAAGATACATTGCTATCGGGAAGCACACAAAACAAAGTTTCAAAGGTCGTGGAAAAATTGCAGCGGGCATGCGATGCCGCTATGCCTCGACGTAGCACTTTCCGAAGACGAAATCCTAATTTTTGGTGGAATTCCGAAATTGAGGAATGCCGGAGAAAGTGCCTCAAAGCTAGGAAACGCTCCCAGCGCAGAAGAAACCGACCTGAGTTCGAGGAGCTTCACGTGCAATATAAAAATGCGAGGAAAAAATTGCAAGTAGCTATCGCAAAGAGCAAATCCGAACATTTCAAGCGGATGTGTACTGAAGCTGACTCTGACCCATGGGGTGGCGCATATAGGTCGGCGATGTCATCACTAAAAGGGGAGCGCTCCCCACCGATTACTTGCCCAGAGTTGTTGCAGAATATAGTGAACACTCTATTCCCAGTGGATCTGAATGGTACAAGTCTGCCTGCAGTACATTTAAATCCCGACGAAGTTCCGATAGTGGTAAATGAGGAGGTTCTAGACGCAGCAAAAAGATTGACTGAAAAAAAGACTCCAGGACCGGATGGGATCCCTAACATTGCCCTGAAAGTAGCCGCCAGGACAGCACCAGGTATGTTTGCCCAAGTTTTCGCGGCATGCATTAGGGAAGGAGAATTCCCCGAGCAATGGAAGCTACAAAAGCTAATACTCATTCCGAAGGCAGGTAAACCATTGGGTGACCCCTCCTCATATAGGTCGATATGTCTGGTCAATACCATTGGCAAACTATTTGAACGAGTAATATATTACAGACTGCTCGCTGTTGCGGAAAAGGAAGGAGGCTTTTCCGACAAACAATTCGGATTTCGTAAGGCAAAATCAACTGTCGACTTAATCAGCATGCTGACTGGCTTGGTTCAGGCTGCAATAGAAGAAGGAAAATGCTGTGCAGTAATAACCCTCTACGTAAAAAATGCGTTCAATAGTGCAAAATGGAAAAAAATCATCGAGGCACTCGACAAGATACAGGCCCCGAAGTACATTGTACGCATTGTGGTCGAGTTTCTCCTTGGGAGAAGACTTTACTGCGACTCGGACGATGGGCTAAAAATATTCCCGACAACTTGCAGAGTGCCACAGGGTTCTGTCCTGTGCCCTTTGCTGTGGTTAGTTAAGCACGATGGAGTATTGACGCTACGCCTACCGGACAACGTGACAACTATTGGCTTCGCCGATGATATCGGAATAATCGGTTGCAAAGCACCAAGACGAGATCGAGATCTATGCAAATGAAGCGATATGGGAGATCAATTCCTGGTTGAAAAATTCTGGCCTTTCACTTGCCGATCATAAAATAGAAGTAGTCCTCATTAGCAAGAGAAGAAAGAACACAACTGTGAAAATCAAAGTTGGCGGAAAAACAATTTATACCCAACCATCGTTCAAATACTTGGGAGTAATTATTGACAGAAGACTCAACTTCAAAAGACACATTGAGTACGCCGCAACTAAAGCGTCTTCCATCGCTACAACGATCTCGAGGATACTACCGAACATTGGTGGGCCAAGACAAAGTCGACGTCTTCTGCTCTCCAGGGTAATCGGCTCCGTGCTACTCTACGCAGCTCCAGTTTGGGCAACTGCTCTGAATAACAAAGTGAACTGCCGAAAATTGTGAATGGCGTATCGGTTAAGTGCACTCCGGGTATGCAGTGCATATCGGACAACATCAGGAGAAGCAACATATGTACTAGCAGGGATGGTCCCCATAGACATCTTGGCGAAAGAAAGTCAGCGACTCTACGACAAAACGTATGCAGCTGGAGAGTCTAGCGCATTTCGACGGCAGCTGGCACGGTGGGAATCTATCGAACGGTGGCAACAGCGATGGGACGAGTCTCAAACTGATCGTTGGACATACCGCATCATTCCGGATATTCGGAGATGGTTTGAACGAAACCATGGGGAATTAAGCTACGAGTTAACACAATTCTTAAGTAGACATGGAGGTTATCGTGCTTATTTACATCGATTTGGTCACGACGAATCATCATGCTGCCCAAGATGTGGTAACGAGGCTGAGAATGCGGAGCATGTCATATTTGATTGCCCCAGGTTCACCGCGCAGCGAACAAGAATGGAAGCGGCCGCAGACAGGCGTTTAACACCCGAAAACATTGTGGAGTTTATGCTGGAGTCAACGGATGCTTGGAACCAGGTTGTGAGGGAACTGCAAGCTATTCACCAACAGCTTAGGCAGGAAGAACTACGACGAAAACAAGGAAGGGAGAGGACCATAATGAGCCGCAGTTAAAAGCTCATCCAGCCCCGCAACGCAATACTTGATAGGAGTTCCGTGGGGAGAGTGGAATGAGAAGGAGGTGGTTTTAGTGTTCCTTTGTTCGCCCTCTGTATTGAGCTAAATATTAACTAGCCGTTTACTGAATGTGTTAGCGGCTACAAACTTGACTAGTGAATAACAAGTCGGGAAACCGGAAGCTAGACACTTCAGGTATGAAAGGTTTTGTGTATTTATTTTATAAAGAGATTTGGGTGTGCAGTCCCATCAGCATGTAGCACGTAAAATATGCATATATTATGTGAAAATAGCGATATTGACATTCATAGTCTTGAATTTGCAGAGGAGCGCAGATTTGACCTAGTATAACTTTGTTAGTAATAGTGCGATTTTCACCAAATTTGGCAGGATCATGATCTATACCGTAGCCTACATTGCTGCTTTGGGTGAACTTAAGGGCGGTTTTCCTGTCAATTACGAAAAATTATTTTAATATACTATTATTAACTTTATTTGAACAGGTATCGATATGGAGGGTATTTCGGAGTCTAGGCACCATATAGTGGCAGCCCCCTGATTTTTTCCAGATTTTTCGGTTGGGTAGTTCCTGAGAATGGGTTCGTTAAAATAATGACCAATTTCAACCCCTTGCACTCCCCACCTTTTCAGCAAAAGTCAAAACTAATACCGGTTTCGAAAAGTACTAATCGAGACCTTTAATTTGATACCCCACATGACTATATTTGATGAAAAACAAATTTACACCCCCCCCTTTTGCATGTATGGGGACCCCCCCTTAAATTCGTCGTAAGAGGATGTAACTGACTATATGCGTGAGCGTTCATAGTTCCCACCTTTCTACCAAATTTGGTGTCAATCGCTGTAACCGTCTCCGAGAAAAATGCGTGTGACGGACAGACAGACAGACAGACGGACAGACAGACAGACAGTAAACCGAATTTAATAAGGTTTTGTTTTACAAACAAAACCTTAAAAAAGGGAACTAGCTATAGTGATATACGTGGTATGGTGCGAGGTTGTGTGCCCGTCAATAACGAAGTCTCAGTTTTGAGCCCAAGTAGGGGCAGGACGTTTTTTATCAACATTTTAAATCTTGATTTTTGTTCGTATAGTGCTGCGTATAACTTATTGATACTCATTCACCAGAATTCCATTTCCACCCCGGGTTTGAATCCCACTGAAAGCGAAATATAAATTTAAATTTTCTATTCGTCAAAAATTACAGCTTATTATCTTCACAAACACTATGGAATGCAGTGCTACGGTAGGTAGGTGTTGATTTGTTTTGATTAGTAGTAGATTATTTGAATAAAAAATGGAAGGTGAATATAATCAACCCGGAGAAGAGACATCCGCCCGGACGTTGTATGGTAACACAACATCCAACCTGGTCCCCACTAGTAAGGGCGTCGGCGAGAAGACGTCACTGGTAAATATTGGAGGCGACCCATTTAAGAGGAGCAGTAAAGTAATGCCATCCCCGACAGCAAAGTCCGATAATGCTCACAAAATCAGTCAACGCGCCTCGATTAAGGGTGCGAGTAGTGAGCCGGAGGCGATAAATAAGCTAGGGACAAACCTCATGGAGTATGTAAACGCTCGACATAATGTCCATCACGCGATTAAAGACCAAGTGCTTGCTATTAGAGCTGCGTATCTTGAAGTACGAGAAGAACTAAAAGAAAGTGGTGAAGAGAAGAAACAGGGAGAAACTGCAGCACTGCAGTCAACGCCTAGAGTGCTGCTTCCATCTAGGGGCAGCCCCTTCACTATTAAGGAAACTCCGGAGCTCCGTAAAAGACCGAGAGAGTCTAATGGGGAACCGGAATCTCCTCGACGTAGCCAAAAACGCAAAATGGAGAAAACGCCTCCACGGCAAATTCGCGAAAGATTACCAGACCCTACGGCGAAAGACGGTAACTGCAATCAAGTTTCCACTTGGACTAAAGTGGAAAAGAAAAAAAAGCTGCAGAAAAGAAGCAGGCCTGATGCGCTAATAATAGCAAAAACAAGTGAGCTTACCTACGCTGATATTCTGCGCAAGGTCAAAACAGACACCTCGTTAATGGAGCTAGGTGAAAGTGTGAACCGCATAAGGCGCAGAAGGGCGACCTATTGCTGGAATTCAAACCAGGCGAAAACAAGTCAGAAGACTTACAGAAAAAATCGAGTCGTCACTGGGTGAGGCAGCAGAAGTGAAGCTCAGTCAAAATCGTGTGGTTATTGAGTGTAAAGACTTGGACGAGATCACAACGAAGGAAGAAATTTGTCAAGCGCTACGATCCCAGTTGGGAATACAGTCGGTCCAGGAGCGAGATACTCTACGGCTGAGGAAAGCATATGGCGGCACACAAACTGCGTCCATAAGCCTAACACTTGAAGTGGCCAAAAGGGCTATCACAGCCAGTAAAGTTCGGAGAAAGAGGACCTGTTCTCCCAGAAATCGACGTTGCTATTATCTGCGAGCAGTACAAAAATCTAGACAGTGGAATATGGGTCGCGGATAACAGCGGAAAGGCAGCAATATGGACATGCGGAAATTGGCCCATAGAAGGAACCACCAAGATCCTCGAGAATGGCTTCACTAGAGCAAAAATAGGCGGAATATCTATTTACAGCTGTTATGCGGCGCCAAGTCTTACGATAGAGGAGTTCCATTCTTTGGTGGAGAGGCTAGCAACAGACGCACACAACCATAGTCCTAAGATAGTGGCTAGAGATTTCAATGCATGGGCTGAAGAATGGGGCAGCCGAGAAACGAACGCAAGAGGACGTATATTACTCGAAGCTCTTTCTCGTCTGAATCTTGTAGTGGCTAACACTGGATGCATGAACACTTTTCGCAAGAGATAAATGGGGTCCGTGATAGATGTCACTTTTGTTAGCGATGTTTTAGCTAATGATCTGCAGTGGTATGTCAGTGACGAATATACACATAGCGACCACCAGGCCATCATTTTTGAAATCAGATATGGTAAACGAAAAAAACGGTCTCGGACGAGAGCTGAAAGGTGGGCAGCTAATAGGTTTGACGAGGAGATTTTCGGAGAAGTTCTGCAGCAAAATACAGCGCTTGAAGGAAGCGCAGAAAATAAAGCTTTGCAGATTGGCGAGAAGTTGCGACGAGCATGTGACGCATCCATGCTAAGGTATGTTGTATCACAGAAGCGAGTTCCGAACTTTTTGGGGAATTCTGAAATCGGAGAATGCCGCAAGGCCTGCCTCAAGGCCAGAAGGCGCAGTCAGCGAAATATATGAAGAATATAAAAACGCTCGGAAGAAACTACATGTGGCCATCATGAAAAGTAAAAGCGAACACTTTAAGCGACTGTGTAATGAAGCTGACAAGAACCCCTGGGGTGGCACCTATAAAACCGTAATATCGAAAGTTAAAGGCAAACGCTCCCCACCGATCTCTTCCCCTACTCTGCTTGATGAAATAGTAACGGATCTTTTCCCACAGAATGTGAGTACCGCTAACCTTCCCACTGTCGAGATAGACACCGCCGAAGTTCCCATGGTAAGGGAAAAGGAGGTCCTCGAAGCTGCGGATAAAATTGTTTGAAATAAAGCAACTGGCTTGGATAGCATCCCCAATAAAGCTCTGAAGGCAGCAGTCAATATAGCTCCAAATATGTTTGCTGAGGCGTTCACCACATGCCTTAAAGAAGGAGCATTGCCTACACAATGGAAGAAGCAGAAATTAATTCTAGTCCCCAAGCCAAACAAACCTTTGGGTGAAGCTTCGTCCTACATGCCGATATGCCTTCTAAATAATACTGGCAAACTATTCGAACGAGTAATCTATAACAGATTAATTTGAATTGCCGAAAAGGATGGCGGTCTCTCCGAAAATCAGTTCGGTTTTCGAAAGGGGAGGTTTACAACGGATGCACTTGTCCTAGTAACTAACACAGCTAACACCGCACTTGACGAGGGCAGTGATGTGCAGTGATTACACTTGATGGGAAGAATACTTTCAATTCCGCTAGATGGAGCAAGATACTTGAGTCCCTAATTAACTTAGGCGTGGCGAAGTACCTGGTGCGTATCGTTGCCGACTTCCTAATCGACAGGATTCTGTGCTGCGAATCAGATGAAGGAATGAAATCCTACCAAACAACATACAGAGTTCCACAAGGGTCTGTCCTAGGGCCACTCTTGTGGATTATTATGCATAACGGGATACTGACCCTAGACCTTCCTACTGGTGTGGCCTCCATTGGTTTCGCAGACGATATTGGTGTGACGGTTGTTGTACGCCTTTTCGAGGAAGTCGAGCTCTATGCAAATGAAGCAGTCTATGAGATTAAATTCTGGTTAGAGAATGCTGGTCTACAGCTCGCAAAGCATAGGACGGAAGTAGTACTTATTACCAAGCGAAGAAAGTGCACTTCCATGAAGATCAAAGTTGGAACGCAAACAATTTATTCCAAGCCTGCACTTAAGTACTTAGGTGTAATGATTGGCAAGAGGTTGAATTTCAGATTGCATGTGGAGGATGCAGCAACCAAGGCATATAACATCGGAGCGCTTGTTGCGAGAATGCTACCAAATATAGGTGGCCCAAAGCCGATTGGAGCTGCGTATCGCATAAGTGTACTCCTAACATGTTGCGCTTACAGAACAATTTCCAATGAAGCAGCTTGCGTGATAGCAGGAATGGTCCCGGTTGAGATTCTGGCGAAAGAAATACAACGACTTTACGATCGAACGTACCTCACCGGAGAATCTCCTGCCCGTCGGCGACAGTTCGCACGAGCTGAAACTGTCGCGGAATGGCAAGAGAAGTGGGACGAGTCAGAAAAACGCCGTTGGACTCACAAAATCATATGGGATATCCGGAAATGGATCGAGCGACCTCAAGGCGAAGTAGGTTTCGACCTAACTCAATTCTTGAGCGGACACGGAGGCTATCGAGCATATCTGTATCGATTTGGGCGTAATGATTCGCCATATTGCCCACAGTGTGCAAACATTCCAGAGGACGCAGAACACGTCTTTTTTCACTGCCCCAGATTCCAAACCCAAAGGGCTACATTAGAAGCTACAACCGGGGAGCACTTTACACCCAAAAATATCATGGAGCTTATGGTGAAAGCCAAGGGGTTATGGACCGAAGTTGACAAAGTGATTACAGTCATCGGAAAGAAGCTTTGGAAGGAGGTAGTCATCCGAAAGAATGAACGCGAGAGGAACACGAATGTTGACATGAGCGCAGAATTAATTCTGATCCAGCCTCCCGACGTAATACCAAATGGGAGTCCCGCGGGGAGAGTGGAAGGAGAAGGAGGTGGTTTTAGTGGGTAAGAGTCCCACATAACCGTGTGGCAGGAGCCTGCGGTAGCTTTTGAAGCTTTCCACCTTCTGTCGGGGGAAAACAAAGACAGACAGACAGTAAACCGATTTTAATAAGATTTTGTGTTTACACAAAACTTTAAAAAGGGCTAGGGAGAATTAGATTCTTCTTGAATGGAATTTTAATATTTCACTCGAATCTCAATTATTCCGGGTAATTATGACGTCAGCATCTGATTTGCATGACTTTGAAAGCAGTAAATTCCCGCGAAATTGCTAAGTTTGAACTGCTATAACTTTGACGTTAATTGCCAGATTTCCACGAAATTTAGCACATACTTATATACGAAATATTGTCCTCTAATTCGGAAGTCCAAGGATGAATTTAAGGGAGGTTTTTCAGTAAATTTCTAAAAAGTAGTTATATACTATTGGTAAGTTTATTTGAGCAGATATCGCGATGGGACATATTTTGAGGTCTAGATTTCATCTAGGCGCACCACCCTGATTTTTTTCGGATTTTCAGGTTGAGTAGTTTCCGAAAATGAGTCCTGTTTTACTTCAAGTGCGTACATTTTGACTCCTTACTCACGCACTTTGCAATTTATGCCAAAACTAATGTCAGTTTCGGAAAATACAGAGACCTTTCATTTGATACCCTACCCAACTATATCCGCTGAAAAAAAAAATTTCGAATCCCCCTTTGCATGTATGGGGAGCCCCCCTTTAAACTCCACCTAAATTTATGCCACTCGCTGTATGCGTGGGATTTCATAGCTCCCATCTGGCCACCAAATTTCGTTCGGATCGGTTTAGCCGTTTTGGAGAAAAATGCGTGTGACAGACAGACAGACAGACATTGAATCGATTTTAATAAGGTTTTGTTTTACACAAAACCTTAAAAACAAAAAAATCAATCAGGTCACCATAACGTATCATTTTTCAAAATTCCTGGTAGATCCTGGCAATATTTTAAGGATTTGATCACTACTTTGATTGAACAGGAATGACCCTACACATTTCTTATATTTCTGTCCACGTCCTTCATCACGTGGATGGTTTTCAATTGGACTTTTTTTTGCGCGGGAGGATGTTTAAGCGATTTGGCCAAGTTTTCTCCAGCAGCCGCATCTTGGATCCAGCCCAATAAAAACAAATCTGCCATAATGGGCTTGCTCATTTAGCCTCTTCCGTCGTTACATCACATGCTATGCAAATAGCCTATTTTGACATAACGAGATTCTTTTCCGTCGTTGCATCAGCATATTATCTATGAAATGGTATATTTGGCCTCGCCATGGTTCTCTTCCGTGTCATCACTTCGCATTTATGTAAACAGTAACAGGTGTTGATTTGCCACAAACAAGAAAATAATAAATAATAATGAATAAGTGTTCTTGTGTTGTGTACAAGAACACTTTTGGACTGTTGTGTACAAGAACACTTTCGGAAGCAAGGAAGGGTCAAAGATAGGTGAATTAAAAAATGAAACTTTTACTTACTTTTGATTTTTTATATGAAACAAAACCTTATTAGAATCGAGTCGATGTCTGTCTGTCCGTCTGTCTGTCTGTCACACCCGATTTATTCGGAAACGGCTGGACCAATTGTCCCGAAAATTGGTAAGACTTTATGATCTGCTGTTCCCTTTACATGCAGTAAGTAGCGCCATTTTGTGTTAAGTTTAAGAGGGGGCTCCCCATACATGTGAATGGATGGTGCAAATTTTTTTTTCATGAAATGTGGTCATGCAGGGTATCAAATTAAAGGGCTCGATTAGTACTTTTCCAGACTGGTCCCATATTTGATATCGGGTGAAACATAGGGGAGTGAGGGCTCAAAATATGACCATCAAAAAGTGCAACAGGTCTCGTTCTCAGAACCTATCCAACCAGAAAATCTGAAAAAAATCACAGTGGTGCATCTCTACGAAATCTAGGCCTCCGATTCAGATATCTGCACAAATAAAGTTAATAATAGTATATTTCCACATTTTTGAAATTCACCCAGCAACCCCCCTTATGTCCATTCTACAAAACAAAATTTGGCATAGGTAAAAGGTATAACGTAATGCACACTTTGACCAAGTTCGAAGAAAATCCAACTATTATTAATAAAGTTATAGGGGGCGAAACTTTGCCATTTTTTGTGAATTTCGTGCATTCTACATTCTGTATGACGTCATCATCCCATAGCAATTCGTCAATACCACAACAAAGTAAATTCATATGAATGAGGTCGCAAAGAATTGTTTCGTTTTAGTTTTTTTAGTCATTTGTGTCACAAACGAGCAATCGCGACCACAACGATGGGTAGCAGGGAGTCGAGTTCGAGACGCCGACCGATATATAACAATTCTTGTAAATCAGTTAAAGACTTTGCTTACTGTCTCGGCCCCTTTGACAGATCAGAAGTGGGATCTTCCTTTTCGGTTTCGGTGAATGCAAAATGCCGCGACAAAAATTCGCAATCGCAGATTTAACGTGCCCGGTATTACGGAAGTTGCTGCGCGACCGGGAGTTGAGATCGGCCGGGCGAAAACCGGATTTAGTGAAGCGGTTGATCGACAGTGAAGGTAGCGATGAAATCGAATTGTCCGACAACGAAATCGAGGACAATGACGGCGACCTTCGACAGACGGTTTCCGCTTTGGTGGAAAATGTGGCGTCAATAATGGCGGCCATTAAAAATGGCCAAGTCGGTGTACCACCCGTACCACCTGTTCCACCCGTTCCATCAGCTGTCCTACCCCAGGACGACGATGCTATTGCCGAAGCCCATCATCAACGCACACCATTCAATATTACCGCACCGACTCATTCAACGGCTTTCGGCGATATCGAGCCGACACTACGACGGCGCAACGAGACGATGACGTCAGCTCGTCAACCGACCGCGGAATACGTATTTCAACCATGAGATGTTATCGGGATTCTACCAACATTTGACCCGCTCGACGATGTGTCCCCATCAGCCGAATTGAAAAATTGGCTCAGGTATATCACTGGGAGGAATACCTCGTTCTGTTTGCCGCTCAGGCTAAGTTGAAAGGCCCGGCTAAACGATGGATTGACGGATTGCAAACGACGTTTGCAACGTGGGAAGAATTCTCCAAAGCGCTAATTACAGATTTCCACAGTCGATTTACGACAGAAGATATGCGACAGCGGCTCGATAGCAGCCGTCGCGCACACAACGAAACAACCGAAGAATATTTTTTCCGCGTCTGCGCAATGGGACGACGGGCGAAGCTTGACGACGAAACGATCGTGTATTACATACGACGAGGGCTTTGTATGAAACCATTACAAACTGCCATAGCCACGATGCATTTCAACATGCCGAGCGAAATGCTAGTGGCCATACGACGATTTGTAGCGAACGATCCGGGAACGAACGATAGTTCCAATAGCGTTCGGGGTGAACGAACGAATATACTCCGATCGTCGCCGCTGCTGAATGCTGCAAATCAAAACTCGAGGCTATGTTACAATTGTTTCGAAAGAGGGCATTTGTCGTTGAACTGTCCGAAGCCGCAACGAAGACCACGATGCGTGAAATGCAATAGAACTGGCCATGCGCAGAATGACTGCCCGACAGCCGCGCGAACAGAAGCCAACCGCCGAGAGACAATAAATCGTATAGCACAACACACAGACAACAAATTGCTAACGAAGACAGTGGAAATAGGCGACGATGAATTTGAGTGTATTGTGGACTCAGCAAGTAGCTGTTCTTTGATCAGACAGTCTGAGGCTCCACGAATTGGACAGATTAAACAATTCGAGCCAGCACAACAACTTAAAGGGTTCGGTTGAGCTGTATACCTTTGCAATAAGAAAATAATTGCAACAATCAGAATTGACGACGTGATACTGGAGGGAGTTTTGTATATCGTGAACGACGAGCAGATGGATAAGCGGATACTCATTGGAACCGATATTCTACTGCGAGAAGGTAGGTGCTGCACAATTCGTGGTCGTGAATTTAAAATGAAATCGGAATTCGAGAACATACGAACCGGACCAATATCATCAATCGATAAAGAACAACTGTTTGAAGTATTGGAAAAATGGCATAAGTGTTTTTCTACTAATTTATCAACGATCGGTCGTTCAAATTCCACCGAAATGGAAATCTGTGTTACAACCAGCAAACCAGTCAGTCGACAGCCTTACAAGGTTCCGTTCCCGAAGCGATTGAAAGTGGAAGAAATGATCGACGAGCTACTGAAAGCTGGAATAATTCGACCGAGCGAGTCGGAATATTCATCTCCGGTCATATTGGTCGCGAAATCAGATGGTACAGACCGACTTTGTATCGATTATCGAGCATTAAACGCGATTACAGTGAAGGAACCATTCCCAGTTCCCAGTGTGGAAGAGCAAGTGGCACAATTGGCCGGAAATTCCTTCTTTACTACGCTGGATTTCATTTCAGGATATTACCAAATCCCGATTGCCGACACCTCGATGCTCATCCTGCCGAGACAAAGAGGGAAATCTGATTTCCGACAGAATGGGCATATTAGAGCGATGGGTTGAGTACTTTGATGAGCTACTGAACAACCAGAACATCGGCGAGTTGGAGGTCCCGCCAACTGAAGACGACGGACAAATACTGCCACCACCAAGTTTAGGAGAAACAGTCCGTGCAATTCATCGGCTAAAAAATCATAAGTCGCCAGGAGCCGATGGAATTACAGCCGAATTGATTAAATATGGAGGCGACCAGTTACACCAAGTGGTTCATCAACTTGTGCTCAAGGTATGGGACAGCGAATCAATGCCTGACGATTGGCAGCGAGGCATAATCTGTCTCATACATAAAAAGGGAGATATCACACAGTGCAGCAATTATAGAGGTATCACGTTGCTGAGTACCATCTATAAGATATTCTCCACTATCTTGCTAGGCCGGATAGCCCCATACGCCCAGAACATCATTGGCCCATACCAAAGAAGCTTCACTCCAGGCAAATCAGCAACAGATCAGATTTTCTCTCTGCGGCAGGCGATGGAAAAACTGTTGGAATATGGACAACAGTTGCACCATCTGTTCATCGACTTTAAAGCCGCCTATGATAGCATAGCCAGGGTAAAACTGTACACGGCCATGAGGGAATTCGGTATCCCGACGAAATTAATAAGACTGACTAGGCTGACCCTGACCAATGTGCGAGGCCAGATAAAAGCAGCAGGATCACTCTCAAGACCATTCGACATCAACAACGGTCTACGACAAGGGGATGCGCTATCATGCGTCCTCTTTAACCTGGCCCTCGAGAAGGTGATCCGGGATGCTGAGGTGAATGCAAGAGGTACGATCCTCTTCAAGTCCACCCAACTACTGGCCTATGCTGACGATATCGACATCATGGGAAGAACCACTCGAGACGTTCAAACTGCCTTCATCCAGATCGAGCAGGCGGCGCGAGATCTTGGGCTGCACATCAATGAAGGCAAGACAAAATACATGGTGGCAACGTCAGCACCGAAGACGAATCAACCAACAACATCAAACCGCACTGGTCAAACACAAACACGAACAAGAATAAGGATAGGGGAATACAACTTTGAGACCGTTGACAATTTCTCCTATCTAGGGTCGAAAATCACAACCGATAACAACTACGATGATGAAATCCGCGCACGGTTGTTGTCAGCCAACAGAGCCTACTTCAGCTTACAAAGACTGTTCCGCTCGAAACGTCTCACCATAGGGTCAAAGCTCTTACTGTACAAGACTATGATCTTGCCAGTCCTCATGTATTCCTCGGAAACTTGGGTTCTTAGCAAGAAAAATTGCGAACTCTTGGCCGCGTTCGAGAGAAGAATCCTCCGAAGAATTTTTGGCCCCCTACATGAGGATGGACGATTCCGTAGCCTACACAATGACGAAATCTATGAGCGATACCATGACCGTCCGGTTGTGGATAAAATCCGGCTCAATAGGTTACGGTGGGCGGGTCACTTAATCCGTATGGATGAAGATGATCCCACCCGGAAAGTCTATAAGGGCAATATCTATGGTAGGAAAAGAAGACGAGGCAGACCCTGCCTAAGATGGAGCGATGGCGTGGGCCAGGACGCCAGACAGCTTTTAGGGATATCGAATTGGTGGACCTCGGCGCAAAACCGGGATGTCTGGAGTTCCTTATTAAGGCAGGCCTAGACCGGATACCGGTTGTTGCGCCGTTGATGATGATGATGATGATTGCCGAATCATCGAAAAAGTATACGGCTTTCGCCACTCATATAGGCCAATATGAATTCAACGTAGCCCCATTTGGATTGACCAACGCTCCATTCAAATTCCAAAGAGAAATCCGAAAAATCACATCGAGAATGAAACGACGAATAGTATCTTATGTTGACGAAATCATCATACCGAGCAAAAATATCAAAGAAGGCTTGGAAGCGTTGGATGAGTTCTTAGGAATATTAGCGGAAATCGGTATGACATTAAATATAAAGAAATGTACATTTTTAGCGACCGAAGTATCCTTTTTGGGACATCGAATCACTAAGGAAGGTCTTCTACCCGGTGAAGTGAAAACCGCTGCAATCCAGAAATTCCCAACACCTAGTAATCGAACCGAGGTTCGACGGTTTCTTGGACTAACTAGTTTCTTTCGACGATTGGTTCAAGGATATGCTCAGATAGCTTTACCGTTAACTCGATTGCTGAAAACGAAGGATGCGGAACCATTTACATGGACATTTCTTGAACAGGAAGCATTCGATACCTTACGAAGAGCCCTTTATCATCCACCGATTTTAGAGATCTACGACGTCAAGCGACAGCACGAAGTCCACACGGACGCGAGTTCGAATGGAATTGCTGGAGTGTTACTTCAAGAGAGCGACAACGGGTTAAAACCTGTCATGTACTTCAGTCGGAAGTGCTCGGAGACCGAAGCGAAATATCACAGTCATGAGCTAGAGGTTCTAGCCATAGTCGACAGCCTGGAACGGTTCAGAATGTTTTTGATCGGAAAGAGGTTTCGTGTCATTACTGATTGTGCTGCAATAACATCTACGAAAAATAAAACGCCGTTACATCCTCACATTGCTAGATGGTGCCTACGTCTTCAGGAATTCGATTGTGAATACATCCATCGAAGTGCTGACCGCATGCGACATGTAGACGCTCTGAGCAGAGCACCCGTAGAGCCTCCAAACCCAACCAAGACAGTCGTCGACCTCGTCCTTAAGGTGGAACTCGATAAACACGATTTCTTGACGACCATCCAGCTGCAGGATATGAAGTTAGCAAATATTGTCAAAGTTCTTCAAGGAATGAGCTCTGAACAAGCGACACAGATTCGACGCGAATACGTTTACAAAAATAACCGTTTGTACCGCAAAGTTGACGATCAGTTGAGATTCGTTGTACCGACGGCAATGCGATGGAGAGTAGTGCGTACGTACCACGATGACATGGGACACTTTGCTGCGGAGAAAACTTTAGATCGATTGAGGAAAGATTTTTGGTTCCCGAAAATGAGAAAATATGTCAAATCATATATATCAGCATGCATGGAATGCGTGTACAATAAGACGGTGACAGGGAAGGCCGAAGGGCAGCTATACATCGACACTGTGAAACCTATTCCCTTCATGCGATTGCACCTGGATCATGTAGGACCACTGCCGAAGACGTCACGAGGAAATCAATATATCCTGGGAATCACCGATCCTTTTACTAAATTTACAGTCTTAAAAGCCGTCCGTAGCGTAAACACCCAGCCAGTAATACGAGCGTTGAATGAATTGACTTCGTATTTTAGGCTACCAGCTATTGTCGTCACCGATCGAGGCACGGCTTTCACTTCTCACAACTTTGCCGAATACTGTAAATTAAACGGGATCCAACACATTCAATCAGCTGTTCGAACACCTCGAGCCAACGGCTCAATTGAAAGAATTAATCAAACGGTTTGCAAATGTCTTCGAGCCAGCTGTGTAAGCGATTCAGATTGGGACACAGCTATCCGCGACATCCAGTGGACTTTGAACAGCAATACAAATGCAACGACCAAATATAGTCCGAACGATCTCATATTCGATTTTCGATTGCGGGACGTTGTTCATAACCGTCTCGCACAAGCCATCCACGATGAAGCGAACGATTCACAAGAAAGTATCGATATCCAACGGGAAAGGGCAACTAAAGCGATTGAAGCCGAGCAGGCAAAATGGAAGCAGCGATTCGATAGGCAACGCAAGAAGCCTTCTCAATATCAGGAGGGTGATCTGGTCGTGATTACCAACGTTGCTCCTTCGACGGAGTTTTCTCGAAAGCTGGAGCCGCGATATCGAGGGCCGTATGTAATTTCGAAAGTCTTAAGGTTCGACCGATACATCGTTGAAGATATCGAAGGTCTCCAACGTCGACAAAGGCGCTTTAATTCGGTGTTCCACGCCGAACATCTTAAACCGTGGTGCACAGCTGCACCTTTCCTCGACAACGATACCGATGGGAGCGACAACGAAGAAGACCCGGGGAACTTGCCCGGCCAGGAGTCCGATTTGTCAGGAGTGGCCGAACTGTCACAAACGAGCAATCGCGACCACAACCATGGGTAGCAGGGAGTCGAGTTCGAGACGCCGACCGATATGGACCACAATATGTTCCGTGTTTAAAAACGTGAAATAAACAATTCTTGTAAATCAGTTAAAGACTTTGCTTTCTGTCTCGGCCCCTTTGACATTTGCTTATGAATATGAATTACTCCAAACAGACATGTGTGTATATGCGGGCTACTGAAATTTGCGGATAGTGTCTAATTCAGATAGATATATTTTCACATTAAAGCAGCCGTATTTAATATGCATACTATATATGTACATATGTATGCAAATCGGAAATATGGGTACGATAAATTTATATATTACGTGCATATATATGCACAGTATTCGGGAATGTTTGTTTAGGGTGAGGATAATATCTATGGCTGTAATATGTAGGTATGTCTTGTAGTTTTTTTTTTTTATGGATGGAGGTGGAAATCTTAGAAAGACGCTGCTGCGCCAGGTTGCAGCAGTGTGTGGGATTCACACCCACTAAAACCACCCCCACTCTTCCGCCCCTCCCCGCGGGACCACCGTGAAGTATTACTTTGCGGGGAGGCCCTGGTTCGCTATACCAGCTCGTCCATGTCACGTCTCCGTCGCGCCGCCTTCCGAGCTCGATCAAACTCCAGGAGTTTTGTCTGCACCACGGCTACTGCCTCATTTACCGCCATCCAGTTTTCCTCCGACTTAAAAATCTCTTCCACCAGGTTGGAGGGCTCGATGTCCGCCCCTAAGATGCTGTTCAACCTCCTTTTCTGCTGCAGAAATCTGGGACAATGGAACATAACGTGCTCCGGGTCCTCGAGTGTAGCACCGCATTCAGGACAGTTGGGAGACTCGTCCTACTCGAAGCGATGCAAGTACTTCCAATAGCCACCGTGTCCCGTAAGGAACTGTGTCAGGTGGTAATTCAATTCTCCGTGCTTTCGGTTGACCCATTTCTCGATACACGGGATCAATGTATGGGTCCACCTGCCCTTGTCGGAGTTATCTCATCGTTGTTGCCACTTGCCACACAACTCTCTCCTGATGGCTTTTCGGAAATCCGCATTCACCTCGGCTGGATTTGCCTTCCGTTTTTCGTAGAGCGAGTGTGCCTCGCTCGCTAGAAGATCTATAGGGATCATTCCTGCGATAACACACACTGCCTCCGTCGACGCCGTCCTAAATGCGCTGCACACCCTTAGCGCAATTGGCCGGTATGCCGAACTTATCTTCCTCCGGTTGACAGCGTGGTTCAACGCTCCCGCCCAGACAGGGGCTGCGTATAGCAGGATCGACCTCACCACTCCCGCGATGAGTAGCCTGCGACTATACTTCGGCCCTCCCACGTTAGGCATCATCCTTGCAAGGGATGAGCTGGCATTTGCTGCCTTCTCTCGCGCATAATCCAAGTGTCCCTTGAAACTCAGCTTGGCATCGATCATCACCCCCAGGTATTTGACAACCGATTTTGAGACGACCTCACGATTACCAACCTGGATGGTAACCGTGTTGTTCTTCCTACGGTTGGTAATGAGGACCGCCTCCGTCTTTCCGTCCGTCAGGTCCAGCTTGGCCATTCGTAACCATGACTTGATGGTATGAATGGCTTCATTTGCATAAAGCTCCACGTCCTCGGGATGCTTTGCAATTTCAACTACCGCCAGGTCGTCCACAAAACCAATCAGCGTTGCCTCCTCCGACACGCGAAGGCCAAGCACTCCGTCGTACATTATGTTCCACAGCAGCGGTCCAATACAGAACCTTGAGGCACACCTGCTGTCACAATGTACTCCTTCGGCCCGTCGTCCGTCTCGTACCAGAGAAGTCTGTCTGAAAGGTAACTCTCGATTAGCCAAGCCATGTAGCTAGGAACACCCAGTTTGGCCAAAGCGCCCTTAATCCAGCCCCAGTTGGCTGAGTTAAAAGCATTTTTGACGTCCAGCGTCACCAGAGCACAGCATTTGCCCATGGCCATTGCATTCCGAGCCAATTCCATGACCTTTGCTACTGCATCGACCGTAGAACGGGCTCGCTGAAACCCATATTGCCGCTCTGAAAGACCACCCACAAGCTCGATGAACGGGAGCAGCCTGTTGTATATCACCGTCTCCAACATCTTCCTCATGGTGTCTAAGAGACAAATAGGGCGTTATGAAGAGGGCACGCCGGGTGGTTTTCGGGGCTTCGGTAGCAAGACCAGCTTCTGCCTCTTCCACTGGGCGGGAAACACTCCTTCCGCCATGCACGATTCGAATGTGCTTGCGAACCACCTTGGTCTGGCCTTGACCGCCACCTTCAGAGCCCTGTTCGGAATTCCGTCCAATCCCGGAGCCTTGCTCTCCCCCGCCTGCAGATTTCTCAAAGTTCCTCTTCGGTAACATCAGGGATCGAGAAGACGTCCTGCTGCGCTGCCAGTTGGGGTTCTCTTTCGTCCTTCTCCTGCTGCGGGAAAAGAGTTGTAATTATTTGCAACAAGAGCCGTGGGCATGTCACCTGAGGTGATTTTCGCCCGCGGATCTTCTTCATTACAACTTGGTAGGCTATACCTCACGGATTCATATTAGCCTCCAGACAGAGCATTCCCGCTTCCTTCTTCGTATGGCCTTTTTAAGGTTGCTTCGCAGATCCCTGTATTCCTCCTCACGCTCCTGGTGTTCCGCCTTCGCCTTGTCCTGTGGGAAAGTCTCCTCGCTCGAAGACAAGAGGATCTCAAGGCAGCGATCTCCTTGTTCCACCAGTAGTTTGGCCTCTTGCCGTGGTGCAAACGTCGTCGTGGCATCGTAGCGTCGCATGCTTCGGTTACACGCTGAGACAGCTGTGTGACCCTTTCCACCGCTGTTCCATCCGGATCATGCGGCCAGGAATGTCTCCTCGTCGCAAGCTCCGATAGACCAGTCAACCGCCTTAGCCTTTCCACCTCCAGAGCGTCGTTGACTACTTCCCCGGTTCCCAATCCGGAGGAAGATGGCCTGGTGGTCACTGTGGGTGTAGTGCTCACTCACTTGCCAAGCCATCTCCCTCACCAGTGAAGTGCTAACAAATGTCAAGTCAACGATCGAACCCGACCCTCTTCCTCGAAAGGTGGGCACACATCCTACGTTGGCCAGCACGATGTCCAGCTCCGCAAAAGACTCCAACAGAATTTGACCTCTGGTGTTCGTCGATCGGCTTCCCCACTCCAGGGCCCACGCATTGAAATCGCCCGCAATGATTTTAGGGATGCGGTCTCTAGCGTCCAACACCAGACTGTCTAACATCTCCTCATATTGTTCTAAGGTTGCACTAGGAGGAGCGTAGCAGCTGTAAATATGGACACCGTTGACCTTCGTCCTTATAAAACCGGCTGCCGGGGGGGCCATGACTTCCTGAATGGCCTGTCTTCCGCACGCCCAGATTGCCGCGTTGCCAGACGCATCCACCGCCCAAGTCGCACCGCCGTAGTTTCTGTACGGCTCGCAAATAACCGCGACATCCACATTCGACTCTCGAATGGTTTGCGAGAGCCTCACAGTGATTGAGATTGATTTGTATCAATCTCATTTGCCTTGCTGTTCAGCTCCCTCGTATATACCGGACATCTGCTGCTTCCCGCAATATGCCGGCCGTCCACGCCCTCTTTCTCACTACATAATATACACCGTGGATCTCCGGTGCAATCTTTGATGAGGTGGCCCTCTTCCCCACACTTCCTGCAACTCCTCGACCTATCATGCTGGCTAGTGCATGCCAACGCAAAATGGCCGAAATCGAGGCATCTGAAGCATCTCTTTAGAGATATTTGCTCCCTGAACCTGCACACGACCCAACCTACTCTTACCTTGCCCGCGGTAATTAACTTAATAGCTGATTCCGCCGGCAAACTAATAATAGCGGTCTGTGTGCCACCATATGCCTTCTTCATCCTTTTTATGGCACTCTGGTCTATATCGCCAAGGTTGAACTGCTGCTTTAGCGCAGCACAGATGTCCTCCTGTGAGGTGACTTCATCTAGGTCCTTGCATTCAACCACTATCTCCTGTTTCCGAGCTCTTACCTCAGCTTCGTCTCCAAGTACACTTTCCACCTTCCCGCGGAAGCTATCGACCGACTTGTCGGCGGATTTACTTAACTCCAGCATCAGATCCCCTCTCTGTGTTCGCCTGATACGGCTCACACTATCCCCCAAATCCTTCAATTCCGGCTCTGACTTCACCTTTCGGAGGATGTCGGCATAGGACATATTTCCCCCCTTGGAAATAATTATTATTTCCGGGCGGAGCTTCTGTTTGTCCTTTTTCCTCTTGTTGCTCACCTTAGTCTATTGTTCGGGCCTCCGGGCGTTGGTTTCTTCCACTTTTGTAGGTGTTGTGGCTGCAATCGTGAGATTACCGACTTTCGCGGGTACCCTCACCGGCTCCGCCTTCTTTGGTGCAGAGGCTTTTTTCTTCTTCGGTACTTGCTGTGGTCCAAAAGGCTCGCTGGTACCGTCTCTAGCCCGTTTTCCTGTCTTTCCGGCTGCTTTATCACGAGGAGGCGTCACCTGCGTTTCCCTTGTGACCTTGCCAACTGACGCTTGGAAATTCTTTTCTTCGAGTGCCTTGATATAAGACAATTTAATGCCTCTTATCAAGGCTCGAATATTTTGGTGGATATTCCGCCTCTCCTTGATGAACTCGCACAGTTCATTTATTCGTTCCCCGAGTGTAACGAACGCCATTCCGGTATGTTCCCGTTTGCTTTCGCGCCTTGCACCACAAGGAATGATCTCGATTAAGGGACTATTCGTATTTCTTTCAGAGTCCCGCGACGAATCTCGACTACCAAAAAGAACCATTGCTCTCGGTGGTGATCTCCCAAGCTTCGAACTCCTCCTAAAAGGATCCGGTGTGGACCTAATTTCCACTCCACCATTATCTCTTGTAGCATTAGATGCCACAGTAGCCAAATTTCCCACTACTGAGGCACTGCGGTCGTTGGATATCGACGGCCGGGAGCCCGCTTGCTCACTCCCAAAAACCGCCGGTACTGGGTTTCCGAATCCCTGCACCGTAAAAAAACTACTTTTCTCCTCTTCCATATTTGGTTTAATTTCTGGGTGTCCTTCCCATAGCCAATTTTTATCCACGGGTGGGCGTTTACTTCCCACCTACCCGGCCTGCGCATAAGCATGCCCATACACGCACATCTCCGGATGCGTGCATGTGCATGCCCATGACACATTCGCCGAGCATTCCCTTATCCGCACGAAGGGAAAGGAAAGAGCTAAAGTGTTCTAATCGAGAACACTTTACACACGCGGTTGTTCCTTAATTCGCTTTTAGATTATATAGGAAATTTAGAAATAGAAATAGATTAAATTGATTTGCCAATATCCTGTGTTTGCTCTTGAACCGCTTCAGCCAGAAGTTGTGAATCTTGTCAACTCCTGACGCCTTCGCATGAACACATAAGGTGTGGGAGCCACGCTGCTTCTAAATTGCAACGGCTGGATTCGTCCCAAACACTTCTCCAGAAGTTTTCTGCCTGATCCAGATCGAGGTTACTTTCCCTACCTGAATTGGTGAGGTTTTTGTAGAATCCCCGTTGGTTCTGAAAGAACTTGTCCTTTCAGAGGAGTTCTGCTTCAGCACCTCGAGAATTTCTTCGATTGACACATTATTGGAGAGATGCTACTTTCCAATAATGTTCGCAACGCATGTGTGCACTCTTGATACGGCCAATCTCCTTTCTCAACTTTTCAACTCTTTTATTGAGTCGAAATACCAGGAACGGTAAAAACCTCCTGCATATACCTCTGTTATTCGCTCCAACATGTTGATTATGGAGGCGAATAACCGTGGCAGCTGCAACGTAGATCAGGCTGAGAAAGTCTTAAGCGGTAGTCTCGCTGGCCAAACGATCAGCCAAAATTCTATCAACGACAGCAATGATTTTAGTAGTTGCCGAAGTAAACTTTAGTTTTGGGATCTTTGAACTTGAACTTTTGCTATTCAACAAGTCTGTGAACTAGAAAAGTACAGGGAGCAACCGCACCAGACGCGGAAGTTTTACCAACAAGTCAGCAAGACGAAGCCTTATGCACCTCGATGCTCATCCTGCCGAGACAAAAAGGGAAATCTGATTTCCGACAGAATGGGCATATTAGAGCGATGGGTTGAGTACTTTGATGAGCTCCTGAACCACCAGAACATCGGCGAGTTGGAGGTCCCGCCAACTGAAGACGACGGACAAATACTGCCACCACCAAGTTTAGGAGAAACAGTCCGTGCAATTCATCGGTTAAAAAATCATAAGTCGCCAGGAGCCGATGGAATTACATGGAGGCGACCAGTTACACCAAGTGGTTCATCAACTTGTGCTCAAGGTATGGGACAGCGAATCAATGCCTGACGATTGGCAACGAGGTATTATCTGTCTCATACATAAAAAGGGAGATATCACACAGTGCAGCAATTATATAGGTATCACGTTGCTGAGTACCATCTATAAGATATTCTCCACTATCTTGCTAGGCCGGATAGCCCCATACGCCCAGAACATCATTGGCCCATACCAAAGAAGCTTCACTCCAGGCAAATCAGCAACAGATCAGATTTTCTCTCTGCGGCAAGCGATGGAAAAACTGTTGGAATATGGACAACAGTTGCACCATCTGTTCATCGACTTTAAAGCCCCCTATGATAGCATAGCCAGGGTAAAACTGTATACGGCCATGAGAGAATTCGGTATCCCGACGAAATTAATAAGACTGACTAGGCTGACCCTGACCAATGTGCGAGGCCAGATAAAAGCAGCAGGATCACTCTCAAGACCATTCGACATCAACAACGGTCTACGACAAGGCGATACGCTATCATGCGTCCTCTTTAACCTGGCCCTCGAGAAAGTGATCCGTGATGCTGAGGTAAATGCAAGAGGTACGATCCTCTTCAAGTCCACCCAACTACTGGCCTATGCTGACGATATCGACATCATGGGAAGAACCACCCAAGACGTACAAACTGCCTTCATCCAGATCGAGCAGGCGGCAATCAGCGCGAGATCTTGGGCTGCACATCAATGAAGGCAAGACAAAATATATGGTGGCAACGTCAGCACCGAAGACGAATCAACCAACAACATCAAACCGCACTGGTCAGAAGAAGAATAAGGATAGGAGAATACAACTTTGAGACCGTTGACAATTTCTCCTATCTGTTCCGCTCGAAACGTCTCACCATAGGGTCAAAGCTCTTACTGTACAAGACAATGATCTTGCCAGTCCTCATGTATTCCTCGGAGACTTGGGTTCTTAGCAAGAAAGATTGCAAACTCTTGGCCGTGTTTGAGAGAAGAATCCTCCGAAGAATTTTTGGCCCCCTACATGAGGATGGACGATTCCGTAGCCTACACGATGACGAAATCTATGAGCGATACCAGGACTGTCCGGTTGTGAATAAAATCCGGCTCAATAGGTTACGGTGGGCGGGTCACTTAATCCGTATGGATGAGGATGATCCCACCCGGAAAGTCTATAAGGGCAATATGTATGGTAGAAAAAAAAGACGTGGCAGACCCTGCCTAAGATTGAGCGATGGCGTAGGTCAGGACGCCAGACAGCTTTAAGGGATATCGAATTGGTGGACCTCGGCGGGGTGTCTGGAGTTTCTTATTAAGGCAGGCCTAGACCGGATACTGGTTGTTCCGCCGTTGATGATGATGATTTCCACCATGCATCGGCAGGTCCGAGCGGTTTGTCAAACAGCTGATCCCATTTTCATTATATCTCGCTCATGCTAAGGAGTAGAGCAGTTTAAAATCGTACGCACCCGTATAGAATTCCTCCTTTCTCCCTCCTTTTTGATGGCAAGAGGGAGTGTGGTGGCTGTATGGTATCTACCACAGTATATCTAATAGGCAATACCCACACTCAATGGACCGGACTTACGAATATATTAGGGAAGGTGATGTGTATGGTCAAAACATTCGCAAGTCTGGTCACTGAATAACAAACTTTGCAGTTTTGCTAAAGATTTTTTTTTCTTATTCACATTGAAGAATGAGAACAGCTGTGAAATACAACGAAATATTGTCTCCCCTGAGTTCAACTACTGCGACGAATTAATTTACTCTTTTTTACCCTGGTCATGGTAGGTGACTATTTCCTTTCCTTCCTTTGTTAAATACGAAAAAAAATTTTATGAAATTTCTGGTTTGATCAACTTTCGAAACTCGAATTTCGTTGGGCAACTTTTGGTTATTTCTCATTTACCCTTTTGAGTGAAATTATTGTGGTGCATGCATTTTTTAAGTAAGTAAGTTTTCAGAAGTTTGGAGTTAGTTGTTTTCCTTTTCTTATTTAGGGCTTCGATTTCTGCAGACAATCCTCGGATACAGTTAAGAGGGTCATCCTGTGTCAAAACCGTTTTTTTTAGAATTTTCTTGTGAAGAACTGGATAAAGATACCAATACGAATTTTTCACCATATATTTATTAATATCGTGAGCATGCCTAATATTTTGTTCATCCCGATAGCGTAGTTCATTATTGAAATACAGAGCAATTTATACACCCATCTAAAAAAGATGTTTTCCTGCTGCCACGCTAGAGAACGCTGCGATCATCTTAAAGAAAAAAGTAAACAGCATTTTAACGTGCAGACTTAACTTCAATCCGCAAACTAGAATTATTGAAAAAGCTAAATTTTTGGTGCCGTTTTAATGAATAAAAAGAACTACTAAATGAATCGCAATTATCCTAGTTTGCGGACGGTAGAAATATGTTCTGAATAAGTCGTGAAAATTTCAAAGAATTTGGTTGGCAACAGATTTTCAACATGCAGTTGCGAGATCCAATATGAATTGTTGCGCCAACGATTATTAGTTTCGAGAAAAACGCATTTCAAAAGTAAAATGGGATTTTTTTGCCATAAAATCATAACTGATCATTAATCTGCTGTGCCTAGCCCAAAAACCTTAGGTTTCTTACTCGAAAAATTATATATTCGAGTGCTTATCGCATTTGCCCAATACAGCCAGTAGCTCGTGCTTTTCAGTAAAGTAACTCTATGAATAGTTGCGCTGTAGTTTCACCGGCAGGCAGAACTTACTGAATTCATATATAAATCTACATACATTGCAGTTATATTAGATAATTGTTACTCCGCACTGAACAATTACTAAGCATATTCCTTATTTGGGTTATTTCTAGGATGTTAGTAGAAGTCCTCGGGGCCTTAGGCAGGTATTCGACCATTATGACAAGTATCGATAATGCAGTGTAATCCGCTGGACGTCATTGTCAAAAATCTAGTGAAAAAATAGAGCACTTTCCCGAGTAAGATGGAGTTTTCTTTCGCCGGTTGTTATATTTCGGAAAATTGTATTATAAAAATCTGATTGTAATTGCTGGCAGGACGAAGTTTCTGATCTCGTTAACAGTGTTCGTGCTCTCGACAGGCAAGCGGTGTTAGTTCCCTTATTGGTAACGCGGCTGAACAAGCACTTTTAGTCGGCTAGTCGGGAGAATATAGTAGATTCAAATTGAGATCTGTACCTGGATATTGAAACCTTTTATCGAGCTATGCAGTTGAATACAGTTTGCAATGCACCTATTACGGTAAGAGATCGATAAGGCATTTACAAGGGTCAGTATTAATTTGTATGGGCGACGCTCAGAAAGTGTCTTGAGTAGAATTCATTTAAATGCTTCTTTCAGGCTCGTTTTATTGTCAAATTTTTAATTTTGTCAACTAGTGAATGTGAATAGTAGCAGAGAAGTTATCAACTTCGTCCAAATGACGGTGTCGTAGAATTTGAGTGCGCTATGATTTTTATTTATTAACTCAGGGTAAAACAGCTTTAATTGAACTTGTCATTTGTCAAAGTGTATTACTTCAGATTGACAACACACGATGTACCACCAAATAGGATAGAACGGGATGTTTGAAATGAGGAATAGCGGGGCTGCAGTACATAGAGATGAATGAAATTCAGTAATAAATCCATCTTCGGCTTCAGTATATGAATTTCGCAGTTTTCAATTCAATACTTTTCGGGATGTTTCCTCGTCTATGATGGAATAATTGTACCTGCCAGTTTTCCTATAATATGGGAGTCGAATCCCTCAATAAATCCAAACATTTTTGATTAAGGTTAGAAATAATTCGAAAATATTTGCCAAAAATCGAACTAAATGAATAGTTAAAATCGTCGCAAGTACAGTGTTGCAATCAACCTCTATATTTATGCATCCAACGAATGATTTTAAGAATTAAGGAGCACCGTTTTTAAAAGAAATGTTTATCAAAAAAAGTTCATGTTAATGTCGATTCTTCATGATTGAATATTGAAATTAGAATATGAACTTCTAGTAGTGTTCAAAAATTAAAAGTAAAAATAGGCTAGTTTATTTTCTCCTAAAAAAAGTTCTACCCTACTTCAGTACATAATCGGAATTGACTATAATTATAATGTGTTAATGTTAAGGCTCTTTCATTGAAATCTATTTATTTCAACATTTCTGACAACTATCCAAAAATCAAATTTAGATTAACCTTCTTTGTCGTTATTTCACTGTTCTCTCCCAATAATAAAGAAAAGCAGACAAAGCCAAATCATTTACAGATCCGCGGTTTCAATTGATTTTTCCAAAATAATATCTCGGTTTTGGAAAGGTCGTTACACTGTTGGTTAACAGGAGTGGAAATCTCATTTATTCACATTTTCCCTAATATTTAACGTTTTGTGTAAAAAAAAACTTATTAAAATCGGTTTGCAGGGGTTCGTATCCCCCAATAAGCACCCTAGACTGCTCCTGGAAGACCCGTCCATTATAGTTCCCTCAGCCGTTCCTCTTGATTTTTTAATGTCATAGCCATGGACCCGTTCGGATTCCACAGAAAGGTTTAAAGGCGCCCCTGCTCCCTTCTTGTCTAGTTCGCCCGCTACCTCATTGCCTTCCAGCGCAACATGCCTTGGAACCCGAGTATCCAGACCATATTGAGCGAACCGAGCGTATCAGTCTCTTAAAACAGTTTAGAATTCACTTGGTATCTTAATCACCGCTTGGCTGTCCGTTAGAATAGCAATGTTCTGCCCTCTGCAGTTCTTTTGGAGATTAAATGAGGCACATCTGTCTATTGCGTATATTTCCGCCTAGAATATGCTAGTGTGCTTATACATTGGCTTCAAGTACATTTTCATGGAACAATGATCCCGGCACCCAATTCTTCTGCTGTGAGGGATTCAAGTAGTTCATCAGTTGCTGGTCTAAACCGTACATCACAGTTACGGTCTCCCAGTTTGCCTTGTTACTCCGGCGTGTTTCAAACTACTTATCCAATTAAAACCTCGCTGTTATGTTATCCCTTGGTATAAATAATTTGGGGTACCGCCTAGAAAGAATAACAATCTTCCTTCGATTTTGGCCGCTCCCCGCCTCACTGATACTCCCGGCCATCCTGAAGATTGCCTTCTTTGCCTGCATTTGTAAGTGCAGATCAAGTGGGGTTAATCCCAGAAGGACCTCCAGGGGTACCGTTGGGCATGTCCTCATTGCCCCACTGATACCCACACAAGCCAGTCTTTGGAACTTGTGTGTTGAGTTCAGTTACTTCTGCCCAGATTAGGTAATCATTGGCCTTACTATTGCAGTGTATATCCAAAGTAGTATCTTAGGGGTGCAACCACAGTTTTTTCCTGCTATGGACCTGTAAGTCATCAGAGTCCTTGTAGCTTTCTGACATGCGTCTTCCTGAGTTATTTTTATTCTAGCGTAATTCCCAAATATTTGACCTCTGTTTCTCCTTTCACCTCCATGTTATGTAACCTTATGGTTCTCGAGTCAATGAAGCTTACGTTTCGTAGTGAATGGTACTACGGTGGTTTTGGCTAGATTGATATGCAGCCCCGCCTTCCTGTACCAGGCACTAGTAAACATTAATCCAATTTGAGTTCTTTCACATGGTATCCGTATATTTACCCCTACATATAAAAGCAATGTCGTTCGCGTAACCCTGGGCTTGTATTCCAGTATTTGTTACCTCGTCCACCTCCATATCCCACATAAGCGGTGATAGTACACCACCCTGTGGACAAGCTTGGTATTCACGACAATAGAATTTGTACCTGTCGGTACTTCTCTGTAACATTATGCCTATCCGGAAAACTAGGGTGTTTTCTACTCCCTTCGATATCCAAATGCGCACACAATACTATTTATTTTGCTTCTATGGCATCCCGTAATACATCCGTCAGCCGATACAGAGCAGTTTCGGCTGATCGGCCTGGCCGGTAAGCATGTTGACACTGATGTAGGGGATAACGCTTAAGAATGATAATTCTAATATAATAAAGATAATTATAATTCTTACCATCCGATCCCTCCGCCGGTCGAATTCAATCTTCTTCGCAATAAGAAGAGCCCGAACATAATGCCCAATATGATTCCAGCTGCCAGCGCTCTTCAGCATCTCTCTAATAATGTTGTCTGGAGAAAGCTCCCCTGTGTCTGCATAAAGCTGCTGACGAAAGCCGTCCCACCTCTTCTTCTTTTTCCTTCAGCCTTTGTCCCGTTCACAAGCGGGGTCGGCTCGTCGTGATCGGCTTCGCCATTTGGTTCTATCGAATGCCTGATCTGGGTGCAATCTCGAGGCTTTCAGATCCCCATCCAGCGTATCAAGCCACCGTTGCTTAGGTCTGCCTTTTGGTCGTTTACCATCGACTTCGATGTTCAGACCAATCTTTGCAAGTGAATTCTCGTTTGCACGAATTGCGTGACCATACCATCGAAGACGCCTCTCTCGAAACTTTTCCACGATCGGTGCAACCCCATAACGATCGCGGAAATCCTCATTTCGGATGTGATCTAAACGTGTGACGCCACTAGTCCAACGTAGCATCTTCGTCTCCATTACCGCAAGACGCCGTTCATTGTCTTTTATGGTCGGCCAACACTCAGAACCATAGAGAGCGACTGGACGGACGACATTGCGGTAAATTTTAGATTTAAGACATTGATACGTCGATCACAAAGAACTCCAGCTGTGGAACGCCACTTCATCCAGATTGCGTTAATGCGTGAAGCAATTTCATAACGCAGCTCTCCATTGGTTGATAGCGTTGACCCGAGGTATTTAAATCGCTCAGTTCTGGGCAGATCACTGCCGCTGACAGTGATTGTGCCTGTTTCATGGGGATCGGTCGTCAAAAATTCAGTTTTGTTTAAATTCAATCTGAGACCGTGTTGCATGAGGCGATCATTCCATTTTTGAACAAGTTGCTCGAGATCATTTTTGCTATCAGATGCTAGGAAAACATCATCTGCATAAAGTAGTGTGGAGGGCGCTGGATGTTGGATATCCCGTGTGACGGTGTCCATAACAAGGGCAAAGAGGAGTGGTGAGAGGGCACTTCCTTGATGAACTCCAACAGAGACATGAAGCGGTTTTGATACACCCGCCATACTTCGAACTTTACTTTTCGGATCGTGGTAGAGCAATTGAACCCAGCGCACGAGTTCTTCTGGCACGAAGTGTTGTCGTAAAGCATACCAGATGAGTTCGTGTGGTACACGGTCAAACGCTTTCTCTAGATCCAGAAAGGCAATGTAAAGAGGGCGATGCTTCTCACGGTGTATCTCCATGAGTTACCGCGCAGCGTGTATTGCGTCAGTAGTTCCGCAGTTCTTGACAAATCCGGCTTGATTCACGGTTATTTCAACGATTTCGCGAATACGGTTGTCAAGAATGCGTTCAAAAATCTTCATGGTATGGGAAAGTAACCGGATCGGACGGTAATTTGAACATTCTGCTGGGCTACCTTTCTGTTTCCATATTGGAACAGTGGTACTTTCTTGCCAGTCAGATGGTGTTCTTCCTTCCTGAATAACCCGGTTAAAGAATTCACTGAGCCACAATGTTGGGTCCCAGCTCTTCGCTTTCCAGAGCTCAGATGCGATGTCGTCAGGTCCTGTTGCTTTCCCCGATTTCATTTGTTTTATTGCCTCCTCGACTTCAGTTGCGCTGACTGGTGGAACTGCTCCAAATGTCGGCAATGATTGTGGAAGTGGGGGATGAGCAAATTCTTCAGTTGAAATCTGCTCGAAGTATTTTCGCCATCTAACCATTGCGGCTCGACGGTTGGTAAGCAAAGTACCGTTCTTGTCATTAACACAACAGAAGTGGTCGATATCCTGTGTGCGTTCATCACGGCTTTTAGCAAGTCGATACAGATCTCTCTCGCCATCCCGAGTGTCCAGTTTATCGTAAAGATTTTTGAAATGGTTCGCTCGGGTGACAGCGACCGCTTTCTTTGCTTCCCACTTCTAGCAAGAAAAAAAGGTGTGTTCAGCGTCGTCCGCCACTCCATTACAGAATACACAATCAGGAGATCGCACCTTCCCAATCCTGTGCGGGTAAGACTGAAAACCTCCATGCCAACCTAGAAGTTGGGTAAGGAAGTTAAGCCCTTGAGTGTTTAACGTAGGTACCTGTCGTGGAGACTTAATCCTACGGTCCTCTTCAGACACGGATTGATTTTACGACCACAATCAGAGCCCCGCTGAGACAAGCAACAACGGTACTAGTCTATACTTAGCATTCATGCTGATGGATGCACGACTTCCCTAAATCTCTACCGAACTAAGGAGTACGGCACCCGTGTTGAAACGCAACACCACGCCGAGGCCCGAAGGTCTCTTCTCGCTTGAGCACAACCACAACCACCATGAAACTCCCACTAGGGGGGCCAACCGCAAACAACCGAGCTGTACTCACAACCGGAGTTCACCCGAAGTATGAGAGTCCAGGGGCTATCCCGGTTCCCATGGTACCAGTATACCCCTGGTTAGGTTTCGTGACTTGGAGACTTAATCCTACAGTCCTCTTCAGACACGGATTGATTTTGGGACCACAATCAGAGCCCCGCTAAGACAAGCAACAACGGTACCAGTCTATACCAAGTGCATGGCTTAGCATTCATACTGGTGGATGCAAGAATTACCTAAATCTCTACTGAACTATGGAGTACGGCACCCGTGTTGATACACAACACCACGTCGAGGCCCCAAGGTCTCTTCTCGCTTGAGCACAACCACCATGAAACTCCCACTAGGGGAGCCAACCGCAAATAACCGAGCTGTCCTTACATACAACAGGAGTTCACCCGAAGTATGTGAGTCCAGGGGCTTTCCCGGTTCCCATGGTGCCAGTATACCCCTGGTAAGGTTTCGTGACCAATTTGCCACTTCAGATGAGTCCCTGTGCAGACTCGGGTATGATCGCCCTGATTAGGTCTTTGGAGCATTCGCCTACTGAATCACGGCCGGCAAACCAAAGTGATTACAGCGTCTCCCGGTGCCACCACTCTGGAGGTTCTCCTCGACCACTTGGTTTGGGTTTGGCCAATAGGGTTGCCGCCCCGTCTTCCTCGCCGCCACCTCTGAGCACCCAGGGTAAGGAAGTAATCAATCTCACCGTGCATTCGGTTGAACAACGGGTCTAAATTCTCGATGAACCGCGCAGTCCATCTGCCCCTTGGCTCATTTTGCCAAGCAAGTTGCCACTCGGTAAGGATGCGTTGACGTTTGTCACGAGCAACCACCTCTCTTAAGTTCTCGTCCTTACGGCAGTAGATAGTTTTGCGCTCCTTGGCAAGGAAGGTAACGTGGATCACTCCCGCGATCACCATCACAACCGGTTCGGGGACGGTGCGATAAGTAGACACCATTCGCAAAACTCCCCGCCTCTGCACTTGAACAAGGCGCTTACGATGCACCTCCTTGTCAAGGGCATCAGCCCTTACTTCCGCGCCATAGGGCAGAATGGACTGCGTTGCTCCCATAAAGAGACGTCTCCTAGTAGATATAGGGCCCCCAACGTTCGCCATTAGCTGACTCCAGCTGCAACCCTATCCGTCACAACTGCAACCCTATCCGCTGCTGCTTTGATTTGTTCATTTTCGAGTCGAGCATTAAACCAACGTATTTAACCGCTGGTTTTGACTTTATAGTCAACTCGCCGATCGATATGGGATGCATCAATATGCCAAGTCTGTTTTGGGCCTATTCAACAGTGCGTCCGGCAACAAGTTCCACAACAACGTCTACATAACCGACCAGTCGCGGCTCTTTGGGCATATCGAGTCTCAGCAGACTATCATAAAAAGCGTTCCAGAGGTCCGACCCTAGGATGGATCCCTGTGCTACTCCGGACGTGATTTCCATCGTCTTTTGGCTGCTGACGTGTGCCCATAGTCCCGACACCTGCACCACTTTGGGGAAATATCCGCATTCGCACCCTGCACACTACCCATCCAATTTTGATTCTCCCATTGCTAAGGAGTTTTCTTGCATATTGCTCGGGGACTTCCACCACGGCGAGTTTTTGGCCTCGAGCATTTACAGAGGTGAAACCTACCCGGGCATTGGTTACATGACATTCACGCTTTATCGCCTCCTCCACTTCGACCTTTTCTGTGAGGCAGTCAAAATCCCGGATTTCTAGAGAGTACATGAGCTCTACACTGGAAACAAGAGCTTTCTCCCCCAATAACCCCTTGAACGTTCCGCAGAACATACTCTTGTTAGTCGTCTTTGGGCCCAGTTCGGCAAGAACTCCGCCATTCCTCGTTTTCCGTATGGAGGATACCTCTGCTCCGTTGTCTTCGGATTTCATCCTGTAGCAGATTTCACTAACGGCTTCCGCAAATGTCTTGCATTCCGTCGGCTTGATGAGCAGAGCCGACGGCCTAGTCCTTTTTCGCTTCCTCGTCTTTTCTGCCCCTGGCTTTTGGTTGGCAGCTTCCTTGCCTTTGGACAGATATGTCTCTGCCTGCGTAGTCAGTTGTTTCCTTCTTCGCCTTCTTCTTTTACGCTCTGGAAACAACTGCATTAGAGTCTCCTTCAGGCACCTCGTCCTCTTTCCGCTTTTATCCCAGTTCGCTTTGCACTGGGTTGTCTGCGGTCGACTGCACTTGCACTCGGTTTGTGTCTGCTCCATCCGTTCAGGACTAGCAATTCTGATTGAGCTTTCTTTCAAAACAGGGGCACTACAAGGTATTGGATTTGCCATCTCCGCACGGTCAGTCGCGCTACTTGATAAGGCTTCCTCTTTATTTGGGCGCCCCGGTGTCACATCGGGTATGTCAGCCCTCGTTGCCTCTTTCGCCTCTTCTCCTGGGATTCCTTATTATTCTTTTTATTTCGCAGTTGCCCTGAATGTCGAATCTGTTTATTCTGTGATCAGACATAGAGGGCTCATCCGACACCCTCCAATTCTTGACCGTGTCCCTATGTTATATATTTCTAACTCACCTTTTCGGTTGGTGTCCCTAGACTTCGTGATGGGGTTGGCATCGCAGTCGAGGAGAAGTGGTAACACCCTCTTCTCACAGTACTTCACAGTTTAGCGACTAGCTCCTGTGGGACTCGGATGTCGTCTTTTGGAAAGTAGCCCGATACCGCGACTGCCTCTCAAGTGCTTCCCCTGGCTTCCAGTGAGACTCAAATAGCCTCAAGGTCCCCGGCCAGGAACTCTGAAAGACATATATATTATAAATTTCTCCTGGACATCCCTTGCATTTGTCGCAGATGCAGCTTTCGCATGGTGGAGGTTTATCTGAGCTTTCTTAGTGCTGAACATTGACTCCTTTGTTGTTTGCAGCTCTTCTCCACTGTCGGAATATTACTCTCCTCCTCTGACATGGCACTTTCCTGCACGTCGTTGCCCATCCTAAGCCCTAGAAGATCTAGTTATAGGTCGTCCAGCTTCTACTCTTCACTGGGCAGCAGCTCTCATTACCTGACTGATCCATTCCTTTCCGCCTCTATGGCATCCGAGATTTCTTGGAACCTCGGTATACTTTCCATCCGGTGTTTCTCTCGGTATGTTGCCAAAACGATAGTTGATATGGCAACTCCGACGTTTGATTACCTCTATCAACCCCGATCGTGAGGAGTTTACACTTACCCCTGGTATATCATCCCCAGCACATGTCGACAGCTCTTCTCCTTCCCAGCCTGGCAATTTAGGAACTATGGTCCTAAGCCACGGGAATGTTCTCCGTCGCGCACTCCCAATATGTGACCTGGTTGAAGCGTATCCCGGTGAACGCAAGTTTCGCAGTCCATCTCTTGTAGATCTGCCTGACACCAAGGTCTTTGATAGTTTCCTACTCCTCATGAGTGAGGAATTGTCAGGGAAATGTTTTAGCAATATGCCCAGTCGAATGCCCTTGACCGTACTAGCATAGCTAAACCCGGGTTTTTTTCCCCCCTTGAATATAGATTTAGGTTTTTTGGGAGCATTCTCCTCATGCGAGCTAATCTCTGTCCCGCCCCCTTTCCTGGCTCCGATAAAGATGACTTCGGTCTGTCCTGAGCCTTCTTAAGGGCCTCTTCCGATTTCAGGCAGTTACCGCCGACTTCAAACAATTCAATGGCCACGGTTCGCATGACACCCTGGATTGGGGAGGTATTTTCAACTTCCCAGTCTAGATCCGTAGCGTTTTGTTAATGGTAGGGTCACACACACTCTGTACGAGTGTGGTTATCACCACTCATTAAAGGTCTTGATAGACGAGAGTCTTGGCTTAGCCCACACATCACCCTAGAAGAAAGACAGCTCACTCCCAGAGAGTAATAGGTTGGTCCCAGGCAGCTATATTCCGTGTCAGTAAATCCTGCAGTTCACAGCTTGACCCCAATAGGTAACTTGCGAATAAAACAATTACTGAGAAGAAAAAAAAATTTACTTAGAAAATATTTGAATAATTACAGAACTCTAAGTTATAACTACAGAAGCTCTAAAGCACAGAATGCAACCCTCCGGGAATATCACTTAATTTAATTGTTCATTGAGTAGTTTTATACTGAGGCCAACGCATTTTGATTTTGCAGGTATTTTGCCGCACTAAATGCACAGCGCTATACAAAGACATCATTCATCCAAACGCTGTCTCGCTTAGAATATTGGTATCATCTTAGAAGCTGCTCCATCCTCAATTAATATAGGCAAGGAAATTCTCTTTTCACTTGAAACCAGTGTAAAAGTAGGCAACATCAACTATGTATTATCGACTATCATACCTATTAGCTCACAGGTATATGTCATCAACTCCAATAACTAAGAGTGCCACCCTAAATAGATAGCAAGATTATTTCACATCAATAGTGGACAATTGTGGACAGATAACGTATTTCGATTGCATACTGAATGTCAATTCGGCCCTCAGCACCGGGAGCTATCACCACAAACTCCCAAGATTTTTTTCATTTCAATCATCAATTTTTTTCATTGTCAGGCGAAACAGGCAGTCTCCGGGAAATCAACCCGACTTGATTTCTGATATAACCGAGCATAGAAAATATAAATGGAATGCGACTACAATAGACGCAGTTGTTACTTTAACAGTCAGTTTATCACACACGTGTCCGGATGGCAGTAGTTAGAGCATTCTGTTCTGGTAGCAGAAAGTCACGGTTCAAATCTCACTGTTGGCGTAGGAAATTACATCGTGAATGGATGTCGGATACCATTCGGCTATGAATGAGTCTGAATCGTATTTCGTAAGTGGCTATTGTTTACATGCACGTATTGTGTGAGTTAATTGCCCAACTACCTGTTTCCTTCAGACGCAGACATCTGTCTGATACAGACTCTCTGAGACGGACTCAGACATTTGTCTGATATTGAAACAGAAATCAAGCTGAGGCAGTCTCAGACATTGGTCTGACAGAGACATTTGTCTATCTGATGTCTGATACAGATACAGACATTTACCTAACACAAGTAATGAAGATGACTTTGCTTTCAAGTGCTTTCTCTTCACAAAACAATTCTTCAGACTTCGAAATATCTTTCGAGTTTATATGCGCATACTTTTTTGTCTACACCTGCAACGCCTTTTAATTTTGTTATTAGATATCGAGTCCGTCTCCTCCATGACTAAGTACAACATGATCAAATCATTAGAGCGCTCATATTCGTTAGCCAGGGGAAAACTAACATTTCAATACAACTAAATTCGTATTCGGACTTAGAAGTATTAATCCAACAGAATTCGTATTCACACTCGTAAATACAAATACGCCTATATTTACTTTCGGACGTAGAAGTATTCATATTCATTTCTGTAATTACGAAAATATTCACGTATTCGAATCGGCAAATATTCATATACAAAATCATCGTACCAATTTATTTGTATTCATATTTACCAATACAAATATGCCCAATAATGAACCCCAATAACCTGCTCACTAAACAATTTTTAGTACAATGTTACCAACATGATCACACCAATAGCCACCCCATTTATAAAGATTTAAGAGTGAATCTCTCTCGATCTGTAAAAGTGCCATTACACAGCTGACCATGTTACAGGTAGTGCGTTTGCCCCGATTTGGGCACTTGAAAATCCCTTGACTTCAGCCAGACCAGGCCTCATAACAAGGGAAACGGGAGAAAGGTTAAAGAAGAAGAGGAAATTTCTTCAATCTTTGGTAATTGTGAAAAAATGCGAATCTGTATCGGAAGGCTGATCACAATAAAAATCTCTAGTCATGCACTTTGTAAGGTTTTATGTGAAACAAAACCTTATTAGAATCGAGTCAATGTTTGTGCGTCTCTCTGTCTGTCATACCCGATTTTCTCGGAAACAGCTGAAGCTGTTGTCATGAAATTTGGTGAGAAAGTGAGTCTGTGATTCCCTTTACATACAACAACATGCACTCGGTTTAAAGAGTCACATGTCAAAGGGTGGTGTAACATTTTTTCGCAGAATATGGTCATATGGAGTATTAAATGAAAGGGTTCGATTAGTACTTTTCTTCCTGCCTTTCTTTCTAATGCTGGGTGAAACATAGGGGACTTGGGGCTCGAAATGTATGCCCCGAAAATACTACAGGTCTCGCTCTCCGAACCTATTCAATCGAAAAATCTAAAAAAAATCACATAGAAGGTCAAAAGTGTATATTTCACGTAAATTTATCGCGCTCTAAGACATGTATAACGCCATCTGCGCATATAGCTAACTCATATGAACGTTGAAGTTGGACTTTGGAAATACATATATCCCGGAATCTTTTGAATTTTTCGCTATGTACGAATCGAAAAATGATATACAATGATATTAACTAAGTTAACAACCCAATGGAGTAGAATCTATTTCTTCTTTTTCTTTAATGTCCCGCTCAGGCGAGGTTGTCTCGTCGTGTTCGGTTCCGCTATTTTATTTTATCAAGGGCCTGTCAAAGGGTAGTATAGGTCCCAGGGTGAAACGTGCATTGATACTCACGGTGGAGCATAAAACCTGGGAAATGCCTGCTGAACCAACACCTCTACTACCAAACCCTATCTCCAGCTCCACGAGGTGACCGCTGGGAGCTCTTTCTTAACGAAAAGCTGCAGACGGAGAAGGATGAAGGCGAGTTTCCCACGCCTAAAAACGGGACAAATTGTACCAACTGGTCCTCCAGGTTGGGGATTGGGTAGGGCTGACAACCCTACACGGAAAACAACTTGTTACGAAGCCACAACAGGAGCCTCGGACAGGACGGATTTTAAAACGACGGACCCGGCAACGACAACCGAATAACGATTTGCGCATTTTCTCATGGAACGTGCGCTCCCTGTACAGAGATGAAGCTGATGAGCAGCTAGCCGATACCCTGTCCCAATATAGGGCTGATATAACAGCGTTACAAGAGATGCGATGGACAGGGACCGGTTTCCTGGAGAAGAGCCACTACATCATATATTATAGCGGTCATCCAGTAAACCATGTGCTCGGAGTAGGTTTCTTAGTTAGCTAAAAAATGAAACCTGCTGTTATCGGCTTTGAAAATATAAGCGAACGGCTATGCACTCTGCGCTTGCGAGGCAAGTTTAGAAATATAAGCCTCATAAACGTTCACGCCCCTACAGAGGAGACTGCAGAGTCGGAGACGGATACCTTCTACGAGGCAGTAGAACGAACCCTCGAAGCCTGTCCCAGACATGATATCAAAATCATACTTGGAGATTTTAACAGCCAAGTAGGGAAGGAGCCCGTATTCAGGCGATACGTTCGCTCCCATAGCTTACACGAAAAAACAAATGATAACGGACTGCGGACTATTCAATTAGCAGGGTCACACGAAATTGTTGTTGGAAGTACCTGGTTTGCGCAGAAAGCGGTCCACAAACATACTTGGGCCTCTCCAGACGGGACCACTTTCAACCAAATTGACCACGTGTTGATCGAACGCCGCCACCTCTCAGCCTTGATGATTGTCAGAACATATAGGGTTGCCAATATAGACTCGGATCATTATCTCGTTGGCATGGTGCTCCGAGCTCGAATAACAATACCACCTACAATCCCCTCTGACAATCAGGTGAGAATGAACACTGAAGCGATCCACAACACAACCCTCCGCGACACCTATAAGAGGGAAATGGATGCCGGAATAGTCGCAGTCAACAGAGGACCTGGAGATGAAGCATCAACAAATGATCTTCACAATCACCTGAAGGACGTTATCATGGATACGGCCACAAACATACTTGGCCCCAGCCGCAAAAGGAGTCGGAACGGCTGGTTTGACGATAAATGTAAGCTAGCAACGGAACGGAAGAATGCCGCATACCGAGTAATGTTGCATTCTCAAAGAACGCGGGCACGCGCAGAGACTTATCACGAACTCCGTCGAGCGGAGAAGCGACTTCACAGACGAAAAATGGAAGCCTGGGAGAACCAGCAAGTCTGTAAACTAGAAAAGTACAGAGAGCAACCGCATCAGGCGCGGAAGTTTTACCGACAAGTCAGCAAGATGAAGCCTTATACACCTCGATGCTCATCCTGCCGAGACAAAGAGGGAAATCTGATTTCCGACAGAATGGGTATATTAGAACGATGGGTTGAGTACTTCGATGAGCTACCGAACAACCAGAACATCGGCGAGTTAGAGGTCCCGCCAACTGAAGACGACGGACAAATACTGCCACCATCAAGTTTAGAAGAAACAGTCCGTGCAATTCATCGGTTAGAAAAACATAAGTCGCCAGGAGCCGATGGAATTACAGCCGAATTGGTTAAATATGGAGGCGACCAGTTATACCAAGTGATTCATCAACTTGTGCTCAAGGTATGGGACAGCGAATTAATGCCTGACGATTGGCAATGAGGCATTATCTGCCTCATACATAAAATGGGAGATATCACACGGTGCAGCAATTGTAGAGGTATCATGTTGCTGAGTACCATCTATAAGATATTCTCCACTATCTTGCTAGGCCGGATAGCCCCATACGCCCAGAACATCATTGGCCCATACCAAAGAAGCTTCACTCCAGGCAAATCAGCAACAGATCAGATTTTCTCTCTGCGGCAAGCGATGGGAAAACTGTTGGAATATGGACAACAGTTGCACCATCTGTTCATAGACTTTATAGCCGCCTATGATAGCATAGCCAGGGTAAAACTGTATACGGCCATGAGAGAATTCGGTATCCCGACGAAATTAATAAGACTGACTAGGCTGACCCTGACCAATGTGCGAGGCCAGATAAAAGCAGCAGGATCCCTCTCAAGACCATTCGACATCAACAACGGTCTACGACAAGGGGATGCGCTATCATGCGTCCTCTTTAACCTGGCCCTCGAGAAAGTGATCCGTGATGCTGAGGTAAATGCAAGAGGTACGATCCTCTTCAAGTCCACCCAACTACTGACCTATGCTGACGATATCGACATCATGGGAAGAACCACCCGAGACGTACAAACTGCCTTCATCCAGATCGAGCAGGCGGCAATCGGCGCGAGATCTTGGGCTGCACATCAATGAAGGCAAGACAAAATATATGGTGGCAATGTCAGCACCGAAGACGAATCAACCAACAACATCAAACCGCACTGGTCAAACACAAACACGAAGAAGCATAAGGATAGGAGAATACAACTTTGAGACCGTTGACAATTTCTCCTATCTAGGGTCGAAAATCACAACCGATAACAACTACGATGATGAAATCCGCACACGGTTGTTGTCAGCCAACAGAGCCTATTTCAGCTTACAAAGACTGTTCCCCTCGAAAAGTCTCACCATAGGGTCAAAGCTCTTACTGTACAAGACAATGATCTTGCCAGTCCTCATGTATTCCTCGGAAACTTGGGTTCTTAGCAAGAAAAATTGCGAACTCTTGGCCGCGTTCGAGAGAAGAATCCTCCGAAGAATTTTTGGCCCCCTACATGAGGATGGACGATTCCGTAGCCTACACAATGACGAAATCTATGAGCGATACCATGACCGTCCGGTTGTGGATAAAATCCGGCTCAATAGGTTACGGTGGGCGGGTCACTTAATCCGTATGGATGAGGATGATCCCACCCGGAAAATCTATAAGGGCAATATCTATGGTAGAAAAAGAAGACGAGGCAGACCCTGCCTAAGATGGAGCGATGGCGTAGGTCAGGACGCCAGACAGCTTTTAGGGATATCGAATTGGTGGACCTCGGCGCAAAACCGGGATGTCTGGAGTTCCTTATTAAGGCAGGCCTAGACCGGATACCGGTTGTTGCGCCGTTGATGATGATGAAGGGCCTGATGTGGATGTAGTCGCGAAGCCTTCAAATCTTCATCCAGCGTTTTAAGCCACCGTTGTTTCGGCCAGCCTTTGGTCGCTTATCATCGACTTCGATGTTCAAACCAATCTTGGCAAGTGAATTCTTGCTAACGCGAATTACATGATCGTATCGTCAAAGACGTCTCCCTCGCAATTTTCCCACGATCGGTGTAACTCCATACCGATCGCGGACATCCTCATTTCGGCTGTGATCAAGGCCTGTCACACTGCTAATCCAACGCAGCATCTTCGTCTCCATTACCATGTCATTGTCTTTTATAGTTGGCCAACACTCGGAACCATAGAGGACGAAAGAGCCGTTTGAGATTTGAGACCTTCGTTTATATGTCAATCGCAAAGAACACCAGCTGTGGATCGACACTTATCCAGTTTGCGCTAATGCGTAAAGCAATTTCATAAGGTGGGGACCGGTCGTCAAGAAATCCCTTTTATTCAGATTCAATCTGATACCGTGTTGCATGAGACGATCATTCCATTTTTGAACAAGTTGCTCGAAATCACTTTTGCTATGAGACGCCAGGAAAACATCATCTGCATAAAACAGTCTATAGGGCACTAGACCTTGGATGCCCCGTGTGACAGTGTCCATAACACAAACAAAAGGGAGTGGTGAGAGGGCGCTTCCTTGATGAACACCGACAGAGATACGAAATGGTTTTGATAAACTTGCCACTTTTCGGATCATTATAGAGCAATTAACCCGAACGGGTTCCTCTGGTATTAGGTATTATGCCAGATAAGTTGTGGAACTTGTCTTTACTTATTTCCTCGATTCTTCCACATTGCCACGTAATGCTTGGTAATCACCTAAGCGGGATCATTTCCTCTTTCCTCTCATGGAATCGCTACCATTTAATGTCCGGCTGTTTTATCGGCGGCTTGATTCGCAAGACGGCAATCAACGGTGGATGTTGAGGTGCGATGGTGTCATAGGGAGCGACTTTGCAATCAGTGACGATGGTAAAATGTTGCCGTTTTATCAGGACATAGTCGTTTTGTGACAGCAATAAAGTCATTATAAAATGTAGGAAGATAAGACAAATTGCGCTGATGCAGGATGTTATTTCATAGTGCAGTTCACTGCACTGGAAATGATTGTGCCTATTTCACTGGGATCAATAACTCTTTTCAGTTCAAATTCAATGAACAATGACGCGAATGCAGTTCAAATTCAATGAACAATTCTGCTGGAGTGCCTTCCTTTTTCCATATTGAAACGATCGTGCTTTTTTGCCATTTAGATGATGTTCTAGCCTCCTTAATAACAGATTGAAGAACTCACTGAGTCAAAGTGTGAGGTCTCAGCTATTCGATTTCGTGAGTGCAGATGCGATGTGGTCAGGTCCTGTTGCTTCATCCAATTACATTCATTTGGATGCTTCTACAACTTCCGTGGCACTGTTGGGTAGAATTTCCCCAAATTTCGCAGTGCTTACAGGGAGTAATAGGAGACTTCTACTGAAATCTCGTCTAATATTCTTATCATTAGCACTACAGAAATTTTCGATATCCTGTGTGCGTTGGTGCCGACTTTTGATAAGTCGATATATCCTATGATCAAAAATTATTGGGAATTTGTAAATAAAACAAAAAGGACTTAATTTTCAGACAAATTTATTTTATCCTCTTGCTTCAGATGAATGCTATATCTGAAGGAAGACTGTGCTGGCATTTCATTCACTCGTGCATGCACCGCTGGTAGATTACTAAAAGGATGACCTTAAGTTCGTTCGTCGTATTCTGCTTGATCGGCTTCGACTCTCCTTCGAAGTTTCTGTCGATTGTTGACTTGTCTCCATGTCGACTCATCACGTCTCATCATCAGTAATTATGCGTTTCATGAAGGTCGTCCCATTATTCCTTTCAGATATCATGTCCTCAGCAACCGTCTCTCGATGTTTATTTGGCGCAAAATTCGAGAGGAGCGGGATGCGGCATGTCTCATACGCAAATTTTCCACCACAATGTGCTGAGTGGTTCCATATGTATCCCATGGCGATTTTCGTGTAACATTTCTCCCACTTTTTCGTCGGTATCTGAAACGAGGCAAACCCTCTACCACTGTACGGCCATTATTATATATCACTCGTATGTCGGAGTTTTCAACAGAGCTGTTCCTCCAAAGGCTTTTTGCAACATTTTCAATGCATCAGTATATGAAATTTCGTTAGCAACATAAAAATGCAAATAAACTCTTTGCTCAACAAAACTATGCATGTTGAAATGCGACAAAAGGTGAAAAGTTGACTGATGGAAATAGACGCCTGCAGATACTAATGGCGCACTGGCGCTAAAATATTGGCAGATATGTCAGTTAAGGTGGTACGCAATTGATCACAAGTATCTCAATATCCGCTGGTATTAACTTACATACTTACGTACATATTGAATTGAATACTACCCGCAAACTTCATTTGCATATACACATATATATGTCTGCTTCGAATAATTGATACTGATATATAAACTAAAGAAAAGCTAAAAAAGGAAAACTCTTGTGACCCGCAGCTCAGTTCACTTTATATGATGACATCATACATGTTCTTTTATTTCTAAAATATGATAATATGCTATTATTAACTTTATTTAAGAAGATATGGGAATGTGATGTATTTTGAGGCCTAGATTTTATACAGATGCCTCATTGTGACTTTTTTCAAATTTTCGGTTGGATAAATTGTGAGAACGAGACCTATTTCACTTTTCGTGGCCCACATTTTGAACGCTAACTCCCATATGCTCCGTTCAATATGAAAAATATAAGCAGTTTAGAAAAGTACTAATTGAGCCCTTTCATTTAATATCCCACATGGTCATATTCTGTGGAAAAAATGTGCACTTTCCTTTCGCATTTTTCGGAAACTCTCCAACCCAGAAATTTGGAAACAAGTCGGAATACCGAAAGCTGGACGCTTCGGATATAAAGGTTTTGTGTTCATCTTTCCCATTTACATATACCTCCAATTCAAAATATTCCTTGTATACATGTGTATTTTCAAACAAAAACTCTGCCGTTCATATGAGTTTACTTTAATTAATGATGACGTTATACACGTCTTAGAGTGCGGTAAATTCATGTAAAATACACAATTTTGACCTTCTATAACTTTATTAATAAATAGTTGGATTTTCTCCAAACTTCCAAAATTATGCATTATAAATTTATCAAATTTCATACTTCTACCATGAACTTTTCGGGAAAATTTATAAAATATAGCCATATGCTATTATTAACTTTATTTAGCCAGATATTGAAGTGGGATGTATTTTGAGATCTAGATTTTGCATCATTGTGAATTTTTTTTCAGATTTTCGGTTATTGGGGACCTGTTTCACTTTTTGGGGCACACATTTTGAGCCCTCACTCCCCTAAGCTTCAACCAATACCAGAAATAAGAAAAGTACTAACTGAGCTCTCTCATTTGATACCCCATATGAATATATTCGGTAAACAAATTTACACTCCCCTTTCGCATGTATGAGAAGCGCCCCTCCCCCTCAAACTCAACACAAAATGGCGCCACTTGCTGTATGTAAAGGGATTCACAGAACACACCCTCTCACCGAATTTCGTGGCAATTACTCGTTTCCAAGTAAATCGGGTGCAACAGATAAACAGACATCGAATCGATTCTAATCAGGTTTTGTTTCACACAATCGCGAATATCTTTATTTCATATATGATCAAGGCGTGTCACGCCATTAGTTCAACGAATCGTGTAAGAGTAAAAGCCCAACTTGATTCACGATTGTTTGAACGATTTCGCGATTATGGTTGTCAAGAATGTGTCCAAAAATGTTCATGGTTTGGGGCGGTAATTTTAGCGATGTCGTCAGGTCTTGTTGCTTTCCCAAATTTCATTCGTTTTATTGCTTGATCGAGTTCAGTCGCGCAGCCAGCTATGTTTTTGGAAGTGGAAGATGAACAAATTCTTCCACTGAAATCTGCTCGAAACATTTTCGCCATACATGCGAAAGCGGGGTATCATTTTTAAGGTTTTGTGTGAAACAAAACCTTATTAGAATCGAGACGGTGTCTGTCTGTCACACTGGATTTATTCGGAAACGGCTAGACCGATTGTCACGAAAATTGGTGAGAGTATGTAATCTGGTGTTCCCTTTACATGCAGTGGCGTCATCTTGTGTTAAGTTTAAAGGAGGGCTTCCATTCATGTGAATGGAGGGTGCAATTTTTTTTTCGCATAATGTAGCCATGTGGCATATCAAATGAAACTTCTCATATAGTACTTTTCGAAACTGGTTCAATATTTGATATTGTGTGAAACATAGGTGAGTGAGGGCTCAAAATATGACACCCAAAAAGTGTAACAGGTCTCGTTCTCAGAACCTATCCAATCGAACAATCTGAAAAAAGTCATGGTGGTGCATCTCTACGAAATCTAGGCCTCAAAATATATCCGGTTCCGATATCTGCACAAATAAAGGTAATAATAGTATATTTCTACATTTTAGAAATCTACCCTGAGGATATCGCATCTGAGCTCTGGAAAGCGAAGAGCTGGGACCCAACACTTTCTCTCAGTGAATCATTTAATGGGGTTATTCAGGAAGGAAGGACACCATCTGACTGGCAAGAAAGTACCACTATTCCAATATGAAAAAAAAGGTAGTCCAGCAGAATGTTCAAATTACCGTCCGATCCGGTTACTTTCCCATACCATGAAGATTTTTGAACGCATTCTTGACAACCGTATTCGCGAAATCTTTGAAATAACCGTGAATCAAGCCGGATTTGTCAAAACCGCGGAACTACTGACGCAATACACGCTGCGCGGTTACTCATGGAGAAACACCGTGAGAAGCTTCGCCCACTTTACATTGCATTTCTGGATCTAGAGAAAGCGTTGGACCGTGTGAAAGAAGAACTTCTTCGAAAATCTCCTCGTCAAACCTATTAGCTTCGCCCACTTTACATTGCATTTCTGGATCAAGAGAAAGCGTTTGACCGTGTGAAAGAGGAACTTCTTCAAAAATCTACTCGTCAAACCCATTAGCTGCCCACCTTTCAGCTCTTGCCCGGGACCATTTCATTCGTGTTCCATGCATGATTTCAAAAATGATGGCCTGGCGGTCGCTAAGTGTATATTCTTCACTAACATACCACTGGAGGTCCTTAGCTAGAACATCGCCAACAAAAGTGACATCTATCATGGACTCGATTTTTCTCTTTCGGGAAGTGTTCACGCATTCAGTGTTAGCAATTACAAGATTCAGATGAGAAAGAGCTTCGAGTAATATACGTCCTTTTGCGTTCGTTTCTCGGCTGCCCCATTCGCCAGCCACTATCTTAGGGTTATGGTCGTTTGCATCCATTCTTAGCCTCTCCACCAAGAATGGAGGCGCTTGGAGCCGCATAACAGCCATAAATAGATATTCCGCCTATTTTTGCTCTAGTGAAGCCACTCTCGAAAATGTTCGTGGTTTCTTCTATGGCTCGATTTCCGCATGTCCATATCGCTGCTTTTCCGCTCTTATCCGCGTTGTATTTATACTAGTCTAAATCTATACTATATATTATAATATTAAAATTATAGCTAAATCAGAATTTTAAAAAACTTATATCTAGGTCCTGTAAAAGAATAAATATTTAATTACATTCTAATGGCTAATTTATCTATCCTAAAACGAGAAGAGGTTTATTTTCTGGCGCGACAGGATCCGCAGCATTCGAAATTTATTTCGAACGTTGCGGATTTTTTTTTTTTTTTTTTTTTTTGGAGTAGGGTAGGTGAATGCGTTTACGCACAGAGTGTTGGACTCCCGCAATAGCACGCTGGCGGACTACCAACTAAACACCTCCCTGTCATCAGAGAACTAGCCTGGAACCGTTTGACACATTACTTCGGGCTAGCCCTCCCGCTCTCCCGGCTTTGGGAGCCTTCAAGTCAGGGAATTCCTTTCACCAACGGGAGCGGGAACGTTGCGGATGCGGACGGGTAGATGGCGCGGAACTCGCCACTCACTTTAGAACTCGCCACGGGAGTGGAGAATTAGCGGTGAGAAAGTGCCGTTGGTTGGGAAAGAAAGAACCGCATGGAAATAAGCCGGTCTCTTCTGTCTCCAGCCGTTGCGGGATACAGTCGTGAATCGCCAATCCGAAACTAGAATCAATTAGTGTACTTTGAACGCGCAGTATAATCCAATTTTTAACTATTCAGTGGAACTAATTCTCGAATAAACGCTGATTATAACTGTCCATTCTTTTGGAAGACATCACCGACTCTCGTGTTCGGACACTCCTCCAAAAGTTCAGCCAGATTACTACCGAGTGTAGTCTCTCAAGACCAGTGAAGTATAATGTGCAGCACCACATTAACACTACTGGTTCCCCGATCTTCTCGAAGGTGCGTCCTCTACCACCCCAGAAACTGGCTATTGCGCGGAAAGAATTTGAACAACTTGTTCAACAGGGTATCTGCAGGCCCTCAAACAGCTGTTGGTCTTCCCCATTACATATGGTACCTAAGCCTAATGGCGAATGGCGCCCCTGTGGGGATTACAGAAGACTAAATGCACAGACTGTTCCTGACCGATATCCAATTCCATTCATCCACGACTTTGCGCATCACCTCGCGAATTGCCGCATCTTTTCGACCTTGGACTTAGCCAAGGCTTACCACCAAATCCCAGTAGCTTCTGAAGACATTCCAAAGACCGCAATATGCACACCCTTTGGGCTCTTCGAGTTCACCCGAATGACTTTCGGACTGTGCAATGCGGCGCAAACCTTTCAAAGGTTCATTCACTCAGTCCTGCGAAACCTCGATTTCTGTTTCGTATATTTGGATGATGTTTTGGTCGCTTCTTCCACTGAGTCTGAGCACTTAGCCCATCTAGAGTGCATTTTTGAACGTCTCCTTGAGGCCGGTTTAATCCTAAACGTTGAGAAATGCAAATTCCTTCAAAAACAGGTGAGATTCCTCGGCCACTCCATTTCCCCTGAAGGAATACAGCCCGACCCAGACAAGGTGCAAGCAATTACAAGCTTCCCGCGTCCGAAGACAGTGAGGGAGTTGAGGAGGTTCTTGGGCATGCTAAACTTCTACCGTCGTTTCCTGCCCAAGGCCGCCCATCCCCCGTCCGTTTTGAACGCGTACTTGTCTGACCCCAAAACAAAAGACACACGAGAGATTGTGTGGTCTGAAGAGGCTGTCCGCGCGTTCGATAAATCCCGACAGCAACTGGCTGATGCTACACTATTGGCATTTCCTCTGCAAGATGCACCCCTAGCCGTTTTTGTTGATGCAGGCAGGCCTTTCACAGTGTTCACGGACCATAAGCCTCTCACGTATGCTTTGAAACAAAAGCCCGACAAAGCGTCCCCTCGTCAGCTTCGACACCTGAGCTTCATAAGCCAGTTTACGTCAGACATCCAGCACGTGTCCGGCAAGGACAACATAGTTGCTGACGCTTTGTCTCGTGTCTCCGAGGTTAACATCCTCGCCTCACTCGATTTCTCGGCTATTGCCAAGGCGCAGGAGGATGACGCAGCACTTCAGAGCCTCAAATCCAACCCCAAATATAAGTTTCGGGAGTTGCCCATCTTCGGCTCAAACCTGTCGCTCTGCTGCGAAGACTCGGAAAAGGGACCTCGGCCATACATTCCAGCCACATTTCGCAAGGAAGTGTTCCACGCAGTTCACGACTTGGCGCATCCCAGCATCAGGACAACAAATTTGTTAGTCACCGGAAAATACTTCTGGCCCTCCATGAACAAGGATATCAATTCCTGGGCCAGAGAGTGCATCGCATGCCAGAAGTGTAAAGTCTCCAGGCATGTAAGGAAAGAAGTGGGCTCATTTCCCCGCACTACCAAGCGTTTCCACACGATACACCTCGACGTAATAGGGCCTTTGCGAGACTCGCACGGTTACAGGTATTGCCTCACAATCATCGACAGATTCACGCGGTGGCCTGAGGCAATACCTCTGAAAGACATTACGGCGCAATCTTGTGCCGAAGCCCTCTGCCGAGAGTGGATACCGCGCTTTGGCGTCCCTGCAGTGGTCATCACTGACCAAGGAATGCAATTTGAATCCACCCTTTTCTCGGAGTTAGGCAAACTCCTGGGTTTTAAACGCCAGCGGACTACTGCATACCACCCGCAATCCAATGGGATGCTAGAACGTTGGCACCGGACGCTGAAAACCGCCATTATGGCACGCGTCCTGGACTCAAGTCTTGCCTCTCGAAGGAATTTGCTGCCAGCCCCGCGGAACTGGTATACGGGGAGAACCCAAGACTCCCAAGCGATCCGGTCTTCGACAAGAGATCGGGTCTCACGGAGTCGGTGTTAGTGCGCCTGCTGAGGGACAATCTCCGACGCATCAAAGCGCCACCACCCACTCGACACTCGCCCACACCTGCCTGTTCGCCCAAGGAACTGGACACATGCACGCACGTTCTGGTCAGGACGGATGCCCCCTAGGTTTCGTCTGGGGGCGGAGTGATGTGGCGCGGCAGTATCCGCAGCATTCGAAATTTATTTCGAATGCTGCGGATGCGGACGGGTAGATGGCGCGGAACTAGCAATACCCAATTACCCAGATCTGAATTCAACCTAGTGTCTACCGGTTGTTTCCTAATGAACAAGTTTTGATAGGCATCCAGGTGGTTACTTTCCCTTACCTGCTTTAAAACCTTCAAATCCCTTCCACCATATATTTAGCTACCGTAGATTTTGTAGGTTTTCGGGAGTACTTGACAGCCAACTCTGCCCCCTTCGTATGCTCTCTAAATCTGGTAGTTACCAGTCTTTTCATTAGTCCGATATACACCTTCGGACAATCTGAGCAAACGATTTTATATATGCCACTCATCTCCTCTATCGTTTTTCGGTCTTTTTCCCTAGCCAGCTGGGATTTTAACTGGTAGATACGACTTGATCGTACCAGCTGTATATTAAACCTTTTCAATGTCCGTTTGATGTGCTTGGACATATTTGAGAAGGTGACACTTGATCGTTTTAGAGCGGTAGAGGTCGATTATTGGGTATACAGTGTAGTGAGATTACTACGTTCTAACCTTCATGTGTGTCTCCTGATCATCGTGTCTATGGTGGCGCTGGTGTACACGTTCTTTGCAGTGTCCATGATGTAGAGTTTTTCGCTCCGGTAGTCTTTCTCTGTGAGAGGAATTGTTAGGAGGCTATGAATCATCGTGCCATAGGCAGCCATTTTGTGCTGATATCTGTGGAACGAAGTGGCCCGGATTGTACGCTGAGTGCTAGTCGGTTTCCTGAAAATAGAAAAAGAAAATTGTCCGTTTTGACGTTTGATTAATAAATCTAAGAAAGGCAATTGGTTGTTAACTTCAATCTCATGAGTGAAAATTATTTTAGGGTGTAGCGTGTTGATTTTTTATCCATGCTGGGTAGGATTTTTTTTATCCATGCTGAATAAAATCAACACGCTGCACGCTAAAATAACCATCCATGCTGGAGAAAATCAATACGCTACACCCTAAAATAACCGAAATATAGTCATGTGTACCAAATGAAAGGTCTCGATTAGTACTTTCTGGATCTGGTCTTAGTTTTGACATTTGGGAAGGCGGGGAGTTAGGGGGGTCGAAAATGATCATTTATTTAACGGAGCCATTCCCAGAAACTGCCCAAACGAAAAATCTGAAAAAAAATCAAAAGGCTGCCACTGTATAGTGGCTAGGCTCCGAAGTACCGTCCATATCGATATCTCTTCAAATAAAGTTAATAATAATATATAGCTATAATTTTGAGTAATTAGCTTGCATTCCCATTAAGTTCATCCTAGCACCACGAAATTCAGTAATGTAGACTATAATATAGAGTTTGATCCTACCAAGTAGAGTGGAAATCGCACTATTACTAACAAAGTTATAATAGATCAAAATTTCACTTCTTTGGAAATTCAAAATTTTGAATGTCAATATCATCGGAAAGTGATATATGCGTATATTACGTGTCACATACTAATGGGACAAATTCACACTCAAATGTCCTTATAAAGGAAATACACAAAACCCTTCATACCTGAAGCGTCCAGTTTCCGGTTTTCTGACTTGTTTTGTTTTACTGAGGATAATGCAGAGGGTGGCAACAGCATGGAATGTATTATTATTATATTTATTATTTAGTTTTCTATTTCTTCAAAAACGACCGTGCCCCTTTGAATTCATTTTTCTTTTATTCCATTTCTCATTAGATTTTATGGCTGAATCCACATAACTCATAAATTTTGAAGAAAATTATATGAGGGAATGTCGTTTTTCCTCGGTTCAAACTTACTGGGGTTTTTATAACCCCGTGGCATTTTACTGGCGCTCGTTTTTGGTGTAGACATGTCACGCGTAAATAAGGAGGTCGCAGGGTCTTTTGCCGCCCTAACCGCGATGGCTTCTACACTCGGCTAAAGGATCAGCTTATCCACCACCATCAAATCCACGAGGTGCACGCGCGCCCTGTGGTCGTGTAGATATCGCGCGAAACCGCTGACATGGCAGAACTGAGAAGGCAAATTGCCGCAATTGCAGCCGATGTAAATTCTTTGCGTTCGAGAGAGCGGTCGTGAAGGTATCCGTCGGAATGGGCGTTCGAATAACCGCGGTTCCCATTGAACTCCGGCGTGCGCTGTTGTCTTCATAAGTTTGCGGATCAGGCCACTAAATATACCAACATTTTTCATGCATATCCAAAAAATTGAGTTCACTGGGGGACGCGGCGACGTCTACGCAATGTGCAGCAACATGTCCTTGCCTCTCTTAGGTCGTCAGGGAAAATTTCAACTTATGCAAACAGCATCATTTTTAAGGTTTTGTGTAAACACAAAACCTTATTAAAATCGGTTTACTGTCTGTCTGTCTGTCTGTATGTCCGTCACACGCATTTTTCTCGGAAAGGGTTATAGTGATTGACACCAAATTTGGTGGGAACTGTGAACGCTCACGCATACAGTGAGTTACTTTCTTTTATGTCGAATTTAAGGGGGGGGGTACCTATACACGCAAAAGGAGGGTGTAATTTTTTTTCATCAAATATAATCATGTGGGGTATCAAATCAAAGGTCTCGATTAGTACTTTTCGAAGCCGGTCTTGGATTTGACATTTGTTGGAAAGGTCGGGAGTGAGGGGGGTTGAAAGTGATAATTTTTTTATCGAACCCGTTCTCAGAAACTACCAAACCGAAAAATCTGAAAAAAATCAGGAGGCTGCCACTGTATGGTGCCTAGGCTCCGAAATACCCTCCAGATTGTCGCTTCTGTGCAAATTCAAGACTTGGAATCTCAATATCGCTTATATTTCGGCAATTGGGTATCTCCACTCCATCTGGTCCCCAAGCCCAATGGCGAATAGCGACCTTGTGGGGATTATAGACGTCTAAAAGTGAGATGACCGGCACTCCATTCTACTCATCCAAAACTTTGGGCATTATTTAGCAAACTATCGTGTTCTATCGACTTTGAATCTCGCCAAGACTTACCATCAAATCTCTGTAGCTCTCAAAGAGATTGCAAAGAAAGCAATTTGCACAGCTTTCAAACTTTTCAAGTTAACATGGATGACTTTTGCCCTGTGGAATGTCTTCATTCAACAGAGTGCCAGCTTTTCGCACATTTCGAGTAAATTATTCAACGCCTCCTTGACAACGGACTAATTCCGAACGTTGAAAAGTACAAATTTCTCCAGCGGCTGGTGAAATTCCTATGTCATTCTATGACCAATGACGATAAGCGATCGCCAACACTCTGCCACTAAAAACGGTTAAAGGCCTTAAAAGACTATTGGATATGACGTCTACCGTCGTTTCATGCCCACAGCAAGTCACCATCAGGTTTCACTTAACGGCTTCCCGTTTGGTACTAAAATCAAAGAATCGCGGGAGACTATGTGGTCTCCAGAAGCCTTAATGGGCTTTTGAAATAACCAAGCAACAGTTGGTAGACGCTATACTGGCATTCCCTCAGCAAGATGCACCTCTACCCATGTTTGTCGATACCTCAGATATCGCAGACACGCTGCTGCGAGATCTCCGTAAAAAGACCTAGGCCATATATCCCGGTCGGCTTCTGTAGAGGCTCGGCCACGATCTTGCGCACGACGGCATTCGGACAACGAATCGGCTAGTCTCCAACAAATATTTCTGATCATCCATGAACAAGGAGGTGAATACTTAGGCAAGAGAGTGCATCACATGCCAAAGGTGTAAGGTGATTATGCTAGGAAGGAAATAAATGTATTGCCTAAGTCAACAAAGCGCTTACACATCATACACCACTTTGAAGGCCCTTGAGAGACTCGCGCTGCTACATGTATTGCCTCATCATCATTAATCGGTTTACGCGGTGGCCTGCGGCAATATCTCTGAAGGACATTACAGCACAATCATGTGGTAAGGCCCTCTGTCGAGAGTGGAATCCGCGCTTTGGTGTTCCCGCCGTAATCACCACAGATTACAGAATGCAATGCGAGTCCACCTCTTTCTCAGAGCTCGGAAAGCTCCTTGGATTGCAACGCAACCGCATACCATCTACAGTCCAATGGGATGCTAGAACGTTGACATCGGGCACTGAAGGCAGCTATTATGGGCGCGACGGGCGGTCCTGGTCGCAGGTATTGCCTTTCGTTCTGCTTGGCCTCTGGTGTACGGGGAGAACTTACAACTCCCCGGCGACTTTTTCCTCGACAAGGAGGACGGCATGGTGAGAACCCACCTGCTACGGGAAACTTGAAGCCGCCTTCGCCATCTCGTCACGTGCGGCCAGCGGTCCACCGCCTGGGGATGATGGTGACTAATGCCCCACCCGGAGACCGCTGTAGCCACCGTACGAAGGTCCCTATAAAGTCCTCGAACATCGTGAGCACACCTCCAGTTTGGACATCGGTGACAAACCCAAGACGGTCTCCTTTGACAGACTGGATTCTTTCTTTCCGGGGCAGACATGACTCGGAAATTGTTTTTCGAAGTCAATGGAGAAAATTAATTTAGTCCAATTTAACTTATTTCTGAAATTATAACAACAAAAACAATTTCATTTTGATTTTAATAATTTATACAGCAATTGTTTTTGTATATGAAAAATGGAAAAAAAAAATCATTTTCACATAATTCCTGTCTTTTTGTGGAAATATCCATTTGAGTGTGAGTTATTATTTTTTTTATTTTTGCATAAATTTTATCTAGAGCATACATAGAGTATATTGGCAATTTTTTTTTTTTTTCGAAATTCGAACCCGTTGGAAACCCGCCCTGCTCATATTAATGAAAACAAATATTGAGGTAAATTTTCGGTGTCTTGTTAAACTTTTTGATGTTTTTTCACACGTTAAAGAATAACATATAAAAACAAGTCGGAATACCGGAAGCTCGCGCTTCGGGTACAAAGGTTTTGTGTTCATCTTATGTAAGAGACGCACATTTTTCTGTCCGTATATAGCTACAAATCCAACATAATCCTTCATATTTTTCCAAACTACGAGACATACGTACATATTAGAGCCATAGATATCACGCTCACCCTAAACAAACAAACTGCCTTTTACCTAGTGTACACATATATGCAAGTATCTAAATTTATCGTACCCATATTTCCGATTTACGCCTTATATCTATCTATCTGAATTAGGCACTACCCGCAAAGTTCATTAGCTCGCATATATTATATACCTACATACACACATGTCTGGTTGACAAATAACTAAAAAACTAAAACAAAATAATTGTCTACGACCCAATTCATAAGAATTCATTTCGTTGTGGTATTGACGAATTGATATGTGATGATGACGTCATGCGGGTTGTAGAGTGCACGAAATTCACAAAAAATTGTAAAGTTTCACCCCCTATAACTTTGTTAATAATAGTTGGATTTTCTTCAAACTTGACCAAACTGTGCATTATATTCTTCATTACAGGCATGTCAAATTTTATACTTCTGGGATGAACATAAGGGGGGTGCCGGGTAAATTTCTAAAATATACTATTATTAACTTAACCGGATATATTTTGAGGCCTAGATTTTGTAGAGATGCACCACTGTGATTTTTTTCAGATTTTTCGGTTGGATAGGTTCTGAGAACGAGACCTGTTACACTTTTTGTGGGTCATATTTTGAACCCTCACTCCCCTATGTTTCATCTAATATCAAATATTGAACCAGATTCGAAAAGTACTAATTGAGACCTTTCATTTGATATCCTACATGGCTACATTCTGTGAAAAAAAAATTTGCACCCTCCATTCACATGTACGGGGAGCCCCCCCCCCTTAAACTTAACACAAGATGGCGCCACTTACTGCATGTAAAGGGATCACCAGATTACATACTCTCACCAATTTTCGTGACAATCGGTCTAGCCGTTTCCGAATAAATCGGGTGTGACAGACAGACAGACACCGTCTCGATTCTAATAAGGTTTTGTTTCACACAAAACCTTAAAAAACGACCCAATGGATCGCAATTATTCTAGTTTGCGAAATGCAGAACTATATTCTAAATAGATCGCGAAAATGACAAAGAATTTCATTGTATTTTGAGCTACGGTGGAACTCGATTTGCAATATGCAATTTCGAGAAAAACGCATTTGAAAATTATGATTATTAAATAAATAAAATTTTAACTGACCAGTCATCTGCTATACTTGGTTCTTCGGTTTCTTCAAACAACAAAAAAAACAGTCCTTGGCATGAATTTCCACTCTTTTAGCGAAGTCATTCGAATGTCGTTCGTATCAGTAAATCTGAAATATGACACTTTACATATTCAACACTGAAATTTCCGAATTTCTTGGAATAGCGAAAAATCGCTTTGCCCAAATATCACTTCACTTCACCACTATATTTGGATACAATTGACGACAAAACAATCGCTTTCTCGTACCCGACCCACGAGATGACCCTCTTAAATCGTTACATCTGTATGGAGCCGCCCCGAAAAGGATATTTTCAAAATTTTCTTGTGAATAAACTTTTAAATTCTAATCCGCAACCAATATACTAGTCGATTAAGCAACCCTTCAGAACAAAGAAAAAGATAGAACTCTCTTGGATCACCATCTAGAAATAGCAAAATTTTTAAACATTTTTTTCGTGAACTACAAAAATTTCGCTAGTGTACTTTTATTTTTTTTTTTTTTGTTTGCAGAATGAATATAATTTTAGATTTTTGTTTTGGTAGAATGGTGAAAGTTGGTGCAGCGGCCCAATGCTCATCGATATTCTTAACTGGATAACTCAGGGTATCTGCCGTCTGCTTAGCAAGTAAGCTCTTATATTGTCGCGTGACAAGTATGCACATACTTTTTGTCTACCCCTGCAACGCCTTTTAATTTCTTATTAGATATTAAGTCCGATTCCTTCGTACCTAAGTACAGCATGATCAGATCATTATATACTCACTCACTCATATCCGCACTTGGAAATACGAATCCAAACGAAATCGTATTCACACTCGTAAATACGAATACTTTTATATTCGCTCTCGGAAGTAAGATCTAGTAATTTTTATAAAATAATAGAAAACTGTTCCTTGCAGGCCGATGAAACATGCCAATACTGTTGATGCAATCAAATTTAGAGGAAATCGAATTGGTTTTAAATAAATCGAGCACCGATAAAAGTGAAAAAGATCAACTTTTCCTTAAAGAAGAATTCGGACCATTAGTATGCAACCATTTCCGTAGAATTTCATCTTATGACAATAAGAAGCTTTCACTCAAGTCGGACAAAATAATAACAACTGTAAAGAAAAAATGGGTTACTACTGATGTGGATATAACAAACGTAAGATTAGAGACGTTGAATTTACCAAAATGTGAAGAAACACAATCAAAAATAAACATCACTTGTGAGTCCCATGAAGCGAACCAACTATCGGAAGCATTAACTCTGCCAGTTAGATCAACTCAAGCAATTCATAGCAGAACTCAATCCCCAGTACGAGAAATACAAATAGTTTTTGATGATAAACTAAAAGGAAAGGAACGTGCTAATAGATTAAAATTATCAAGGAAGTCATTGGGTATTAGACGTCGGAGGAATTTCCAGCAAAAATACATTCTAGAAAAGCAAGAGATTAAATCAAAACTAAATTATGGACAATTGTGTATCAAAAAGTATATAGGAAATATTCCAAATAGTGTTGCACGAGATTTTTCTAGTGATTTAAAAATAAAATTGAGTAAAGCTGGTAAATTATCTCTAGCCACGCGGCAACAGCTTCGAGATAGTGAAGAAAACGATGAAAATTATAGAATTATCAGATCTGATAGTGTAATACTCGGATCGAAAAGAAAGCATCAATATAGCACCTTAAGAGCAGCAGTGGCGCTAGGAAACAAACGAAATAAATCAGATAATATGTCTGTGTATGACCCTCGGTTGCAATCTGAGGACCGTGCTGTTGGAAACGGATACGTTACTAGAGGATTGCATAATGATGAAAATGCTTCGGCTTTAGGAAATCAATATTATCCTAATTCTCAGCCAATGATAGCTACCCTTTGTAATATAGGCAATACTTGCTATCTTAACTCAGTGGTATATACGCTGCGTTTTGCACCACTTTTCTTGCATAATTTGCATCATCTGGTAGAAGATCTTTCGCATATTAATCAAAGAATCGGAAAGCGAGTGAAAAGCTCTTCGTTGGGAAGAAATATAGGAGGCATCCATACTGAAAATGTACGTAGTTGGAGTAGTAAAGATTTGGCATCTATGGAAAATTCGAGTAGTGATATGCCCAAGTCGAATCAACAGGTTTGAATTCATTTCCGTTAAAAATTCTTTAAATACACTTTAAATTTTAGATTGCTACTGAGAAGCTTCATGAATTGTATCAACACTTGCACAGGAATGAGTTGATTGAGTCTACAGAACCCTTTCATGCCGACACATTTCTCCGCGCTATCCAAGAAGTCAGCACAATTTTCGAAGGGAATCAGCAGCAAGACGCCCATGAATTTCTCATGTGTGTACTTGACAGTATTCGGGAAACCTGCCAAACATTGATTAAATGTGTCTCTGAATGTCCAGATTTAATCGTAAATGGGTAAGTTTCTTCGTACACGAATTTTCCTGGTTCTCACTTTGATTTTTTAAAGATATACTAAAATTCTTGTCCAAAGTTGTTTAGGATACCAAAGATTTATATGAAAGTCAATATTCAAAACAAACGGATAATTCCTTTACAGTCTTCCAGAACAAGCTGAATCAATGCAATCAGCTCCAAGTAAAGAGCGAGAACGAGAATCTAGTATTATAAAAACATCGTTTTTTTCTCGGAGATCAAAACGGAAAGAGGATGCGAAACAACCGAAAGGTTTACGATTAAATTCCCCACACAAGGAAAATCTTATTAGCAGTCCACAGTTAGATTCACTAAACTCAGCCATTAAGAATAGTCTGAGCTCAATAATAACTGATGATGACATTACAACTACAGATAGAGAGCGACTAAACGAAAAAATAAAGCAATTGGGTTTGGACTTCTTTACGGAAGATTTTGAGGGGATCACTGTGTCTACGACGAAGTGTTTAAGTTGCGAAACTATAACTGAACAAAAGGAGACAATGATCGATATAGCTGTCCCGATATCGGGATACGAGAATGTGGATAACAGTGAAAAATCCCAGTTCTTCATTCAAGTAAGATCATAATTTCAATAACTTTAGATCGGTAAATTACAGTAAGTTCTCCAATTACAGAATTCCTGCATAACACGGGAATATTTTCGCGGAGAAAATAAGTATCGCTGCGAACAGTGCATAGGGTATACAGAAGCAATTCGGTCGATTTCCTACGAAGTTCTCCCCCGATTGCTAATGATCCAGTTAAACCGCTTTTCTGGAGGTATGGAAAAGATTAATAGTTATCTTCCAACACCTTTTACTCTCCAATGTTTCTGTGCAAAATGTTGTCAGCAACCGGATAACAAGAAACACCATGTATATAAATTGTATAGTGTCATAACACACGTTGGAGCTACTATGTCCGTAGGACATTATATCGCATATACATGCTCCTTGGATTTAGCTAACGATTATGTTAACTGTCCCAAAGATCGTAGACGAGAAACTCAACTTAACTCATTGAATTCGTGTGGTAATGTTAATAGCAATCACAATAGTAGTAACAATACTTGCTCTCATGTTGTTACTACAAACGCAAGTGAGAAAAATATTGGCTTAATGAAAAAAATGAGATTTGGTCGTGGCAAGGCCTCAAGTAGTAGTGATATGAGTAAACAAGTAAAAAGCGTTAACGGAGTGTCCAACAAAACCATAACAAATGGAGTCGAGAAGTTGAATATAAATACGACGTGCGCTAGTCTAAATTGTTGCGGTTTGCGTATTAAAAATTATGCCAATGTTGGCGGTTCGAGCTACAATGGGTCAAGTGTGGCGAACGCGATGAACATAAACGGCATCTATGTAGAATCTACGGATGATCAATCTTCAACTGCATTTAGTTCTGCAAGTTGTTATAGTGATGCACTTAGTTATAATAGCAATAGTAATGGCAAGTCAAAATCATCGGTGAACAATCAGTCAACTTGGTATATGTGTGACGATGATAAAATTAAGGTTATGTCACAACGCGAATTTGAGGAGTTGTTGTCGCCAAATCGGAAAATCATGGTAACACCGTATCTCCTGTTCTACGCTCGAAGAGATTTGCAATAATGCTTCAATGTGGATAATTTGTGATGTGAAATGAAAACACGTATTTTTTAGTTAGTAGAAACCCTTAAAATAATTTTAACTTCGCCTATTCTGCCAGAAATATTTTCGTATTAGCATTTTATTTTCTGAGAAAAACCATAAAAAGTAAAGCATTCATAAGGACAAAAAGCGGTGAAAGATTTCATTGTTACAATAAAAATCAATTGATCAAAATAGAACATGGTATGCTTTTCCTTTGGTTGTTAATCCCCAAATTTTCTAGCTCCTGATAATGTCGAATTTTTGTACTACGGGCACTCGGCCTAGTAGTTAAGTCCGGGTGAATCTAGTGCTAGTGAAGGGGCAACGAATAAATCATTTCTCGAGCATAAACCGTCGAACCTCTATAAGCCGAATTATTCTCCAACTCGAACTTTTTCGTCCTTAATTTTCGTTCTCGTGAACATCCTCTATAAAATTCAATCCCTAAGTCGAATTCCTTTTAGTGGAAACATATTTCGTAACTTTTGGGAAATATTTGGTCGATTCCACGGCGCAAATCAGTATTCTCTCTATTCTAATATATAAGTGTACATTCACAAACTAAGGTGGGAATTTTAATTCGAAATTGATCATCCCTTTAACGGACCCATTCTCAGAAACCACCCAACTCAAAAATCGGAAAACAAGAGGCTGCCTACTATATGGTGCCTAAGCTCCGAAATAACCTAAATGCCAATATCTCTTCAAATAAAGTTAATAATAATATATTACTATAGTTTTTAGTAATTGGCTGCAAAACCCCGTTAGGTACATTCTAGCATCACGAAGTTTTTGCAATAATATAGGCTATAACATAGAGCATGATCCTAATTTGGTGGAAATCACACTATTACTAACAAAGTTATAATAGGTCAAGGTTGTTGCATTTTTTCAAATTCAAGACTGTGAATGTCAATATCATCCGAAAGTGAAAACTCTCACGTAATATATGCATATATTACGTGCTACGTACTAATGGGACAAATGCACACTCAAATGTCTTTATATAAGAAATACACACAACCTTTCAGGCCTGAAGCGTCCAGCTTCTGGTTTCGCGACTTGTTTCAAAGTGCTTTCCAAAAGGCACTTTAATGCTAATAGGAAATGAATGTTTTGAGAGAAAGCATAACAAAGAAGGGAAAATTTTTCTGGCTGGAGCTAACATGGCGGGGTTAAACCAGTTAAAATCTTCAATAATATGGAAAAGTATGTGGCAAACAGGCAACGTCAATTAAATGACATGCAGACGGTCATGGATGACAGGGAATATTCTTCAAATTGATTGAGCGGTGAAGTCAAGAATGTGATGAGTAAAGTTCAACCAAGGAACATAGGAACTTACAGAACTTAAAAATAAATTATCAGAAACGCAATTTAACAAAAGTTCTGTTGCTTCAGAGAAATCAATCAGTCCGTACTCAAGATTCCACGCCAAATATAATTACAAATTGTTTCAAAGATTACGAGAAATTTGATTGAGATGACGGCGATTATTTTCCAACGCAAGACAAACAACTACGACATTAAAGCAGTAGAAATTAAGCAGGAAGGAAGTAGATATAATGTCAGTTGTTCATAGTTGCTGAACTATGTCCATATTGACGCCGATGTCCCGATAACTCATGTTCACGGTGAGCATCAAATTTTGAAAGACTTTCCGCGAATTACAAGAAACTATAGCAAATGTGAGCATGATGCTGACGATAATGTTAATAAAATAAAAGTACCCGATAAAGAAGAAATCACTCAACCAATCGCTATTAAATACCGGGAGGAGTACAATATATATTCCTTATACAGAATAGAAACTTTTTCGATAAAAAGCAGAAAGAAGCCGCTAAGATAGAACACAATTAGTGCCAACAAATTCACCGACATCAAGCAGTTCTTCGAAAGAAAAAAACTAGAACGACAGCAGCAAGTGATTTTACAGCACGAGAATGGACGTCTTCACATGATCATTTGCTAAAATCTAAAAAAGTTAAAAAAAACGGCCGAAAATTATGCGCCAGCATCATATACAGCATCGTGCAAACATGAATCGCGACTCACCGACAGGAGCGGAATTCCATTCGCTTTTTTTGGGATGGGTTTGACCAAATATTGTATTCGATAATGTGTATTAGTCCCTCTATCCTCACATTTTTCTCTACCTCTTTAGTTTTCCCCATTCATCCTTCTTTGTTGCAAATCCCATCCTGTCTTTCTTTTAAATATACACTCCAACTAAAATTCTTCTTTATTTTTAAAACAATCCCACAATTGGTTCATTTTCTTTAAATTTCCTAGTCCAGTTCTTTTTTAAAATTCCAATGAGTGCAAGCCAGAATTAAACGGGCCAACTGTACGTTGACCCTCACAATATTGAATGCAGGCAGGCGATCATGGCTGAAGGGAATGATCTTCCCACCACACAACTGTGTACATTGCTTTCGATGCTGAGTGACATGAACTTCGAAGTTCAAGGCCAGGTTTATTGGGGCTGAACAATTGGCTGCAGAGTAATAGTCTCGAAAAGTTTAAGTCCATCAATTTTACTTTCGAACAAATCTGAATGTAAAGATGAGGAAAATTGCGATTTGAACTTTTTTCTGAACACGGAAGCCGAAGGATGGAGGTGGGGTGAAAGTAGCTTGTGATCGCGGCTTGCCAAATTGGTCGTTAATACCATCTGAACGATCTGAAGAGCAATTTAATTGGAGTGTTGACAATATCAATGAGAAAGAGTTGACAGCGGAATGGCTGAACTTCATAAAAAATCGTAAGAATGGTAGATACTTGAGGTTGATTCCAAATTCTTTCGCTCATTTATGATTTATACGCAAATTAATTGACATAAGAGTTAACCACAAAGCCTGACTATCATTCGAATACTCCCAGTACAAGCCAAAAATACTTATCAAACCTCTACCTACACTAGTAAAATGCAGTCCATCATTCGTAATTTCTAATTATGCTATGTGTGTAGCAAAGTATGCGAGAAATCTGAACTAAACTGTGTGAGTTCCAGAACACCAAGAGAAGTCGTGAGAGGTTTTGGCACTGACAATATTATGGAAACTACAACCACCCGCTCGAGACGCCAAATTTCTTCGATTTCTCGAGCCAGTAGCTCATAGTTCTCCTTCTTCTCCACGTATTTCCGTTCAATGTTCAATGTGGGGATGCCAACATCAATTACATACGCGGAGCGACCCGTCTTGTTAACTAACAGCAAGTCGGGCTTGTTGTGTGGTATATGGCGATCAGTTAGAAATTGCTGGTCCCAATGCTGTAAGCAGAACTATCAAGTACTGCTTCCGGCTCATACTGGTAAACCGGACATGTTCCCATAATCAGCTTCTGCTTATGCAGCATTATGCCTGTTCGTGTATTGCACCGGTAGCATATCAGCGCATCCAAAAATGAGATGGTCCAACGCCTCTGACGCCCAACCACACATGCTGTACTGTCGTTATCCACCCGCTCTTTCATCATGAACTTTTTATAAGCTCAGATGGCGACGACGCCGTCGTGAATGGCACACATGAATCTCTTTGTTTCAGCAAACAACTCTAACTGCCATCTGTTCGACAAATGGCTGCCAAAGATAATTCAGGTGTTTACCGTGCGTTACCTTCGACCTCCATTCATCGATCTATTCTTAGTCTGACTTCACCCCACTCAGAGAAGTCAACCCACAGTCTGCCTTACAGACAGTCGCATGCATGCTGTGAAACTAAGCGTGTAGCGAGTCGACTTGTCGATGATGTTGTAGCACCATTCACTATACGGCAAAGTTTGGATAGTGCATTTGGAATTTGAACATAGTAGTCCGTATCCGCCGTTGGACGGTTCCCAGATCCGTCTTTGTCCACGGCAATATTCCGAATGTATACGGCCGTGAAGGGATAGAGAATACATTCAATGTGCTTATTTTATTCTACTCCTAGGGATGCGATTTCAGATGATGAGTTGCTCTTTGCATCCCTTTGACCCGACTCGGTAGCCCACTGCTCCTCGGACAGAATGTTGTTGGTCTCGAGGTGCGCATTAACCCTTCCACTAATAATGGACGTTACGAAGTTGTAAAGAGTTAGAAAGCAAGTAATCGGCCTTGTGTCCATGGGGTCCTGCATCGTGTCCTTTTTAGAGATAATGGTGGTAATTCCCGCAGTGAGGAAGAGTGCAAACTCTTTCGGCCGACCAATGACCTGGTTTATGCATGTGTCAGCGGGCCGTGCATGCTAGTAAATTTCTTATACCAGAAATTCTGCACCTGATCCAGACCAAGACCCCCCCAGTTTTTCAAGCTGTTGTCGTCGAACTTCCTCTTTGGTAACATTCGGAAAATTCATGCCCGGTGTAGTGGCATGGCGGTGATGCCCTCAGCATGCTGGGCGGGCAATTCCCAAAGTCCACCCCAATACTATTTCGCTTCTGGCACTGAAAACTGTACTGTCCTGGACGCTCTGTTGGGATTCATTGACAGATCTGAAAAACTCCGCTGATTCTGCGCGTACTTTGCATTCTGAACACGTCTGGAGTGACTTTCGTCATACCGTCGTAACCGACTGTATACGATAGAAAGTTTGCACTTTAGTATGTCCAGCATCCCTGGGGATGGCATAGTTCCTGTAACTCCTTTGTACTTTCTTCTCACTCGTCTGGTGGCATTGCCGGAGCTGATTTGAATCTTGTCTTGCCTTAGTGAGTTACGCCGACGTTCCAGACGCATTTTCTATATTGGACCTCTTCGGTCACTCAAACTAATAACGCGAAAGCGAATCTTTTGACCGGGCAAACTGATAGCCGTAACTGCGCCACAATACACAAACGATTGTAATTTTAGCAGCGACATATCAGCTCACAGTCGAGATGGAATTTCATCATTTATTTAAAACTAGCTGAGCCTTCGAACTTTGTTCCGCCTTAGAGGCAAAAAATAAGCAGGTTTTTGATCTTAAGTTAATTTTTTTATTAATCAAGTATTTCAATGATTCTTTAATAGGCTGCACTCTTCAGTTAAGCACCTTGTGATACACGACATTTTTTGTTTTATTATCAGGCGCAAGAACAAACAACGCAGATGGTCTTCCAACCCGTGAACATGCCACATATAATTGAACATCGATTTTCCAGATTCAGACCATAAACTTTCAAGCATTGGCCTTGTGATTTGTTAATGGTTATGGCGAATGCAAGACGTATTGGAAATTGAATTCTTTTGAAGTCAAACGGCATATCAGTTGGGATCATCGGGATCCTCGGAATGAGAACTTGCTCACCTTCAAATTTTCCTTTGAGTATATAATTACTACGGAGTCAACCTTTAGGCGTAAATTGTGTGTGGCCAGGCAAGGAATTTAAAAGTTCAATTGGATAGTTGGTGGCTTCATCTTCATTTGTTACACAGTCAATGGATTTGAATGAATGCATTGTTCTAATGATATCATTCTGAATTATGTAGTTTAGATCATCTACATCTTTATTCTTAGCCGCTAAAATTGCTCGCTCACTCAACCATTTACTATTTTTGTAGTTAGTAGTGATGTTTCGGGATACTTTGCTGATAAGTTCGTCTTTCGATGAGACAAAGTTACAGAAATTCTGAGGAAATGAAATCAAGCCGCTTGATTCGTCGACAGGTACTTGACCCTTACCGATAGTCAGCAATTGCTCAGAGAAATCTTCAGGAGATGTCAGTTGAAGTTTGTTCACATGGCGCCATAGATTCGATGATGTGAGGCAAACGTTTATTTCTTTGGCAGCCGTTGATCTTGGAATTACTGGCAGTGTTTGGCGGAAATCGCCAGACAGTAAAATCATTGCGCCTCCAAAACATCTCGAGTCATTGCGTAGATCTTTCAATGTTCGGTTAAGTGCTTCTAATGCACGTTTTTGCGCCATCGTGCATTCGTGATGATGATTTTCGATGCTGATAAAAGGTTCGCCATTGCGGAGTTTTTTTTTTAAATATTACATGTTGATTATTCGATAGTTTGAAGATTTAACGGCAATTTTAAGGCTGAATGAACCGTACGGCATCCTAACAATGTGGCTGCTATTCCAGAAGAAGCAACTGGATCTCGCACGAACAGTAGCTAAAACTACTGATATGAGGAATGGCTTACCAGTTCCACCAGGGGCATCCAGGAAATATAAACCGTCATTTCCATCCTCAATTGCCTTCATTAAGGTATCATAAACTTCCTTTTGTTGGGGGTTTAACAGTGGTACATTTGTTTGAACTGCTAAATCTAATTCCTGGTGATCATATTCACGTTCCCGTTCCAATTCTCGATAAAATGCGTCATTCATTTCATGGTTTGGCGGCGGCATTCCTAACCTGACTAATAGACCGCACATAACGTAATAGATGTCTTCGATCATCATTCTTTGGATGAACTGTATACACACGACCAAGAGTATCAGTAGAACGCACATCCGGATAACCAAGAACCTTGCTTCTGTCGTTGAATATTCTTCAATAAAGCATTCCAAATATCGGGAAAGATTCGATTGTCTTGGTCGCTGCATTGTTAATGATGATTCAAATAGAATAAAAATTACTGATGATATATTTTTTATATTTATATTTTTGACAAAATTTATATTATCAAATTTTCTACTTAACCGTAGACAAAATTATGATTAGCTGTCATTTACGTTTTCTTATTCCATGTCAGATGCTTGTTATACCACGTTTTATAGTGACTTCATAGAAACGCGGTCGAACGGGATAAAAAGTATCCTATGTCCGTCTCCTGGTTCTAAGCTACCTCTCCACCACTTTTCAGCCAAATCGGTTCAGCCGTTCTTGAGTTATAAATAGTGTAACTAATACCATTTTCTTTTATATATATAGATAAAATTCTCGGAGTTGCTGGAGACGCATAGAGCCTGGGAATACCTGGTCTATGCAAAGGATCCATTTCCGATAATTCTATGCACGCTCTTTGAAATTCGTCCCGAACCTCAGCAGAGACTTCAGTTGGATGGTGAAGAAGAGTGCTTCGCCGAGTACTGAAAGTCTTGCCTGCAATGCAGCGTGGTGTTGTTGATGTTGCCGCCTCTGCCTCTGCCCCCACTCTTGGTCACCAGTTTCCGCGATGGCCTCAAGTGGAATACTCTCCATGATGATGGCCGGGAATGTGTCGCTACGAGTCATAGTGCGGTAGTGGTCTGCGAATCTCTGCACAGTCACGTGCGGGGTGAGATGTTATACATGGCTCTGCCGTTGTTTCGTAGTAGGAGCGGATGATGAAGAGATTCACTTCTTCTTCACTCCACGTAAACCTGCGGAAGTGGTCGCTACAGATTGTGGCGAAACAGCTGCAGCAGGCGGAGCAATGCACCTGGTCATCGTGGCACCCAGACGTCGAATCGTCACACGATTAGAAATTTCGACGCCGGGCTGTCGGTTACCGGCCCCCAACCCAGTCACCAAGTCAGACGACTCCCGCCGATTATCCGCACCGGACCTTAAGTTTCTCCTTCTTCTCATAGATGGATTTACATTTTATCCCTAACTGCCAGGTGTGATGATAGCTTCTTCAGTGAGTAATCTGCAAGACCGCAAATTTCCTGTACTTTCCTCACCTACCCCCTGAGACGATGTGTTGGCGTAAAGTCATTCAGACTGAAGCTATCCATCCCTCCTCCTTTCACAACCGGGCTTAGGACCGACTACAGCGGAGTTTTTTATTTTTATTTTAGTGTAAGTTTGTTTTTTGCTTTGAGAATTATTTATGTCGGATCATGATTTTACTTGCGTTGTTTTGAACTCGGAATATATCAAGCGCTAGGAATTCTAAGTAAATTTCTTTGATTTGAGGACTCCCTTCTTCTCTCCTCCTCCTTACCCTCGCAAAAGTCTCAAATAAGGACATCCTCTAAAGTAATGACCTGCGGATGTCAAGGAAGGCTAGGAACCTGAGAGCCGCGACCTCACTAAACATCTGATGCAGGATGAACAATAATCGAGGATATGATCCGTCATGAATCCTCCTTCTCGATTGTCCCACTAGTTTTGTAGTTAAGGGGGTCATCCCGTGTGAAGGCCGTTTTTTTTATTTTCTTTAGAATTTTTTTGTGAAGAACTGGGTGAAGATAAAAATACGAATTTTTCACCATAGATTTACTAATATCTTGAGCGTGCATAGTAATTTTCCAGCCCGATAGCATAGTTCATTATTGAAATACAGAGCAATTTATACACCCATCTCTAAAAAAGGTGTTTTTCTGCTGCCACGCTAGAGGGCACTGCATTTATCTTAAAGAAAAAAAGTAAAGGGCATTTTAACGTACAGACTTAACTACAGTCCGCAAACTAGGATTATTAAAAAATATTAAAAGCTAAATTTTTAGTGCCGTGTTAAATTTTTTTTTTTAATTTTGGCGTTTTTTACGGCTTCTTCAATAAATAAAAAAAACAACTGAATGAATCGCAATTATCCTAGTTTGCGGACCGTAGAAATATATTCTGAACAAGTCGTGAAAATTTCAAAGAATTTCATTTGATAGATTTTAGGCTATGGTGGCAGCCGATTTTCAACATGCGGTTTCAAGAAAAACGCATTTAAAAAGTGGAATGCGATTTTTAGCCATAAAACCTTAACTGACCATTAATCTGCTATACATAATCCATAAACCTTAGGTTTCTTGAAGAAATACATGTATAGCCTTGGCTTCAATTCTTGTCCTTTTAGCGGAGTCATTCGAACGTCATTCGGGCCGATAAATACGCGCTTTATTACGGCGATCGACATAAATCTGGCATGTGACTTATTACATGTTTAACACTATAATTTCCGAACGACTCCGAATATCAAAAAATCACTTTACCCATATACTTTACACTATATCTAGATGCAATTGATGCCAAAAAAAAATTCGATTCCGGATCCGACACACGGGATGACTCCCTTAAGTAGCTGAGCGGGTAAAAAAAGCAAACTCCGCGTTTCACTCTGTTCAAAATAACGTACACCAATTTCTAATTCGATAACAAAAAAACTTTATTCACTTAAAAATATCGGTACACCATCGGACATAGTGACGTTCTTAAGCTAGTTAAACGGACTACTTGATATGTATAACCAGACGTATTTATTAATGTAAAGTGCTAATGGTAGTGTCTGCACTTTACATCTGCCTATTATGCTTGCAATCGCATTTCCGGCATGTGCAATTTTACCTGATCTAACAGAATTTTGATATCATGGTAATTAATGGGACCGGATGTCTGATTATACATAACTCACTCGGGTCCAGAGATTTAAGGCTCTTCCCGCGCGGTCGAGCCGATTTCAAGATTTTGTGTAAAACAAAACCAAAAATCGATTCACTGTCTGTCTGTCTCACGTACTTTTCTCCAAAACGGCTAAACCGATCCGAACGAAATTTGGTGGACATATGGGAGCTTATTTACGTGCAATTTAAAGGGAGTCCCATACATGCAAAATAGGGATTTAAAATTTTTTTCACCGGATGTGGTGGTGTGGATCATTAAATGAAAGGTCTCGGTTAGTACTTTCCGAAACTGATATTAGTTTTGACGTGAATTCTAAGGTACGAGAGGAAGGAGTCAAAATGTACACACTTATAGTGAGACAGGACTAATTATAGGAAACTACCCAAAATTCATAAAAAAATCAGGGTGGTGCGCTTAGATGAAATCCAGCCCTCAAAATATGTGCCATTTCGATATAGGCTCAAATAAACTCACTAATAGTATATTACCAACTTTTGGAAATTAACTGAAAACCCCACTTAAGTTTATGCTAGGAATACCAAATTTGCAATACCTTGCATATGCATGTCAAATTTCATCGAAATCTGGCCATTAGCGCCAAAGTTATACTAGTTCAAACCTTGCAATTTCGAGTGCTGCAAATAAGATGCTGACGTCATAATTAACTAGAATAATTGACATCCTTGGGAAATATTAAAGTCGCATTTATAAGGAATCAACTTCTCCTAGCGCGTTTTAAGGTTTTGTGTAAAATACTTATGTGAAATCTAAGCCTCGAAAGATGTCCTATTCCGATATCTGCCCAAGTAAACTTACTAATAGTATATGGACGGTTCCCTAGCCTACATAACGACGAAATCTATGAGCGATAGCATGACCGTCAGGTTGTGGATAAAATCCGGCTCAATAGGTTACGGTGGGTGGGACACTTAGCCCGTATGGATGAGGATAATCTAGCCCGGAATGTCTATTAGGACAATATCTATGGTAGAAAAAGAAGACGAGGCAGACCCTGCCTAAGGTGGAGCGATGGCGCAGGTCAGGACACCAGACAGCTTTTAGGGATATCGAATTGGTGGACCTCGATGCAAAACCCGGATGTCTGGAGTTCCCTATTAAGGCAGGCCTAGACCAATTGTTACACTATTGATGATGATAATGAATAGTGTATTACCAACTTTTAGAAATTGACTGAAAAACCCCTCTTGAGTTCATCCTAGGAGTACTTTGCACCGGCATAGAAGACTGTAATGATAAGAATGGAAATATGAGATCAAGTCGATCCCTTGAGTGGCCGATAACGACCTAGAGGGCAGAGCTATCCCAAAAAGCTAAACAATTTGGCAAAATTTGACCGTGAAGGTCCGCCCACGAAGATTGCAGCTCTATCAAAGCTCTCGGTCGACACGTTCTTGCACGCCCCTGTGCTAGCCAGGCTCGGGAATGTGGGGGGGTCCTTTGAGCGCTTTGATCCCTCACGCTTCATTACTAAAAACAACGTGTCTTTACCGGTGCGTGGGTCCGCACCAGATTTTAAAATCGAATTTTACGTAGGAATTCGCGACGGCCTATCGAATAAAACCAGAACGCGAGCTAAATTGGAAAATAAAAATAATAAAAAAACGGCTCGACCGCGCGCGTGGAGCCGTTTGTCTCCGGACCCGAGTGCCGCGATCAAGTAGTGGAAAATCCACGACGGATCACCTTCCCGGTTGCCGTCCCTTCCGCCTCAGATCTTGGACGAGGCGCGGCCGGTGAGGTTCCCACCCTTCCTCGACATCCTCCGGCCAGTTATTCTTTTAGTGGATGTCCCTTATGTAAGAATTCCGCGGGAGTAAGGAGGAACTAAGGGGAGGGAGTCCTCAAACTACTTCCGATTATTCCAACATTATTTATACAATTCCGTAAGATTTATTATAAACACCACAAATGAAAATAAAAATAAACAGTGGTTCAAATTCAAAAGAAATAAAAAAAAAGAAAATACTAAAACAAATGAAAAATAAATAAAAATAAAAAGAAAGTAAAATAAAAAGAAAGGAAATTCAAACAATTACTCACTCTAGTCGTCACGCCGAGCTCGGTTGGCGGCTGGTGTAACAGGTTCTAAAAGAAAAACAACAAATTATATCACGTATTCAATGATAATATGTTAGTTAAAACTTTTTCTGCCCCACTTTTTAGTTCCGATTATATGTACAACTTTTTCAAAGATTTCTTAGATAAATGCATTTATATTGTTCGTCTGATCACACAATTAGCGAAACGCTTCACCGGTTTCTTAAATAGAGGCATTTATATTGTTCGTCTGATCACACAATTAGCGAAACGCTTCACCGATTTCTTCCTTAAATCCGCTATGTTTTATTACTTATTTAATTTTTGCTTTAGGGTGAAAAGTTATCCAGTTGCCTTTGCACCTTTATGGCGAATCAATTGCCATTCCTTCACCTTCGGATTGATGACGTTTTTCCTCCTTCTCGAAGACTTCTCACTCTTCTTCCTTTATTTCTCCTTCTCGAAGACTTCTCACTCTTCTTCCTTTATTTCTCCTTCTTTCCTCCACCAAGAAGCTCTCCGAACCGCTGTCCTCCAGCTCTCAAACCAAACTCCCCGTTTTTCCTTCCCGCCAAAAACCTTCTCCCAGCAACATTCTCGCTGCCTTTCTTCGTGCACCGCTTCTATTCCCGCTACATAGCCTTTCTCACTCGCTAGGCAATGTTGCGGCAACATGCGCATGCGCCTGCGGATGCGGCAAATCATTCCCCTCCTGTCAAGATCAATTCGCTTGAATACATTGAATAATGTGCAATCTGCGGCGAACTTTAAGGCAATTGCACACTATTAAATGCATTGTTTAAGCAAATTGATTAAGAAAGAGCCGAATGAAATTCCGCTCCCGTCGCGCAGCCGCGGTCACTACAGGGCAGCTGGGTTTTCGAGACCCGCTCGAGGAAAGAAAGCTGAAGACCAGTGAGGGCCTCACTGCTGATAGCGGCTGGGTGTTGGCGGTTACAAGGAAAGGTAGACCGAGATCCAAACCCACATTAGGCCTTGAGGTCCTTCGCGTGAGCGATGCCCAGGTTACGACCCTCCATGTCCTCCAGCTCGTATTGAACCGTTCCGACTCGACCGATGACCTTCGCCTTCACGAACTTCTGATCCAATTTGGCATTATATCGTTTTGCTGCACTGCTTAAGTTAAAGAGCCGCTTATACACGATATCTCCGACCTGAAATTCACGAGCCCGGGATCGCAAGTTGTAACCCCTTTCCTGTGTCTCTCTTGCCTGGAGGATTCGCCCTTGAACCTCTGCTCTCAGAATAGCAAGTTTATCCGAAGAACAGATCTCCAAGGTCGCATCAGGCAAGGCGTTCAGGCGTCGTAAAAGGGCGTAGGTACTCCCATGAGTGACCATGCTTTGCCCAAAAACGACGTGATAGGGTGAAGTCCCTATCGAGACGTGTTTCGCTGAACGCAAGGCACAGTTGATGGATGACAGCTTATTATCCCAATCTCTTTGATCAGGACCGATATAAGCGCGTATAGCAGCCAACAGTGAGCGATTTACTCGCTCCGAGGCGTTTGCCTGCGGGGAGTATAAAGCGGTGTAAATGTGTTGAATGCCATACTGGTTCAGAAGATCGTTGAAAGCCACGGATTTGAACTGTACCCCATTATCAGATGTGATCGACTCAGGGATTCCAAACACATGAAAGATTCTCTTCTCCAAGTATTCGGTCAGCACGTTTGCGGTAAACCGTTTAATCGGCTCCACAAATGAAAACTTTGAGAGAGAATCGAGAACGACTATTGCTCCGATATTTCCGGCGCGAGATCTGGGGTATGGGCCGATCAAATCGATATACAAACGTTGAAATACCCTATCGGAGATGAGCGCTTTTCCCATTAGAGGTTGGTGCGTTTGGTTGGGAGCTTTTGACGTCTTGCACGTTTCACAATTGCGGATATAGTCCTTGACCTGTGAAACCATTTTAGGCCAATAAAACCACAGCCGCAGTCTACCCAAGGTTTTACCAACCCCCCCATGTGCACTCAAAGGATGATCATGGGCACGGGTGATCACCTCCATCGTCAGCTCCTCCGGAATCCAAAGCTTCCAAGCCTGTTGTTCCTGCATCTCATCTCCTGAAGCATGATTGGTTCGTTTGTATACCAATCCATCGCATACCTGCAGATCAGGGAGTTTGTTGGAATTCTCCCTAATACGCTCTATTAATTGCAAATAGTTCGCAGACCGAAAATGTGGTGAATTAAAATCCACGTCTGCGTTGTTCCCACTTCTCTCCAAAGCATCCACCTCCGCTGGTGAATACATTCGAGATAGAGAATCCGGGACCAGATGTTGTGATCCCTTTCTGTGTTTAATGATGAACGAGAATCCTTGAAGCTTCAATGCCCATCTGGCCAGTCTGCCGTGAAGGTCGGACTGGTTCATCAGCCATTTGAGCGAAGCGTGGTCAGTTACCACTTCGAATGTTGTGCCTTCAACATACGCTCGGAATTTGCGCACTGCCTCCACCGCTGCCAGACATTCTTGCTCAGTGACAGTGTAGTTTCGCTGAGGCTGTGTAAGCTTCTTCGACATATACGCTATAGGAACTTCATGTCCCTCCTCTGTCTTCTGCATCAGCACCGCTCCTATGCCATGTTGACTTGCGTCACAATGTATGGCGAAAGGCTTGGAGAAGTCGGGGCTGTGCAGAACTGGAGCCGAGGAGAGACTCGTTTTCAGAGCGTCGAAGGCCGAGATAGCTTCCTCAGACCAGCAAAACTGCCGCTTCTTCTGAAGCATGTCTGTCAACGGTGCAGTCAGCGAAGCGTAATTTGGCACAAATCGCTGATACCACCCACACATCCCAAGAAACCGCCGCAGTTGCCTGACGGTTTTCGGCCGCGGAAAATCTTTAATGGCGTGTACCTTGTCGGGATCGGTACAAATCGTCCCGTTACCGATGATGTGCCCCAAGTATCGAACTTCCTTCATGACAAACTTGCTCTTCTGGATGTTCAACGTCAAGCCAGCGCGTCTCATACAGAGAGCCACTTCGCTTAAGAGCAGCAGGTGCTGGTCGAAGGTCTCTGTAATAAGCAGCAAGTCATCTAAATATACAAAGACTTGATGACGTAAGTGAGCAGGGATGACCTTATCCATCAGTCGCTGCATGGTTTGAGGTGCATTGCAGAGCCCAAACGGCATGGTCACAAACTGATAGAGTGGCCGACCTGGGACGGTGAAGGCAGTCTTATCCTTGGACGACTCATCCAGAGGAATTTGCCAGAACGCATCCTTCAGATCTAAACTCGTAATGAATCTAGCCTTCGGGAGACGACTGAAAATCCCCTCGATGAGAGGTAAAGGATAAGCGTCCTTCACTGTTACACTATTCACTTTACGTGCATCAAGGCAAAGTCGCACTTTACCAGGTTTCACCACAAGGGTAACTGGCGAAGACCAGGCGCTTTGCGATTCTTCGATGACTCCCAAAGCCAGCATCCTATCAATCTCTTCGTAGAGGAGCTTTTCGATGGCGGGAGAGACTGAGAAGTGTCTCTGTTTAATCGGTTTGTTACCGCCGACATCGATGACGTGTGTCGTGAGACTTGTACGTCCTAAGCCCTCCGACTCGAAAGATGGAAAACTGCCAATGACAGCATCGAGCCTTGCTCGCTGGTGTGTCGTCAACTGGTGTTGATTGACGTTCTCAACATTTTCGATAGAACAAATGGAAGGTACAAATAAGTCCTGTGCGAGATCGAACTTGCGCACAAAATCAGCTCCAAGGTAAAGATTTTGCGTTAACGACGGGATAAGGAGGAACGACATCGATTCCGTCCGATCACGAAACGTGATGTCAGCTGACACTCTGCCTACTGTCGAGTGGCTAGTCCCGTCAGCTGTCCTGAGATCGATGCGTAATTTCTCCCACTTGTACCGACCGTCGTTAATAATTTTCCGGGCGAAATCCGAAGCTAAGCAACTTACAGTGGCTCCGGTATCAATCAGTCCTGAAACACGCTCACCCAAGACTGTGACATCCGCATACGGGCGAACGTCGTTATTGGGCCGACTCGTGAGAATGGCAGAGTAGTAAAGACGACGGTTGCGCATTATTCGCATCCAATAGTGGCGTAAGCGAAGAGTTGAACGCTTCGGTTTTTTCGTCGCCATCTCTGCTACTCCGAAGATCCGTTCTCTGGCCGCTTGATATTGTTGCAGTCTTACGTGCAACGGCCTCAGAACCGAAAGCATCGGTTTCCTTGAAACAATTGGTGGTGGGGTCAAATCCGGGTAGGTCATGTTTAAGTTATCGGACCGCTTCAACACGGTAACTTTCGGAGTTACTGTGGAAGACGTTGTCGCAACGCCTGCGCAGTCACGTGCGTCCAATGTAGGAACGCCCTGATGACTGGGGCTGGGCTCTGGAACTCGACAGTCCGGACATACGGGCTTACGAGTGTTCGGGCGCCCGCAACCGAAACAAAAGACTTTGGGATCCTCCCAACAGTCTTCAAACAAATGTCCAATCTGCCGACAATTCCAGCAGACCAAGTCCAAATCTCGATCATGAATCTCAGACTGAGGATTTCCTGAGATGTTCTTTATGTCAACACCCTCTTCAGATTCAGCAGAATAGCTGTGTAATTGGTGAGAGAGCCTGCTTGAGAGACGCTCCTCTAAAATTTCGCTTTGCTGTACTAACTTACGCAGCTCGCGAACCGTACTAGCCGGAAAATAGAGAAGTTGCCTCTGAACGTCAGGTCTCAGCCCACGACGTAGCAACTCTACCAATTTGTCTTCCGTTAAGGAATTTTCTAGCCTATTGGCTAGCGAACGCACAGCTTTATAATAACTGTCGAAATCTTCGGATGGACCTTGCATGCGGTCTCGCATCAGTTCAAGGATATCCCAGTCATCTAGAGAATCCTTAAACTCATGGCGAAGAGCCTCACGAAAAGAGGTCCACTCGATTCGTCCGACAGACTGGTGGTAGTCCCAGTACCAATCTGCTGCTCTGCCTCTGAAAAGGGTGTGTACATAAGTACACAGCAGGCCAAAATCCCCCTGTAGGGTTGTGTTGGTCAACGCCTCCACGCGGAACAAGAATTGGTTGATGGGCAAAGTTTTGGATGTGCCATCAAAAACCAAGTCCCAGGATGCCAAAATTGTATAAACACGATCCGCTGACATGGTACTAAGCGGTCGTGCCTGACATCCATACGGCGAATCGTCCTCATCAGAGTCAGTAAAATTGTACATATAGTCGAGTCCGGATCTGTCGTCATGTCGTTGAATGTTCTCGGATCCGGACTTGTCGTCAAGTCCGTAAAAATCAACTTTACGTCTATGGTCATGTAAGTAAAAATTGTCTTTATTCTGTCCATAGTCACGTCTGTCTTCAAAATGTACTGCACGAGTTGAAGCAGGCTGATGCTGTGCTGCCTGATGCACTGAGTGCGTGTTCTGGTTCGAGTCTCGAAGCGCAACTAATTGCTCTCGAACCAATCCTACAACTCGTGAAGCGCCCGTCGCCCTAACATCCCGCGTGGAAGGATCAACCCAACCCACAGGATCTCTCCTCGCCGCCTCATGCCACCGTCAGTCGTCACGGCGTGCTGGCAGGTCAAGCTCAGCTGAGCTCCATTGACCTGGAGGTAGCGTGGAAGGGAGACGATAAAGGTCGCGAGACCAGTGATCTCGTTGATGAGACATGTGTTTAATTAAAATTTAAAAAAAAAGAAAATAAAATTGGAAACGACCAAAAGGAAGTCCAAGAAAAAGAAAAAGGAAAAAGAAGCGAAAAGGAAAAAAAACGAAGTATATAAAAGAAAGCAAGAAAAAAAGTGAAACTTGTCGAATCAATCGAAAAAAAAAAAAACAGCGAAAAATAAGAAAGAAACAAAAATGTATTACGAGGACTCCTCTCCTTCCAAATTTTCAACTCCATATTCAACTCCCGCAGAACTCTCGGATGACTAAAATGCCATCCCAACCTCATAAATTTTCTCATCTGTGTGCAGAACTTCCACACACAGTGTTTTTCCAAGAAGAGACAACAATCGAGTTGCTCCCCGTCGCAGAATATTAAATAAAAGAACTCAAGCGAAAAGGAATCGCGAGAATTCAATCTTCCTCGTCTGGAGTCAGAGAACAAAGTGAAGATGAATCATTGAGGACGGAATGGCACAGCATATAGCCGACTACCTCCGTATTCCATCAAGGGTCCATCTCACCCGTCGCTTCCTCCCTACGAAGAAGAAAGAATATTCAATTTTCTTTAAAATTCCGAAACGAAGAGATAGCCGTTTCACATTAAGGTAGGGAAGGACACTCCTCAGAAGCTCGGACGGCAATACCTTTCAGCTTATAGCCGCAAAGGCCCGTATATCCAGAGACTTCTGGGAGGCAATCACCTACGAGACGTTAAGTCTCAAGACAAACACAACAAACGACTAGCTCTTATGGTATTCTACCAAGGATAGGGCAGGAAACTCTACGTTACAAGGTGGGAAAGGAAATTGAGGCTTAGGAACACTTGCTTCTGGGGAAAAAGGCGTGAAACCTAAAACTAGAAATCTGAAGACAAGTGTACGTGGAGCCTAGCCGGGAACAATATTGAGATTCTATTGATTCTCTATCCGACACCACCAAACGAAGTTGTGAGCCGGAATAGGCTATCTTCCACTTGATTCAGGAAACCTGTAAATAATAAATTATGCCTGAATCCAGGAAATGTTGGGCCCCACGTTGGGCGCCATTTGTAATGATAAGAATGGAAATATGAGATCAAGTCGATCCCTTGAGTGGCCGATAACGACCTAGAGGGCAGAGCTATCCCAAAAAGCTAAACAATTTGGCAAAATTTGACCGTGAAGGTCCGCCCACGAAGATTGCAGCTCTATCAAAGCTCTCGGTCGACACGTTCTTGCACGCCCCTGTGCTAGCCAGGCTCGGGAATGTGGGGGGGTCCTTTGAGCGCTTTGATCCCTCACGCTTCATTACTAAAAACAACGTGTCTTTACCGGTGCGTGGGTCCGCACCAGATTTTAAAATCGAATTTTACGTAGGAATTCGCGACGGCCTATCGAATAAAACCAGAACGCGAGCTAAATTGGAAAATAAAAATAATAAAAAAACGGCTCGACCGCGCGCGTGGAGCCGTTTGTCTCCGGACCCGAGTGCCGCGATCAAGTAGTGGAAAATCCACGACGGATCACCTTCCCGATTGCCGTCCCTTCCGCCTCAGATCTTGGACGAGGCGCGGCCGGTGAGGTTCCCACCCTTCCTCGACATCCTCCGGCCAGTTATTCTTTTAGAGGATGTCCCTTATGTAAGAATTCCGCGGGAGTAAGGAGGAACTAAGGGGAGGGAGTCCTCAAACTACTTCCGATTATTCCAACATTATTTATACAATTCCGTAAGATTTATTATAAACACCACAAATGAAAATAAAAATAAACAGTGGTTCAAATTCAAAAGAAATAAAAAAAAAGAAAATACTAAAACAAATGAAAAATAAATAAAAATAAAAAGAAAGTAAAATAAAAAGAAAGGAAATTCAAACAATTACTCACTCTAGTCGTCACGCCGAGCTCGGTTGGCGGCTGGTGTAACAGGTTCTAAAAGAAAAACAACAAATTATATCACGTATTCAATGATAATATGTTAGTTAAAACTTTTTCTGCCCCACTTTTTAGTTCCGATTATATGTACAACTTTTTCAAAGATTTCTTAGATAAATGCATTTATATTGTTCGTCTGATCACACAATTAGCGAAACGCTTCACCGGTTTCTTAAATAGAGGCATTTATATTGTTCGTCTGATCACACAATTAGCGAAACGCTTCACCGATTTCTTCCTTAAATCCGCTATGTTTTATTACTTATTTAATTTTTGCTTTAGGGTGAAAAGTTATCCAGTTGCCTTTGCACCTTTATGGCGAATCAATTGCCATTCCTTCACCTTCGGATTGATGACGTTTTTCCTCCTTCTCGAAGACTTCTCACTCTTCTTCCTTTATTTCTCCTTCTCGAAGACTTCTCACTCTTCTTCCTTTATTTCTCCTTCTTTCCTCCACCAAGAAGCTCTCCGAACCGCTGTCCTCCAGCTCTCAAACCAAACTCCCCGTTTTTCCTTCCCGCCAAAAACCTTCTCCCAGCAACATTCTCGCTGCCTTTCTTCGTGCACCGCTTCTATTCCCGCTACATAGCCTTTCTCACTCGCTAGGCAATGTTGCGGCAACATGCGCATGCGCCTGCGGATGCGGCAAATCATTCCCCTCCTGTCAAGATCAATTCGCTTGAATACATTGAATAATGTGCAATCTGCGGCGAACTTTAAGGCAATTGCACACTATTAAATGCATTGTTTAAGCAAATTGATTAAGAAAGAGCCGAATGAATTCCGCTCCCGTCGCGCAGCCGCGGTCACTACAAGACAGTATCGTGCATATGTATGCCAAGTTCCATGAAAATTTGGCTATTAGTGTCAAAGTTATAGCAGTTCAATCTTATCAATTTCGGGCGAATTTATTGCATCCCAAACAATACAAATAAGATGCTGACGTCATAATCAACGAGAATAATAGACTTCGAGTGAAATATTAAAATTCCATTCTTGAAGAATGTACCTTTAATCAGCTCTCTTTCAGGTTTTGTGTGAGACAAATGGAAGGGCTCAATTACTGGTCCCATATTTGATATCAGGTGAACGTTGGGGGGTGAGGGCTTAAATCTCCAAAAAGTGTAACAAATCTCGTTCTCAGAACCTATCCAACCATAAATCTGAAAAAAATCATATTGGTGTATCTAAATAAAATCTACGCCTCAAAATATATCCCGTTCCGATATCTCCACAAATACAGTTAATAACAGCATATAAGCATATTTTAGAAATTTAGCCGGAAACCCCGCTGAAGTTCATATTAGAACTACAAAATTTGGCAATTGCATAAGGGATAACATAAGGCATAACTTTGCGAAGGGAATCCAACTATTATTAGCAAAGTAATACAGGGTGCGGCAGCATAACTTCCTTTTTCAAAATGCGCGCCACTCAGTTAGTTGATGTCATAGCGGAGCGCTAGTGGTCTCGTTCAAGAAGGGATACTGTAAAGTTTTGTCCCGACACGGTTCAGTCGCCATCATGCGTTGGAATAGTGAGGAGCGTGCCTTTGCCGTTGAGGTTTACTTTTCAAGCGGATGTTCGGTTATTGCAACACAGCGTGTATTTCGGAATCGCTTTAATTTAGTCCCGTTGGCTCCTATCCCAGACCGTAAATCAATTGTTACATGGGTCACTACATTCAGACAAACTGCAAGTGCGGCAAAAGGAAGAACTGGAGTCCCTCGGCCCGTTAGATCACCTGAGAACATTGAAGCAGTGAGAGCGTCAATGTTGCGATCGCTACCGCGTTCTGCGCGCAAACACGCATCTGCCCTTGGACTATCCGATCGTTCTGTAAGAAGAATTCTTCGTGATGATCTTCATTTTCCCTATAAGATGGCGATAGTGCAGGAACTTTCAAAACGTGACTTCCATTCTCGGATGAACGCGTGTGAGCTTCTTCTTGATGTCGTTCCCGAGGGTGCTATTGTTTTTTAGCGATGAAGCCCATTTTCATTTGTGTGGGGCGGTTAACAAACAAAACATGCGCTACTGGGCTGACACCAACCCTCGAGAATTGCATCAAAAGCCTTTGCATTCACCCAAAGTCACAGTGTGGTGTGCAATTTCCCCAGCTGGAATTATTGGTCCCTGGTTTTTTGTGGAAAATGAGGTTACAGTGACAGTGAATTCGGACCGGTATGTAAACATGCTACAAAATTTTTTCTTCCCACGGCTAGAAAATTTGGATTTGGGGACACTTGGTTCCAACAAGACGGTGCATCAGCACACACTTCAAGAGCATCGATGGCTGTTTTGAGGGAACACTTTCCAGAGCGCCTTATCTCAATTAGAGACGATTTGGAATGGCCGGCACGCTCTCCCAATCTGTCCCCTTATGATTTTTTCTATGGGGTTTTTTGGAAATCCCGTGTTTATGTGAACCGTCCAAGAACCCTACAAGATTTGAAAACCAACATCCAAGAAGAAATTGCCAACATAACACCTGCTATGCTAACAAGAGTCATGACAAATGCCAGAAATCGGTTTACGCAATGTATGGAGAATGGGGGACGTCACATAACAGATTTGATCTTCAAAACAATGTAAATAAAAACTTTAGACATGTACGTACATTATAAACAAATCGGGAAACTGGAAGCTTGACGCTTCAGGTATAAAAGGTTTTGTTTTTCCCTATGTGAGGAGCATAACGTAGTTCTCCATTGGCTTATAGCATTGACCCGAAATATTTAAATCGCTCAGTTCTGGGCAGGTTATCGCCATTGCCAGAACTCAGCGATTTAAATATCTGGAGGGACAGATTACTGCCATTGAAAGAACTGAGTCATTTAAATATCTCGAGTCAATGCTACCAGCCAATGGAGAACTGCGTAATGAAATTGTTTCAAGCATTAATGCCACCTGGATGAAGTGGCATTCCCCAACTGGTGTTCTTTGTGATCGACGTATCAGCGCACGTCCCAAATCTAAAATTTACTGCAATGACGTCTGTATGGCTTAGAATGCTGTTAATTAGCACGAAATTGATAAGTTTGAACTGCTATAACTTTCTCGCTAATAGTTGGATTTTCATGAAGCTTGGCATGTGTATGCACGAGGCTGTCCTCTATGTCGGTGCAAAATTTAGTACACTTAGGATGAACTTAAGGGGAGTTTTTTAGTCAATTTCTAAAGGTTGATAATCTACTATTAGTAAATTTTTTGAGCAGATACCGGAATGGGACATCTCTCGAAGATTAGATTTCACATAAGTGTTTTACACAAAATTATTAAAAAGGGCTGCAGATAAGTAGATTCTTCATAAATGCGACTTTAATATTTCACGCGAATGTCAATTATTCCGGGTAATTATGACGTCAGCATCTGATTTGCATGGCTTCGGAATCAGTAAATTCGCGCGAAATTGCTAAGTTTGAACTGCTATAACTTTGACGCATAGCATATATATACGAAATATTGTCCTCTATGCTGGTACAAAATTCGGAAGTCCTAAGATGAATTTAAGGGGGGTTTTTCAGTAAATTTCTAAAAAGTAGTAATATACTAGTAGTAAGTTTATTTGAGCAGATATCGGAATGGAACATAGATTTCATCTAGGCGCACCACCCTGATTTTTTTCGGATTTTTGGGTTGGGTAGTTTTCGAAAATGAGTCCTATCTCACTTCAATTGCGTACATTTTGCCTCCTTACTCACGCACTTTGCAATTTACGCCAAAACTAATGTCAGTTTCGAAAAGTACAAATTGATACCCTACACAACTATATCCGGTGAAAAAAATTTTTGGATCCCCCCTTTGCATGTATGAGGAGCACCGCTTTAGACTCCACCTAAATTTACGCCACTCGCTGTATGCGTGGGATTTCATAGTTCCCATCTGTCCACCGAATTTCGTTCGGATCGGTTCAGCCGTTTTGGAGAAAAATGCGTGTGACAGACAGACAGGCAGACATTGAATCGATTTTAATAAGGTTTTGTGTAAAACAAAACCTTAAAAATAAATAAATATTTTTCGATGCATACAATAGTTTTTATTGAGTTTTGAAAACAGGAAGTTATGCTGCCGCACATTGTAGAAGCCCTGTAGAACGTGTATGACGTCATCATAACATATCAATTCCTCAATACGACAACAAAGTGAGCTCACGTGAATGGGAAGCCGCAGGGGAACATTTCGATTTAGTTTTTTAATCATTTATATATCAATATCAATTATTCCAGACAGACATGTGTATGGATGTGTTTATATGTATACGTAAATGAAGCTTTGGGGTAGTGCCTAATTCAGATAGATATATTTGGACATCGAACATGCGGTATTCAATATATGCACTTTATATGTACATATGTATACTTTTATACAGGAAATAAATCGAAAATAAGTGTACGATCAATTTATATACATGCTTATAGAATACAGTATTCGGTAATAGGCAATGGTGGTTTGTTTAGCGTGACCATAATATCTACGTCTGTAATATGTACCTATTTGTTATATTTTGAAAAAAATATGAAGGAATATCTTGGGTTTTTAGCCATATATGAATGGAAAAATGTGCATAGAAAGTTTCTCAGATAAGATGAACACAAAAACGGTATTTCGACTTGTTTGTATCTGTTGTAGGTTACGTTCTTACATTTACTAATATTAAACTGCGAGTGTGAAGCGTATGAGATTGACTATTATCAATACAGTGCTTTCCATCAAATGATTTATTTAAAACACTTTCTAAAAAATAGAGGGCAATTGAATTTTTAACTATGTAAACACGGATGTGTCATGCACGCATCGTTCCTCACATAATAATAATAATCGTTGGTGCAACAATCCAATCGGATCAGGGCCTCGAAGTGTGTTAGATTCATGACCTTAACGGTACACTACAGGATTACACTACCCTATAGGAGGCAATGTGATGAGCATTATGCTCTCCCGAGTTTATTAATCTTGATTTGACTCATGTACTCGCATTTACGCACACAGTGTTGGACTCCCGGTCCGATACGTCGTCGGACTACCAACTAAACACCTCCCCATCATCAGAGAGTTAGCCTGGAACCGTTTATCACATTACTTCGGGCTAGTCCCCGAACTCTCCCGCTTTGCGGAGCCTTCAAATTAGGGAATTTCTTTCACCAACAGGAGGGGAGGGGAGGAAGGGAACTGTCAGTTCAAGGAACCTCCTGCCATCCGGCTCCTCCACCGGTCGAGCTCTATCTTCTTAGCAACGAGAAGGGCCCGAACGTAATGAGCAACATGACTCTACCTGTCAGCACTCCTCAGCATCTCTTCGACAATGTCGTCTGGAGAGAGATCCCCTGTGTTTAAATAGAGCTGCTGACGAACCCCATTCCACCTTCCACAAGAAAAAAAAGTGTGATGGGCGTCGTCCACAACTCCATTCCAAAACACACAATCCAGAGATCGCACCTTTCCAATCTTGTGCAGGTAAGACTGAAAAGCTCCATGCCCACTTGAAAATTGGGTAAGGAAATAGTCAGTCTCACCGTGCTTCCATTCAGCCACGCACCTAAGTTGCCGATGAGCCGCGCAGTCCATCTGCCTCTAGTTTCATTTTGCCACGAGAGCTGCGACTCGCCTAGAGCGCGTTGCCGTTCTTCGCGAGCAACCACCTCCCTTGGCTCATCTCCCTTGTGCTTGTATATGGCCTGACGCTGCTTAGCAAGAAGGGCAACGGGGATCACTCCTGCGATCACCATCACGGTCGGTTCAGAGACAGTGCGGTACGCACACGCCACCCGCAAAGCTGCCCGTCTCTGTACCTGCGCGAGACGTTTACGATATACCTCCTTGTTAAGAGCGTCAGCCCATACCTCCGCGCAGTAGAGCAGGACAGACTGCGTTGAACTCATCTGGAGACGTCGCCTGCTAGACGCAGGACCCCCAATGTTTGCCATTAGCCTACTTAACGCCGAAACTCTAGCCGCAGCCTTGTTCGCTGCTGCTTTTATTTGCTGAAAAAAAGCTCATTTTTGAGTCAAGAGTCAACCGGAGGTACTTTACCGCTGATTTTGTCTCGATTATCGCCTTGCCGAACGATATGGGACGCAGGGTCGGAATTCTCTTTTTAGTCAGGATGACTACTTCGATTTTTTCCAGTGCAAGGTTGAAACCATGAGTAGTCATCCATTCGGTTATCCTTCGCATCATTATGCCAAGTCTGCTTTCCGCCTGTTCGACAGTGCGTCCAGCATGCATAGCCGACCAGGCACGACTCTTCTGGCATGTCGAGTTTAAGTAGACTGTCATAGGTAGTAGCGTTCCAGAGGTCCAGCCCTAAGATGGATTCCTGTGCTGCCCCCCCGACGTAACCTCCATCCTCCTTTGATCCTCTAGTGTTTCATTGAGCAGGGAGCGGTTCCTCAGATAATCCCTGAATATCCATAAGAGATAGTTCGACACGTTGAAAGTATTGTCTAGTGTGCCTAGAATGTCTTTCCATCTTACGGAATTAAAGGGATTTCTGACGTCAAGTGTTACGAGATGCACCATCCGTCGAGTTCGGCGGCTATGTGCCTCTGCTCGTCGAACGGCGTCCATGACTTGCAGCAACCAAACTTCCGGGGAGATAAATCTCCGGCAGCGCGTATCGCTTCAGCGAGTCTACTCCTGATAAGCTTTTCGAGCACTTTCCCAGCAGTGTCAAGCATACATAGTGGGCAGTATAAAGACGGCAATTCGGGGTCGTCTTTCCCTTTATAGATCAGCGCAAGCCTCGCCACATTCCAACGAGCAGGGAAAATGCCCTCTTTCAGGCAAGAGTTGAATGCGCCGAGCAGTAAGTCTGGCCGGTGTTGGAATACCAGTTTTTATACCTCTACTGGAATACCATCAGGTCCTGGCGCCTTCTTGTTTTTCATAAAGAGGACTGCCTGTTCCAACTCTTTTGTGGAAAAAAGTGGACAGTCCTCTGCGCTCTCCGCGCCAACGTCATCATCCCATACTCGGTGCGCAGGGAATAGTGGCCTTACAATGCGATCCATCTGCTCGGCCTTAAGTCAACAGGGTTTCCGGAGAGCCCCGATTTTTCGGGTTACCAGTTTGTAACCGAGTCCCCACGGATCCCCATTCACCTCGTCGACCAGATCTTGTCAGCAGCGAGCTTTGCTCTTGTTTATTGCGCTGCGAAATCTCCTTATGGCTGATTTCAACTCCATGATTATGGTACATGCCTCCTCTCGGCCGCCTAGACGTTGTGTTAAGCAGCGGAGCCTGTGACACTCCTTCCTGAGCTCTGCGATTTCCACTGTCCACCAATACAGGTTTGCCGCGCATCGATGCCTTCCTGGACATGGAGGCTCCGCAGACCGTCGTTATCAGGTTCATAACTGAATTTTCGACAGTGTCAGCCGCGGCGCCACCGCCCCCAGGAGTACCTTTCAGCAGAACTCGCCACCGGTCCACCAGCGGCACCAGTGATTCCGACGCGAAGGTTACGTCTGGGATGCTTCCTTCGCAGCCCGGGCGCCGGAATGTTGGGGTGGATGCGGTGTTTAGAACTACCAGTCCTGTTCTCGCCGCCATTTCCAGAATTCGTTTCCCTCTGGAATCTGTGTGAGGCATGCTCCTTTCAAGTGCCCTAGCATTGAAGTCACCCCCAACCAGGATCCGCCCATCCGTGCTTAAGATAGCGTCCTCCAAAGCATCAAGCCTGCGACAAAAGTCCGGCATCGTCTCATTCGGCGTAAGATAGACACTAAAAAACGTTATCCCTGAACACCGAATCCAGACAAAGCCGTCCCCTCGGCCTTGGCCAAGAATTCTAAGGAAGGTGCCGTCCCGAACCCAGATGGCAGCGGTACCTGATATGTCAGGGTGCCATGAAACCGGGCCCTTGTTTTGGTACCGCTCACTGAGTACTAAATCAGCACCGAAGTGCAACCGCTCACGTGCGCTAGCAGCTCGTGAGCGGTGGCACTCCGGTGCATATTAATTTGTAGGATGTGAATCATGTTGACCGTATCCCAGCTCTTTCCATGCTCTGAAAACTGGACATCGCCCCGATCCCGCAGTTTGCGTAACGCTCTCATCAGTCGCGCCACGGTCCCTGCATAGGATGCAGCTTTCCTTTTCATTGTAGGTGTTGGCTTTATGGCCTGCCTGACCGCATTTACGGCATTCTGTCAGGTCCGCGACAGTTTGCAGATGTGTGCCCATAATCCAAACATCTGTAACATTTGGTTGGGTCGGCCCGGATTCGTATCCTACACACTACCCAACCAATTCTTATTTTCTCGCAGTTTAGAAGCTCCCTCGCGGATTGCTCGGCAACTTCCACTACAGCGAATTTTTGGCCTCGGGAGTTCGCAAAGGTGATACAAATCCGGACAGTCGCGTTTAATGGCCTCTTCTACCTCGTTTCCAAAGAACACGTGGGTTCCAGCCTGGAAACCAAAGCTTTTTCTCCCAGAAACCCCTTAACTGCTTCACAGAATGTGACTTTATTTATAGTCTTCGGGCCGAGTTTGACTAACACTCCACCACCCTTCGTTTTACGAATGGAAGACACTTCTGCTCCGTTATCTTCGGGTTTAATCTTGTAACAGATTTCACTGAGCATTTTCCATCTGATGCCACTCACGGTCACGCTGCCCCCACTGCAGAGGTGAGGCAGCGTCTGAAGAGTTGCCTCTGGCCTGGACGAAACCGTTTGTCTTATAACTTTTTATCGCCATCACTCAAGTAGAGAGGAAACTTTGAACGGCGTACGCATATAAATGATGCATCTACAATTTCAGCCATTATATTTAAACTTTGCCGTAAGAAACGCTTTTTAAACACAAACTGATAATTTTTCAATAAAAGCTCAATTACTTCGAGATAAACTAGACCTTTTCAATTAAAATTCCCGCTTCCATTGCCTCTCAAAACTCACGTTTCGTTGAGTTACTTTACTTTTTATTTGCACTGAAGTATACAATGAAACGAAGCGTACACTTTAAATTTTCAACTTTTGGAATGGAATTCTCGAGGGACACGCATTTCATGAATGAAATTAGCGCATCGGTAGCTTCCAAATAGAGTTTGCTTGAGACTACGTAAGATAAATGCCATGCAAATGCTTTTTTCATTCAGAAATTTCTCTTTTTTCGATTCAAAATAAAAAAATATACAAATTTGATAGAGGCCATAACACATAATTTTCTTTAGCGCGTATCACGTATACGGATAGGCTTCCGTAATACATTTGCAAGTCGGGGCATTTTAGTGTGGGTACTGCCTATTAGATATGCCGTCGTTCAGATTTCAGATTTATTTATTGAGCAAAGAAAAGAAATACATATGCGGTACAAAAGGAATAATAACTTAAAAGCTCAAGCGTGACTAATTAAGTATGTAACGCTAACCTATGGAGATATCCGACCCAGCCGGTTACAAGTTAAGTGAAAAGGTCCCTCTCCCGAAATAATAAAAAATCTACTGGACCCGACCACATCCCCATCATCATCCTCAAAAAATGCGCCAAAACCCTAAGCCCCTTTCTCGCCCAACTCTTCAATCAATGCCTTCTCTCTGCACACTTTCCCACCCCATGGAAACGAGCCCACATCGTCCCAATCCTAAAAAAGGACCAGCCTTCAGCTTCCCCGGGCAGCTACCGCCTCATCTCTCTCCTCAACGTGACATCGAAAATTTTCGAACACGTCATCCACGATATCATGCTCCAGCACATCATCGACCACGCCATTATCCCCCCCTTCCAGTTTGCCAACAGGCGCGGCCACGGCACCTCACATGCCCTCCTAATCCTCAAAACCGACATCCTATCCCAACTAAACAACAACATCCCCACCACAGCTTGCGTCCTCGATATCCAGAAAGCCTTCGACGCGGTCTGGCACGACGGCCTCACCTACAAACTCTCCCACACTTTCAAATTCCAGCCACAATTATGCAAACACATCCTTAACTACCTGTCTGATCGCCAATCCTTAGTCCGTATCCACGATACCCTGTCCGACCCTTACAGTCCACCCGCAGGCATCCCCCAAGGCTCAGTTCTGTCAGCAACCCTCTTCTCCCTATACACCGCCGATATCCCACTCCAGCACCCTACCAACTCCCCCCAAGCAGTCAAAACCATCCAATACGCTGACGACTTGATCCTCTACACCTCTTCCCGGAGAATACAATCCGCCCAAAACCGCATCAATACCTCAATCCAAACCCTCAACAAATTCCTCCAATCCTGGAAACTCCTACTTAACCCCTGCAAATGCGAAGCCATCGTCTTCCGCGGTAGAGCCACCTTTACCCGCAAGATGCTGGCCGACACCCGCAACCTCACTATCAAGATCGGACCTTCCACCATTCCCTCCGTCCAATCCACTAAATACCTGGGAATAACCCTCAATACCCGCCTATCACCCATACCCCAGGTAAATTTCATCATGTCAAAGACCCTAACAGGACTAAAAACCCTATGGCCCATCCTTAAGAAAGACTCCGCCATCCTCCCCAAAGTGAAACTCTACTGCTATAAGCAGCTAATCCGTCCCTTAATTACATATGGATTCGTCGCATGGTGTGACGTCTCCTCAGCTCAAATGGAGCGCTTTCGGGTACGCGAAAGGAGGTTTTTCCGCCTCTCCCTTTCCCAGTCCAATATCCACTCCAACCAAGCTGTCTACGACGAGGTAAAGTGCTCCCGCATAGACCAGATCCTCCTTGCCTCACTAACCTAATTCCTCATCAAATGTCAAGCCCATGAAAACAACCTCATCCAGTTTTACTCCCACATACGCAGCCAGAACACTAACCCCATATACCGCCACCATCCCCTCCCTTCAGACCTCCTAACCCTTTCCTCCCAAAACAGGGATTGACTGCCAGAACATTGGACTTACGCGTATTGCCTCTGTGGAAGTCCGAGGAGGAGCTTTGATAAAAGGAGGGGATGAAGAAAGGAGGGGAGGTGTGATGGTTGAGAGGAGAGTTACTGTCCGAGAGGAGAGTTAGCCCTGACACGTAGTACCTCTGCTCGCGTAACCGGGCATTGCGTTTAGCGAGATTTTTAATCAGCGGGTTAGGGTGGGACAGCCACTTTTTCAGGCTGACGCGCGACAACTTGATCATGTGCAGAATTATGAGGCAAACCCCAGAGAGGTCGTACAGAAGAGAGTTTTGGTGAAATTTTAGGTTTGGCCTTCTGTAGTTGGCCGTGCATTTCCTGAGTATCGTCCTTTCAAAGCGTTGGAAGGCTTCTGCTACGTTCGGTGACATGGTAGCCCATGCTGGGAAACCGTAAGTCAGGATTGGACGAATGAGAGTTTTGTATAAAAGAGTTTTGATGGCAGGGAACAGGGCCCGGGATGAGAAGAGGTTTTTTAAGGCAGTTGAGGCCTTAGAGGCCTTGGCGATAGCAGATCTGACGTGAGGGTTGGATTTGAGTTTGTTGTTGAGGAAGATTCCCAGGTATTTAATATTTGATTTCGGCTTGAGTGTGTGGTTAGCAATGCGTAAATGCAGGTTTTTGCTTTCTGGTACTGTGCGCCAGTGGCACTTCCCACTGGGGTTTCTGAAGCAAATAACCTCAGACTTACGGGAATTAACGGTAAGGGCCCACCGGTTGAAATAAGCGATCACCCTATTGGTTAGGATATTGAGAGACAGGGAGGCTATTGAGGGCCTGAGACCACTCGCATATAAGATGGTGTCATCAGCGACGCGGGAGGACCATTGTCGTTGGGGGAAGAGGGCGGGAGAAGGGCTGCCTGAGTTGCGTTGTCGTGGGGGAGAAGTTTACGGGAGGGAGGGGAATATCGTGGAGGAAGATGTTAAGTTTGGGGCCTAGAATAGATCCCTGAGGGACTCCTGAGTTTACCGGGAAGTCGCTGGAGCGTAGTCCACCGAAACACACGTGGCAAGTTCTGTTGGAGATGAAGTCTGCGAGGATTCTGAATAAGGGGAGGGGGCAATTGGAATGTATTAGTTTGTAGAGTAATCCCTCTTTCCAAACTGAATCAAACGCCTTTTCGAGGTCTAAGGCGCAGGCTACGGTGCAATACCTGTTTTCCAGTTGATTGAGGATATGGTCTTGCAGGTACATGATTGCCTGCTCGGTGGATCTGAGGTTTTCGAAGCCGAATTGGTTAAATGGACTGATGGCGGAGTAGTGTCTATTGAGGTGACTTAGTTGGATACGTTCGAAGATTTTTCCAATATTGGAAAGAAGAGAGATGGACCTCATATCTTTGAGATCGCCCGAGCACCCCTTCTTAGGGATAAGTATCAGGAGGGCGGATTTCCAAGATACCGGGAAGTGGCCGTTGTTCAGGCAGTTGTTGAAGAGGATGGCGAGACGTTCACTGATGGTAGGCACACACTTCCGCAGAACAAAGTTGGAGATGCCATCGGGGCCCGAAGATTTTTTATTGTTGCATTTTTTATATGTTTGGCAGTGGACGAAAAAAGCGGGATTTACCAAATAACGTGCAGCGACTGCAATAAATTATACATAGGACAAACGAAATGCCTGATAACGACGAGATTCAATGAACATATCAAGGAAGCGATAAGTAGTGTTCGGAAACAAAAGTCGTGCATAAGGTCATCAGTGACAGCGCACATAGTCGAAGAAGCCCATCTCATTCAACGCGAAAACCTTGAACTCTTGCGGCATGCTAACCGAACGACAACCTTGGACCCTTGGGAAAGTCTAGAAATTCTGGGAGAAAACGCGACGCGGTTATTAAACACAGATTCCGGTAATTGCTCCTCAAAATTAATAAGACTTGTCGCGGTAATTAATAGATAATTAGGTTAACAATTTAATGTTTTTTTTTGTTAAAAAGTAATTTAGGTAATTAGTGTTTTTAGTATAAGTAGAACCGTAGAATTGCAATAGTTTTTAGTAGCTTTGTTCTGATGAAGGGAGTAAGTTGCTTCCGAAATATATATATACATAACGAAATAAAAAAAAAAGCTATTGGTCTATCAATTTTAGTCTTAACTACAAATAGAAGACAACATCTAACGTTTCATTTAATGGTTTAGAAAATTTTACGGATTTTGTATAGTTCCTTTTCTATTTCTTTTTCATGGCCATTTACATTTTTTCTATTTAGCAATTGGCATTTATATATGTTTTCGACTTTGCCTTATTCCATGGGCTTTTTACTTCCTTTTTTCCCTTTTTCTTCTCTTCAGCTAACAATGCATTTACTACCTAGCACACCACTTTGCACACTGATACCCAAACATCTCATTCTCACACTGACTTTGCACAGCTTTGTATCCCTTTTTACCGACTAGTTGCGATACAATTTTACCCAGGTCAACTATTTACACCCAAATGAATGAATTTAAGCTAGCGGTTCAAGCATTGTTAGTAGCCTACCGTCTACATTTACATATGGGAAAACACCTTTGTTGGTGAGTTTACATACTACTTAACAGATGTTTAGTAGTTGAATTAGTGTTAATTAGTGTTAAAGTATGTACATGACTCTCCCTTTTCGCGAGAGAGAGAATAATTCCAGCCACTCCCTATACGGACGAACAGTTCCGCAGTGCGGCGTCATCTATCCTAGTCGTCGCATGGTCACAACTCCCTAGTTGCCTGTCTTCTAACGATAGGTGGCTAATAAAGGAAGGAAGGACTACCCTTTCCCCAGTCTTTTCCTTCATTGCCCATTCCAGTATCCCCACCCCGGCACAACCATGCGGAATGTAACTTGAAGCTGGGTTGCGGAAGATCAAACTGTGGTGTTGCTCTCTCATACACCTTAGTCCAGTTAAAAAAAAACTGCATCCAAGGTGCAGTAATCTAATTCCACTAACGTAACAGGAAACTGGATCTCTAGCTGGGTGCCGTTGTAGGTGATCGGTATCCTGTCCGTCCCTCCCTCGAAAATCACTCCTAAATTTGGCTTGACATGACCGATATATGTTCCGTTATCGTACTGCTTCACTGAGCACCAGTCTTGCAACTTCTTATTTCCCAGTACAATCTCCTGGATGCGTAACTACCTAGTACGAACCAGCTTCGCCTCATATAAACGAGGAAGGATCTCAGTAGCATCCTTCTCAAAGAAATATTTCCATCGCATCTCTTGTAACGCTGTTATATCAGCCCTATATTAGGGCAGGATATCGGCTAGCTGTTCATCAGCTTTATCTCTCTACAAGGAGCGCACTTGCCATGAGAAAATGCGCCAGTCTTTAATCCGTTGTCGTTGCCGGGTTCATCGTTGTAAGATCCATCCTGTCCGAGGCTCCTTTCGTGCTTCGTAACATCAGTTTTCCGTGTAGGGTTGTCAGCCCTACCCAACCCCCAACATGGAGAACCAGTTTATCCCGTTTTTAGGCGCGGGAGACTCGCCTTCATCCTTCTCCGTTGGTGTTGGTTCAGCAGGCATTTCCCAGGTTTTATGCTCCATTGTGGGTACCAATCCACGTTTCGCCTTGGGACCTATACTACCCTTTGACCACTATGTATTTAGCTGAAATTAATAAACTTACGTGGTGAATCCGGCTCGACGGACCACTTGTCACACGCTTGCTCCCTCCAACCCCAGCGTCTCTTCCTGCTCCCTGGCCGAGCAGCTCTCTCCGCATACGCTGGCTGATCTACTTTCGCCCTGTAAATGTTCTCTTATTGCCTAACACTTACTTGCTCTTCTAGGCCGTATCCTCAACCAACTTTTATCTAATTCACAACACCTTTTACTTTTATTCCACACAGTTTTATTACTTTTTCAAAAGCGTCTTACAATTATTCTTATTGCACTAAATTCTTCGACTGCCTTTGGTCTAGATGAAAACTGTGACTTCGCGGACGGCCGTTCAAACACGCACCCAAATCAATCGGCTGAATCAACTCATCATTCCACCTATTCCGCCAGCAATCTCGCGTACGGAAGCCAGTGCATGTAATTATATAACAACTAGTCGGGAACCCGGAAGCTGGACGCTTCAGGTCTGAAAGGATTTGTGTATTTCTTTTATAAAGACATTTGAAGGTGAATTTGTCCCATCAGTACGTAACACGGAATATATGCATATATTATGTGAGAACATTCACAACATATTACCAACCAAATGGTGTATTTGGTCTGGTCATGGTGTATTTGGTCTGCTCATGGTTCATCGCTTAGCATTTGTGTACACAGAGCAGGTGTCGATTTGCCACAAACAACAAAATAAATAATAATAATCGTGTGTTGTGTACAAGAACACTTTCGAACTAATATACAAACACGGAAGGGTCAAATATAGGTGAATTAAAGAATGACATTACTTTTAATTTTTAGTATTCGAGGAGTCGCTGGAAAGAGCTAAAGTGTTCTAGTCGAAAACACTTTACAACGCACGGTTGCTCTTTAATTCGCCTTTAAATTATTTAAGAAATTTAGAAAATAGAACAGTCAAAAGTAAAATATTGTTTTTTTTTGGAAATAAAAGTAAGTTTTTGAAAATGGAAACGCGAGTGTTTGTAATAAGTCCAAGAGTTCAAGAGTTGAGCAACGATGTAAGTAATAGTAATAAATCTTTAGCTTTTCCTTTTCAGGAGTTCGAATACTCTATCGTTCCGCAGATAAGTTTCGGCAGCCCGAAACGAGAGCAACCACGGCCATCAAACATAAATCTAGGAGCTAGTGCGTGAGCTTGGCCAACGCCCAAGCAGAATAGCCCCTGGACGAGGCCGTCTAGGATATCGCCAAAACAGCTGGTCCTTCGAGCCGGATACTGCGATCCATCACGTATGTGTTCACACAAATTAATATTATAAAATAAATTCTCTTGTGTAAAAGAAAAATAAAGTGCGGGCACATATAGTGATCAAATTAAAAGTATTGATTGTGTTCCGCCTACACAATATTGAACGATACTTGAGCGGCACGTATAAAAATCCTCTAATATCGGTGGTGTAATTCTGTGTTGTTGTTGATACGTGGGCGCGTTCAGACCCGAGACAAAGTCCTTACAGTGTTGCGCCTCCCACGTTTCTCTAACGACACTCTAACATCGTTGGTGTGAATTTTTGTGGTGTTGTTGATACGTGGGCGCATTCAGACCCAAGGCAAAGCCCTTATAGTGTTGCGCCTCCCACGTTTTCTATGTGTCGTTCATATATATTATATTTTCCGTACGAAACGGACATTTTTAAAAATTATTGTTGTTGTTACGTGAGCGCGTTCAGACCAAAGGAAAGGTCCTTATAGTCTTGCACCTCCCACGTTTTCTGTGTGTCGTTCATATATACTGTCCATGTGAAACGGAAATATTAAAATTATTTAATTGATCGCCAGTTGAAAGAGGTTGGTATAATAAAAATGGAGATCCAAGAGATCATTGAAGCCCAGTAGAAGCGGGTATTAAAAGTTGAAGAGGTTCGGGAGACGCTGTGCAAACTGCGGCAATAGAAGCGAACTAAGGAACGCTTTGAAAGCGCGTGGAGTGAGGTCCGGCAGATCTATTCAGAGTTCATTTCAGAACATAAACGGCTCCTATTGCTGAATCTATCGACAGACTTATTATACTTCCGAGAGAATAAACTGGGACTCATGCAATCTGTTTATTTGAAAGCAAAGGAGCTCGTTGAGAGAGTTCATCCCTCTCTTATTGCTGAGGAGAGGCAAACAAAGGCCGACCCGTTACCTTTGGGGCCAGTTAGGGAAGAAGTCCCTAAACTCCAGCAAACGGCTCAAAATTATATAGATCCCGGTGAGGGAAGTTCGAATAAGGGGGCGTCCTAAAACACGTTGAAATAGAGTCATTAGAACGAGACTTGGGCCTAGACGTCAAAGACGGACTCCAAGGTGAAGCGGCCAACCCAACGTGGAGAGACGAACCGCGTACATCTAATCTTGGGCCCTTCCCCACCCAAATGCCACCGGACTATTTACTAGATCCTAGTCAGCTCCGCCCACAATATTTGCGGGCTCTTGGGTCAAACCGCTCAGAATCTTTCTTGGATCCCAGCCAGACCCGAACAAACCATCCCCCCCCCCCCCCCCCCCCCTCGAACTCAGGATATCATTTTAGACCCACCCCACGAATTCCAGATATTCCAATATTCAGTGGGAATACCTTTTTAACTCCGTATAAGATGGTTCTGAAATCAGTTTTGTGGAGCGCTTAATGATGTTTCAGGGCAAGTTGAGAGGCGATGCAAAACGTGTTATCGATCATTTAGGGATATACGGAGAGAATTACCAGCAAGCATGGGTTCTTTTTGACCGAAGATACAGTAATCAACGGGCCTTAATAGAAAAGGAAATTCAGGCGTTAGTTGACTTACCTCAAATAAACGAAAGGGAGGCTAAATCGCTGGGAAGACCATTGGATACCATGTATTCCGCAGTTTAGAACCTACGGAAAACAGGATTCAATGCAGATGAAAGTATTCCATTCATTCCATTCATCCTCACGCGCAGAATGGATATGACAACTCGGAGGGAGTTCGACTTAACATTGCGAGATCCAAGAATGCCCGTTACGGTAAATGACATCGACCGATTCCTAGAAAATAGATATGCGGTCATGTCCCCCGGTTGGGATGGTCTAACTGGGATATCCAAGGCGGAGATCTTGGGAATAAGAGAAAAGCCCAGAAGAAGATAACCTTGCTCTCCAAGTCATCATCACCAACGGCGCAACAACCGGTACCCGGTCTAGGCCTGCCTTAATAAGGAACTCCAGACATCCCGGTTTTGCACCGAGGTCCACCAATTCGATATCCCTAAAAGCTGTCTAGCGTCCTGACCTACGCCATTGCTCCATCTTAGGCAGGGTCAGCCTCGTTTTCTTTTTCTACCATAGATATTGCCCTTATAGACTTTCCGGGTGGGATCATCCTCATCCATACGGATTGAGTCACCCACGCACCGTAATCTATTGAGCCGAATTTTATCCACAACTGGATGGTCATGGTATCGCTCATAGATTTCGTCGTTATGTAGGTTACGGAATCGTCCATCCTCATGTAGGGGGCCAAACATTCTTCGGAGGATTCTTCTCTCGAACGCGGCCAAGAGTTCGCAATTCTTTTAATGTTTTTTTTTGTTAAAAAGTAATTTAGGTAATTAGTGTTTTTAGTATAAGTAGAACCGTAGAATTGCAATAGTTTTTAGTAGCTTTGTTCTGATGAAGGGAGTAAGTTGCTTCCGAAATATATATATACATAACGAAATAAAAAAAAAGCTATTGGTCTATCAATTTTAGTCTTAACTACAAATAGAAGACAACATCTAACGTTTCATTTAATGGTTTAGAAAATTTTACGGATTTTGTATAGTTCCTTTTCTATTTCTTTTTCATGGCCATTTACATTTTTTCTATTTAGCAATTGGCATTTATATATGTTTTCGACTTTGCCTTATTCCATGGGCTTTTTACTTCCTTTTTTCCCTTTTTCTTCTCTTCAGCTAACAATGCATTTACTACCTAGCACACCACTTTGCACACTGATACCCAAACATCTCATTCTCACACTGACTTTGCACAGCTTTGTATCCCTTTTTACCGACTAGTTGCGATACAATTTTACCCAGGTCAACTATTTACACCCAAATGAATGAATTTAAGCTAGCGGTTCAAGCATTGTTAGTAGCCTACCGTCTACATTTACATATGGGAAAACACCTTTGTTGGTGAGTTTACATACTACTTAACAGATGTTTAGTAGTTGAATTAGTGTTAATTAGTGTTAAAGTATGTACATGACTCTCCCTTTTCGCGAGAGAGAGAATAATTCCAGCCACTCCCTATACGGACGAACAGTTCCGCAGTGCGGCGTCATCTATCCTAGTCGTCGCATGGTCACAACTCCCTAGTTGCCTGTCTTCTAACGATAGGTGGCTAATAAAGGAAGGAAGGACTACCCTTTCCCCAGTCTTTTCCTTCATTGCCCATTCCAGTATCCCCACCCCGGCACAACCATGCGGAATGTAACTTGAAGCTGGGTTGCGGAAGATCAAACTGTGGTGTTGCTCTCTCATACACCTTAGTCCAGTTAAAAAAAACTGCATCCAAGGTGCAGTAATCTAATTCCACTAACGTAACAGGAAACTGGATCTCTAGCTGGGTGCCGTTGTAGGTGATCGGTATCCTGTCCGTCCCTCCCTCGAAAATCACTCCTAAATTTGGCTTGACATGACCGATATATGTTCCGTTATCGTACTACTTCACTGAGCACCAGTCTTGCAACTTCTTATTTCCCAGTACAATCTCCTGGATGCGTAACTACCTAGTACGAACCAGCTTCGCCTCATATAAACGAGGAAGGATCTCAGTAGCATCCTTCTCAAAGAAATATTTCCATCGCATCTCTTGTAACGCTGTTATATCAGCCCTATATTAGGGCAGGATATCGGCTAGCTGTTCATCAGCTTTATCTCTCTACAAGGAGCGCACTTTCCATGAGAAAATGCGCCAGTCTTTAATCCGTTGTCGTTGCCGGGTTCATCGTTGTAAGATCCATCCTGTCCGAGGCTCCTTTCGTGCTTCGTAACATCAGTTTTCCGTGTAGGGTTGTCAGCCCTACCCAACCCCCAACATGGAGAACCAGTTTATCCCGTTTTTAGGCGCGGGAGACTCGCCTTCATCCTTCTCCGTTGGTGTTGGTTCAGCAGGCATTTCCCAGGTTTTATGCTCCATTGTGGGTACCAATCCACGTTTCGCCTTGGGACCTATACTACCCTTTGACCACTATGTATTTAGCTGAAATTAATAAACTTACGTGGTGAATCCGGCTCGACGGACCACTTGTCACACGCTTGCTCCCTCCAACCCCAGCGTCTCTTCCTGCTCCCTGGCCGAGCAGCTCTCTCCGCATACGCTGGCTGATCTACTTTCGCCCTGTAAATGTTCTCTTATTGCCTAACACTTACTTGCTCTTCTAGGCCGTATCCTCAACCAACTTTTATCTAATTCACAACACCTTTTACTTTTATTCCACACAGTTTTATTACTTTTTCAAAAGCGTCTTACAATTATTCTTATTGCACTAAATTCTTCGACTGCCTTTGGTCTAGATGAAAACTGTGACTTCGCGGACGGCCGTTCAAACACGCACCCAAATCAATCGGCTGAATCAACTCATCATTCCACCTATTCCGCCAGCAATCTCGCGTACGGAAGCCAGTGCATGTAATTATATAACAACTAGTCGGGAACCCGGAAGCTGGACGCTTCAGGTCTGAAAGGATTTGTGTATTTCTTTTATAAAGACATTTGAAGGTGAATTTGTCCCATCAGTACGTAACACGGAATATATGCATATATTATGTGAGAACATTCACAACATATTACCAACCAAATGGTGTATTTGGTCTGGTCATGGTGTATTTGGTCTGCTCATGGTTCATCGCTTAGCATTTGTGTACACAGAGCAGGTGTCGATTTGCCACAAACAACAAAATAAATAATAATAATCGTGTGTTGTGTACAAGAACACTTTCGAACTAATATACAAACACGGAAGGGTCAAATATAGGTGAATTAAAGAATGACATTACTTTTAATTTTTAGTATTCGAGGAGTCGCTGGAAAGAGCTAAAGTGTTCTAGTCGAAAACACTTTACAACGCACGGTTGCTCTTTAATTCGCCTTTAAATTATTTAAGAAATTTAGAAAATAGAACAGTCAAAAGTAAAATATTGTTTTTTTTTTGGAAATAAAAGTAAGTTTTTGAAAATGGAAACGCGAGTGTTTGTAATAAGTCCAAGAGTTCAAGAGTTGAGCAACGATGTAAGTAATAGTAATAAATCTTTAGCTTTTCCTTTTCAGGAGTTCGAATACTCTATCGTTCCGCAGATAAGTTTCGGCAGCCCGAAACGAGAGCAACCACGGCCATCAAACATAAATCTAGGAGCTAGTGCGTGAGCTTGGCCAACGCCCAAGCAGAATAGCCCCTGGACGAGGCCGTCTAGGATATCGCCGAAACAGCTGGTCCTTCGAGCCGGATACTGCGATCCATCACGTATGTGTTCACACAAATTAATATTATAAAATAAATTCTCTTGTGTAAAAGAAAAATAAAGTGCGGGCACATATAGTGATCAAATTAAAAGTATTGATTGTGTTCCGCCTACACAATATTGAACGATACTTGAGCGGCACGTATAAAAATCCTCTAATATCGGTGGTGTAATTCTGTGTTGTTGTTGATACGTGGGCGCGTTCAGACCCGAGACAAAGTCCTTACAGTGTTGCGCCTCCCACGTTTCTCTAACGACACTCTAACATCGTTGGTGTGAATTTTTGTGGTGTTGTTGATACGTGGGCGCATTCAGACCCAAGGCAAAGCCCTTATAGTGTTGCGCCTCCCACGTTTTCTATGTGTCGTTCATATATATTATATTTTCCGCACGAAACGGACATTTTTAAAAATTATTGTTGTTGTTACGTGAGCGCGTTCAGACCAAAGGAAAGGTCCTTATAGTCTTGCACCTCCCACGTTTTCTGTGTGTCGTTCATATATACTGTCCATGTGAAACGGAAATATTAAAATTATTTAATTGATCGCCAGTTGAAAGAGGTTGGTATAATAAAAATGGAGATCCAAGAGATCATTGAAGCCCAGTAGAAGCGGGTATTAAAAGTTGAAGAGGTTCGGGAGACGCTGTGCAAACTGCGGCAATAGAAGCGAACTAAGGAACGCTTTGAAAGCGCGTGGAGTGAGGTCCGGCAGATCTATTCAGAGTTCATTTCAGAACATAAACGGCTCCTATTGCTGAATCTATCGACAGACTTAATATACTTCCGAGAGAATAAACTGGGACTCATGCAATCTGTTTATTTGAAAGCAAAGGAGCTCGTTGAGAGAGTTCATCCCTCTCTTATTGCTGAGGAGAGGCAAACAAAGGCCGACCCGTTACCTTTGGGGCCAGTTAGGGAAGAAGTCCCTAAACTCCAGCAAACGGCTCAAAATTATATAGATCCCGGTGAGGGAAGTTCGAATAAGGGGGCGTCCTAAAACACGTTGAAATAGAGTCATTAGAACGAGACTTGGGCCTAGACGTCAAAGACGGACTCCAAGGTGAAGCGGCCAACCCAACGTGGAGAGACGAACCGCGTACATCTAATCTTGGGCCCTTCCCCACCCAAATGCCACCGGACTATTTACTAGATCCTAGTCAGCTCCGCCCACAATATTTGCGGGCTCTTGGGTCAAACCGCTCAGAATCTTTCTTGGATCCCAGCCAGACCCGAACAAACCATCCCCCCCCCCCCCCCCCCCCTCGAACTCAGGATATCATTTTAGACCCACCCCACGAATTCCAGATATTCCAATATTCAGTGGGAATACCTTTTTAACTCCGTATAAGATGGTTCTGAAATCAGTTTTGTGGAGCGCTTAATGATGTTTCAGGGCAAGTTGAGAGGCGATGCAAAACGTGTTATCGATCATTTAGGGATATACGGAGAGAATTACCAGCAAGCATGGGTTCTTTTTGACCGAAGATACAGTAATCAACGGGCCTTAATAGAAAAGGAAATTCAGGCGTTAGTTGACTTACCTCAAATAAACCAAAGGGAGGCTAAATCGCTGGGAAGACCATTGGATACCATGCATTCCGCAGTTTAGAACCTACGGAAAACAGGATTCAATGCAGATGAAAGTATTCCATTCATTCCATTCATCCTCACGCGCAGAATGGATATGACAACTCGGAGGGAGTTCGACTTAACATTGCGAGATCCAAGAATGCCCGTTACGGTAAATGACATCGACCGATTCCTAGAAAATAGATATGCGGTCATGTCCCCCGGTTGGGATGGTCTAACTGGGATATCCAAGGCGGAGATCTTGGGAATAAGAGAAAAGCCCAGAAGAAGATAACCTTGCTCTCCAAGTCATCATCACCAACGGCGCAACAACCGGTACCCGGTCTAGGCCTGCCTTAATAAGGAACTCCAGACATCCCGGTTTTGCACCGAGGTCCACCAATTCGATATCCCTAAAAGCTGTCTAGCGTCCTGACCTACGCCATTGCTCCATCTTAGGCAGGGTCAGCCTCGTTTTCTTTTTCTACCATAGATATTGCCCTTATAGACTTTCCGGGTGGGATCATCCTCATCCATACGGATTGAGTCACCCACGCACCGTAATCTATTGAGCCGAATTTTATCCACAACTGGATGGTCATGGTATCGCTCATAGATTTCGTCGTTATGTAGGCTACGGAATCGTCCATCCTCATGTAGGGGGCCAAACATTCTTCGGAGGATTCTTCTCTCGAACGCGGCCAAGAGTTCGCAATTCTTTTTGCTCCGAGGAATACATGAGGACTTGCAAGATCATTGTTTTGTACAGTAAGGGTTTTGACCCTATGGTGAGACGTTTCGAGCGGAACAGTTTTTGTAAGCTGAAATAGGCTCTGTTGGCTGACAACAATCGTGCGCAGATTTCATCATCGTAGCGGTTATCGGTTATGATTTTCGACCCTAGATAGAAGAAATTATCAACGGTCTCAAAGTTGTATTCTCCTGTCCTTATTCTTCCTGTTTGACCAGTGCGGCTTGATGTTGTTGATTGGTTGTTTTTTCGGTGCTGACGTTGCCGCCATATACTTTATCTTGCCTTCATTGGTATAAAGCCCAAGATCTCACGCCGATTGCCGCCTGCTCGATCTGGATGAAGGCAGTTTATACATCTCGGGTGGTTCTTCCCATGATGTCGATATCGTCAGCATAGGCCAGTAGTTGGGTGGAGTTAAAGAGGATCGTACCTCTTGCATTTACCTCAGCATCACAGATCACTTTCTCGAGGGCCAGGTTAAAGAGGACGCATGATAGCGCATTCCCTTGTCGTAGACCGTTGTTGATGTCGAATGGTCTTGAGAGGGATCCTGCTGCTTATATCTGGCCTCGCACATTGGTCAGGGTCACCCTAGTCAGTCTTATTAATTTCGTCGGGATACCGAATTCTCTCATGGCCGTATACAGTTTTACCCTGGCTATGCTATCATAGGCGGCTTTAAAGTCGATGAACAGATGGTGCAACTGTTGTCCATATTCCAACAGTTTTTCCATCGCTTGCCGCAGAGAGAAAATCTGATCTGTTGCTGATTTGCCTGGAGTGAAGCCTCTTTGGTATGGACCAATGATGTTCTGGGCGTATGGGGCTATCCGGCCTAGCAAGATAGTGGAGAATATCTTATAGATGGTACTCAGCAACGTGATACCTCTATAATTGCTGCACTGTGTGATATCTCCCTTTTTATGTATGAGACAGATAATGCTTCGTTGCCAATCGTCAGGCATTGATTGACTGTCCCATACCTTGAGCATCAGTTGATGAACCACTTGGTGTAAATGGTCGCCTCCATATTTAACCAATTCGGCTGTAACTCCATCGGCTCCTGGCGACTTATGAGTTTTAGGCCAATGAATTACACAGACTGTTTCTCCTATACTTGATAGTGGCAGTATTTGTCCGTCGTTTTCAGTGGGCGGGACCTCCAATTCGCCAATGTTCTGGTTGTTCAGAAGCTCATCAAAGTACTCAACCCATCGCTCTAATATGCCCATTCTGTCGGAAATCAGATTTCCCTCTTTGTTTCGGCATGATGAGCATCGAGGTGTATAAGGCTTCATCCTGCTGACTTGTTGGTAAAACTTCCGCGCCTGGTGCGGTTGCTCTCTGTACTTTTCTAGTTCACAGACTTGATGGTTCTCCCAGGCTTCCTTTTTCTGTCTGTGAAGTCGCTTCTCCGCTCGACGGAGTTCGTGATAAGTCTCTACGCGTGCCCGCGTTCTTTGAGAATGCAACATTACTCGGTATGCGGCATTCTTCCGTTCCGTTGCTAGCTTACATTCATCGTCAAACCAGCCGTTCCGACTTTTTTTGCGGCTGGGGTCAAGTATCTTTGTGGCCGTATCAATGATAACGTTCTTCAGGTGGTTGTGAAGATCATTTGTTGATGCTTCATCTCCAGGACCTCTGTTGACTGCGGTTATTGCGGCATCCATTTCCCTCTCATAGGTGTCGCAGAGGGCTGTGTTGTGGATGGCTTCAGTGTTCACTCTCACCTGATTGTCAGAGGGGATTGTAGGTGGTGTCGTAATTCGAGCTCGGAGCACTATGCCAACGAGATAGTGGTCCGAGTCTATATTGGCTCCTCTATATTTTCTAGCATTCATCCAAGTCGGATGGTGAAAAGAGAAACTGGACTAAATGCTTCTTATGTATGAGGAAGCACTTCACAGCCCAGTGTCCTCAATTCATTGATAGTACCGACAAGGATGTTTGCATTTACTGTGTCTCCCACAAATATATTAGGGGGGAAGAGTGCAACAAACGCAAGAATCTCCAATGCGAAAAATGCAAAAGGCAACATCTTTCTGCCATGCATCCGTGCAAAGGGGACAATCCGTCCTCTGGCCCGGCCGAATGTTCGAAGTTCGAAGTTCACCTCAACGCATGTCACTATCAAGAAATGGGAACATGACTTAAAGGCTTTTTAGGATATGCCCCTAAGTAGAGATGAATCTAATTGCATAGATGATGAAATTTATGCGGACCTATTCGTAAAGGGTCATTACCGAAAGAATGATGGCCGGTACACGGTACAGACCCCGTGGTGACAAGATAATATTAAGCTAGGAAACTCCTACCACAAGGCTGTGCAGCACTATCTCGCTTAAGAGAAAAGGTGGTTGAAAAACAAAGACCACAAGCTCAAATCGGATGAGCTTATGAGAGAATATTTTAATTTGGGCCATATAGCTAAAGTTCCAAAGGGTCATCACGCTGACACTGGCGAGGTATATTATATCCCATATCTAATGTCTTCAATGCTTCCAGTGGCGTTAGCCTTAACGAGATGATCCATCCCGGACCAAAGTCGCAAAACCATATTTTCGACATTCTAACTTGAATACGCAGGCAGATACTTTTGAGACCGAAGGATCAGATCAGGCTGAGGATTCTTTGGCGGAAGAAGCCTGATGAACCGATAGAAGAGTTTTACCTGAAAACGGTAAGCTACGGGTTAGACTGTGCACCCTGGCAAGCAATTCGAACACTTCATCAGGTGGCAGACGACAATGCTCCTGATGAGGAGGTCAACTGGATCATAAAGAACGCGTTCTATATGGATGATCTGTTGTACGGTGCGTCCAGTATAAAAGAAGTTCAAGAGGTCATCCGTAAAATCCAATCTAATTTTACATAGTGACAAGATTTTATTAATGTAATCATATAATTATAACTCCACAGTCTTCCACTTTCAATTCTACCCTAAACCACCCAAATAACACCCCATACCATCAAAACCAACCAAGAGAATCAATATTTTAAATAAATATAATTCTCACCACCAATTTCACATAAATAACGTTCTTTTCAATTTTAAAAGTATTCCACAGGCGGAGTACGCATCTAAAACATTTAATATATACATTTACTATGTATTACTATATTATAAGTTACGTCACCACATCATCTTCATGGGGGACCGGCGAATCCTGGCATCAAATTTTGCAGACAAATAAATATGCACATGCGCATCCAGTCATTAAGAAAATAAATATAAGATTATTATCTTTATGTTTAGAGCACGAACTTGTTGATAAGAGAATAAATATTAGATTACCCTCTTGGTTTCAGTCTTTTAGAAGACAAACTAGATTCTCATTTTTTTTAAGAAAATAAGTGAAATAATATCTAATGATGAAATGAATGTATAATATAAATAAGATGTATATTAGTTCTAAGAGCGCAGTCTAAGTTCAGTAATTGTAATTTATATAGTATCTTGCAATCATATAGATATATGTTTCCTTGAAAGTGAAAACGCACGCTTTACTTATTAATATGATTTTATTTGTTTCGACAAACTCAACTCTAACAACTCAACTGCTGCTTACATGTCTTTTTCGTGTCCTTATATGTGGACAACATTATCTTATAATCAACCTTTGAACTATTGACTAGATAAGAAAAATGAAACGCTCATTCGAATTATCTGAAATACATTATCGCGTCGACTCATTAAAATGCATCTTTCTGCTCATACGCATTTTAAGCCTAATCAGAAAATTGATTCTCGCGTCTCAAATTTATCTCTATTTGTCGTTTCATTTTTCTTATCTGGAGTGGTCTGGTTTATGACTATATGTACATCATATCAACATACATATAATGTGAACTGCTCAAGGGTTCACAGCATATTAAAGTTGCCCGGAAGCTTTTCAAATAACCAAGCGCACACCGAACCGATTCACAACCGATTCATATTTAGAGGCCCCATCCACCAAATATCAAAGGATTTTGATGTTCTTGCAATCGTTGACGTAACTTGAGTTTGTATGGGGAATTTCTCCACAGACGTGCAACCGCACTGCAACCGGGAACTTGATTACTAACTTGGTTCGACGTCTGTGCTTACTTTTAGGTTTAAGCACATGCTATGTCAAATGAGCATGGACATTCCACTTTTTCCCTTTATATCATTTAACCGGCTACGCCGGATATTTCCGTAATTTAGCGTTACATACTTAATTGATCCCGCTTGAGCTTTCAAGTTAATATATACATATATATTGTTTGTATCGTAGATTTATTTCTGTTTCTTTACTCAATAAATAAAGCAGAAATCTGAATCTGAGTGTAGTGTTGTCATTGTGTTGTTAATCGGAACATGACTTCCGAATAGTTCGAATTTGTAAATATTTACATACAAGAAAAGTTTTTTTGTCGTCTCGTTTATACTAAACACGTCAGTCCATCAGTCGATTCTTGATGGATTCACTTATGGCAGAATGATGAAATACTGATCGTGTAAGGTTAGCCATACATATATATCTTGAAGCATGGAAATACTTTTATAACTATTATGGCTAAAGGAAAGTTATCAAGTAAAATTTGTCGGTGTCATCCTATCTATGAATGAAGCCCATAGCTATGAAAATCGGTAGAAAAGTCTCAGAGATATTCCATAACGAAATTCCAATTTGGCAAGATGATCAGAGGTCATAACTAAAATTTATTGTTAACCAATCGAATGTTGCATTCAATTACAAACAACCTCACTTTCAGAAATTCAAAGAAAAATTTGCAAAATTCATTGATAACAAAATCAATTAATCATGTTTATGTTCAATAATGATGATGTTCAATAAAGAGCATAAACGTAATATGAACACAAAATTAATAAATAATCTTCATATTTTCTTTTCTTTAGTGGCTGTGGACGTCAATAATTTAAGTAGCAGTTGTTGGTTTTATCATACTCAAAAGTACTTAACACACAGCCGTTCCTAAATATCGTACTTTGATTTTGATAGTAGTTACAGCACAGAATCCATGATTTGGTTTTATCTTTACAACCTATTTCTTTATTTTTGGCGCTAGTGTCAGCGCTACTTTTCTCTTGCTTTAAGCCTGTATGCTCGTGGTCCAGTAGAGTAAAGAGAAATGGCAGAAGAAATATCCTCACTACTCCAACGCATTTTTTTATTCGGGTTTCCTATTTTCCGAATTTGTTCATTCCTAAAAATACCCTGTTTTCCCGTTCCCATTATTTCCAATTCTTTTCTACAATCCTGGTTAACTCTGTTTTAAACATTTTATTTAGGTTAGCGAAACAAACGTACTTCCACCCTAATGTTAACTTACTTTATTTGAACTTCGGCATCTTTTCGAGTTGATTGAACAGACGATATACTTTCTATTTCGCTTTGACAACTTGCAATCTCTTCTTAAATTTAATACAATTATCGGAAATTAAATTTGAATTTACTTATTTATTTATGTGAGGAGTGCTAAGCCCACCACCAACTTAATGATGGACTACATTAAGTACACAGCAACTTGCTGCGCTACTTTTATGCGCGGACCCTTCGTTCATGGATAAGTACCAAAAGAAAGAACAAAGGCTAGACGGTTTCGTCCAAGAAGGAGGCACGACGAATATATATAAGCAGAAAATAATACCTAGCTACTGCTTTTCGGTCACGTTGCTCGCAAGATGAAAACGAGGTAACGTCTGATGAATTATGCCTCTATTTTGGATGAAAGCGTCTAACCTTTCTTTATTTTTTAAATTTCATCTTCAAATTGAGTGATACAGCATCTTGTGCCACCTTTTTTTATCTGGTGAGCTTTACTTTTTTGGATCTGTCGCTTTACCTTGCTGCCATAAATACTGACTCGGCACAGCGTCGTCCTTTAACCGCCATTTGCTTTCCACAATCTCCAGAAGTATGACTTGGAGCTTATAATCGTCTTGCGCAAAATGTTTTGAACACACACGAGTGGTTTTGAAGTCGATCTTCCTACACTTTTCACAAAGTTTACTCCACACTCCAATTGTCTCACTTTTCGGAAAACGAAAGAATCCCAGGGTGCTTCCTCTTTTGCCTTGATAACTATCACAACGCGCACAGAGTGTACCTCACCATTTTCAATTTTTCCCATAAATTTGTCTTAAAAAGAAAAATATTCGCAACGACAACGAAATCACAACCCAAATGACGTCACCAAATTCAAATATGGCGAAACTAATGTTCGGATGATATTACCTTGTCTAGTCTGTGTACACTAGGGAGAGCATCCATTGAAAGTTCCTCGTCTCGTATAAAACAAAACTTTTCATATCCAAAGCATCAGGCTTCTAGTTTCTCGTATTTTTTTTAAATGTATGCAATTAACTTACAATAAAGTAATCTAAATTTAATTTAATCTAAAATTTTGCTTGTCACTAGTTTTCGGTAAACAGTTTGTAGTTGTTCTTTTCTAAAAATGCACCTTTCTTCGCAAATACGTCTCTAACTTTTCATAAAAGAAAATCGCATATTGAATGTTTTCATAACGAATGCCATTTTTCCCAGCTTGGTGTTGATAAATTTGAAATTTCCCTATTTTAGCTAGTGTAAAAAACTTGGTCTGGCAGTTCTGACTAATAACGACTCTTTGACAGTTGCCGTTGGTTCTTAAGCGCGACCTGGTGTCAACTCTTTCCCCCGTTCAACGTCAACGATGGCTGCCGGAGTAAGTAGTGATTGTCTCGCGGATCGACGAAAATCTATGTCATCCGCATTTTAAAATAATTTCCAAACATATTACATGTTACTTCTTCATCTAAGGACCCTTTCATTGCAGAAATTGTATACGTACCCGGAAAATTTCCGTGCCTACAAAGGTCTGATTGCGGCACAGTTCTCTGGAGCCAAGGTTGAGGTGGCAAAAGACTTTATATTCGGCGACACAAACAAGAAGAAGCCGTTTCTGAAGAAGTTCCCGACGGGCAAGGTCAGTTTATGCTGTTAACTTTCAAGCCGTCAGGCATACTAACAGTAGAGAATTTAGAGCTGTTCAAGTGGGGTAACCCGACGAAAAATGAACATTTTTGTGTATTTCAGGTCCCCGCTTTCGAAACAGCAGACGGGAAGTGTTTAGTTGAAGGCAACGCAATCGCATACTACCTTGCTAGTGAGGATTTGCGTGGTGGCAAGGATAGCTTTAATCAAGCGGAAGTGCAACAATGGATGAGTTTCGCCGACAACGAGATACTTCCAGCGTCCTGCGCATGGGTTTTTCCATTGCTAGGGATAATGCCTTATGAGGCGCAAGCAGTGAACCGCAGTAAGGAAGATGTAACGGCAGTTCTCAAACTCCTCAACTCCAAACTCCTTCTGGACACCTATTTGGTTGGGGAGCGTATAACATTGGCGGACATTGTGGTATTCTGTAATTTATTACATTTATATCAATATGTGCTAGAACCATCGCTTCGCACCCAATATGCTAGTGTAACCAGGTGGTTTCTCACAATCCTGAACCAGCCTCAAGTTCAGAAAGTAGTGGAGAACTTTGAATTGTGTGCCAAGACCCTTAAACATGACCCAAAACGTTTCGCCGAGTTCCAGAAGAAGTGCAGTGAATTGTCAGCACCGCCGGCTGAACCGAAGAAGGAGGAAACCAAACAAAAAGAGAAGGAAAAAGAAACGGAAGATGGTGAAGAACAAATTCACGAGGAGAAATCCAAAGATCCATTCGATCTTCTACCAAAAGGAACATTTAATATGGACGCTTTCAAACGGTTCTACTCCAATGAAGATGAGGCGAAATCAATTCCATATTTCTGGGAGAAGTTCGATCCTGAAAACTACTCTATTTGGTTCGGCGAATACAAATACAATAACGAACTCACCAAGGTATTCATGAGTTGCAATCTGATAACGGGCATGTTCCAAAGGTTGGACAAAATGCGTAAGCAAGCTTTTGCCTCAGTTTGTCTTTTTGGCGAAGACAACAACAGCACAATTTCGGGTCTGTGGGTTTGGCGCGGAAAGGACTTGGCCTTCACACTTTCACCAGATTGGCAGATTGACTACGATTGTTATGATTGGAAGAAGTTGGATCCGAGTTCGGAAGAAACAAAGAAACTGGTAGCGAACTACTTTTCTTGGACGGGTACTGATAAAGATGGCCGCAAATTCAATCAAGGGAAGATTTTCAAATAATCCTAGTGTAAGCACCATTGATGTGTCAACAAAGCCTTATAACTACTATTGAAAAAAGAATTGCGACACATAAACAGTTTTCTATTTAAATTCATTTTTATTGCTCCTGAATAACCTGTTTACTTTTCAACAATTTTTCCGATTACGATAAAAAAATCAGCGTAATGGTGTTCCCTTCTACGATTGAAAGGTTTCGTTCTGTTTAATTCTGGAACTTGTTGTTGCACTTTGTTTCTTTAGCCTTTCTGGGTGCCTCTAGGTAATCGGACAGCTTCTGAATCAGGATTTCGTGAAAATTGTCAGTACTTAATAAAAACGACCGTCAGTGAAATGCTTAGAACGTAGTTGTGGCGGTCGCGTTTTTCCGGCACCAACTAGAATGTTGTTGGGCAAGCGTCAAAGTGGAGAACTACTGGTGATTTCCACATGATTCGGACAGCCTTTTAGAAAGGAGCCTTCAGACTCCTGGTCAACATGTCCAAGTATGGCACCGAGGAAGCCTACCACATTAAAATTCGTTGAGTCCAGAAAGACATTGGTTTATTTTCATAACAAACTACGAATAAGAAGCCTGTCAAATCATGGCGCCGGAGTGCTGTGAACGACGAATTTTGCAGAACACAATTCTTGCTACACTGTAGGGATAACTGATGAACCAAAGGACCCCCTCCACGCGGCTCCTTCCTTCTTGTTTGTTTGTTTGTTTCGTTCATTTCTAACCTAAGCAGATTAGTAAGTAGCTTGTGAAAATAAACCTTGGAGCTTGTGAAAATAAACCTGGAATCTACGGAGGATGCTAAATCGTACCAAGTATCACCACTTGCCATAACTCAGCCTGCATGGTTCTCCATGGAAACCTTGCGACTTAATGGCAAATATCCTCATTATAAGTACATTCTACGAAGAGTCTTGAAGCGGGCGAATCAGGTCAAAGGGAAGTTATCTTACGTTCTCCATAATCTAGGTAATTTACGACCGGAGCGCTGTCGAAAGTCAGCAAACTGAAAAGTTTACGGAGGTAGGATGAACTTAGGGGGGGGGGGGGATTCGCAGAAAAATATTATTAGCAGATATTTTAACGAGGGGTAATTTGATATAATAAGGTCTTTTCTGATATTTTCCTTAATGTGAAGTGATCGCCTTAAAGAGTTACGGTCTTGAATGAAGTGCGCTAACACACTTCAAGGCACTGATCCAATTGGATTATTGCGCCAACGATTATTATTATAGGCTCCTTCCTTATATAGGGCGCAGTACATCAAGCACGATTAGGTGCCATTATTTTCTCTTTGCAGGCAGTTACATACCACGTAGAGTGTCCCATTCGCCGACATTCCTGAGATAATATGTTCCACTGCGTAGCATCGTCAGTAACGGAATCACCGCCCTATCTTAATATGAGTCTAATGCATCTCATTTTCAATCATCACTTTTACAGCTATCTGGTCGATATACGAACAAGTCGTTTCGAGATTGCCCCGGTTTAGAATAATAATAATAATCGTTGGCGCAACAATCCATATTGGATCGGGGCCTTGAAGTGTGTTGGAGCACTTCATTCAAGACCGTAACGGTACAGTACACTGTAGGATGCAATGTGGTAAGCATTGCGCTCGCCCGATATTATTACCCTGATTTCACTCAGGTACCCAATCACAGCTGAGTCGACTGGTATCCGACGGCAAATCACGATACAAATCCCACTGTCATCAACGAGAATTGAACCGCGACCTTCCGTACGATAGCCTTGCGCTCTAACCACTCAGCTATCCGGGCACTTATTAGAATCCTTGCCAAATATGATAGAGTTTGGGTTTTCTTATGTAGCAAACTTTATGTATACGACTTCCGTTTTTACGTAATTCAGTGGCGCTTTCCTTACAAGACGGGTTCGTTCTGGAGAGAACTATATCAGACATAGCTTCTTGCATTAGTATCCACTTTTACAATGAGGATCTATTGCTACTCACTAAGCATACAGAAATTCGCAATTAAAACAAATATTTTTTGTGATATATTCCGTGGGGACTTTGTGTGTGTAATGCTGTAAAATTTCTTGCATTGATACGCTAACTCAACGCAGCTCGCTAGCGGAATTGCGCCATGGTACAATTGGTTTGCTACCGATTTAAGTTGATGATAGTGTAACTTTGGCGCACTTATCACGTTGTGCGCCGTATCGGAACGTGCATATATGCATATTCATGATGAATCTACGATACGATCAAGCAAATTCTATCCCTGTTCTAGAACTAATTTCTAAATGATGTACAACTAGTTCGAACCTAGATAGGGCTTGTCATTGCGTGGAGTCAATTGTCAACTGGTACCAAAAGTAGCTCTAAAAATTCTGTTCAGGAATTAGTAAGATTATAATCATTGAGGGACTGAGTTATTTGGTCTCCGCGGACCTAGTTCCGCAATCAGATTTAACATAACATTCATTGTTTGTGCATAGAAAGTAAAGTAAATCCGAAAATACTCGTACTAACATGAAAAAGAATAATTGTTGGTGCAACAATCCAATTGGATCAGGGCCTTGAAATGTGTTAGAGCACTTCAAACCTTAACGGTACACTACAGTACACTGTAGGAGGCAATGTGGTCAGCATTGCGCTCGCCCGAGATTATTACCCTGATTTCACTCATTTACTCATTCACAGCTGAGTCGACTGGTATCCGACGTCAAATCACGATTCAAATTCCACCGCCACCAGTGAGATTGAAACCGCGATCTTCCGTATGATAGCCTTGTGCTCTAACCACTCGGCTATCCGGACAACTTAATTTATTTGTACATGTTGACTTATATTTTAAAAAGAAGTCTTAGCTACGATTCAGCCTCATTTTAATGACCCATCTATCGCAGTTAGTTTTTGAGTCATTATGATTTTAGTATTGTAAAGGCGGCATTTTTTTATACATTAAAATGCCTGCAGCAGGACTCGAAAATGAAATTAACTTCTTGGCCTACAACTGCATCATGAACCGCCCGACATATAGCTTATTCAGAAAATTTCAAAAATTCCAAACACCCTGTATACATTGTATAGTGAAATCTGATTTGACTTAATCAGTGCACATCTAGTGAAAACTGATAAATTTTACATTATTCATTCGATGAATTGTTAATATTTCTGGACAAGCAGACTTTTCTAAAGTGTTTCTTCTTTGCTGCTTGGAAAGCTTTTCTAATTTCACCTTCCGCATCCAATGGAGAGCATCTGTAAAAAGAAAATGACGCAATAAAAAATGTTGAAATAGTTTATCCTAAATTTTACCCGGTATTCGAGGGACAAACAACGGAGAAACAACGGTCTACGACAAGGGGATGCCCTATCATGCGTCCTCTTTAACCTGGCCCTCGAGAAAGTGATCCGTGATGCTGAGGTAAATGCAAGATGTACGATCCTCTTTAAGTCCACCCAACTACCGGCCTATGCTGACGATATCGACATGAGAAGAACGATCTGAGACGTACAAACTGCCTTCATCCAGATCGAGCAGGCGGCAATCGGCGCGAGATCTTGGGCTGGACATCAATGAAGGCAAGACAAAATATATGGTGGCAATGTCAGCACCGAAGACGAATTAACTAACAACATCAAATCGCACTGGACAAACACGAAGAAGAATAAGGATAGGCGAATACAACTTTGAGACCGTTGACAATTTCTCCTATTTAGGGTCGAAAATCACAACCGATAACCGCTACGATGATGAAATCCGCGCACGGTTGTTGTCAGCCAACAGAGCCTATTTCAGCTTACAATAACTGTTCCGCTCGAAACGTCTCACCATAGGGTCAAAGCTCTTACTGTACAAGACTATGATCTTGCCAGTCCTCATGTATTCCTCAGAAACTCGGGTTCTTAGCAAGAAAAATTGCGAACTCTTGTCAGCGTTCGAGATAAGAATCCTCCGAAGAATTTTTGGCCCCTTACATGAGGATGGACGATTCCGTAGCCTACACAATGACGAAATCTATGAGCGATACCATGACCGTTCGGTTATGGATAAAATCCGGCTCAATAGGTTACGATTGGCGGGTCACTTAATCCGTATGGATGAGGATGATCCAACCCGGAAAGTCTTTGAGGGCAATATCTTGGTAGAAAACGAAGACGAGGCAGACCCTGCCTAAGATGGAGCGGTGGCGTAGGCCAGGACGCCAGACAGCTTTTAAGGATATCGAATTGGTGGACCTCGGCGCAAAACCGGGATGTCTGGAGTACCTTATTAAGGCAGGCCTAGACCGGATACCGATTGTTGCGCCGTTGATGAGGATGATGATGATTCGAGGGACAAGATGCTTTCCAGATATCTTTTTAAATGGTCGTTAATTGACAATTTGGTGACACTGATCTGTTTGAATAAAATGAGTTAGTGTTTAAAACGAAATAATTTGTGTTGTAAGCAAACTTACAAAAGTGTCTCGATTTTCATCACACATCTAAATTCTTTAAAGCTTTCTCTGTAGGAATTGGAAATTGGTGACGTGGCAGCTTCCTAGTGAATGAGTTTTTTAACTAATACATTTTGTGCCGCTTTGGCTTCCATAGTTATTTTATTTTGAAATATAATCAAAAAAATTCAGGAAACTTTGTAGATTTTATTTTCAATTACCAGATAGTTTCTCAAATTTGAAATTAATTTCTTGGCAATTTGTGCATTTATTATTTGCAGGTTTTTGATATATGTCGTTGTAGTTACACTATCAACCATTTGAACTGACATGGAGACAATAATCATTTGCTATAGTTGCATTACATTGTCGAAGTTTGCCAGGAAATTGGTTTTCGTCATTGTTGCCAAATTCGTTTTAAGACATTATTTTTTAAATAAGAAAAGTTAACTGTTGGAATCTTTACAGTTTATCCATTTCATTCGTGTAGAATAGGGACTAGAACTAAGTTCACTTTATGAGGAAGGCGTACCAATTTACATTCTATTAGGTTCGTATTAAATTGCTCTTCTAAATGGAAGCAACAGCGTCAACTGCGCAGAATCCCAGGCATAGTGGATCAAATTGTTCTTTACATAGGTTACGAACATTTAATAACCGAATAATGCTGCAACCTCATAGAAGGCGGGTACTTGCGAAGACTTATCACTAACTTCATTAAACGGAAAAGGGAAGCCTGATAGAACCAACCGGCTTGTGAACTCGAAAGATACAGGAAGTAACCACACCTGGCAAGGAAGTTTTACCAACAAATCAGCAGGATGAAGCCTTATACACGTCGATGCTCATCCTGAATAGACAAAGAGGGAAATCTGATTTCCAATAAAATGGGTGTATTGGAGCGATGGGTTGAATATTTTGATAAACTACTCAACAACCAGAATTGTTAATATTTCGGCGGGTTGGAGGTCCCGCCAACTGAAGACGATGGACAAATTCTGTCACCACCAAGTATAAAAGAAACAGTCCATGCAATTCATTGGTTTAAAAATTAATATCACCAGGAGCCGATGGAATTACAGCTGAATTGGTTAATATGGAGGCGACCAATTAAACCAAGCGGTTCATCAGCTTATACTCGAGGTGTGGGATAGCGAATCAATGCGTGACGACTGGCAAGGAGGCATTATTTGTCCCACGCATAAAAAGGGAGATATCACGCAGTGTCAAACAAAAAAAACAAAGTAAGGAGATTTTAACTTTGAGACCGTTGAAAATTTCTCCTATCTAGGGTCAAAAATCACAACCGATAACAACTATGATGATGAAATCTGCGCAACGTTGTTGGCTACCAACAGAGCCTACTTCAGCTTACAAAACCTGTTCCACTCGAAACGTCTTACTATAGGCTCAAAGCTTTTACTGTCCAAGACAATGATCTTGCCAGTCCTCATGTATTCCTCGGAGACTTCGGTTCTTAGCAAGAAAAAGTGCGAACACTTGACGCTTTCGAGAGAAAAATCCTGTAGCGAATTTTTGGCATGAGGATGGACGATTCAGTACCCTACATAACGACGAAATCTATGAGCGATACTATGACCGTCTGTCGTCAATAGGTTGCAGTGGGCTGGTCACTTATCCATATGCAGGCAATGTCTATAGTAGAAAAAGAAGACGAGGCAGACCTTGCCTGAGATGGAGCGATGGCGTAGGCCAGGATAGGGGATATCGAATTGGACCTCGGCGCAAAACCGGAATGTCTAGAGTTCCTTATTAAGGCAGACCTAGACCGGATATGCCATATTGTTACATAATTAATTTACATGTGCAAGCGTAAAAGTTATAGAGACAATGCCATGGGGGTTGCAATTAATGTGCGAAGACTATATTTACACGGCTTTTGCGGGAAATAATGCCCGACCACAGCTGCACAAGAAATTTCATTCGCATCTTTACCTGGACGGCGATTAAATGCACGTTTCCGGAAGATTCACAGGCAGCAAAAAATAGATTTGCGCTGAGCGGGATTCGACCCTTCGGTCAGTTGAATATTTTGCGGGATATCTGCTCTTGGGACTTAATTTCAATTATGTTCATTTACTCGTATCTTCTTGTTCCTTAATTTTTCTTAGCTGCAGGTCGAATTTCCTTAGGATGAGCAGTTCTGAGGTTTTGGATGTGGGGTCTATTGAGAACTGCATAAAATTCTCAAGATCTTTTTTAAATCGAAGCATAATGAATGAATTATAGTGACACAAAATTCTGCCATATATTATTGATTAAGATTGTTTATTAAACGTTAACACACATTGAAATGATCTTCCCAACAGTATAAGCCTGGCCGCGAAGAAACCGGATTCCATTGGGTGATGGCGATCCACTTCTTCCGAATATATCCTTTGGGAACAGCTAAAAAACTTTCAGCGGGGTTTTTGTGGAGTTTTTTGTGCAGTAAGGCACGGAACAATATTTCATCGTCTTCCTTGACATTTCACACGCGAAATTAATTATATTTTTCTGAGTAACTGCCAGTTGCCGAGCTACTGAAGGCTCTTGGTACGACTTGTGACGTCACAATACATGGCGCGGGCTTTCTGGTGTTTTGGATTTGGTTGCTAGGTGTAAAAAAATCACTTTTTGTAAATCTTTCTGTCTTCCTATGTTCCTTCCTAGATTGCTAGAAACCTTAAGACGATCATATTCGCATTTTAATTTTAACATTTTGATTCCGACTTTCTATTTTAAACGACTTCTTTTACATTAATCCAGGAGTTGTGGTTGGATGTAAAACCAAACTTCTTCTTCTTTTTCTTCAGCCTTTGTCCCGTTCACAAGCGGGGTCGGCTCGTCGTGATCGGCTTCGCCATTTGGCTCTATCGAATGCCTGATCTGGGTGCAATCTCGAGGCTTTCAAATCCCCGTCCAGCGTATCAAGCCACTGTTGCTTAGGTCTGCCTTTTGGTCGTTTACCATCGACTTCGATGTTCAGACCAATCTTTGCAAGTGAATTCTCGTTTGCACGAATTGCGTGACCATACCATCGAAGACGCCTCTCTCGCAACTTTTCCACGATCGGTGCAACCCCATAACGATCGCGGATATCCTCATTTCGGATGTGATCTAAACGTGTGACGCCACTAGTCCAACGTAGCATCTTCGTCTCCATTACCGCAAGACGCCGTTCATTGTTTTTTATGGTCGGCCAACACTCAGAACCATAGAGAGCGACTGGACGGACGACATTGCGGTAAATTTTAGATTTGAGACGTTCGTTGATATGTCGATCACAAAGGACACCAGTTGTGGAACGCCACTTCATCCAGGTTGCGTTAATGCGTGAAGCAATTTCATAACGCAGCTCTCCATTGGCTGATAGCGTTGACCCGAGGTATTTAAATCGCTCAGTTCTGGGCAGATCACTGCCGCTGACAGTGATTGTGCCTGTTTCATGGGGATCGGTCGTCAAAAATTCAGTTTTGTTTAAATTCAATCTGAGACCGTGTTGCATGAGGCGATCATTCCATTTTTGAACAAGTTGCTCGAGATCATTTTTGCTATCAGATGCTAGGAAAACATCATCTGCATAAAGCAGTGTGTAGGGCGCTGGACGTTGGATATCCCGTGTGACGGTGTCCATAACAAGGACAAAGAGGAGTGGTGAGAGGGCACTTCCTTGATGAACTCCAACAGATACACGAAGCGGTTTTGATACACCCGCCATACTTCGAACTTTACTTTTCGGATCGTAGTAGAGCAATTGAACCCAGCGCACGAGTTCTTCTGGCACGAAGGGTTGTCGTAAAGCATACCAGATGAGTTCGTGTGGTACACGGTCAAACGCTTTCTCAAGATCCAGAAAGGCAATGTAAAGAGGGCGATGCTTCTCACGGTGTTTCTCCATGAGTAACCGCGCAGTGTGTATTGCGTCAGTAGTTCCGCAGTTCTTGACAAATCCGGCTTGATTCACGGTTATTTCAACGATTTCGCGAATACGGTTGTCAAGAATGCGTTCAAAAATCTTCATGGTATGGGAAAGTAACCGGATCGGACGGTAATTTGAACATTCTGCTGGGCTACCTTTCTTTTTCCATATTGGAACAGTGGTACTTTCTTGCCAGTCAGATGGTGTTCTTCCTTCCTGAATAACCCGGTTAAAGAATTCACTGAGCCACGGTGTTGGGTCCCAGCTCTTTGCTTTCCAGAGCTCAGATGCGATGTCGTCAGGTCCTGTTGCTTTCCCCGATTTCATTTGTTTTATTGCCTCCTCGACTTCAGTTGCGCTGACTGGTGGAACTGCTCCAAATGTCGGCAATGACTGTGGAAGTGGAGGATGAGCAAATTCTTCAGTTGAAATCTGCTCGAAGTACTCTCGCCATCTATCTGTTGCGGCTCGACGGTTGGTAAGCAAAGTACCGTTCTTGTCATTAACACAACAGAAGTGTTCGATATCCTGTGTGCGTTCATCACGGCTTTTAGCAAGTCGATAGAGATCTCTCTCGCCATCCCGAGTGTCCAGTTTATCGTAAAGATTTTTGAAATGGTTCGCTCGGGTGACAGCCACCGCGTTCTTTGCTTCCCGGTTGGCATTCTTATAAATTTGCCAATTAACAGGCGTTTTATCGTCGAGAAATTTATGGTAGAGGCGTTTCTTTTCACGGACCTTCATTTCAATATCATCATTCCAAAGCCAAGTATCTCGGTTGATGTACCGCTTACCCGGCTTGGTGACCCCGAGGGTTGCAGAGGCCGCTTTGTGGATCGTGTCTTTCATTTGGTTCCATGATTCTTCCACATTCGTAATGGTTGGCAATCGTATGAGTGAGACCGTTTCTTCGTTCTTCTCACCAAATCGCCACCATTTAATGCGCGGCGGGCCAGTGCGTTCCTCACGCCGTTTTATCGGTGGCTTAATTCGCAGGACAGCAATCAACGGCCGATGTTGAGGTGCGATGGTCTCATAGGGAACGACTTTGCAATCAGTGACAGTGGTAAAATGTTGGCGTCTTATGAGAATATAGTCGATTTGCGTTTTATTGTTCCCACTATAAAATGTGGGAAGATGAGACAATCGTTTGATGAACCATGTATTCATAAGTACATGGTCATGGGTGTCCGCAAAATCGATTATACGTTCGCCACCTTCATTGCGCGCTCCGAACCCCTTTCCCCCATGGCACCTGTTACCGTCTGCCTTTTCACCCACATGACCATTAAGGTCGCCGGCAATGATTAAGTAATCATCAGCAGGCACGTGACAAGTCTTTTCATCGAGAAGTTGCCAGAAGGCATCTTTCTCGGCATCAGGTCGACCTGTCTGTGGTGCATACGCGGTGAAGAAGTGAATAGTGCGATCAGCTGATATAATGGTGAGCTTCATCAGCCGATCATCAAATCGTTCGACTTCTTTAATGGCATCACGGAAACCCTCTGAGATGGCAATGCCAACACCATATTGAGTGTGTGGGTTACCAAAATAGAGAAGTTTGTAGCCATTTTTACCGCGTTCGCGTTCAATGTCGCAGCTTTTGGCACCAGACCATCGGGTTTCTTGCAGAGCGCAGATATAAATGCACCTTTTCCGAAGGGCTCTTGCGAGTTCCTCGGTCTTTCCAGTTAGGGTACCAACATTTAGCGTGCAGACACGTATTTGTTTTGTTCGTTGTGTGCGGACTAACTTGCTTACGTCCTGACGCCGTCCATGCGTCAAGGACCCTTGCCCATTTCTCGACAGGACCGGGGCTCGTCCTGCCGCGTCGACTGAGGTGGACGCCCTAGCATTTCTCCGAGGCCTCTGACTTAATCCGATCATCATGTTTGTAGCGACATTCTATGCATTTTCTTGGTCGACCTGTCGCGGGGCCTGTCACCAAGAGAGATCAGGTAGGATTTTGCATAGTAGAATAAATCTAACTATACTCTATTTATCTCTTTCCCTGATCTCAGCATTTTATTTTTGTTTTACTGAGGATAGTACAGAGTACGTTGCCTCAAACCCTCCTCCTTTACCTGGGCTTGGGACCAGCATACTATGTTAATAGCATGGCGGACTGTTTAGTTGGTAATAATTTAATTTGTAGAACCTTCTTTTTATTAAATTTCCTTGATAATCTTTAAGGGTATAAGTACGCAGTTCTGAATTTATTTCTGATGTACTGTGAATATTTCTGGAGACCAGTGTGAAGACATGTTTGCGCTCGCGAATTCTTACATGAGTGCCCCGATAGCTGAGTCGTTAGAGCATAAAGAGAGGTTCAAATCTAACTGATGACAGTGGGCTTTGTATCATGATTTGACATCGGGTTCCAGTCGACTCAGCTGTGAATGAGTATTTGAGTCAAATCAGGGTAATAATATCGGGCGAGCGCAATGTTGACCAAATTGTTTCCTATAGGGTACTATAATCCTATAGTGTTCCGTTACGGTCTTGAATGAAGTACTCTAACATACTTCAAGGCCCTGATCCAATTGGATTGTTGCGTCAACGATTATTATTAATTCTTACATAATCACCTTTTTTTAATTTTGGTTTTGAAGTTGATGGGTCAACATCTACCGGCTTGATTTTAATGGTACGATGTTTGGTTATATTGTATTTTTTTATTAATCTGCTGACAAACTGATCCAAGGGTAGTTCCCGTTTATATGGAATTCTTTTCACATTAAATATTTCAGCGTACGGTTAAATCTTTATACAATTGACGCGGCAAATTTCGAGAATGTGCCAGTTGTCATATCGACCAACCTATGAACATACAATTTGTTAAACTACTTTCGTTCTTAAAAAAATTGGCTAAAACCCTCTCGGATCTTCACGACTATCGAATTATGCATTAAGCAATTTTTTTTTATTTTTTGTTAACTAAGAACATTTTTAAGTATAAAAAAAGTATATACATAATTCACCCGGGTTAAACGCGGATGAAGGTGTTTCATTCATTCCGTTTATCTTAACAAGGAAAATGGATGTACCCATGCGCGGGGATTTCGACTTATCCTTGCAGATTCTGAAGCAACCGGTTATGATAAAATATATTGATCAGTGGCTGGGATGGTGTGAATGGGAAATCCAAGTCAGAAGATTCTACCAGCAGGAAGAAAGCGCAGAAGATGGTAACATTTCTTGCTAACACTTGTAGAGAAAAAGAAATGGACGAAATGTTTCCTGTGCATGGGAAAATATAACGTTGTCTAATGTCCCAAACTAATTGAGAGTGACGACAAGGAAAGGTTTCTTCGGCAGCACTATCTATGTATTTATTGTGCGGCTCATATATACAAAAGGGGGAAACTTGTATTAAGCACATGAATCTCAAGTGTGAAATATGTAAAGAGCAGCATTTAACAGTCCTGTATTCATGCAAGGTTGACGCAGGGAATAGTAGCACCACCCTTCATGCCGAAAATTCTACGATTCTCTCGTATTCAAGTACCGTCCTTCCCACGGCGGTGGTCAAAATGATGATCAGATTTTAAGGAGCTTTACTTAAAAAGGCATTACCGAGCGGAAATGGTCGGTACGTGGTACCAATTCCATGGCGGCAGGATAACGTAAAGCTTGGAAGTTCTCATCATAAGGGAGTTCAACATTTTCTCGCTCATGAGAAAAGGTGGCTAAGAAATGAGTATCATAAGCTTAAGTCAGACGAATTTATGGCTTAATATTTGAGGCTGAGGCACATGGAAAAGGTTCCAGAAGAGCTCCGCGGGGATATCAGCATACATTCCGCATCTGAGTGTGTTCCGACGAGAGGCAACTTCAACAAAAATACGGAACGTGTTCAACGCATCAAGTCCGAATGCAAATGGGGTCACCTTAAATTAGATAATAAATCCGGGTCTAAAGATGCAAAATCACATCTTCGACATCCTCACTAGAATAATAATAATAATAAAACTCCGCCGAAGCCGGTCCCAAGCCCGGTTGTGAAAGGAGGAGGGATAGATAGCTTCAGTCTGAATGGCTGTACGCCACCGTAGCGTCTCAGGGGGTAGGTGAGGAAAGTGCAGGAACTTTGCAGTCTTGCAAATTACTCACTGGGGAAGCTATCTCAATACCTGGCAGCTAGGGATAAAATGCACCACCAACAATGAGAAGAAGGAGAAATTTGAGGTCCGGTACGGATAACCGGCGGGAGTCGTCTGACTTGGTGACTGGGTCGGACGCTCGTAATGGACAGCACGGCGTCGAAACCGCTAGTCGTGGGGCGGTTCGACGTCTAGGCGCCACGACGACCAGGAGCACAGCTCCGCCTGCTGCAGCTGTTTCGCCACAATCTGTGACGACCACTTCAGCAGGTTCGCGTAGGAAGCGGATGAAATGAACTGAAGAAATGAACCTCTTCATCATCCGCTCCTACTACGAAATAACGGCGGGGGCGGGTACAACATCTTACCGCCCCTTGTTGTACCAGAGATTCGTCGAGCGTTTCCCGCAATTCGCGCACGTGACTGTGCAGCGAGTCGCAGACCAGTACCGCTTTATTACTCGCAGCGACACAATCCCAGCCACCATCGGGGAGCGTGTTCGACTTGAAGTCATCGGGGAAACTGGTGACCGAGAGTCGATGGGGGCAGAGGCGGCGGCATCAACAACACCACGCCGCACTGCAGGCAACAGGTTCAGTACTCGCCGAAGCACTCTTCTCCACCGTCCAACTGAGGGTTCCGCTGAGGTTCGGGACGAATTCCAAAGAGCGTGTATGGAATTCTCGGATATGGATCCTTTGCATAGATCAGGTATTCCCAGGCTCTATGCAGAGGGTTTACCGGAACTATGCCATCCCCTGTGAGACACCCGTTGTTGAAATTCTGGACACACTAAAACAGAAACTTTCTGTCATATGCAGTCGGTTACGATGGTATGGCGAAAGTTATTCCAGACGTGTCCAGAATGCAACATACGCGAGGAACCAGCGGAGCTTTTTCAGATCTCTCAACGAATCCCAACAGAGCGCCCAGACAATACAGTTCTCGGTGACGGAAGCGAAAGAGTATTGGGGTGGACTTTGGGGGTTACCTGCCCAGCATGCTGAGCTTGCGGAGTGGATCACCGCCGAAGGCACCCGCCATGCCAATACATCTGGCATGAATTTCGCGGATGTTACCGAAGAGGAAGTTCGACGAGCCATAAACAGCTCGAAGAACTGGAGGGGCCCAGGTCTGGATCGGGTGCAGAATTTCTGGTATAAGAAATTTACCAGCGTACACAGTCGCAACAGTACAAGCAACTAGAGGCCAAAGAAACCTCTTCAGTTGCTATATCGATTATGCCAAGGCTTTTGATAGCGTTCCGCACACCTGGCTAATCGACATCCTACATCTGTATCGCATTGATCCGAAACTAATAAAGTTTTTGGCGACAGTCATGGAAGGGTAGCATACCACCTTATCAGTCCGTACATCTGAGGGTGCTAATACCTCAGAGCCCATCCGTATACGGCGGGGCATCTTCCAGGGGGATTCATTGAGTCCACTTTGGTTTTGTATGGCACTGAACCCCCTTTCATGGCTACTGAATGATGCTAGAGGGCATGGTTTTGCAATAAAGTATGGCCTACGTGCTAAGTGCGAACTGACACACTTGATGTACTTAGATGACATCAAGCTGTATGCTGGTACTGACAACCATCTTAGAAGTCTGTTGCGAATAATAGACATGTTCAGCCGTGATATTCGGATGGAGTTTGGATTAGACAAATGTCGAATCCAAGCCATCCGCAAAGGTCATCACGAGCCACATGCCGGACATAGCATTGGTGACCTCCACATCGAAGCTATGACCGAGACAGACTTCTACAAGTACCTAGGAATTCTACAAGGAACCCATGCTCGAGTTGGTGATCTGAAAGAAGCTCTACTGTCCGAATTCCTGCGACGTGTAAAGCTGGTGCTGAAATCGCATCTCTCGGGGAAGAATAAAATAGGCGCGTTGAATGTATTCGCCATCCCTTCACTGGCTTATGCATTCGGAATATTGCCGTGGACGAAGACCGATCTGCAAAACGTCCAGCGGCGGATACGGACAACTATGTCCAAATTCCGAATGCATCACCCAAAGTCTGCCGTGGAGCGGATGAACCTGCCTCGTGACATCGGAGGTAGGGGCGTGGTTGACGTGGCGGCACAACATCATCGCCAAGTCGACTCGCTGCGCGCTTATTTTTACAGCAAAGAGCAGGCGAGTCCCTTGCATGCGGCTGTCTGTAAGGTAAACTGTGGACTGACTCCACTTAACTTGAAGGATCAATCTTTCAATCCTCTGAGTGGGGTGAAGTCGGACCAAGAGCGGATCGATGAATGGAAGTCGAAGGCAATGCACGGTAAACACGTGAATTGTCTTTGGCAGCCATTTGTCGATTTGCATCTGTCGAACAGATGGCTGTGTGCTGGGGAGCTCTTTGCTGAGACGGAGGGGTTTATGTGTGCCATTCAGGATGGCGTGGTCGCCACCCGAGCTTATAAAAAGCTCATCATTAAAGAACGGGTGGAGAACGACCAGTGCAGAATGTGTGGTTCGGCGTTAGAGACGTTGGACTATCTCATTTCTGGCTGTATTGTTATGGCACCGGTGCAATACATCACCAGGCATAATGCTGTATGTATGGCTATCCATCAAAACTTTGCATATAAGCATGGGCTGATCACGGGAACATGTCCGGTTTACCGATATGAGCCGCAAGCAGTACTTGATAGTTCTGCTTACAGCATGTATTGGGACCAGCAAGTTCTGACTGATCGCCACACTCTACACAACAAGCCTGACGTACTGTTAGTTGACAAGACGGGTCGCTCCGCGTATATTATTGATGTTGCTATCCCCCATAATAGCAACATTGAACGGAAATACGTGGAGAAGAAGGTGAACTATGAGCCATTGGCTCGGGAAATCAAAGAAATTTGGCGTCTCGAGCGGGTGGTTGTAGTTCCCATAATATTGTCAGCTACAGGTATTGTACCTAAATCCCTGACGGCTTCCCTTGATGTCCTGGGACTTTCGCACAGTCTGGTTCAAACCATGCAGAAGTACACCATTCTGCATACGTGCTCGATGTTGCGGGGAGTACTCGACGGATTCTCCCACTGACCTACCACCGGCCACCACCACCAGCGCCCCTTTAGTTTTTAAGTAGGTAGGATCGTCCGAGCCTAAATGCTTGGCACTTAGTGCTAGTATTAGGTAAAATCCGGCATCTGAAGAGATTGTGATAACTCGGAATAATAATAATAATAATCGTTGGCACAACAATCCATGTTGGATCAGGGTCTTGAAGTGTGTTAGAGCACTTCATTCAAGACCGTAACGGTATACTAGGAGGCAATGTGGGCAGCATTGCGCTCGACCGAGATTATTACCCTGATTTGACTCAGGTACTCATTCACAGCTGAGTCGACTGGTGTCCGACGTCAAATCACGATACAAATCCCACTGCCACCAGTGAGATTTGAACCGCGACCTTCCGTACGACAGCCTTGCGCTCTAACCACTCAGCTATCCGGACACAGTGAATACGCTGATTTAAATATGTACATTCTACTGACATCACCAAAAAGTATCGGCAGATTCAATTGAGACCGGAGGGTCAATTAAGATTCAGGATTCTTTGGAGAGCTAAGCCTGAGGACCCAATTAAGGTATATTTCCAGAAAACTGTGACCTACGGATTGGACTGCGCCCCCTGGAAAGCCATCCGTACGCTCCACCAGGTAGCCGATGATAATGCTCCGGATGACGAAACCCACTGGATAATCAAGAACGCCTTTTATATGGATGACTTGTTGTACGGGGCATATAGTATAAAGGGAGCGCAGGTCACTCTGCGTAAAATCGCAGGTCAATTTACATTAACGGAATGGGCGTCTAACAGCAAGGACGTTCTGCAGTTCATTAATAAAAGCCAGCAATAGAGTCGAGTAGAGCTCGAGAAAGCAGAGAGCAATCCTAGATCCTGGGGATACATTATAACCCCAAGGAAGGCTGTTTTCTCTACCGCATTAATCCAAAGCTAAATGCTGGTGGACAAAGGGGAGTATAGGTCCCAGGGCGAAACGTGCATTGGTACCCACGATAGAGCATAAAACCTGCGAAGCGCCTGCTGAACCAACACCAACAGCTCTACTAACAAACACAATCTCCACTTCCACGTGGTGACCGCTGGGAGCTCTTTCTTAACGAAAAGTTGCAGACGGAGAAGGGTGAAGGCGAGTCTCGGGGGACAAATTGTATCAACTAGTCCTCCAGGTTGGGGGTTGGGTAGGGTTGACAACCCTACACGCAAAACAACTTGTTACGAAGCCACAACAGAGCCTCGGACTGGACGGATTACACAACGATGAACCCGACAACGACAAAGGAATAACGATTTGTGCATTTTCTCGTGGAACGTGCGTGTACAGAAATAAAGCCGCTGAGCAGCTAGCCAATAACCTGCCCCAATATAGGGCTGATGTAACAACGTTACAGGAGTTGCATTGGACAAGGACCGGTTTCCTGGAGAAAAGTCGCTACACCATATATTATAGTGGCCATAGAGTAAACCATGTGCTCGGAGTAGCTTTCTTAGTCAGCCAAAAAATGAAACCTGCTGTTATCGGCTTTCAAAACATAAGCGAACGGCTATGCACTCTGCGCTTGCGAGGCAAGTCTAGAAATATAAGCATCATTAACGTTCATGCTCCTACAGAGGAGACTGCAGATTCGGAGAAGGATACCTTCTACGAGGCAGTAGAACGAACCTCGAAGCCTGTCCCCTATACTTGGGGATTTTAATAGCCAAGTACGGAAGGAGCCCGTGTTCAGGTAATACGCCGGCTCCTATAGCTTACACCAAAATACAAATGATAACGGAGTGCGGATTATCCAATTAGCAGCGTCACACGAAATGGTAGTTGGAAGTACCCGGTTTGCGCGGAAAGGGGTCCACAAACATACATGGGCCTCTCCAGACGGGACCACTTTCAACCAAATTGACCACGTGATCGAACATCCCGCCACCTCTCAGTCTTGGTGAATGTCAGAATATATAGGGGGGCCAATATAGACTCGGATCACTATCTCGTTGGCATGGTGCTCCGAAGCTCGAATAACAATACCACCTAGAATCCCCTCTACCAATCAGCTGAGGGTTAGCACTAAAGCCATCCACAACACAGCCCTCCGCAACAGCTACAAGAGGGAAATGGATGCCGCAATAACAGCAGTCAACAGATGATGATCTTCACAACCACCTGAAGGGCGTTATTATCGATACGGCCACAAGCATACTTGGCCCCAGCTGCAAAAGGAGTCAGAACGGCTGGTTTGACGATGAATGTAAGCTAGCAACTGAACGGAAGAATGCTGCATACCAAGTAATGTTGCATTCTCAAAGAACGCGGGCACGCGTAGAGACTTATCACGAACTCCGTCGAGCGGAGAAGCGACTTCACAGACAGAAAAAGGAAGCCTGGGAGAACCATCAAGTCTGTGAACTAGGAAAGTATAGGGAGCAACCGCACCAGGCGCGGAAGTTTTACCAACAAGTCAGTAGGATGAAACCTTATACACCTCGATGCTTATCCTGCCGAGACAAAGAGGGAAATCTGATTTCCGACAGAATGGGCATATTGGATCGATGGGTTGAGTACTTTGATGAGCTACCGAACAACCAGAACATCGGCGAGTTGGGGGTCCCGCCAACTGAAGACGACGGACAAATACTGACACCACCAAGTTAAGGAGAAACAGTCCGTGCAATTCATCGGCTTAAAAGTCATAAGCCGCCTGGAGCCGATGGAATTACAGCCGAATTAGTTAAATATGGAGGCGACCAATTACACCAAGTGGTTCATCAACTTGTGCTCAGAATCAATGCCTAACGAATGGGAACGAGGCATTATCTGTTTCATACATAAAAAGGTAGATATCACACAGTGCAGAAATTATAGAGGTATCACGTTGTTGAGTACCATCTATAAGATATTCTCCACTATCTTGCTAGGCCGGATAGCCCCATACGCCCAGAACATCATTGGCCCATACCAAAGAAGCTTCACTCCAGGCAAATCAGCAACAGATCAGATTTTCTCTCTGTGGCAAGCGATGGGAAAACTGTTGGAATATGGACAACAGTTGCACCATCTATTCATCGACTTTAAAGCCGTCTATGACAGCATAGCCAGTGTAAAATTGTACACGGCCCTGAGAGAATTCGGTATCCCGACGAAATTAATAAGACTGACTAGGGTGACCCTGATCAATGTGCGAGGCCAGATAAAAGCAGCAGGATCACTCTCAAACCATTGGACATACACAACGGTCTACGACAAGGGAATGCCCTATCATGCGTCCTCTTTAACCTGGCCCTCGAGAAAGTGATCCGTGATGCTGAGGTAAATGCAAGAGGTACGATCCTCTTTAAGTCTACCCAACTACTGACCTTTTATCGTCAGCATACGACTTCATGAGAAACACGACCCGAGACGTACAAACTGCCTTCATCCAGATCGAGCGCGCGATCTTGGGCTGCACATCAATGAAGGCAAGATAAAATACCGAAAACCAAAACCAACCAACCAACAACATAATACCAAATACCAAAAACCAACCAACCAACAACATCAAACTGCACTGGTCAAACACGAAGAAGAATAAGGATAGGAGAATACTTACTTTGAGACCGTTGATAATTTCTCCTATCTAGGGTCGAAAATCACAACCGATAACCGCTACGATGATGAAATCCGCGCACGATTGTTGTCAGCCAACAGAGCCTATTTCAGTTTACAAAAACTGTTCCGCTCGAAACGTCTCACCATAGGGTCAAAGCTCTTACTGTACAAAACAATGATCTTGCCAGTCCTAATGTATTCCTCGCAGACTTAAGTTCTTAGCCAGAAGAATTGCGAACTCTTGGCCGCGTTCGAGAGAAGAATCCTCCGAAGAATTTTTGGCCCGCTACATGAGAATGGACGATTCCTTAGCCTACACAATGACGAAATCTATGGGCGATACCATGACCGTTAGGTTGTGGATAAAATCCGGCTCGATAGGTTACGGTGAGCGGGTCACTTAATCCGTATGGATGAGGATGATCCAACCCGGAAAGTCTATAAGGGCAATATCTATGGTAGGAAAAGAAGACGAGGCAGACCCTGCCTGAGATGGAGCGATGGCGTAAGTCAGGACGCTAGACAGGTTCTAGGGATATCGAATTGGTGGACCTCGGCGCAAAACCGGGATGTCTGGAGTTCTTTATTAAGGCAGGCCTAGACCGGATACCGGTTCTTGCGCCGTTGGTGATGATGATGATAAATGCCGTATATGCTAAAAGAAGTATAGCCGCTTCTATATATGATCCAATCGGCTGGTTACTGCTTGTCGTGTTGAAATTGAGAATCAAAATTTCAGCGGTTGTGGCAGGAAAGGTACGATTGGGATGATACTATTAAAGATCCAGTCAGGGACCAGTTAGAAAAGGTCTTGACTTCACTGAAATTCTTAAATGAAGTTCAAATCCCACGACGGATTGAGCATAGCTCCGAAGCTGAAGAGATAGAACTTATAGGGTTTAGTGATACATCGAGTGATAGCTATGCAGGGATAATCTATAGTCGGGCGAAGGCCAGTAAAGGTTACACTGTGATTGCCCCTCGAGGACGCGTGACTCCGCTGAAAACGCGAGCTAGTATGAGTTCCGAGGGTCGCAGTCGTGCGTAAGTACATATTTTTCACTCAGGGATATTTACCACGTGAAGTGCAAGTTCAATCCTGCAGATTGTGCCTCTAGAGGCCTCTGTCCTCCAAGATTGATAGGCCACGGGTTGTGGCGGGTTGTGACCCCAGTTCTTGGAAGGGGAGTTTCCTCTCGCAGCAGTCGTACAAACAGACTCCGAAACGTTGGCCCATGTAAGGGTAATTAGTGCAGGTTAGTACGCTTCCTCAGATTTCATGCTTCCTTTTTCCGGTCTTCTTCGACTGGTGAGTACCGTGGCAAGATGCCTTCGCTGGAAGGATGGGAATTCAGGCCTTTATTCAGATCAAGAGTTGGAAGACGCTGAGATTACAGTCATTAGACTCCAGCAGAAGCAGTTCTTCGGAAAACAGATAAGGGAATTCAGCAAGGGATGGCAGTAGAAAAACACCATTGGCTGTCATCCCTCAATAATTTATTGAGTAGCCCCCGGGAATTCTTCGCGTGGGTGGAAGGTTGGAATAGGCACTCATTTCGTTCGAACAGAAACTCCCCATAATATTAGGTAAGTCGCACCTGGCCTAACTAATTGTAGAGCAAGCCCACATGGAAAACCAGCATTGCGGGACCGGACTCACAATGACTATTGTGCGGGAAAAGTATTTTTTTCCCGCCCTGCAGCAGAGAGTTAAAAAGTGCATCAGGAAATGTGCCGAATGTAAGAGAATACGGGGAGAAGCTGCGGTTCTGAAGATGGCTGACCTTCCTTCGGAACGAATTAGATCAGCTGCGATATTTCAAAACGTAGCAACGGATTTATGAGCCTCTAATTTACGAACTGCAAAAGCCATGAAAGTGTACTACGTAGTGTTTGTTTGTATAGCTACTAAGGCCCTGCATTTAGAAATATGTACTCTATTTGTTATTACGAGGCTTGGCACAAGTTCACATCCGAGCTGGAGGGGGATATGATCCAAAAAGGGATTGTGTGGCATCACAATCTAGTCTAGTCATTTTGGTGGCTTCTTTGAGGTGGCGGTCGGAAGTTCGAAACGATACGTGAGGCGAATGCCTTCTATATCCAACCTTACATACGACAATTTCTATGCTGTCATTTGCACGTGGGAGGCAATACAGGATAATCGGCCTTTATATCCGTTATCTGATAATAGCCATAACTTGCAGGTGTTGATTTCAGCTTATTTTATTATTTATAGGTAGGATTGCGCGAGGAGCTTCCGGCAACCAAAAGATGGTTGCAAATTCAAGAGTTGCAGGGGTATTTTTGGACGAAGTTTGAGGGAAACTGGAAGAAGCCTGGAAGGCAGTTGGCTGAAAGAGAGTAAGTTCTGGTCAAAGAAAATGATCTTAATCCGTTAAGTTGGAAGACGGCGCGGATAACTGAGGTTTATCCGGATCCTAAAGGGGTCGTGCGCCATGTGAAACTCAGAACTGCTAGGAAGGACAACGCTGGTCGATCAGCTCGCTCCTCGCCTACCGGAAGAAGAATGTGAGGCGGGTAACATTGCGTCCCGCACGAATCCAATGCTAGCAAATGTTCCGCCCCGAATGCAGAGGAAAACGAGGCGGAAGCATTGGCCGCTGGGGCAGGTAGCGGTTCTTGTGGGGTTATGCCTATTACCGGCTGCTGTACTTCCTCGGACAATAGATCCATTACTGGAGACTACGATAATTGGTCTGGGCTCGGTACAGGTAAAAGCTTTCGACCTAAAATATACCATTGCAACCTCTGTGAGTCTTACCCGGGACTTGGAACTCATGTCGCATCAGATGGGGAAATTTAAAAGAATTTGCGAACAACAAGCGAGGAGCGAAATTGGAGATCACTACGATGAACTCAGGATATCAGACGAGTTACAAGTCGAGGATCTTAGTCGCGAGTTAAACGCGGTGTACAAAACAAAGCGCTCAAAAAGGTTCTTTACGATCGTCTCTCTGGTGACTCTGGTGAATCATGAAGTTTGGCGCCAAGTATTTACCTGGGCTAGCGATAGCAGGAACCATAGCCTATCTCGGTTATCGAGATGTATTACAGCTATACGCCACGAAGTGGAGACTATGAAGCAGCACCAGGCCAGAATGGTGGCCTTAACGCTCAATATAACAGATTTGGAATACCATCAGGTCGAGGGTCAAATCAATTAGATGATGGAGGGATAGGGGAAGTCCATGCTTAAGCAGGAGATATCGGAATTCTTCATGGGCATAAAGACTCTAATCAGCTCTTAAATATTAGGTCCGTAAGGGAAGTGGTGAAAAATGTTTCCCGTATCAACAAGGAGGTCCCTGGGATAGTCCTGCCAGAAATAGAAGAGCCGGAGCGAATATTTGAGGTACATCCTGTGGTAGCTTGGCTGCAAAATGAGCTAGTCGCGGTAAAGTACCTGATTCCCCTTGCATCTAAGAATAGGTTTAAGTATGTGACAGTTATCGTAACCCCTGATGTGAAGAATTTTACCTGGGATTTGGGAGTAGCGGTACCCTTTCGGGTTGTATTTGTGAGACCTGAGAATGACAAGTTCTTCCGGAGGAGGATGCTGCTGAGATCTTTCCAGGTTTATATGAAGCAAAGCTGATTCGATCAGAGCCAATAAGTGTAAAGGAAATTGTGCAGGGAAGTGAAAATTTGCACGATTGGTGCGCGTTGAAACTGTCGGACAATTGTACGTATATCAGGCATGTGAAACCAAAAATCGGGGTGATATTCGAGGGACAGACGGACACGATTCCGATCATGTGTAATGGAACAAATTTGGAAATAAGGTTTCCCGTCACGCTCATTGAGCTAGAGTACTGCACTCTAGATACGGTTACGTTTAAGGTTAGGGAAATACCGCGAAGCATCACCACTAATTGGACCAAAGTGTATAATACAGTAACTCCACGATTTAATGCTCCGCTGAGCGGGATCAAACTACGATTCTGAAGCACAGGCTATAGCAGAACTTAAACAGAAGCTAAAAGAGAAGATTAATGAAGGAAGCATTCTAGAGAGTTGCATGCCCTTTGGTTGTGCCGGAGCCGCTGGGTTACTCGGCGTAATACTGGCAGGAGTAATAATATGGTTGAAAAGGAAGAAAGAAGGGGGAGTGGAGATCAATCTAACTTCGTAGGCCAACTTTCGGCGCAGGACAAGTATCCGGGAAGTTGGCGTAAGGCATGCCCACAAAAAGGACGGTGACGCTCCAGCAGTAGATTCTTCCGTATGGGAGACGGAGAAGCAACATTTTTTCCCTTTTGTAATTTTTTGAGTGTAAGTTACAGCTTGTAAAAGGTAGAGCTAACAGTTAGTCAAAACGTTACGTTAGGACTGAAACGTTAAATGTAGGAATGAGTATTAACTAACCAGTAGCAATAGCACTAACATATAATAATGGGTGTCAGTATTACCTATAAAAATGCAATAATCATATATTACGTCTTCCTGAATAAAACGGCAACCAAAGGTTATTGTATATATTACATCATCATAATCATGGTATAATGTAAAAAAAAAAGAAAACACACACCGAGGTCGCAAACTTCGCATGCATTATCATTTTAAATGGTTAAAATGTTTCAAGGTCAGCCCGGTCGTGAATTAGTTGAGCAATGTTGGCCCCACAATAAAGTCATAGAATACATTATCATGCAGGGAAGGTTTGAAAGCGGTGTCAATATATTACTTCAGAAAAGAAATTTGGTAAGGCAAAAGAAACCAACCAACCACCAAAGAAACCAAGTCAAGTAAGGAATTTATTAAAATTACAAGAAAAGAAGAATGCATTTTTTATGAAAAAAAACAAGTCGGGTGTATTTCTTAGTACGTAGCACGTACTATATGCATATATTATGTGAGCGTATCCTCTTTCGGGTGATACTGACATTAATAGTGTTGAATTTGCAAAGAAGCAACAACTTTGACGTATTGTAACTTTGGTAGTAATAGTGCGATTTCCGTCAAACTTGGTAAGATCATGCTCTCTTTGAGTTTTACACAAAACCTTAAAAAAACTGTTATTGCTATGTAATTTATTTAGAAATTGTAATTGGCCCAGGAGGAATAAAATGTGACATACAAATTAGGATTGTAATGAGTCGAAACAAGTCGGGAAACCGGAAGCTCGGCGCTTCGGGCATGAAAGGTTTTGTTTGCTTCTTCTGTGAGTATATTTGAGTGCAGAACTGTCCCATTTGTACGTACCCCATTATGTATATGAATTTAGCATGTCAGACTACTCACTTCAGTGGGATATTGATATTTAGTTGCAGTAAATTTACACGGTAAAGTCAACCTTGAGCTACTGTAACTTTGTTAGCAATAGTATGATTTTGATCAAACTTTGGGATAACATGCTTCCTATTATATTATATACTACTGCAAACCTTTATAACTCTGGGATAAACTTATGAAGGGTTTTTACTCAATTTTCCCAAAAATATGGTAATATACTATTATTAACTTAATTCGAACAGATATCGATATGGAGAGTATTTTAAGGCCCACCACTGCCTGCAGCTTCATGATTTTTTCCAGATTTTTTGTTTGGGTAGTTTCTGACAATGGGTCCCTTAAAGAAATTATCACTTTCCAGGCCGGCTTCGAAAAGTGCTAATCAAGCCCTTTCATTTGATACCCAACACTATATTCGTTTTACACCACCCCTTTGCATGTATGGGGACCTTTCCTAAATCGCAACGTAGAAGGATATCACTCACTGCATGTTTGGAGGTTCACAGTTCCCACCTTCTCACCAAATTTCGTTTCATTTCGTTTCCGTATAGTCATTTCTGAGAAAAATGCGTGTGACAGACAGACAGACATTGAACCGATTTTAATAAGGTTTTGTTTTGCAAACAAAACCTTAAAAATTACTGAAATTGTTATGTAATTGATTGTATTTAGAAATTGAAATTGGCCCAGGAGAAATGCAATGTAAAATACCCTAGTAAGCATACAATTTAAATTTAAAAAGAAATTGTAAAGAGAGTTATAATGAAAAAATACTGATAATATCCATCCAATCCAAGCCACCCGCAAAGGTCATCACGAGCCGCATGCCGGACATAACATTGGTGACCTCCACATCGAAGCTATGACCGAGACAGACAGAATTCGGCAAGGAACCCATGCTCGAGTTGGTGATCTGAAGGATGCTCTGCTGCCCGAATTCCTACGATGTGTAAAGCTGGTGCTAAAATCGCACCTCTCAGGGACGAACAAGATAAGCGCGGTGAATGTATTCGCTATCCCTACACTGGCTTATACATTCGGAATATTTCCCTGGACGTAGACCGATCTGGAAAACGTCCAGCGAGGGATACAGATAACTATGTTCAAATTCCGAATGCTTCATCCAAATTCTGCCGTGGAGCGGATGAGCCTGCCTCGTGATATCGGAGATAGGGGCGTGGTTGACGTGGCGGCACAACATCATCGTAAACTCAACTCGCTGTGTGTTTATTTTTATAGCAAAGAGCAGGCGAGTCCCTTGCATGCGACTGTCTATAAGGCAGACTGTGGGCTCACTCCACTTAACTTGAAGCATCGATCTTTCAATCCTCTGAGTGGGGTGAAGTCGGACCAAGAGCGGATCGATGAATGGAAGTCGAAGGCAATGCACGGTAAACACGTGAAATGTCCTTGGCGGCCATTTGTCGATTTGCATTTGTCGAACAGATGGCTATGTGCTGGGGAGCTTTTTGGAGTTGCCTTTCAGGACGGCGTGGTCGCCACCTGAGCATATAAAAAGCTCATCATGAAAGAACGGGTGGAGAACGACCAGTGCAGAATGTGTGGTTCGGGGTTAGAGACGTTGGACCATCTCATTTCTGGTTGTACTGTTTTGGCACCGGTGTGTGGCGCAGCAGGATTCGTAGCATTCGAAATTTATTTCGAATGTTGCGAATCCTGCACTGGTGGTTCTCCACCCGTTCTTTCATGATGAGCTTTTTATAAGCTCGGGTGGCAACCACGCCATCCTGAATGGCACACATGAACCCCTCCGTCTCAGCAAAGAGCTCCCCAGCACACAGCCATCTGTTCGACAAATGCAAATCGACAAATGGCCGCCAAGGACATTTCACGTGTTTACCGTGCATTGCCTTCGACTTCCATTCATCGATCCGCTCTTGGTCCGACTTCACCCCACTCAGAGGATTGAAAGATCGATGCTTCAAGTTAAGTGGAGTGAGCCCACAGTCTGCCTTATAGACAGTCGCATGCAAGGGACTCGCCTGCTCTTTGCTATAAAAATAAACACACAGCGAGTTGAGTTTACGATGATGTTGTGCCGCCACGTCAACCACGCCCCTATCTCCGATGTCACGAGGCAGGCTCATCCGCTCCACGGCAGAATTTGGATGAAGCATTCGGAATTTGAACATAGTTATCTGTATCCCTCGCTGGACGTTTTCCAGATCGGTCTACGTCCAGGGAAATATTCCGAATGTATAAGCCAGTGTAGGGATAGCGAATACATTCACCGCGCTTATCTTGTTCGTCCCTGAGAGGTGCGATTTTAGCACCAGCTTTACACATCGTAGGAATTCGGGCAGCAGAGCATCCTTCAGATCACCAACTCGAGCATGGGTTCCTTGCCGAATTCTGTCTGTCTCGGTCATAGCTTCGATGTGGAGGTCACCAATGTTATGTCCGGCATGCGGGTGGCTTGGATTGGATGGATATTATCAGTATTTTTTCATTATAACTCTCTTTACAATTTCTTTTTAAATTTAAATTGTATGCTTACTAGGGTATTTTATATTGCATTTCTCCTGGGCCAATTTCAATTTCTAAATACAATCAATTACATAACAATTTCAGTAATTTTTAAGGTTTTGTTTGCAAAACAAAACCTTATTAAAATCGGTTCAATGTCTGTCTGTCTGTCACACGCATTTTTCTCAGAAATGACTATACGGAAACGAAATGAAACGAAATTTGGTGAGAAGGTGGGAACTGTGAACCTCCAAACATGCAGTGAGTGATATCCTTCTACGTTGCGATTTAGGAAAGGTCCCCATACATGCAAAGGGGTGGTGTAAAACGAATATAGTGTTGGGTATCAAATGAAAGGGCTTGATTAGCACTTTTCGAAGCCGGCCTGGAAAGTGATAATTTCTTTAAGGGACCCATTGTCAGAAACTACCCAAACAAAAAATCTGGAAAAAATCATGAAGCTGCAGGCAGTGGTGGGCCTTAAAATACTCTCCATATCGATATCTGTTCGAATTAAGTTAATAATAGTATATTACCATATTTTTGGGAAAATTGAGTAAAAACCCTTCATAAGTTTATCCCAGAGTTATAAAGGTTTGCAGTAGTATATAATATAATAGGAAGCATGTTATCCCAAAGTTTGATCAAAATCATACTATTGCTAACAAAGTTACAGTAGCTCAAGGTTGACTTTACCGTGTAAATTTACTGCAACTAAATATCAATATCCCACTGAAGTGAGTAGTCTGACATGCTAAATTCATATACATAATGGGGTACGTACAAATGGGACAGTTCTGCACTCAAATATACTCACAGAAGAAGCAAACAAAACCTTTCATGCCCGAAGCGCCGAGCTTCCGGTTTCCCGACTTGTTTCGACTCATTACAATCCTAATTTGTATGTCACATTTTATTCCTCCTGGGCCAATTACAATTTCTAAATAAATTACATAGCAATAACAGTTTTTTTAAGGTTTTGTGTAAAACTCAAAGAGAGCATGATCTTACCAAGTTTGACGGAAATCGCACTATTACTACCAAAGTTACAATACGTCAAAGTTGTTGCTTCTTTGCAAATTCAACACTATTAATGTCAGTATCACCCGAAAGAGGATACGCTCACATAATATATGCATATAGTACGTGCTACGTACTAAGAAATACACCCGACTTGTTTTTTTTCATAAAAAATGCATTCTTCTTTTCTTGTAATTTTAATAAATTCCTTACTTGACTTGGTTTCTTTGGTGGTTGGTTGGTTTCTTTTGCCTTACCAAATTTCTTTTCTGAAGTAATATATTGACACCGCTTTCAAACCTTCCCTGCATGATAATGTATTCTATGACTTTATTGTGGGGCCAACATTGCTCAACTAATTCACGACCGGGCTGACCTTGAAACATTTTAACCATTTAAAATGATAATGCATGCGAAGTTTGCGACCTCGGTGTGTGTTTTCTTTTTTTTTTACATTATACCATGATTATGATGATGTAATATATACAATAACCTTTGGTTGCCGTTTTATTCAGGAAGACGTAATATATGATTATTGCATTTTTATAGGTAATACTGACACCCATTATTATATGTTAGTGCTATTGCTACTGGTTAGTTAATACTCATTCCTACATTTAACGTTTCAGTCCTAACGTAACGTTTTGACTAACTGTTAGCTCTACCTTTTACAAGCTGTAACTTACACTCAAAAAATTACAAAAGGGAAAAAATGTTGCTTCTCCGTCTCCCATACGGAAGAATCTACTGCTGGAGCGTCACCGTCCTTTTTGTGGGCATGCCTTACGCCAACTTCCCGGATACTTGTCCTGCGCCGAAAGTTGGCCTACGAAGTTAGATTGATCTCCACTCCCCCTTCTTTCTTCCTTTTCAACCATATTATTACTCCTGCCAGTATTACGCCGAGTAACCCAGCGGCTCCGGCACAACCAAAGGGCATGCAACTCTCTAGAATGCTTCCTTCATTAATCTTCTCTTTTAGCTTCTGTTTAAGTTCTGCTATAGCCTGTGCTTCAGAATCGTAGTTTGATCCCGCTCAGCGGAGCATTAAATCGTGGAGTTACTGTATTATACACTTTGGTCCAATTAGTGGTGATGCTTCGCGGTATTTCCCTAACCTTAAACGTAACCGTATCTAGAGTGCAGTACTCTAGCTCAATGAGCGTGACGGGAAACCTTATTTCCAAATTTGTTCCATTACACATGATCGGAATCGTGTCCGTCTGTCCCTCGAATATCACCCCGATTTTTGGTTTCACATGCCTGATATACGTACAATTGTCCGACAGTTTCAACGCGCACCAATCGTGCAAATTTTCACTTCCCTGCACAATTTCCTTTACACTTATTGGCTCTGATCGAATCAGCTTTGCTTCATATAAACCTGGAAAGATCTCAGCAGCATCCTCCTCCGGAAGAACTTGTCATTCTCAGGTCTCACAAATACAACCCGAAAGGGTACCGCTACTCCCAAATCCCAGGTAAAATTCTTCACATCAGGGGTTACGATAACTGTCACATACTGAAACCTATTCTTAGATGCAAGGGGAATCAGGTACTTTACCGCGACTAGCTCATTTTGCAGCCAAGCTACCACAGGATGTACCTCAAATATTCGCTCCGGCTCTTCTATTTCTGGCAGGACTATCCCAGGGACCTCCTTGTTGATACGGGAAACATTTTTCACCACTTCCCTTACGGACCTAATATTTAAGAGCTGATTAGAGTCTTTATGCCCATGAAGAATTCCGATATCTCCTGCTTAAGCATGGACTTCCCCTGTCCCTCCATCATCTAATTGATTTGACCCTCGACCTGATGGTATTCCAAATCTGTTATATTGAGCGTTAAGTGGTGCTTCATAGTCTCCACTTCGTGAGCATTCGAAATTTATTTCGAATGTTGCGAATGCGAGCAAATAGATGGCGCGCTCTCGACTCTCCACTATTTAGAACTTGCCACGGGTGTGGAGGACTAGCGGTGAGAAAGTGTCGTTGGTTGGGACAGGATAAGACCGCATGGAGATAAACCGGTCTCTCCTGTCTCGACCACCGGCATGTGCACACAGCACGTTTTCTTGTCGTACAAAAATTCATCGATTATCCAAATTGAAGTATTCATTGAATGTGTAGTGGTTTTATAAAATCAAGTGCAATGAAATTTAATAACTAACTATATTCGGCGTATCGTTTTATTTAAACCAAATTGCTTATCAATTGATCCCAACTATAACTAAGCAGACAACGTGGAACTTTGTTCTGCCTAGCATTAACCGTAAAGGTTAATGAAAGATATTTTGGAAACTACGAGCAAAGTGGTGAAATTACCAGCGGCGCTCGATGCGAAGGTGGAATTGTTACAGCGAGGTGACACAAAGCAACTTAGAATTTGAGTTTTGTCTTTGGCTTAGAATTTGCCGACGCCACAGCCGTCGCCACCAACACCAGCGCCGCCGCAACAGTCATCGCCACCATAACCCGCGACTGCCGCTCGCATTCACGCCAGCCCGAGCCGGAACTCAACCGAGCGCAACACAGCAGCAGCGAGCGCAACAGCAGTCAAGAGGAAACCTGTTTAACTTATCTTTATTTGTATGTGTAAAGAAAAATCAATTTAATAATTTGTGTTAGAACGAAAACTTGCACTTTATCAAATCCGTTTATTAGTAATTTATACATTTAACCTACCAAAGTTAAAGTTAAGTTAGAAGTTAATTTACAAATTTGTAAGAAAAATAAATATTATACCCGCTGCAGGGGACGGCGTGGAGGTTTTTTGAAGTGCGTGTCATCGTTGGTTGTCCGCTCTCTGGGCGAGTTGCTGTGATTGATTTCGGTCTGTGCTTAAAGGCGTCCGCTTCGGTGGTGATTTCTCTGTTCGTGCGTACATTTGTGGGTTCGGCCTGCCGAGTAGTTAGAGCAGTTTCACCGCATCTCCATTTAAACTCTCGCGTCGCGTAGGTTTTTGTTAGTTAAGATGTCGGTCGACAACAAAGCGGGCGACGTTGGACGCTCAGCGCTCGGGCGCCAGATCGCGAGCTCGCTCACGGTCTGCCACTCAAAAAGGGCGTTCGGGTAGCAGGTCGTCAAGACAACCTGCGGACAAAGGCATTTGCTGGTACCATCTTAGATTCGGTGATAAAGCGACCAGATGTGCGCTCTCGTGTAAATTCGCGCGTACCGCAAAAAACTAGGTCGGCGGGGGTCTTGGCGACGCACGTCAATGTGCAGCGAGTCGCAGACCAGTACCGCTTTATTACTCGCAACGACGCAATCCCAGCCACCATCAGGGAGCGTGTTCGACTTGAGGTCATCGGGAAACTGTTGACCGAGAGTCGACATCAACAACACCACGCCGCATTGCAGGTAATAGTTTCAGTACTCGTCGAAGCACTCTTCTCCACCGTCCAGCTGAGGTTTCCGCTGAGGTTCGGACGAATTCCAAAGAGCGTGTATAGAATTCTTGGATATGGATCCTTTGCATAGACCAGGTATTCCCAGGCTCTAGCCATCTCCGGGAATTCTATCTCAAGTCAATGATGAGATTGCATCGCAGCTGTGTGCTGATATGTCGCTGCTGCAACTACAATCACTTGCGTATTGTGGTGCAGTTGCGGCTATGAGATTGCATGGTCAGAAAATTCGCTTTCGTGTTATTGGTTAGAGTGACCAAAGAGATCCACCATGGAAAATTCGTCTAGAATGTCGGCGGGACTCACTAAGGCAGGACATTGTTAGACTGATTCAGATCAACTCTGGCAGTGCCAGCAGACGGGTGAAGAATAAAGTGCAGAGGGTTTACCGGAACTATACCATTCCCAGTGAGACACCCGTAGTTGCAATTCTGGACACACTAAAGCGGAAACTTTCTGTCATATGCAGTCGATTACGACGGTATGGCGAAAGTCAACCCAGTTGTGTCCAGAATGCAACATGCGCGAAGAACCAGCGGTATAAGAAATTTGCCAGCATAGACAGTCGGTTGGCACGCGGTATAAATGAGGTCATGAGTCGGTCGGACTCACTACGGGGATTACCTAGCTAATCCCTAAGAAGGATACGATGCAAGACCCCTCTACAAATTCATAACGTCCATTATTAGTTGAAGGGTCAATGCGCACCTAGAGACCAACAAAATTCTGTCCGAGGAGCAGAAGGGCTGTCGAGTTGGGTCAAGGGGTTACAAAGAGCAACTCATTATCCGTCGAATGTTGTTAACTCGATTTGATAGTGGCCACCATCGGTTTTCTCCGTGGCGGAGCAGGCCATGAAGAAGAAAAAGAATTGAATTAGTGAAAAGTCAGATTGAACAGACTAAAATTCGCGCCTACCTAAAAAAACTAGGTCCGCGGAGGTCCCGACGACGGCCACACAGAACGCAGCACCACGACGCCTAACAATTAACGACTCTCTCAGCTGGCGCAGCTATCTCGTAGATACTGGTGCGGAGGTTTCGGTTCTTCCCGTACCCCGGCACCATCGACTTTTTCCTCAATCGTTGTGTGAATGTTTTCATGGCGATTCATCCTAGCGGATGTCAGCTTCCGCATACTAGGTGCAGACTTCTTGTGTCACTATGGGTTGCTGGTGAGCTTGCAAAACAAGTCTCTTACAGATCCCACGACCAACCTTAATTCGTCGGGCCAAATGGCATCTCACCCATGTAACAATGTTTCCGTACTTTTGAAGGACATTACCGACTCTCATGTTCGGGCACTTCTCCAAAAGTTCAGCCAAATTACTACCGATGGTAGTCTCTCTAAACCAGTAAAGCTCAATGTGCAGCGCCACATTAACACCACCGGTTCCCCGATCTTCTCGGAATATATACGGAAAGACTTTGTACAACTTATGCAACAGGGTATCTGCAGGCCCTCAAACAGCTGTTGGTCTTCCCCACTGCATATGGTCCCTAAGCCAAACGACGAATGGCGCCCATGTGGGGATTACAGAAGGCTAAATGCACAGACTGTTCCAGACCGATATCCTATTCCTCTCATCCACGACTTTGCGCATCATCTCGCAAACTACCGCATCTTTTCGACCTTAGATTTAAACAAGGGCTATCACCAAATCCATGTAGCTCCAGAAGACATTCCAAAGACGGCAATATGTACACCCTTTGGACTCTTCGAGTTCACACGGATGACTTTCGGGTTGTGCAATGCGGCACAAACCTTTCAAAGGTTCATTCACTCAGTCCTGCGAAACCTCGATTTCTGTTTCGTTTATTTGGATGATGTTTTGGTCGCTTGTTCCATTGAGTCTGAGCACTTAGCCCATCTCGAGTGCATTTTTCAACGTTTCCTTGAGGCCGGTTTAGTCCTAAACGTTGAGAAATGCAAATTCCTTCAGGTGAGATTCCTCGGCCACTCCATTTCCCCTGAAGGAATACAGCCCGACCCAGACAAGGTGCAAGCAATTACAAGCTTCCCGCGTCCGAAGGCAGTGAGGGAGTTGAGGAGGTTCTTGGGCATGCTAAACTTCTATCGTCGTTTCCTGTCCAAGGTCGCCCAACACCAGTCCGTTTTGAACGCGTACTTGTCTGGCCCCAAAACAAAAGACACACGAGAGATTGTGTGGTCTGAAGAGGCTATCCGCGTGTTCGATAAATCCCGACAGTAACTGACTGATGCTACACTCTCGGCATTTCCTCGACAAGATGCACCCCTAGCCGTTTTTGTTGATGCCTCTGACATCGCAGTCGGTGCTACTCTTCACCACGCTGTTATTCACCAAAAGGCGAACAAAATCTGGCAGCTGTTGAGCTTCTTCTCCAGACAGTTAAACCCTGCTCAACGGAACTACAGCTCCTACGATCGAGAACTGGCCGCCGCGTACTTGAGCATTAAGTACTTCCGATTCTCCCTTGAAGGCAGGCCGTTCACAGTGTTCACGGACCATAAGCCTCTCACATATGCTTTGAAGCAAAAGCCCGACAAAGCGTCCCCTCGTCAGCTTCGACACCTGAGCTTTATAAGCCAGTTTACGTCAGACATCCTGCACGTGTCCGGCAAGGACAACATAGCTGCTGACGCTTTGTCACGTGTCTCCGGAGTCAACATCCCCGCCGCACTCGACTTCTCGGCTATTGCCAAGGCGCAGTAGGGTGGCACAGTACTTCAGAGTGTCAAATCCAACCCCAAATACAAATGTCGGGAGTTGCCCATCTTCGGCTTGAACCTCTTTCTCTGCTTCGAAGACTCGGCCATACATTCCGGCCACCTTTCGCAAGCAAGCGTTCCACGCGGTTCACAGCTTAACGCATCCAGGCATCAGGACAACAAATCGGCTAGTCACCGAGAAATACTTCTGGCCCTCCATGAACAAGGATGTCAACTACTGGGCCAGAGAGTGCATCGCATGCCAGAAGTGTAAAGTCACCAGGCATGTAAGGAAGGAGGTGGGCTCATTCCCATTCCACACCATACACCTCGACATACTAGGACCCTTGCGAGACTCGCACGGTTACAACTATTGCCTTACAGTCATTGACCTGGTCTGAGGCAATACCTCTGAAGGAGATTACGACGCAATCTTGTGCCGAAGCCCTCTGTCAAGAGTGGATCCCTCGCTTTGGCGTCCCTGCAGTGGTCATCACTGAGCAGGGAATGCAATTTGAGTCCACCCTTTTTTCGGAGTTAGGCAAACTCCTGGGATTCAAACGCCAGCGGACTACGGCATACCACCCACAATCCAATGGGATGCTAGAACGTTGGCACCGGACGCTGAAGGCCGCCATTATAGCACGCGACGATTCGTCCTGGACTCAAGTCTTGCTTCTCGTCCTACTCGGCCTACGAACAACCCGCCAAAAGGAATTTGCTGCCAGCCCCGCGGAGCTGGTATACGGTTTTCGACAAGAGATCGGATCTCACAGATTCGGAATTGTTGCGCCTGCTGAAAGACAACCTTCGCCATATGAAAGCCACACCTCCCATACGAAACTCGTCCACACCTGCCTGCGCGCCCGGGGAACTGGACACGTGCATGCACGTCTTGGTCAGGACGGATGCTGTCCGGAAGCCGCTGCAGTCTCCATACGAAGGCTCCGTATTCTCGAGCGTGGAGAGCATTTTTTCCAGCTCGAGATCAGGAGACAGAAAAAGGCTGTCTCTTTATCCAGGCTGAAGCCCGTTTGCGCCCCAAATCAACGTCGCGTTCGCTTCAGTGTGTAATGAGGATCGCAGTTCTGGAGTCGGTCGCTGAAACCCCAAGGTTTCATCAGGGGGCGGAGAGATATGGCGCAGCGGGGTTAACAACATTCTAAATTTATTTCAAACGTTGTTAATTCGATTTGACAGTGGTCACCATCGGTGTTCTCCGTGGCAGAGCAGGCCATGAAGAAAAAAGGACATAAGAAAAAGGAAAAATAAAATTATGAATTCTACATTGAATAAAATAAAATAACAAAAAGTAGATTAAAGTGCTGTTGTAACTAAATTGACATTAAAGTGCTGTTATAACCAAAGGCCTACGTGCTAAGTGCGAACTGACATACTTGATGTACTTAGATGACATCAAGCTGTATAACGCCGACTACCTTAGAAGTAAGTTAAATAAAAGACATGTTCAATCGTGATATTCGGAGTTTGGATTAGACAAGTGTCGAATCCAAGCCATCCGCAAAGGTCATCACGAGTCGCGTGCCGGACATATCATTGGTGATCTTCACATCGAAGCTATGACCGAGACAAACTTCTACAAGAACCTAGGAATTCTGCAAGGAACCCATGCTCGAGTAGGTGATCTGAGGAATGCTCCGCTGTACGAATTCCGACGACGAGTAAAGCTGGTGCTAAAATCACATCTCTCGGGGAAGAACAAGATAAGAGCGGTGAATGTATTCGCTATTCCTTCACTGACTTATGCATTCGGAATATTGCCATGGACGAAGACCTGATCTGGAAAACGTCCAGCGGCGGATACGAACATCATCATCATCAACGGCGCAACGACTGATATCTAGGCCTGCCTTAATAAACAACTCCAGACATCCAGGGTTTGCGCCGAGGACCACCTATTCGATATCCCTAAAAGCTGTCTGGCGTCCTAGCCTACGCCATCGCTCCATCTTAGGCAGGGTCTGTCTCGTCTTCGTTTTCTACCATAGATATTGCCCTTATAGACTTTCCGGGTTGGATCATCCTCATCCATACGGATTAAGTGACCCGCTCACCGTAACCTATCGAGCCGGATTTTATCCACAACCTGACGGTCATGGTATCGTTCATAGGTTTCGTCATTGTGTAGGCTACGGAATCGTCCATCCTCATGTAGGGGGCCAAACATTCTTCGGAGGATTCTTCTCTCGAACGCGACCAAGAGTTCGCAATTCTTCTGGCTAAGAACCTAAGTCTGCGAAGAATACATGAGGACTTGCAAGATCATTGTCTTGTACAGTAAGAGCTTTGACCCTATGGTGAGACGTTTCGAGCGAAACAGTTTTTGTAAGCTGAAATAGACTCGGTTGGCTGACAACAAGCGTGCGCGGATTTCATCATCGTAGCGGTTATCGGTTGTGATTTTCGACCCTAGATAGGAGAAATTATCAACGGTCTCAAAGTTGTATTCTCCTATCCTTATTCTTCTTCGTGTTTGACCAGTGCGGTTTGATGTTATTGCTTCGTTGGTTTTCGATGCTGACGTTGTTACCATATACTTTGTCTTGCCTTCATTGATGTGGACCCGAAGATCTCGCGCCGATTGCCGCCTGCTCGATCTGGATGAAGGCAGTTTGTACGGCTCGCAGCAGTTGGGTGGACTTAAAGAGGATCGTACCTCTTGCATTTACCTTCTTGAGAGTAATCCTGCTGCTTTTATCTGGTCTCGCACATTGGTGAGGGTTAGCCTAGTCAGTCTTATTAATTTCGTCGGGATACCGAATTCTCTCAGGGCCGTGTACAATTTTACACTGGCTATGCTGTCATAGACGGCTTTAAAATGGGTGAATAGATGGTGCAACTGTTGTCCATATTCCAACAGTTTTTCCACCGCTTGCCACAGAGAGAAAATCTGATCTGTTGCTGGTTTGCCTGGAGTGAAACCTCTCTGGTATGAGTCAATGATGTTCTGGGCGTATGGGGCTATCCGGCTTAGCAAGATAGTGGAGAATATCTTATAGATGGTACTCAGCAACGTGATACCTCTATAATTGCTACACTGTGTGATATCTCCCTTTTTATGTATGAGGCAGACAATTCCTCGTTGCCATTCGTCAGGCATTGATTCGCTGTCCCATAATTCCCGATGAATTGCACGGACTGTTTCTCCTATACTTGGTGGTGGCAGTATTTGGCCGTCATTTTCAGTTGGCGGGACCTCCAACTCGTCGATGTTGTGATTGTTCAGAAGTTCATCAAAGTACTCAACCCATCGCTCCAATATGCCCATTCTGTCGGAAATCAGATCTCCCTCTTTGTCTCGGCAGGATGAGCATCGAGGTGCATTAGGCGTCATCCTACTAACTTGTTGGTAAAACTTGCGCGCCTGGTGCGGTTGCTCCCTATTCTTTTCTAGTTCACAGACCTGTTGGTTCTCCCAGGCTTCCTTTTTCCGTCTGTGAAGTCGCTTCTCCGCTCGACGGAGTATGCAACATTACTCGGTATGCGGCATTCTTCCGTTCCATTGCTAGCTTACATTCATCGTCAAACCAGCCATTTCGACTCCTTTTGCAGCTGGGGCCAAGTATGTTGAAATTTTGTAACCATGAGTAGTCATCCATCCGCTTACCCGTCGCATCAATATGCCGAGTCTGCTTTCCGCCTGTTCGACAGTGCGTCCAGCAACAAGCGCTGCGACATCCTCTGCGTAGCCGACCAGGCGAGACTCTTTTGGCATGTCGAGTTTAAGCAGACTGTCATAGGTAGCGTTCCAGAGGTCCAGCCCTAGGATGGATCCCTGTGCTACCCCTGACGTGACCTCCATCCACCTTTGACCCTCTAGTGTTTCATAGAGCAGGGAGCGGTTCCTCAGATAGTCCCTCAAAATCCGTAAGAGATTGTTCGGCACGTTGAAGGTATTGTCTAGTGTGCCTAGAATGTCTTTCCATCTTACGGAATTGAAGGCGTTTCTGACGTCAAGCGTTACGAGGAGTACCACCCGTCGAGTTCGGCGGCTATGTGCCTCTGCTCGTCGAACGGCGTCCACGACCTGCATGACAGCATCAATTGTCGATCTCTCTGCTCTAAAACCAAACTGCCGGGGAGATAAATCTCCGGCAGCGCGTGTCGCTTCAGCGAGTCTACTTCTGATGAGCTTTAAGAGCACTTTCCCAGCAGTATCAAGCATACATAGTGGGCTATATGAAGACGGCTATTCGGGATCGCCTTTCCCTTTAGGGATCAGCGCAAGCCTCGCAACTTTCCAACGAGCAGGGAAAATGAACTCTTTCAGACAAGCGTTGAATGCGCCAAACAGTAGGTCTGGCTGGTGTTGGAATACCAGCTTGTATACCTCTGCTGGAATACCATCAGGTCCTGGCGCCTTCTTGTTTTTCATAGAGAGGACTGCCAGTTCCAACTCTTTTATAGAGAAAAGTGGACAGTCCTCTGCGCTCTCCGCGCCGACGTGACCATCCCATACGGGGTGTGCAGGGAAGAGTGCCCTCACAATGTGGTCCATCTGCTCGACCTTAAGTGAACAGGGTTTCCACAGAACCCCGATTTTTCGGGTTACCAGTTTGTAACCGAGTCCCCACGGATCCCCATTCACCTCATCGATCAGATCTTGCCAGCAGCGAGCTTTGCTCTTGTTTATTGCGCTGCGGAGTCTTCTTTTGGCTGATTTGTACCCCATCATTATGGTACATGACTCCCCTCGGTCGCGTAGACGTTGTGTTAAGCGGCGGAGCCTATGACACTCCTTCCAGAGCTCTGCGATTTCCACTGTCCACCAATACAGGTTTGCCCCGCCTCGATGTCTTAATGGCCATGGAGGCTCCGCAGACCGTCGTTATCAGGTTCATAACCGAATTTACGACAGTGTCAGCTGCGGCGCCACCGCCCCCAGGAGTACCTTTCAGCAGAACTCGCCACCGGTCCACCAGCGGCACCAGTGATTCCGACGCGAAGGTTACGTCTGGGATGCTTCCTTCGCAGCCCGGGCGCCGGAACGTTGGGGTGGATGCGGTGTTTAGAACTACCAGTCCTGTTCTCGCCGCCATTTCCAGAATTCGTTTCCCTCTGGAATCTGTGTGAGGCATGCTCCTTTCAAGTGCCCTAGCATTGAAGTCACCCCCGACCAGGATCCGCCCATCCGTGCTTAAGATAGCGTCCTCCAAAGCATCAAGCCTGCGACAAAAGTCCGGCATCGTCTCATTCGGCGTAAGATAGACACTAAAAAACGTTATCCCTGAACACCGAATCCAGACAAAGCCGTCCCCTCGGCCTTGGGCAAGAACCCCCAGGAGGGTGCCGTCCCGAACCCAGATGGCAGCGGTACCTGATATGTCTGGTTGCCATGAAACTGGGCCCTTGTTTCGGTACTGCTCACTGATGAGTACTAAATCAGCTTTGGTCTCCGCAGCGAACTGCGCTAGCAACTCGTGAGCGGTTGCACTCCGGTGCATATTGATTTGTAGGATGCGAATCATGTGGACCATATCCTAGCTCTTTCCAGTTCTGCTCTGAAAACTGGACACTGCCCCGATCCCGCAGTGTGCGCAATGCTCTCATCAGTCGCGCCACGGTCCCTGCATAGGACGCAGCTTTCCTTTTCATTGTAGGTGTTGGCTTTATGGCCTGCCTGATCGCATTTACGGCATGTTGCCCTTCTGTCAGGTCCCCGACAGTTTGCAGACGTGTGCCCATAATCCAAACATCTGTAACATTTGGTTGGGGCGGCCCGAGTTCGTATCCTACACACTACCCAACCAATTCTTATTTTCCCACAGTTTAGAAGTTTCCTCGCGTATTGCTCGGCAACTTCCACCACAGTGAGTTTTTGGCCTCGGGAGTCTGCGGAGGTGATACCAATCCGGATATTGGTTACCTCCGGGCATTCGATGGCCTCTTCTACCTCATTCTTTTCCGTGAGACAGTCAAGGTCTCGGATTTCTAAAGCACACGTGGGTTCCAGGCTAGAAACCAAAGCTTTTCTCCTAGAAGCCCCTTGACTGCTTCACAGAACGTGACTTTATTTTGTGATGTTACCACCTTATGTGGTGTTGCCAGTCCACTTGATAATTCCTTTTTAACTCACTTTTCTTTTAAATGCAATGAGTTTATGGTTAGTCGGAGCAGCTAAATGCCAAACTCCAGACTAACCAGCTTTGGAAGCAGCAATTGCCTGAGCTCCACAATTATTTAACCACGTAGTGTGAATTTTGGGAGCAGCAATTGCCTGGACTCCACAGAATAAAACACGTTGTGATTATGTTTGATAGTTCTAACGAACTATATATTTTCAATTCATATTTCCTATTTTATACAAATTTTACCTATACTTAGTAGGCCTGTACATATGAATTTACAGTATTTTAGAGAAAATATTACGTAGTAGGCAATGATAATGTGGATAAGTTTACAGTATTTTACAATTTATAGTCTTCGGGTCTAGTTCGACTAAGACTCCACCACCCTTCGTTTTACGTATGGAAGACACTTCCGCTCCGTTGTCGTCGGGTTTGATTTTGTAACGGATTTCGCTGAGGACTTCCGCAAAAGTCTTGCCTTCCGTCGGCTTAATAAGCAAAGCTGGCGGTATAGTCCTCCTTCGTCTCCCCACCTTTTCTTTTGGCACTCCGTCCTTCGTGTCCGCCTTAGTTTTAGGCAGAGGTTTTTCTGATGGCGCGACGTGTTGTTTTCTTTTGATCCTATTCGCCTTCTTCTTTTCAGCCCTGGAGAGTACCTGAGTGAAGTCTCCTTCAATGTCCCTTTCTCCTTTCGTTTCTTACCAAGTTCGCTCTGCTGTCCCATACCTTGAGCACAAGTTGATGAATCACTTGGTGTAACTGGTCGCCTCCATATTTAACCAATTCGGCTGTAATTCCATCGGCTCCTGGCGACTTATGATGTTTAAGCCGATGAATTGCACGGACTGTTTCTCCTATACTTGGTGGTGGCAGTATTTGGCCGTCATTTTCAGTTGGCGGGACCTCCAACTCGTCGATGTTGTGATTGTTCAGAAGTTCATCAAAGTACTCAACCCATCGCTCTAATATGCCTATTCTGTCGGAAATCAGGTTTCCCTCTTTGTCTCGGCAGGTGTATAAGGTTTCATCCTGCTGACTTGTTGGTAAAACTTGCGCGCCTGGTGCGGTTGCTCCCTGTACTTTTCTAGTTCACAGACTTGTTGGTTCTCCCAGGCTTCTTTTTCCGTCTGTGAAGTCGCTTCTCCGCTCGACGGAGTTCGTGATAAGTCTCTGCACGTGCCCGCGTTCTTTGAGAATGCAACATTACTCGGTATGCGGCATTCTTCCGTTCCATTGCTAGCTTACATTCATCGTCAAACAAGCCATTTCGACTCCTTTTGCAGCTGGGGCCAAGTATGTTTGTGGCCGTATCAATGATAACGTTCTTCAGGTGATTGTGAAGATCATTTGTTGATGCTTCATCTCCAGCTCCTCTGTTGACTGCTGTTATTGCGGTATCCATTTCCCTCTTATAGGTGTCGCGGAGGACTGCGTTGTGGATGCTTCTGAGAGGTGGCGGCGTTCGATCAACACGTGGTCAATTTGGTTGAAAGTGGTCCCGTCTGGAGAGGCCCATCTATGTTTGTGGACCGCTTTCCGCGTAAACCAGGTACTTCCAACAACCATTTCATGTGACCCTGCTAATTGAATAACCCGCAGTCCGTTATCATTTGTTTTTTCGTGTAAGCTATGGAAGCGAACGTATCACCTGAATACGGGCTCCCTCCCCACTTGGCTGTTAAAATCCCCAAGTATGATTTTAATATCATATCTGGGACAGGCTTCGAGGGTTTGTTCTACTGCTTCGTAGAAAGTATCCTTCTCCGATTTTGCAGGGGCGTGAACGTTAATGAGGCTTATATTTCTAAACTTGCCTCGCAAGCGCAGAGTACATAGCCGTCCGCTTATGTTTTCAAAGCCGATAACAGCAGGTTTCATTTGTTGACTGACTAAGAAACCTACTCCGAGCACATGGTTTACTGGATGACCGCTATAATATATGGTGTAGCGGCTCTTCTCTAGGAAACCCATCCCTGCCCATTGCATCTCGTATAACGCTGTTATAGCAGCCTTATATTGGGACAGGGTATCGGCTAGCTGTTTATCAGCTTTATCTCTGTACAGGGAGCGCACTTTCCATGAGAAAATGCACAAATCGTTATTCCGTTGTCGTTGCCGGGTTCGCCGTTGTAAAGTCCATCCTGTCCGAGGCTACTTTCGTGGCTTCGTAACATCGAAAAAAATAGTTATCGTTCCGATGCTTGTAGTTCTTCTAAATAAAAATAAAACTAGGTAGCTTTCTCCTACTACAATATATTATTAATATATCAGTACTTAAGCTAGGTAGCTACCTAGCATAAGTACTGCGGAAGAAAGTAAGTAGCTCTCGAAATACGTATTTACTAGCTATTAAAATATATTGTAGTAGGAGAAAGCTACCTAGTTTTATTTTTATTCGTAACATCGGGTTTGCGTGTAGGGTTGTCAACCCTACCCAACCCCGAACCTGGAGGGCCAGTTGGTACAGTTTGTCCCGTTTTTAGGCGCGGGAGACTCGCCTTCATCCTTCTCCGTCTACAGCTTTTCGTTAAGAAAGAGCTCCCAGCGGTCACCACACTGTTGGTGTTGGTTCAGAAGGCATTTCCCAGGTGTTATGCTCCATCGTAGGTACCAATCCACGTTTCGCCCTGGGACCTATACTACCCTTTGACCACCATTAATTTTAGGGAACTTAAAAACATCATAAAACTGGGCTGTATAAATGATAAGTTAAGTAACAGCAAGTAGTTTGCTTATGAGCCATGTTTATATCTTCATGATCGCGATATTATGTCCAAATGTAGTGAATACCTGCATACAAGGAATTTCTTCTGGAGGCAATTATTATTTGGAAGGCTGCGTCATGCAAGTGTGGTAAATATTCTTAATATTGATTTGATTTTTAAGGTTTTGTGTAAACACAAAACCTTATTAAAATCGGTTTACTGACTGTCTGTCTGTCTGTTCTGTCAACAGAACCGGGTGCCAACTACAAGTGACCAGAAGCAAATAATAATAATAATCGTTGGCGCAACAATCCATATTGGATCAGGGCCTTGAAGTGTGTTAGAGCACTTCATTCAAGACCGTAACGGTACACCACAGTACACTGTGGGAGGCAATGTGGTCAGCATTGCGCTCGCCCGAGATTATTACCCTGATTTGACTCAGGTACTCATTCACAGCTGAGTCGACTGGTGTCCGACATCCAATCACGATAACAAATTCCTCTGCCCCCAGCGAGATTTGAACCGCGACCTTCCGCTACAACAGCCCAGCGCTCTAAACACTTGAGCCATCCTAGACACTAGACAGAAGCAAATGCATGAGCTAAACACCATATAAGAACATTACTTCGTTTTCAAAGGAATGGATGTGAAGAAGCCCAATTATTTAAAGTAAAAGTTTAAAATAATAATTATTCATCTTATGCATTGTAAAGTAATACTCGTAATGCCGCATCATATATTGTGAAATAGTTTCATAATATTATTATTCAGCATTTTAGATGACATCGCAGCCTTATTTATAATCTTCTTTTCTTCAGCCTTTGTCCCGTTCACAAGCGGGGTCGGCTCATCGTGATCGTTTTCGCCATTTGGCTCTATCGAATGCCTGATCTGGGTGCAATCTCGAGGCTTTCAAATCCCCATCCAGCGTATCAAGCCACCGTTGTTTAGGCCTACCTTTTGGTCGTTTACCATCGACTTCGATGTTCAGATCAATATTGGCAAGTGGATGTTAGCACGAAATGCGTGACCATACCACCGAAGACGCCTCTCTCGCAACTTTGCCACGATCGGTGTAACCCTATAACGATCGCGGATACCCTCATTTCGGATGTGATCAAAACCGTGTCACGCCACTAATCCAAAGTCACATCTTCCTCTCCATTACCGCAAGACGCCGTTCATTGTCTTTTATAGTTGGCCAACGCTCAGAACCATAGAGAGTGAGAGGAAGGACGACATTGCAGTAAATTTTAAATTTGGGACGTTCGTTGATACGTCGATCGCAAAGAACACCAGTTGTGGAACGCCACTTCATCAAGGCTGCGTTAATGCGTGACGCAATTTCATAACGCAGTTCTCCATTGACTGATAGCGTTGACCCGAGGTATTTAAATCGCTCAGTTCTGGGCAGATCACTGCCTTTGACAGTGATTGTGCTTGTTTCATGGGGATCAGTGGTCAAAAATTCAGTTTTGTTTAGATTCATTCCATTTTTGGACAAGCTGCTCGAGATCATTTTTGCTATCAGATGCTAGGAAAACATCATTTGCCTAAAGCAGTGTGTAGGGCGCTAGACGTTGTATATTCCGTGTGACGGTGTCCATAACAAGAACAAAGAGGAGTGGAAAGAGGGCGCTTCCTTGATGAACACCAAAAGAGACACGAAGCGGTTTTGATACACCCGCCATACATTGAACTTTACTTTTCGGATCATGGTAGAGCAATTGAACCCAGCGCATAAGTTCTTCTGGCACTAAGTGTTGTCGTAAAGCATACCAGATGAGTTCGTGTGACACAAGGTCAAACGATTTCTCTAGATCCAGAAAGGCAATGTAAAGAGGGCGATGCTTCTCACGGTGTTTCTCCATGAGTAACTGCGCAGCGTGTATTGCATCAGTAGTTCCGCAGTTTTTGACAAATCCGGCTTGATTCACGGTTATTTCAACGATTTCGCGAATACGGTTGTCAAAAATGCGTTCAAAAATCTTCATGGTATGGGAAAGCAACCGGATCGGACGGTAATTTGAATATTCTGCTGGACTACCTTTTTTTTCATATTGGAATAGGGGTACTTTCTTGCCAGTCAGATGGTATTCTTCTTTCCTTAATAACCCAATTAAAGAATTCACTGAGCCACAGTGTTGGGTCCCAGTTCTTCGCTTTCCAGAGCTTAGATGCAATGTCGTCAGGTCCTTTGGCTTTCCCCGATTTCATTTGTTTTATTGCCTCCTCGACTTCAGTTGCGCTGCCAGGTGGAACTGCTCCAAGTATCGGCAATGGTTATGGAAGTGGAGGATGAGAAAAATCTTTAGTTGAAATCTGTTCGAAGTATTCTCGTCATCTATCCGTTGCGGGACGACGGTTGGGAAGGAAAGTACCGTTCTTGTCATTAACGCAACAGAAGTATTTGATATTATGTGTATGTTTATTACGGCTTTAGCAAGTCGATACAGATCTCTCTCTGGCCTCCCGAGTGTCCAGTTTATCGTAAAAATTTTTGAAATGGTTAGCTCGGATGACAGCGACCGTTTTCTTTGCTTTCCGGTTGGCATTCTTATAAACTTGCCAATTAGCAGGCGTTTTATCGTCGAAAAATTTGTGGTAGACGCGTTTCTTTTCACGGACCTGCATTTCAACAACATCATTCCAACTTGTTAGCACTGATGAAGGGAACAAGTGGTTCCCGAAATATCGGTATTTGCAAGAATAAATATCTACACCAACGAAAAAGAAACAACAAGTTTTTATTACTTCAATTAATTAATCGTTGGAAACACCGCATAATTTCACTCAGATCATTCCAAAGCGAAGTATTTCGGTTGATGTACTGTTTGCCCGGCTTGGTGACCCCGAGGGTTGTAGAGGCCGCTATGTGGATCGTGTCTTTCATTTGGTTCCCCGATTCTTTCACATTCGTAGTGATCGGTAATCGTGTCAGTGAGATCGGTTCCTTCTTTCTTCTCACGAAATCGGCACGATGATTTAATGCTCGGCGGGCCAGTACGTTCCTCACGCTGTTTTATCGGTGGCTTAATTGGTAGGACAGCAATCAACGGCCAATGTTGAGGTGCGATGGTCTCATAGGGAAAGGCTTTGCAATCAGTGACAGTGGTAAAATGTCGGCCTCTTATGAGAATATAGTCGATTTTCCTTTTACTGTTCCCACCAAAAAAATGTTGGAAGATGAGACAATCGTTTGATGAACCATGTATTCATAAGTACAAGGTCATGGGTGTCCGCGAAATCGATTATACGCTCGCCACCCTCATTGCGCGCTCCGAAGTACTTTTTCTATGGCACCTGTTACCGTCTGCCTTTTTCCCCACATGACCATTAAGGTCGCCGGCAATGATTATATAATCGTCAGCAGGCACGTGACAAGTCCTTTCATCGAAAAGTTGCTAGAAAGCATCTTTCTCGGTTTCAAGTCGACCTGTCTATGGTGCGTACCGCGGTGAAGAAGTGAATAGTGTGATCAGCTGGTAATAATGGTGAGCTTCATCAGCCGATCATGAAATCGTTCAACTTGTTTAATGACATCACGGAAACCCTCTGAGATGGCAATTCCAACACCATATCAGGTGTGTGGGCTACCAAAATAGAGAAGTTTATAGTCATTTTTACCGCGTTCGCGTTCAATGTCGCAGCTTTTGACACTAGACCATCGGGTTTCTTGCAGAGCGCAGATATCAATGAGCCTTTTCTGCAGGGCTCTTACGAGTTCCTCGGTCTTTCCAATTAGAGTACCAACATTTAGCGTGCAGACATGTATTTGTTTTGTTTGAACTAACCTGCTGACGTCCTGACGCCGTCCATGCGTCAAGAACCCTTGCATTTTTCTCGACAGGACCGGGGCCCGTTCTGCCACGTCGACTGAGGTGGACGCCCTAGCATTTTCCGAGGCTTGTGACTCAATCCGATCATTATGTTTGTAAGCACATTGTATGCATTTTTTGGTCGACTTGTCGAGGGACCTGTCACCAAGGGAGATCAGGTAGGATTTAGCATAATGGAATAACTCGAACTATACTCTATTTATCTCTTTCCCTGGTCTCAGTACTTTATTTTTGTTTTACTGAGGATAGTACAGAGTACGTTGCCTCAAACCCTCCTCCTTTACCTGGGCTTGGGACCAGCATACTATGATAATAGCATGGCGGAGTTATGCAGCATTATTTATAATGAATTTTATAATTTGTATATAACATTTTCACCTTACATAGTGAAATACATTTTCCATTGATATAAATATATAAATAAGTGTACCCATATTGATCATTTTAAACAATATTGAATGACATAACTGTGTATGTATAAATAAGTAAAATAAATATTTGAATTTTATTATTTAATTATTATTATTTATTATTGAATTATTTAAACTTAATCTCTTATCTTCATCAATGATAACCGCAAAATTTGTATCGGTCATGCCAACTGCTTCAAGCCCGCTGCGAAGCCTACCACCTAAGACCCACACCATAGCCGGATGCCACAAACCCTCAAATCAACCAACACACTCACAACAAAAACCAATATCCAAAAATAATAATAATCGTTGGCGCAACAATCCATATGGGATCAGAGCCTTGTAGTATGTTAGAACACTTCACTCGAGACCGTAACGGTACACTACAGTACGCTGTAGGAGGCAATGTGGCCAGCATCTCAAATACCTTTTCCATTGCGTTTTTCGTCTTCCGAAGATGATTTCTAACTAATAGCTTAAAGTAATTCACGATTTCTGTTATAAGGCTGCACTCCTTCAAAAGACAAAAACGATCTCGTGTGCCGAGTTTAGCTGAACAACGCCCTACCTCATCAGTCGGTTCGGATCTCATTCATTCCTCATTCCACTGACCCTGGCAAAGGAAAGAAAATTATTAATGTTCAAGTGGAAATGAACTTTTGGGTCTAGTGGAAAGCTATAAATCGTTGGTTTTTATAAATAAATAAAAATAATCATGTAAATGTAATTTAAATGTCGGATGTAAACGAATATCGGTTTGGAAATTAGGAAACTGAAAGGGGTAAATTGGGAAATCTAAGGTGTGTTAAAACGGGAGAAGAATAGGAAAGTGGCTAGCCGAAACCCTGTCCTAATACAGGGGTAGTGAAACAACATTGCAAGAGATGCGCTGGCCAGTGAACAGTTTCCTAGAGAAGAGTTACAACCAAAAAGGCACCTCGGTGTTTGTCTTAGCGTGCGAAAAGTGAAATTAAACTGGTCGAAATGCCTTAGAAAATTCAAGTTTGATTGGACTTCGACAGTTTCGAGTGAAACGGGTTTCACTTGCAATAGCTGTTTCGAGCGCAACCACCACTTTAACTGATCCAACATATTCAATTTGTGTTCAAGTGCTTTTACAAATGCCGCATCAACATCCAACACGTTGGGCCAACAAGTTCATCGCCTTCGGAGCCGTTGAGCTTTACAACGGCGGTATGAGTAATATCAGCAACTAGCTCTACGACAGCACCTCTCAATTTAGATCCCACAAAACTTTGGACTTCTGTTACACCTCGAACGTCTTAAGATCTGATAATCGTTAGCAAGACCAGCACTTCAAGAACTCCGGGGAAAGGACTTAACAAGCTATCCAACATCATTCGTACGTTATCTGTACAAAGGCCACAGTATATCTAATAGACACTAAAATGCCTCGGCTTGTAAATGTATTGCGTAGGCCCCAAACAACGACACAGCATAATTTTCGTCAAATCGTATTAGCAAGAGAGAGATAAAAAGAACATGTTCATGGGCTCTGTCAGATTTGTATATTTTTATATTTGAAATCGAAAGGACTTTTATTACAGAAACACTAAAAGAGCAACTTATAAAGGGCCTCTCAGTAAGTGAGACGGCTAAGCTTAACCACTTACTGACGGAACTTACGCTAGGTGACCGTACCCTAAACCAACTGCTGCGTGAAACGAAGCATTTGGGAGGAGCACAAGCGACCCATGGTTGGCGAGGTGTCTCGAGACTACTCAAGCCAGGTGATTCAGCTAGAGGAGATGGCGCAAGCATTAGCAGCCACCATCTCTGAGTGGGCAGAGGCCGTCGGTGCTTCGCATCCGGGGAGTAGGACTAGATCAAGGTGTAGATGGGCGAAATGGGCGATCGGATAATAGGTTGCCAGGACCTTCGGCGTTGAAAAATCTAAGAAATGGACCAGTCCCTGCAATTTCTCACCAAACAAATCAGATCTGCTGGGAGTTCTGGCGACTGCTACCTGAAATACAGCACCACGTCGCCTCACAATATATGACCTCTTGAGCCAGCGCAACTAACTGGTCGATACACACGCTGAAATTTCGGTTCTTTGTGGTATCCCGGCATCATAATTTAATACCGCATTCGTTGAAACTCGCGGTAGCAAATTCTTTGTCGATCCGCACATATGGCTTTAGAGAGGTAGACTTGAATTTAGGACTTCGACGGGTGTCTTCTTAGTGCTTCATTATCGCGCGCATCAGCATACCCCTCTTAGGCGCGGATTTCCTGTACCACTATGGATTGCCCTTACAAATTTCCTCAGGTCATCAGGAAAAATTTCACCCTGTTCACCCAGCACTCTCTCCATCGTTTTTGAAGACATTGCCGACGCAGGTATTCGCGCACTTATTCAAAAATACCGCAACATTACTACCGGCGCAATCTCTCTGAGCCCGTTAAGTATAATGTGCAGCACCAAATCAACCCCCATTTTCTCCAAGGTGCGTCCATTACCACCGGAGAAACTCACAGTTGCGCGGAAAGAGTTTGAAGGACTTCCTAAGCAGGGTATTTGCAGACCTTCAGGCAGTTGTTGGTCCACTTGTGTTTCCTTTATTTGGATAATGTTCTGGCCGCGTCTTCCTCTAAGTCCGAGCACTTAGAACACCTCGAGTGCATTTTTGAACGTCTCGTTCTGGTCGGTCTAGTACTCGACGTTGAAAAGTGCAAATACCTACAATCGCGGGTGAGATTTCTCGGCCACTTGATTATCCCTGAAAGAAGGATGGATCCAGTCAAAGCGCAAGCGATTTCCAGCTTCCCGCTTCCAAAAACTCTTAAGGATCTAGAAAGGTTCATGGGCATGCTAAACTTCTATCTTCGTTTCTTGCCGAAGGGACCCGTCATTAATTGATCCCTAACGCCTTCAGACTCCCGTCTGATTCGTGGTTTTGAGAGGCTGTCCAGGTATTTGAGACCACCAAGCAACAGCTGATGGATGCTTCACTTCTGGCATTCCCTCAACAAGATGCATTCCTAGCCGTATTCGTCCATGCCTCAGACATTGCCGTAGGTGCTGCTCTTGACTAAAAAGTGAAACAAAGCTGGCAACCGTTGATCTCCAAACAGCTGAATCCCGCTTAACTGAACTACAGCACCTATAATCGTGAGCTATCAGCCACATACCTCGCAATCAAATCCTTCCGGTATTCCCTTGAAGACAGGCCGTGCACAGTGTTCACGGACCACAAATCACAGATTTTTGGTTTGAAATAAAAGTCCTCGCCAACTTCGGCACTTGGGCTGTATCAGCCAGTTCACTTCCAACGTTCAACACGTGTCTGGAAAAGATAACGTAGTTGCTGACGCTTTGTCACGTGATGCAGAGGTCAAGATCCCCGCCACCGCCGAAAGGCGAAGTAGTTCTTCAGAGCTTGAGGACCAACTCCAAATACACATTAAGGGAGTTTCTTATCTTCGGCACAACATCCACTATCGATTTCCGAAAGGAAGTATTTCACGCCGTTCACAATCTAATGTAACCAGGCTTTCGTACAACGAATCAGTTAGTCACTGCAAAGTATTTCTGGCTCAATGAACAATGCATTAAATGTCAGGATTGAAAAGTACTATGTACTAACTACTAAGACCTTTCATTAGATATCCCACATGACTATATTCGGTGAAAAAAAATGTAAATCGGAACAGTTGCATTTGATAAGCCGCAGGGACTTGCCAATGTATTGGTGGGATCAGAACAAGAAGATTATACACAGGAGGTGAAACTGTCTAGGCACGCCTTGAATTTTTACAGGACAACAAACATAGCGTCCGGTTGGCGGGGCTTATCAGTCAAGATCTCAGTTGAGTTCTGTGCATCATCGTTGGTATTAGTTCCTATTTGTGTGATGGTGGTAGTGAACGTGTCCGTATTTATTGTAGAAATTTTCGCTACTTAGTTACATCGATTCGCACATACAGAAGTGCAATAGAAATACGAAACACAGTACATTAACAGAGGCACAGAGAGCACTGAGATCTTGACTTTATCTCAAACCGGATGATTCATTTTTGTCATGATGTTTTTGACTGTTACTTTTGGTTGGATGGGTAGTAGCACCAGAATAGTAAAGGCCACCGAACGAATTATATATACCAGATGGGTAGGTATCGATAAAATGTCTGGTGCCAATCAGATGTCAAATTCGAATCAATTTGGATCGTTCGGACTGATGATGAAAATTGCAGCGAAAGAACCCTATTCACGAAATTGCCAAAGAATTTAGAAGCGTAAGTACTTTTATATCAGTAAGTTCATTGAATTTTTGTGATATCCCGTTGCACTTACCACTTCAATCACAGCTATGTAAGCAGTGTGTCTGGAAGCCGATGGGAAAGCGGCGTGATAATTGCAGCCGTCTCGCATAATAGAATAGAATGCTAAAGGCATATCGCCAGAAATTTCCCACGATGATTATTGATAGGAGCAGAGTTGATTAGCAATTACAGATTTTGAATTCTTGGTACTTATTTTTGGTTGGTATTTGAAATAAAAATAAATGTATGAAAAAAATAATAGCAGTCTTACTAATATTTGTCTTACAAAAAGATTTTTTTTTTATGGTTGTTTTTTCCCACTATTTTGATCACTTTCAACAAACAGGCAACTTTACATTGCGAAAATTTATAAATTATGCATATTTACTCAGCCACTAGATTTCCACTTTACCACAAGAAACCATTTTTATACACAAACTCAACCCATTTACACTCATTTTTTCAGTGAAAGTGCAACTTGTTTGTTCTCCCTCTCTCAAAACCCGGCGTTCGCGGTGCTTGATGATATTTGTTTAACATGACTATGTTGAACTCTGTTGTTACGGAATTTTCTGTGCTTAAGAGCGTCCACACACGGCAAACCAAGTTGGTGACCAAGTTTGTGGTTCGTTTGCCACAGACGCAGCAACCGACCGGCAACTTCATTTCGTTGCGAAATCTCGACGAGTGCACATCAGCGCGCCGTAATGGTCATTACCACAGTAGATCTACTATAGGCAGTACCCTTACAAAATGACCCCACTTGCAAATGTGCTTGGAGAAGCTTATCTGTACACATCAGAGACGCTAAACAAGGAAAAGGCATAATCTTTGTCAAATCGTATTGGTAAGAGAGAGATCGGTGAGCTTTTGCTATTCTGGTACTACGGCGTGCTCACCCATATAGCAAAAAGTTGTTTCACGTATTCACTTATGCATAAGCAAAAACTTGCCAATCTCACCAATACATTGGCAAGTCCGGGCGGTATGTCAAACACAGCTGATCGGGTTTTCGGTACATCTCGCTCATGCTCAAGAGCAAAACAATTTGAAATCGTGTGTACTCGCACTGACTTCCCCCCTTGAGGGGCAAGGGGGAGTGAGGTAGCTGTCTAGTATCTAACTGTGGTCATTACTATGCGAGATGTCGAACAGTGCAGATCGTTGCGTCGTGAGCTTCGCTATGTTGTGCGCTCTCTTTTAGTGTGGCGAGATATGTTTTCTTGAAAGTGAAAACGTACGATTTATTTATTAATATGATTTTATTTCCAATCGTCAAATTCAACTCTAACAACTAAACTGCTCGTTACATGTCTTTTTCGTGTCCTTATATGTGGACAACATTATCTTAAAATCAACCTTTGAACTATTGACTAAATAAGAAAAATGAAACGCTCATTAGGATTATCTGAAATACATTATCGCGTGGACTCATTAAAATGCATGCTTCTGCTCATACACATTCTAAGGCTAATCAGAAAATTGATTCTCGCGTCTCAAATTTACCTTTATATGTCGTTGTCGTTTCATTTTGCTTATCTGGAGTGGTCTGGTTTATGACTGGCGTTAAATTACATACGTGCGTAGTCCTTCGGGAGGGTTTTAGGGAGTAGCAATGATTGAGAATAACCAGGTTTTAACCAAACGATGGTCTTTATGTTCAATTTGAAAGCCATTAATTGACTAGTAAGTTTAAATTTCAACGGAAAAGTAACAGATCTAATGTGAGCTGAGTCCAATATTATGTAGGCAGTTATATTATGTAAATCTTACCAAAAACGACCCTTGTTTGTTGTTCTTTAGTTCCGATAAGCCATGAATTCTTATTGGAATTCGGCATTAGTTTATTGGAACTGATATGTTACATTATTTGTGCATTACAACATCTTATTTACTAAATTTTATTGAGTGTTTGTGTTGGTTTGTATAGTCCGATGTAACACTTTGACGCCGTGAGCATGTAAATGTCAATATTGAAAATTGTTTTTGTGGAGGGGGGGGGGGGGGGGGAAGATGCCTTCCCATCATTGAGGAATTTGATGAAACCGTACAGCCGCAATAATCTATCAATAGAGGAAAAGGTATACAATTACAGGGCTAGAAGAATTGTGGAAAATGCATTTGGAATTGTGGCAACGCGATTCCGCATACTTATAAACCGCATGAACTTGAACAATAAAAAAGCTACCATAATAGTTCTAGCATGTTGTTATCTCCACAATTAGTATTTTTGATTTTATAAGTATGTATTTATATGTAACTATATGATTAAATAATAGAAAGGAAGGAGGGAAAGTTATTCACCGCTATGTTCACTTGAAATTGCTAAGGCCTCAGCAACATTTACTGTAGCCAACCGTAGGGCTCCCAATTGCCCTAGCGTGAAAATGTCTTGTATCGCTTTTTTGGCATATATTTGTTGGAGCGGCGCAAGCTCCCTAAGTGAAACTGCCCAACTTTCAGAATGTGTGCTGGCATCATATTTTGGCTTTTCTGAGGATGCCAACTGGGCAAGCGCGTCTTTAAGTAGCGCATTCCTCTCCTCTAGGTGCGCATCATTCGTTCTTCTCCTTTTGCGGCTGGGCCCCGGCTCATGAGTTTCCTAAAATAATTAAATAACGTTAATTGTAGCATAAATTAACGAATAATTTGAAATGTAAGTATAGAATCTTAGATTAATAGTTACTTACCGTTGGTAACTCAAGATGTCCATCATCCAAGTCGACGGTAGACGTACCACTCAACTGGATTTCTTGATCCGTCAAGAACTCAACTAGATCAAAGTACCATAACGTTGGTACATACTCCTCCTCGACCCCAGCTCCAGATTTTCGGCTCCTCTCGACTTTTTTACACTCTCTGCGGTAGCAGCTTCTTATATTTTGAAGTCTTTTTTTCACGGTGTCTTCATTCGCGTTGCGGTCTATGGACTTGTATACTTCCAATAGTTTTGAAAATGCAATTTTTTTCCTATGTTTGTCTTTAAAGACATCCGCTTTGATCTTCCAAAGCTCCGGCACAGTTTGTAGCACGGAGAAAAACTCCCTCCACGCCTCAGTATCTACAATCCCTGTCATACTACTTACTACAAATGTAAATAACTTCTTTCAATTATAATTTAAAATATACAACAAACAATGGCAAATCTAAGTACTATCACGTATTTCTTAATTAATTTTATAAATTTAGCTGAAAAAATTATTAGTAAAAAATTTCAATGTATGGTGTAAGCGGCTTATAACTTACTGACTATCTACGAATATAATGTTCCTATTTACACTGTGTCAGGTAATTTCCTAATTTCTTCGTCAATACTAAATTATCTTACCTCGTTTTCGCCTTGCTACAGGAGTAATCTCTGCCGATCGGCAATTCCATGAAAACTATATCTAGTTTGGTATGGCGACGTCACCATCTATTAAAGGGCCATTTTTTAATCATTACCAACAAGTATATGTTAAAAATATGTTTCACCTTTGAACATGTATTAAGAATTTTCCTTTCATTTTTAAACTAGACTTACTTTTTATTATTTTATTATCATAATCCTCATATTTGGGATTAGCCAGCTCACCCCGCCGGAAAATACTTAAGCCATAAATATTACTAATGATCCTGCACAAGGCAAATGCTTGGAACACAATAAAACAATGGAAACTTTCGTTCAGCTACCTATTCCTCAATTGAAGCTGTCCTTCCTGAAATGCAAGCCATAATTCTCAAAGGCGCCGTGTATATTTAAAAAAGGTTCCTAACAAAATATATGCGTCCCATCCCAACATTTATTAGACTTCAATTTTTATTGGCCATCATTATTTTCATTGTCGGCATTTCCCACCTCACTCAACTAACAATCCTTTACAAAACATCACACAAATTAAACATGATAAAGAGTTAAACCTGAAAATGGATATTATTATATGGTACCTGTGAACATTCACTAATTGCGTTCCTTTCCTTTTTTACAGACATTTGAATTTTTGTCTCCAACCTAATTACCATGATTGCCATTGTCAATCTTACTTTCCATTTTGCAGGCAAACTAATTAAGTTACCCGACGATCCGTTGCAAGGGAAATGATTGCTAAATAGTAAAAATGAGAAAACTATGGTAAATAATGTGCTTATTTACAAAAGCAAAATGAGGAAATATATGTGCCACCTTTGAACATTGCATTTAATGCTTTGTTTTTCTTGTCATAACATATACATTTAGATTTCTCCTGAAAAATTAATAAATGGTTCCAAACAATTAAATTATATCTATAGAAGTAGCTATTCCGCTTATAGAAGGTCATTTTACCTATAGATTAAGTACAAATATAAACATATCAAAATGTATATCTGCGTCATCTTTCACCAATAGGTTAATTAGAATTTGATGGATCAACTTCTTAATTTTCAGTGCGCATAATTTAATTTAATTGCATGTTTATAAATACAAAGAAATTAACGGTATATTGAGCGAATTACTGATTATTGTATCTTAAATGATTTTCCTGTGATTACCTGTTGCATCTTAATTAACGAGTTAATTTCAAGATAAAGCAAAGGGCAAGCGTCACTATAATTTCTCATTTTCAGAAAATGCTAAGCAAAGTTACAGAGTACAGGTACATCGCAAACCCATTTTTTTTAAAAAAACGAAATTCCTATTTGAACAATACCCAAACGCGGTATTTAGTTTTCGTTAATACAGAACATAATTATTAATTACGAGGCATGTTCAATTCAACCTACGCAGCCATTCGTCGCCTACTTGCAATTAAACAACATAATAAAAGGATTAGGGTAGACCAGAGGGATCATTGCTCTTTCAAGTAAAATTCCTTCGTAATTTCTTTCTTTAAGAGTTGATGTAAACATATACAAATAATTAACGGTGGGAATCAGCCGTACGAAACAACAACTTCGTCTTTTTTATAAGAAAGTACATCCAGTATAAATCGGCTTCTGTTGCTCAACTCATAGAATCTAATTCACTACCCTAAACACCTGTTCAAACGAGAATTATGAACCATTCAATTGAACGATAAGAAATAAGTGCATCCGAAGCGTCATAAACCAATAATGAAATGTATGAAGTATCAAATGCACATCTGTTTGAATATTCAAGGATAAGGAACATCATAAGATACTACAGAACATGTCTTTACATTCCAAATAAGGTAAATGCATTTTAAGAAAAGAATATGAGCCCACAAAAAAGAAGAAAACTAAGACATTATCGTAATTAACTTGTATCGACCGGGTAATTAAAAGTTTTGCACTTTAATTTTACATAGTGGCAATCTAATCTCCATTTCCCATCCTACCCAGAAAACACGTCTCAAGCGTTCGCATCACATTAAAATCGCTCGAAAGCTTTTCAAATGATCAAGCACACACCGAACCGATTCGTAACCGATTCACATTTAGAGGCCACGCCCACAAAATATCAAAACATTTTGATGTTCGCGCAACCGTTGCGCCAACCTCAGTTTGTATGGAGAATTTCTCCACAGACGTCCAACCGCACTGCAACCGCCAACTTGGTCACCAACTTGGTTTGTCGTCTGTGGGCGCTTTAACGGAAGTTTAACGAAACTATCGGTGAGAAACATTTCGTGACGTATGTCCAATGTAGATAATCAAATCTGTCAATGCTGTGAATTTGACACTTCTCTTGTCATTGGAAAAAAAGTGAAATTAAAATTCACACTTTCCTCCGTAAATTTTTGGAGGGCGAACCAAACGTTGTTCCAGCTGATAATTTCAATCCACGTCCCCAAACATGGGGAGATGTTGTCAATTCTCCCAAGGGTAATGATTCCTGAGTGGGGCTTTTGCAGGAAATCACGAAGGAAATTAAAAAATTGGTTGAAACTGACGTATTTCGGCTTAAGCTAGTATTTTAACTAGGGGGAGACCGATTTCAATAACATTTTATCTTATAATTACTGGAAAAAGTGGATGACATGTCCGTTGACATTTCTTTCAAATTGTTGACGTTAACATTGTCATTCACAATGATGCCCGCCAAATTTAAAAAACCATCAGAACAGTGGCTTTTGCGGGAAATCACGAGCCACTTTGCAAATTGGCTGAAGTCGACGTATTTCGACTTAAGAAATTATGGTAGGGTGGGGGGAAATCGAACCGATTTCAATTGGATTTTTTGTAATAATCATTGATTGAACTGATTGAAATGTCCGTTGACATTTCAATCAATTTGTTGGCATTTAGACTGTCATTTTCAATGTTCCCCGTCAGATTTGAAAGAGACATTTTCCATGAAAATTGCAGAAAATTGTGGGGCAATGTAGAATTGTATGAGAATAGGCGTATTTTCATTTCAAATGGTATAATCACACCTACGAGCTTCATTTCATTTACATGTTCTGTTATAATGAAAGGAAAAATCACTGATCACTGACGGGAATACCCGTTGGAATTTGTTCATATTGCACTGCCATATAAAGCGTTTTCCGCCAATGTGAAAGGGATGATTTATTTATAAAATGAGAAAATTAAGACAATCTTGAATTTAAAGAATATCCAGATGGTTTTCTTTTATAAGAATATAGTTACTTGGTGGAAATCAATTTTATTCACAAATTTTATTAGAAGAAATGGAAAGCTTAAGAAACACTGACGGATAGAAATGTGCCGTCCGGTTTGATTCTGGGTAGGAATCGTTAGTTAGTGAACATTTCGCGCCACTGTTGTGCAGTAGTTTTTTAATTTATTAGTTAACTGATTATACTTATCTGTCTGTCTGTTTGCCTGTCTGTCTGCCTGTCTTTTTTTTTCCCGATGAAAGGTGGAAAGCTTCAAAACTACCGCAGGCTCCTGCCACACGGTTATGTGGGACTCTTACCCACTAAAACCACCTCCTCCTTCCACTCTCCCCGCGGGACTCCCATTTGGTATTACGCCGCGGGGCTGGATCAGAATTTATTCTGCACTCATGTCAACATTCGTGTTCCTCTCGCGTTCATTGTTTTCGGATGACTTCCTCCTGCCTAAGCTTCTTTCCGTAGGCTGTAACCACTTTTTCAACTTCGGTCCATATCCTCTTGGCTTTCACCATAAGCTCCATGATATTTTCGGGTGTAAAGTGCTCCCCGGTTGTAGCTTCTAATGTAGCCCTTTGAGTTTCGAATCTGGGGCAGTGAAAAAAGACGTGTTGTGCGTCCTCTGGAATGTTTGTACACTGTGTGCAATATGGCGAATCATCACGTCCAAATCGATACAGATATGCTCGATAGCCTCCGTGTCCGCCGTGCGGTCGCTCGATCCATTTCCGGATATCCCATATGATTTTGTGAGTCCAACGGCCTTTTTCTGACTCATCCCACTTCTCTTGCCATTCCGCGACAGTTTCAGCTCGTGCGAACTGTCGCCGACGGGCAGGAGATTCTCCGGTGAGGTATGTTCGATCGTAAAGTCATTGTATTTCTTTCGCCAGAATCTCAATCGGGATCATTCCTGCTATCACGCAAGCTGCTTCGTTAGAAATTGTTCTGCAAGCGCAACATGTTCGGAGTACACTTATGCGATACGCAGTTCCAATCTTTTTCTTATTTATTATATTTTCCAGTGCATCTGCCCATACTGGTGCTGCATACAGTAGGATCGAACTGACCACCCTTGAAATAAGGAGTCGACGGCTCGGCCTTGGGCCGCCTATATTTGGTAGCATCCTCGCAACCAGCGCTCCGATGTTATATGCCTTGGCTGCTGCACCCTTCACATGCAATCTGAAATTCAACCTCTGGTCAATCATTACACCTAAGTACTTAAGTGCAGGGTTGGAATAAATTGTTTGCGTTCCAACTTTGATCTCCATGGAAGTACACTTTCTCCTCTGTCTTTTTTTTTCGGCGTTGGAAGGTGGAAAGGTTCAAAACCTACTGCTGGCTCCTGCCACGCAGTCTGTCTGTCTTTTTTTTTTAAGGAGGTGGAAATCTTCAAAAGACTTTGGCTATAAGTAACCTAGAGGTATGCCGTGGCCCTCCCACGTTCGGCATCATCCTCACCAGGGCCATACTAGCAGTGGATAATTTATCACCACCCCCAAGTATTTGATGGCCGGCTTGGAAATGAAATGATTCCCGATTTTAATAAAGGTGTAATTTCTCCTCCGGCGCTTAGTGATGAGGACCGCTTTTGTTTTTTCCTCCTTGTGAAAGAGTCTAGGGTCACTAGAGCGACATTTTTGTTGTCTCCTAAGAAGTGGGACATAAAAGCCCTAGTAGGGCTTTCAACGGGACACTGCTCCTTAAACTACCATATGGAAAAGCTTGGGGTAGTGGTTTCGGCTATGTACAGCCAATGTGAGGAGACGGCCCTGTACTTTTTATGCAGACACCTTAGCAAGTTTTTAGCATTTTCTACTCTTCCGAATTTTCAGAGCAAATTGTTTAGAACATTTTTTTCCAAATTTAAGCACCATAATTTATTGATGTTAACTAATAATAATAATCGTTGGCGCAACAATCCATATTGGATCTAGGCCTTGAAGTGTGTTAGAGCACTTCATTCAAGACCGTAACGGTACACTACAGTATACTGTAGGAGGCAATGTGGTCAGCATTGCGCTCGCCCGAGATTATTACCCTGATTTGACTCAGGTACTCATTCACAGCTGAGTCGACTGGTATCCGACGTCAAATCACGATACAAACTCCACTGTCACCAGTGAGAGCCTTGTGCTCTAACCACTCAGCTATCCGGACACTGTTAACTAATATTTAATTTTAAAGTATTTACTCCTCACGATACCCCATACGAATACCTCAAAACGAAACCAAGAACTTCGCAAATGCGCAAATCATTACCTGGGTACTTTTTGTGATTCTTCGATTCTCTAGTTTGGTTGTTTTATTTTGGTTCTGTTTCGAATGAGTGAATCTTTGATTCAGCAGCAAGTCAGACAAATGAATACTCAATATTCATTGTATATCTTATTCGAAAATTAGAATATGATTTATTAGTACAGTGAATGGAGCCATTTTTGAGTGTATTCATGCAGGTCTCTAGTAAGTAACTATAAAATGTTGCTTCTTTAAACCTTCATAACAGAACTCGTAATTCCTAGGAATCATTTACACCAAATTTGTAAATCACGAGGATTGTGACTACAAAATTCGTGAAAGTGTGTTTCGATAATCGCAAGTGGTAAGTAGCTATACGACTTTGCTTCTTTAAACCTTCATAACAGGATTCTTAATTTCCAGGAATAATTTGAAGCAAATTGAAAAATTCAATTTTCGTCCATGTCGCGTCTCCGTCGCACCGCCTTCCGAGCTAGATCCAACTCCAGGAGTTTTGTCTGCACCACGGCTACTGCCTCATTTACCGCCATCCAGTTTTCCTCCGACTTCAGCATCTCTTCCACCAGGTTAGAGGGCTCGATATGCGCCCCTAAGATGCTATTCAACCTCCTTTTCTGCTGCAGAAATCTGGGACAATGGAACATAACGTGCTCCGGGTCCTCGGGTGTAGCACCGCATTCAGGACAGTTAGGAGACTCGTCCAACTCGAAGCGATGCAAGTACTTCCTATGGCCACCGTGTCCCGTAAGGAACTGTGTTAGGTGATAATTCAATTCTCCGTGCTTTCGGTTGACCCATTTCTCGATACACGGGATTAATATATGGGTCTACCGGCCCTTGTCGGAGTTATCCCACCGTTGTTGCCACTTGCCACACAACTCACTCCTGATGGCTTTTCGGAAATCCGCATTCACCTCGGCTGGATTTGCCTTCCGTTTTTCGTAGAGCCAGTATGCTTCGCTCGCCAGAAGATCTATAGGGATCATTCCTGCGATGATACACACTGCCTCCGTCGACGCCGTCCTAAATGCGCTGCACACCCTTAGCGCAATTGGCCGGCCTGCCGAACTTATCTTTCTCCGGTTGACAGCGTGGTTAAACGCTCCCGCCCAGACAGGGGCCGCGTATAGCAGGATCGACCTCACCACTCCCGCGATGAGTAGCCTCCGACTATACTTCGGCCCTCCCACGTTAGGCATCATCCTTGCAAGGGATGAGCTGGCATTTGCTGCCTTCTCTCGCGCTAATCCAACTGTCCCTTGAAACTCAACTTGACATCGATCATCACCCCCAGGTATTTGACAACTTTATATGAATATACTTATAGTTATGTATTTATAGCCAGAGTTATATGTAGTGATAGTTATATATATATAGATATCGTTTTATGTAGTTATAGTTATATATATAGTTATGTATTTATAGCCAGAGTTATATGTAGTTATAGTTATATATATATAGATATAGTTTCATGTAGTCATAGTTATATATAGTCATAGTCGCATGTAGGTAGTCACCTGTGCGAAGTTGCCAAATCTCCCATCAGGCGCGCCCCTTCGTGCGGATAAGGGAACGCTCGGCGGATATGCTATAAGTGTGCACATGCACGCATACGGATGTCTGCGTGCATGGGCATACTTATGCGCAGACCGGGTAGGTGGGAACAGGAAGCCCACCTGTGGACAAAAATTGGCTATGGGAAGGACACCCAGAAATAAAACCGAAGATGAAGCAGAGGAGGAAAGATAAAGGTATGGTGCAGGGCTTTTCGTAGTAGTGGAAAGCTGGGCCTCATAATTGAAAGTCCCACTCCCAAGGGGAAGAATGCAGGAAGAAAAGGAAGAAACTATGACGCCTAGCTAACCGGGCGTGGCGATGCAGCGACCAATCGGGAGGAAGGCCCTGCATGAAAGAGGATTGACGGCGGCAGGCATAAAGGCGGCCCAGGCAACATAAGTGACGACATTCAAAACACGGGAGAGGAGAAAGCGAGGAAGAAGCTCCGGAATGCCCCAGCTACGAAGCGTACTCAAGATAGTCTCCCTGCTCACACCCTCGAAAGCTCTTCCGAACTTGACGCACTGTTCCCAAATGATCGGTAGGTTGTTGATGTGCTCAAAGCTGGATGACCCGGAGCGGATAATAGTCTGCTCTCTGTTAGCTGCCGAAGACACTATTTGAGTTGCAAGTGCTAATTATTAATGTTACTGCATTAGTTCCGTTGCTTCCATTCATAAGAAGTTGGGGTACCGGAAGCTTCGCGCTTCAGGTATGAAAGATTTTGTTTGTTTCTTCTCTGAGTATCTATCTCATTTGAACGCAGCCCTTTATGTATATGTATTTAACATGTCACGCTACTCCCTTTGGTGTGAAATTGATATTTAGTTGAAGTAAATTCACACGGTAAAGTAAACTTTCAGCTACTGTAACTTTTTTAGTAATAGTACAATACGATTTTGATCAAACTCGGGAATAATATGCTTCATACTATAATCTGTATTACTTCAAATTTTTATTGCTCTAGGGGTTTTTTACTCAAGTTCCCCAAAAATATAGTAATATACTATTATTAACTTAATTTGGGCAGATATCGGCACAGAGAGTATTTTGAGGCTTGGATACTGTATAGAGGCAGGTTCATGATTTTTTCCAGACTTTCCAGTTGGGTAGTTTTTGAGAATGGGTCCGTTGAAGAAATCATCACTTTCGCACTCCCCGCCTTTCCGAGAAATGTCAAAACTTAAACTGGCATCGACAAGTACTAATGAAGACCTTTCATTTGATAACCAACATGACTATATTCGGTGGGAAAAAGATTTACACCCCCCTAATATCGCGTTCACAGTTCCCACATTCTCAACAAATTTCGTGTTATTCGGTATAACCGTTTCTAAGAAAAGTGCATGGGACAGAAAACAGAGGGACATGTAGACATTGAACCTATTTTAATAAGGTTTTGTTTTGCAAACAAACAAGTTCTCCAGCGACTTATCATTAAAGTTGTTATTATTTTTTTGCAAGTTATGATTATATCATTTCTTTTATATGAAAACAAAATCCAACGGGTATTCCCGTCAGTGATCAGTGATTTTTCCTTTCATTATAACAGAACATGTAAATGAAATGAAGCTCGTTGGTGTGATTATACCATTTGAAATGAAAATACGCCTATTCTCATACAATTCTACATTGCCCCACAATTTTCTGTAATTTTCATGGAAAATGTCTCTTTCAAATCTGACGGGGAACATTGAAAATGACAGTCTAAATGCCAACAAATTGATTGAAATGTCAACGGACATTTCAATCAGTTTAATCAATGATTATTACAAAAAATCCAATTGAAATCGGTTCGATTTTCCCCCACCCTACCATAATTTCTTAAGTCGAAATACGTCGATTTCAGCCAATTTGCAAAGTGGCTCGTGATTTCCCGCAAAAGCCACTGTTCTGATGGTTTTTTAAATTTGGCGGGCATCATTGTGAATGACAATGTTAACGTCAACAATTTGAAAGAAATGTCAACGGACATGTCATCCACTTTTTCCAGTAATTATAAGATAAAATGTTATTGAAATCGGTCTCCCCTAGTTAAAATGCTATCTTAAGCCGAAATGCGTCCAATTTTTTAATTTCCTGCGTGATTTCCTGTAAAAGCCCCACTCAGGAATCATTACCCTCCCAAGAGTGGAACTCCCTTCTGGAACGAGTTTCAAATCAATAATTTGAAACCTACTTACTACCATCTCGTCAATAACACAAGGTCTCATCTTTCGGTCCTGGACCTAACAATAATCAGCAACCCGCGCTTAGGAAGAATGTGGGATACGTTGATGGTCAATATTAGCAATAGCCGCCGCAGCCCAATCCTGATCTCAACCACTTCTATCACCCAAAGATCAGGATCCGTTATAGCACATAGTTTACTAAAAACTAGTCTTATGGAAAGCAATCTACAAAACATAACACTTCCCATAGAAATAAACAGTATCGTCTCATGCCTACAGTACGGAAGCCACTTTTCAAACTAAAAACAACTCTAGGAAGCGAAAAGGCTAGTGAAACCCGTCCGTAAAATCTCTTTTCGACGAGAATCAGCGTTGTTACAGAGTTTTTGATGAAATGATGAAATAAGCCGCTCCTGAAATCTTTCAGAATGTTTAGTTCTTCATCAAACAAATCTGAAATTCCTCGCATGAAAATCAACCAAGATTTCTCATGGAATGACGAATACAACGTCAAATACCTTTATCTTCTAAGGGTCATATACCGTCGCAGCTGCCTTCATCTGAATTAACTACGGCTGGTGTACCCTAACCTTTCTCACTTGCTCACATGCAAAAAACCTCAAATTCTCGTCTCAATGCGTTTCACGTCAGAGTTAAACTAATAATACTGCTTCACCTGCTGGTACGTGAATTTGATGAAAGTACATTGATGGGATTCCTATTGGCAAAATATGCATGTATCAGCCATTTTTTTTTTGACATCCAACATGCTTGGCTGATCTCACACAACAATCCTATAAAATTCCTTGGCAGAAGGGTAACCAGCTCTCTTCCTCATGAGCTTCATTTTGACAAACAGCAAATGCTTCAGCTGCAACCAACGCTCTAACGGTAGTGTCCGGTATTAAAAGTGTACTCCACCCCACAAAAGGTTAATGCTGTATAGGAGCTTAAGGGGCTCATTCCGTGTGTTAGGTTGGAGAAATCGATTTTTTGCATGAATTGTATCTATATATAGTGGAGAATATGTGGGCAAAGGGATTTTCCGATATTCCGAGTCGTTCAGAAATTACAGGGTTAAACAGGTAAGGAGTTTACAGCCGCGGCTAGAGTACTCGAGGAGAAAGAGCAACGAATCTTTTTTTACCTGTTAGTTTTTTACCTGAGCCTTATAAATTCGAAGACAGGTATAAATATAAAAAGATGGAAAACCAATCAATTGTCTAAACTTATTTGCTGTTTGGAATAAAAAGGATAATCCAGTCTAGAATGAGCACTGAAAGGCTTTCAACCTATACTCAGTATTGTGCTGTTTGTGTGTTCAGTGATTTTTTCAAATGGATCGTACGAAGGGAGATCGCTTTAACGTTCAACGTCATGCTCGCACTAAAAAACGAGTATTTCATGGGAATAGAAACTTATCAGAGAAGAAAATGGACTTCGCATCAACATCAGCAGAGACACTTTTAACAAGCATGAACATGGATGTTCCAATTGCGACAAGTTTTGTATATTGTATATTGGATTTTGCTGGAGTTTTCTCCGGTATTTCTGCAAATTTCTGCAAATAATAAAATATACGTAGTAGTAAAAAAGGAATGCGTAGGACATGTCGAGGAAAGAATGGGAACGCGGCTTAGAAATCCAAAGAAGAATCAAAGGTATTGATGGAAAAGGGGCTGGAAAGCTTACTGATAAGGTTATTAACTACCTCACTACATTTTTTGGGCTAGCTATTCGATAGAAGGAATGAAGCAAGAAATTTGGGCAGCTTTCTTCCATAAATGTTCTACAGACGAAAATCCTCAGCATCAAAATTGTCCAGCAGGCGAGGACAGTTGGTGCAAATGGCGCTTTGCGCTTTGCGCCATTTGCACTAAAGGAGAACTGGTTAGTTTCCACCACGAGAAGGCACCTTTGACTGAAGAAGTTCAAACAGTCATCAAACCAATCTACGAAGATTCGGCACGAGATGATCTTTTGAACAGATGTTTAGGAGCAGAGACCCGGAATAACAATGAGTCGTTAAATGCATTGATCTGGACTTTCGCTCCTAAACACCTTCATTCTGGGGCCAATATCGTAGAAATAGCCACTTTTCTGGCTGTAATTATTTTCAGTGAAGGATTCAATGGCATTCTCAAAATCCTAGTGACAATGGGATGGCAATTTGGTCACATATGTCAGGTTTATGCCGACCGCCGTATAGAAGCGCGAATTTGGCGGAACGAACGACGATCGGCTGACCTCGCTAAAAGAGCCAGAATTGAAACCAGAGAGCAAAAATCGGCCTTACAGGACTTTTTTGAAGAAACGGAGGGTGCTGTCTATGGACCAGGTATAGCAGATTAATGGTGAGTTAAAATTTTACTGTTGATAATGATTTAAATTTTCAAATGCGTTTATCTCGAAACTGAATCTTGAAAAGCGGCTGCCAACATAGCTCAAAATCTATCCAACCAAATTCTTTGAAATTTTCACGACTTCTTTAATACATATTTCTACGGTCCGCAAACTAGGATCGGACTGGTCTTTTTTTTCTTTTTATTCATAAAGAAGCCGTAAAATTCACCAAAATCCAAAAAATTAAGTTTAAAAGCCCACCAAAAATTTACCTTTTAATATTTTCTAATTATCCTAAGTTGCGGACCGTGGAATATTGTCGATATTAAAATGCCATTTAGTTTTTTTTCTTCAGATGAACACAGCGTCCTCGAGCGTGGCAGCAGAAAAACACTTTTTTTGGAGATGGGTGCATAAATTGACACGTATTCCGAAAACTAGATACGATATCAAGCTGAAAAATTTATCACATCTACTAGAGACAACAATAAATATATGGTGAAAAAATCACGTTTCTATCTTTATTGAGTCCTTCAAAATAATTTTTTCAAAAAAATGCACTGCACTGTCAACAGCCCAATTTACATTAATAAAAGGATTGACAGCTTTACAACCTCCCAGCTGCGACATTGCGCAGTACTCGCAAATTTCACCACGACGCCTGTTATCTCCGCAATTACGGGCGAACTTCTCCCCAAACACCGAAGAATGATTCTCACTGCAAGAGAAATCATTAAATTCAAATCATCAAATATCCAAAAAGAAAAGAGTATTTATTCAAACCTTGTAGCCGACAATGGTTGATCGCACTGTTTCGGAGCCTTTCCAAAGAAGATCAAATACGATCGAATACCCACAGTACTCCAATTAACCGCTCTTGGCCCCAAATCGCAGCATAGTGTTGCTAACTTGTGGATGAGTTCAGAAATAGTGGCTTTCATCTGCTTGACGATGATGCTGCAGGCTCGGCTGTTTCCGCAGGCGGCGATATTGCTCTTTTAATGTCTGAGGAATGTTTACTCTTCGATCTCGGTGAAGCTTTGATCCTCACTGCTGAGTTAGCCACTATCAAATTGGCAAACTGTGCAGTACAATATCCAGATCTTAAAAAATGCCATTTTAACCGACACTCCGGGAACGTGCAAATGCATTTCATGTCAAATACCCACCTTGAAGAAGTTAAACTAATTTAGACACATTCTAGGCTGACAAAAGAGATACCCTGGGCAGCACATCTACAAACCTCTTTCCGTCCTCTCACAGTGGACTGACAATAATCACCAAAAAGATCATGGACACCTGGAATGAGGAGTATCAACCAACCTCTAGGACAAAAGGAAAATTCTTCACCAACATCTTCCCAAGGATACCAAGGAAAACTACGTTAGAACTTAAATCTGAAATCACCAAATCGGTTAACTGCCTTATCACCAAGCACATATTGAACAAGGTCTTCCTGGCCAGAATAGGTACCTCAACCACGGACCACTGCGACGCATATGGTGAAGTTGAAATCAATATCCACCTTATTTTTCAATGCAGCAAATTTCAACGACTTCGTCAACGGCACTCTCTTTTTAATGAGCAGAAATGTCTGGCCGACCCTTTTAATGGCATGAAACACGATAATCTCATTAAACTAGCAACTTTCATTCAAACGTTCACATCTTACAATCATCATCAGTTCCTCCAATGATAATCTGGAAACAGCTTTTTTGACGCAAACAAAAGCAAAACAACAAAACCCTCCTACCCACTTAGTTACCAAATCAATGCAATAACGCAGCAGATACACACACATAATCTACAATCAGTCATATCAATAAAAATCCAACTTATTGATATCGCTGTCGTCATAGGCACCACCAACCGGAACCCCAAACATAAATGTGAATTCAGCGATATGTGGTTTTGGAGGAGACGAAGTCATAGAAGTGATTGTAATTTCAGAGAATCGAACTCTAGATTTCCTGCTGCAATTAATTGAGTTTGTTAGAAACATTTTGGCATTTTGGACGACATAAAGTACATAGTTACAATACTACTAATTGATAGCAATTCCGCCATAGCTTCTCCCTCGGACACCACTTTGTTGTATTTGGGGAGCCTGTAATACTTTACTACTACACTAAAGGTATCCAAACCATGAATATGGAAACAAAGGATTTAAACTCTCCAAGTGATAAGAAGTCACAAACTTCGAATCCAGTCGCAGCAATGAGCAATGATGTCGCAGCCGAAGCGCGGATTTTGGAGGCCTCACTAGATTCGCACCCCTATGGACAAATCTGTAGAAGGCATACTTTCCGAGTCAGTGGAAAGTTGCTAGTAACTTCGGCCATTAAGTAGGGAGGACTGCAGGCTGAATCCTGCCTGTCAGAAACTTCTCCTTCACCATTACTGGAAGGAGTGGAAGAAAGGGAAGCTGGTGACGTGGACGCTACTGGTTTAACGCCGGTATTTTCTTCTTCCTTTTCTTAAGCCTTTGTCCCGTTCACAAGCGGGGTTGGCTCGTCGTGATCGGTTTCATCATTTGGCTCTATCGAATGCCTGCTCTGGGTGCAACCTCGAGGCTTTTAAATCCCCATCCAGCGTATTAAGCCACCGTTGTTTAGGCCTACCTTTTGGTCGTTTACCATCGACTTCGATGTTCAGACCAATCTTGGCAAGAGAATTTTCGTTAGCACGAATTGCGTGACCATACCATCGAAGATGCCTCTCTCACAACTTTTCCACGATCGGTGTAACCCCATAACAATCGCGAATATCCTCATTTCGGATGTGATCAAAACCGTGTTACACCACTCGTCCAACGTCCACCGCAAGACGCCGTTCATTGTCTTTTATAGTTGGCCAACTCTCAGAACCATAGAGAGTGACAGGACGGACGACATTGCAGTAAATTTTAGATTTGGGACGTTCGTTGATACGTCGATCGCAAAGAACACCAGTTGTGGAACGCCACTTCATCCAGGCTGCGTTAATGCGTGAAACAATTTCATAACGCAGTTCTCCATTGACTGATAGCGTTGATCCGAGGTATTTAAATCGCTCAGTTCTGGGCAGATCACTGCCTCTGACAGTGATTGTGCTTGTTTCAAGGGGATCGATGATCAAAAGTTCAATTTTGTTTAGATTCAGTTTGAGACCGTGTTGCATGAGGCGATCATTCCATTTTTGGACAAGTTGTTCGAGATCATTTTTGCTATCAGATGATAGGAAAACATCATCTGCATAAAGCAGTGTCTAGAGCGCTGATGGTGTCCATAACAAGAACAAAGAAGAGTGGGGGGAGGGCCCTTCCTTGATGATCACCAAAAGAGACATGAAGCGATTTTGATACACCCGCCATACTTCGAGCTTTACTTTCCGATGGTCGCAGAGCAATTCAACCCGGCGCATAAGTTCTTCTGGCACTAAGTGTTGTCGTAGGGCATACCAGATGAGTTTGTGTGGCACACGGTCAAATGCTTTCTCTAGATCCAGAAAGGCAATGTGAAGAGGGTGATGCTTGTCACAGTGTTTCTCAATGAGTAACCGTTTTGACAAATCCGGCTTGATTCACGGTTATTTCAATGATTTCGCGAATACGGTTGTCAAGAATGCGTTCAAAAATCTTCATGGTATGGGAAAGTAACCGGATCGGACGGTAATTTGAACATTCTGCTGGACTACCTTCTTTTTCCATATTGGAATAGTGGTACTTTCTTGCCAGTCAGATGGTGTCCTTCCTTCCTAAATAACCCCATTAAAGCCACAGTGTTGGGTCCCAGCTCCTCGCTTTCCTGAGTTCAAATGTGATGTCGTCAGACCCTGTGGCTTTCCCCGATTTCATTCGTTTTATTGCCTCCTTGACTTCAGTTGCGCTGACAGTGAGTCCTTGAGGGTTTTACGTGAGCTCCAGTCTAGACGACTTAATCCTACGGTCTTCTTAAGACACGGATTAATTTTGTGGTCACAATCAGAGCCCCGCTGAGACAAGCAACAACGGTACCAGTCTATACTTAGCATTCATACTGATGGATGCAAGACTTACCTAAATCTCTACTGAACTAAGGAGTACGGCACCCGTGTTGAAACGCAACACCACGCCGAGGTCCGAAGGTCTCTTCTTGCTTGAGCTTAACCAACAACCCCCATGCAACTACCACTAGGGGGCCAACCGCAAATAACCGAGCTGTACTCACATATAATGGGAGTTTACCCGAAGTATGAGAGTCCAAGGGCTATTTCGGTTCGCATGGTACCAGGATACCCCTGGTGAGGTTTCGTAGCCAATTTGCCACTTCAGATGAGTCCCCGTGCAGACTCGGGTCTGATCGCCCCGATTAGGCATTTGGAGCATTCGCCTACTGCATCACGGCCGGCAAGTCAAAGTGAGTACAGCGTCTCCCGGTGCCACCACTACGGAGATTTTGGCCGACAGGGTTGCCGCCGCGTCTTCCCCACCGCCACCTCTGAGCACCAGTTGCGCTGACAGGTGGAACTGGTCCAAATGTCAGCAATGATTGTGGAAGTGGAGGATGAGCAAATTCTTCAGTTGGAATCTGCTCGAAGTATTCTCGCCATCTATCCGTTGCGGCTCGACGGTTGGTAAGCAAAGTACCGCCCTTGTTATTAACGAAACAGAAGTGTTCGATATCCTGTGTATGTTCGTTACGGCTTTTAGCAAGTCGATACAGATCTCTCTCGCCATCCCGAGTGTCCTGTTTATCGTAAAGATTTTTGTAATGGTACGCTCGGGTGACAGCGACTGGTTTCTTTGCTTCCCGGTTGGCATTCTTATAAATTTGATGCCAGTTCGTGTAATCGAATCTATGCAAACCGGATATGGGATGGGTATGTGGAAATGGATCCAAGCGGCCAGGACACCGTGAACCTAGAAAGGCCCCAAGCTGGCGTCAGAAGAAGGCACTTCGAAGGAAGATGGAGCACCTTGGGTGCGGTAATGTCCAGAGAAATGGGACACAAGGAAGCGAAATGTTCGGCGGAAGCTGGGGATAAGCTGGGAACCCTTGTGAGATCCACACTAAGCGCATCAGACTCTTTTATCAGCAGTAATGTGTGCAAGAAGCGTAAAACCAAAATATCTGCGGTGACAACACTTTATTATGCTCCGCTTAGGGGTCACCATAGGATGCTCCACTTTTTCCTAGATAGATTGAAATTCAATCACAGGAAAGTGTAAAGTATCATATCCATTTTGAGAGCGAAGAACAATGTTGGCCTTCTACTCACACAATATATAGCAAATTGTAGCATCTTCGGTGCGCTCTCCCACAATGAAGCTGCGCCCGGAGGATAGTGCGAACAGTGGCGGGACCCTCGTATCTTACCTGATAGTAACTTCTCCTACATCTTTTATGGAACAGGCGGAAGAAAGGGAAGCCAGAGACATGAACGGAATTGACTTAATGCCAGTTCGAGTAATCGAATCTAAGCAAATGTAAAACATGCGAGATGAGATGAGAACTTTCATGGGTAAGGGCATGGGCATGCTGTACTTCCCAGTGCGGCTTTTCTCAGAGAAATCAAGCACGAGGGGATCGAGTCTCTGGTGGTACGGTGTGCAGTAATTCTCGTCACACGCAGACCACGGCATACGCTTCTAATAGTGCTCCAATACATATTAGACTAAGTTTATGTCGAAAAACATACAGATTTGTCAAATCAACCTTTTATTAACCTGCAGCATGCCAAAGCCTCTTCCTATCTGCTGGCAGCGAGGCTGACAAAGCTACAGAACGGCCCTTACATTTTTGCAAGAGCCATCGGTTCGATTTAAAAGAATCTGTCGAATTGGATCGGTAAAAGGGGCTAGGATCTTCTACGATGAAAGATCCATAAGGCCGAGAGCTTGCGTCCTGATGTCAAGACGGTTAGAGGCAATCATGCTGAGACAGTTCTGTTCCCAGGTTTAATGGCGAGAGAAAAAACATCATAGTTGCCTCCGCTTATTTACCCTATGATTTTTTGTATCCTCCACTGTCGTAAGAACTAAGGGATATGGTAGTGTATGCAGAATCAAGTGGTCTCGAACTGTTAATAGGTTGAAATGCTCGAAGTATGTGTTGGGGCAGTAGGCAAATGCAATCCAAGCTGGCCTCATGACTGCAAACGTATGGTGTGCCCTTACGTCAGTGGGACGGAGAAGAAGTGAAGTAATTGACCTAACAATCTGTATTTCAAAAGCGTTAGAGTTGATTTCATACTGTTGAGTGTTAGACGAGGTCTCACTGTCAGATCACCGATACTTAGAATTCAATCTGACTATTGCGGGCGAACAATCTACAATACAAAGACGGAATCCTAGGATAAATAATAAACCTCTTGGCAATAAATAATAGGCAACTAAGGACTCCTTTGGCACTTGAAACTGAATTGGAAACTCTAAACTGCACATTTTTAGAGTGCTATGAATTTCCCGAAGCCAAAGTGGCAAAATGGTTCCTTGGTGGAACCGGAAACTGCAAAAACCCAGGAAATCAACTGGGCGGCTTTTGAATCGTGCTTGCAAAAGCAATATGAACGAAGACTTGTAAAACTTTCGGAACTCATAGCGTGAATGTAAGAGGCTCGTTAGGTGTTCGAAATGAGATTCCTTTAGAGTGTACTGTCAGGAAGGCGAAAGTGAGACTTCAAGGCTGTGCAGAGTCCTTAAAAGAGATGAGTCGGCCAACATGGACTCTCATAGAAAACCCGATGGTACTTTCACGAATTCTAGACTGGAATTAGTACGGACCCTCCTAGAAGTACACCATCCGGGAGAATGGTTGAGATAAGTGGTAGGGAAGGAGTCGACGGTTCTTGCAACCCCTTCAACACGCAAGCGCTGCAAGGGGAACTGGAACAGTGCGAAAGCAGTTGTTACCTATTTTTTTTTTTTTTGTGCGTACACGGAGGTGGAAAATCTTAGAAAGACACGTCCGCCGCAGCTCCGCCGCCCGAACGGCGGAACAACAGCGGGCGCGTGTGGGATTCACACCCACTAAAAACCACCCCCGGTCTCTCCAGCCCCAGCCCCGCGGGACCACCATTGAGGTATTACTTCGCGGGGTAGGTTTGCTCTTAGGCACTCATCCTTCTCCTATTTGCAGCTTTCCTCCTTCTTTGTTCTTTCAGCAACTCCTCCTGCATTTGGATGATTGCGGAGCTAACCGCAAGCCACTTCTCCTCGGACTCCAGCATCTCAGTAACCAAGCTCTCCGGGGTCCCGCTCCTGCCCAGCACCTGGTTTAAGCTCCTTCTCTCCATCGCAAATCGTGGGCAGTGAAACATCACATGCTCTGGACCCTCCGGTATGCCATCGCATCTGGGACAGTTCGGAAAATCATCCAACCCAAAGCGGTGCAGATACTGCCTGTAGCAACCACCGTGTCCCGTGAGGAACTGGGTAATGTGGTAGTTGGTATCCCCATGTTTTCGCTCAAGCCACACCCTAATGTTGGGAATGAGCCTGTACGTCCACCGACCTTTCGCAGACTCGTCCCATCTGCGTTGCCAGAGATCAAGCGACTCTGACCTTGCCGCATTTCTACGCTGTGCATGCCCCTCCATATGTCTTGCATTGTACAGGACACTCATTTCTTTGGCCAGAATGTCAACCGGGATCATGCCGGCCACCACCAATACTGCCTCATCTGATGTGGTTCTAAAAGCACTGCAAACCCTCAAAGCCATCCGCCGGTAAACCGAGTTCACCTGCTTCCGTCTCTGAGAGTCTGCAAGCGCCTCTGCCCACACAGGCGACGAGTAGAGCAGGATGGAGCGCACCACTCCGGCTAGCACCAACCTCCGGCAATGTTTCGGCCCACCAATATTTGGCAACATTTTTGCAAGTGCCGTGGTGGTACTGGCTGCCTTTTGGCATGCATACTCTAGGTGCTCCCTAAAACTCAATTTGGTGTCAATTATTACCCCCAGGTATTTGATAGCCGGCTTTGATACGACCGTATGCCCACCGACCTCCACTTTTACAGTATTATTTTTCCTGCGCTTCGTTATCAAGACCGCTTCCGTTTTCGCGTCCGCCAAGGTCAGCCCGGCCTTTTCTAGCCAGGACTTTACCGCTCTCACTGTTTCCGATGCGTAAACCTCCACATCTTCTGGGTGTTTTGCTGCAACAACCACAGCTAGGTCATCAGCAAAGCCGACAATCGTAGTCCCCTCTGGGACGGGAAGAGCAAGCACCCCATTATACATGATATTCCACAACAGGGGACCAAGTACCGATCCCTGTGGTACCCCGGCTGTGACAATGTACTCTTTGGGGCCCTCATCCGTCCCGTACCAGAGAGTCCTCTCTGAGAGGTAGTTTTCCACCAAATTCGCTAAGTATCCGGGGACACCTATGTCAGCCAACGCCCGTTTAATTCTATTCCAGTTGACCGAGTTGAATGCGTTTTTGACATCAAACGCCACCACGGCACAGCAGCCGTCAGAAATCAGTGCACCTTTTGCCAGGTTTACCACCATGCCAATTGCGTCGACCGTAGAGTGGGCGCGTCGGAAACCAAACTGGCGTTCCGACAAACCATTGTTGGCTTCGACGATGGGCAGGAGTCTGTTGTAGATGACTCTCTCCATCATCTTCCCCATTGTATCCAACAGGCAGATAGGACGATACGACGCTGGGTTTCCAGGTTGCTTGCCAGGCTTCGGAAGCAACACCAACTTTTGCTTTTTCCACTGGGCAGGGAATATTCCTTCTTTTAGGCACGCCTCGAAGGTGTTGGCGAAAAGGTCGGGCCTATTCTTCACTGCCAGTTTCAAAGCTCGGTTGGGGATGCCATCCAAACCTGGGGCCTTGTTGTCACCGAACCTACCACATATTTCCCGCTGCTCCTCCACAGTTACAGGCGGTATTATGCCGTCATTTGGCTGGACAAAAACTTGCCTTCCCCTATTTTCGTGGTGAGGGAACAGAGTGGTAACAATCTGTTTCAGGAGGCGCGGACAGGTCACCTGGGGTAATTTCCGCAGCCTTTTCATCACCACTCTGTAAGCCTCGCCCCAAGGGTTTATGTCGGCATGGTCGCACAGCTGTTTGAAGCAGTTCTTTTTGCTCCTCCGAATGGCTTCCTTTAGGCGGCCACGCAATTGCTTGTGTGCCTCCTCTCGACCGTCGCCACCGGGTTTTCCCCTGAGCCTCTGGCAAAGCACCTTGCCCGAAAATATGCGGCTCGCAAACTTGCGATTTCGTTGTTCCACCAGTAGTTGGGTTGCAATCGCCTTCTGGGCATAGTAGCATCGCATGCTTCCGTCACCCATCGAGTGATCTGGGTGGCTTTCTCTCCAGCCGTACCATTCAGGGATATGTCGGATTTGAGCACCGCGGAAAACGTGTCCCCCTCGAACGCTTTCACTGTCCAGCCAAGCATACCACCCGGCATTTTGCGAAAACTCTTTTTCGAGCTCGATCCGCCCTTGATCTCTATGCAGATTGCCTGGTGATCGCTGTGAGTATAGTCCTCACTGACATTCCAAGCGATTCTACTGGCTAAAGTGGCACTCACGTATGTCAGGTCCACTATAGACCCCAGGCCCCTTCCCCGGAAAGTGTACGAAGACCCAACATTCGCCAGTACCACGTCCAGCTCCGCGAATGCTTCGAGGAGAACACGTCCCCTCACATTGGTTATCCGGCTGCCCCATTCAAGAGCCCACGCATTGAAATCGCCTCCTATTATGATCGGCCAACGTTCTCTTGCATCCAAAACAAGAGCAGCAAGCATCCGCTCATACTCGACGAGTGTAGCGCTGGGTGGAGCATAGCAGCTGTAGATGTGGATGCCCTTCACCTTCGCTCTGATGAAGCCCTCCTCCGGGTGCTCCATTATTTCCTGGAAGGCTTGTTCTCCACAAGTCCACAGCGCTGCTTGGCCCGTTTGGTCTTTGACCCAAACGCTACCACCGCGGTTTCGGTATGGTTCACTTAGTATGGCCACATCGATGTTTTTCTCGAGGATGGTTTGCGCGAGTAGATCCTGCGCCGCCTCGCAGTGGTTGAGGTTGATTTGTATCAACCTCATCTGCGATTTGTGCTAAGGGCTCTCCTGTATTCCGAGCACCTGCTGCTGCCTGCAATGTGCCGATGGTCCACACCCTCCTTTCCTTTGCACAGTAGACAATTTGGGTCAGCTCCGCAGTCCTTGCTGATGTGGCCCTCCACTCCGCATCTCCTGCATTGCTTTGACCTGTCATTTGGGTTAGTGCATGACTTCGCAATGTGACCAAAGCCAAGGCATCTAAAGCACCGTTTTAACGCCACCTGTTCCCTAAGGCGACACATAACCCAGCCTATTCTCACTCTCCCTGCTGCTAACAGTTTGAATGCGTTCTCCACTGGTAGGCTGATGATGGCGGTTTGTGTTCCCCCATAGGCTTTCCTTAGCGTTTTCACCGCTGACTCTTGTAATCCGGCAAGATCGAACTGTTTCTCCAACGCTTCGCGAACCTCCTCCTTCGTCGTGATTTCATCTATATCTTTGCAGATTATAGTGGTCTCCGGCCTGCTAGCTCTTATGTCGGCTTCCTGCCCTAAAGTCTTCCCGATTTGGCTTAAGAATTTGTCCGCGGTTACATCCTTGGATTTCTTAAGTTCCAACATAAGATCTCCCTTCTGCGACCGCCTAATACGGCTGACGTTGTCTCCCAAATTGGTGAGTTCGGGGTCTGCCTTCACTTTCCTGAGAATGTCGGCGTATGACCCTTCGCCTCGATTGGAAATGAAAATCACCTCCGGTCTAATCTTCCTCGATAATTTCTTTTCCGCGGTTCTACCTTCCTCCAAGCTTCCGCATCCGCCTTTGAAGGTTCGATCCCTTTTCTCGAGGTAGCCACTGCAGTATTTTCCCTGGTAGCTTCAGACATACTTTTCATGAATTCTGCCTTTTTGGGAGTTGAGTCCTTTCTTCTTTTCGGGGTTTGCTGGCCTGTTGAGGCATTCAGCTTCTCGCGCAGCCTTTTCCCCGGTTTCTCCCCTTTTATGTTTTGAACCGGCGTTACTTGAGTTGCCTGGTTCACTTTTCCAATCGGCGACTTCCCTACTCGTTCATCCTGGGCCTTGCCGTACGTCAAACGGATGCCTCTTATCATGGCCCTTATATTTTGGTGAATGTTCTTGCGCTCCTTTATAAACTCACATAGCTCCATGATCTTTTTACCGAGGGCAGTAAAGGCAGCTCGAGACTGATCATTGCCCAAAACATCGCTCGGGTGAATCGGCGTCAGTGATTCTTCCTCATCGAAGACTCCCGCTATACGCTTCCCACTGGGGGTAGCGATCGTGGGGGCTTGTGCCCGTGTGGGAGGGTATCTGCGAAAAATCGAGCTCCTTCTGAACGGATCCATCACTGGAGCCAGTTCAAGTTCCTCCCGTACGCTTGTAACATTAGATGCCACAGTAGCCAAGGTTCCCACTAATGACGCACTGCGGTCGTTGGATATCGACGGCCGGGAGCCCGCTTGCTCACTCCCAAAAACCGCCGGCACTGGGTTTCCGAAGCCCTGCACCGTAACTTCATTCTTCTTCTGCTCCTCCATGTTTGGTTTTATTTCTGGGTATCCTTCCCATAGCCAATTTTTATCCACGGGTGGGCGTTTACTTCCCACCTACCCGGCCTGCGCATAAACATACCCATACACGCACATCTCCGGATGCGTGCATGTGCATGGCCATGACACATTCGCCGAGCATTCCCTTATCCGCACGAAGGGACGCGCCTGATGGGAGATTTGGCAACTCCACACAAGCGCTGCAAGGGGAACTGGAACAGTGCGAAAGCAGTTGTTACCTATGAAAAGGTGAGAGCTGCCATACTGTCCTTTGGACATTTCAAAGCGCCTGGCATGTATAGCATCTATCCAGCAATGCTAAAGGAGAGTAGGGGCATTTAGAGCGATTGCTAAGAAATATTTTTCTAGCTAGTCTTGCTTTGAGGTATGTATCTACCTCTTAGCAGAAGGTTAAGGTAGTCTTCATACCGAAGCCTATGAAGATGACTATTCCAATCCAAGGAACTTCAGACAGATCAGCTTGACTTCATTCTTGCTGAAAGGTTTGGAGAGACTGGTTGAGCATTACATTCGTGGGAAGGCACTTAAGTCGTACCCAGTTAGTGAAAACCAACATGCTTACCAGCATAGAAAGTTCTGTGAGTCTGCTCATCGGGATCTTGGAATGTAAAAATATACGACGTGCCGTTGATCTGATTGACAGTTGGTGCCTCATGCATGGTTTTTCAGTTAATCCAAATAAAACCACAAAGCTATTATTCACAAAAAGGAGAAATCTGGATGGACTTTGCCTCCCTGAGATGAAGAGTACAGTATAAAGCTCTACTATGTACAGGTAAAGTTTAAATGAGCTCTTACAGCTTACGGGCTGTGCAGACGGACCTCTGCCGACATGGGGACTTAGGCCTCATGAGGTAATGTGGAGATACGTTCCTATTATTAGGCCGACGTTCGCTTCTGCATCCGTAGTGTGGTGAGATAAAAAGGTTTTTACAGTAAATTAGCTGCACTGCAAAGAAGAGAGTCTGGGTATTACCGGTGCCATAAGCACGACATCCGGCGCAGCTCTAAATGCACTACTCAATTTGCAGCCCCTGGATATATTATTCAAACCACTCCAATGAGAACAGCTCATAGACTAATTTGATTAGATCTATGGGGAAACAACGGATGTGGGGCACAAAGCATTGGAAAAATTACTGGGAGTACTAACTCCAGTTCTTACAATGCCTTCCAATCCTCGGGTCCCCATACAGCTGTTTGGTAGAAGATATGAAGTAGAGAGAACTAAGAAATCCCAGAGGAATGTGTGGCGGGGTATACGGAAGTCTTCTACACCGATGGCTAAAAACCTAACAGCGTTTTGGAACCGGAGTTTACCTCTTGAATAAAAACGAGAAGTGGGGTTTTTCAAGCCGAAGTATATGCAATTCCAATGGCGGCAAACTGGGTGATTGACGAGCAGTTGATCAGCTCGAAAATCGTTCAGGAATGCAGAAACCGTTGGAACTTTATTTCTAGATTCAATACGGTGAAACTACTCTGGGAACCTGGTCACTGTGGCGTAGAGAGAAATTAAATCTCGAATGCTTTAACAAAAGCGTGTTCAATTTCCCCCCATGCCGGGACTGGAACCAGCAATTGGAGGTACTCGAAGCATTAGCTAAGACTGTCTTCAAAAACTGGGAACAAGCTTCCCACAATGGCAGGTGGCAGAGCCTAAATGCTGCTAGAGACACCAAACTTTTCCTGTCAGAACCGAACATGCGTCGCGCAAAATTTATCCTGTCGAAAAGCAGGAAAACTTTCAGGAGTATTGTAGGCATTCTGACAGGCCATAATTAATTATGTAGTTGGACATATGTTCAGAATAGGAATTACTCAGGATAATACGCGTCCCTCCTTTAATGAGGAAGCGGAACATAGCAGGAGCATTTCTTATGAGAATGCCCCGTCTATGGACGCATCACACATCAGATTTTCGGTGCCGATGTTCTCCAGCTGATACGGGTAGAATCACATCTACTAACGGAAATGCTGCAATATGATAACGAATCTGCGATATTCTGTTCGATGGTGGTGTCGAGTACAATGGGCCACTACGGGCTGAGTGCTCAGAAGCTATAGCCTCTCCCCCACACACAATTCCGCCATGTTATTTACATAGCATGTTGGTTCCAAGCCCAGATAAAGGAGGAGGGTTTGGTTTGCACTATCTTCAGTAAAACAAAAATAAAATGCTGATATCAGGGAAAGAGATAAATAAAGTATAGTTGGAGTTAATCCACTATGCTAAATCCTACCTGATTTCTCTTGGCGGCAGGTCCCGCGGCAGCCAAGAAAATGAATCCAATGCTATTAAAAACAAAATGATCGTGTTGAGTCATAAACCTAGCAGAAATGCAAGGGCATTCACCTCAGTCAATGCGGCAGGACGGGCCCCGGTCCTGTCGAGAAATGGGTAAGGGTTTTTGACGCGTGGACAGGGTCAACACATAAGTAAATTGGTCCGAACAAAATAAATACGTGTCTGCACGCTAAATATTGGCACCCTCACTGCAAAGACTGAGGAACTCTCAATAGCCCTCCGGAAAAGAGGCATTGATATCTGCGCTCTGCAAGAAACCCAAAAGTTGCGAAATAGGACGCGAACGCGGTAAAAATTGCTATAAATTTGTCTATTTTGGTAGCCCACACAATCAATACGTCGTTGGCATTGCCATCTCAGAGGGTTTCCGTGATGCCATTAAAGAAGTCGAACGATGTGATAGCCCGCTGATAAAGCTCACCTTTATATTGGCTGATCACACTATTCACTTCTTCATAGCGTATGCACCACAGACAGGTCGACCTAACACTGTGAAAGATGTCTTCTGACAACTTCTCGATGCAAAAACCAACAACGTGCCTGCTGATGTCCATATCATTATTGCAGGCGACATTAATGGTCATGTAGGTGAAAAGGCCAATTGGCAAAGTTATAAGAATGTCAACTCGGAAGCAAAGAAAGCGATCGCTGTCACCCGAGAGGTCCATTACGAAGATCTTTACGATAAACTGAACACTCGGGATGTTGAAAGAGATCTATATCGACACGTCGACACGAACGCATGCAGGATATCGAACACTTCTGTTGCGTCAAGGACAAAAACAGTACTTTGCTTACTAACCGTCGTGCCGTGACGGATAGATGGCGATATTTTGAGCAGATTTGAACTGAAGAAGTTGTTCATCCTTCACTTCGACAAGCATTGTCGCCATTTGGAGCAATTTTATTTGTCATCGCAACTGAATGTACTCAGAAACGTGGGATAATGTCTGCACGGCAGGTGCTCACGTTAAGCCTCCCGGACCTTCATGTCAGCGCAACTAAAGTCGAAGAAGCAATAAAACGAATCAAATCGGGGAAAGCCACAGGATCTGACGACACCACATCCGAGCTTTGGAAAGCGAAGAGTTGGAACTTAACACTGTGGCTCAGTGAATTTTTCAATCGGGCTGTTGAGGAAGGTAGAATACCATCTGGCTCTTCTTTTTCTTCAGCCTTTGTTCCGTTCACAACCGAATTCGGCTCGTCGTGATCGGTTTTACCATTTGGCTCTATCGGATGCCTGATCTGGATGCAATCTAGAGGTTTTTAGATAACCATCCAGCTTATTAAGCCACCGCTGTTTTGGCCTGCCTTTTGGTCGTTTAACACCGATTTTGATGTTAAGAACAATCTTAGCAAGTGAATTCTCGTTAGTGCGAATTATTTGACCATACCAACGAAGACGTTTCTCTCGCAATTTTTCCACGATCGGTGCAACGTCATATCGATCACGGATATCCTCATTTCGGATGTGATCAAAACGTGTCACACCACTCGTCCAACGCAACATCTTAGTCTCCATTACCGCAAGACGCTATTCATTGTTTTTAATAGTCGACCAACACTCAGAACCAAAGAGAGCGACAGGACATACGACATTGCGGTAAATTTTAGATTTGAGACGTTCCTTCAAAAGTCGATCACAAAGAACACCAGTTGTGGAACGCCACTTCATCTAGGTTGCGGTAATGAGTGAAGCAATTTCATAGTGAAGCTCCCCATTGGCTGACAGCATTGACCCGAGGTATTTAAATCGCTCAATTCTGGGCAGATCACTGCCTCTGACAGTGATTGTCCTTGTTTCATGGAAATCGGCCGTCAAAAATTCAGTTTTATTCAGATTCAATCTGAGACCGTGTTGCATGAGGCGATCATTCCATTTTTGGACAAGTTGTTCGAAATCATTTTTGCTATTAGATAAAAGAAAAACATCATCTGCATGAAATAGTGTGTAGGGCGCTGGATGTTGGATGTCTCGTGTGACGGTTCCATAACAAGAATAAAGAGAAATGGTGAGAGGGCGCTTTCTTGATGAACACCAAAAGAGACACGAAACGGTTTTGATACACCCGCCACACTGTAAACTTTACTTTCCGATGGTCGTAGAGCAATTCAACCCGGCGCATGAGTTCTTCTGGCACTAAGTGTTGTCGTAGGGCATACCAGATGAGTTTGTGTGGCACACGGTCAAATGCTTTCTCTAGAACCAGAAAGGCAATGTAAAGAGGGTGATGCTTGTCACAGTGTTTCTCAATGAGTAACCGTTTTTGACAAATCCGGCTTGATTCACGGTTATTTCAACGATTTCGCGAATATGGTTGTCCAGAATGCGTTCAAAAATCTTCATGGTATGGGAAAGTAACCGGATCGGACGGTAATTTGAACATTCTGCTGGACTACCTTTTTTTCCATATTGGAATAGTGGTACTTTCTTGCCAGTCAGCTGGTGTCCTTCCTTCCTGAATAACCCCATTAAATTATTCACTGAGCCACAGTGTTGGGTCCCAGCTTTGCACTTTCCAGAGCTTAGGTGCCATGTCGTCAGGTCCTGGGGCTTTCCCTGATTACATTCGTTCAACTTTAGTTGCGCTGACAGATGAAACTGCTCCAAAAGTCAGCAATAATTGTGGAAGTGGAGGATGGACAAATTCTTCAGTTGACATCTGTTCGAAGAATTTTCGTCATCTACCCGTTGCGGCTCGACAGTTGGTAAGCAAATTACCGTTCTTGACATTAACGAAACAGATATCTTGTGTGCGTTCATTTCGGCTTTTGGCAAGTCGATACAGATCTCTCTTGCCACCAAGAGTGTCTAGTTCATCGTAAAGATTTTTGTAATGATCCGCCCGGGTGACGGCGATTGTTTTCTTTGCTTCCCGGTTGGCATTCTTATAAATTTGCCAATTGCGAGCGTTTCGTCATCGAGAAACCTGTGGTAGAGGCGTTTCTTTTTACGGACCTTCATTTCAACATCGTCATTCCAAAGCCAAGTATTTTGGTTGATGTACCGCTTACCCGCTTAGTGACCCCGAGGGTTGCAGAGGCCGCTTTGTGGATCGTATCTTTCATTTGGTAGCAGGATTCTTCCACATCCGTAATGGCTGGTACTCGCCTAAGTAAGATCATTTCTTCTTTTTTCTCACCAAATTCACCTAAATGATGGTGATTGATGCACGGCGGGCCAGCGCGTTCCTCACGCTGTTTTACCGCCGGCTTAATTCGCAGGATGGCAATCAACGACCGAAGGGTCTCATAGGGAACGGTTTCGCTATTAGTGACAGTGGTAAAATGTTGGCGTCTTATGAGAATATAGTCGATTTGCGTTTTACTCTTTCCAATATAAAATGTTGGAGGATGAGACAATCGTTTGATGAACCATGTATTCATAAGTACAAGGTTTTGGGAGTCCGCGAAATCGACCATACGCTCGACACCCTCATTGCACGCTCTAAACCCATTTCCCCCCCCTGGCACCTGTTACCATCGTCGTTTTCCCTCATGGCCATTAAGGTCGTCGGCAATGATGACATAGTCGTCTGCAGATAGGTTGCAGGTCTTTTCATCGAGAAGTTGCCAGAAGGCATCTTTCTCGGCATCAGGTCGACCTGTCTGTGGTGCGTACGCGGTGAAGAAGTGTGATCAGCTGATATAATGGTGAGCTTCATCAGCCGATCATCAAATCGTCCGACATCTTTAATGGCATCACGGAAACCTTCTGAGATGGCAATGTCAACGCCGTATTGATTGTGTGGGCTACCAAAATAGAGAAGTTTATAGTCATTTTTATCGTGTTCGCGTCCTATGTCACAACTTTTGACACCAGACTATCGGGTTTCATGCGGAGTGCAGATATCAATGCCTCTTTTCCGAAGGGCTCTTGCGAGTTCCTCGGTCTTTCCAGTTAGGGTAGCGGCATTTAGCGTGGAAACATATTTTCGTGTTGTTCGGACTAATATGCTTACGTCCTAACGCCGTCCATGCGTCAAAAACCCTTGCCCATTTCTCGACAGGACCGGGGCCCGCCCTGCCGCGTCGAGTGAGGTGGACGACCTTGCATTTCTGCTAGGTTTTTCTGAGGCTTGTGACTCAATCCGATCATTATGTTTGTAACCACATTGTATGCATTTTCTTGGTCGGCCGGTGCGGAATCTGCCGCCAAGAGAGATCAGGTCGGATTTAGCATAGTGGAGCTAACTATGTTAATAGCATGGCGGAGTTTAGAACACCATCTGACTGACCGGAAAGTACTATAATTCCAATATGGAGAAAAAGGTAGTCCTCCAGAATGTTCAGATTACCGTTCGACTCGGATCGTGAAGATTTTTGAACAGATTTGCCACGAACTGCGGAACTATTGACGTAATACACGCTGCGCGGTTACTCATGGAGAAACCCCGTGAGAAGCATCGCCCTCGGGTCAATGCAATCGACAGTTATTTTTTCCACTATCGTCACCACTTTCAAGTAAACAGGAAAGTTTGCATTGCGAACATTTAAAAATGATGCATTTTTTCTACAATTTCAGCAATTACATTCTCAGGCAAGAAACGCTTTTTATAATAAAAAAATGATCCCCTTTTCCTTCATTTTTCAGTAAAAATGTAATTAATTTGTGATAAACTTTTATTCATTATGTAAACGTCTTCAAGTAAAATTCCCACATTGATTACCTCTCAAAACTCACGTTTCGTTCTAGCTGTGTTTATCTTTTATTTGCACTGTAGGAAACAATGAAACATACACTTTAAATCTTCATATTTTCGAATGAAATTCTCGTGGTATACGCATTTTACTTTTGTTGAGACTACGCAAGATGAAGACCATTCAAATGCTTTTTCCCCGCAATATATTCGTAAGTCCGGACATTTTAATGTGGTTACTGCCTATTTGATATACTATGGCTCCGGTCTTGTGGTTCAAAGTCATCGTGAGCTATTATACTCACCGGAGCGCCATGGCCCACCACCAAAGCCACAACACGACATACAATGAACAAAAGTGGAATCTGGGCCACAGTATATCTAATAGGCAGTACCCACACTAAAATGTTCCGACTTGCAAATGTATTTCGGAAGTCTATCCGCCCACATGATACGTGAAGTACAAAGCATAATCTTCGTCAAATCGTATTGGTGGGACAGAGATGAAAAGAACATGCCAGCCATATTTGATTGAACTATATGTCATGGCCTCTGTCAAATTTGTATATTTTTGTATTTTGAATTGGAAAAAGAGAAATTTCTGAAAAAAAAAGCATTTGAATGGCATCTATCTTGCGTGGTCTCAAGCAAACTCTATTTGGAATGCGATAGTTTCATTCATGAAATGCGCGCACCGCGAGAATTTCATTCCAAAAGTTGAAAATTTGAAGCGCACGTTTCATTGTTTACTTCAGTGCAAATAAAAAGTGAGTTTTGAGAGGTAATGGGGGGAACGGGAATGTTATTTGGAAAGGTTTAGTTTGACTGAAAGTAATTGCGCTTTTATTGAAAAATTAACGGAAATTGGATCAGTTTTGTATATAAAAAGCGTTTCTTATCGTAAAGTTTAAATGTAATGGCTGAAATTGAAATATACGAGTATATACATCATTTATGTGTGCTCCCCCTGCAAAGTTTCCTTTTTACTTGAAAGTGGTGGCGATAGTAGGAAAAAGAATCCAGCGTTACAATGAAAAAAAAAGCTTTTCCTTAGAACAATAAGAGCGAGAGTATTAAATAAAGGTTATAAAGGTAATTATTATTTCATTTTTTTATACAATCATTTTAATTTCAAAACAAATTAAAGCAAGAAATAAGTACCAAGTGGAAAATTTGTAATTGTTAATCTATTTTTCTAGTATCAATAATCATGGTCATGCTTCAGGTATAAAAGGCTTTGTGTTTCCCGTTGTGATGAGCATACCGCAGTTCTCCATTGGCTGATAGCATTGGCTCGAGACATTTAAATTTCTCAGCGCTCGCAGCTGCAGTAACCTGCAGAGAATTGCCAATGAAGAACTGCGTAATGAAAGATTGCTCTGACCAGCGATGTCAATGGTAAGCGGCCAAATGGCCGGCCGAAGCAACAATGGCTTAATTCGCTAGATAGGCATTTAAAAGCCTCGAAATTGCATCTAGATCAGGCGTTTGATAAAATGAAATGAGGAGCGACGAGCGCATGACAGCTCCATGTCACATAGTGAAAAATTCCATTGCCCTTTAGTGTTTAGAAAGCGATTTAAATAAATCGTTTGATGGAAAGCCCTGTATTGATAATAGTCAACCTCATACACTTCAGACACTGAGTTTAATATTATTAGCAAATGCGAAAACTTTAACTTACAACAGATACAAACAAGTCGGTAAACCGGAAGCTGGGCGCTTCAGGTATGAAAGGTTTTGTTTGTTATGTATATGCATTTAGCATGTCAGAATTAGTGCTTCGGGTTGTAAATTTACACGGTGAAGACAACTTTGAGCTACTGTAACTTTGTTAGTAATAGTATGATTTTGATCAAACTTGGGGATAATATGCTTCAAACTATATTTTATACTACAAGTAAGTTCTATAACTCTGGGATAAACCTAAGGGGGGTTTTATTCAATTTTCCTAAAAATAATGTAATATACTATTATTAACTTAATTTGAACAGATATCGATATGGAGAGTATTTTGGGGCCTGGGCACCATATAGTGGCAGCTTCATGAATTTTTTTAGATTTTTCGGTTGAGTAGTTTCTGAGAATGGGTCCGTTAAAGAAATCATCACTTTCCACCCCTCCCGCTTTTCTAACAAATCCCAAAACTAAGTCCGGTTTCGAAAAGTACTAATCGAGACCTTTCATTTCATATCCCACATAACTACATTCGGTGAAAAAAAAATTTACCTCCCCTTTTACATGTATGGAAACCCCCGCCAAATTCAACCTTCAAGCATATCACTCACTGCATGTCTGAGAGTCCACAGTTCCCACCTTCTCAGCAAATTTCGTATCAATCGGTATAGCCGTTTCTGAGAAAAGTGCTTATGACACCGATGACGGACCCCAGGAGTACGTTGTTTCCACGGGTGTCTAACAGGGTCCGTATTGGGCCCACTACTGTGGAACACCATGTACAACGATGTACTTAATCTTCCCCTTCCGGAGGAAGCCACAGTGGTGGGTTACGCTGACGACATAGCGCTGGTTGTTGTCGCAAAGCATCTCGAAGATGCTGAGTTATACTCAAGCGAGGCAATCAGTGCTGTTAAATGCTAGTTAGAGAGCTCTGGTCTGACGTACAACACGTACATTATGTTTGTGATAAATCATCCACTGTTAGTATGCCCCTGGCGAGGATGATGCCGAACGTGGGAGGGCTACGGCATACCTCTAGGTTGCTTATAGCCAGGGTGGTGACCTCAATCATGCTCCATGCGACCCCAGTTTGGAGGGAGGCGTTGCGGGTGTCAGTTAATACTAGCAAACTGAATGCAGTCTACAGGAGGACAGCTCTGAGGGTATGCTCTGCCTTCAGGACTGTCTCAGATGACGCAGCATTCGTCATCTCTGGAATGATGCCGATTGACATCTTGGCAGATGAGATGGCGAATATATACCATGCGAAGCCAACCTCTCCCTTATTGCAGACGAAGAGCGCTGAGAGGGAGAGATCCATAAATAGATGGTAAGAGCGGTGGGAGCGCTCACAGGCTCATTCCTGCCATCAAGGAGACTCACAGCCTCATTCCTGCCATCAAGGAGTGGTTAGAGAGACGAGACGGTGAGATTAATTATAATCTCACCCAGTTTCTCACAGGACATGGAGGATATCTCCAATACCTTCACAGGTTTAAATTGGAGACCTCAAACGACTGTCCAAATTGTGAGGAGTCCCAGAGGACCCAGAGCATGTATTCTTCCACTGTCCGAGATTTGTGGAAGAAAGGAGGGATCTAGAGAAGACTCTAGGAGAGGTGCTGGTACCAGAAAATCTGGTGCCGAAAATGCTAGCACATCAAGAGAATTGGGATGCGGTCAACTTCATGATCGCATCTATTCAAGATAAATTGCGAAAGGCAGAGGAAAGGAGAAAAGCGCGGTCACGTGCGCCGCGTATAGAAGAAATGGGATTAAGCTAGAGTGAGCTGACTCCGCCCCGTGATATAGTACCTTATGGTGGTTCCGCGGGGCAGGAAGGGAGTCGGGGGTGGTTTTAGTGGGTAAAAATCCCACACGCTGGTGTGTCCAGACCAGTGTCTTTTGAAGATTTCCACCCTCTCAAAAGAAAAAAAAACAGACAGACAGACAGATATTGAACCGATTTTAATAAGGTTTTGTTTTACAAACAAATTCTTAAAAAGGGCTAGGGAGAAGTAGATTTGTCATGAATGGAATTTTAATATTTGATTCGAATGTCACTTATTCTCGTTAATTATGACGTCAGCATATTATTTGTATGGCTTAGGATACGGTGAATTCGTAGGAAATTGATAAGTTTAAATTGCTATAACTTTGACACTAATTGTCGGATTTCCATAAGATGTGGTGTGTGTATGCACGAGACAATCCTCTATGTCGGTGTGTTTAGTACTCTTTGGAGGAGGGGGGTTTTTAGTCCAAAAAACCTTAAAAAGGGCTAGGTAAAAGTAGATTCTCCATAAATGCCAATCTAATATTTCACGCGATTCTCAATTATCCTCGTTAATTATGACGTGTGGATCTAATTTGCATGGCTTTAGAAGCAGTGAATTCGCGCGAAATTGCTAAGTTTGAACTGCTGTAACTTTGGCGTTAATGGCCAGATTCATGAAATTTGGCATGTGTATGCGAAATATGGTCTTCTATGCTAGTTCGAAATTTGGTAGTCCTAGGATGAATTTAAGGGGGGTTTTCCAGTAAATTTTTAAAAGCTGGAAATATCCAATTAGTAAGTTTATTTGAGAAGATATCAGAATGGGATATATTTTGAGGCCTAGATTTCATCTAAGCGCAACATCCTGAATTTTTTTGAATTTTTGGGTTGGGTAGTTTCCGAAAATGAGTCTTGTCTCACTTTAAGTGCGTACATTTTGACTCCTTACTCGGACACTTTGCAATTCGTACCAAAACTACTCCGAAACTGATGGAAAGCATTAATCGAGACCTTTCATTTGATACAGACAGAAAGACAATGAATCGATTTTAATTTACACAAAACCGTTCATATATTACGGATAGAGAATCCGTAAACTTCCCAGTAAAATGTTCGTTGCCGGAAATGAGGTATAAAGCCAATCTAAGACTGAATGAAGGTCAGTTATGCTTTCATTAGATTTATAACCGATATGCAGAATATAAATGGATAACAATTTAAAATAGATAGTTTGCAGTTTATAGAATTATTAAACTATCAATTATGTAATTAATTTACTATGCACTTCATTTCGTTCAAAATGCCAAACCGTCCAAACATTTTGACGATACCCACCCTTTTAGTAATGTCATATAATACATTCGATGAGCTTTTGCTATTTTGGGGCTAATGCCGTGTTCACCCACATGGCCAAAAGTCTTCTCCTTTTTTTCGTTCACAAGGGGGGTTGGCTCGTTGTGATTTGGCTCTATCGAATGCAGTGGGCAGTGGGGTGGCTGTATCTACCTGTGAACTGGGCATCATCATACGAAATACAAAAGTGCTCAGAAAGAGGATAAAAGGAGATGCATCTGTTTTGGTTTTGTACAGGGTGTTGGATACAATGCAAAAAGAATCAAGGAAAAGAATAAAATAAAACCGTTCCTGATGACGAAAAAGAAAAGAAACTCTCCTTTCGTATGTAAAATCGATATCCCGACAGTGACAAAAAACCGTAATAATTACTAGTTAATAAGCCGTATGGAGACTTCTAACATCATATACATCCTTGACTGGGTAGCGACATGGATTTGAGCAAACGTTGGATATATTCGGCTGCAATTTTTCTCCATTATTCGAGAACACGTTCCATCAAGTATTTTTTCTTCAAAGTGGGCCCTTCTCGAAGCCTGCCGTCGATATAATCCTGCAGATTCTCAATAATATTGCAGTCCGAGGATTGTGGAGAGTTTTGAGTAGCTTTGCGCAATTGAACACTACCGCTTGCGTGTTTTTCAAGCTTGATGTTTGGGTCACTATTTCAGCATATCTCGATAAATACCAAACATTGAACATATTCGTCTGGAATTTTTCCCCATTATTCGGGAAGGCGGTCCACCAAGTATTTTTTGTTCGAAATGGGACCCTTGCCTATGTTTCATTTGAATGTTTGACTAATACCCAATATTTCTACATGTACATTGTAGTGACCGCGGCTGCGCGACGGGAGCGGAATCTTATTCGGCTCTTTCTTAATTAATTTGCTCCAACAATGCATTTAATAGTGTGCAATTGCCTTAATGTTAATGCACATTATTGAATGCATTCGGGCGAATTGATCTTGACAAGAGGCGAATGATTTGCCGCATCCGCAGGCGCATGCGCATGTTGCCGCAACATTGCCTAGCGAGTGAGAGAGGCGATGTAGCGGGAAGTGAAGCGGTGCAGTGAAAAAGAACGGGGAGTTGTGCTTGGGCTTTGTTGGAGGACAGAAGGAAATAAGAAGTTTTTGGATCGAAGGCAGAGAAAAGAGAAGTTTTTGGATCGAGGGCAGAGGAAATAAGAAATAAAAGAAGAGTTTCTGGTGAAAGCGGATGAAGCTGTGCGGAAGTGAAGAAGAGAGTGGTGGTTGGGCTTCGTTTGAAGACAGAAAAAAAAAGAAGAAGTTTTCGATCGGGAGAAAGAAAAAGAAGAGTTTCTGGTGGAAGCGAGTGAAACGGTTGAAGAAAACATTACTCTGCTTTATTGTGACGGGAGTGATGGTGATTTTACAAGAATTTACGCAATACGCCTGCGGAACGCCAAGTGACTCATATTGTGTCCACTATGGAAGCATCCAATTAGCGTAACATACATTGATATAGATAAACTAATTTTTTTTATATAATTGTGTTCCTTATCAGTAGTAAGGGATGTACCCTCAGCATAGGCTCTGTGTGTTAGAGGGAGATAGCATGCTAGAGCTTTTAAGCTTTCATGCTATCTCGCTCGCTCCGTCTCTTTCGCACTATGAGCTTTTTGGGTGCGCGCCTTGGGTAAGGGGTGCGTGCCTTGGGTAAGGGATGTGCTTTTAGCGGGGCTCTGGGTGTGAGCCTGTGCTGTGGGCTTTGGGCTGTGTGCTTTTAGTGGGGGCTCTGGGTGTGTGCCTTGGGTGAGGGTGCCTTTGGAACCTTTGGGTTTGCGACTTGGGAACGGGGTGTTGCTGTGTGTGTGGGGGCCTGTGCTTTGTCTGGGGTCGTGTCTTGGGGATATTAAGCTCTATTGCTGTTTCTCTTGTTTTGCTATGTGTCTCGGATATGTTTTGCTGTGGGGAGTGTCAAGTTGTTTGTGTGCCTTTATTGGGTATCGATCTTTTTGGTGTGCTTTTTGTGGGTTATTAAGCTGGTTTGGTTTGTATATGAGATAGCGATGTTTTCCGAGTGCTTTCTGGGGAGTGTCAAGTTGTTTGTGTGGCTTTGTAGGGGGTATCGATCTTTTTGGTGTGCTTTTTGATTTATTAAGCTGTTTTGATGTATTTGCCTGGGTATCGGTCTTTGCGGTGAGTGTCTTGGTTGAAGTGGGGTCTGTGGGGTTCACGGCGGGCGGCTAAGGTGTGGGCTTTAGGTGGTAGGCTTCGCCGCGGGCTTGAGGCGGTTGGCTGGCCGATGCAGATTTTGCGGTTATCATTGCTGACTTGGGACTTGGGATTAAGTTTAAATGAAAAAGTTCGTTAAAGTTCAAATATTTATTTTATTATACTTATTTACACATACATCATTCAATATTCTTTAGAATTAACAATATGTGTACACTTATTTATATAACTTTCTCGATATCAAACAATGACTCTAGAAATTTATTTCACAGTATAACGTAAAAATTTCATATACAAATTATGAAATTCGTTACAAATCGGGTGGTGATGTTATTTAAAATTCTTATAAAACTATTTCACAATATTATTCGACATTTTGAATATTACTTTAAATTACAGTGCATAAGCAGAATAATTATTATTTTGAACAAATTTTATTTTGAAATAATTGTGTTCCTGCACATCCACTCCTTCGAAAACGAAATAGTGTTCCTGTATAGCGTTCAGCTCATCGACCTGCTTCTCACTACGAATCCTTTCGGAGAAGCGGGGGGGTAAGAAAACAAAATTGTTATTACTAAAATGGACTGTCAAACGCTGTCCAAATTTAGTTTTAACAAGCTTGAATTCGGTGATGAGATATTTTTTACCCACCTCTAAACTGGATATTGACACATAGGTCTGGGGTAATGTTTCGCTGACATTGTTCAGGATTTCGATGGTATTCTAAGGAAACAAATAATAAACTGTTGTAAAATATTTTCCAAATTAAATCAAGACAATTGTACTAGCGACCCAAACTTGAAGTTGGCGCTCGGTTCTCTTGGGCGCATCGAATTTTATTTTAAAACCAATTTACAATCGAAATGGAAGAAATATTAGCGGCCCATACATAAATTGGCGCTGAGTTTTCTTGCGCTAAAAGCACATAGAATTTTACTTCAGAGATTTTTTTTGGTTTCGGAGACAGATTTTTTGTGTTTCATCAAAGTTAAAAAGTATATAATAGCGACCCAAACATAAAGTTGGCGCTCAGCTTTCTTGCGCTAAAAGCGCATTGAATTAAATAAAATAAACTTACCATGTTTGTTTAATGCAGCCTTGCAAATGATACTTACCTCCAGAAGAAATTCCTTTTATACATGTCTTCGCTACATGAGAACATCATATAGCGATCATGAAGATATCTACATAGCTCATAAAAAATCGTCATCATCATGATACTTGCCTTGTAATTTATCCAGGACAGTTTTGTGATGTTTTATGAAATGAATTACACAGCATGTAAACTTCCTACAAATTCATAATACTAACATATGCAACCATATGCCTGCGAACAAGATTCCGCAGATATTTGTCGTATGATTTATTGCAACATTTTGTATGATTTTCAAAATGAATAAAAACAAAAACAAAATACATTGGCCTAAGATATTACGATCATGAAGACAGGTTGCCCGTCAAAAAAAAAACAGTGCTTATGCTTATCTCTTGGTTCTTTGAGTTATCCACTGCAACTTTTTTGTATTTTTATATTCTCTGAAAGCAATTACCCGATATCTGCAATTTCATATGCAACCAAATGCTTGGGAATAATATACTTGTCTTATGGTTTATATTATACATTTCGCATGTTGCGTAAAACAAAAAAAAAACTGTATGGAACCATTGCGATCATGGAGATATGCATAAGTTGCTTACCAACAAAAAGGGAATTGCATATGCTTCCGCCTTGATTTATTGATTGATTGATTGATGCGAAATGATGCATAAAAATGCAATGGATTAAGATACTGCGATCATGATGATGTGTTACTTGTGAACAAGAAAAATACGCATGCATATGCCTTGATTTATCCGGTGCAGTTTTATGATACGTATAAATAGTGCAAATTTCAAGTGGAAAATCCACAGAAATTTTTCTAATTTCATTTCAGATTCAGATAAAACGAATAATAAAATAAAGAACCAGTACCGTTGGCTTATTAGCTAAGGTATTTGATAATGAGCTTTTCAGCTCTTTCAAAATAACAAAAAAAAATATAAAAGAAGCATACAGTAAAACAAAATTTTCTAAAAATGTCTTTCACTTTTAATTTAATTCAGCTGTTGCAAACTTCTGTTGCTTTGGGTAAAGAGTTTTGCTTTGAGGTGATGAACACTGTTATTAGTTACTTGGAGAAACAAAAAGTTTCAATAACAGTGCAAGAAAAGAATTCATTTTTCAAGATTCTTCTTGAATGTTCCAAGGAGTTTAAAATAAATCAGGATGACGTAGTTTTTCATAAATTTTTCAAAATTATAGACGAGTGTGCAAAATTGTCAGATTGTTCAACTATGATACAAGCAATAGTACCAATAGACCAGCAGTTTCCACTTCATCGATATGTGTAGCTACTACTGTTACGAATGCGCGTAGTAATAGCAATAATCAAAATTATCAAGTCGGTTCAGGATTAAAAGAAAAAATCGAACTAATTTCAAAAAAAGTGACAAATTTTAAGAAATTTAATGTGATGGGAGTAAAAATGGTTTTCCGACTGAATGAGTTTAAAGATCCTGAGGAAAATATTTTGGAAGGTCTTAGAAATACCTTTAACGAAGTTGTAAATGAAATCGTGAAAAATTCTAAGGAGGGTAGTAAAATTTCAATGTATATTTCATTGCCAAACTCGCCGCACGTGAAACCTATATGGTCTAGTTTAAGACCTGTAAGCGAGCTAAATGGCGAACACATTCTATCATTAATATCAAGCATTAATCAGTCAAATTCAACATTTCTTTCAGACGACATTATACAGATTGATGCAAATATCGTCAATTTTCCATTTGGGAAGTGTAGAATTAATCCAAAAATGCTAAGTGAAGCTGACGTCCTATTGAAAAAAACTAGCGTTGTAGATGTTGGCAAAGAAGGGGATGTCCATTGTCTTCCGAGAAGTATTTGCCATGTTTTGGATAGTGAAATAGCAAAAAATAGTTTAAGCAAGGCAGCTAAAAACTTTGTAAACTTGCAAATGTAAATGTGAGTGAAATAAATGGCTGTAGCTTACTAGATCTGTACAAATTTCAAAAGTATCTCAACAATTATCAGATTGTTGTCTTCAATGATATCACTGATCCAAATTCTATACTATTTAAAATTCCATATAATTTTTTTATGACCGAAATAAAAAAAATTTACCTGTAATATTCCGCATTACAAAACCATTACTACGTTATCAAATCGCTTACAGCCTTTTTTAATAAGAATTATGCCTGCAATTATTGCGATAATGTAATCCATACTCTTATTGCTTTCCTCCTTGCCAATTTTCTTCTACATTAAGGGGTTGCCTAAAGTGTAATCGATCGTTTAGAGGAGAACACTGTTATCTACAGCATATTCAGAATAAAATTCGTAAAGATAGTGTTTATGACTCCTTACAAATCTGTAAGATATGTAACAAGTTCTTGAACTTTGTTATTAGAGGTAAAAGAGATCATACATGTAATGAGTACTATTGCCAAACATGTTATAAAGTAGTTCCACAAGAACATCTATGTTACATTCAACCATACCGGGGGAAAGGTAATTCACGTTTTCTAATTATTTTTTTCGACTGCGAAACCACACAAGATACTATTTACGGTGCATCTCCAGATACACATTTACATATTGTAAATTTAATAACTGCCCATCAAGTGTGTTTTTCATGTTATAATGACTCTGACATATCAAATGATTGTGTCAATTGTGGTAAAAGAGAGCATATCTTCCAATATAATGAAGACATCGATGTTGTGAAGCAATTTATCGATTACGTGTTTATGACGCGATCTTATGTGACAAACATTATTTGCGTTGCGCATAATTTTCAAGGCTTCGATGGATACTTTCTAATATCAGAACTTTTGAATAGAAAATTCGCCATTAATCCTGTAATGAATGGCACTAAAATAATGAAACTAACTTGTAAAAATGTTAGTTTTATTGATTCTTTAAATTTTCTGCCATTTCCTTTATCCAAATTTTCTGATGTGTTTGGATTTGAAAATCATAATAAGGGTTACTACCCATACTTTTTCAATACAAAGGAAAATTTTAATTATATTGGGAAATACCCGACACCAAAAATGTATGGTTACAATTCAAGGAAGCAAAAAAAGAAACAGAAATTCGTAGAATGGTACAGTTCAAATTGTACAAAAATGTTTGATAATAAAAATGAAATGTTAAAGTACTGTATCAATGATGTGACTATTTTACGTTTAGGATGCTTATCCTTTATGAAAGAATTTCTGGAAATAACTGCGGTTAACCCTTTCACAGAATCCTTAACAATAGCATCTGCCTGCATGCTGGTATTTCGAAAAAATTTCTTAAAAGCTCAAACCTTGGCTATCATGCCAAAAAATAAATATTTGAAAGGAAAACAATTTTCATTTGCTTCACTCAAATGGATACATTTCAAAGGCATGGATACTACAGTTGGAATTTTATCCGCACTAAATACAGGTGAAGTGAAATTAGAGAAAGGCGGACTCTTCGTCGATGGGTTTGACCCAAAAACAAACACTGTTTACGAATTTTTTGGTTGTTTTTACCATGGATGCTCAGACTGTTTCAAATTCAACTCGTCAGATATTATTAAGGGTAGTAAGTGTGACACGTTAAGTCAGAGGCACGAAAGCACCATGAAAAAAATTTCCGCTATTAGGAAGAATGGTTATAATTTGGAATACATTTGGGAATGCGATTTTAAAGACTTTTTAAAAAGGAATCCCGCGGTAGACAAACAAATAACCGAAGATCTCGCATATTTTACTTTACCTTTGACCCCCAGCGACGCCGTTTATGGGGGAAGAACAGAAGTATTTAGGACTTATGCAAAAATTAATGCTGAAAATGAAATAATTCGTTATTTAGATTTTACAAGTCTGTATCCATACATTAATAAATACGCACCATACCCCATTGGGCATCCAACAATATTCAGAAACCAAACCCCACCAGTTTCTGAAATTTTAGAAATGCATGGATTTATTTCTTGCTCTATTCTCCCTCCTGATAATCTGTTCTTACCCGTTTTACCTTACAAATATGACAATAAATTATATTTCCCACTTTGTAGAAAATGTGCAGAAAATAATAATGTCTTTAGATGTATACACGAAGAATGTGAAAGACAAATTACCGGCACATGGGTGATCCCTGAAGTAGCCTTGGCAGTTAAACAAGGTTATAAAATACTTAAGGTTTTTGAAGTGTGGAAATATGATTACACAATATTTGACCCAAAAACGCAAAATGGTGGGTTATTCACCGAATATGTAAACACATTTTTTAAAGTCAAGCAAGAAGCTAGCGGTTGGAGTAGAGAATGTAAAACAGAAGTAGCTAAAGAGAATTTCTTGAAAAAATTTGAAGAGCGTGAAAGTATTAAACTGGATGTAGATAATAAAAAGAAAAATTCTGGAAAGCGAGCGGCGGCAAAACTGATTTTGAATTGTTTTTGGGGTAAGTTTGCTCAAAGGGAAAATAAATCATTTACAAGCGTGTTTGGTGATTTCAAAGAGTTTCGCAATTTTATTCAATCACCAGGAATAGAGATATTATACATTTTACCTATCAATGAGGACACAATGTGGGTAAACTGGAGATATTTTGATGAAAATCTAAACATGCTCCCGCACATTAATATTCCCGTTGCAGCATACACAACTGCCTTTGCACGGATAAAACTGTATGAAGCAATGCAAAATATCGGTAACGCGCTTCTTTATTGTGACACTGACAGTTTAATATTTATTGAAAATAAAAAGACACCTTCCGTTTTTAAAATATCAGATTATTTAGGCGATTTAACAGATGAAGTGGAATCCTTTGGTCCTAATGCATTTATTTCGGAATTTGTATCAATTGGTCCTAAAACATATAGTTTTAAAGTTGAAATTTCTCCTGATGCTCAATATATCACAAAATGTAAGGGTATAACAATTAATTTTCAAACATCCAAAATTGTAAACTTTAATCATTTAAAATCTTTGGTAATGGGAGAAGCTGAGGAAGAAAATGGGGCGATTATCAAGTATGAAAATAAAATTAAGCGAAAACGAGTAGGAATTGTTATAACAGAACCGCAGAAAAAAACTCTGGCATTTACTTTTAATAAAAGAATTCTCGTGGATAATCATTTATCCTATCCATACGGCTTTAAGAGAATTAAATTACAAGAATGAAAAGAGAAAAATAATAAATATAAATAGGGATGCTTCTTTTATTTTTTAGTATTCTGATGGCAGACTCGAAAATACATAAATAAAAATACATAATGCAATACATTATGGAATCTAACAAAAAGTCGGTTATTGTTGATGTCCAGTTTGTAGTTGGTAACAATAAGCAAATGTTTGTAAAAGAACTAGTTACATTGAACACTGACTCCATTAACCCAGTTTTGTATCATTTCAAACCTCCGTTCCCGCAGGAAGAACTTAACCCAAATAGTGCATAGCAATCAGATTATAATTATAAATTCATAAATGGATTAACGTGGTCGAATGGCGTCATTGATTATAATCATTTACCAGAAATTTTATCAACCCTAGAAGGTTCAGTAATATATCTAAAAGGAGAAGAGAAAGCAAAAGTTTTGAAAAAATACCTTAAAGACGTTGAAATTATTCAGGCAGATATCCCCAAACTCGGTCTTTTAAAAAAGTATAAAACAAATTGTATACTATATGGGGAATCACCAAATGTTAGATGTGCTTTAGAAAATACTGTGAATATGTATATGTATCTGCTGAAAAATAAAATCATTGAATAAAACAGAAAATATTGCCTTTTATTTAATATGCTCTTTTATTTCTTTATAAACACAAAGTATTAAACAGTACATTAGCGCTACAAAATATTGGAATTCATAAAAAAGTCTGGAATAATTAACATGAACGTAAGATGCTCTCGATGGTATAAAGAAATCTTCGTCTGGCAGTTTGATGGTGTTTTTCTCTCGGCATTTTGTGACGTATCCATTATAGTATTCTTTCACGCTCTCTGATGCACTGTTGTTGTGGTACATAACAATATTGAAGAATCGCATCATCTCATATAGCTTCAAAAGTTCAAGTGTCTGCAATTGGATACTGCCTTCGCCTACTGGAATTTTGTATTTTTTCGAAAGCCCAAACTGATTTTCCGGTAAAAATTCTCCTGTTTCCTCTTTAAGCTTGTTTATATGATCGAAAACTGCACACCATCCTGAATAATTTGTCGATACTGGAAACCGTCCATGAAGATGAAAAATGATTTTGGCTTCAAAGTTTGAAGGATCAAAACCAAGCACGATTTTTCGGTTCTGACATCCATCCAAGTAATAGGTGTAATTTAACAGCACTTGTTCTCCCGGCACTGCAGATTTTCTTTCTTTCACCGTTTTGGTCGTTGTTTTTTTCTCACTTTTTAACTTCTTGGTATCAGGCTTCATCGTGAACAAATGTGGTTGCGAAACTGGATGTAAAATATGTCGTTTCGGGTTTTTATACTTAGTTTTCATCTCGATGAGTACATAGATTTCCCCCTGCTATATATGCACATGATTCTTTAAATCACTTTTCTGTATAAAGTAACAACCTTAGCGTCATTCCAAGTGAAATCATATGATGAAAATTGGTTTAGAAAATTTCTAAGACTTCGTCCCTTACAACGCCAGTAAAGATACATACAACAGTAATACCCACAAGTGGATGCAAACGCACTTTGTAATCGTTTCTTATTATTTATAAATACGGACGAATTAGTCATGAGAAACTTTTGAAAAAATTTATTTACTGGGTAATCTCCAAATGAATCAAAGTACTCCGCAGGTCCTTTTTTCGGAATGAAGAATGCAACCCAATGAGTTCCACTTTTGTAAGAAGGATCTGTATTAGCTATTACACATGCCGGTCTTTTAACTCGCTTCGGTAAATAATTACATGGAAAAACGCCTTTGAAGAATCTTGATGGTATTTTGCTCGTTCTGAGTGTTCTGTTTAGTTCAATCGTGTTCATTCCTGTTCAGAAAAGTTGCAAGCTTCAATATTAATAATTTTCGAGTGCGATGTTACATAGTGCTTTATAAATTCCTTTGCACCATCATCTTGAACAAATACCGTAGTAAATTTCGCCAATGTTTTTATAACGTCTTCATCCAACCGTCTCAGCTCCAAGTTGCCGCATCTTCCCAATTGTTCCACACCTGCTAGATTGCTTGTTGTAGTAGGATATCTAAAGGTGATCTCTCTGGTGAACAACTTATTATCCGCAGTAATACCAGCGAACGACACCTTTTTAAAGAAAGCTAAATCACCTCCAGGGAGATAGTCAACATTCACTAAACAGCTCATTTCGACTTTTTAATAAATGTGGAAGATTGTCGGAATGTCGGCACTATATATAGATTTTAATAGCTTGTGAAAACATTCCGAGCCTTGTCTATCTCGATACTGCTATCATACTCTGCGTAAACAACGCAGGTGACGCTTTTCTTTAGAGCGTCTTTGAATCGCCCCTCGATCCTAATCGTGCCCTGGTTGAGTAGACTTCCACATGTTGAATTGTAAGAATTGTCCGGAGTGAGATCAAACGCCAACAAGAACGTTCCATTATCGAAGAATTTTTTTGATATTTGATGATCCTTGTCGGAATAATGTATTCCAGTACCCTTGAACAAGCTCAGATATCCTCGCGTACTAATGGGAGTTTCATTTGAAAAGTCAAACTCGAGAGGTTGGTTCGGTACTTGTACTCCATTGACTGATAAATTGAACCTTGTCAGATTATTGTGTTTAAAGTTGTATGAATTTTTCGACCGTTTTCCTGTATATGCCTCATTGTCTACCATACCAAACACTAGCAAGTTAGGTAATTGTCCAATGACCACATTATCGAGTGAAAGTGAAAATGTGTTTGCAGGTAGAGTATATGTCTTCACTTCTACACGTTTATATGAATATATTGCATTAGATCTTTGGAGAACACTTTCATGCGCAAATAAGATGTTCGGATTGACAGTTACATGGTTCATGTACATTGTCGCCTCTATAATTTTGATTAGTGATGGCTGAACGTCGTCTTTACAATGCAAGTAAAATTCGGGTTTTTCTAGCGAAAAAATGACACGCAAATCTACCCCGTTGATTAGCAACTTATCTTGATTTAAGATATCTCCATGAACTTTTCCCATAAACTCCACCACATTGCTGTGTGCAAGCAATTTGGATCTTTTATTATATCCTTGGTTTGAATCAGATGGCTTGCCACTTTCAACTATGTCCATCTCATTCTCATCGAGATACCATCCGACAGACTCTAAATGGGTTTCGGCGGTATTCTTACCATAATTTAGCAAATTTTCAATATACGCTCTGTATTGGTAATTGTGGTCAGTTTGCGCTATTGGCCTACCATTTAACTGTATTGTACATTGTTTGAACAACGAATGCAGAACATTATTGACAACTCCAATTGGTGGAGCACCTTTATTGTACAATTCCTCTTTCCCATCTTTTGCTTTAATAAGTTGTACTTTTAGTCGAAGATATATGCTAGACAGATCGCGGTATGTATCGCCATGACCTAACGACACAAATTCTAAAACGGTAGAGTTATCTAATGAAGCTATGGGCTTGTATGCTACTTCCTCTGTTTTTAAAATATTACTTTGAATTGGCGAACTTGAGAAAAGATCTAGTTCAGACTTCATGCACTCTTTGTACGACATTTCTACTTATCAAAAATGTCTATCACACGTTTACGTATCTGCTTTTTGCGTGGTTTGCCTTGCTTTGAAGACGGAGATTTTTTAACAGCTTTTCTTCCTTTAGAATACCTCCTGCGTTTAAACTTCGAAATCGATCTTGATTTCTTCGTCTCAAAGGGATTGGGTCTTTTTCGAGATGAATGATTATTGATAGCAACATTATGTAAACCTCTGAAGAGTTTATTTATACCTTTCTGGGTTAGCTTCCGGGCAGCAGTTTTAGCCTGCCTCTTTAGAATGGTCTTAATCGGCTTACTTCCTACTTCTGATAGTATTGCCTTACCAGTTTTTACTGCTTGTTGTTTTAAGGTTGTAGCTCCTGCCGAGACCAGCGGGCTTGCGTGTCGCACTAAACCTCTAAAGAAACTCCCAACACCTCCACCATGCTGACTAATATCTAGTGATCGATATAAATTCTGAATTGAGGAATTCCCGCCGCTCTGGATTAGGTAATAACGTGTGAAATAGGAATCCATGTCTGTGACAATTCAAACTCCTTAAGTCTTCTAATCAGAGTATAGCTGGTTGACATCCAGACAGTATATTTATACTTTATCGACGTTTGAAATGCAACATGAGGTATGATGGAGCCTCGCTTGCACGGAATTCAATCAATTCGCCTTGCTGTTTAGTTACTTCCACAGAAATACTTTCAATAAAAGTTTTTTCGATTGGATGATATTCTATATGTTCAAATCTTAACAATTTCTCACACTCTTCCAGTGGTATTACACGTAGGCATCGTACGAATCTATCACCCACCATTGTCGGTCTTACAATGTCACTGGAGATAAAAGCCATTCCTCCATTACTATATTCGCTAGATACAGTAGGCGACTTTTCTGAAGTACTCTTCGATATTCCCCCAACTTTTTTATCCAAATATCGAATTTCATCTAGTATCATTGAAAGTTCCTTGCTAAAGCCTCTACCAGAATCAGAGGTTTTCTTGTCAAGCTTTCCACTAACTTCACCAATTAATTCATTAAGACTGCTAATTTTATTCATTATTGAGGTGTATTCTTCATGAATCTTTTCAGATGATGCGGTTTTTTCATCCGGGAGCCTATCCATTATACGATGAATATCGCTTTCCATTGTTTTAACCTTCTCTAATAATATTGCACTGTCAGTAGTTGGAATCTTGCTAAGAGATTCAGTGGATGGTGGCGGCAAAGTTGCACCTAAAACAATAATGGATTCTAAACTGTCATACATTCTTCGTTTCCTTGGGATTTGACCTATAATCACATCAATGAAGTGTTCAATAGAGGGATATGTATAGCTTTTCAAAATAACTTTCTCTACAGCAGTGTCGGATTGTTTTATGTTTAGTGTAAATTCAGTCGGAAGAGCCTCGTAAGAAGCTTCAGCTATGACTTTATCTATTAAATCAGCCTCTACACGTTTCCACATTTTCTCTTTTACGCTGGTGACCCCCCGATTACTTGGATCAGGAGGATCTATTCTGGTTAGAAAAGAGTAAAGCAACGCTGTAAAATCAATTGATCCATCTTTATTGCTTATCTCTTTCAGCTGCTTTTGCGTCCAGTTAAGTGAACCATGAAAGTCATCAAAGTCCAGTACAATTCGCAAAGCTATGGGATCAGCTTTAGTTATTTCTGGTAAAGCACGTTTTGTTCTCTTCTTACCACTTTCCTCAATTGACTCGCCGGGAAATCTTTTTGTGCTCACCTTTTGCACTGGCAATGCTACTTCTGTGATTTCTACACACCAGGTATCGTTTAGTTTACACAATCTTGGTAATATATTTCGAAAACGTGCGTGTATGTTATCAGGGTAAAAGAGCAACGAACTATTATTTAGGAGGGAAATATAAAAGTCATCGCTTTCGATATCGACGGGCATCTTTATCACTTTATATCCTTTCCCAATCAAAATCCGGTACACTAGCGGCTCGCTCCTTTCTACCTTTCAAATGTTCACTTTGCCTTACAGTTTTTTTCACTGGAAAAGATATTTCATATTGACCAGGATCTAGACGTGAAGGTTTTAATGTAGTCTTTTTGACAGCACCTGTTTGCTTCCTTTTATACCCTTCCTCTTCTCTCTCCTCTAACTTCTCCATAGCTTTGGCAACTTCACCGGAACTCATGTCTATAGGAACTGTGTATTTAGTTATACCATCATCAGCTGTTATTATCCTATAATCATCCGTGCCTGATCTACTTGTACTAGTTTTCTGTATTTTCGGTTGCTGAAGATTTTTGGCAATACTACTTGCTGATAAACGTCGTTTAGCTGCAGGTGAAAGGGATTTTCTGGGTGGCGTTATTTCTTCAGCCTCTGCCTCGAAGTATTTCTCTCCCGTCAAGAACGGTTCCCTTTCTGGTGATGTCTGGGTTGATAAATCTTCTTTAAAAATCAATCTTGTCTGCGTCTGATTGTCTCGAAGACTTTCCTTTTTGCTCAAACCTCTACTAGCTACTGGAAAATCGCCTTTTAGCTCTGGAACATGTCTACCTCGTCGTTTGGTGTTTAAAAATTTTATTAGCTCATTTCTATAGCTATACCACTTATTCATATCAGGAAGGTTTTTATTCTTCAGTATTTTACTCATCGCCTTATCAAACAAAGTCTGATTGTTCGATTCTTCAATAACGTCTTTGAGGTTTTCGTATACCTCGGGTGATAATAGAAGCATTTTGTTAAGAACATTGTTTCTCTGCATATTTGCTTTTAAATAACTGCTCCTATAGGACTTGAAAGTAGACTATCTAATAATATGAGAACAAAGCCACCCCGCTGTATACGCACTTTCCGTTGTTTTCGAACAGAACGTTTTGCTTCAGCCAACTTTCGCATATTCTTTTTATACTTGCAGAGTTGGTTAAATACTTTTCTGCTTGGAAGGTGGTTACCATTGAGGCTGTTTAGTGTTATTTCACATATCGCTTTTATCACTTCTGGATCAGCCGTCTTCATTATTGCATTTCTTAAACAGGATTTAGCATTCTTGAGAACGCACAATATATGCTTGTTGTCCTTTAGTCGTCGCACTTTCGACACCATGATTATTCCTTATACCGTCTGGTGAACAATAGCAAGTAAGGAAATTTTTTTTAAAAATATCGGTCCGAAATCTAAGGATTTCGTTTATACCTTGGGTTAAATCCACCAGTAAATAACTATACGGCCTCTGTGTGATATCTTTATATATTTTCACTAGCTCTCTACTATTCTCTGGATAAATCTGTTTACCAAGATGGAGAAACTGACTTTTGTCCCGCGGGTTTTTAAAAACTACTAGGTATTTGCAATTAAGCGATATGTCGCGACAGAATTTGCCTTGGTGAAACACATTTTGTGTGACTAAAACTACTGAAAAGTTACGATGATGGGATCCTTTTGTGAAAAGCTCACACACCTGCCTTGAAAAAGCATTCAACATCATGTCGTCTAATACAATTAGTGTCGGCTCATTTTAGATGTTGGTAAATTCATCTGGAATAGTATCCAAGTATTCAATGTTTGCAAATGATAAGTTTGAAGGTAGGGCATGTTTCTCCGCATTACACCAAAGAATTTTCTTAATTTGAGGCTGTATTAGAGATGTGTTGTTTTGAAGATTTTCTATAAATGTTGTCTTCCCGCATCCTGAAGGACCGGCAAGCATCATTGTAAATGGATGAATAAACTTTAATATAGTTCTTATCTCGTGTACAAAGCCACTGGTACGTACAACCAATATAAAAATAAAATCCGAGCCGATATTTATACGCATTTATTATGAAAATGAGTAGGAGACAGGTTATCAACGAGTTACATAAACCGGCTCGCAGAAATTTTAGACGTCGAGGTGTCGTTATCAAAGGTATAGATGACTTATGGCAGGCAGATTTGGTTGATATGAGTGCATTTTTGAGTGACAACCAAGGATTCAAATTTCTCCTTACAGTCATCGACACATTTTCGAAATTTGCCTGGGCAGCGCCAATCAAAAATAAAAGCGGGGGCGAAGTGGCAAGAGCTATGGAGACAATTCTAAACCAAAAACGTGTACCAAGAAATTTGCAGACAGATGATGGCAAAGAATTTTTTAATAAAACGTTTAAACAATTGATGAAGAAATTCGAGATCAATCACTACTCTACCTACAGTTCCTTGAAAGCGTCAATTGTAGAAAGATTTAACCGTACGTTAAAACATTTTATGTGGAAAGAATTCAGTATGAACGGGAACTACCATTGGATCAATTTGCTCGGCAGATTAATAAAGAAATACAATATGACCAAACATCGTACCATTAAAATGAAGCCGGTAGATGTTGGCCCATCAAACGAAATCAAGTTATTATCAACCGTGTATAGAAAAGTTAACGTAACCTCGAAACCGAAATTAAAAAAAGGCGATTATGTAAGAATTAGCAAGCACAAACATGTCTTTGAAAAAGGCTACACTCCAAATTGGTCCACAGAAATATTCAGGGTAGATCAGATAAAAAATACAGAACCGCGTACTTATACTCTTAAAGATTACCAAGGAAATTTAATAAAAGGAGGGTTCTATGAACTGGAATTACTACAAACAAAGCAACCAGATGTATATCTCGTGGAAAAGATCTTAAAAAGGAGGGGGGATCGTGTTCTTATCAAGTGGCTTGGTTTCACATTCGATTACAACTCCTGGATTAATATAAAAGACGTCATTTAAAGTGGAAATTCACAGTCAAAATGTTAAACTTAAAACGTGAATACGATCGTCTGAAAACTTTCAGCAATTTGAACATTGAGGATAGAAAGGCGCAAAAATTTGCAAAAAGTGGATTTTTTTACACAAATTTAAAAGACTATGTTAAGTGCTATTTCTGTGCGTTAGAAGTCAACGCATTCAACACTCCCTCAGACATTGAAGCTGAACATCTGCGTCTTTCACCAACATGTGTTTATGTTAACGGAGAAGATGTGTGCGGACCATTTAATCGACCGAGTGTTAAATTATCGTCTTCGAAGAGTCACAACCATATTTTCAACCTAATGAAGCCTATAGCGGCAGTAGTTATAGCCCTAGGTTTTGCCTATTATATACACCAAAATTGTAATGGCTTCATCAAACATTGCGAATTGCACACATTTTAGATGCACAGTAGAAAATATATATAAATAAGTGTACACATATTGTTAATTCTAAAGAATATTGAATGATGTATGTGTAAATAAGTATAATAAAATAAATATTTGAACTTTAACGAACTTTTTCATTTAAACTTAATCCCAAGTCAAACCAGCTTAATAACCCACAAAAAGCACACCAAAAAGATCGATACCCAATAAAGGCACACAAACAACTTGACACTCCCCACAGCAAAACATATCCGAGACACATAGCAAAACAAGAGAAACAGCAATAGAGCTTAATATACCCAAGACACGACCCCAGACAAAGCACAGGCCCCCACACACACAGCAACACCCCGTTCCCAAGTCGCAAACCCAAAGGTTCCAAAGGCACCCTCACCCAAGGCACACACCCAGAGCCCCACTAAAAGCACACAGCCCAAAGCCCACAGCACAGGCTCACACCCAGAGCCCCCACTAAAAGCACACAGCCCAAAGCCCACAGCACAGGCTCACACCCAGAGCCCCGCTAAAAGCACATCCCTTACCCAAGGCACGCACCCCTTACCCAAGGCGCGCACCCAAAAAGCTCATAGTGCGAAAGAGACGGAGCGAGCGAGATAGCATGAAAGCTTAAAAGCTCTAGCATGCCATCTCCCTCTAACACACAGAGTCTATGCTGAGGGTACATCCCTTACTACTCTTATCATTTCATTTTTAGAATTTCGAATACCAGCATTAATCCGAGCTCGGAGTGACGTCCTGAGTGAGTTATTGTTTTTTTATTTTTTTTATTTTTTATTTACTTTCTTCTACTTATTTGAATTCGATCTATTGTTTACTTTTTTTTTATTCTCATCTTCTTTGTTTGAACTTGTCATGAAATTGGATGAAGTGATGAATAATGATGCATAGATAATCTAACCGTAGTTTGAGGACTTCCTCCCTTTCGTTCCTCCTTACTCCCGCGGAATTTCTATGAAGGGACATCCTCAAAGTGAATAACTGGCCTGAGGATGTCGAGGAAGGGTGGGAACCTCAGAGGCCGCGACTCATACAAGATCTGAGGCGGAAGAGACAGCAATTGAGACGGTGATCCGTCTTGGATCTTCCCCTCCTTGATCGCGGCACTCGGGTCCGGAGACTTACGGCTCCACGCGCGCGGTCGAGCCGGTTTTTTTTTCTCTTTTCTATTTTCCAATTTAGTTCGCGTTCTGTTTTTCATTCGATAGGCCGTCGCGAAATCCTAATTCGAGTTTAGAATCCGTTGCAGACCCACGCATCGGAATAGACACGTTGGTTTTTAGTAATGAAGCGTGAGGGATCAAAGCGCCCAAAGGACCCCCCCCCCCCCCCCCCACATTCCCGAGCCTGGCTAGCACAGAGGCGTGTCGACCGAGCACTTTGATAGAGCTTCAATCTTTGTGGGCGGACCTTCGCGGTCAATTTAGCCAATTTGTTTAGATTTTTGGGATAGCTCTGCCCTCTAGGTCGTTATCGGCCACTCAGGATGATCGACCTGATCTCCTATTCCCACTCGTATCATTACGACATGTAGATTTCTTTTAAATATTGATATACTTATTCGCAACCATATTCCCCTCTACGAATACGACATAACTCACCCCGTCAAATTTCGTGATAATCGGTTCATCAGTTTTCGAGTAAATCGAGTCTGGCAGATTGACAGACGGATAGACAGACATTGAATTGGTGTTAATAGGGTTGTGTTTCACAGAAAACCTTAAAGTGCTGGAGAGAAGTAGATTCTTACTCTCATTATTTATGACATCAGCATCTTATTTGCATGCGTGTAATTGATAACTATGCCGCAATAACTTTGCTATTAATAACCGGATTTCCATGAAACTTTGCACTATTATGCGCAATACTGTCCTATATGCAGGTCAGTTTTTCAGTCAATTTCAAAAAGTTGGTAATATACTATTAGTAAGTTAATTTGAGCAAATATCACAACGGGGTATATTTTGAGGCCTAGATTTTATATAAGCACATAAACCGGTTTTTTTACGTCAAAACTAATAACAGTTGCGATACCTTTCATTTGATACACCACATGATTACATTCGGTGAAAAAAAAATTGACATTCGCATGCATGTGTGGGGAGCCCCCTTTAAACTTCAGGTAAATGTATGTCATTCACACAATATGAAGATACCCTATGTGATAGAATCCAAACTGGATTAAGGGTTACTAGTGCCTGGTGCAGGAAGGTAGGACTGCAGATCAACCCAACCAAAACCACCATAGTACCATTCACTAGGAGGCGTAAGCTGGATCACCTGAAAGCCATAACATTACATGATATGGAGGTGAAACGAGAAACAGAGGTCAAATATTTGGGAATCACGCTAGACCAAAAATTACTCTGGAAGACACATGTCGGAAACACTTGTCGAAAAGCCACGAGGGCTCTGATGACTTGCAGATCCATAGCAGGAAAAAAATGGGGTTGCAGCCCGAAGATACTACTTTGGATATATACTGCAATAGTAAGGCCAATGATTACCTATGGAGCGGTAATCTGGGCAGAAAGAACCCAACTCAGCACACAAGCCAGGGAATTGCATAAGCTCCAAAGACTGGCTTGCGTGTGTATCAGTGGGGCAATGAGGACATGCCCAACGGCATCCCTGGAGGTCCTTCTGGGATTAACTCCTCTCCATCTGCACATGCAGATGCAGGCAAGGAGATCAATATTCAGGATGGCCGGTAGGATGAGTGAGGCGGGGAGCTGCCTAAATCGAAGGAAGATTGATATCCTTTCTAGGCGGTATCCCGAATTACTGATACCGAGGGACAACATGACAACGAGGTTTCACTTCGATAAGAAGTTTGAAACACGTTGGAGTAACAAGGCAAACTGGGAGAGCGTGGCTGCGACATACGGCTTAAACCAGCAACTGATTACTTGGTACACTGACGGATCCCTCACAGCAGAGGGAGCGGGTGCCGGTGTCATTGGTCCAAGGAAAATGTACTTTGAGCCAATGGGCAGGTACACTAGCATATTCCAGGCGGAAATTTACGCCATAGACAAATGTGCCTCCTTTAATCTGCAAAGGAACTACAGGGTGCAGAACATAGCTATTCTCACCGATAGCCAAGCAGCGATCAAGGCACTTAGGTCCAATCAGGTGAACTCTAAACTGGTATGGGAATGCCTTGAGAGACTGAATACACTCGGCTCGTCCAACAAGGTCTGGATACTTTGGGTTCCAGGCCAGGCTGGGTTGGAAGGCAACGAGGCAGTGGATGAACTAGCCCAGAAGGGAGCAGGGATGCCTTTACACGGGTCAGAACCCTTCTGTGGAATCGGAAACGGTTTCATGTCTATGAATCTAAGAAGCGAAGAGAAACGGTTGAGAGAACTATATTGGGCGCGCCTACCAGGGATGGAGCAGTCCAGGGTGCTTATTGGGAGATACGAACCCATGCGCACAAAGGATTGCTTAAACCTCACCAAAAAGAACCTCCGAATCATAGTGGGAATTCTCACTGGTCATTGTCGGCTGAACTATCACCTAGGGAAGCTAGGGATATCTACGGACACTGCCTGCAGGTTCTGTGAGGAGGAGGACGAAACCTCTATGCACGTCCTGGGACAGTGTCCGGCACTTGTGCAAAGTAGGTCGATACATCTGGGAGAACACTTAATACCAGATGCAAAGCTGAAACTTCTGGAAGTGGGGAACATACTAAAGTTCCCAACGGTTACAGGCCTGCTTGAGATACTATGATCAACAGGTACACTATAACCAGTAAAAGGGGCACAATAGTTTTTCAAGGACGCGGTGCGACTTTCCCTTAACAGAATAATAATAATAATAATGTCATTCACTGTTGCGTGGGATTCCGTATTTCCGGTATGTCGTTAGTTGCTGCTGTAGCTGTTTTGGAGGAAAATGCATGTGAGAGACAGACATTGAATCGATTTTAATAAAGTTTTATTTTACACAAAACCTTAATAAGAAGACCCAAAAAAGGGAAACTAAAGTGTACATCGCGTTCATGTGAGTCCACTTTATATGATGATGACGTCATCCATGTTTTGGGGTACAATAAATTCACACGAAATGCGAAAATTTGACCTTCTATAACTATGCTAGTAATTTTTGGATTACCGTCAAAATTTCCAGAATTGTATATTGTATTATCGTTTATACTCATCTAAATTTCGAACTTCTGGCATGAACCTAACGGGGGTTTTTGTGTAAATTCTAAAAAAAGGTAATGTACCATTATTAACTTTCTTTGAGCTGATATCGGAATGGGATCGGTTTTGAAGGTTAGATTTCAAATATCTGAACCATTTTGATTATTCTGTTGGATAAGTTAAAAAAAACAAAAATTTTACACTCTTCGGGGTACACATTTACTCAATTATATTTTTCCTCAATATCAGTAGTAACATTACTTTCGAGCCCTTTCATTTCATACCCTATATTAAGAATTACCCTCCCTTTCGCATGTATGGGAACCCCCTTTAAATCCAACACAAGATAATCCCATTCGTTGCATATAAAGGGACTCACAGACCACATATCCTCGCCAAATTTTATTTCCGAGTAAATTGGGTGTGATAGACAGACAGATTGACATTGAATCGACTTTAATAAAGTTTCGTTTCTCACCAAACCTCAAAAAGTGTTCAAATATTTCGATGTAAATTACTTTAATCTGCGATCAAGTATCTACATTATTTATACTTCGAATTTTCGCTGACATCACATATGTGCCTATCATTTTCCAAGCAATTTTATTTACACTATCACCGCCTAAACTTGTTCATCTCAGACAAATATCGCTGCTTTTCACCTGTACTCTAAATACTTCCAATTTCCGCATATTCCCCTCTTACTTCCGTTCCGCCATATCCAAAATGACGTCTTCGATTTTTAAGGTTTCGTGTAAAACGAAATCCTACTAAAATCGATTCATTGTTTGTCTGTCGATCACACACACTTTTCCCCAGACGATATATGCATACATCAAAATGGGTTGTATCATGGATGTATACATCCAGTGTATTCATTTTGGTGTCTTCAGGTCTTACCTATCGCATTCCTAGAGTACCAGAGCAATATGCAGGATTTCTGATATTGTTCCTGGATATGGTGCTTTCACGTTAACTCGAAATGTACTCCTAAATACTTGAGTGTGTGCGCCAGCTGGATTTCCGTCCCTGCTAAAGTGAGTAGCGTATTGCTGCCCTACCTGACATTCCTCGTGAACATAACTAGTCCAGTCAACCTAGCGTTCAACGTGGATCCACTGCGGAGATGCCAACTGTGGATTTCTGACAGAGTTGCATTCAAGCGGTCACATATGCAAACTTCCCGGTAATCATTACGGCTAAGTCGTCAGCAAATGCTTGCGCGAAGACTTTTTTGCCCTCCAGGAGCCACAGCAGGGTATCCATTACCAAGAGCCATAACAGCGAAGAGAGAACCCCTCCCTGTGGGCAGCCCCCAAGACATCCTGCTTCAATAGACTTCTGGCCGACCAATATGTGGATTTTTCTCCCCTCTAGCATGTGAAGAATCTAACTGATTAACAGCATTTCGATTCCATGCTGTCTTGCCGCATCACAAATTGCCGCGAATGAGCCATAATTGAAGGCACCTTCGATGTCTATGAATGCGCCTAAGGCGTATTCCTTTTCGGACATCGCCTTTTCCAATTTTTGCCGTGAGTTCATGAAGTGCTGCTTCTGTGGATTTGCCTTTCTGGTAGGCGTATTGCCTATGGTGAAGTGGCTACTTAGGAATGTGTGTATCCTTTATGAACCGATCTACTAATCTTTCTAGTCCTTTTAGTAGAAAGGACGTTAGACTGATCGGTCGGAAACGTCCATACCTTCTATTACCAGCGCAGGAATAATGCCATCCGGACCTGCAGATACTAGCCATCGCTCCAGTGATACTACTTTGCATGCCAGATTCCAGTCTCTCGGTTGAGGACTGTATGCACCTGTCAATCCCGAAATTAAATTTTTGCACTTCAAGCAAATGGTTTGCCGTTTCTTCATCCCTTTCTGTGTACCTCCCGTCCTGTAAACATAAATAATCCAGCTTCTGGCTACGTTCTTTAACCAGAATCTGCTTCAATTTTGAGATTGCCCCAAGAGAGTTAGTCTCTTCGCAAAAACGTCTCCATGATGATCGTTTAGCCGATCTTGTGCTCTTCTTAGAGCCCCTTGTGCCTCTTTATAGCGATTCCGGATAGCGGCTGAATCACACTTAAGAGCACGAATGAGGGGCTTCCTTGTCTGTTTTGCTAAATCCGAGTTCCACCATGGTGTTTTACCCTTCTTTGGCATCTTGAGTGGACAGCTTTCTTCAAAAGCTTCTCTCATGCTAGTTGTGATCGTCTGGGTTATCTTCTCAATTCCACCAATGATGCGCTTCCCAGGGATCGTGACTCGGGCGCTCAATTCTATTTTATACGTCGCCCAATCTGTCTTCCGCGGATTCCGAAATGGAGTGGGTGAAGGTGCATCCATGCCCATTGCGAAATCACTACGTCGCTATAACCGTCTCCAAGAAAAATGCGTGTGACAGATAGACGGACAGGTAGACAGACAGTAAACTGATTTTAATAGGGTCTTGTTTTACAGAAAATCTTAAAAATGTAACTTCATTCGATTTTGCTCGTTCAACGAATAATCGGAAAGATCAAAATGAACACAAAGAAATCCCTTAATATACATTTGCCTGATACTCCATTTGTCTTGCATACATTGCCTGAGTAGGTGGTTAGTATTTGTACTGTTTTTTGAGGTTTCGTGTATTATGGTTCCTAGTGGAAAGCAAGCTTCTTGTGAAATGCGTCTATTAATCGTGAAATTTAATGAAGAAGGGAAATCCGGCACGGAAATTGCTGAAATTGAAAAAAAATAAATACAGTAGCCATGACATCCTTAAAAAGTATTGCGAATAATTCCGTCTGACTTATAAAAGTCGAAAAGGGCATGGAAAGATCTTGAATGTTCATGAAGAACGAGGTATATGAAAGGAAATAAAAATAAATCCTTTCAAACTGCACAGGAATTGCAGATGTTCCTTCAAAGCGAAAGCCGGAAGGACGTGAATGTAAACAATGACAGAAATATCCTGCATAAAAATTATTTCCATGCAGATTGCAAGGGAAAGCCGTCCATAAATCAAGAAAGTAGACAAACCGGGAAGCATAGCGCTTTTATTTAAAAATATTTGGGTAGAAGATGGGTCCATGTAGCTCGTAGTGCATACACGTTGAATATACCCGATATTCAATTCGATGTGGGACTAACATTTTGTTTTCTAGGGAATACCAATTTGACGCGAAAGAGGCAACTTTGTTAATAATAATAATATGATTTCCACCATTTCCGATTTCCAGTATACTTCGTATTATAGGATATGGAGAGGGGATACGTTACTGCAATTTTACGGACCTGATGTACACTTAAGGGGGGTTCATACCCAATTTTCAAAATATAATTATATATTATAATACTATTAGCTTTAGGTGTAGTCTGGCCCCAACCGTATACAGAATTCGCACCCCAGAAACTTAGGGTGGTTCTGTGTGCCGTTCTGACAATCTCCACTTTATAGAAGGTACAATGGGTAGGTACGTCTACCTCAGCATTTTAAAAGGAAATGTAAAAGAGAACGCTGAGAAATTGGGGATTATAAACAATTTCGCGTTACATCGGAAGTTACAAAGCTCTTAATCTCTAGAATTAAAAGTTATTGAACATTTATGGAAAGAACAGGCAAGAAGGGTTTACACCCGAAATTCCAAGACAATAGCGCGATTTAAAAAGACCAAAGAAAGGAAGTGAATTCCTCCCCAAACTTGCGAAAATTTGATCCGATCAATGTCTTCAAGCAGTATCGTTTATATGCTAATTTTTCCAGAAAACTTATGGAGTAAATTACTAATATCGTTGCCATTTACTCCTTGGTGGTGTAAGGGGCGTCAAGCACACCTACGCGCCGTGAAATGCGCTTCAGTTCCCCCCACGATTTCCCGAGACGACTGTACTCCTTCTCTACTATTCTACGCCAATGCCTTTGGGATGATCCACCCGTTGGCTATTTCAGGCTATTTCACTGGCCTTACGAGCATTACCAGCAATGCAATTTCCGCCCCTTCTTAATACATGGCATATCCACTGCCACTTCCGTCTTCCAATAATAGCGCGTACGGGTGCCAGGCCTGCACCGACCAAGTTCCTCGTTTGCTCACGTACTCCGGTTATACGATGTAGACAGGTGTTGAGGAAGGCTTGGAACCTTGGAGTGATAGTGGGGACACTTTTCATTTGCTACCTCTACATAGCAACGCAGAAAGGACACTAGCACGGAGCAGACTCAACTTGATCTTAATAATAATAACTATTGGCGCAACAATCCAATTGGATCATTGCCTTGAAGTGTGTTAGAACACTTCATTCAACGGTACACTACAGGATTACAGTACCCTGCAAGAGGCAATGTGGTCACCATTGCTCTCGCCCGAAATTATTATCCTGATTTGATTCAGGTACTCATTCAAAGCTGAGTCGATTTGTATCCGACGTCAAATCACTATACAAATCCCACTCCAGTGAGATTTGAACTGCGAGCTTCCGTACGAAAGCCTTGTGCCCTAACCAGTCAGCTATCCGGACAACTTGAGCGTGGTCTTGAGATAACTGCATTTCTAGATTTTAAACAAAGAACCGAAAACAGATTTAGCAGTGTTAATTTGTCGGGCAGCAACCACGCTTCCTAGATATACAAACCGCTCGACGCCTTCGATGCCCTGTCCATTCATGCAGATGAAGAGAGTGCGATGAACCGTCAAACTGAGGCCCTGTTTTATTGGTGTTCCTTTTTAGCCCAACTCTACTTACTTCTATTTCCAAATCCAGAGCCATGTGGCTAAGGTCCATGACCCGGTAAGAGAACAAACAGATGTCAACAGCGTAGTCGAGGTGTTTGAGGAAAGATGTTATAGTTTATTGATCTCCTCCACATCCTCCGGACAAGGCAGCATGGAAAAAGTCACCGATAAAAAATAATATTGGTGACAGAATGCAAAGATTCTCTGAAATTTTACCTCGGTGCAGCACGTGACATTTTGCATCATCATATATCACTCTGATAATAGCTAATACTTTCTCCGGAATGCCCCTCCTACGTAAAGCGCGTTAAATACACTCCATTTTCACACTATTGAAAGCTTATTCGAAATCGATGAAGAGCGGGTGAAGCAAAGATCTAAGCCCCACACACTGTTAAATTATCTACAGGGTGTTGATGTAATCAATGCAATTTGCGAAGTGAATCGTTAACATCCTTCATAAGACCAAAGATTGGCCACTACATACAAGCTCCTTCTTGATGCGGTATAAACTTCTTTTTCATCTTCCGCTTCCAACACAATAGCGAATTCATTTTTATAAGGGTGCACGCCTCACTTATTGAGTAAATTGGTGTCCGATAATTTATTGGAGACACTGTATATCGGAGACACCACCACTAAGTCCAAGAATGCTCACGTTCAGAACTCCCGAACCTATACAATAGTTATCAATTTTATTATTGTCTTGTAGTTATCAACCAGAAAGGTAAGAGGATTGTAGTGGACATATATTAGCAAATTTTTAAGGTAAGGTTATTAAAATCGATTCAATGTCTGTCTATCACAACCGACTTACTCGGAAACGGCTATTCTGAGTAATTTTTTTTCAGGATATGGCCACAGGGGCTATTAAATCAAAGGGCTCAATTAGAGCTTCTCAAAACTGGTATTTCGCATCACCTGGAAGGTAAGGAAATTAGTAGCCAAAATGTAGGCACCATAAAGTGTAATAAGTCTTGTTCCCACAACTTACCCAATGCAAATTTATCAAAATTATCCCGTTGAATTGATTTTAGAGGTACGATATGTGGCGCAAGCCTAAAAGATAATACAGAACATATTGAAGAAGATATTACTAATAAAGTCAAAGTTTTCTATTTCGTGTACATTTACTGCCCGGAAGGATCAGCGCCACATTATACCTAACAGGCAGTATCCACACTCAATGGACCGGACTTGCGAATGTATTGGGAAAGCTTATCCATGCACATAGCGGTAAACACAATAGCGAAATGATCGCGCGCGTGCGCAGTGAAAGAGCTGTTAAATGTATGAGGCAATATATAACAAGTCCAATGTGCAATGCAGCACGCAAAAAGTTCCGAAAATTAAACTTTTGCGATGCATGGTAGATAATAGTTTGTTGGCACTTCACGCCATTGGAAATATAGCGGCGTTTTTCGTTGTCCGCTGTTAGTTCAGAATATAATAATTTTAATGAATTCGTTCTGAGAACTGCGCTCCCACTCATAAAAATTGAATTTAAGCCGGAGGTATGTGTCCTTTTAGTGGCATTTGATGGAATGTATTTTATAACATAACACAACAACAACACTGCCAATAAAAAAGAGTGCGTGAGACTTCCAGTGGATCTGATGTTTTGGCTTGTTTACTCCATGGTTGAACGCGGTCGTGCAGTTAGTACCGCGGAATGATATGCTACCAATTATTGAACTTCTAATTCATATACTTGTCCATTTTTCATTTTTATTCAAGTTTCTAATAAAAAAGCCGTATTTTAAATGAGTGAGCACCTTTTTTTCCGCCCAAAATTTTAACGAAAGCGACAAGATTGCACGTGTTTACTTGATGACTTATAACTTTTAAAAAAAAATTTTAAAAAAAATTTTTAAAAAAATAAAATATGCTACAAAATCATATATAAACATCTAATATAAAGATTAAAAATATGGTCGTTCTTTACGGAAAAACATCTTTGAAAACCTTGGGAACGTTTTTTTTTTCAGGCACTGTAGCAGCAGGGTAATTACCATGAGGCAATACATAGACGAATGAGTTCTTCCTAGAAATAAGTGTTCTTTCAAACTCGGGCAATTGTATAATCTAAACTTTAAAACTTGGTCGAGAAATTTGTATTGGTAATGGTTACTTCGGTATCATCCGAAAGGCCAAAGGAAATAAAAAAAAATATGAAATTTGTTATTTTGTGTTTCTAATTTTAAGTTCATTATAAGAAAAAGATACCATATTCGACTTAGTTTTAATGGAAATAAATAATTTACCATATTTTATTTTTTTATTGAAGTTAGTATTATTACACTTTACTTTAATTTGATTCACTTGATTCACTTTAAAAATTAATCCAAATCTGGATAAATTTCAAAATAGGGTAATATTCAAAAATTGGTTAACACGTATGGATTATATAAAACGTATAAGCAATTCATTTACAAAGTACATACGACCCCATTCATATCGTACGCGATGCGAGCCGATCCGATGATTTATGCTTATATTAAAAGTAGCTAACTGGTTTTACATCCCTAGCATAGAAACATTTTGTTTTATCTTTTTTAACCATTTGTAGATCAGCCTCCCTTTCCCGAGACATGCATACATATAAATATGGTATATACATGCATATGAGTACGATTTATACGATTTGTAATTCATCAGAGTGGTCCATTCGTGTAGATAATGGAACGCAGCGCGGATGTTTTATGAATATGCAAGTGCACGCATCTGGAGATGTCGGGAAACCGGAAGGTAAACGCTTCAGGTGTGAAAGGTTTTATGTATTTCTAATTTATTTGAATTGACAAGGGGTCTAGTTTCTGAGGTCACATATTCCAAAATTTCCGAAAATGAGTTAAGCGCGGTACTGGGCAGTTCATTTCAAGCCGCATTGTACAAAACTTTTTTGCTGCTCTCCTTTAGGATGAAAAGTCCACTTAAAATTCAGCAGTCACATGTGTTGGGAATAAGTTTTTCGCGGTTATTGAAAAAAAACATTTTTGGAACATATAGTATGACTTTTGGAACTAAACTCCTCATTTGTACCTAGCTAGCAATGTTTATGACTGAGCTTACATGATCAGTATTTCACCAATCCAACAACAAGTCGGAATACCGGAAGTTCGCGCTTCGGGTATAAAGGTTTTGTGTTCATCTTATGTAAGAAATTTCAACGCACATTTCTCTATCGGTATATAGCTACAAATCCAACATAATCCTTCATATTTTTCCAAACTACGAGACATACGTACATATTACGCTCACCCTAAACAAACAAACTGCCTATTTCCGAATACTGTACACATATATGCACGTATATAAATTGATCGTACCCATATTTCCGATTTACTTCTTATATTTATCTGAATTAGGTACTACCCGCAAAGTTCATTAGCACGCATATACAATATACCTACATACGCACATGTCTGGTTGGAGTAATTGATATTCACTTACAAATGATTAAAAAACTAAAACAAAATAATTCTTTGCGACCCCATCCATAACAACTCATTTCGTGGTGGTATTGACGAAATTATATGTGATGATGACTTCTACTTTTTGTACTTCTGGGATGAACATAAGGGGGGTGCCGGGTAAATTTCTAAAATGTGGAAATATACTATTATTAACTTTATTTGTGCAGATATCGGAACCGGATATATTTTGAGGCCTAGATTTCATAGAGATGCACCATTGTGATTTTTTTCAGATTTTTCGGTTGGATAGGTTCTGAGAACGAAACCTGTTACACTTTTTGGGGGACATATTTTGAGCCCTCACTCCCCTATGTTTCACCCAACATCAAATGTTGAACCAGTTTCGAAAAGTACTAATTGAGACCTTTCATTTGATATGCCACATGGCTACATTCTGTGAAAAAGAAATTTGCACCCTCCATTCACATGTATGGGGAGCCCCCCCTTAGAATTAACACAAGATGGCGTCACTTACTGCATGTAAAGGGAACACCAGATTACATACTCTCACCAATTTTCGTGATAATCGGTCTAGCCGTTTCCGAATAAATCGGGTGTGACAGACAGACAGACAGACAGACGGACAGACAGATACCGTTTCGATTCTAATAAGATTTTGTTTCACACAAAACCTTAAAAATGGACTTTTCGAGCTATTCGGAAGTCATGTTTCGAATAACAACACAATGACGACTGCACTACACTCAACTTATCGTCAGTCCAGTCAGCCAGACCGATTTTATTTAAAAATTTCAAATTTTCATCAGTCCATCGGGGGCCAATTTTTAGAAAATAGACTAAGCTACCGTTATCAACTTTATTTAAGCAGATATCGATAACAACGGTATTTTGAGCTCCAGGTACCGCATAGTGGCAGCTTCCCTCTAAAACGAATGTCAAAACTAGTACCGATTCCCCGTGCTAAAATTCACCCCTTTTGCAGGTATGGGGACTCCATCTTAAACTCAACGTAGATCGACGTCACGTGGGCGTTCACACTTCCAATCTTGTCAGCAAATTTGGTAGAATACAAAAGTTTCTAAAAAAAATGCATGTGACAGATAGGCAGAAAATGAATCTATTTTACATAAAATATAAAAACAAAACAAAAATTTCATATATATAAAATATTAATAAATATTAATAATTGCAGGAATGGTTGAACGGGTCATCAGGACAGCAAATTAATAAGAAAAAGGAGGGCTGAATTTCCAAGAAGTACTAATTGAGACCTTTCATTTGATGCCCCACATGGCTACATTCTGTGAAAAAAAATTTTGCAGCCTCCTTTCACATGTATGGGGAGCCCCCCCTTAAACTTAACTCAAAATGGCGCCAGTTGCTGCGTGTAAAGGGAACGGCACATCACATACTCTTACAAATTTTCGTGACAATCGGTCCAGCCGTTTCCGAGTAAATCGGCTGTGACAGACAGACAGGCGGACAGACAGACAGACAGGCTGACAGACAGACAGAACCAAGCCTAGAAAGTGCACTTCCATGAAGATTAAAGTTGGAACGCAAACAATTTATTCCAAGCCTGCACTTAAATACTTAGGTGTAATGATTGACCAGAGGTTGAATTTCAGATTGCATGTGGAGGGTGCAGCAACTATGGCATATAATATCGGAGCGCTGGTTGCGAGAATGCTACCAAATATAGGTGGTCCAAGACCGAGCCGTCGACTCCTTATTTCAAGGGTGGTCAGTTCGATCCTACTGTATGCAGCCCCAGTATGGGCAGATGCACTGGAAAATATAATAAATAAGAGAAAGATTGGAGCTGCTTATCGCATAAGTGTACTTCGAACATGTTGCGCTTACAGAACAATTTCCAATGAGCAGCTTGCGTGATAGCAGGAATGGTCCCGATTGAGATTCTGAAATACAACGACTTTACGATCGAACGTACCTCACGGGAGAATCTCTGCCCGTCGGCGACAGTTCGCACGAGCTGAAACTGTCGCGGAATGGCAGAGAAGTGGGACGAGTCAGAAAAAGGCCGTTGGACTCACAAAATCATATGGGATATCCGGAAATGGATCGAGCGACCTCACGGTGAAGTAGGTTTCGACATAACTCAATTCTTGAGCGGACACCGAGGCTATCGAGCATATCTGTATCGATTTCGGCGTGATGATTCGCCATATTGCCAAAGTGTGCAAACATTCCAGAGGACTCAGAAGACGTCTGTTTTCACTGCCCCAGATTCGAAACCCAAAGGGCTACATTGGAAGCTACAACCGAGGAGCACTTTTCACCCGAAAATATTATGAAACTTATGGTGAAAGCCAAAGGGATATGGACCGAAGTTGAAAAAGTGATTACAGCCATCGGAAAGAAGCTTAGGCAGGAGGAAGTCATCCGAAAGAATGAGCGCGAGAAGAACACGAATGTTAACATGAGCGCAGAATAAATTCTGATCCAGCCCCGCGACGTAATACCAAATGGGAGTCCCGCGGGGAGAGTGGAAGGAGAAGGAGGTGGTTTTAGTGGGTAAGAGTCCCACATAACCGTGTGGCAGGAGCCTGCGGTAGCTTTTGAAGCTTTCCACCTTCCATCGGGGAAAAAAAAGACAGACAGACAGACGGACAGACTGACATCGACTCGATTCTAATAAGGTTTTGTTTCACACAAAACCTTAAAAATGAATATTTAAAAATAATAAAAAAAAAGAAATATTAATACGGCATAAACAAAAAGACAGAACTAAACAACGGTGGCTTGACATGCTAGATGGATAGGAAGATAATGAGTTTCTTTAAATTATCATCTTATCTGATTGAAGAAAGTCAAAGGCCTATTGTAAAATGAAATATGAGCATTATTACAAAATTCGCGAAAATCCAGAGAAATTGATAAGCTAACACACATTTCACAAATCTTACATATACAAGCTACAAGTTACAGATAAATACAAGTCGGGAAACCGGAAGCTAGACGCTTCAGGTGTGAAAGGTTGTGTGTATTTCTTTTATAAAGAGATTTGGGTGTGCATTTGTCCCATTAGCATGTAGCACGTAAAATATTCATATATTATGTGAAAATAGCCACTTTCAAGTGATATTGACATTCATAGTCTTGAATTTGCAGAGGAGCGCAGATTTGACCTAGTATAACTTTGTTAGTAATAGTGCGATTTTCACCAAATTTGGCAGGATCATGATCTATACTGTAGCCTACATGGCTTTTTGTGATTCTAGGGTGAACTTAAGGGGGGTTTTCCTGTCAATTACTAAAAATTATTTTAATATATTATTAAATTATTTGAACAGGAATCGATATGGAGGGTATTTCGGAGCCTAGGCACCATATAGTGGCAGCCCCCTGATTTTTTCCAGATTTTTCGGTTGGGTAGTTCCGGAGAATGGGTTCGTTAAAAAAATGACCACTTTCAACCCCCCGCACTCCCCACCTTTTCAACAAAAGTCAAAACTAAGACCGACTCCGAAAAGTACTAACCGAGACCTTTAATTTGATACCCCACATGACTATATTTGGTGAAAAAAAAATTTACACCCCCCTTTCGCATGTATGGGGACCCCCCCTTAAATTCGTCGTAAAAGGAAGTAACTCACTATATGCGTGAGCGTTCATAGTTCCCACCTTTCTACCAAATTTGGTGTCAATCACTATAACCGTCTCCGAGAAAAATGCGTGTGACAGACAGACAGACAGACGGACAGACAAACAAAACCTTAATAAACGTGCCTCTAGACCTGACGAACGACCGAGATTGAATTCCACTTGTAACAAGGACAGCGAATCAGTTTTCATGCTTCGCGTAGTGACTGCCACCTGGAACTGTCTACGTAATAACATGACATAAGGTGGGGATGGCTCATTTAAGTTAAACAGACAAGACATTAGATTGGAATAAAAGAACGTACCAAAATGATTATTAATTTGGTTCTTTTCGAAAACTGATTCTTGATTTGATTTCTTTTATATTGATTTTAAACTTTTTCGATTGTCATACAAAATCCACTGTTCACGCGCATCGCTATTTAATGCAAAAACGGCAATCATGTATTGGGAATCAACAAAGATGCCCACTTACTCTTGGTCGGCCACCCGTAATTCGGTTAGTTCGTGCGGTTCATATAAGTCCAATTTTTTGCTTTGTTTATTGCACGCAGAAGTTTCAACTCAGCGGTATGGCTAGTTGCTAGCTTAGTCCCAAGTTTACGAATAGTTGGGTCTGGATCGGATTCCACAGTCTCCCTTAATTCGTCGTTATCGATATGACACAGAAGTTTCATGCAAAAAAAGTAGATGTAATTCGCGTTTTGTTCCCATCTGGTTTCTGGAAACCGGAAGCTAGACGCTTCAGTTGTGAAAGGTTTTGAGTATTTTTTTTTTTATAAAAAACATTGTAGTGGACACTTGTCCCATTAGTACCTAGCATGTAACATATGCATATGTTATGTGGGAATATCCGCTGGCGACGCGGATGGTCACGGTTCAAATCTCATTGGTGGCAGAGGGATTTGTTATCGTAACTGAATGTTGCATACCAGCCGATTCAGCTGCGAATGCGTATTAAGTCACATCACTTCACGCGATACTGACATTCAAAGTCTTGAATTTGCACAGAAGCGACGACTTTGACCTATTATAACTTTGTTAGTAATAGTGTGATTTCCACTAAGCCTGGCAGGATCATACTCTATGTTATAGTCTACATTACTGTATTTCGTGATTCTAGGATGATCTTAAGGGGAGTTTTGAGGTCAATTGCGAAAAATTAGAGTGATATACTATAATTAACTTTATATAAACAGATTGATATGGAGCCTAGGCACCATTCAGTGACAGCCTTTTGGTTTTTTTTTCAGATTTTCAGGTTGGGTTGTTTCTGAGAATTGATCGGTGAAAGCGATGATCACTTTCGATCCCCGCAGTCCCCGCCTTTCCAACGAATGTCAAAACGGCTTCGAAAGTACTAGCTGAGACCTTTCATTTGATATATCACATCACCTTCATTCTCAAAACGAATATATCACATGATTATATTTGATGAAAAAAAAGTGCACTCTCTTTTACAAAAACGCCCGTTTCATAGTTTCCAACCTAATAAATACAAATGAGCTGCACTCTCTAGACACTTGCTAATCATGAAGGGAATCGGAAAAGCGCAATATTAAAACTAACCAAGAACAAGTCGGGTATCCGAAACCTTGACCCTTCAGGTACGAAAGGCTTTGTGTCTATTTACCAGTGTTCAAGCATAAATCAATTATATCTATTATAAATCTGTTAATGATTTTTGCGGTATCGCAATATCTGTCGATATTTTGGATTTTACTCATATTTAATATGTTCAAGCATAAATCAATTGAACAACTTGGAAAAACCCACTTAAATTATCATCCAACAAATTGGTTCAAGAAATATGCGGGGATTGCGAAAAAAGGCCGTTACATTAGAGCAATGCAGCAGTAATGGCTCCAAAATCGCCCATCGACATGATTGCCAAGTTGTTTCCGTAAACAATGCGAGCGTTCTGCCGCACATGCAAAATGCGACATACGCAATTCAGGGCATAATAACACGCTCAATCTAGGGCAGAAGAATTAGCTCAAATCCAACAAAAAAAGGTCTTGAGCACGCTAGCAGAGTGCCGTAAGGTAAAGGCAGCTTGGGAAGGCACGAACTCGAACAGGAGGTTGAAGCAGCATGAGGTGGTCCAGTGTAAAATGTAACAGTACAGTAGCAGCTCAAGAGTCGAGTACGTTCTGGTGAGGCAATTAATTAAGTTAATGAACTTATTACTATGTAAAATATAAAAATATAAAATCGTTATATTTAAATTAAATCAAAAGCCATAGTTATTATTCCTCCTCCAAGCCTTTAGGAACCTTTCAGCCACCCTTTAAAACAAGTTCCGTCGGAACATTACAAGTGAGCTGGAACAAACGAGACGAGGTAATATTTCGGTGGGTGTATCTGGGAATCGCCCCGTCGGTGACGAATCTTTCAAACATCGAATCGCTCCGTCGGTGACGAATCTATTAAACAGGTGGTCCGTCGAGCCGGATTCTACGATCCATCACGTAAGTTTTTACACAAATTAATCCTATGAAATAATTTCTCTTGTGTAAAAGAAAAATAAAGTGCAGGAACATATAGTGATCAAATTAAAAGTATTGATTGTGTTCCGCCTACACAATATTAAACGACCCTTGAACGGCACGGATAAAAATCTTCTAATATCGGTGGTGTAATTCTGTGTTATTGTTGATACGTGGGCGCGTTCAGACCCAAGGCAGAGTCCTTATAGTGTTGCGCCTCCCACGTTTCTCTAACGACACTCTAACATCGTTGGTGTGAATTTCTGTGGTGTTGTTGATACGTGGGCGCGTTCAGACCCAAGGCAAAGTCCTTATAGTGTTGCGCCCCCCACGTTTCTCTAACGGCACTCAGCATCGTTGGTGATAATTTCTGTGGTGTTGTTGATACGTGGGCGCGTTCAGACCCAAGGCAAAGTCCTTATAGTGTTGCGCCTCCCACGTTTTCTGTGTGCCGTTCATATATATTTTCCGTGCGAAACGGAAATTTTTAAAAATATTGTTGTTATTACGTGGACTCGTTAAGACCAAAGGAAAGGTCCTTATAGTATTGCGCCTCCACGTTTTCTGTGTGTCGTTCATATATACTGTCCGTGCGAAACAGAAATATTAAAATTAATTAATTAATCGCCAGTTGAAAGAGAGTGGCATAAAAAAATGGAGATTCAGGAAATCATGGAAGCCCAGCATAACCAGATATTAACAGCTGTGCAAACTGCGGCATGAGAAGGTAACTAAGGAACGCTTTGAAATCGCGTGGAGTGCGGTCCGGCAGATCTATTGAGAGTTCATTGCAGAGCATAAACGGCTCCTATTGCTGAATCCATCGACAGACTTAATATACTTCCGAGAGAATAAACTGGGACTTATGCAATCTGTTTATTTGGAAGCAAAGCAGCTCCTTGAGAGAGTTCATCCCTCTCTTATTCTTGAGAGAGGAAAACAGAGGCCGACCCGTTACCTTTGGGGCCAGAGGAAGTCTCTAAACTCCTGCAAACGACTCAAAATTATATAGATCCCGGTGAGGGAAGTTCGAATAAGGGGGCCGTTCCAAGACACGTTATAACAGAGCCATTAGAACGGGAGTTGGGCCTAGACGTCAACGACAGACTCCAAGGTGAAGCGGCAGATAGAGAGCTGCTCAGGAGTGTAAGCAGGTGTCAAGTTGCGTTCGGAGGGGCGTAGGGGGACTGTGCTACAGATAGACGAAATTACCCAACGTGGAGAGACGAAACACGTACATTTAATCTTGGTTCTTTCCCCACCCAAATATGACCGGACTATTTACTAGACCCTAATCAGCTCCGCCCAGAATATTTACGGACTCCTGGGCCATACCGCTCAGAATCCTTCTTGGATCCAAGCCAGACCCGGCCAAACCATTGTTTCCCTTGAACTCGGGATATCGTTCTAGATCCACCTCACCAACCCCAAATATTCCAATATTCACCAATCCCAGACATCCAGACTTTCACTCAATGAACCATTCAAAAGCCTTTTTAACTCCGGGTACGATATTTCTGAAATCGGTTTTGCAGAGCGGGAAATCATAGCGCTGTCCAATGTTCCAAACTTGTTGAGAGTGACGACAAGGAAAGGTTGCTTCGGCAGCACTATCTATGTATTTATTGTGCGTCTCATAAATACAAAAAGGGGGAAACTTGTAATAAGCACAAGAATCTCAAGTGTGAACTATGTAAAAAGCAGTATTTAAAAGTCCGGCATTCATGCAAGAATGACGGAGGGAATAGTAGCAACACCCTTCATGCCGGAAACTCTACGACTCTCTCGTATTCAACTACCGTCCTTCCCACGGCGGTGGTCAAAATAGGAAAGAAGGATGGACCGACCTTTCAGTTACGATGTCTAATTGACCAGGGAAGCCAGAGCAGCTATATAACTGAGGACCTGGTGCAAAGATTTCGATTAAGAAAGAAAAAAAAATAATGTCGAGGTCACCGGGGTCGGAGGCGTCTCAGTTGGAAAGGTGTCATCGGTGGTCTGCATCACTCTTCACATGGATGACGGTTCCGAGATTAGTACGAAAGCCTTGGTGGTAAAAATGGTGACTAAGGGAGGCCTCCATCAAATACCACATCGACTGAAATCCTTGCTGGAAGGAAAAAAATTGGCAGACCCTGTAACCGAGTATGCCTCGCATGTTTCGGTGTTACTGGGATCTAACATCCTTTCACAGATTATCGTAAATGGAGTGGAATTTGTGGATAGTTTTCCTCTCCAAAATACGAAGCTGGGGTGGATAGTGTCCGACCCGACTGAATCGTCAACATCTCAGTACACTTTGGAGAGCTAAGCTTGAGGACCCATTAAGGAATATTTCCTGAAAACTGTGACTTACGGATTGGACTGCGGCCCCTGGCAAGCCCTCCGTACGCTCCACCAGGTGACCGATGATAATGCTCCGGATGACGAAATCTGCTGGATAAGCAAGAACGCCTTTTATATGGATGATTTGTTATACGGGGCATATAGTATAAAGGAAGCGCAGGTCACTCTGCGTAAAATCGCAGAGACTTTAGCAAAAGGTCAATTTCCATTAACGAAATGGGCGTCTAACAGGAAGGAAGTTCTGCAGTTCATTGATATAAGCCTGCAAATAGAGTCCTACGTAGAGCTCGAGAAAGCAGAGAGCGATCTCAAGATTCTTGGCTTACATTATAACCCCAAGGTAGACTGTTTTCTCTATAGCATTAATCCAAAGCTAAATGCCATATATGCTAAAAGAAGGATATTAAATATAGCCGCTGCCATATGTGATCCAATCAGCTGGTTACTGCCAGTCGTGATGAAATTGAGAATCGGAACTCAGCGGTTATGGCAGGAAGGGTACAACTAGGATGATACTATTAAAGTCAAGGACCAGTTAGAAAAGGTCTTGACTTCACTGAAATTCTTAAATGAAGTTCGAATCCCACGATGGATCGAGCATAATTCCGAAGGTGAAGGGATAGAACTTATAGGGTTTAGTGATTCTTCGAGTGATGGCTATGCAGTAGTAATCTTTAGTCGGGCGAAGACCAGTAAAGATTACACCGTGCGTCTGATTGCTGCTCGAGGACGCGTGACTCCACTGAAAATCCGAGTGAGTATGAGTTCCGGGTCATGCACCAAAGCTTGAATTAGAGGGTGTGGTCCTTCTGACGGAGTTATACCGAGATGTGCGCAACAGCATAGGAGCGATCCTTCATAGCGTATACTGACTCGGAGGTGGCCCTTTGTTGGATTAGGACACAATCCTCCAAGGGCTAGTCATATTGGAGGCTTGTTTGAGGCGGCGACCGGAAGTTTGAAACGATACGTGAGACAAATGCCTTCTATATCCAACCTTACATACGACAATTTCTATACTGTCATTTGTACTTGGGAGGCAATACTGAATAATCGGCCTTTATATCCGTTATCTGATAACAGCCACGACTTACAGGTGTTGGCTCCAGCTCATTTTATTATTCAGAGAAGCTTGCTGTCGCCCCCATGATGTGATGGATTGCGCGAGGAGATCCTGGCAACCAAACGATGGTTGCAAATTCAACAGTTGCAGAGGCATTTTTGGACGAAGTTTGAAGGAAATTATTTGAGCTATCTTCAAAAGCGGCATAAGTGGAAGAAGCTTGGAAAGCAGTTGGCTGAAGGAGAGTTAGTTCTGATCAAAGAAAATGATCTCAGTCCGTTAAGCTGGAAGACGGCGCGGGTAACTGAGGTTTATCCGGATCCCAAAGGAGTCGTGCGCCAGGTGAAGCTCAGAACTGCTGGGAAGGACAACGTTCATCGGGCCGACATCAGAATTCACCATTTCTCGTTTCGGAGCTATCTAAATTTTTAGATTGCGTGACGGAGCTAAATGAGAGCAGCAAAAGGTTGTTCTGTTTAGTTGCATCAAATACAGGCTGACAGGGGATGCCTACTATTTGATATCCATGGCGGACTGTAGAACAATCAGAGATTTGAAATTGACTCTGAGCAATGCGCCAAAGAGATCACTAGATGAGCTTCGAGATGAACTTAGAATGTGCAGACAACGGCCCGGAGAGGAACTGGAGGAATATGCGCAGCGGGTTAGCTTATTGCTAAAACGGACGCAAGATGCTACTAGCGTCAAGTATCCTGCCAGTGACGAAAGTCTTAAAAAAACAATTTGAGCGCGTGTATTGGTGCTTTTAAGGTAGGTGTATTGAATGATGGTACAAGAGGGCATCTGGTGGGTAGAAGTTTCACAACATTGGAACAAGCCAAAGCCACAAGATGCCATTTGTTATGAGGACGACTGCCGAAGGGTTTTAGGTTATTCGCGTTTCGGTGATCGCCCCTTCGGACAGTTTCCGGGAAGTAGCTTTGAGGCTACCAGCAGGGTCCCTTTCGGGAGTATGTCATATACGACCAGGCGGAACTAGAAGCCACCTTTGGAATCTACACAGTACCCGTCGGTCTCTAATAATGTCAGCAGTTACAATAACAATTCTTCCTGCTCGGCTGGACAGGATCCCCGACAATGTCCTTCGTCGAGTTCAGGACCGCCTCTTGGCAAGAAAGGGAAAAATGTAGAATGGTTCAATTGTGGGAAATTCGGGCACCGGGCAAGGGAGTTTAGAATGAAACAGGATGAGCCTTTTTGCGTTCACTGTCGGAAGTACGGAAATACCTCGGAACAATGCTCTCGACAGTAATCTCGCCGGTCGTCCCAGCAGGGTCGACGTAGCGTAAACTTTGTAGCATTACCGGATGATGAGAGGCACCACATGTTAGCGAGCAGGGGTTGCCACAGTATTGCGACTTTTGCGCTACGCGGGATCACGACCCTTCGAATTGCTTGCGCAAGTACCTGGCGCAACAGAACCAATTAAAAAACGAGTAGAAGCCGTCCTTGGGGGTCATGAGACGAAGAGTGAGGCACAGGAGGAGGAACTTTCAGAAGTTAAAGTGGACTGTGATGGAGTGGTTGAAGTCCCCGTTGATATAGGAATTAGAACAAAACTATTATTACTTGTAGACACAGGGGCGGCGTGTAACTTAATAAAAAGTTCAGTAGTGAGGAAAGGAGTAGTTTCAGATATAACCGAACAAATTAGGATTAGTTGACTGTTTGGGGAAGAAAGGAAAACACTTGGCAGATGTAAAGGTTGGGTGAAACTGGGTTCGGAATGGCACAATTGTGATTTTAATGTGGTTGAGAACCAGGAGTCCCTCTTATATGATGGAATTTTTGGGAGGGACTTCTTGCAGGGGCGCGCTATTATTGATTGTATTTCATTGTATCAAGGAAATTGTGCGGGGAAGTAAAAATTTGCACGACTGGTGCGCGTTGAAACCGTGGGACAATTGTACGTATATCAGACATGTGAAACCAAAAATTGGGGTGGTGTTCATTGAATTGGACCAAAGTGTATAATACAGTAACTCCACGATTTAATTCTCCGCCGAGCAGGATCAAACTACCAGATTCTGAAGCACAGGCTATAGCAGAAACTAAAAGAGGAGATTGATGAAGGAAGCATTCTAGAGAGTTACATGCCCCATGGTTGTGCCGGAGCCGCTGGGTTATTCGGCGTAACACTGGCAGGGGTAACAATATGGATGAAAAGGAAAAAGAAAATGAGGAGCGGCGATCAACTTACCTTCGTAAGCCATCTTTCGGCGCAGGACAAGTGTCCGGGAAGTTGGCGAAAAGCGTCCGCACAAAGAGGCGGTTACGCTCCAGCAGTAAGTTCTTCCGTATAGGAGACGAGGAAGCGACATTTTTTCCCTTTTGTAAGTTTTTTGAATGGAAATTACAGCTTGTAAATTTTTGAGCCAACTAACTTGAACATAGAGATAAGGTAGACAAAACAGTTAGTCAAAAGCTTACGTTGGGACTGAAACGTTAAAAGTAGGAATGGATATTAACTAACCAGTAGCAAGAGCACTAACATATAATCATGGGTACTTACAAAAATGCAATAATCATACATTACGTCTCCCGGCAACCAAAGGTCATTGTATATATTACATAATCATAATCATGGTATAATCCGGAAAAAACAAAAGAAGAAAACACACCGAGGTCGCAAACTTCGCATGCGTTATCATTTTAAGGGGGTCATCCCGTTTGAAGGCCGTTTTTTGGCTTTTTTTTAGAAATTTTTTGTGAAGAACTGGATAAATAAACGAGTTTTTCACCATAGATTTATTAGTATCTTGAGCGTGCATAGTAATTTTTCTAGCCCGATCGCGTAATTGGGTATCGAAATACAGAGCAATTTATATACCCATCTCCAAAAAAAGATGTTTTTCTGCTGCCACGCTAGAGGGCGCTGCGATTATCTTAAAGAAAAAAAGTAAAGGGCATTTTAACGTACAGACTTAACTACAGTCCTCAAACTAGGATTATTAAAAAATATTAAAAACTAAATTTTTGGTGCCGCGTTAAACTTTTTTTTCTGAATTTTGGCGTTTTTTTACGGCTTCTTCAATAAATTAAAAAAAGCTACTGAATGAATCGCAATTATCCTAATTTGCGGACCGTAGAAATATGTTCTGAATAAGTGGCGAAAATTTCAAAGAATTTGGTTGGATTGATTTCGGGCTATGGTGGCAACCGATTACATGCGGTTTCGAGAAAAACTCATTTAAAAAGTAGAATGCGATTTTTGGCCATAAAACCTTAACTGACCATTAATCTGCTATACCTAGTCCATAAACCTTAGGTTTCTTGAAGAAGCACATGTACGGCTTCAATTCTTGTTATTTTAGCGAAGTCATTCGAACGTCATTCGGACCAATAAATACGAGCTTTATTACGGCAATCGACATAAATCTAGCATATGACTTACCACGTGTTTAACACAATAATTTCCGAATGACTCCGAATATCAAAAAATCACTTTGCCCATATATTCTACACTATATCTAGATACAACTGATGCCAAAAAAAAGTCGATTCCGCGGATTTAACATACGGGATGACCCCCTTAAATGGTTAAAATGTTTCGAGGTCAGCCTGATCGTGAATTAGCTGAGCAATGTTGGCGCCACAATAAATTCATAAAGTACATGACGCATGCGGAAGATCTGAAAGCGGTGTCAATATATTACTTAAGAAAAGAACTTGGATAATGCAAAACAAACCATGGTCCAAGTCAAGTAAGGAATTTATTTCGAACTTGTAATTGGCTTAGGAAAAATAAAATGTAGCTTACCCTAGCACACAAATTAGGATTGTAATGGGCCAAAAAAGTAATAACTGAAGTTGTTATGTAATTTTTTTAGAAATTGTGATTGGCCCAGGAAAAATGACATGTAAAATACCCTAGAATACAAATAAGGATAGTAATGGTTAAAAAAAAAAAAAACAAAAAAAATAGTTGAAATTGTTATGTAATTTATTGTATTTAGAAGTTGGCCCCGGAAAAATGAAATGTTAAATGCCTTAGTAAGCATACAAATTAAACTTAAAAAGAAATTGTAAAGAGAATTATAATGGGAAAAATAATAATAATAACTGGTATTAATGGACAAATTAAATTGCAATTGGCATAGGATAAAAATAAGGATTCACGCCTCTTCATAGCATTTCGGCGCGAGCTTCAAGGAGTTCCGACGGTAACAGTCAGCTACAGACTTTCTTCAGGCGGGAGGGTGTTCAAGCATAAATCAATTATATCTATTATATTATAAATCAGTTAATGATTTATGCGGTATCGCAATATCTGTAGATATTTTGGACTTTTCTCAGATAAATCAATTGAACAACTTGGAAAGACCCACTTGAATTATCATCCATCAAATTGGTTCAAGAAATATAAAGGCCGTTACATTAGAGCAATGCAGCAGTAATGGCTCCAAAATCGCTTATCTACATGATTGCCCAGTTGTTCCGGTAAACAATGCGAGCGTTCTGCTGCCCATGCAAAATTCGTCATACGCAATTCAGGGCATAATAACACGCTCAATCTAGGGCAGAAGAATTAGCTCAAATCCAACAAAAAAAGGTCTTGAGCACGCTAGCAGAGTGCTGTAAGGTAAAGGCAGCTTGGGAAGGCACGAACTCGAACAGGAGGTTGAAGCAGCATGAGGTGGTCCAGTGTAAAATGTAACAGTACAGTAGCAGCTCAAGAGTCGAGTACGTTCTGGTGAGGCAATTAATTAAGTTAATGAACTTATTACTATGTAAAATATAAAAATATAAAATCGTTATATTTAAATTAAATCAAAAGCCATAGTTATTATTCCTCCTCCAAGCCTTTAGGAACCTTTCAGCCACCCTTTAAAACAAGTTCCGTCGGAACATTACAAGTGAGCTGGAACAAACGAGACGAGGTAATATTTCGGTGGGTATATCTGGGAATCGCCCCGTCGGTGACGAATCTTTCAAACATCGAATCGCTCCGTCGGTGACGAATCTATTAAACAGGTGGTCCGTCGAGCCGGATTCTACGATCCATCACGTAAGTTTTTACACAAATTAATCCTATGAAATAATTTCTCTTGTGTAAAAGAAAAATAAAGTGCAGGAATAAAAAGTCCCATAAAAAAAGGTCTTGAGCACGTTAGCAGAGTCCTGTAAGGTAAAGGCAGCTTGGGACGCACGACGTCGAGCAGGAGGTTGAGCAGTACAGCAGCAGCTTAAGCGCCGAGTACGTTCTGGTATAATAATCGTTATTGGATCACGGCCTTGAAGTGTGTTAGAGCACTTCATTCAAGAGCGAAACGGTACACTACAGTATACTGTGGGAGGCAATGTGGTCAGCATTGCGCTCGCCCGAGATTATTACACTGATTTGACTCAGGTACTCATTCACAGGTGAGTCGACTGGTATCCGACGTCAAATCACGATACAAATCCCACTGCCACCAGTGAGATTTGAACCGCGACCTTCCGTACGATAGCCTTGTGCTGTAACCACTCAGCTATCCGGACACTAAAACACTAAAATCGTTATACTTAAATTAAATCAAAAGCCATAGTTATTATTTCTCCCCCAAGCCTTTAAGAACCTTCAGCCACCCTTTAAAAGAAGTTCCGTCAGAACATCACAAGTGACCTGGAACAAGCGAGCCGAGGTAAAATTTCGGTGGGTGTATCTGGGAATCGCCCCGTTGGTGACGAATCTTTCAAACATCGAATCGCTCCGTCGGTGACGAATATATTAAACAACCAGTATATACCTATATCCCGTGAAAAAAATGTACACCCCCTCCGCATTTAGCCCCCCATACATACTTTGTAGCTCTTACATGTAAATACAAATCTTGAATCAACAGAATTTTCGATAGAACAATAGGTGTTCGGCAAGCTTTTTTTATTGAAATAGCAACATTATTTAAATTAACATTGTATGTTGAACGACGTCTGCAGAAAAGAGGACCCCAATGCTGCTTCCGATTCTATCTCAACTCATCAATTACCTTTCCTCTTAACGACTACGGGCCCAACATTGTCACCGGTTGCTTTATTATGTTCTCCATGTGATCCATCACAATAAGGCCACTAGAAATAGAATTAACATCAGTATTTCATAAAATATGTATAGGCGATTTTGGGAAGCATACATTTTTACTTTTCCAGCATCGACAAAATGCAGCTTTTTCGGCAATATCTTCGACATCGACCATATCAACAACTTTAGCTTCATCTAGACGAATTTTCTTATTGCATCGTCCACAAGGTACCGGTCGTCCTCTAGGACAAAATGCTAAATAAGACATATATCCTACTCCAGTAAGAAAGGCAGCTGGGGGTACTAATTGCAATAAGTCCTTGACTGAAAACCAAATCTAATTAGAAAATATCAATATCACGTGATAACTTTAAAAGAGACATTTAAACGATCCTTCTAAAATATTTTATATACAGGATTACGGTGATAATAACCCCCTGAGATTTGTTGGTTGCTATAGTAGAATACTCATTCTACATCTTTGTTTCACTCAACGCCTCATTTTTGAACTACTAATGGCTGCCCTGAGTTTGCTTTAAACACACTCCACATTAGAGCCGGCGAAACAGTTCTAAGTAGCTAAATTAATTTCTTAAAAACAATAATTTTCAAATCTTGAGTCCGCAGCCACCTGCTATATATGTATGTATGCAGGTCGAGTAGGGTAAAACTATTTCAGAATTCCTGGAATTGTACACCATTTTAAAAACAAAAAAGTTTTTATCCGACATTACTTGAAAAATATATCTTTGATCAGCGACTCCATCCAGTACTAAATAGTGCTCCTATCCCTTAATTCTCCGAGCACCTCGACCACAGCCGGTGGATGGATGGCTTACTCTCAACTTCATACGCAGATGTCAGGATATTATACATATACGCTGCATCTAAATTAATTAAAATATACACTTCCACCATTTGAAATAAAATGAAACACGCGACGTAAGGGAAACTAGGACAGATAATCCAGTGACTTGCATTCGAGTGTGTCTTATACTTTGGGAAGGTGATGAATTGAGACCTGATTACATAATATCATAAAGCACAATTATCCCGATTTCCGAACTTTCAGTTCTTTTCTACGACGAAACAAAATTCAATAATGAAACGAGTATGTTTTAACTACTTTGGTACATGGACCAAGGTTCTTTTGAATTTCGACGAACCAAGCAACATCCAACTTCTGAACGCGGCCATTTCTATACTCAGAACCAGCGTGTACTAATACTTACACCCTAATTTAAACCATCCTGTGAAGGAGTTTGGAATCGGCAGATTCGATAAATAATTAGGAAGAGTGGATTTAATAAGTGTTGACAGGCCTTCCATCTTCGAACGTGAATGGTAATAATGTCGTCCAGGAATACATGAGCATGACAGTCGGGGAGCTGGAAATTGTAAATAAGGGGGAAATTATCCACTCCAAACATCTGTGGGGAAATTTATGCCGCTTCAATACTTGCGAAAGCTTTTAAGTTACTGTGTAGAATATATATGTAGTTCCATCTCCAAAAATAGTCCTCCTTTGTGGTTTAATGATGAAAGTGATTATCTTAATACCCAGCGTTATTGTTAATTGTGCCGGTTAACTAGTACGCACCTGGGTCTAGAAATTACCCTATATTTTCCCTACATTCACAATTCGATATGAAAAACCATACCCATTATATAAATAAATGAATCACGAAGGGTGGCTAAACAGTTGCATTACAACTTCGAATCAAATATTTCGGAAGCCAGATGATACTTAGATTAGTTCTGAAAGAAAAGCAATAAGTTTTTATGGGCGCTTTTTACCATTATTATTATTTCATAATATTTATGTCACACAGAAATATTACGGAAAAACAAAAAAAAGAGAGCGTTTAGGCTAACCCAAGAAAACTTGGACACTTCAAAGTTTATTTCGTATAAGCAAGACCTAACATGATTTTTTATGCCGAAATACATATTTTACTTGTAACCGAAGTGTATATGGTACATAGCCAAACTACATTACAGTCAGGCGTGCGCGGCGAAACAGCTGTCAAATGAGGTTCATAATATGGACTTGAATATAGCAATGTACAATGAGTCCGACTCGCAATGCGAAACGCAGAAAAGCTGGCAAAATTGAACTTTTGCGATACGAGATGGATAACAGTTTGTTCATACTTCACATCATTTGCAGTTTGGCCGCGCATTTTATCTTCGCCAGTTACCTTTTCAATATATTTAATTTGAATGAACTCGCTTTGTCAACTGATGAAGGCACTATTTGAGTTGTAGGTGTTAATATTTGATGTCACTTGCATTAGTTTCGTTGATTTCATTCATAAAAATTGGATTTATGCCGGGCGTGTCGGACTTAATTTTATGATTTTCATAACATAAAATATGCACATAGGTCGATGTTCCATGAATGCATCTTTTCCTATATTTTATTGTGAATGACGTAATCTGTCATCAGAACGAACTTTCCTGACATGGAGCGACTTTCTCCGACTTGAAATCTTCATTGTACATTGAAGCTGCGTACGAGTCGGCGCTTCCGTCGTGCGCCTGCGCGCACCCATTTAATGTATTTTGGCCATTTCTCCGAAGGATCTACCGTTATATTGCGTCTTCTGTTTAGACGTTCTGGGTTTCCTGGGATTTACGGTATCGGTTGCAAGTATTGCGCGTTAAAGGGAGGAAAATGGAAAATAAGCAACTCTCCTGCGACTCAAAGGAGCTGATCATTTAATATAATAATAAAAACATTCAGGAAATAGTTCAAATAATAAAAAAAGTCAGCCTTTGAAATTGGAAGAAAATGGCTCCATTGCTTCCAAATCAGGTAATTATCGACCTGCGAAAATCTTGTCGAAGCAAATAAAACGGGGGCAGCTCCAATATAATTGCAACATCTATTACAAAGAAAGTTGGAATGAAGGTATAATAGTAGTTCGAACCCTTCGAAATGTCCTTTTCAGAGAGGAATATAGGGCCTATACACTAAGGAAGAAGTCATTGCTTTGCAGAGAAATTTTGAAAAACGACTATGCTCATATGTTTTTTTAATAATAGTAACAAAAAAGCCCTGGCAACCCGTTTTTGTTGCGGCAAGTCTAAATTCAATCATTTCTGTTCCAGTGGACCGCAATGGATGTGGAGGAGAGTGGGCATCCTTTTAGAAGATAGTAATATTTAGCAAGTAGGTAAACACGGCGCTGACACCATTATGATGTGTAGTGCTATGGCATCTAAAGGAGTAAAATTACTGTATACAATGCAAGAAAACCTCACTAAAGCAGACTGCCGTGACAATAATGCAGAACCAGTTGCGATTTCTATATTGGGCTTGTCCTCTCATATCAGCTGCTTTCATTGGGGTTTCGTCGCTTTCACACCCGCGATTGTAATGACTTCCGAGTCGAAACGGCGCTGCGAGCTGAACTGCAAGTGTGAACTCAATTAATTTCAGCAAGAAATTTATAGTTGAGATTCAATTAGCAGGGTCACATGAAATGGTTGTTGGAAGTAACTGGTTTGCGCGGAAAGCGGTCCACAAACATACTTGGGCCTCTCCAGACGGGGCCACTTTCAACCAAATTGACCACGTGTTGATTGAACGCCGCCACCTCTAAGCCTTGATGAATGTCAGAATATAGAGGGGGCCAATATAGACTCGGATCACTATCTCGTTGGCATGGTGCTCCGAGCTCGAATAACAACACCAGCTAGAATCCCCTCTAACAATCAGGTGAGAGTGAACACTGAAGCCATCCACAACACAACCCTCCGCGACACCTATAAGAGGGAAATGGATGCCGCAATAACCGCAGTCAACAGAGGACCTGGAGATGAAGCATCAACAAATGATCTTCACAATCACCTGAAGAACGTTATCATTGATACGGCCACAAACATACTTGGCCCCAGCCGCAAAAGGATTCGGAACGGCTGGTTTGACGATGAATGTAAGCTAGCAACGGAACGGAAGAATACCGCATACCGAGTAATATTGCATTCTCAAAGAACGCGGGCACGCGCAGAGATTTGTCACGAACTCCGTCGAGCGAAGAAGCGACTTCACATACGGTAAAAGGAAGCCTGGTAGAACCAAGAAGTCTGTGAACTAGAAAAGTACAGGGCGCAACCGCACCAGGCGCGCGAGTTTTACAAACAAGTCAGCAGGATGAAGCCTTATACACCTCGATGCTCATCTTGCCGAGACAAAGAGGAAAATCTGATTTCCGACAGAATGGGCATACTAGAGCGATGGGTTGAGTACTTTGATGAGCTACTAAACAACCAGAACATCGGCGAGTTGGAGGTCCCGCCAACTGAAGACGACGGACAAATACTGCCACCAACAAGTTTAGGAGAAACAGTCCGTGTAATTCATCGGCTAAAAAATCATAAGTCGCCAGGAGCCGATGGAATTACAGCCGAATTGGTTAAATATGGAGGCGACCAATTACACCAAGTGGTTCATCAACTTGTGCTCAAGGTATGGGCAAAGCTCGCGGCTGGCAAAATCTTGTTAATGAGGTGAATGATGACCCGTGGGGACTAGGCTATAAGCTTGTCACTCTCTGCGGGGCTCTGCGGCTGTCCGGCTCTGCGGAAGCCCTGCATATTGAGCACCGACCAGATGGACCGCATTGTGCGGGCATTGTTCCCCAGACACCCTGTACGGGTTGATGTGAATAGCGTGGAAAGCGTCGTGGATTGCCCCATTTTCACAATGGGAGAACTCGAACAAGCGGTTCTCACAATGAAAAACAGGAAGGCGTCAGGTCCTGATGGCATCCCGGCGGAAGTTTACAAACTGGTGTTCCGCCAACGGCCAGAATTGCTGCTCGAAGCGTTCAACGCGTGCTTGAAGGAGGGCATTTTTCTTTGTCGCTGGAAAGTGGCCAGACTCGCGTTGATCAGTAAAGGTAAAGGAGACCCGGAGCTCCCGTCTGCATACCGACCGCTGTGTATGCTTAACACGGCCGGAAAAGTGCTCGAGAAGCTCATCAGGGGTAGACTCGCTGAAACGATCCGTGTTGCCGGGGACTTATCCGCAAGGCAGTTCGGGTTCAGAACAGGGAAATCTACATTGGATGCTGTTATGGAGGTCATAGATGCGTTAAATCGAGCCGGGGCACACAGCCGCCGATCTCGACGTATAGTGCTCCTCATAACGCTTGATGTCAGAAATGCCTTCAATTCCGTAAGATGGACAGATATGCTAGGCACACTAGAGAACTCCTTTCACGTGCCAAGCTATCTCTTGCGGATATTGAGGGATTATCTGAAAGACCGCTCGCTGTTCTATGGGACGCGAGAGGGCCAGAGGAAGATGGAAATCACGTCGGGAGTAGCGCAGGGATCCATCCTAGGGCCAGACCTCTGGAGCGCTTCCTACGATAGTCTGCTGAGACTCGATATGCCCGAAGAGTCGCGCCTGGTCGGTTATGCAGACGACGTTGCAGCACTTGTTGCTGGACGCATTGTTGAACAGGCACAAAGCAGATTTGGCATATTGATGCGACGGGTAAGCGGATGGATGACTGCTCACGGTTTCAACCTTGCGCTGGAAAAAACCAAAGTAGTCATCCTGACCAGAAGGAGAATCCCGACCTTGCGCCCCATATCGATCGGCGAGTTGACTATAGAGTCAAAACCAACGATTAAATACCTTGGTTTAATGCTCGACTCGAAGATGAGCTTCTTCGAGCAAATCAAAGCAGCCGCGGATAGGGCTGCAGCAGGAGTCGCGGCCTCGAGTCGGCTAATGGCGAATGTCGGCGGCCCTATATCAACTAGGAGACGTCTCCTCATGGGAGCAACGCAGTCCGTCCTTTTCTATGGTGCGGAGGTATGGGCTGATGCCCTTGACAAGGAGGTGCATCGTAAACGCCTCACTCAAGTGCAGAGGCGGGGAGCTTTGCGAGTGGCGTCTGCTTATCGCACCGTCTCCGAACCGGCTGTGATGGTGATTGCGGGAGTGATCTCCGTTGCCCTCCTTGCCAAGAAGCGCAAAACTATCTATTGCCGTAAGGGCAAAAGCTTAAGAGAAGTGGTTGCCCGTGAAGAACGTCAACGCACCCTTAACGAGTGGCAAGTTTCTTGGCAAAATGAGCCAAGGGGCAAGTGGACTCCGCGGCTCATCGACAAATTAGACCCATGATTGAACAGAAAGCACGGTGAGATTGATTACTTCTTTACCCAACTCTAAGTGGAGGTTTTCAGTCTTACCTGCACAGGGTTGGGAAGGCGCGATCTCCTGATTATGTGTTCTGCAATAGAGTGGCGGATGACGCTGAACACACCTTTTTCTCTTGTGAGAGGTGGGACGGCCTCCGCCAGCAACTTTATGCAGGCACAGGGGAGCTCTCTCCAGACAACATTGTCAGAGAGATGCTGAAGAGCGCTGGCAGTTGGAATCGTATTGCGCATTATGTTCGGGCTCCTCTTACTAAGAAGAAGATTGAACTCGACCGGCAGAGGGATCGGACGGCAGGGGTTCTCTGAACTAACAACTCCTTCCTCCCCTCCCCTCTCGTTGGTGAAAGGAATTCCCTGACTTGAAGGCTCTCTAAGCCGGGACAGCTAGCCCGAAGTAATGTGTCAAATGGTTCCAGGCTAGTTCTCTGATGACAGGGAAGTGTTTAGTTGGTAGTCCGCCAGCGTGGTGTGGCGGGAGTCCAATACTCTCTGCGTAAACGCATTCACCTACCCTACTCCCAAAAAAAAAAAAAAAAAAAAAAAGGTATGGGGCAGCGAATCAATGCCTGACGTTTGGCAACGAGGCATTATCTGTCTCATACATAAACAGGGAGATATCACACAGGGCAGCAATTATAGAGGTATCACGTTGATGAGTACCATCTATAAGATATTCTCCACTATCTTGCTAGGCCGGATAACCCCATACACCCAGAACATCATTGGCTCGTACCAAAGAGGCTTCACTCCAGGCAAATTAGCAACAAATCAAATTTTCTCACTGCATCAAGGGATGGAAAAACTGTTGGAAAATGGACAACAGTTGCACCATCTATTCATCGACTTTAAAGCCGCCTATGATAGCACAGCCAGGGTAAAACTTTACACGGCCATGAGAGAATTCGGTATCCCGACGAAATTAATAAGACTGACTAGACTGACCCTGACCAATGTGCGAGGCCAGATAAAAGCAGCAGGATCACTCTCAAGATCGTTCGGCATCAATAACGGTCTACGACAAGGGGATGCGCTATCATGCGTCCTCTTTAACCTGGCCCTCGAGAAAGTGATCCGTGATGCTGAGGTAAATGCAAGAGGTACGATCCTCTTCAAGTCAACCCAACTATTGGCCTATGCTGACGATATCGACATCATGGGAAGAACGACCCGAGACGTACAAACTGGCTTCATCCAGATCGAGCAGGCGGCAATCGGCGCGAGATCTTGGGATGCATATCAATGAAGGCAAGGCAAAATATATGGTGGCAACGTCAGCACCGAAGACGAATCAACCAACAACATCAAACCGCACTGGTCAAACACGAAGAAGAATAAGGATAGGAGAATACAACTTTGAGACCGTTGACAATTTCTCCTATCTAGGGTCGAAAATCACAACCGATAACAACTACGATGATGAAATCCGCGCACGGTTGTTGTCAGCCAGCAGAACCTATTTCAGCTTACAAAGACTGTTCCGCTCGAAACGTTTCACCATAGGGTCAAAGCTCTTACTGTACAAGACTATGATCTTGCCAGTCCTCATGTATTCCTCGGAAACTTGGGTTCTTAGCAAGAAAAATTGCGAACTCTTGGCCGCGTTCAGGAGAAGAATCCATCGAAGAATTTTTGGCCCCCTACATGAGGATGGACGATTCCGTAGCCTACACAATGACGAAATCTATGAGCGATACCATGACCGTCCGGTTGTGGATAAAATCCGGCTCAATAGGTTACGGTGGACGGGTCACTTAATCGGTATGGATGAGGATGATCCCACCCGGAAAGTCTTTGAGGGCAATATCTATGGTAGAAAAAGAAGACGAGGCAGACCATGTCTAAGATGGAGCGATGGTGTAGGTCAGGACGCCAGACAGCTTTTAGGGATATCGAATTGGTGGACCTAGGCGCAAAACCGGGATATCTGGAGTTCCTTATTAAGGCAGGCCTAGACCGGATACCGGTTGTTGCGCCGTTGATGATGAGGATGATGATGATTCTCTGAAATCACAATCGCTTCAATAATTTCATGTTTTCCAGAGCTATATAACGTTGAATTTCAACATTTTTATTCCACTGCCAAATTGGCACAAACGTCCACGACGAATCACCAGCAGAGGTGGGTTGGGGCGAGCTAAGTGTGGCCGTCACTTGGAGGTGAAGCGGACGTTGGGAGCACCTAATCCAAGCAGCTATAATGTTAATTCTTCATGACGATCCAAAACACACAGCCATCATCGCCAAGAAAGGGGTCTTCTATAATGTCAAAAAGACTTCCTTATCCACTTCAGAGTTCGGATTTAAATCCAATAAACACTTATTGACACACGTTGAAGGGGAGTTACCCAAAAAATAGGTAAGAAGCCTAAAATGCTTGTAGAATCAGATGACCGATAGCCAGAGGTCTACCTCTGCAGAAGGTATCGAAAAATTTGTAGTTAATGAAAAGAAGACCTTCCACGATTCCAAAAGTTAATGGTCACCAGAGAAAATATTAATATACTCAATTGCTGGCATAAATTTATTCTATTTATATTAAATTTTCAGTCTCCCAGTTTTTTTGGCTACACAAAAGGCTCATTTGTTAGTTGTATCATTATTTTTCTATCTAAAATAAAACTAATAAAATAATCAAGCGACGACGGCTTTACGGTTTCTTACCAGGGCAGAGGCAAATCGTCAGACGCTGCCTCACCTCTGCCCTGGGAGCAGCGTGACCGTAGCGGCTCGCAGATGTTGAATGCTCATTTAAACTCATTCTCAAAACGAATAATAAAATAATAATAAGGGTAGAAAATGGACAACAAATGTTTTTTTGAATAATTTATGTATATATATTATAATATAATCTGGCTTTCGAGATATTTGACTTCAAGGTAGATAGCATCTGTCCAACTTTTTAATCAGTTGACTGTAGTTAACCGCTGAAGTTTAAGTTGATTTTAGTTTCTAATAGCAATAGTAGTTTATCCAATATACGATTACTACACTCAAAGTTGCGGACTTATGACCATTTTTCAGGCTTATCTATACACATCATAGCCAACAAACAAGAACAAGGCATGATCTTCGTCAAATCTTATTGATAAGACAGAGGTGAAAACATCACCTGAACCTGCGGCTTTATTAGGAAGCACATTTGTTTTAATTTTTGCCCTTGTCTCATCCAGTTTTACACGGCATATTGGGTAATGAGCCACTTTTTTGACTGCGGTTAAGCATGTAGGCCCTTGTGTATCTAGAGGCCGGAAGGTACTTTCTAGATGCTTCGCGAACAGATCTGCCTTATTTTGTGCAGCACGAACCCCTGACCCGTTTTCCTGGATAATAGGTGAAATTTGTTATCTTGGTCTTTATAGATCTTTCGCGGCCTTTCCCAGAGAGTAGCGTGTGTTATTTTGTGCTGCCAGATTTGAGACATATCTGCTGAAGGACTCGTTTCTATATTTGGAAATTAAGGCCTTTAGTTTGTTTTTTTCAGAAAATTTTGGATTTTTCACCTTTTTGTTGTGCAGTTTCTTTACCATAGTTTGCGAGCTCTACGTTTTTCTGCAATTAGTTCGCTAACCTCGGGAGGGCAATTAGTATATTTTTTATTCGTTTTCTTGGATGTGCTTTTTGAATACGGCCCACTTTGATTGTCTATTAGTCAGTCTGTGAGGATAGTCTTTTCTTCTCACTTTTTCGCTGACCAGCATCATGACAAGCGAGTGATCGGACATTATATTTTCATTATTGACAACATGGATGTAATCGTTTCAGATCCAATTAGTTACGAAGGAATCAATGTCATCGGGTGGAGTGGAAATTGCACTTTTGTCCTCTTCCTGCTTCATAAAATGCTCTGCCTTTAAATGTTATTAACTTAGATCCCTAAAACCAATTTTTCCGGTAGAATCACCTCCTAAAATGAAGGAGTTTCCGATGAACTGGAAGAATCAAGCAATATCTTCTCTTTTAAGGTTTTGTGTAAAACCAAAACCTTATTAAAATCGGTTTACTGTTTGTCTGTCCGTCTGTCTGTCACACGCGGTTATAGCGATTGACACCAAATTTGGTGAAAAGGTGGGAACTGTGAACGCTCACGCATACAGTGAGTTACATCATTCTATGTCGAATTTAAGGGGGGTCCTCGTACATACAAAAGGCGGGTGCAATTTTTTTTTCACCAAATATGGTCATGTTGGGTATCAAATGAAAAGCCTTGATTAATACTTTTCGATGCCGGTCGTAGTTTTGACATTTGTTAGAAAGGCAGGGAGTGGGAGGGGTGGAAATTGATAATTTCTTCAACGGACCCATTCTCAGAAACTACCCAATCGAAAATATGAAAAAAAAAAATCAAGGGGCTCCCGATACCGATATCTGTTCAAATAAAGTTAATAATAGTAGATTACTATAATTTTCATACCTGAAGTGTGCAGCTTCCGGTTTCCCGACTTGTTAATACCTGATAGGGGCGGAAAGTATATTGATAGTTGTACGCCAATAGTAACAACCAGCATGTTATCATCTTCAATTTTCTCTTCTTCATGTTGTCTGATATCTCTTTAACGAAGATTGTTCATCCTCCTTTGGCTTGTCGACTGGGATGTATTGCATGGTATAAGGAAAATCCATGAATTTTAGTGATGCCTTTCTGAGATAAGGCATATGTCTGTATCTTTTCAGTGTCAAGAAAGGCTTTCAACTCTTTTAGGTGCTGTTGCAGTCCATTTGCATTTGGCGTTATGATTTTCAGGACATTTTTAATTTGGTTTTCTTATTATATTTTTGTCCCTTTAGGTTCTACTGCTTAAGTTTGTCAAAAATTTGTTTGTTTACAATTTTTTGTTCGTCAAATCTTTTATTAAAAATATCAAGTCTATCTAAAATAGTTTTCAGTATTTGATTACCATCCCCCTTTTTTTTTGCGTTAGTGCACCTTGTCTTAACACCTGCGAGTATTTTTTTCCGGATCTAACAAAAGGCGTTTGGCTTGTTTTGCGTGGCCCAGTTTGTCGTTTTTCGGGAGCAGCCAAATTTGACGGGAGCGGTCCTTGACGTCTTAGCTTCTGTCATTTTTACAATTTACACATTTTGCAGGGGAAGCCCTGTTATTTGGTCATTTTGAAGATTCACAGCCACCAACACAATTCACACAGCTTGCATTTCGGTTACAATACTTTGTGTGCGATTAAGACCTTGACATCTTTTGCACTGGAGTATTGGATCGCTGACTTTTCTGAGTGCTTCGACTTTGACATTCATATTAAGGATAGTTCTTAAGTTGTGAATTTTGTTTGGTTCTTCATTATTTTTCGAATGTAAGCATTTACAGCGATTCCTTGCTTACTGATTATTGTTTATCCCTTTTCACTTCCTTTTTTTTTTAATATATTCACAGCTTCTAGAATCTTAAAACCCTTTTCCTTAAGGTCATAATATAATAATAATAATCGTTGGCGCAACAATCCATGTTGGATCAGGGCCTTGAAGTGTGTTAGAGCACTTCATTCAAGACCGTAACGGTACACTAGGAGGCAATGTGGTCAGCATTGCGCTCGCCCGAGATTATTACCCTGATTTGACTCAGGTACTCATTCACAGCTGAGTCGACTGGTGTCCGACGTCAAATCACGATACAAATTGAACTGCCACCAGTGAGATTTGAACCGCGACCTTCCGTACGACAGCCTCGCGCTCTAACCACTCAGCTATTCGGACACAGTCATAGTCCGAAGTTATAATGGTCCCCAAACCAGGGAAGGAGCCAAGTGGAGTCCAATCGTATCGACTAATATCGTTACTTCCTACTACAGCGAAGCTATTTGAAAGGCTTCACCTTAAGAGATTGAAGTAAATCATTGTGGATCGAAATCTAATACCACCCCAGCAATTCGGTTTGCGCGAAAAGCATTCCACAATAAAACAGGTGCAGAGGATCACGAATCCAATAGAAAATGCATTGTAAAAAAAAAACAGGAATGCTCAGCTATTTTTATCGATGTCGAAAAGGCTTTTGATAAAGTGTGTCATAAAGGTCTGTTGTATAAATTCCATAGGGACCTCTCAGAAGAATTTTTCGATATCTTAAAATCTTGTGTATCAGCGCCTACTCAGAGTGAAGTACGAAAGAACCTACTCTGAACTCAAAAAAAATTGCGACTGGTGTACCGTACGGCAGTGTCTAGGGCCCAACACTTTTTCTCCTGTATACCAATGATATTTCTTGCTGTGAAGAAGCCGAAATAGCGATATTTGTAGACGACGCGCTATCCTTACTACGGGTAAAACTACGGAAGATGCAAAAATAAAGTTGCAAACAGCAAATACCATTGTAGTATGGACCAAGAAATGGAAAATAAAATTAATCAAAAGCAAATCAACGTACATTAACTTCACAAACAAAAAGGACAATCCAGCTAAAGTAATTATAAAGGAACACGGATACAGAAAGATGTACTGGCTATTGGGGAAGAATTCCTAGCTGACCATCGACTGAAAGTAATACCAACTTTCCGAAATAAAGTGCTTAGAAGCATGGTGGAGGCTCCCTGGTTCATTCGTAATAAGAATCTGCTTAGGGACCTGGAAGTACGGTTGGTTAGTAAAGTCATCAAAGACTAAACAATTAAACAAATTGATTGATAGCGCTAATATAATGAGACAACTAAAAAGATTAAAGCCGAAAGACTTGCTAACATAAATAATACCTAAATATATAAGCTACTAAGGAACAGTCAGTTATTCACCGAAGAAGTACACTCTCATTGCGGTAAATCCCGAAGTTACTCTTTTCAAGAATGCCACCTATTAAAAAACAAAAAAATGTAGTCATGGTCATGGAACTACGTAATCGTAATCATCATAAAACAAAACCTTATTGAAATCGATTCACTGTCTGTCTGTCTGTCACACGCACTTTTCTCTAAAACGGCTAAACCGATTCGATCGAATTTTGGTGGACATATGGAAACTATGAAATCCCACGCATATGGCGGGTGATATAAATTTACGTGGAGTTTAAAGGGGGGCTCCCCATACATGCGAAGGTGGGATGTAAACATTTTTTTCATCGAATAGAGTTACGTGTGATATCAAATGAGCGGATTAGAACTTTCCGAATCTAATATTAGTTTTGATGTGAATTGTAAAATACGCGAATAAGGAGTCAAAATGTACACACTTAAAGTGAGACAGGACTCATTTTCGGAAATTACCCAACCGAAAAGCCCAAAAAAAGTCAGGAAAACGCGCTTATATGAAATCTAGGCCTCAAAGTATGTCCCATTCCCATATCTACTCAAATAAATTTACTAACAGTATATAATCAACTTTTATAAATTGATTGAAAACCCTCCTTTAAATTGATCCTGGGAGTACTTAATTTTGCACCGGCATAGAGAACAATATCGCGCATATGCGTGCTGGAAATCCGGCTATTAGTGTCAAAGTTATGGCAGTTCAATTTTATCAATTTTGTGCGAATTAACTGCCATGCAAACAAGATGCTGACCTCATAATAAAGGAGAATAATTGACATTCGAGTGAAATATTAAAATTCCATTCATGAAGAATCTACTTCTCCCCAGCCCTTTTTAAGGTTTTGTGTGAAACAAAACCTTATTAGAATCGTCTGTCTGCCTTTTTTTTCATCATTGGAAGGTGGAAAGGTTCAAAACCTACTGCTGGCTCCTGCCGTGCAATTATGTGAGACTCCTACTCACTAAAATCACCTCCTTCTTCTTCCACTCTCCCCATAGAACTGCTATAAGCATGTTGCTGCAGTTCTTAACAGCGGTGCATTGTTCTCTCCCTTTCTTGCTTTCTTCACAGATCTTCATGCCTTAGCTGTTGATGAATCATTATCAGCTCAATTATCACTTGATTCTAAGCTTTCGTTGACTCCAACATAAACTTCGCTATATTTTCAGGTGTTAAGCACCTGTGTGCGATCCCCTCCAGCCTAGCTCGGTGCAGTGTAAGATTTGGGCACTCAAATACAACATGCGCCGCACTCTCAGCCACGTTAATACATCTTGGGTAGTATGGTGACTCGTCTTGTCCAAATCGATGTAGATAAGCCTGATAACCCGAAGGTGTCAGCGGCGTTGGACGGTACCGTCCCTTCGGCACCAATCGTCTCGGGGATCCCATTTGCAGAAGTAGTTCGACAAGGGGGAGCTAAGAAGCCCCAACAAGATGCAAGTGGCGGGATGAACACTATCCTCAATAAAATACTAACCATGTGTGAAAACATGCAGCATACGCTACACGTACACAATACAAAAATAAATAGCATAACAGAATATTTACACAAACAGCATGTCCGCTGCTAGGTCTGCAGTCACAGCGGTACCACTGGATGGTCTCCGGATCATCGCGATTAATGTGAATTCCATCGTAGGAATCCATCGAAGAGCGGAGCTCCTTGATTTCGCTGCCAGACAACAGCCTGACATAGTCTTGATTTCAGAAACCCACCTCAATCCGAGGCATTCGATAACATTCAAGGATTTTGAATTCGTGAGGAACGATAGACGAAATTGTGATGGCGGAGGTGGTACCGGAATACTTGTGGGTCGCCATTATCGTTTCAGGCATATTAATAGGCCTGAATTTGAAACCTTTGAGTGTATCGAAGTCTCATGTATTCTTTTTTCACTGCCTAGAGGAGGGAATTTATACATTCTGTCAGTCTATGCAGTGGGAAACAACCGAGCCAAGTTCAAGGAGGAATTCCATTCTCTGTTTACGATACTCGAACTGAATAGGCTGCATAATTACTATATTATAGCTGGCGACTTGAATGCTAAGCATATCTCGTGGCTAAACGCCACAAACAATCCCAGAGGGGTATTCCTCAAATCTTGGATAGAGCAATACCAGATAGAGTATAAATGCGAATTATATGGGTCAGAGAGTCCAACCTGGCCCAGGGCAAATTCCTATCTGAATTTGTGCATTGCTGACGCGCGCTTGAACTTTAATTTTAGGAATCCTCAACGGAAACTATAGACTCTTCCTTACGATAGCGATCATAACGCTATTCTTATTGAAGTTCTGTTTGATGGACGAAGAGTTCGCCTTCTGCCGATGGACAGTGGCGTCCACAGGCTGAACTTTAAACAAACAAATTGTAAGAAATTCCAAGAGAGGTTTATTCGGGGATATCGAGAGGAATGCCCACCTCTTCATGGGGAAAACGATAGTACAATTGCACCAGGTGACAGGAACTTGAGCAACGAGGAAATACTTCAGTATCTTCTCAAGCTGGAGAACTTGACGCTGGAAACAATTGAACAAGTCGTCTCTAAAATTAAACCTCGCAATAATATGGAAGGATATGAAACTGCAGCCATAAAACGGTTGAAAAAAGTGAAAAACCTTCTGCTCACTCGTGTCAACAAAATCTCTCGGAGATATGGGGACTATCATCATCCCATATTGGTTCACTTCTAAAGATCGCGCGGGATCTTATCCGTCAACATTACGTAAATGAAGTGAACTCCCAGTGGCGGGAGAAGTTAGAGGGTATTTCACCAAACGATCCAGATTCCATGTTTACTAAGATAAATACGTTATTCCGGAAGAAGTCACGAATAACTGTGCCGAAAATTCAAGTCGGTGGCAGCGAGATACAACACCTTATTGACTCAGGTATAGACACGAATAGTGTAACTGCTGATGCGCAAGGCAATTACATCGTGATGGATGATGCTCTGAAACTCGAACTTATAGGGGAGCACTTTGAATCGGTTCATCGGCCCAGAACGGACTTAGAGCCAACGCGACTTTCGGAAATTGTAGAACGAGATGTCCACAATTTCAAATATAGCCTGAACGGCACCATAGTTCTCCAATTTAGCTCTGCGTTGCAGGCTGATCTCATACCGAGTGATAATCTGCTTGATTACTTTGTCTCATGTGTTGAATTAACTTCCATATTCAGAAGAGTAAACAATAAGAGATCATCCGGTATGGATGGCATTCCCAACGTGGTCCTCAGGCATTTACCAGACATTGCCATTCGTAATTATTGCATTTTGTTCAATAATTTATTGAACAATTCCTTCTTTCCAGGACAATGGAAGAAAGCCCGAGTATTCCCGATTTTAAAGAGAGGGAAGGATTCATCCAGCCCTCAAAGCTAACGCCCAATCAGTTTGCTGCCTAACATCAGCAAGGTGTTTGAGGTTTTGGTATTGAAAGCCTTGAACGGGCATATCAAGAAGAAGGAATTATTGCCGAACGCGCAATTCGGATTTCGATCTGGACATTCGACAATACATGCAATAACGAAGGTAACGTCTGATATTTGCTGGCGGATTAACAATGGTGAGTGCGTAGGCGCTTGCCTTATAGACATGGAGAAAGCCTTTGATACCGTCTGGTTGGATGGACTGATTTTCAGGCTCCTGAAGAATGAGTTTCCCAGTCACCTCGTAGCGATGATGTGTAGTATGCTGTATGGCAAGTGCTTTGTCATTACGGACGGAAATCTCACTACTAACAGAGAATTTCATGTTCTGAATGGATTACAGCAAGGGACAGTGACTGCGCCTACACTTTTTGCGGTATTTGCCGGCGAATTGCTCAATTCTTTCGATTTTAATAAATCTCCTAAAAGGTCGTTGGTTGCCTTTGCTGACGATCTGATAGCCTACACGGCGCACAAGAAGGTAACTGAGGTGCAAGTTGAACTTCAGAAGATGTTCAATGATATTAAGTTCTTCACGAACAGTTGGCGGATGAAAATCAATGCGCAAAAGTGTGAAACGATTCTGTTTCGAAATTCCTTGGCGTATGCCAGTAGGAACTTGAAAAGGAATTGGAGAGATTTCCACATTGTCGCGAACGAGGATAGTTCAGAGCGCATTCCTCATAAGAAGTGCGTTAGATACCTGGGTGTGCGTCTTGACGAGCGTCTCCAATTTAACGAGCACGTTAAAGTCGCGCTAGAAAGCGCTTGCAAGGCATTCATGTCTCTTCGAAGACTCTTTTATGCTCCACATCTTAGCCGGAAGGTTATGATTATTTGCTATCTTACTTTGGTTAGACCGGTGCTTACCTACGGGTGTGCTATCTGGTTTAATTTGAGTGCTAGCGAAATGGAGAAAATAAGGATCTTTGAAAGGAAATGTCTGCGTGCTTGCACGGGGCTTAATAGGACTGCTTCGTTAAACTATGAGCACTATGTAACTAATGAAGTGATGTATGCAGCTGCTGCTGTGCCAAGAATCGATACAGTTATCGTCAGATTGATTCGGAATCATATAGTGTGATCTGCTTCGCATGGTGAGAACCCTTGGGTTTCGCAGCCGTTCTACCCAAATGATGGGTATTTCGAGAAAACTCTCACGACAGGCTTCATTCCTCCCGAAGCGTTCGTGCATCTTGACAGGAATGGTCTAATTCTTGATTCTGCCGGTGATCCGGTTATGTATCATATACATAGACGGGCCACGGACAAAAGGATAGAATACCCCCCGAATTTGACAGTGGGCGCTCCGGGATTCGACTGGAGATACTCCAGAGCGAGAGCAATTGACATTAAGTGGGATGAAAAAGAGAAATCTTGGTACTGGTGGCTGCGGGATGCCGGTTAGCGGTGGCCGTGCTCAGTTCTGCCATTTGTTTCTTGGTGGGGCTTTGTAAATATGTACACATTGAACGGGTGCTGATTTTGTCTCCAGTTGTAACATATAAATACATACGTTATTATTCTTTGTTTTTTTTGTATGGATGTTATTGTAAAAAAAAAGAAAAAATGTGTAATATAAAATATATAATTATGATAGTTTTAAGAACAATAATTTAAGTTAAAAGTATCTTTTGAAGCGATCAAATATTTATTATTACTTTTATATTTCTTTATTTGCCACTAAGGCCAAGTGAATTCGGTCGGGTTTTTGACCATTTCCCGACAACTTATTGTAAAATTAGATTTTCATTTCTTACTGTTTCTCTTTTCTGTCTGTAAATCGTTATTCAAAAATTTTGAGAGCCCACAGTGGCCATTAGATTTAAGTTATTTTTGTTATTTTAAAAGATTGTTTTTTTATTGTTCATTTTTCCAATCTATATACTATTGTTACCTATTTCTTAAAAAAAATAAAAATGATTAAAAAAAAAAAAAAAACAAAGCCTGATAACCTCCATGTCTACTTAAAAACTGTGTTAGCTCATAGTTTAGTTCCCCGTGGCTCCTTTCGATCCATTATTGTGGAATGATACGGTAAGTCCAACGGCCAGTATGTGTCTCGTTCCATCTCTTTTGCCATTCTACGATGGATTCCCGCCGTGTTAGTTGCCGTACAATAGACTCCCCGATTGCATACATTTTGTCATAGAGACGCCGACCTTCATGCGCCAAGATGTGTAAGAGGATGGCAGGGGCCAGTACATATGCTGCTTCTCCTGATCTTGTTCGATCAGCACTGCATACCACGAGTGCACTTAGTCGCAGTTCCGCAGTTTGTTTTCCGCAGTTTGATTTGTTTTCCAGAGCCGTTGCCCAAACTGGAGCTATGTAGAGTAGCATAGAACTAACTATCCTTGAAATAAGACGACGTAAACTTTGCCTTGGTCCACCAATGTTCCATAGTATCCTCGAGATCGATACAGCGATGGAAGACGCTTTAGTTGCAGTGCACTCAATGTGTTTTTTAAAGTTGAGCCTTTGTCAATCATTACCCCCAAATAGTTATGCGACTCTTGGGAGTAAATTGTTTGTTCGCGAACTTTAATTTTCACGGTTGAGTTCTTCCTTCTTTTGTTGATTAGCACTAGTTCCGTTTTATGTCCAGCGAGTGATAGACCGGACTTTTTCAACCAGGAATTGATCTCCCATATCGCTTCATTTGCGTAGATTTCGATCTCGTCTAAACGTTTTGCCACTATTATTACTCCGATATCGTTCGCAAAGCCAATAGTTGTCACGCCGTTAGGAAGGTGTAGCGTCAGCACTCCATTGTACATAATTAACCACAGTAAGGGACCTAAGACAGACCCCTGTGGTACGCCGCACCTTGTTGGGAATAATTTCTGTCCATCGTCCGAGTCGCAATATAATCTTCTTCCAAGAAGAAATACAACAACGATGCGTACAATGTACTTCGAAGCCTGTAGTTTGATTAGAGCCTCTACGATTTTCGTCCACTTTGCAGTGTTGAATGCATTTCTTACATCGAGTGTCACCACTGCGCAGCATTTGTCATTTGTATTGCACCGCGAGCCAGGCCAGTGACCATGTTGATTGCATCGACGGTTGATCTCCCCTTACGAAACAACAGCAAGCAGCCTGTTGTATAATATTCGTTCAAATAGTTAACCAATGGTATTGGCCAACATCACCTAATGGTTTCAACTTTTGCAGCGTCCATTGCTCGGGGAATTCTCCTTGTCTAAGGCATGCGTTAAAAACCTTGGCAAGCATACCTGGTGCTGTCCTGCCTGCCATTTTCAGGGCAATATTCGGGATTCTATCTGGGCTTGACTCTATAGTCAATTCGCCCATCGATATGGCACGCAGAGTCGGGATTCTCCTTCTGGTCAGGATGACTACTTCGGTTTTTTCCAGCGCAAGGTTGAAACCGTGAGCAGTCATCCATCCGCTTATCCGTTGCATCAATATGCCAAATCTGTTTTGCGCCTGTTCAACAGTGCGAACGCAACAAGTACCGCAACGTCGTCTGCATAACCGACCAGGCGCGACTCTTCGGGCATATTAAGTCTCAGCAGACTATCGTAGAAGGCGTTCCAGAGGTCCGGCCCTAGGATGGATCCTTGTGCTACTTCCGATGTGATTTCCATCCTCCTCTGGCTCTCTAGCGTCTCATAGAGCAGGGAGCAGTCTTTCAGATAATCCCTCAACATCTGCAAGAGATAGCTTGGCACGTGAAAGGAGTTCTCTAGTGTGCCTAGCATATCTGTCCATCTTACGGAATTGAAGGCATTCCTGACATCAAGTGTTATGAGGAGCACTATCCGTCGAGATCGGCGGCTGTGTGCCCCGGCTCGATTAAACGCATCTATGACCTCCATAACAGCATCCACTGTAGATTTCCCTGTTCTAAACCCGAACTGCCTTGCGGATAAGTCTCCGGCAGCAAGGATCGTTTCAGCGAGTCTACCCCTGATGAGCTTCTCGAGCACTTTTCCGGCCGTGTTAAGCACACACAGCGGTCGGTATGCAGACGGGAGCTCCGGGTCTCCTTTACCTTTACTGATCAATGCGAGTCAGGCAATTTTCCAGCGACAACAAAAAATGTTCTCCTTCAAGCACGCGTTGAACACTTCAAGCAGCAATTCTGGCCGTTGGCGGAATACCAGTTTGTAAACTTCCGCCGGGATGCCATCAGGACCTGGCGCCTTTCTGTTTTTCATAGTGAGAACCGCTTCTTCGAGCTCTCTCATTGTGAAAAGGGGGCAGTCCTCAACACTTTCCGCGCTATTTACATCAACCCATACAGGGTGTCTGGGAGACAATGCCCGCACAATGCGGTCCATCTGGTCGGTGCTCAATATGCAAGGGCTTCCGCAGAGCCCCGATTTTCCGAGTAACAAGTTTATAGTCAAGTCCCCACGGGTCCTCATTCACCTCATTAACAAGATTCTGCCAGCCGCGAGCTTTGCTTTTATTTATAGCGCTGTGGAGTCTCCTTTTTGCTGATCTATATTGTGCGTTTATGGCACATGCCTCCTCGTTGGCGTGCAAACGTTGTGCCAAACGGCGGAGCTTATGACACTTCTTCCGTAGGTCGGCAATTTCTGCCGTCCACCAGACCATAGAAGGCTTGTCACGCCTGGGGCCTCTCCGGGGCATGGAAGCCTCACACGCCGTCGTTATCAGATTCATCACTGAATTTACCACGTTGTCAACTGCGACACTACCACCCCCCGGAGTGCCCCCAGCGCGACCCTACCTGCTCCAAGAGCTTTGACGAACTTTCCGATGTTCACCGTCGCGACGTTCCACACGCAGGGGGAACGTCGTGTTGGCGCTCGTCGACAAGTAGCGTCAAACACTTCGAACGCAATGTACTGATGATCACTTGCCGAGAAGTCTTCTAGGATTCACCACCCGTGCCAGAGATTCCGACGCAAAAGTGATGTCAGGAATGCTTCCTTCACAACCCTGGGCGTCGAAACGTTGGCGTGGATCCGGTGTTTAAAACTACGAGCCCGGTTCTCGCCGCCATTTCCAGAATCCGTTTCCCTCTGTAGTCTGATTGAGGCATGCCCCATTCAAGAGCCCTGGCATTAAAATCACCGCCAACCAGGATTCGTCCCTCCGTGCTCGAAACGGCGTCCTCCAGAGCATCAAGCCGGTGCCGGTGCATTCGGCGTCAGGTAAACGCTAAAAAATGTTATCTCTAAACACCGGATCCAGACAAATCCGTCCCCCCGGCCTTCGGCAAGAACACGAAGTCGAACGTTGTCCCGAACCCAGATAGCAGCGGTGCTCGATAAGTCGAGATACCATGAGGATGGGTCCTTGTTTCGGTATTGCTCGCTAATCAGCAATAGATCAGCATTTACTTCCGCAGCGAACTGTGCTAGCAACTAGTGAGCGGTTGCACTCCGGTGCATATTAATAATAATGTGTCATCAAGAAATACCTCCTTGAACTGTATGTCTGCCTCTCTGTCTGTTACATCTGATTTATTCGAAAACGGCAGAACCGATCGTCACGCAAATTAGTAAGAGCATGTAATCTGCTGTTCCCTTTACATGCAGTAATTGGCGCCATTTGTGTTAAGTTTGAGGGGGCTCCCCATACATGTGAATGCAGGGTGCAAATTTTTTTTCATAAAATGTGGTCCTGTGGGATATCAAATAAAAGGGCTCAATTAGTACTTTTCGAAGCTGGTTCCATATTTAATATAGGGTGAAACGTAGGGAGTGAGGGCGCAAAATATGACCTTCAAAAAGTGTAACAGATCTCGTTCTCAGAACCTGTCCAACCGAAAACTCTGAAAAAAATCACAGTGGTGCATCTCTACGAAATCTAGGCCTCAAAAAACATCTGGTTCCGATATCTGCACAGTTAAAGTCAATAATAGTATATTTCCATATTTTAGAAATTTACTCCTCGTATGTCCATTCCAGAAGTACCAAATTTGGCATGGATGCAAGGGATAACAAATGCACAATTTGGACAAGTTTGAAGCAAATCGAATTACTCCAAATTTATAGGGGGTGAAACTTTGCCATTTTTTGTGAATTTCGTGCATTCTACAGAGTGTATGACGTCATCATCCCATATCAATTCGTCAATACCACAACGAAGTTCATGTGAATGGGGTCGCAAAGAATTATTTTGTTTTAGTTTTTTAGTCATTTATATATGAATATCAATTACTTCAAACAGACATGTGTGCATGTAGGTATATTGTATATGCGTGGTTGTGAAGTTTGCGGGTAGTGTCTAATTCAAATAGATATATTTGTACATTAAACCAGCCGTATTTTATATGCGCACCTTATATGTACTTTCCTGCACGAAGTGAGTCGGATATATGGGTACGATCAATTTATATACGTGCATATATATGTACAGTATTCGGAAATGTTTGTTTAGGGTGAGGATAATATCTATGACTGTAATATGTAGAATGACTGAATGAATGATGAAGGAATATGTTGGATTTGTAGCTATATACGGATAGAAAAATGTGCGTTGAAGTTTCTTACATGAGATGAAAACAAAACTTTTATACCCGAATCGCGAGCTTCTGGTATTCCGACTTGTTGTATCTTTTGTAGGTTAACTTCGTCACATCTGTGAATAATATTGAACTCCTAGTGTGAAACCTATAAGTGAATATGAATATAGTGCTTTCCAAATGATTGTTTTTTGTGTAAATGGATTTTTAAAAGATAGCGCACAGTTGAATATTTTACTATGTACACGCGGAAGTGTCATGCACTCAATCGTTCCACACAAAGGCAAACAAAAAATATTTTTTACCTAAAGCGTCTAGCTTCCAGTTTCCCGACTTGTTATAACTTCAAACTGAAATACGTTTGGAGAAATGATATTAAGGATGATGGTTTTCGCTGCTTGGTGATAGTGATGTCTTTTTCAGTAGTGTGAAGCAAACAATTTTTCTTATCAGTCAGAGGAACTGAATATCTAATCACAGGCGTTTATAAATTCCCGGATAGGTCCTGATTATGTTTTTGTCTTCTTAGATGGTGAAGGAGCTGTATTGTGCAAAATGTTCACACATACGTTAATTGCAAGTAATTACAACAATCGCAGTCAATGGGGCACTTTTGAGTTCAGTTGAAGGTGACTAATGCCTGTACCTGTTTCAAATATCAGACAGACACATGTAGGTAGCTGTACCAAACAAACGTTGGTATCTGCCTCAGACATGAGACAGATAAATGTCTGCGTCTGCCTCAGGCAAAACATAGATTGAGACTGTATCTATGTCAGACAAACATTTATTTCCATTTTGAACTATACTTCGTTATTCCCACAGTAAGTATACAGATTGCTTCAAAACAGACAGGCGATTCCTAATTCTAAGTAAAAAATATAGCTTCCCTAAGCATTTAAATTTCTGAAAAATGTAAAAACTCAAAAACTAATATAGCTAGAGCATTACAATAAACGTTGAGTCGTAACTAAAATTTCAATTTAAAACACGAAAGTTAACTTGTGCAAATGGAGTAGGCTATGTGGAAGTGATAGCTTTCCAAATGTAAAATACTGTGTTTTTATCTACCGAAATTTCACCGTTTAATCCAACTTGTCTAGAATTTCAACACAGACTACATTGTCAACTACAACTTTCTTACAAATAATGGATAGCTCTTTCACCGTTATGAAATTCTTAAGATTTATCTTAAAGCCGACATTGATAAGATACAGCAAATAGGATTAGGTTTAGTTTAATTACGATACCTTCACGTAATTCAAAAGTTATCAATATCATCATTCACATAGAATCATATTGATAATTATAAATAGAATCGAATAAAATACATATGCATGAAAAACTTTCTCATGACTGACCATAGGCAAGGTGTGCTACTAACCGGTAAATATACGAGAAAAAATGTGATACATCGGAAATCACAATTCCATCACAATCCCATTCACAATTAGTGAAACTCGATATGCATAGGTTACCATTGGGGTTATTATCTTAATATTTTGATCAAGTAAAAGAGTCTGGAGCGGACCCACCTACTGATCAAATCTCAATTTGGTCCGTCGAGCCGGATGCTGGCGAACAATCCCCACTCGGTCCGTCGAGCGTTTATTGGCAAACCCTCAAAATCAACTCTCCTTTTCCACTTCTCATCTACCCAAGTCTCTAACTTTCCTAGTCGCCTTAGCAGACCATTCTAAGTCATAGAATTGTCTAAGAAGGAAAATATTCGAGGATACAAACCAATCATGGCCGCGACACTGCTGGAGAAGCAGGCAGACATCATTAAGAGGGTCATCCCGTCTGAAGGCCGTTTTTTTCGCCGTTTTTAGAATTTTTTTTTGTGAAGAACTGGATAAAGATACGAATACAAATTTTTGACCATATATTTATTAAAATCTTGAGCATACATAATCATTTTTCCAGCACGATATAATAATAATAATCGTTGGCGCAACAATGCATGTTGGATCAGGGCCTTGAAGTGTGTTAGAGCACTTCATTCAAGACCGTAACGGTACACTAGGAGGCAATGTGGTCAGCATTGCGCTCGACCGAGATTATTACCCTGATTTGACCCAGGTACTCATTCACAGCTGAGTCGACTGGTGTCCGACGTCAAATCACGATACAAATCCCACTGCCACCAGCGATAGCATTGTCCATTATTGAAGTACAGAGCAATTTATACACCCATCTCAAAAAAAGGTGTTTTTCTGTTGCCACGCTAGAGGGCGCTGTGGCCATCTTAAAGGAAAAAGTGAACGGCATTTTAATGTCAAGACTTAATTACAGTCCGCAAACTAGGATTATCAAAAAATATTAAAAACTAAATTTTTGGCGCCGTGTTAAGCTTTTTTTGCGAATTTTGGTGCTTTTTCACGGTTTTTCAATGAATAAAAAAAAACTACTGAATGAATCCCAATTAAACTAGTTTGCGGACCGTAGAAATATGTTCTCAATAAGTCGTGAAAATTTCATAGAATTTGGTTGAATCGATTTTGGGGTATGGTGGCAGCAGATTTTCAATATCCAGTTTCGAGAAAAACGCATTTAAACAGTGGAATGTGCTTTTTAACCATAAAATCTAATCATTAATCTGCCGTACCTAGTCCATAAAACTTAGGTTTCTTGAAGAAACACATGTATAGCCTTGGCTTCAATTTTTGTCCTTTTACTGAAGTTATTCGACCGTCATTCGGACCGATAAATATGCGTTTTATTTCGGCGATCGACATAAATCTGGGGTGTGACTTATTGCGTGTTTAGCACAATAATTTCCGAAGGACTCCGAATATCAAAAACTCACCTTGTCCTTTGTAGAATACCACACTATATGTAGATATAATTGATGCCAGAAAAAAAATCAATTCCGCGAATCCGACACACGAGGTGGAGACGTTGGAGAAGAATTACTGAAAGGACGGTATAGGGGGTAAAACACCCAAATATTTCCAAAGATTGGGAGATTGGAGGAACTGACGAATGAATACTACGTCATCCATCAGAAGCTGACCCGATAGTTGGAAGCAAAGGATTTTACCATCCACCTAGAATCGGAGGCAAAATTAGAAACAGTAAAAGTCTTGTTCCAGAAGGATCAGCAAAATATCACTGGTCGCACCACCGTGGAAGCAGCAAGGCCAACAGGCATCGAAACAAACAGAAGTTACCAAGGTTGCCATCCATTCAGATTCCGGTATTCACAGGGCTCAGCAAGGAATGGAGTCAGTTCATGGAAATTTGTAAAGCGGTTATTCATTCGAAGCGTGCGCTAGGGAATATACAAAAAATTCAGTACTTACTCGGGTACTTGCAAGGTGCCGCAAAGGAGGCGGGCGTCACATCTGCAGTTAACCAGCAGCAACTATGAAGCTGCGCTAGCTATCCTAGAAGAACGGTTCGCAAAAACCCGGCAAGCGGCAACGGAATACATGGACTCCATCCCCAACATTAGGAAGCTGGACTACAGGTCCACAATCGATGCTATGGCCATGTATATAACAATTCGAAATTGTCTGGCTGGTCTCCGCAATATGGGATACCCTACAATGGAGTAGAATCCGATAATTATAAGAATAGCAGTTCGGAAATTTGATAACGAAATACTTCGCATTTTTGAGGAGAATATGGGGCATCTCAAAAATTTTCCCTCAGTGGAAAAGCTCTGCGCTTTTTTGTTAAAGAGACATCAGCTTTTCGTAGCCATCAAACAACGGTGGACAACACCACAAAGCACGAAGAAAAATTAATTTACGATGTTGTCGAAAAAGGGCTGTTTTGCTGTAAAGGTTAACATTCTATATTTGCGTGTGATACCTTGAAGAAAATTTCGGTCGATGATGTCAATTAATAAAACTGCAGAAACTGTGTCGAAATTGTCTGCCACACGCGGATTCAAAAAAATGCTTCAGCAAAACCCGTTGCTTGGAATGAAATAAGTTCCACCATACCTTGCTTCACTATAAGAAAGAAGTAAGGCCAATATAGGGAACAAGCAACATATCGGACGCATTTATATTGGCAACAGCGCTAGTGAGGACCACCGGTCAGGATGGAGGAAGCGTTACACTTCCAGCTTTGATCGATGAAGGATCACAAGTCTCATTCATATCATCAAAAGCAGCAAACAAGTTGAGTAACCAGTCTCAGTCGTGTAAAACGATCGTGTTGATAACGGGAATCGGTGGTGTACATGCGCCCACCATCCGCAAATTAGATTAAAGATTGTCGAAAACTTCGAATCCACATTTCAGTTGAGCGTAGAAGCATATGTGCGGGATTCCCAAGAAACTCTTCTGCCAAATGAAAATTCCATTTGTCGACTAGTCTGAATGGATGAATAAATTGCGACTCGCTGATTCCGAATTTAATACAAAGGCTAGCATTGATTTGATACTAGGCACTGATGCATTTGAAGAAATCATCGAAAGACGCATGAAAAAAGGGAATTCGCTAGTGGCGCAAGAAACAAAGCTAGATTGGATACTATCAGGTAAAGTGCCCGCGAAAGAGAATCAAGTGAAGACTGTGTTATCAAATATATCGACCATCGAGTTCAACCGCGATCTGTAACAATTCTTTGGTTTAGACAGTCCTCCGGAGGACATATCAGCAAACAACGAGCCCGAAATAATGTACCAAAGTTCTGTGATTCGATAGGCTGACGGAAAATACGCAGTGGCTCTACCCTTCACAGAGGATAAAACTATCGCCCCACTAGGAAAGTCCAGGAACAGAGCGTTTGCTTGCTTTAAGCAACTAGTGAGACGCCTAGACAGGGATCCTCAGCTACACAAGGAATATCGGAAGGCCATCAGCGAGTATAGGGCATATATATAGGGACGTCTATTACTTTCCCCATCCAGTTGTCAAACTAGAGAGCTCCACAACGAAAGTACGCTCGGTTTTTAATGCGTCAGCGAGGACAACGACCGGGGTAAGTCTAAATAACAAGCTGCATACGACTGTATCATTGGGCAGACTCCAGACTCCGGTAAAGGAGAATTTTTACGTGGATAACTTAATAAGCGGTGCGGAATCGAGGAAAGCAGCAATGAACCTGATCAAGCATATGGAAGCGTTGTTAAGGTCAGGCAGTTTCAATCCGTGAAAGTGAGCTTCCAACGATCCGGATCTGTGGGATGGGATCCCAGAAGGTGCCAAAGAATCAGGTCTGTTCGAGATCATGCAGGAGTCCACAATTACAATACTAGGACTAATGTGGGACCCGACCATGGACCATTTTCGCCTGAGATTGATAAAATACGATCCAAAGAAGGAGTTAACGAAACGTCAGGTATTATCGAATATTGCTGGCATTCATTCATTCCAGTGACTATAGCTGCCAAGATTTTAGTGCAGAAGATCTGGCAAACGGGAGTCGGAGGGGATGATATCCCCCTGAGGAAATTCTAACTGCCTGGAAATGTGCCGAGGCCGAGTTATCACAATTGGAAGATTGCCGCGTGCCTCGCGGGATTGGTTACTCCAAAAAGGTACGAAGTGAACTACACGGGTTCTGTGACGCGTTGGAATCCGCATACGCCGCAGTCATTTATAGTAAGGTTACCAAATTGGATGGTGAGGTAGTGGTATCGCTGCTCTGTGCTAACACTCGTGTGAAGCCTTTGAAAACCAAAATAACTTTACCGAAATTGGAGCTCAATGGGGCATTGTTGTTAGCAGAAGTCATGGAGACAACAATATCCACTTTGTAACTGCAAGAGACAACCGTGTATTGTTGGAGTGACTCGACGATCGTGCTGGCTGGGGTAAAAAAGGAACCGGAGGAACTAAATAATTACGTAGCGAATCAAGTGGCTAAGATTTGGAAGATTAGCCAGAGGACCTGGACCTGGGGACATATCTGATTAAAGGAGAAACCCGCAGACTGTGCTTCGCGAGGCATCAGCCCGAGCGAATTACGCAAACATCTTTTATGGTGAAATAGGCCGCAATGGCTTTTAGATAGAGGAGGGTGGACGGAAGTTGCTTGTTTTATGGGAATTTCGGATGGATTTGGCCTGTTGAGACGCTATTCAAGTTTTCCGAAACTCGTAAGGATGGTAGCATATATCACCCCCTCACGATTAAAAGGACCGATCGCAGCAGCCGAATACGAGCAAAGTCGGCGAAGAGTTCTACGGCTTCTCTAACAATCAGCCTTGGCGGAAAAAATTAATGGTTAAGGAAAACGGCCCACTTCAGAAAAGACTAAGAATATTACATCCATTCGTCGATCGGCAGGGCCTGGGGACGGTCGGAGGTAGACTTCGAAACGCAAATATCGCTGAAGATCCGATTCTACTACCTCGGAAGCATTCGTTACGTAATTAATTATTCGTGAAGCACACATGCACACTCTTCATGGTAGCACCACGGCAGTCCACAATCTATTAAGGATGCGCTACTGGATTCTGAATTATCAGAAAGTAGTACGAAATACATCGGTGTATTACCTAGGTAAGGTACACAAATCAACGGAACCAGCAGCTAATGGGCGATCTACCAGCAGTCCGGATCACACCAAATCCGGCATTCTTGCATTGCGGCGTGGACTACGCCGGCCTTTCAGGACAAAAATGTCAACGGTTCGATCAACAGCCACGCTGAAGGGGTATACCTGCGTTTCCGTCTATATAGTGACAAAGGCGGTACACTTACAACTGGTGAGTGATTTAACGACGAAAGCTTTCCTAGCTGCTTTTAAAAGATTAACGGTGAGGCGTGGATTATGTGCTGAGATCTATAGCGATCACGGTACCAATTTTGTTGAATCGTCGAAAATACTCGCGTCAGAGAAAGTGGCGACAATATGCGCAAAGGTCGGGGTTACCTGGCGATTTATCCTAATCGCTACGCCATATCTTTTGTGGATTGAAAGCCAGAACAGAGGTCGACAGGATCCAGTGCGACCTGTGTGAACGATGGCAGCAGATCAACGTGTTACATCAGCTGTTCTGCAAGAGATGGACTCAGGAGTACCTGCACCACTTGCAAACCTGAGCCCAATGGGACCAAGAGACTCCCAGCTTGGAGCTTGGTCATTAAGGAAAGAGAAATGCCGCTGGAGAAATGGCCTTTGGCTTGCATCAGCGCCATTCACCCTGGGAGCGATGGGAAAATAAGAACCGTCACAGTCCGATAACATGGATCACTGGAGAAGAATGTTGGCATCGTGAATCTATGCCCACTGTCACTTGGTCTACCCAAGAACCCGAGGTAGAGAACCCTGCTCCTCCATGTAAGAGTAATAACAGGATCTCAACTGGAAAGCAAGTAGCAGCAAAAAGAAGATACCCATTGCCGTGCCGGCCCCGAAACCGGTGGGGCCAAAAAACTGCGACAGCGGCGTATGCCCAGAAGTGGTAAAGCATACCAAAATACGACGAGTGGCACCATGTACTGGGCACGGACATTACTTAATATCATCATCATCATCATCAACGGCGCAACAACCGATATCCGCTCTAGGCCTGCCTTAATAGGGAACTCCAGACATCCCGGTTTTGCGCCGAGGTCCACAAATTCGATATCCCTAAAAGTTGTCTGGTGGCCTGACCTACGCCATTGCTCCATCTTAGGCAGGGTCTGCTTCGTCTTCTTTTTCTACCATAGATATTGCCATTATAGACTTTCCGGACTAGAACATCCTCATCCATACGGATTTGAGCCGGATTTTGTCCACAACCTGACGGTCATGGTATCGCTCATAGATTTCGTCGTTATGTAGGCTACGGAATCGTCCATCCCCATGTAGGGGGCCAAAAATTCTTCTGAGGATTCTTCTCCTGAACGCGGCCAAGAGTTCGCAATTCTTCTTGCTAAGAAACTAAGTCTCCGAGGAATAAATAAGGACTGGCAAGATCATTGTCTTGTACAGTAAGATTTTTGACCCCATGGTGAGACGTTTCGAGCGGAACAGTTTTTGTAAGCTGAAATAGGCTCTGTTGGCTACCAACATCCGCACGCGGATTTCATTATCGTAGCTGTTATCGGTTGTGATTTTCGACCCTAGACCAGTGCGGTTTGATGTTATTGGTTGGTTGGCTTTCGATGCTAATGTTGCCACCATATATTTTGCCTTGCCTCCATTGATGTGCAGCCCAAGATCTGGCGCCGATTGCCGCCTACTCGATCTGAATGAAGGCAGTTTGTACGTCTCGGGTGGTTCTTCCCATAATGTCGATATCGTTAGCATAGGCCAGTAGTTGGGTGGGCTTAAAGAGGATCGTACCTCTTGCATTTACTTCAACATCACGGATCACTTTCTCCAGGGACAGGTTAAAGAGGACGCATTATAGGGCATCCCCTTGTCGTAGACCGTTATTGATATCGAATGCTCTTGAGAGTTACTCAACATAACGACATTATTTCTATCGTCCGGGATGCTGTTCGCAAAGAGCATTTCGACTGAGGACTATCAAATATGGGAGCCGGACACTGGATACCACGTCGAGAAGCTAGAACGCTCTCGGCTTCTCCGAAGAGAGCTACGAATCGAGGTGCACTTTCCTATTCGAGAAATGATAAGGGATCGTCAGAATATGAATGACGTCCTGAGCCAGTCGAACGCAATGTGCAGGAAAGTCACGGAGATAGAAACCACGACCCATTGTGACGTGCTGATAAGGCATCTACACTTTAAATGCAAGGACACCGCCCGCAAGATCGATAAGTTGCTCGAGCTCCGAGCCCCCAAAAAAGAAGGAGAAGTCTACTAGGCAAGGTACCAACCGCAGTCTTTGGAGTTAACAAGGAGGTTTACAATGACATCAAAGGGTAGTATAGATCCCGAGGCGGAACGTTGATTAGTATCCATGATGGAACACAAAATCTGGGAAACGCCTGCTGAACCAACACCAACAGCTCTACTACCAAACCCTATTTCCACATCCAACTTGTTACGAAGCCACAACAGGAGCCTCGGACTGGACGGGTAACACAACGACGAACCCGGCAACGACAAAGGAATAACGCATATTTTCTCATGGAATCTGTGCTCCCTGTACAGAGATCGAGCTGCCAAGCAGCTAGCCGATACACTGTCCAAATATAGGGCTGATGTTTCAAAGTTACAGGAGATGTGTTGGACAGGGACCGGTTTCCTGGAGAAGAGTCGCTACACCATATATTATAGTCGCCATCCAGTAAACCATGTACTCGGAGTAGGCTTCTTAGTCAGCCAAAAAATGCAACCTGCTGTTATCGGCTTTGAAAACATAAGCGAACGGCTATGCACTCTGCGCTTGCGAGGCAAGTTTAGAAATATAAGCCTCATTAACGTTCACGCCCCCACAGAGGAGACTGCGGAGTCGGAGAAAGATACCTTTTACGAGGCAGTAGAACGAACTCACGACGCTCGTCCTTGATATGATATAAAAATCATACTTGGGGATTTTAACAGCCAAATAGGGATGGAGCCCGTATTCATGATAACGGACTGCGGGTTATTCAATTAGCAGTGCCACACGAAATGGTTGTTGGAAGTAACTGGTTTATGCGGCAAGCGGTCCATAAACAGATGTGGGCCTCTCAAAATGGGACCACTTTTAACCAAATTGACCACGTGCTGATTGAATGCCGCCCCTTCTCAGCCGTGATGAATGTCAGAACATATAGGGGGCCAATATAGACTCGAATCACTATCTTGTTGGCATTGTGCTCCGAGCTCGAATAACAACACCACCCAGAATCCCCTCCCTCCCCTCCCCCCCCCCCTCCCCCCCAATCAGCTGAGAGTTAACACTGAAGCTATCCACAACACAGCCCCCGAAACACCTATAAGAGGGAAATGGATGCCGCAATAACCGCAGTCAACAGATGATGATCTTCACAATCATCTGAAGGGCATTATCATAAATACGGCCACAAATATACTTGGCGCCAGCTGCAAAAGGAGTCGGAACCGCTGGTTTGATGATGAATGTAAGCTAGCAACGGAACAGAAGAATGCTGCATACCGAGTAATGTTGCATTCTCAAAGGACGCGGGCACCCACAAAGACTTATCGCGAACTCCCGCGAGCAGAGAAGCGACTTCACAGACGCAAAAAGGAAACCTGGGAGAACCAACAAGTCAACAGGATGAAGCCGTACACATCTCGACGTTTATCCTGCCGAGACAAAGAGGGAAATCTGATTTCCGGCAGAATGGGCATATTTTGCGCGATGTTTTGAGGATTTTGATGAACTACTGAACAACCAGAGCATCGGCAATATGGAGGTCCCGCCAACTGAAGACGACGGACAAATGCTGTCACCACCAAGTATAGAAGAAACAGTCCGTGAAATTCATCAGCTTAAAAGCCATAAGTCGCCAGGAGCCGATGGAATTACAGCCGAATTGGTTAAATATTGAGGCCATCAATTACACTAAGTGGTTCATCAACGTGTGGGAAAGCAAACGGCACTGGCAACGGGGCATTATCTGTTTCATACATAAAAAGGGAGATATCACACAGTGCAGCAATTATAGAGGTATCACGTTCCTGAGTACCATATATAAGATATTTTCCGCTATCTTGGTAAGCCGGATAGCTCCATACGCCCAGAACATCACTGTCCCATACCAAAAAGGCTTCACTCCAGGCAAATAAGCAATAGATCAGATTTTCTCTCTGCGGCAAGCGATGGAAAAACTAATGCTGAGGTAAATGCAAGGGGTACGACCCTCTTTAGGTCCAATCAACTACTGGCCTATGCTGACGATATCGACATCAAGGAAAGAACCACCCGAGACGTACAAACTGCCTTCATCCCGACCGAGCAGCACTGAAAAACAACCAACCAATAACATCAAACCGCACTGGTCAAACGGGAAGAATAAAGATAGGAGTCTACAACTTTGAGACCGGTGATAACTTTTCCTATCTAGGGTCGAAAATCACAACCGAGAACAGCTACGACAATCAAATCTGCGCACGGTCGTTGTCAGCCAACGGAGCCTATTTCAGCTTACGAAAACTCTTTCGCTCGAAACGTCTCACCATGGGGTCAAAGCTCTTACTGTACAAGACTATGATCTTGCCAGTCCTCATGTATTCCTCGGAAACTTGGGTTCTCAGCAAGAAAAATTGCGAACTCTTGGCCGCTTTCGAGAGAAGAATCCTCCGAAGGATTTTTGACCCCCTACATGAGGATGGATGATTCCGTAGCCTACACAATGACGAAACCTATGAACGATACCATGACCGTCAGGTTGTGGATAAAATCCGGTTCAATAGGTTACGGTGGGTGGGTCACTTAATCCGTATGGATGAGGATGATCCCACCCGGAAAGTCTATAAGGGCGGTATTTATGGTAGAAAAAGAAAACGAGGCAGACCCTGCCTAAGATGAAGCGATGGCGTAGGTCAGGACGCCAGACAGCTTTTAGGGATATCGAATTGGTGGACCTCGGCGTAACACCGGGATGTCTGAAGTTCCTTATTAAGGCAGGCCTAGACCGGATACCGGTAGTTGCGCCGTCGATGATCATGATTTACAATGATATCGAGGACCTCCGCCAAGGACAACTTACCAAGTTGCAGTCGATGACCCAGCAGAACGTATTGATAAACACGCTGATAGAAGCTTACAACACCGCAGTATCCCATCGATTGAGAGAGTTCATCTATAAATTGAGCATGGTCATAGAATCAGTGAATAAAATGAACAGCTAGTTTGCTAAAACGGATGCAGGCAATCTGAATGTGCAGATTGTATCCACGTACTTGACAATCGTGGACTACTTCGACGAGTTAGAGACAAAATATAGTCGAATCGTGTCCGCGTAATTTAGTGCGCCTTGTAGACAGAGATGCACTGACGTCCGCGATTACGGATGTCCTGACCAAGATTGGCCCGTTGTAGGAAATCCAGAGAATTCCACAAGAATGAATGTCGTTACAAAAAGGCGAAGACCAAATTCAAGTGTTCGGGTATTTTTGCATAATATGGGCGACATGCCAAACTGTGCGCTGGATGCAATCTAAGAACGCCCAAATAAACCAAATTGTTACTAGCAGGAGGTCATGAGCAATGGCACGATCTGGAAGGAGTTAAAGGCGGCGAACAGCTGGTTGTATGTCACCAGCGGCTCTGCAATATATTCCATAAGTTGCAACGGCCAGAGGCACGAGGTAGGTTTGAACGACGTGGGGATATTGCATACTAACGACGGCTGTACTATCCACGCGAACGGCATGGTCCTCCGATCAACAGTGTCGGAAACAAGGAGGGTAGTGGAAGCCTTCAATTCGCCCTGCGGACTTGACAATAAGCCAGACGAATGTTGCCCGGCTACGTTCTATTACGATTTCCAAGATGGACGAAAAGTTATTTAATTCACTTACCCGTTAGATCTCCGACACCTACAGAAGAACATTATCGTCATCCCCATTGGGCTAGCATGGCAACAAATTTGGCGCTTAGTACAAAGTTCATCCTATTGGGCCTGCTGGCAATTACTTGTCGAAATCGTATCCCCACTTGCAGTCGAATCCTTTCAGGTCAACCGCCAAGGTCGGCGCATGGGAATTCAAATCAATCAGACGAAGAGATGCCATTATATCCTCATTTATGAAATTTGGCCAGGACTTCAGACGTATGTATTACAGCAAAGGTTCCCCCCGCAGACTGTTAAGATTTATGTTAACAGCCGACATTGATAAGATATAGCAAATAGAATTAATCCTAATTAAACAGAATACCTTCATGTAATTAAAAAACTATCAATGTATTTAACCAGAAATATCATTAGTAACGTAGAATCATACTCATAATTATAATTAGAATCGAATAAAATACATATTTTAATTCATGCATGAAAAACTTTCTCATGACTGACCATAGGCAAGGTGTGCTACTAACCGGTAAATATATAAGAAAAAATGTGATACATCGGAAATCAAAATTTATCATAACCCAGTAACAATTAGTGCGACCCCATTGCATAGGTTTTATAGTATGAAAATTTACTTGTACGAGTTTTTTCTAGCAGAAGCATTCAAGTGAAACCCGATATGCGTAGGGTTTCTATGAGAAAGTTCAGTTCAAATACACCAATTGATATTAAAAACAAGTCGGGAAACCGGAAGTTGGGCGCTTCAGGTATGAAAGGTTTTGCTTGCTTCTTGTGTGAGTATATTTGAGTGTAGAATTATCCCATTTATACGTAGTCCATTAAGAATATGCATTTAGCATATTAGATTTAGTACTTCGGGTTGTAAATTTACACGGTAAGGCAAATTTGAGCTACTGAAACTTTGTTACTAATAGTATGATTTTGATTTTATATTACTACCAACTTTTATAACATAAACTTTCCCAAAAATATGGTAATGTACTATTATTAACTTAATTTGAACAGATATCGATATGGAGAGTATTTTGAGGCCTGGGCACCATATAGAAGCAGCTTCATGATTTTTTTTCAGATTTTTCAGTTGGGTAGTTTCTGAGAATGGTTCCGATAAAGAAATCATTACTTTGCACCCCTCCCACTCCCCGCCTTTTTAACAAATCTCAAAACTAAGACCGGCTTCGAAAAGTACTAATCGAGACCTTTCATTTGATACCCCACATGACTACATTTGGTGAAAAAAATTCCTCCCCTTTTACATGTATGGGGACCCCCTCTAAATCTCAACGTAGGAGGATATTATTCACTGCATGTCTGGGGGTCCACAGTTCCCACCTTCTCGCCAAATTTTGTGCCAATCGGTAAAGCCGTTTCTGAGAAAGTGCCTGTGACAGACAGACAGACAAACAGACAGACAGACAGACAGTTGGTGCTACTGCCTAAGGCTGGCAAACCTCCAGGTGAGCCAACCTCCTACAGACCTATTTGTCTTTTGGACACTGTGGGCAAAATGCTAGAGCGAGTAATCTATAATAGATTACTCCCGGTTGTTGAGAGCCTGGGAGGTCTCTCAGATCGGCAGTATGGGTTCCGTAAAGCCAGATCAACCATTGATGCCATCAAAATGGTTACTAGCTTGGTCGAAGATGCAATCCACGGAAAGGGCAGTACTGGCAAATATTTCATAGTAGTGACCCTGGATGTGAGAAATGCATTCAATTCGGCCAGTTGGAACCTAATACGGGAATCTCTGGCAAAGATTGGTATTCCCGCTTATCTTGCAGTTATTGTCAACAGCTATTTACAAGAAGGGAGGCTTTGGTATGACACCGATGACGGACCCCAGGAGTACGTTGTCTCCTCGAGTGTCCCACAGGGCTCCGTACTGGGCCCACTGCTGTGGAACATCATGTACAACGATGTTCTTAATCTTCCCCTTCCGGAGGAAGCCACGATGGTGGGCTACGCCGATGATATAGCGCTGGTTGTTGTCGCAAAACATCTCGAAGATGCTGAGTTATACTCATGCGAAGCGATCAGTGCTGTTAAGAGTTGGCTAGAGGGTTCTGGTCTGACACTTGCAGAGGAAAAAACGGAAGCGGTCCTCATCACCAAGCGCCGTAAAAGAAATTTTGCCCGTATTCAAATTGGGAATCATATCATCACTTCTAAGCCTGCGATCAAATACTTGGGAGTGATGATAGATGGGAAGCTTAGCTATAAGCCACACGTGCAGTATGTCTACGACAAAGCATCCACTGCGAGTGTGGCCCTGGCAAGAATGATGCCGAACGTGGGAGGGCCACGGCATGCTTCCAGGTTGCTTATAGCTAGGGTAGTGAGTTCGATCCTGCTCTATGCAGCTCCAGTTTGGGAAAAGGCATTGCAGGTTACATCTAACGCTAACAAACTGAGTTCAGTCTACAGAAGAACAGCCCTAAGGGTGTGCTCGGCATTCAGGACTGTCTCAGATGATGCAGCATTCGTCGTCTCTGGAATGATGCCCATTAACATCCTGGCAGATGAGATGACGAATATATATAGTGCGAAGTCTATCTCTCCTTTATGGCAGAGGAAGAACGCCGAAAAGGAGAGATCTCTAAATAGATGGCAAGAGCGTTGGGAACGCTCTGGAAAGGGTCGGTGGACACACAGGCTCATCCCTGCCATTGAGGAGTGGTTGGAGAGACGGCATGGTGAGATTAATTATAATCTCACTCAGTTTCTCAAGGGGCATGGATGATATCGCCAGTACCTGTTCAGGTTTAAACTAGATACCTCACCCGATTGTCCAAACTGCGATGGAGTCCCAGAGGACCCAGAGCATGCATTCTTCCACTGCCCAAGGTTTGTGGAGGAAAGGAAGAACCTAGAGGAGACTCTAGGAGAGGTGCTCGTACCAGAGAATCTGGTGCGGAGAATGCTAGCATGTCAGGAAGACTAAGATGCGATCAACTCCATGGTCGTATCTATCCATAGCAAACTGCGAAAGGCAGAGGAGACCAGAAAAGCGCGGTTACGTACGCCGCGTAGAGACGAAAGGGGACCAAGCTAAAATCAGTTGACTCCGCCCTGTGATGTAATACCGTACGGTGGTTCCACGGGGCTTGGGGGGAGTCGGGGGCGGTTTTAGTGGGTAAGAATCCCACACGCTGGCGTGTCCAGGCCAGTGTCTTTTGAAGATTTCCACCTCCTCAAAAAAAAAAAAAAAAAGACAGACAGACAGACAGACGGACATGTGAGGAGTGGCCAGATCTCCCATCAGGCGTGACCCCAGCTGGCGGATTGTAGCATACCTATTGATGTGTAAATATGTGTTCATGCACTTTTCTTTTCTGACTGTGTATGGGCTAGTGTTTGCTCATCTCTGGTGCGCGGACCAAAATGGCTACGGGAAGGATACCCAGAACATAAAACCACCATGGAAGACGAGAGAAGGAGTAAACTTACGGTGCAGGGGCTCGGAACCCCAGTACGGGCGACTTTTGGGAGTGAGCAAGCGGGCTCCCGGCCGTCAATATCTCTCGACCGCAGTGCCTCGGTGGTTGACAACTTGGCCACCTTGGCATATAACGTTACAAGTGATTTGGATCTGGAGAAGGAAGTGTTCAAGCGAAGTACGACCTTACCGAGAACACCAGTAGCAAGAGCAACCAAGGATGAACTGAAGACGGACCGTTGGACGACGAAAGCTGTGACAACACCCACCGCATATGTTCAAGATGCGCGACAGCAAGAGGTGCCCCAGGAACAAGGAAGAGATCTATTCAGAAGAAGCTCGTCAACTTTGAGATCTCCACCAACGACAAAGACGATAAAGGATAAAGTACAGGCATGGTCAATAAACGCCAAAAGTGAAGGAGCGTATAAAAGGACCAACCCTGCCGGGGCTTATAGCGAGCACAGTCCCGATCCGGAGGTATTACCCTACACCCAGCTTGGGGCAAAAATAGTTGAGCTGTCCGAGTTTATCAAGGACAAGCACAACGTGCACCAAGCCATAAAAAATATGGTTAGGGCTATTAGAATCCTCTATAATAGATCGCAGACGGAGGAAAAGAATAATAAGGATACGCCGAACCCCACTGCGCCAACAGTATCACAAGCGACCCAAGTGACACCTAACCGTGCTATTATCGAATCACAGCGAAATAAAAGAGAACGTGAAAAAGAGGAGGATCCTATAAATAATCAGCAGGCGCCTAAAAGAAAACAAGTCGGAATACCGGAAGCTCGCGCTTCGGGTATAAAGGTTTTGTGTTCATCTTATGTAAGAAATTTCAACGCACATTTTTCTATCCGTATGTAGCTACAAACCCAACGTATTCCTTCATATTTTACTATACTTCACTAAAAGGCGAGCGCTCCCCACCGATTACTTGCCCAGAGTTGTTGCAGAATATAGTGAACACTCTATTCCCAGTGGATCTGAATGGTACAAGTTTGCCTGCAGTACAGTTAAATCCCGACGAAGTTCCGATAGTGGAAAATGAGGAGGTTCTAGACGCAGCAAAAAGATTGATTGAAAAAAAGACTCCAGGACCGGATGGAATCCCTAACATTGCCCTGAAGGTAGCCGCCAGGACAGCACCAGGTATGTTTGCCCAAGTTTTCACGGCATGCCTTAGGGAAGGAGAATTCCCCGAGCAATGGAAGGTACAAAAGCTAATACTCATTCCGAAGGCAGGTAAACCATTGGGTGACCCCTCCTCATATAGGCCGATATGTCTGGTCAATACCATTGGCAAACTTTTTGAACGAGTAATATATAACAGACTGCTCGCTGTTGCGGAAAAGGAAGGAGGCCTTTCCGACAAACAACTCGGATTTCGTAAGGCAAAATCAACTGTCGACGCAATCAGCATGCTGACTGGCTTGGCTCAGGCTGCAATAGAAGAAGGAAAATGCTGTGCAGTAATAACCCTCGACGTAAAAAATGCGTTCAATAGTGCAAAATGGAATAAAATCATCGAGGCACTCGAAAAGATACAAGCCCCGAAGTACATTGTACGCATTGTGGTCGAGTTTCTCCTTGGGAGAAGACTTTACTGTGACTCGGACGATGGGCTAAAAATATTCCCGACAACTTGCGGAGTGCCACAGGGTTCTGTCCTGGGTCCCTTGCTGTGGCTAGTTATGTACGATGGAGTGTTGACGCTACGCTTACCGGACAACGTGACAACTATTGGCTTCGCCGATGATATCGGAATAACGGTGGTCGCAAAGCTCCAAGACGAGGTCGAGATCTATGCAAATGAAGCGATATGGGAGATCAATTCCTGGTTGAGAAATTCTGACTTTTCACTTGCCGAGCATAAAACAGAAGTAGTTCTCATTAGCAAGAGAAGAAAGAACACAACTGTGAAAATCAAAGTTGGCGGAAAAACAATTTACTCCCAACCATCGCTCAAATACTTGGGAGTAATTATTGACAGAAGACTCAACTTCAAAAGACACATTGAGTACGCCGCAACTAAAGCGTCTTCCATCGCTACAACGATCTCGAGGATACTACCGAACATTGGTGGGCCAAGACAAAGTCGACGTCTTCTGCTCTCCAGGGTAGTCAGCTCCGTGCTACTCTACGCAGCTCCAGTTTGGGCAACTGCTCTGAATAACAAAGTGAACTGCCGAAAATTGGGAATGGCATATCGATTAAGTGCACTCCGGGTATGCAGTGCATATCGGACAACATCAGGAGAAGCGGCATATGTACTAGCAGGGATGCTCCCCATAGACATCTTGGCGAAGGAAAGTCGGCGACTCTACGACAAAACGTATGCAGCTGGAGAGTCTAGCGCATTTCGACGGCAGCTGGCACGGTGGGAATCTATCGAACGGTGGCAACAGCGATGGGACGAGTCCCAAACAGGTCGTTGGACATACCGCATCATTCCGGATATTCGGAGATGGTTTGAACGAAACCATGGGGAATTAAGCTACGAGTTAACACAATTCTTCAGTGGACATGGAGGTTATCGTGCCTATTTACATCGATTTGGTCACGACGAATCACCATGCTGCCCAAGATGTGGTAACGTGGCTGAGAATGCGGAGCATGTCATATTTGATTGCCCCAGGTTCACCGCGCACCGAACAAGAATGGAAGCGGTCGCAGACAGGCGTTTAACACCCGAAAACATTGTGGAGTTTATGCTGGAGTCAACGGATGCCTGGAACCAGGTTGTAAGGGAACTGCAAGCTATTCACCAACAGCTTAGGCAGGAAGAACTACGACGAAAACAAGGAAGGGAGAGAACCATAATGAGCCGCAGTTAAAAGCTGATCCAGCCCCGCGATGCAATACTTGATAGGAGTTCCGTGGGGAGAGTGGAATGAGAAGGAGGTGGTTTTAGTGAGTAGAAGTCTCACATAACTGCGTGGCAGGAGCCAGCAGTAGGTTTTGAACCTTTCCACCTTCCAACGCCGAAAAAAAAAAAAACAGACGGACAGACAGACACCGTCTCGATTCTAATAAGGTTTTGTTTCACACAAAACCTTAAAAAGGTGGACAGAACATTATAAAAACCAGCAACAGCAGCTCAGAAGGAGGAAAGCGTACAGCGAATGTAGCAAAGTCGACCAGCGTTGTGAAGCCCAAGACGAACGAAAACGATGGATGGACTAAAGTTACCAACAAACAAGTCGGGAAACCGGAAGCTGGACGCTTCAGGTACGAAAGGTTTTGTGTATTTCTTAGTACGTAGCACGTAATATATCCATATATTATGTGAGAGTATCCACTTTCGGGTGATATTGACATTCATAGTCTTCAATTTTCAAAGAAGCAACAAAATTGACGTATTATAACTTTGTTAGTAATAGTGCGATTTCCACCAAACTTGGTGAGATTATGCTCTATATTATAGCCTACATCACTGCAAAATTTCATGGTACTAGGATGAACTTAAGGGGGTTTCCAACCAATTACAAAAAAATTGTAGTAATATACTATTATTAACTTTATTTAAAGAGATATCGGCATGGAAGGTATTTCGAAGCCCAGGCACCATATAGTGGCAGCCTCCTGATTTTTTCCAGATTTTTCGGTTTGGTAGTTTCTGAGAATGGCCCCTTAAAGAAATGATCACTTTCAACCCCCCGTGCTCCCCACCTTTCCAACGAATGTCAAAACTAAGATCGGCTTTGAAAATTACTAATCGAGGCCTTTAATTTGATACCCCACATGACTATATTTGATGAAAAAAAATTTTACACCCCCCCTTAAATTCGACGTAAAAGGATGTAATTCACTGTATGCGTGAGCGTTCACAGTTCCCACCTTTCTACCAAATTTGGTGTCAATCGCTATAACCGTTTCCGAGAAAAATGCGTGTGACGGACAGACAGACAGACAGACAGACAGACAGACAGACAGACAGACGGACAGACAGACAGACAGACAGACAGACAGTAAACCGATTTTAATAAGGTTTTGTGTTTACACAAAACCTTAAAAAGCGAAACAAAAAGCAAAAGTGCGAACTCGTCCAGATGCGATTGTTATCTCCAGTAAGGGCAATCTGTCCTACGCGGAGATACTCAAAAAGGTCAAAGCTGATCCCGACCTAAAAGATATGAGCGGAAATGTGAACAGAAGAACCCAGAAAGGGGATCTCATTTTCGAACTGAAAAGATCCAGCGTGGGCAAAGCTGATGACTTTCGCATTCAAGTCAAAACCTCACTTGGGGAGAATGCCGCAGTGCGTGCCCAAAAACATGAGATCTATATACAATGTAAGGATCTCGATGAAGTGACATCGAAAGGCGAAATTTGTACTGCTCTGAAGGAGCAATTCAAGTTGCAAGACCTTACAGAGGAGTCTGTTGTGGGCCTACGAAAAGCCTATGATGGTACTCAAACGGCCACAATACGAGTACCAGCGGAGGCAGCGCAGATGTTGTTAGCTGCCGGAAAGGTTCGGATTGGATGCGTTGTCTGCCCTTTAAGAAAACAAATTTCACTAAAGAGGTGCTTTAAATGCCTCATGTCTGGGCACTTCGCGAAGGCATGCACCAGCAGCATTGATCGGTCCGATCGATGCAGAAGGTGTGGGGAGAAAGGCCATAACAGAGAGTACAATAAGGACCCCAAATGCCTATTATGCGAAGCAAAAGAGGGACAGGATAACCGGCACATTGCCGGAAGTGGTAAATGTCCGGAATTTAGGAAGGCGCTCACTGCAATGAGAAAATGAGGTTTATTCAAATAAACCTGAATCATTGCAGGGTCGCTCAGGATTTACTTGATCAGACCACGTTCGATTCTGAGATGGAAGTTGCTATCATAAGTGAACCGTATAGAAACCGTCACGGTGGCATATGGGTCACAGATTCGACTGGTGGAGCGGCGACATGGGCTTACAGTATACAGTTGCTACGCCCCACCAAATTTGACACTGTCCGAATTCGAGCAAATGTTTGATAATCTTGTTCTCGACGTAAGGGGACGAAGTCCAAAGGTGATTGCTGGTGATTTCAATGCATGGGCCCTAGAGTGGGGTAGCAGAGAATCAAATGCTAGGGGCCGCAGTTTATTAGAAGCTTTTGCGCAGATGGATATGGTCTTGGCTAACGAAGGTGCTGTAAATACCTTTCAGAAAGGGGGGTGTAGTGACCGCGGCTGCGCGACGGGAGCGGAATCTCATTCGGCTCTTTCTTAATTAATTTGCTTAAACAATGCATTTAATAGTGTGCAATTGCCTTAATGTTCGCCGCAGATTGCACATTATGGAATGCATTCGGGCGAATTGGTCTTGACAAGAGGTGAATGATTTGCCGCATCCGCAGTCGCCTGCGCATGTTGCCGCAACATTGCCTAGCGAGTGAGAAAGGCTATGTAGCGGGAACTGAAGCGGTGCGTGAGAGAGAAAGAACGGGGAGGTTGTTGGCTCGAGGAGCGTTGAAGGGTGCGGAAGAAAAAACAAGGTGGAGGAGCGGTGCGCAAGAGTAGAGGTTGTTTTCTTTGGGAGCGTTGAAGCGAGGTGGAAGAAAAGAACAAGGTGGAGGAGCGGCTCGCAAGAGGAGAGGTTGTTTTCTTTTGGTGCGTTGAAGCGGTGCGGAAGAAAAATGGTGGAAGACAAGAAAGTAGAGTGCTTTGTTTTGGGTACTTGAGTGTTTATGAGTGTCAAACATTGTGGAGAAATTCCGGAAAAATTTTCGCTAGTAGAAAAAGACCGATTTTGGACAGCTAAGAAACGTGCGGATTCTAGCATAATATTAGAAATCGTTTATGTAAGAGTTTAAGCAATACGCCTGATGGATGACAAGTGTTACATATTTTGGCCGAGAAGGAATCGTCAAGTAGAAGGACATAAATATATATATATTAATGAATGAATTGTACTTATAATTGTTTTTTATAAAAATTTTTAGAATTTGTAAACCAGCATCATCCCGAGCTCGGAGTGACGACCTGGGGAAGTCATTGTTTTTTTTTCTCTCTTTCTATTTTCTTTTTATTATTTTATTTCTTTAAATTTTACATATTGTTTACTTTTATTTTTATTTTTTCTTTGTTATACTTAATGTTTTGGAGTTTGTTTGAACAATGAACAATGATGCTTGAATAATCCAATCGTAATTTGAGGACTTCTTCCTTTTCTTATCCTCCTTTCTCCCGCGGAATTTCAAAAAGGGACATCCTCAAAATGATAGACTGGCCTGAGGATGTCGAGGAAGAGTGGGAACTTCAAGGGCCGCGCCTCATACAAGATCTGAGGCGGAAGAGGCAATAGTTGAGACGGCGATCCGTCGTGGATCTTCCCCTCCTTGATCGCGGCACTCGGGTCCGGAGACTTACGGCTCCACGCGCGCGGTCGAGCCGTTTTTAAGCTTTTGTGTGAAACAAAACCTTATTAGAATCGAGACGGTGTCTGTCTGTCCGTCTGTCCGTCTGTCCGTCTGTCTGTCTGTCTGTCTGTCACACCCGATTTATTCGGAAACGACAAGACCGATTGTCACGAAAATTGGTGAGAGTATGTAATCTGGTGATCCCTTTACATGCAGTAAGTGGCGCCATCTTGCGTTAAGTTTAAGGGGGGCTCCCCATACATGTGAATGGAGGGTGCAAATTTTTTTTTCTCAGAATGTAGCCATGTTGGGTATCAAATGAAAGGTCTCAATTAGTACTTTTCGAATCTGGTTCAATATTTGATATTAGATGAAACATAGGGGAGTGAGGGTTCAAAATATGACCCAGAAAAAGTGTAACAGGTCTCGTTCTCAGAACCTATCCAACCGAAAAATCTGAAGAAAATCACAGTGGTGCATCTCTACGAAATCTAGGCCCCAAAATATATCCGGTTCCGATATCTGCACAAATAAAGCTAATAATGGCATATTTTCACATTTTAGAAATTTACCCGGCACCCCCACTTATGTTCATCCCAGAAGTACAAAATTTGGCATGCGTATAATGAAGAACATAATGCACAGTTTGGTCAAGTTTGCAGAAAATCCAACTATTATTAACAAAGTTATAGGGCGTGAAACTTTACAATTTTTTGTGAATTTCGTGCACTCTACAACCTGCATGACGTCATCATCACATATCAATTCGTCAATACCACAACGAAATGAGTTCTTATGAATTGAGTCGCAGAGAATTATTTTGTTTTAGTTTTTTAGTTATTTGTCAACCAGACATGTGTGTATGTAGGTATATAATATATGCGTGCTAATGAACTTTGCGGGTAGTGCCTAATTCAAATAGATGTAAGAAGTAAATCGGAAATATGGGTACGATCAATTTATATACGTGCATATATGTGTACAGTATTCGTTAATAGGCAGTTTGTTTGTTTAGGGTGAGCGTGATATCTATGGCTGTAATATGTACGTATGTGTCGTAGTTTGGAAAAATATGAAGGATTATGTTGGATTTGTAGCTATATACGGACAGAAAAATGTGCGTTGAAGTTTCTCACATAAGATGAACACAAAACCTTTATACCCGAAGCGCGAGCTTCCGGTATTCCGACTCTTTTCTTTTCTATTTTCCAATTTAGTTCGCGTTCTGTTTATCATTCGATAGGCCGTCGCGAAATCCCGATTAATGTTGATATTAGAATCCGGTGCGGACCCACGCATCGGAATAGACACGTTGTTTTGTAGTAGTGGAACGTGAGGGATCAAAGCGCTCGAAGGATCCCCGCACATTCCGGAGCCTGGCCTTCCTTTCCCACCTTGTAACGTAGAGTTTCCTGTCCTATCCTCGGTAGTATACCATAAGGGCTAGTCGTTTGTTGTGTTCGTCTTGAGATTTAACGTCTCGTAGGTGATTGCCTTCCAGAAGCCTCTGGATCTACGGGCCTTTGCGGCTATAAGCTGAAAGGTATTGCCGTCCGAGCTTCTGAGGAGTGTCCTTCCCTACTTTTATGTGAAACGGCTATCTCTTCGTTTCAGAATTTGAAGAAAATTAAATATTCTTTCTTCTTCGTAGGGATGAAGTGACGGGTGAGATGAATCCTTGATGGAATACGGAGGTAGTTGGCTATATGCTGTGCCGTTCCGTCCTCAATGATTCATCTTCACTTTGTTCTCTGACTCCAGACGAGGAAGATTGAATTCTTGCGATCCCTTCTTGCTTGTTTTTTTTTTATTCTGCGACAAGGAGCAACTCGTTTGTTGTCTCTTCATGAAAAAAACACTGTGTGTGGAAGTTTTCTGCACACAGATGGAAAAAAATGTATGAGGTTGGGATGGCATTTTGTTCATCCGAGAGTTTTGCGGGAATTGAACAGGAGTTGATAATTTAGAGAGAGAGGAGTCCTCGAAATTAATTTTTCTTTTCTTATCGCGAATGTATAATTAATTGGTTCGCTTTAGATTATTATATTTATTTATTTATTTTTTTTTAATTTCCTTTGCTTTGCCTTATTTTTTTTTCTCTGCATTTCTTCTTTTCGCTTGATTTGATCATTTTAGTCCTTTTTATATATATTTGGTTTCTTTTTCCAATTTATCGCTTCTTTTCGACTTAGAATTTCGCTTCTTTTTTTTTGGACTTCCTTTTGGTCGTTTCCAATTTTATTTAATTTTTTTAAAATTTTAATAACGACATGTCACATTGACGAGAACACGGGTCTCGCAACCTTTATCGCCTTCCTTCTACGCTACCTTCAGGTCAATGGAGCTCAGCTGAGCTTGACCTGCCAACACGCCGTGACGACTGACGGTGGCATGAGGCGGCGAGGAGAGATCCTGTGGGTTGGGTTGATCCTTCCACGCGGGATGCTAGGGCGACGGACGCTTCACGAGTTGAAGGATCGGTTCGAGAGCAATTTGCTGCGCTTCGAGACTCGAACCAGAACACGCACTCAGTGCATCAGGCAGCTCGACATCAACCTGCTTCAACTCGTGCAGTACATTTTGAGGACAGACGAGACAATGGACACAATAAAGACAATTTTTACACACCTGACCATAGACGTAACATTGATTTTTACGGACTTGACGACAGTTCCGGATCCGAGAACTTTCACCGACATGAGGACAGATCCGGACTCGACTATATGTACAATTTTACTGACTCTGACGAGGACGATTCGCCGTATGGATGCCAGTCACGACCGCTTAATACAAAATCAGCGGATCGTGTTTATTCAATTTTGGCATCCTGGAACTTGATTTTTAATGGCACATCGAAAACTTTTCCCATCAACCAATTCTTGCTCCGTGTGGAGGCTTTGACCAACCTGCTGTGTACTTATGTACACACCCTTTTCAGAGACAGAGCAGCAGATTGGTACTGGGACTACCACCAGTCAGTCGGACGAATCGAGTGGACCTCTTTTCGTGAAGCTCTTCGCCATGAGTTTAAGGATTCTCTAGATGACTGGGATATGCTTGAACTGATGAGGGAGCGCAAGCAAGGTCCATCCGAAGATTTCGACAGTTACTATAAAGCTGTGCTTTTGCTAGCCAATAGGCTAGAAAATTCCTTAACGGAAGACAAGTTGGTAGAGTTGCTACGTCGTGGGCTGAGACCCGACGTTCAGAGGCAACTTCTCTATTTTCCGGCTAGTACGGTTCGCGAGCTGCGTAAGTTAGTACAGCAAAGCGAAATTTTAGAGGAGCGTCTCTCAAGCAGGCTCTCTCACCAATTACACAGCTATTCTGCTGAATCTGGAGAGGGTGTTGACATAAAGAACATCTCAGGTAATCCTCAGTCCGAGATTCAGGATCGTGATTTGGACTTGGTCTGCTGGAATTGTCGGCAAATTGGACATTTGTTTGAAGACTGTTGGAAGGATCCCAAAGTCTTTTGTTTCGGTTGCAGGCGCCGAACAATCGTAAGCCCGTATGTCCAAAATGTTGAGTTCCAGAGCCCAGCCCCAGTCATCAGGGCGTTCATGGACGCACGTGACTGCGCAGGCGTTGCGACAACGTCTTCCACAGTAACTCCGAAAGTTACCGTGTTGAAGCGGTTCGGTAAACCAGATTTGACCTACCCGGATTTGACCCCACCACCAATTGTTTCAAGGAAACCGATGCTTTCGGTTCTGAGGCCGTTGCGCGTAAGACTGCAACAATATCAAGCGGCCAGAGAACGGATCTTTGGAGTAGCAGAGATGGCGACGAAAAAACCGAAGCGCTCAACTCTTCGCTTACGCCAATATTGGATGCGAATAATGCGCAACCGTCGTCTTTACTACTCTGCCATTCTCACGAGTCGGCCCAATAATGATATTCGCCCGTATGCGGATGTCACATTCTTGGATGAGCGTGTTTCACGACTGATTGATATCGGAGCCTCTGTAAGTTGCTTAGCTTCGGATTTCGCCCGGAAAATTATTAACGACGGTCGGTACAAGTGGGAGAGATTATGCATCGATCTCAGGACAGCTGATGGGACTAGCCACTCGACAGTAGGCAGAGTGTCAGCTGACATCACGTTTCGTGATCGGACGGAATCGATGTCGTTCCTCCTTATCCCGTCGTTAACGCAAAATCTTTACCTTGGAGCTGATTTTGTGCGCAAGTTCGATCTCGCACAGGACTTATTTGTACCTTCCATTTGTTCAATCGAAAATGTCGAGAACGTCCAACAACACCAGTTGACGACACACCAGCGACCAAGGCTTGAGGCTGTCATTGGCAGTTTTCCATCTTTCGAGCCGGAGGGCTTAGGACGAACAAGGCTAACGACACACCTCATCGATGTCGGCGGTAACAAACCGATTAAACAGAGACACTTCTCAGTCTCTCCCGCCATCGAAAAGCTTCTCTAGGAAGAGATTGATAGGATGCTGGCTTTGGGAGTCATCGAAGAATCGCAAAGCGCCTGATTTTCGCCAGTTACCCTTGTGGTGAAACCTGGTAAAGTGCGACTTTGCCTTTATGCACGTAAAGTGAATAGTGTAACAGTGAAGGACGCTTATCCTTTACCTCTCATCGAGGGGATCTTCAGTCGTCTCCCGAAGACTGGATTCATTACGAGTCTTGATTTGAAGGATGCATTCTGCAAATTCCTCTGGATGAGGCGTCCAAAGATAAGACTGCCTTCACCGTCCCAGGTCGGCCACTCTATCAGTTTGTGACCATGCCGTTTGGGCTCTGCAATGCACCTGCTGATCGAAGAGAGCAAAGTGGCTCTCTGTATAAGACGCGCTGGCTTGACGTTCAACATCCGGAAGAGCAAGTTCGTTATGAAGGAAGTTCGATACTTGGGGCACATCATCGGTAATGGGACGATTTGTACCGATCCCGACAAGGCAAAACGTCAGTTTTGCTGATCTGAGGAAGCTATCTCGGCCTTTGACGCTCTGAAAACGAGTCTCTCCTCGGTTCCAGTTCTGCATAGCCCCGACTTCTCAAAACCTTTCGCCATACACTGTCACCCAAGTTAATATGGTAGAGGAGCGGTGCTGATGCAGAAGACAGAGGAGGGATATGAAGTTCCTGTAGCGTATATGTCGAAGAAGTTTACACAGCCTCAGCGAAATTACACTGTCACCGAGCAGGAATGTCTGGCAGCGGTCAAGGTAGTGCGCAAATTCTGAGCGTATGTTGAAGGCGCCACATTCGAAGTGGTAACTGACCACGCTTCGCTCAAATGGCTGATGAACCAGTCCGACCTTCACGGCAGACTGGCCAGAGGGGCATTGAAGCTTCAAGGATTCTCGTTCATCATTAAACACAGAAAGGGATCACAACATCTGGTTCCGGATTCTCTATCTCGAATGTATTCACCAGCGGAGGTGGATGCTTTGGAGAGAAGTGGGAACAACGCAACAAATAGAGCGTATTAGGGAGAATTTCAACAAACTCCCTAATCTGCAGGTGTGCGATGGATTGGTATACAAGCGAACCAATCATGCTTCAGGAGATGAGCTGCAGGAACAACAGGCTTGGAAGCTTTGGATTCCGGAGGAGCTGACGATGGAGGTGATCACCCGTGCCCATGATCATCCTTTGAGTGCACATGGGGAGGGTTGGTAAAACCTTGCGTAGACTGCGGTTGTGGTTTTATTGGCCTAAAATGGTTTCTCAGGTCAAGGACTATATCCGCAATTGTGAAACGTGCAAGACGTCAAAAGCTCCCAACCAAACGCTCCAACCTCTAATGGGAAAAGCGCTCATGTCCGATCGGGTATATCAACGTTTGTATATCGATTTGATCGGCCCATACCCCAGATCTCGCGCCGGAAATATCGGAGCAATAGTCGTTCTCGATTCTCTCTCAAAGTTTTTATTTGTGGAGCCGGTTAAACGATTTCCCGCAACCGTGCTGACTGAATACTTGGAGAAGAGGATCTTTCATGTGTTTGGAATCCCTGAGTCGATTACGTCTGATAACGGGGTACAGTTCAAATCCGTGGCTTTCAACGATCTTCTGAACCAATATGGCATTCAACACATTTACACTGCTTTATACTCCCCGCAGGCAAACGCCTCGTAGCGAGTAAATCGCTCACTGTTGGCTGCTATACGCGCTTATATCGGTCCTGATCAAAGAGATTGGGATAAGAAGCTGTCATCCATCAACTGTGCCTTGCGTTCAGCGAAACACGTCTCGATAGGGACTTCACCCTATCACGTCGTTTTTGGGCAAAGCATGGTCACTCATGGGAGTACCTACGCCCTTTTACGATGCCTGAACGCCTTGCCTGATGCGACCTTGGAGGTCTGTTCTCAGGATAAACTTGCTATTCTGAGAGCAGAGGTTCAGGGGCAAATCCTCCAGGCAAGAGAGACACAGGAAAGGGGTTACAACTTGCGATCCCGAGCTCGTGAATTTCAGGTCGGAGATGTCGTGTATAAGTGGCTCTTCAACTTAAGCAGTGCAGCAAAGCGGTACAATGCCAAATTGGATCGGTCGAGTCGGAACGGTTCAATACGAGCTGGAGGACACGGAGGGTCGTAACCTGGGCATCGCTCACGCGAAGGACCTTAAGGCCTAAGGTGGGTTTGGATCTCGGGCTGCCTTTCCTCGTAAGCACGCCAACACTCAGCCGCTATCAGCAGTGATGCCCTCACTGGTCTTCAGCTGTCTTTCCTCGAGCGGGTCTCGAAAACCCAGCTGCCCTGTAGTGACCGCGGCTGCGCGACGGGAGCGGAATCTCATTCGGCTCTTTCTTAATTAATTTGCTTAAACAATGCATTTAATAGTGTGCAATTGCCTTAATGTTCGCCGCAGATTGCACATTATTGAATGCATTCGGGCGAATTGGTCTTGACAAGAGGCGAATGATTTGCCGCATCCGCAGGCGCATGCGCATGTTGCCGCAACATTGCCTAGCGAGTGATAAAGGCTATGTAGCGGGAACTGAAGGGGTGCGCGAGAGAAAAAGACCGGGGAGGTGGTTGGCTCGAGGAACGTTGAAGGGTGCGGAAGAAAAGAACAAGGTGGAGGAGCGGTGTGCAAGAGTAGAGGTTGTTTTCTTTGGGAGCGTTGAAGCGAGGCGGAAGAAAAGAACAAGGTGGAGGAGCGGCTCGCAAGAGGAAAGGTTGTTTTCTTTGGGAGCGTTGAAGCGAGGCGGAAGAAAAGAACAAGGTGGAGGAGCGGTGCGCAAGAGGAGAGGTTGTTTTCTTTTGGTGCGTTGAAGCGGTGCGGAAGAAAAACGGTGGAAGACAAGAAAGTAGAGTGCTTTGTTTTGGGTACTTGAGTGTTTATGAGTGTCAAACATTGTGGAGAAATTCCGGAAAAATTTTCGCTAGTAGAAAAAGACCGATTTTGGACAGCTAAGAAACGTGCGGATTCTAGCATAATATTAGTAATCGTTTATGTAAGAGTTTAAGCAATACGCTTGCTGGATGACAAGTGTTACATATTTTGGCCGAGAAGGAATCGTCAAGTAGAAGGTCATAAATATATATATATTAATGAATGAATTGTACTTATAATTGTTTTTTATAAAAATTTTTAGAATTTGTAAACCAGCATCATCCCGACTTGAGGGGGAATTCCATCGATATAAGCTGCACATTCTGGGCGTCTGAAGAGTACTCCTCTCCCTCTTGCCACACTAATAGCAATGTGCTTTTGTACTCTGAAAAGCCAACTAGTAGCAGACGCGAACCCGGTGTCGGTGTGCTTCTGACGGCTACCGCAAAGCGCGCTCTAGACATAAGAGCCGGTTTCTGACAAACTTCTAATTGTAAGATTTCGGTCAGGTTATGGAGCATCGCAATTGTTCAGTGCTACGCATCATCGGAGGCTTCCGATATAGTGGCGAAAGATGCTTTTTACGAGCAATTAAACGAAGTTTATTTATTTATTTATTTAATGAGGACAATACACAGAAAGCAAATTTCTTATTACATATTGTCCTCAGAGGGAGGAGCAAGTAAATGGCATATTTTGCGCTTAAAATTAGAGAGGGACATAGAGTCAAAGGAACCAAGCTGTAGGACTGGCAAAACCTCGGGATCGGAAAGTGAAAGTAAATCTCGAGCTCGGCCAAAAGTACATCAAAAATGTCCGCATTACGTGTGTTATGAGACGAGGCCAAACGGAAAGTAATATCCGAGTTGGCGGAGCAGTCCATCAGACCATTGCAGAGTTTGAAAAGAGTACACATTTAACTAAAATAGTCCATTTCTTGCAAACTACAATTTTTAGGTACGCTGGAGCATAGACTAACAATTTTTGCAATCAATACTCGATAGATGTAATATCCCAGAGAGTGTAAGAAGGGGATGATCGTCAAGATTCCAAAGTATAGGATCTGTTTGAGCGTAACAATTGGAGAGGTATCTGTGTGTTCCCCTTCCGTTGCAAAGCTAATGGCTATAATAATACTGGAACGCGTGAAATAACATCTTGAAAGCTTGATCGACACAGAGCAGACTGGTTTCCGCTGCGGGTCCTCTTTCATTGACCACATCAATACCCCACGTATTATTTTGGAACAGTGTGCAGGGCTTAGCTCTTCGCTGTACCTACTCTGATTTATGCATGAGAGGTACTTCAGAGAAACTAATAGCTATTATTACAGCAACAAATGATGTGGCAAAATGCCACGTCCTGCACCGTGATAAAATCTCGGAGGATTTTGGCATCCAAAGGGGAGCCCACCAGGGTTGCATCCTTTCGCTGATATTACTTCTTGTTGTCGGTCACGTTCTTCATGCTGCCTTGTCCGGAAGACCTGGAGGAGTTTATGGACAATGACATCTTTCCTCGAACACCTCGACTACGCTGATGACATTTGCTGGCTCTCTCACCGGGTCTTGGACCTTGGCCAAATGGCTCTGGATAGAGTGGCAGGTAGAGTTAGACTGAAGATAAATGCCAAGCAGACCAATGTTTTCAATCTGTCGTGTTATCGCACTCTCTCGATCTGCATTAATGGACAGAGCGTCGAAAGTGTCAATCAATGTTGATGCGTCAATTTGTATATCTGGACGGTGGCATCGAATTGGTTGTTACCCAACTTATTGACAGTGCTAGATCCGCTTTCGCTACCCTATCTAATATCAGTTATCTCAATCCCATGATCAAGTTGAGACTGTTCTGTGCCGTGTTATTTCTGTGCTATATGGCAACTGTAAGCTTTCGTCAATACGGAGTGCGCCATCGGAGTGCGCCTAGGACTATCTCAAACGAAGGATTTGCTCACCGCAGAGGACTGTCACTCGTACGCACTGTGATCGGAAGACGGAAGTGGCAGTGGATAGGTCGCACTTTAAGGAGGGGCGACAATTGCGTTGCGGGCTACGCCTTGCAATGGAATCCACTCTCTCAAGATGACCGATGAATGGGTCGCCCTGAGGGTACTTGGTGCAGATCAGTAGAGGAGGAGAGTCTCGGGAAGCCGTGGGGGAACCTGAAGTGCATTTCAGGTAATCGCGAGCGATGGCGCGTTGATGTGGTTGACGCGCTATACCGCGCTATATTCAATATTTCCGAGTTATCACAATCTCGGGGGATGCCGGATTTTACCTCATACTAGCACTAAGTGCCTAATAAATAAATAAACATCGAACATGTATGCAGAATGGTGTATTTCTGCATGTTTTGAACCAGCTTTCCGTTGCGGCGGCAACCCGGAACCTCTTGTATTTTGAAATACCTCGCGCCGTTAATCTCAATACATAATCTAACTTCACAAGTTCTGAAGTTCCAATTCCAAGTCTGCAGCGAAATTCCACTTTTTAATTTCACTCGCCTCATCTGGAAATCGGACTTCTGACGCAATGTCTCCTCGTTTTGGAAAGCTGACGTCATGTGGGGGATTCCCAAGTAAACAATCCTCCCTGCAATGTGAAAACGGGCTGGCATAGCATTACGTAGTTGAAGGTTCTGCTTTTGACCTTCCGCGATGACAAGAATATGAGGAAGCATATTGTTGGTAGTTTTTGCCTTTCTTATTTTTCATGCGCAGGCAAAAATTGCTTATCAGACAAATATCATTATGAGTGCATTGTTAACGATAAATGATAAATGGGCTATAATTACATTATGAGTGAATTGTTAAAAGATAACAGAGGGATTAGTACAAATACTACGATTACCTATTATTTTTTACATATGTACACATTAAGTTGAACCGTTTGAATGATGTAACAGTCACCAGTAACGAACAGTTGAGAAAAATTTCCGAATGTGGCCCATCGTTACCAATTTTGTTAGTTATACTACTGTTGCTCTAGCAGGGCCTCGGAATTAATTTGCCTCCAAATTCCTCCTATACTCTGGAGATAGGTGACTAATTAAACTAGACGCCCCTTTTGCAAACATACTTCGTCTTCTTATAATTAAACCAAAACGAAACAATATGATCGCTACGCTTTAACCACAGCACGCTCGTGAGGAATACGCTGTTGGTTATTTAGTTGACTATTAGCGGAATCACTGGAGCCTTATTCAACTTATCTCATAGGCGGCTTTTAGATTCTGGCTAACTTCCATGCCTGATAACCATTGGCAGATACCAAATTCTGTTAGCTTGTTTAGCCGATTGCAAACCTCCCAAACCGTTCCACCTGCTGCAAGATAACTTGTAGGTCAGTTGTTAAATTCGCCGAACTGGCGATAACGAACTTGAAACAAAATATTTTAATATGAACCACATCAAGCGCTTTAATGCTTAACACACTTATTGACCACGAGCCTAACTCGGAAGAAAAATTAAGCATAGAACTACAGCTACATAAGTCAGCAATTTTCCCCCCGTTTTTACAACAGCTCGTGTTCTTGGATGATCTTGAGCCACCAGCTATTCCCACTATCATCACTGGTATCCAAAGCCCGGCTTGATCAAAAAGTGTGCAGGAGTTAGCACTTGCAAATCGCTACTGTTGTCCGTTACCGGATACAAGGGCCTATTATCTAAGATGGCCTCCCAGGAAGAAATTGCTGTTTGGAACTCTTTTCACGCAGAAGTCATTTTTTTCCATAGCGCTTAAAACTAAATACTGAGGCCTCAAACAGCCTTCCATAATGCCCGGCTCTCGCGTGACTGTGATACCAAATGATAATCTGAAGACACTGGTTGCCATACTTCCTCAAAAACCCGGGTAGCCTCTATTAGATTCGCACCGGTTTTGAACTGAAATGACCTTCGTTGGCTTCCTCTACTTGTGAATTTTCGGAACTCAGCCAGGTATGCATTCGTAGTGAGATCGGTACCAACTTCCAAGTGCAGAGCCTTGGTTGACATGCGTAGAAGTATTACTATTATACATATAACTTCATAGGTTTTGAATTTCGGGGGAATCCGCTCTTTATTTGGAAGGGGCTGCATAGGACGGTTCCCACGTTCACCAATACGAAAGAAGGGGATACTCGCTCAACCAGTAGATTGGCCGTCTTTTGTTCTAACGTCCGTCCCCTCATCCGCTTGCATTTAGCGCAACCCCTGATCCAATTCTTAGTACGTTGTTGTAAAGCGCTTATACCACAATGATCATTTGCCTCATGTGTTTGTTTAATCAGTAAATCCGTCAAGTGGGATTTCCCCAGAATAATGGCGTATCTTTGACAAAATGGAACCAGAGTTGCCGTTTCCTATAGAAGATTGAGAGCAAGCCGTTCGGCTTGCTGCAACTTCACCCCTCCTAAAATAACTGCGGTATAATGTAGGATCCAGGTAGAACTAAGGACATGAGATGCCTGGTCCATTATCGGGTCAGCTAGTCTCTCGTCCCGCGAACTTAAACTTCGACCGTCTTAAACTTCGACCCAGCTTCTAACTGTAAAATCAGAAACATAATTGAAGAGACTTTGTCTACTGAGACTCCTCCTACCCCTGAAATTTCTACACTCATTTTCTTCTTGTTCAGCTGTAGTTTTTGAACAAGATTCCAGTTATATAGCTGCTTTGGCTTTCGTGGTCTACCAAGCACTGAACTGGTACCGCACGTCCATTGCTTGCTTTCAACTAGACCCTGTGGCATATATGATGCTGGAATGAGCAATTTCGGGTAGCTGAGAACTTTATGATCTTCCATACATATGAAGCATGGAAACCGGTTTTTATTTTCTTCATTGGAGTTTGCAACAAAGGCAACCCCCCTTTCTTCCACCAGAGTTTTGCTCTTCTTTATTAGCGTTTTGATCCGACCCCGTTGCTATCGGACACCCATACGTCCCATCCCAACCAGGGGTCATTATGATGTACCGCGTCTCCAAAAATCGGTTTCTATGGTAACAGATTGTTTCGTGTACTAAGTCGAATTCCCTGCGAGTTGGTATATCCATTTTCCAGGAGAGAGCTTTCCTTAAGTTCTGGGCCACAGATTTCATGGTGTCAAGTGCCTTGCCGATTGTTCTTGAGTCTTTTTGCGCGACTGACAGCATGAGAGTCTGAATCTTTTTTTCAGCCAGCATTCGGCAATTGTTATAGCACCCATTAAGGAGTTGCCAAGCCTTACCAAAGTTCTCCGCATATATTCCCAGGTGCTCCACGACCCGTTTCACACTATTCGTTAATTTGCCCTGGAGCATCATCATATGCTCTGCCAGTCCAAATCCTCATAAACGGACTTAAAAATCTCTGGAACAACTTAAATTGACTAAGGTCCCGGGAAAACGAAGGAATCTCTAGAACTGGTGAGCGTGGTCTAGGTTGATATCCACGATTCCAGAATGGCAATGCACTTACGACGCACCGACGAAAAACGCGCTCGGACCACTGCGAGCACCTCTGGACCAGTTCCGATGCGTGCCAACCTCCTGCTGTCCAGCACTGTTTGCCAATTCAGTGGAGCCAGAGAGAATTTGTTGAGAGACCGACTTCACGATCCTCTTTCTCATCGTTTGACATCAGCCTAAGTCTGCCTCTGCCCCCTTGACGGGAGCTTCTGCTTTTGCGTAGACTGCAATCATCACTGATTTTTTATTTTCTTTGCAATAAATCAAATCCTCTTCTTTTTCTTCAGTCAACGAAACATATTCGTGTTCATTACCCCAAGACGCCGTTGATTGTCTTTTATAGTCGGCCTGCACTCAGAACCACAGAGAGCGACTGGACGGACGACATTGCGATCAATTTTAGATTTGATACATTCGTTGGTAGGTCGATCACAAAGAACACCAGTTGTGGAACGCCACTTCATCCAGGTTGCGTTAATGCGTGAAGCAATTTCATAGCGCAGTTCTCCATTGGCTGATAGCATTGACCTGAGGTATTTAAAACGCTCAATTCTGAGGAGGTCACTGCCGCTGACAGTGAATGTGCCTGTTTCATGGGGATCGGTGGTCAAATATTCAGCTTTATTCAGATTCAATCTGAGACCGTGTTGAATGAGACGATCATTCCATTATTGGACAAGTTGCTCGAGATCATTTTTGCTATGAGATGCTAGGAAAACATCATTTGCATAAAGTAGTGTTTAGGATGCAGGGCGTTGGATGTCCCTTGTGATGGTATCCATAACTGGGACAAAGAGGAGTGGTGAGAGGGCGCTTCCTTGATGAACACCAACAAAGATATGATACAACCGCCACACTTCGAAATTTACTTTTCAGATCGTGGTAGAGCAATTGAACCCAACGCACGGGTGCTTCTGACATTGTCTTGTCATAGAGCATACCACATGAGTTCAAAACTATTCATGGTATGGGGCGGTAACCAGATCGGACGGTAATTTGAACATTCTGCTGGATTACCTTTCTTTTCCATATTTGAACTGTGGTTCTTTCTTGCCAGTCAGATGGTCTTCCTTCTACCTTTGTTTTTCAGAACTCAGATGCGATGTCATCAGGTCCTGTTGCTTTTCCCGAATTCATTCGTCTTATTGCCTCCTCAACTTCAGTTGTGCTGACACGTGGAACGACTGCAAATGTTGGCAATGATTGTGGAAGTGTAGAATGAACAAATTCCTCAATTGAAATCTGCTTAAAATATTCGCGACATCTATCCGTCATGGCGCGACGATTGGTAAGGAAAGTAGTTCTTGTCATTAACGTAATAGAAGTGTTCGATATCCTGTGTGTGTTCATATCAGCTTTTGATAAGTCGATACAGATCTCTCTCACCATCCAGAGTGTTCAGTTTATCGTAAAGATTTTTGTATTAGACCGCTCGGGTGACAGCCGCTTTCTTTGCTTCCCGGTTGGCATTCTTATAAATTTGGCGAGCGTTTTGTCGTCGAGAAACTTGTGATAGAGGCGTTTCTTTTCGAGGACCTTCATTTCAACATCGTCGTCCCAAAGCTAAATATCTCGGTTTATGTATCACTTACCTGACTAGGTGATCCCGAAGGTTGCAGAGGCCACTTTGTGGATCGTGTCTTTAATTTGGTTCCACGATTCTTCCACATTCGTAATGGTAGGTAATCATGTAAGCGAGAACATTTCTTTTTTCTTCTCACGAAATCGCAGCCATTTAATGCACGCCAGTGCGTTCCTGACGCAGTTTTATCGGTGAATGAACAGCAATAATGACACGGTCATCAGCAGGCACGTTGTAGGTCTTTGCATCGAGAAGTTGCCAGAAAGGATCTTTCTCAGCATCCGAGGGACCTGCCTGCAGTGCGTACGCGGTGAAGAAGTGAATAGTGTGATCCGCTGATGTAATGGTGAGCTTCACCAGCCGGTCATCAAATCGTTCGAGTTGATCGTATCACAGAAACCATCTGAGATGGCAATGCTAACACCGCATTGAGTGTGTGGACTACCAAAATAGAAAACTCTATAGCCATTTTTACTGCGACCGTGTTAAATGTCGCAGCTTTTGGCACCATCGGTTTTTTTTTGCAAAGCGCAGATATAAATTCGCCTTTTCCGAAGGGCTCGTGCGAGTTCCTCGGTCTTTCCAGCTATTTGTTTTGCCCGGACATGCATCAAGAACCCTTGCCCATTTCTCGACAGGACCGGGGCCCGTCTTGCTGCGTCGACTGAGGTGGACCCCTAGCATTTTTCCGAGGTTCGTTACTCGATCCGATCATCTGGTTTCTAACGACACTGGATGCATTTTACTGGCCACCTGTCGCGGGACCAGGCTCACTTTAAGCGCTCCCGCGTTTTGTTCTTTTGCCCCAGTTTTGCTAAGGCTGCTCTCAGATTTTCAACTTGATTTACCCATTCTTGTTGGAAATCGAGAATTTGCTGGAGTTTCATATTGATAAAAGGAATCTAAGTCTAACTATATCTAGAATATTATCACAACTGCCCCGGCTGTTACGTACTGGAATTAATCTCAAGCAAACAACAACAATATGTAGAAGAAGCGACTCCGCATTTGTGCTCCTAATCTCAGAGTGCACAGCAAACGCCATCAATAACAATATATATAAAGGAGCTGCCACTCCGTGGTTGTGCCCCTGCCATTTAGCGCCCAAAAATTATACAGATATGAGGGTAAAGGAAAGTAGCGGAAAAAAGTTAAAAACCACAACTTAAATATTTGGTGTATGCATTACCTTTCTGAAAAGGAACTCGCAGAAACCACCAAACCAATTTGGAGCCCCTTGTTATCAGCCCGAAACGGAAACTGAAAACCTACGTTGCGGCGCAAAGGCACAATTCACCAAAAGAGTGCGCTGAAAGAAAAACTTTTTAAATCCACAAATAAACACCTTATATTGTCAAATCAACAACTCCTCTTACTCAAGAAACTTACAGAAACCACCAAAACTATTTGGAGCAATTGCGTGTCCGTATAGCTGAGTGGTTAGAGCACAAGGCTATCGTACCGAAGGTCGCGGTTTAAATCTCACTGGAGGAAGTGGGATTTGTATCGTGATTTGATGTCGGATACCAACCGACTCAACTGTTAACTGTTCTGTTAATGAGTATCTGAGTCAAGTCAGGGTAATAATCTCGGACGAGCGCAATGCTGACCCCCGAATCAGAGCCATTGCGCGTATAGCGCGTTTGCGGTTGTCATGGCTCGTGGAAGGACGGTGACCGGCCACCAAGAGAATCAGTCGATGACCGTTAGGTAGTATTGCATCTGCTGGACTAGGCAGTTTTATGATGTCGACGTGGATATAGTTGAATCGCGCGTCTGAAGTGCCAAAAGATCGTAATGCGCTGCGATTGTGTCGATGCACCTTGGAGCGTGGGTACGGCTCACATTGTTGAGCCTATCGTGCGACGTTTTTTCGCATTCTTGGCCAGACATACTTTTGAGCACAGTTAGATACTAGACAGCTACCTCACTCCCCCTTGCCCCTCAAGGGGGGAAATCAGTGTGGGTACACACGATTTTAAATTGTTTTGCCCTTGAGCATGAGCGAGATGTACCGAAAACCCGATCAGCTGTGTTTGACATACCGCCCGGACTTGCCAATGTATTGGTGAGATTGGCAAGTTTTTGCTTATGTATAAGTGAATACGTGAAACAACTTTTTGCTATATGGGTGAGCATGCCGTATTACCAGAATAGCAAAAGCTCACCGATCTCTCTCTTACCAATACGATTTGACGAAGATTATGTCTTTTCCTTGTTTAGCGTCGCTGATGTGTACAGATAAGCTTCTGCAAGCACATTTGCAAGTGGGGTCATTTTTGTAAGGGTACTGCCTATAGTAGATTTACTGTGCTTTTGAGCACAGTAGATCTACTATAGGCCTACTACTATACCCTACTATGCAAGTGTGCTTGCAGAAGCTTATCTGTACACATCAGAGACGCTAAACAAGGAAAAGGCATAATCTTCGTCAAATCGTATTGGTAAGAGAGAGATCGGTGAGCTTCTGCTATTCTGGTACTACGGCGTGCTCACCCACATAGCAAAAAGTTGTTTCACGTATTCACTTATACATAAGCAAAAACTTGCCAATATCACCAATACATTGGCAAGTCCGGGCGGTATGTCAAACACAGCTGATCGAGTTTTCGGTACATCTCGCTCATGCTCAAGGGCAAAACAATTTGAAATCGTGTGTACTCGCACTGATTTCCCCCCTTGAGGGGTAAGGGGGAGTGAGGTAGCTGTCTAGTATCTAACTGTGCTTTTGAGTAAGTAGGCGCATTGTGGCTCTCACGCTGGGGTGTGCCAGGTTGTGAAGCGCCTCGAAAGCTGTTTCACGTACGGTTGCCGGTAGGTAGGGGCTAATGCTACCAGTAGAAGTTTCGCATGAGATGGGGTGGCCGTCGATATTTAAACGTTGGAATGCCATCCGTCTTGATCGCTAGTCTTGGCTTCGACGTCGACTTCTGGATTGAGAATCGTGAGCATAGCGATGGTGAACTTGTTCACTTCGTTGTCAGCTCCTTTTATAATACATATTCCAAAGATATTTGATGTTGGAAAATATAATTTAGCTGTCGAGCTTCTCTGGGCGCGGCCTTGTTTTGGCGCTGTTGGGCTACGCTGTTGATCTGTGAAGACCCTGAAGGATCGGGATTTTAAAAATCGCTGGAAATGCTCGATAGTTGCGAAGACTCCAAGTAGCTCTCTGCTGTAGGCGCTGTATCATCTCTCCCTGTAGGACAGTTTCCTGGAAAGGAATCCCAGAGGGTGCCATATCCCGCGGGGGCAAAATTTCTGAGCAAGGATGCGCCGATGGCAGTTTTTGAGGGGCCCATTCTCAACGCTAGAACAGCAGCGCTTCAGTGAGTGACGATTTGCTAGTTGGGATTTCTTGCCCTTGGATGGGCGACCTTTAAGAAGCTCGTTCAGCGGAGTCAAAATGCCCGCCGCTTTCGGAATGTAGCGGCAACGAAAGTTTGGCATTCCTTTGGAATCGACCAAACTTGTTAGCTGGCTCTGATTTCGGGAAATCGTCGATGGCATGGACCTTGCGTGCAGAGGGCTTGATGCCTTCGGCTGAAACTGAGAAGCGAAGGTATTCTACTTTATTTCTACCAAGGACGTGTTTGTCCGCATTGATGTGCGGCTTTGCGGGGAGTAGAATGGCAAGGAGTTGTCGCAAATGTTGAATGTGCTGATTGTGGTCGTCCGATGGTATAAATATGTTGTGCAGATAATATTTCCTGAATGGGCAATCGCGCAAGAGGTGGTCCATCGTGCGTTGAAGCGACTCAGCAGCAATACGCAGATGAGAATGATCGCGTAACCCCGACAAGGCCGAATGGTGTTGAAATAGTCGTCTTCGAGATGTCCTTAACTGCGATTGGAATTTGATAAAAGGCTTTACGGAGGTCGATTACGGAGAATACCTTGCCTTTTACCCGCTGTAACACATCTTAGATAATGGGCAGAGGGTAACGATACGGGGTTTCTCAGCGTTCAAACGCCTATAGTCGCTAGTGATTCGCCATGTCTCGTCTGGATGATGGACGTCCTGAAATTGCTCCTCGGTGACTGTGAAAAGGGGGGTTGTTGCTCGAATGTCGGTGGGTCGGTTTTGTGTATTTCGTGAAACACCGTCAAATGTCGAAGCGCGAGTGCTGAACGGGGAGCAAACATCCTTAAACTTTTAGAGTAGAACCGTGTACCGAAGTCCGAACTGTCCTGAAGGTGTAGCGATTTGTGTCATGAATGAGATGCTGTGGACGGCAAGTGTGATAAATTCGATCTGGCAGAATCGCCATGTAATAAATTCGATCTCTCAGGGTCGCCAAGTGATAAGTTCTGTTTCTTGGTTACAGAAGAATATTTGCTAAGAATAGAATGATAATATATATCAAGCTAGATACCTCTGAAGATGCAGAGAATACCTGCCTTACAAAGCGGTTGGCCGGTAGATAGGACGGCACCATCTTGGTTGTCAACTCAGATTTGCCGTTTTTTTCTACGATGGACCTTATGCGAACAATACTTCGCAACCGATCCTGGTTTTAGATTTTCTTGCTCGCAAGGAAAATCTCGCTAAGGGCACAAAAGTCAAGTTCGCGCTGTGAAGATACAGCGAATGCTACGAGGTATTTTGATAATTCGCATTGTAGAGTCAAAGTATACATATATCCGTTTGAAATTCTCAAAGGACCTATGGTATCTACTTGCATGGTATCGAAACTAGTCGATGAAGTACCGGTTTTTATCCTTTTCTCCTTAGTGTGGCTTATTTGTTTAGTAATTTGTCATGAAGTGCAATTTCGTATGTGGGATTTAAAAATGTTCTTCATATTTTCCCAGCAATATCGTTGTTTTAATTTTAACAACGTTTTGCGAATCCCTAGATGTCCTCCGATGGGTGGTAGCGGACCCGGATGGAAGGTAGCGGTCCAAATCTCACTACTAGCAGTGGAATTTGTATCGTGATTTGACGTCGGACGTCTAACACACTCAAGGCCCTGATCAAACATGGATTGTTCCGCCAACGATTATTATTATTTTCCGAGTTTTCACAATCTCAGCAGATACCGGATTTTACTTTATACTAGCACTGAGTGCCAAGCATTTAGGTTCGGATGATCCTACCTACTTAAAAACTAAAGGGGCGCTGGCGATGGTGGCCGGTGGTAAGTCAATGGGAGAAACCGTCGAGAACTCCCCGCAGTACATCAGGCTCGTTATGTAGAGTATGGCGATCAGTCAGAACTTGCCGATCCGAATACATGCCTTAAGCAGAACTATCAAGTATTGCTTGCGGCTCATATCGGTAAATCGGACATGTTCCCGTGATCAGCCCATGTTCGCATGCAAGGTTTTGATGGATACTCTTACATACAGCATTATGCCTGGTGATGTATTGCACCGGTGCCATAACAGTACAGCCAGAAATGAGATGGCCCAAAGTCTGTAACGCAGAACCACACATGCTGCATTGGTCGTTTTCCACCCGTTCTTTCATGATGAGCTTTTTATAAGCTCAGGTGACGAGCACGCCGTCCTGAATGGGACACATGAAACCCTCCGTCTCAGCAAAGAACTCCCCAGCACGCAGCCATCTGTTCGACAAATGCAAATCAACAAAAGGTTGCCAAAGACAATTCACGTGTTTACCGTGCAATACCTTCGACTTCCATTCATCGATCCACTCGTTTGAAAGATCGATCCTTCAAGTTAAGTGGAGTCAGCCTACAGTCTGCTTTACAGACAGCCGCATGCAAGGGACTCGCCTGTTCTTTGCTGTAAAAATAAGCGCACAGCGAGTCGACTTGACGATGATGTTGTGCCGCCATGTCAATCACGCCCCTACCTCCGATGTCCCGAGGCAGGTTCGTCCACTCCACGGCAGACTTTGGATGATGCATTCGGAATGTGAACAGTTTTCAAGATCGGTCTTCGTCCACGGAAATATTCCGAATATATCTGGCATAAGCCAGTGAAGCGATAGCGAATACATTCAATGCGATTATCTTATTCTTCCCCGGGAGATGCGATTTCGGCACCAGCTTTACACGTCGCAGGAATTCAGAAAGCAGAACATCTTTCAGATCACCAACTCGAGTATGGGTTCCTTGAAGAGTTCCTAGGTACTTCTAGAAGTCTATCTCGGTCATAGATTCGATGTAGAGGTGACCAATTGTCTAATTCAAACTCCCTCCGAATATCATAGCTGAACATTTTTACTATTCGCAACAGACTTCTAAGATGGTCGTCGGTACCAGCATACAGCTTCATGTCATCTAAATACATCAAGTGTGTCAGTTCACACTTAGCACGTAAGCCATATTTTATTGCAAAACCATGTCCTCTAGCATCATTCAGTAGCCATGAAAAGGGGTTCAATGCCAAACAAAAGGGAACTCATAGAATCACCCTGGAAGATACCTCTCCGTACATGGATGGGCTCTCAGGTATTGGCACCCTCGGATGAAGGTGGGGTGCCACCCTTTCATGACTGTCACCAAAAACTTTATTAGTTTGTGATCAATGCGATACAGATGTAGGACATCGATTAGCCAGGTATGCGGGACGCTATCGAAAGCCTTGGCATAATCGATATAGCAACTAAAGAGGTTTTTTTGGCCTTTAGTTGCTCCTCCTACAACCACCGAGTCGATAATGGGTTACTCTTTGCAATCCCTTGACCAAAGTCGGAAGCCCTTCTGTTCCTTGGACAGAATGTTGTTGGTCTCGAGTTGCCCACTGACCCTTCCACTAATAATGGACGTTATGAATTTGTAGATGGTTGGTAAGCAAATAATCGGTCTTGTGTCTGTTGGGTCCGGCACCGTATCCTTCTTAGGGATAAGGTAGGTAATCCCCGCAGTGACGAAGGGTGGAAATTCGTCCGGCCGACTCATGACCTGATTTATGCTGTGAGCCAACCGACTGTGTACGCTGGTAAATTTTTTATATCAGGAATTCTGCACCCGATCCAGACCTGAGCGCTTCCAGTTCTTCGAGCTGTTTATGGCTCATCCAACTTCCTTTTCGGTAACATCCGCAAAATTCATGTCAAAGGTATTGGCATGGCAGGTGCCTTCGGCGGGGATCCACTCAACATGCTCAGCATGCTGGGCGGGTTACCCCCAAAAGCCACCCCAATTCTCTTACGCTTCCGTCACCGAAAATTGTGCTGTCTGGGCGCTCTGTTGGGATTCGTGGAGAGATCTAAAAAAGCTCCGTTTATTATTATTGTGTTTCGCGAATTTAAATAGTTTCTCCATAATGAACATGTATTTTCAATGTGGACTATCATTATTCTTCTCTTTGTTTTTACCATATTTGGTATTTTCCATTGTTCGCTTATCGTTGATGGTAACGGATCTCTCATCAGATTTATTGCTAGAATCTACTACTACCATATTATTTGTACGTACGATATTTATATTTTCATTTATATTTTCAGCGCTTAGGATAAATTTTAATCTTGTTTCATCGGTGATGTCAGACAAACTTGTGCAAGCCAAACAATATAGTTGATCAGAATCTATTTTTGTGTGGGTACGCTTGTTTCTTTGCCATTCCCCTTGTAATCGCTAACAGTTTACGTTTTGTATTGTCATCTATTTCTGGAGGTATCATCCCATTTAAAGAGTCAAAACCTAATTCGATTCTGGACAAGGCATCAGCATTCGTATTCATGTTGCCTTTTTCGTGTACAATTGTAAAATCATAATCAGGTAAATCAACTCGAATTCGGCTGAGTTTCGATGAAGGATTTTTGTGAGTAAATAAAGATACTACTACTATGATCTGTGTCAAAATGCTGCTCTTAATGCTTAATTGGATGCCTCAGTAGTTGAGATGAATGGTGTATCAAAATCTGGATATTGGATTGGATGGTTATATCAATTTATTTTTCAAGGTTTTGTAGGCTTTCTGACATTCTTCGGTCCAGGTAAAAGTTACATTTTTTTCTCAACAAAGAATTTAGACTTTTGGCGGTTTCAGCAAAATTTCGAATAAAACGCTTATAGTAATTGCAGAATGCTACAAATCTGCGTACTTCATCAGCATTTTTTGGAATAGGATAATTTTGAATTGTGTTGAATTTCGATGGATCAATTTTAATACCCTTATCGGTTATTCAATGTCCAAGGTATACAACTTCTGATTTCAAAAACTGACATTTACTTGTGTTTAATGCCAAATTGTGCTGACGCAATCTTTGCAAGTATTTACAAACGTTGTCGTTGTGATGCTTAATACTGTATCCGAAATCAATAATGTCATCTACATACAGGAACGCTTCATGACTTAAACCATTTAAAGCGATTGTCAGCATTCCTTGGAAACTGTTGGATGAGATTTTTAGTCCAAATGGTAATCTTTTAAATGTATAATGGCCATCGCTGGTCGAAAATGCGGTTAATGGCCTAGACTCTTTCTCAAGGTCGATCTGATAAAAAAAGCTAGTCATGCCTAAAGTTGAGAAATATCCTGCTCTACCAAGCGTCTAAAACGTTATCTATTCTCGTCAAGAGGAATTTGTCATTGACGATTTCGTCGTTTAGACGTCGAAAATTTACTACAAGTAGCGATTTCGCTTTACCATCTGAACTCTTTTTAGGTGAATTATATGCTCAGGGCTTGAGGTAGTCAATAGTTTTTAAGGTTTTGTGTACGCAAAACCTGTCTGTCTGTGCTTTTTTTTATTTTTCAGGAGGTGGAACTCTTCAAAAGACACTGGTCTGGACACACCAACGGATGGAATTTCTACCCACTAAAACCACCCCCGACTCTCTCCCTACCCCGCGGAACCACCATAAGGTATTACATCACGGGGCGGAGTCAGCTCACTCTAGCTTAGTCACTTTTCTTCTATACGCGGCGCACGTGACCGCGCTTTTCTCCTCTCCTCTGCCATTCGCAGTTTATTTTGATAGATTCGATCATGAAGTTGACATCATCCCAATTCTCTTGATGTGCTAGCACAGATACCAGATTTTCTGGTACCAGCACCTCTCCTAGAGTCTTCTCTTGATTCCTCCTTTCTTTCACAAATCTTGGACAGTGGAAGAACACATTTTCTGGGTCCTCTGGGACTCCATTGCAATTTAGACAATCGGGTAAGGTCTACAATTTAAACCTGTGCGGGTATTGGCGATATCTCCCATGTCCCGTGAGAAACTGGGTGAGATTATAATTAATCTCACCGCGTCGTCTCTCCAATCACTACTTGATGGCAGAAATGAGCCTGTGAGTCCACCGATCCTTTCCCGAGCCTTCTCACCGCTCTTGCCATCTATTTATGGATCTCTCCCTCTCAGCGTGCTTCGTCTGTGATAAAGGAGAGATTGGCTTCGCATGGTATATATTCGTCATCTCATCTGCCAAGTTGTCAATCGGCATCATTCCTGAGATGACGAATGTTGCATTATCTGAGACAGTCCTCAAACCAGAGCATACCCTCAGGGCTGTCCTATGGTAGACTGCACTCAGTTTGTTAGTGTTAACTGACATCTGCAACGCCGCCCTCCAAACTGGGGTCGCATAGAGCATGATTGAAGTGGTGACACCGTGGCTATAAGCAACGTAGAGGTATGCCGTAGCCCTCCCACGTTCGGCATCATCCCCGCCAAGGCCATACTAGCAGTGGATGATTTATTGCGAACATACTGTACGTGTTGCTTATAGCTGAGCTTGCTGTCTATCACCACCCCCAAGCATTTGATGGCCGACTTGGAAGTGGTGATATGATTCCCGATTCTAATGCAGGCGTAATTTTTCTTCAGGCGTTTAGTGATGAGGACCGCTTGTGTTTTTTCCTCCGCAAGTGTAAGACCAGAGCTCTCTAGCCAACTTTTAACATCATTGATTGCCTCGCTTGAGTATAACTCAGCATCTTCGAGATGCTTTGCGGCAACAACCAGCACTATGTCGTCAACGTAACCTACCACTGTAGCTTCCCTCGGAAGGGGAAGAGTACATCGTTTTATATGATGTTCCACAGTAGTGGGCCCAATACGGAGCCTTGCGGGACACCCGCGGAAAGAACGTACTCCTGGGGTCCGCCATCGGTGTTATACTTCCTTTCAGTTAAAAAACTATCGACGATAGCAGTGAGATAGGCGGGAATACCAACCTTCGCTAGGGATTTGCGTATTAGATTCCAATTGATCGAATTGAATGCATTTTTCACATCCAGGGTTACTACCACGCAATATTTGCTGGTACCACCCTTTCCGTGGATTGCATCTTCGGCCAAGCCAGTAACCAATTTGATGGCATCAATGGTTGATCTGGCTTTACGGAACCCATACTGCCGATCTGAAAGTCCGCCTTGGCTCTCAACAACCGGGAGTAATCTATTATAGATTACCCACTCTAACATTTTCCCCACCGTGTCCAAAAGACATATGGGTCGGAATGAGGATGATTCACCTGGAGGTTTACCAGGTTTTGACAGAAGTACTAACTTCTGCTGATTCCATACCGCTGGAAATATTCCCTCGGACATGCAGGTTTCGAATAACTCAGCAAACATGTCCGCTCTGGATTTCACGGCAAGCTTAAGGGCCTGATTCGGTACTCTGTCCAGGCCCGGCGCTTTATTGTCTCCTATTCTACCGCAGATCTCCAGCAGCTCTTCTTGGTGACTGGCGGGACTGCCGTCACATTCAGAGGTGGTTGGAATGTGTTGGTGCCCGCCTCTTGCTGGGGGAATAACCCCTGGATGATTTTCAGTAAGAAGGTGGGACCCGTGATCTGCGGAAATGAACGGGCTCTGAATCGTCCCATCACGATTCTATCAGCACTCCCCACACTCTCAAAACGAATACTCCCCACGGGTTAATTTCCTCTTGTTTCGCTGGATGGCGAGCTTGCGGGTTGTGCGGGCTGCCTTATAGGCGCACTCTTTCTGCCCCTGATCGACTCTACCTACCGCCTTCTGAGCCGCTCTTCTGGTTCGGAGGCAGACTGATCGAAGCGAGCGATCAGTTCATCATTCCACCAATAGTTTGGTCTTCTACTGGGGAATGAGCACCTCCTAGGCATGGTCACGTCACATGCTTTGGCGATGCATTGAGCTAGATGGACGGCTCTTTCGGTAGAGGCGCCTGCTTTATCAGGTTGATCTAACCACACCTCTATGAAGGTCTGTTCATTCAAAGATTTTGCAGACCAGCCTGAAAACTTTTTCGGTTTCGGGCATGATAGCTCTTTGCCCTGTGGCTCGACACATGTCTCAAAGAAGATTGCCTGGTGATGGCTGTGGGTGTAGCGTTCGTTGACGCACCATGACATACCACGTGCCAGCGCAGTGCTGACAAAGGTCAGGTCTACAACCGAGCCTGACCCCCCTTTCTGAAAGGTGTTTGCAGCACCTTCGTTAGCCAAAACTATGTCCATCTACCCAAAAGCTTCTAATAAACTGCGCCTCCTAGCATTTGATTCTCTGCTACCCCACTCTAGAGCCCAAGCATTGAAATCACCAGGAATCATATTTGGTCTTCGTCCCCTTGCGTCGAGAACAAGATTGTCAAGCATTTGCTCGAATTCAGACAGTGTCTAACTTGGTGGGGCGTTGCAGCTGTATACACTACTTATTTTCGCCCACACAAAGCCACTGGCTGCCTAACTTCCAGTACATTGTATGGGCTGTCGACTGCAAGCTCATATTACCGATCCACCAGTCGAATCTGTGGCCCATACGCCACCGTGACGGTGTCTATACGGTTCACTTACGATTCAGATTCAAACGTGGTCTGCACCAAAAAATTCTGAGCGACCCTGCAATGATTCAGGTTTATTTGAATAAACCTCATTTTCTCATTGCAGTGAGCACCTACGTAAATTCCGGACATTTACCACTTCCGGTAATATGCCGGTTATTCTGTCCCTCTGTTACTTCGCACAACAGGCATTTGGGGTCCTTATTGTACTCTCTGTTATGGCCTTTCTCCCCACACCTTCTGCATCGATCGGATCGATCAATGCTGCTGATGCACGCCTTCGCGAAGTGCCCAGACATGAGTGAAGTTTGTTCTCTTAAACGGCAGACAACCCATCCAATCCGAACCCTTCCGGCAGCTAACAACATCTGCGCTGCCTTCGCTCGTACTCGTATGGTGGCCGTTTGAGTACCACCATAGCCTTTTCGTAAGCGCACAACAGGCTCCTCGGTAAGTTCTTCTAACTTGAATTGCTCCTTCAGAGCAGTACAAATTTCTCGTTTCGATGTCACTTCATCAAGATCCTTACATTATATATAGATCTCATGCTGTTGGGCACGCACTGCGGCATTCTCCCCAAGTGAGGTTTTGACTTGAGTGCGAAAGTCATCAGCTTTGCCCACGCTGGATCTTTTCAGTTCGAACATGAGATCTCCTTTCTGGGTTCTTCGGATTCTGTTCACATTTCCGCTCATATCTTTTAGGTCGGGATCAGCTTGGACCTTTTTGAGTATCTCCGCGTAGGACAGATTGCCCTTACTGGAGATAACAATCGCATCTGGACGAGTTCGTACTTCCGCTTTTCGTTTCGCTTTTTTGTTGGTAACTTCAATCCATCCATTGTTTTCGTTCATCTTGGGCTTCGCATCGCTGGTCGAGTTTCCTGCATTCACTATACGCTTTCCTCCTTCTGAGCTGGCTTCAGAATGTCCTGTCCGCCTTTTTTCCCTTAGGCGCCTGCTGGTTATTTATAGCATCCCCCTCTTTTTCACGTACTCGTTTATTTCGCCGTGATTCGATGGTAGTACGGTTAGGCGTTACTTGCGTCGCTTGTGATACTGTTGGCACAGCGGGGTTCAGCGTATCCTTAGTATTCTTTTCTTCCATCTGCGATCTATTATAGAGGAATCTTATAGCCCTAACCATATCCTTTATGACTTGGTGCACGTTGTGCTTATCACCACCAAACTGGGTGAAAGGTAATCCCTCCGGATCGGGACTCTGCTCCCTATAAGCCCCGACAGGGTTATTCCTTTTATACGCTCCTTCACTTTTGGAGTTTATTGACCTTGCCTATACTTTATCCTTCATCGTCTTTGGCATTGGTGGAGATCTCAAAGTTGACGAGCTTCTTTTGAATGGATCCCTTCCTTGTTCCTGGAGAACCTCCTGTCACGCATCTTGACCATATGCGGTGGGTGTTATTACGGTTTTTGTGATCCAAAAATCTGCCTTCAGGTCATCTTTATTTGGTCTTGTTACTGGTGTTCTCGGTAAGGTGGTACTTAGATTGAACACCTCCTTCTCCAGATCCAAATCACTTGTAACATTATATACCAAGGTGGCCAAGTTGTCCACCACCGAGGCACTGCGGTCGAGAGATATCGACGGCCGGGAGCCCGCTTGCTCACCCCCAAAAGTTGTCGGTATTGGGGTTCCGAGCCCCTGCACCGTAAGTTTCCTCCTTCTCTCGTCTTCCATGTTGGTTTTATGTTCTGGTATCCTTCCTATAGTCATTTTGGTCCACACAACAGAGATGAGCAAACTCTAGCCCATGCACAGTCAGAAAAGAAAAGTGGATGAACATATATTTACACATCAATAGGTATGCCCCAATCCGCAAGCTGCGGTTGCACCTGACGGTAGATCTGGCCACTCCTTACAGGTCCGTCTGTCTGTATGTCTGTCTGTCTGCCCGTAACACGCATTTTTCTCGGAGATTGACGCAATTGACACCAAATTTCGTAGAAAGATGGGAACTCTGAACACTCACGCATACAGTGAGTTACATCCTTTTACGTCGAAATTAAAGGCGGGTCCCCATACATGCAAAAGGGGGGTTTACATTTTTTTTCATCAAATATAGTCATGTGGGATATCAAATGAAACGTCTCGGTTAGTACTTTTCGAAGTCGGTCTTAGTTTTTCCACTTGTTAGAAAAGTGGGGAGTGCGGGGGGTTTAAAATGATCATTTCTTCAAGGGGGTCATTCTCAGAAACTACCCAACTGAAAACTCTGAAAAAAATCAGGAGGCTATATGGTGCCTGGGCTTCGAAATACCTTCCATACTGATATCTGGTCAAATAAAGTTAATAATAGTATATTGCTATTATATCATTTTTAGTAATTGGCTGCAAAACCCTCCCTTAAATTTATCCTAGCACCGCGAAATTTGGCGGTGATGTAGGCTAAAATATAGAGGATGATCTCACCAAATTCGGTAGAAATCGCACTATAACTAACAAAGTTATCATACGTCAATATCATCCTTTGTACTTTCTCAATGTGTCAATTTGAACATTGAAATCTTTTATGCCTACATCTTCACTGTTGTTTACAGGCATGATAGTGTTGGCGATAAAAGCACCTTTCTCAATTTCAGTATTTAGTACAATACTGTCCTCATCAATTTGATCATTGACTGGCACTATCACTTCAGTCCTAGCAGATATTGACTTCTGATTGATTGTATCGTTTTGTGCCGATATATAACACAATTTCAGCGTTGTTTATTACGAAAGATATAGTAAATGTTTCGTAATCGATTTCGCACATATAGTTGACCAGTAGGTCTCTACTGATAAATACCATCTGTATTTATTAGGAATATACTATCCATGATGTGGAATGACTCTAAAATACGTTGGTTCTCTATACAAAGTTATAAACAAGTAGTTCCTAAAGAAGTGGAAACTTCTTTCGTTATCCCAGTGAGCTTAAGTCTGTCCTCATAGTTTATTTGGTATTCTATATCCCTATTTCTGTCATTTTTACAAATTAACACATCTGCACCTTTGCCTATTAAAAGTGTGAGATGCCGTTTTGCATCAGGACTATAAATTCTAACAAAATTTGTGCAGTTGTTAGTTAATTCAAATATAGTTTTGTCGTTTATTCCCGGAGGTTCTGCATATCCTCTCTGGAAGCTAGGACGTTTCCCTGATTCGTCGTTATGTGAATATTTTTTTTACTACAAGTGTTATTTTTGTTAGGAGTACTGTGTCTATATTGTATTGTAATTGCTATTACTGCCACTATTGTAATTGTTATTGTTATAATCGGTGCTGTTATTGTATTTTTTTTTACTGCAGTGGGTTTTACGCCTTTTAACGTTGTTGCCATAGGTATTACTGTTATTATAGTCCTTGTGATTGTTATATTTAAATTTATTTTGTTTTCTGCTCCAGTTGCCTTTGATGTGCAAGTGATACAGCTTCTGATAAAGTACTTGGTCCAGCCGAAAATATTCTACTTTTTAATTAGTCGTTTAAACTATTTTTAAAGATGGTTAACGCATATATTTCGTTCATGCGCGAAATTACTTTTTTCTCGCTTTCAGATGCCTGTGTACCAAACCCTTGTATTTGGAACTGGCTTAATTCGTGGACTAAAGAGAGAATTTTATTTTTATAAACGGTGACATTTAATTTTCTCTGATATATGTTGTTCAGCAGGATATGTATTTGAGGTACTGTTTCGGTATTTTTGAATTTATTTGCTAATTTAGCTAATTAGATATGGATATCGATAACCAGTAGGACTCAATTTTACATTGGTGATAAAGTCTATTAGCAATGATTTTGCGATGATAGTCAAACTGGAACACAGAATTTCAACTATTTTTAGCAATGAATCCAATTCTTTATACTTTCCATCAAAGATGGGAACTATTTTCATAACTGTCTCTAAATTAATTTCAGCCATGTCGAAATTTGTATGAAAACCAGATAAATTGCTTTGTAATTCTTCAGCTATACCGTCTTGTGGTATTCCTTCTTCATAAAATCCGTACTTCTCAAGCTGTAACCGAAGTTGTCCTTCAATGATAGATGATTCTGCTTTGAATTTTAGTTTAAAGTCAAGTAGTTTCGGGTCTTTTTCACTAATAATGTTCACGAGTTTATTGAATTTTTCTTCCCTGCAGTGAGGGTTTCAAAAGTACACTTTGAACTTTTTTTTTTACATTGTAATGTTTTAGAATTTTCAATTACGAAATCCTCTAAAAGATCCATAGAGGACGAGAGAAAATTAAAAGTTCGAAATAATTCGAATGAAAAGATACAAAAAGAACAAAAGGGGAAAAATCAGTAGTTAATCTCTAGAAATATATAGCATATTTTTATATGTTTATCGCCCTATTCATTTTTTTGGCAATATATTTCTAGTTGTCACAATCTCCGCAGATACCGGAGTTTACTTAACACTAGCACAAAGCACCAAGCGTTGAGGCTCAGATGATCCTACCTACTTAAAAACTAAAGGGGCCTTGGTGGTAGCGGCCGGTGGTAAGTCAATGGGGGAATCTGTCGAGTACTTCCCGCAACATCGAGCACGTATGCAGAATGGTGTACTTGTGCATGGTTTCAACCAGACTGTGTGAGAGCCCCAGGACATCAAAGGAAGTCATACGGGATTTAGGTACAATACCTGTAACTGACAATATTATGGGAACTACAACCACCTGCTCGAGACGACAAATTCATTCATGAGCTTTTTATAAGCTGGGGTGGCGACCACGCCATCCTGAATGGTACACATGAAACATAGATATCTGTTCGACAAATGCAAATCGACAAATGATTGCCAAAGGCAGCTCACGTGTTTACCGTGCATTGCCTTCGACTTCCATTCATCGATCCGCTCTTGGTCCGACTTCACCCCACTCAGAGGATTGAAAGATCGATTCTTCAAGTTAAGTGGAGCCAGCGCACAGTGTGGCTTACAGACAGCCGCATACAAGGGAGTCGCCTGCTCTTTGCTGTAAAAATATGCGCACAGCGAGTGGACTTTACGATGATGTTGTGCCGCCACGTCAACCTCCGATGTCACGAGGCAGGCGGACTTTCGATGCTGCATCCGGAAATTGGACATAGGTAATATTCCGAATGCATAAGCCAGTGAAGCGATAGCGAATACATTCAATGCGATTATCTTATTCTTCCCCGGGAGATGCAATTTCCATGCGCTTATTTTATTCTTCCTCGAGGGATACGATTTCAGTACCAGCTTTACACGTCGCAGGAACTCGGAGAGCAGAGTATCTTTCAGATCACCAACTCGAGCATGGGTTCCTTGCAGAATTCCTAGGTACTTGTAGAAGTCTACCTCGGTCATAGCTTCGATGTAGAGGTCACCAATGCTGTGTCCGGCATGCGGCTCGTAATGACCTTCACGGATGGCTTGCATTCGACACTTGGTTAATTCAAACTCCATCCGAATATCATGGCTGAACATGTTTACTATTCGCAACAGACTTCGGTACCAGCATACAGCTTCATGTCATCCAAGTACATCAAGTGTGTCAGTTCACACTTAGCACGTAAGCCATATTTTATTGCAAAACCATGTCCTCTAGCATCATTCAGTAGCCATGAAAGGGGGTTCAAGGTCAAACAAAAGGGGACTTAAAGAATCACCCTGGAAGATACCTCTCCGTACGTGGATGAGCTCTCAGGTATTGGTACCCTCAGATGAACGCACTGATAAGGTGGGGTGCTTGTGATGTGTTTCTGATCAATGCGATACAGATGTAGGACGTCGATTAGCCAGGTATGTGGGACGCTATCGAAAGCAAGAGAGCTTTCTTTGGCCTTTAGTTGCTTCTCCTACAACTACCGAGTCGATAATGAGTTACTCTTTACAACCCCTTGACCAAACTCGAATCTTGTTGGTCTCGAGGTGCGCATTGACCCTTCCACTAATAATGGACGTTATGAATTTATAGGTGGTTGGTAAGCAAATAATCGGTCTTGTGTCTGTTGGGTCCTGCACCGTGTCCTTCTTAGCGGATCCCTGCAGTGAGGAAGGGTGGAAATCCCCCCGGTCGACTCATGACCTGATTTATACTGTGAGCCAACCGACTGTGTATGCTGGTAAATTTCTTATACCAGAAATTCTGCACCCGATCCAGACCTGGGCGCCTCTAGTTCCTGGAACTGTTTATGGCTTGTCGAACTTTCTCTTCGGTAACATCCGCAAAATTCATGCCAGACGTATTGGCAGGTGCCTTCGGCGGTGATTCACTCAGCATGCTCAGCATGCTGGGCGGGTAACTCCCAAAGTCCACCCCAATACTCTTACGCTTCCGTCACCGAAAACTGCCTGTCTGAACGCTCTGTTGGGAATTGTTGCGTATGTTGCATTCTGGACGCGTCTGGAGTGACTTTCGCCATACCATGGTAACCGACTGCATACGGCTTTAGTGTGTCCAGAATTTCAACAACGGGTGTCTCACTAGGGATGACATAGTTCCGGTATACCCTCTGTACTCTATTCTTCACCCATCTGCTGGCATTGCCAGAGCTGATCTGAGTCAGTCCTGCCTTAGTAAGCCCCGCCGACGTTCCAGACGAATTTTCCATTGTGGATCTCTTCGGCCACGCAAACCAATAACACGCAGTCACGTGCGCGAATCGTGGGAAACGGTCAACGAATCTTTGATGCAACAAAGGGCGGTAAGATGTTGTACCCGCCGCCGTTATTTGACTGTTGACGGTCACAATTGGCTGCTCGTATCTCTCGATGAAGTTTTGCTCTAGGCCAATTAGTTCTCAAACTTTTTTCAGTGCTCACCAAATGAAATTTTTATGAGCCTGTGGAGTTCCGGTCGTTCGCGCTTCAGTCTGGTCTCTTTACTTCCCCTGGCCGTCTTTTTATGGAGGTAGCTGATATTGTGGCCTCTCTACTGCGGTTCGCTGTCCGCTTTCCGTATTTCTCAATGGTAATCGGCTTCGGTCTCATAACGTTTGGTGTCGTTAATTTTGTCAGGTAGCATGGTGGTGTTAGTTTCTCGGGGGGTATTCTCTGTATCCACTGGTATTCCTCTATGCTGGGACAGCTCTGCAGATTCTTCTTGTGTGGACGACTCTTCGAGGATGTCTTCGTCGGAATACAAATTACGAGGTTTCGAATGGACAGTATCAGAAGCCTCCACACTCGAGTGGGAGGATCGCCATGTGATAAATTCGATCTAGCAGGATCGCCATGTAATAAATTCGATCTCTCAGGGTCGCCAAGTGATAAGTTTGTTTCTTGGTTACAGAAGAATATTTATTAAGAATATAATGATGCTAAATATCAATCTACCTAGAAGATGCAGAGAACACCTGCCTAATAAAGCGGTTGGGCGGCATATAGGATGGCACCATTTTTGCTGTTAAAGACAACTCAAATTTGCCGTTGTTTCTACGGTGGATTAAAAGAGGGACGAAGACGGCTACGGATCCTTACCAGAACGGAGGCAAATCTCCAGACGCTGTCTCACCTCTGCCCTGGGAGCAGCGTGACCGAAGCGGTTCGCATACACTATACGCCCTTTTTTATAATTCTCAAAATACGACAAGGGTACGAATTATAATCAACGTAAATCCGCCTACAGTTCAGACCAAAGCTTGGCCGGAGCTAGACAGCTCTTTTAGGGATTGGATTTGCTACCTCCGGCTAGTCTTCGTTGCCGATGTTTCGGGGCGCCTGAACGCTCATGTTTATACGGTCGTGCGATATCGTTCAAATAACAATGACCGAATGCCGGGTGTTCGGTGGTACCACGTGGCACGTTGATGGAAGCAACGCTGGATACGGTATCTTTTCTTATCGCTGGTTCGGCAGCCACCTGAATTACTAAGGCACAGACTGCATTGCTGATGGGCTGCGTTCTCCTCTACTTCTCAAGGTCACCGGCTTCTGGTGACGCGTTTTCCGTTTTTCCGTTGCAATTGTCCAGTTTTTTACCAGGGTAAAAGGTTGCTGTTCCCTAATCTGTAAGATTGAAACTCGAGTTTGATTATTAAGAATTGATCACCATTTTATTTTTGTAATTGTAAGGAAGAACGACGTTGACAATCTGAAACACCGAAAGTATCTGCCAGTTAGCATTTTTAAGGGTTTGTGTGAAACAAAACCTTATTAGAATCGAGACAGTGTCTGTCTGTCTGTCTGTCACACCCGATTATTCGGAAATGGGTTGACCGATTATCATGAAAATTAGTGAGAGTATGTAATCTGGTGTTCCCTTTACATGCAGTAAGTGGCGCCACTTTGTATTATGTTTAAGGGGGCTCCCCACACATGTGAATGGAGGGTGCAAATTTTTTTTTTCGCAGAATGTAGCCATGTGGTGTATCAAATGAAAGGTCTCAATTAGTACTTTTCGAAACTGGTTCCATATTTGATATTGGGTGAAACATAGGGGAGTGAGGGCTCAAAATATGACCCCCAAAAAGTGTAACAGGTCTCCTTCTCAGAACCTATCCAACCGGCAAATCTGAAAAAAATCATAGTGATGCATCTCTACGAAATCTAGGCCTCAAAATATATCCGGTTCCGATATCTGTACAAATAAAGTTAATAATAGTATATTTCCACAGTTTAGAAATTTACCCGGCAACCCCCCTTATAATCTTCCTAGAAGTGCAAAATTTGGCACGCTTGTAATGAAGAATATAATACACAATTTGATCATCAAATCCAGCTATTATTAACAAAGTTATAGGGGCTAAAACTTTACCATTTTTTGTGAATTTCTTGCACTCTACCACCTGCATGACATCATCACATATCAATTCGTCAATACCACAACGAAATGAGTTCTTATGAATGGGGTCGCAAAGAATTATTTTGTTTTAGTTTTTTAATCATTTGTATATGAATGTCAATTACTTCAACCAGACATGTGTGTATGTAGGTATATCATAGATGCGTCCTAATGAACTTTGCGGGTAGTGCCTAATTCAAATAGATATAAGAAGTAAATCGGAAATATGGGTAGGATCAATTTATATACGTGCATATATGTGTACAGTATTCGGAAATAGGCAGTTTGTTTGTTTAGGGTGAGCGTAATATCTATGGCTGTAATATGTACGTATGTCTCGTAGTTTAAAAAAATATGAAGAAATATGTTGGATTTGTAGCCATATATGGATAGTAAAATGTGCGTTGAAATATCTTACATAAGATGAACACAAAAGCTTTATACTCGAAGCCCGAGCTTCCGATATTCCGACTTGTTTTCATTTTCATTTTATTTATTTCCAAAAAAGTGCCTTACATCAAATACATTTTGCTTACGAGTAGCTTAGAATTAGCTTAGAATTATTACAATGGGTGGCTATACATTGTTTGGCCTACCCGACCTTTTCTGTATTTAACTTTATTGTGTAAAAACAAACTGTCATTAAAACGTTGATTGGCTTTGTATTTTATTAAAACATTACTTAACCTATCTTCAAAACTGCGTCCGCACTAATGACGCGGGAAGGTTTTACTTTACTTACCTACATCTACCTTATTACTACTTATATAAATACTTAATTTTACTATATACAATCGCACTTAATATTCATATAGTTCTTAGTCTCTTTGCACTCCTACCAGGCAAGGTGTGTCGAATAGGGACAGGATTATTGGTTTTAGGTCAGGGTTCAGTATCTGGCACGCCCCAAGAAATTTCGCTAGTGGGATTGGTTTACCCTGTTCATGGAGTCTTCTAATTTTTGGGTTTGGATGGTTTTAAAGTTTATTGAAAAACCGCTCCGTAATGTTAAGAATATATTCCCTAATGGGGTCTACATTTGCCCACCGGTATACTATGGCGTTCCTGCCGCACTTCTTAGTCTTCCAATTGTAAGACAATTCAGTGCAATGTCTTAATACCCGGCGTTCGAAAGACATGCATTTATCCATGGCTTTCGAAGAGCAAGTGATCCACGAAAGGGACTCCATAACATATGATGGGCCTGATGAGAGTCTTATATAGGATCAGCTTAGTTTCGGTGCTTAGACCCACTTTTTTGCGAAAAAGAAAGTAGATCTTGCGCAATGCACCATTTGCTTCACCAATGGCGAGTTTAACATGATTGTTAAATCTTACCCATAACCATAACGGCCTTAGTGAGAGCCGTTGAGCTGACGCTCGAAGAATTACCCAAGTGTTTTTGCTTTCTCAGCATCACTACAGACTCGCACTTTATTTTGGGTTAGAACAAAGTTGCGGACTTTGTATTTCCCCGTTAGCCTGTTGTTATTTTGGAACATATTAGCTCCAGGCTTAATGTCTGCAAGTTTGCGGGTCAATTCCTTGCCACCATACCACGGATTAGTGTACTGAGACAGTTAATCCGGGAGAGTAATGCTTTATATTCAGCATTTATTTTATTCCCGTGCTCGTGAAATTTGCGCTTGAGATTACGCCTCCAAATCTGCCTAACTTTCAAGTGGGGCATTATCTCATGTGGAAGAGAATTGAATTCAAACTCATCGACTTTTATCAGCTTAGAGTTCCTGTGTGTAGCAGTGTCAATAGTGTCAGACGCCAAGTTAATAACCTCGTCGATTTTTTTGTCCGACAGATTGCGATTATTTGAGAGCTTTTTCAAGTTGAGTTTTGGTGCTAACTCAGCCCTGAATTTATCCCAGCCATTGTGGGCGAAAGACATAATTGTGGTCATTACTCTCTTTTTAAGAGAAAGGAGTGAGTACAGTTTGAGATTGACCGCGAAATGGTCGGACATGCCTGGTAAGGTATCACATGATATTACCTGAAAGCTTTGCTTCATTTCCATAGACAGAAGGAAGTAGTCTAATATAGATTGACTACTGAGCCTTGACGGAGAATTCGGCAAGACCATCACGAGATTGGTAGGCGAGAAAAGGTCGTAGATCCATTTGAGCAGGGTTTTCCCATTACAGTTCGCCGTGTCGTCCCAGTGAGTGTGCCTGGAGTTGAAGTCGCCTCCAAAGACAAGGTAACTGGAGATCGCTCAAGACTTTTAAGTCATGGCCCAGTTCCTCATTTCTAGATTGGCACCTAATATAAACGGAGACAATGAGACTCCGTTTATTGCCAGCCATTTTAATGAAAGCCGCCGCGGCGGAACAGGTTAGCAGGTTGTCTATGGCGGCCTCCCCGAATTCATAATCTTTTTTGATTAATAGGGCAGAGCCGGTGTTGTTATCGTCCCGGATGGTATTATATCCGGTGAAGTTCACGTTATGCCTGCTTTTAAGATGGGTCTCCGAAACGCAATAAATGTCTGCTTTCAGAGAGTCGATCAACACCTGGGCAGTGGCACGTTTGACGTGAGATACAAGGGACGCGGAGTTAAAAGTAACGATACTTAACTCCATAAATTAAGAATAAGTTTGATGGCAGCGAATTGCCGTTGTTCATTCGTGCTGGCCGAGGTGAGGACTCAAACCAATTCACGAAATGCAGCCGGCTGATTTGGGAGAGACTTTGTTGGAGGTGGAGGTGCAGGGGCCACCCGGGGCAGTGATTGTTTCATGGCTTGGGCGTAAGATATGCCTGGTTTGGCCAAACTTTGCGACAGTTGTGCTACTGCCTGTTTGGTCTGCTGTGGTTTTTTTTAGATTTGCGTGCTTTGGCAATATGGCAATATCTTTATATGCTAGGCAACCGCGGAAGTTGGCGGGATGTCCGACTTTGCCGCAGTTGCAGCACTGCGGCACCTCCGTTGAGGGGCGTGGGCAGTTGCCACGCGGGTGTTTTGTTCTGCACTTAACACACCGGTGTACAATTGTACAATTTTGAGCAACGGGCCCAAAATTTTGACAATTGAAACTGTTGTGACCTCCACTTTCACTGTTCACTTCTTTTTAACACTCAAACTCTTTAGTTCCGTTTCTAATCAAATTTTATTAGTTATTATACTTAAATTTATTATTCATTCCACTTAATTTACACTTACACTTACGTTTACGTTACTTTACACTACTTAAACTTTCCCTACCTTTCGGGTTCGCTTTTAAAAATCGACTGCCTCTTATATTTCCTTATGCTTATTCTAGACCTACCTTAACCTACTTTCTTATTCTCATTTGGCGACCCACGATTACCTCAAAACATGATTAAGAGGTCAGTGCTGTTATGCAAACACTCAGCATTTTACAACACAATACTAACTGACAAGTATGTTCCGCATATTGTAATACAAAGCTTGCACTTTCTATCACAATATCGGTTACACACTTCTAGGTCGCGCCAAATGAGTCACCTCATCCATCCCACCTTAGATGGAGCTATACCTGAGAGCGACCTTACAATTGCTCCGAGTTAATCTTAGCCTGCTAAATGATACTACTAACTTAATTAGCAATTACTATATATTATCATTATACAATATATTACTATATATTATCGTTACAATGCCCCAAACAATATATATGAAATAAATAGTTTCCCTATCAATATAATTACAATTCACTTAACTTAACTTAAACAATGATCGACATGCCGATGATTTCTGTGGACAGTGTCCAATATCGCTGGGTGAAGCTATTTCTAGTCGAGATTGATGTTGCTGACATTCGGCACTATTTTTCCCTGACAAAACCTGCCTCGATGATGCTAACCAGTCTAGTTGTGTGGTGTCTGAGCGTGTGTCCAACGGCAAAGGTGGTGGAGTCGGAAATTTCACTGAACGGCTCCTTAACAGGTTGCTGCTCGATAAGAGTGTTCCTTTTCTTAATATATCTGCTTGCTGGCTGTCGACCGAAGACGTCACTTTTTTTGCATTTGACTTAATCGATTGATTTCGTCCTGCTGTCCTCCTCCACCTCACATATGCCATCACCGCCACTGCAATGATAATAACGAACATAATGCCTAGTGTACCTGCTGATGTGTACATATGCAGTCTTCCCACTGCTTGATGTTATACGTGCATGGGCCTTGTTTCGTTAAGTCGCACGAGCTCAAGAATCTCTTCCGGCAACGGTTGAACCACTTCACAGCATTGACCCGTATGAATGAAGACCTCTTTCTTTACCACATCTTGCGACGTCAGGCGATACCCGTCCGCCCGCAAAACGCACCGCTCTCCAAGTACCAACACTTCCATTCCGCTGAGGGTGCTATCCTCTCCTTGCCCATCTGAGCAGAGGAGCGTAACTGCCACTACCTTCCTCAGGATAAAGAACCAGTAATTACGTGTGTTCATTTTAATTATTCCATCCCAAGGGCTAGCCCAACTGCCACGGCAGCCCTTATTACCAATTTTGGCAAAAATGCTGGTCACACACATCCTTTCAGCCGACACAATTATAGGGACTTTCTTTTCACATACAAAGCGTGTCTCATTAGCTGCCAACAACATCGGGGTACATTCGCTAATTCCCTTTTCACTCATCAGGGCGAAATGCTGGGCAGCACTACTAACCGCCAAATAGTCGGCTTCCAAATGGTAGTAATGAAACCCTCCATCCAGGGCCGCCGGAATAGCATACGCTCGGAAAAGTTGAAACAATCGCTTCTATAGCAATGGCACATCAAGTCGGAACAGCAGTTCGCGACCACTTTGCACCATTTGAACCTTCATCAATTGATCCAGCAATTGATGATCCAGACTCAAAGTCTCCACATTCAGAGGATCCCGATTTGGTAGCTGTTTCAAGAGTGCTAGGAGGTCTTGATTATGAAGTAGACTTGGTTGTAGCCTTCCATATTTCGCGCTCTCAATGATCCCTCTTAGAGTTCGTTGACGGTCCAGCAAAATCTGAATTTCCAACTGCGCTAATAAAAGGAGCTCGATTACATCACTCCGTCGCTCCTCGAAGTTCACCGCACTCGCTGTCGAATTCAAAGCTGCTGCTAAAGATGCATAGAGCAACACGATTCGCTTTCGTTCTTTTGCTTCCTACCCCCTCGTCTTGTTATATAATTCGTAATTGGACTTCATCACGCTCACTTGTTCCTCCAGTAAATGGAAAGTCCGATTCTCCTTGGCATCCAACTCCACCAGCCCGTCATTAATTCGCTTCTCATCTGTGGAATCCATAGTACCAAAGAGAGTCTTCCTAAGCCTCCCAATACCATCAATGAAAGATCGCCTTCCGCGCCGAGGGGTTTCTGTCACCACGTGGAGAAGCTATCTCCTTTCGCTTTCCCCTTTATCCAGCCAGCGATGTATGGTTGCTGCCAGAACTCCACACCTCGCGTCAAGTCCATTCAGCTGTGCAGATAGCCTGTCTGCATTCTTAGAGATGTCTGCCACCATTTTCCACGATTCGCTCGTATCTCCTAGTTGGATTTTCGTCAAGATAGACCATCGGGACGCGAAAAAATGCAAAAGCCCCCCTCCTCAAACAGGGCTCCTGTAGGCTCGACCTACTTCACCTGTAGCATTCCGCCGCAAACCAATGTCCACCACCATGAAACTAGCGGCAATGTGTATGTCGCCTTATTTCTAACAGTTGTTATTCCTAATTTTACAAATTTCATATTCTTCCCCACTACCATCTACCACTAACTATTATACAATTTTTTTTTTCTTTTCTTTTCCCTACTTATCTACTACTAACTATTGAAAATCTTACACTAATGGTGAGAGTAGCTGCAGCTGATGCCTGCAAAGAGAGAAAGAAACTCAATTCGGTCGCTTAAAGAGGGACTTATACAATTGGGAAACGATTATACTTACTCACCGCAATTGCAGCACCCGTCGCCAGTCCACTTGCTTGCTTAGTTGAGAAAACTGTCCGTTCACCTAGTCAAGAAAACAACATTACTCATTTGACCTTCTAGGCATTAAAAATTCTAACTCTGTTCACGTGAACTCTTCGCAACTTCCCATTCACTAGAATGGATATATTTTCAGGAGAATGGACATTGACAACCTTGTACGGGCCTCGGAAGATAGAATCCAGTTTACTAGATCGTCACGTATCTTTCAGAAGGACACTATCACCAATGTGTACCTGAATAGAATTCATCTTCCTGTCGTACGCCCTCTTAGATACCCCCTTAGCGTTCAGCAAATTTTCTTTCGCATGCCTGAAAGCAACTTGCAGTTTCCTACGCAGCTGCTTATGGTACAGTTGGTCATTGTAAACTACTTGGTATATCTGACACAAACCCGAAAAGAGTTTCCATCGGACACAGCCCCGTTCCAGAGTGGGGCGTGTTATTGTAGGTGTGAGCCGCCGTCCTGAGGTATTCGTCCCAATCTCCAGGTGCATCATCCACGAAACATCTCAAATAGTTCCCCAAGGTCGAATGCTGCCTTTCTACAGCATTAGACTGCGGATAATATGCCGTCGTTTGCAACTTCTTCACATTCAAAAGTTTACATAAAGACTTGAAAACCTCACCTGTGAAATTTGCTCCTTGATCCGTCACAATGGACCGTGGTAAAGAATAACGACTAATTATTTCATTAAATAACACCTTGGCCACTGTATTAGCTTCCTGGTCAGGCAGTGCAGCGAAATCCACAAACCTTGTCAAGTCGTCCACCATCGACAGAATGTACTTGTGACCCCTCGGGGTCTCAGGCAACGGTCCCACCAAATCGATATTTATCTTATCGAATGGCCTATCCGATACCGAAGTAATCACCAACGGCATCCTCGTTTGACGATGATTCTTGTTCTTCTGGCATTTGAGACACTTGGCCACATGTCGCTGGACGTCTTTTTTATCCCCTTCCACCTGAAAAACCTTCTGACTCTAGCGAAAGTTTTACTAACCCCAAAGTGGCCTCCGAACCGTGAGTCATGATAGTCTCTATGGACTAGCCGTACTTCCTCTGGACTCCTTATTTCTTGCACGTCTTGCTTCTCTCGGACCTTAGGCTGCCCTAACTCCTCCTTACCAGTGCGCTTTTCATCTTCTACTTGCACCTGTCCTCTTGATCGCATTACCACTAAGCAATCAGACCCCGGCTCTGCTGCGGCTTCTCGCTGTACCACTCTACTCAAAGCATCTTCATTCCCCATATTGCGGCCCGGCTTATATAGCAATTCGTAATCATACTCAGACAACTTCTGTTGAAGCCGAAGCATCCGGCTAGTGGTGTCTCTAGCCTTTAGCATTCCCTTCAACGGCTTGTGATCCGTGAACAATTTAAATGGCCTCCCCAGGAGGTAACAACGGTAATTTTTTGTCGCCCATGTCAGTGCCATAAGTTCTCGCTCAGAAGTTGAGTAATTCCTCTCCGTTGGGTTCAGTATACGACTCGCATACCCCACTGGCCGTCCCTCCTGTTCCAATACCGCACCCAGAGCTTCTCCACTAGCATCTGTCACCAATGTAAATTCCTTATCGAATTGCGGATACGCCAAGACGGGCGGCGAGACTAGTTCTTTCTTCAATCTCTCAAAAGCTTTCTCGCACCCTTCATCCCATTCAAACTTCACATTTTTCCTCACCAGGCGATTAATAGGCGCGGCAATATTCGCAAAACCGGGTATAAATCTTCTATAGTAATTGGCCAACCCAAGGAATGATCTTATCTGCTTGGGGGTTTTCGGCTGCGCGAAATCCCTTACTTTTTCTGTTAGTTTGGGATCGGGTCTAATTCCATCTTCTAAGCAAACGTGCCCCAAGTAAGTTATCTCCTTTCGCAGGAACTGACACTTCGCTGACTGAAGCCTCAGCCTGACTTCACGGAATCGTTGAAATATCTCCCTCAATTTTCGGTTGTGCTCGTCCAAGTTTTTGGCAAACACGACTACATCACCCAGATATACAAAGCATTTTATACCCTGTAAGCCTGACAAAACCTGATTCAGCAAAGACTGGAAAAATGCGGGAGCAGTTTTAATACCAAAAGGTACCCTCTTAAACTGCAGGTGCTGGTACAAGAAACTGAATGCAGTTTTACACCTATCCTCCTGATCGATAAGCACTTGGTGGTACACTTGCGCCAAATCGAGTGTAAAGAAGTATCTTGAGTTCCCAAGTTCATCCAAGATATCCTCAATCCGTGGCAATGGATATGTCATAGGTACCACTTTAGTGTTAAGGTCACGAAAATCTACACATAGGCGAAAAGTTTTTTCCCCGCCCTTTAGCTGCTTCTTCGGTACCAGAATGAATGGGGTTGTACGGACTATCACTTGGCTCAATTATATCGTCCTCCAAAAGTTTATTTATCTGCCGATTACATTCATCCCGATGAGCCTGCGGTATCCGATACTGTGGCTTATTTGCAGGCACCGCGCCCGGCAACAGGGGTATCGAAAAAGTCTTTACTTCCGTGTACGGCAACTTGTCCCCAGGGAGTAGGAATATATCTCCATACTCCAGGCACAACTGAGTAATGCTATCCCTCTCTTCCTGATTAAGATTCTCCGATAACTCCAGTATCTCCTTTAACTGCTTAAATTCATCGGTGTTCAGATGTCGGCTCGGTCCTTCCTCCGACCGCCAGAGTTTATAGTCAGACAAATACCCGAACTCTGGCCTAAGATTCCTAAGCTTCACTTCCTTCTCATTCACGTTGATGAGCCCAACGAAAACCGTCCCATTTCGAGGTTTCACCATGGCATTACTTATAAATACACCCGGCACTACTTCCTAACGAAGACAAATTCGGGTCTCTTCAAACTCTACGGGTAACTCAACGATCCTTTCCTCCCTAGGACCTTCCCTAATATTTTCTAGCTCTGCTTCCTCTCGTGTGGAACCTTCCCAGTTTTCAAGCTCCGACGCTACGCTGTTGCCGCTTTTTTCCGCCCTCTGCAGCTCTTCCATTGTTATTCCTGTATCCTCCGTCGCAGCTTCCGCACTCCTACCGTGCAGCTGCTTCGAGCCTACTTGAATGTCCTCATTCCTTATTTCGCCACTTTGTACCGACGCAAAATTCCTTTCACAGTCTTCATCCAATAATGATCGAAATACTCTCCCCTCCAGTTCGCCCTCGTCGGTTTCCTCAGTATCTTTCTCCGTCCTCTGAGAAGAATCATTTATTCCACGATGCGTATTAACCTGTCCGTAAGCCTTCCTGGATACCGCTAAAATTCCTGAAATACAATCAATGATGGCGCGCCCCTGCAAGAAGTCCCTCCCCAAAATTCCATCATATAGGAGGGACTCCTGGTTCTCAACCACATTAAAATCACAATTGTGCCATTCCGAACCCAGTTTCACCTGACCTTTATATCTGCCAAGTGTTTTCCTTTCTTCCCCAAACAGTCCACTAACCCTAATTTGTTCGGTTATATCTAAACCAAGTACAAGTACAAGTAATAATAGTTTTGTTCTAATTCCTATATCAACGGGGACTTCAATCACTCCATCACAGTACACTTCAACTTCTGAAAATTCCCCTTCCTGTACCTCACTCTTCGTCTCATCTCCCCCAAGGACGGCTTCTACTCGTTTTTTTATTGGTTCTGTTCCGCCAGGTACTTGCGCAAGCAATTCGAAGGGTCGTGATCCCGCGTAGCGCAAAAGTCGCAATACTGTAGCAACCCCTGCTCGCTAATATGTTGCGCCCCCGCATCATCCTGTAATCCTACAAAGTTTACGCTACGTCGACCCTGCTGGGAAGACCGGGGAGATTTCTGTCGAGAGCATTGTCCTGAGGTACTTCCGTACTTCCAGCAGTGAACGCAAAAAGGCTCAACCTGTTTCATTCTACACTCCCTTGCCCGGTGCCCGAATTTCCCACAATTGAAACAATCTACAATTTTCCTTTTCCTGCCAAGGGGTGGTCCTGAACTCGACGAAGGACATTGCCGGGGATCCTGTCCAGCCGAGGAGGAAGAAGCGTTATTGTGACTGCTGACATTATTGGAGACCGGCGGGTACTGTGCAGATTCCAAAGGTGGCTTGTAGTTTCCCCCGGTCGTATATGACATACTCCCAAAAGGAACCCTGCTGGTAGCCTCAAAGCTACTTCCCGGAAACTGTCCAAAGGGGCGATCACTGAAACGCGAATAACCTAAAGCCTGCGACAGTCGTCCTCATAACAAATGGCATCTGCTTTAGCTTGTTCCAATGTCGTGAAACTTCTTCCTACCAGATGCCCTCATGTACCATCATTCAATATACCTACCTTAAAAGTACCGATACAATCGCGCTCAAATTCTTTTTTAAGACCTTCATCACCCCCAGGATACTTCACGCTAATGGCATCCTGCGTCCGTTTTAGCAATAAGCTAACCCGCTGCGCATATTCCTCCAGTTCCTCTCCGGGCCGCTGTCTGCACATTCTAAGTTCATCTCGAAGCTCATCTAATGATCTCTTTGGGATGTACGCATTGCTCAGAGTCAATTCCAAATCTCTGATTGTTCTACAGTCCGCCGTGGATATCAAATAGTAGGCATCCCCTGTCAGCCTGTATTTGATGCAACTAAACAGGACAACCTTTTGCTCTTCTGGTAGTCGCTCATAAAGCTCCGTCACGCAGTCTAAAAATTTAGATAGTTCCGAAACGAGGAAGGGTGATCTTTCCCCCGAAAAAGAAGGAACGAACTTTATCGCCATATCCATTACCCTATCATAGATATCATTCCCTACCGGAGCCATTTTGTTAATTTCGTTTCTGGACCTAGCCTGTACTTCACTTGCGCGCGTTTTCAATGAAGTCACACCAGCACTTTCTGTTCCACTCACGCCACTGACACTTGTCCTCCTTTCGTATTTATTCAATTCCTTACTTCCGCGAACACCTTTTTCAATATTTACGCTTTTTCTGCCTAGCTGCTTTTCCAATTCCACGTTGCACTCTTCTGCTTCCGTTAAATGTTGCTTTAGTGCACTCACTATCTTGCTTAATTGTTCCAAGTCTTTATCCATTTGCGCTAATTTCCCCTCCAATCCTTCCACCCTATGCTGTACACTTTCTAGGAGGCTAGATAGTAGAGTATCCACAACCTCCACCGCACTAAGAGTATCACTCTTTATATTTACTTGCTCTCCCCGAGCCCTTAATTCGGTTTCTATTTGCTCCGCAAAAAGAAAAAGGCTTTCGACTGTGTCTGCCTGATCCTTTTTGAGCTGAGCAATAGTGTCCGCCCACAAACCTTTCTCGGCTTGCAGCGATTGAAAAAGAGTAAGCTCCTCTTTTGTCAACACGTTGGTCATTTAGTCCCACCCTCAGGACTCCACAACGGCACAATAACCTGCGTGCAACACTTCAACGGCACAATAAATTTAACATCACACTAAATTTAATGGCACACTAACTTCCCCACGCAGGATTCACTCAATTATTCAATTATATAATTTATAATTTATGTAAAATCAGGAATGTAAAAACTCTTACCTAATACCGGCTGTGCCAAATGTCCTGACCTCCACTTTCACTGTTCACTTCTTTTTAACACTCAAACTCTTTAGTTCCGTTTCTAATCAAATTTTATTAGTTATTATACTTAAATTTATTATTCATTACACTTAATTTAAACTTACACTTACGTTTACGCTACTTTACACTACTTAAACTTTCCCTACCTTTCGGGTTCGCTTTTAAAAATCGACTGGCGCTTATATTTCCTTATGCTTATTCTAGACTTACTTTAACTTACTTTCCTATTCTCATTTGGCAACCCACGATTACCTCAAAATATGATTAAGAGGTCAGTGCTGTTATGCAAACACTCAGCATTTTACAACACAATACTGACTGACAAGTATGTTCCGCATATTGTAATACAAAGCTTGCACTTTCTATCACAATATCGATTACACACTTCTAGGTCGCGCCCAATGAGTCACCTCAGCATTATTCCTGCTCGTGTATTGCACCGGTGCCGTTACAGTGCAGACGTCTCTAACGCAGAAACACACATTCTGCACTGGTCGTTTTCACCCGCTCTTTCATTATAAACATTTTATAAGCTCGGGTGGCGACCACGCTATCCTGAATGGTACACATAAATCCCTCCATTTCAGCAAAGAGTTCATTACCACAGAGATATCTGTTCGACAAATGCACAGACAATTCAAGTATTTACCGTGCATTGCCTTTGACTTCCATTCATCGATCCGTCCTTATTCCGTATCCGCCGTTGGACGTTTTCCAGATCGGGTTTCGTCCACGGCGATATTCCGAATGCATACGACAGTGAAGGGATAGCGAACACATTCAATGCGTTCACCTTATTCTTCCCCGAGAGATACGATTTCAGTATCAGCTTTACATGTCGCAGGAATTTAGATAGCAGATCATTCCTTCAGATCATCAACTCGAGCATGGGTTCCTTGCAGAATCCTAGGTATTTGTAGAAGTTTTTCTCGGACGTAGCTTGGATGTGACCTTTGCGGATAACTTGAATTCGACACATGTCTTTGTTTCACAAAAAACCTTAAAACAAGATGTCACAGTAAGAAATAAAATTATATGTATAAAATAAATTGTGCATAAAATGTTTCAAAACAGGACATATCAGTTGTTCATGTAATGCGCAAAACTGTATGAAGTACAAAAAGACGCAACATAGACTTCACCATGATGAGAACATTTCAAAATCAAAAACAAATGTGTCTTTGAAAAGAAGCTTCAGACAAAGAGCAAATATTGGTGGCAACAGTCCTAGTAAGGGTGGAATTATTGTTGAAACATCAGTACTGGCAGATCATAACTGTTCACAAGGCAATTTTAATACAAATTCACTTCGAAAGAAGTTAGGTTTGAAAGTAAGACATGTGAATGGTTTTGTGAAAGGCATATCAAGAAAAATGTCAGAAATAAATAGTCAAGTCCAAGTGTAAATTAGTTCGCCTTTAAATAATTTTGGCGCAACAATTGATGCTGTCGTCTTAGACCAAGTTACACCTGAATCTGTTAACAGATCCTAAATTTCATATTCCTAGTGGAATGGATATTTTATTAGGTGTCGAAACAATGGGATCAATTTTAATGAATCAGAAGAAAATATATATTGAAACAAATTCATACATGAAAATCCTGCTTTCGGTTGGGCAGTTATTGGTGCAGCTCCAATTAAAGCAACAAAGTTCTATTCCGGCATTGTGAGCTGCTCTCTCATAGAACTAGATAAGAAAGTTCGGAAATTTTAGGATTGCCAGGAAGTAAATGGCAATCAAATTCTGACAAAAGATGAAGTAAAATGTAAGTTACATTTCAATGATATTGAAAAAAAGTACAGGCAAATGTTTCCGAAGAAGATCAATTTTAACATCTGGAGATGGAATCCTTAGTTGCACGCTTTACAATTCAGATTCGTAAAGTACTGATCGACACCTTTCATTTGACACCCCGCATGACTATATTCAATGAAAAAAAATTTTACACCCCGCCTCCTTTACATGTATAGGGAGCCACCCTTTAAACTGCGCATAAATGTATGTCGCTCACCGTATGCGTGCGAATTCATCATCATCAACGGCGCGGCAACCGGTATCCGGTCTACGCCTGCCTTGATAAGGAACTCCAGACATCCCGGTTTTGCGCCGAGGTCCACCAATTCGATATCCCTAAAAGCTGTCTGGTGTCCTGACCTACGCCATCGCTCCATCTCAGGCAGGGTCTGCCTCGTCTTCTTTTCCTACCATAGATATTGCCTTTATAGACTTTCCGGGCTGGACCATCCTCATCCATACGGATTAAGTGATCCGCCCATCGTGACCTGTTGAGCGGAATCGTCCATCCCCATGTAGGCGGCCAAAAATTCTTCGGAGGATTCTTCTCTCGCACGCGGCCAAGAGTTCGTAATTTTTCTTGCTGAGAAAGTTTCCGAAGAATAAATGAGGACTGGAAAGATCATAGTCTTGTACAGTAAGAGCTTTGACCCTATGGTGGGACATTTCGAGCGGAACAGTTTTTGTAAGCTGAAATAGGCTCTGTTGGCTGACAACAACCGTGCGCGGATTTCATCATCGTAGCTGTTATCGGTTGTGATTTCCGACCCTAGGCTATTCGGCTTAGCAACATAGCGGAGAATATCTTATAGATGGTACTCAGCAACGTGATACCTCTATAATTGCTGCACTGTGTGATATCTCCATGTTTAAGGTTTTGTATTAACACAAAACCTTATTAAAATCGGTTTACTGTCTGTCTGACTGTCTGTCTGTCTGTCTGTCCGTCACACGCATTTTTCTCGGAGACGGTTGTAGCGATTGACACCAAATTTGGTAGAAAGGTGAGAACTGTGAACGCTCGCGCATACAGTGAATTACATCGTTTTACGTCGAATTTAAGGGGGAGTCCCCGTACATGCAAAAGGGGGGTGTAACATTTTTTTTCATCAAATATAGTCATGTGGGGTATCAAATTAAAGGTCTCGGTTAGTACTTTCCAAAGCCGATCTTAGTTTTGACATTCGTTGGAAGGGTGGGGAGTGCGGGGGGTTGAAAGTGATCACTTCTTTAAGGGGGCCATTCTCAGAAACTACCAAACCGAAAAATCTGAAAAAAATCAGGCTGCCACTATATGGTGCCTGGGCTCCGAAATACCTTCCATGCCGATATCTCTTTAAATAAAGTTAATAATAGTATATTACTACATTTTTTTGTAATTGGTTAGAAACCCCCCTTAAGTTCATCCTAGTACCATGAAATTTTGCAGTGATATAGGCTATAATATAGAGCATGATCTTACCAAGTTTGGTGGAAATCGCACTAGTTATAATACCTCAAATTGAAGACTATGAATGTCAATATCACCCGAAAGTGGATCCTCTCACATAATATATAGATATATTACGTGCTACGTACTAAGAAATGCACAAAACCTTTCGTACCTGAAGCGTCCAGCTTCCGGTTTCCCGACTTGTTTTTTTTTCTGTGTGGATTTGCCAAATCTCCCATCAGGGAATGCTCGGTGAATGTGTCTTGGCCATGCACATGCACGCATCCGGAGATGTGAGTGTATGGGCATGTTTATGCGCAGGCCGGGTAGGTGGGAAGTAAACGCCCACCCGTGGATAAAAATTGGCTATGGGAAGGATACCCAGAAATAAAACCAAACATGGAGGAGCAGAAGAAGAATGAAGTTACGGTGCAGTGCTTCGGAAACCCAGTGCCGGCGGTTTTTGGGAGTGAGCAAGCGGGCTCCCGGCCGTCGATATCCAACGACCGCAGTGCGTCAGTAGTGGGAACCTTGGCTACTGTGGCATCTAATGTTACAAGCGTACGGGAGGAACTTGAACTGGCTCCAGTGATGGATCCGTTCAGAAGGAGCTCGATTTTTCGCAGATCCCCTCCCAGACGGGCACAAGCCCCCACGATCGCTATCCCCAGTGGGAAGCGTATAGCGGGAGTCTTCGATGAGGAAGAATCACTGACGCCGATTCACCCGAGCGATGTTTTGGGCAATGATCAGTCTCGAGCTGCCTTTACTGCCCTCGGTAAAAAGATCATGGAGCTATGTGAGTTTATAAAGGAGCGCAGGAACATTCACCAAAATATAAGGGCCATGATAAGAGGCATCCGTTTGACGTACGGCAAGGCCCAGGATGAACGAGTAGGGAAGTCGCCGATTGGAAAAGTGAACCAGGCAACTCAAGTAACGCCGGTTCAAAACACAAAAGGGGAGAAACCGGGGAAGAGGCTGCGCGAGAAGCTGAATGACTCAACAGGCCAGCAAACCCCGAAAAGAAAAAAGGGCTCAACTCCCAAAAAGGCAGAGTTCATGAAAAGTACGTCTGAAGCTGCCAGTGAAAATATTACAGTGGCGACCTCGAGAAAAGGGATCGAACCTTCAAACGCAGAGGCGGAAGCTTGGTGGAAGGTAGAACCGCCGAAAAGAAATAATCGGAGGAAGATAAGATCGGACGTGATTATTATTTCCAAACGAGGCGAAGGGTGATACGCTGACATTCTCAGGAAAGTGAAGGCAGACCCCGAACTCACCAATTTGGGAGACAACGTCAGCCGTATTAGACGGTCCCAGAAGAGAGATCTTATGTTGGAGCTTAAGAAATCCAAGGATGTAACCGCGGACAAATTCTTAAGCCAAATCGGGAAGACTTTAGGGCAAGAAGCCGACATAAGAGCTAGCAGACCGGAAATCACTATAATCTGCAAAGATATAGATGAAATCACGACGAAGGAGGAGGTTCGCGAAGCGTTGGAGAAACAGTTCGATCTTGCCGGACTGCAAGAGTCAGTGGTGAAGACGCTAAGGAAAGCCTATGGGGGAACACAAACCGCCATCATCAGCCTACCAGTTAAAAACGCACTCAAACTGTTAGCAGCAAGGGGAGTGAGAATAGGCTGGGTTATGTGTCGCCTTAGGGAACAGGTGGCGTTAAAACGGTGCTTTAGATGCTTTGGCTTTGGTCACATAGCGAAGGCATGCACTAGCCCAAATGACAGGTCAAAGCAATGCAGGAGATGCGGAGTGGAAGGCCATATCAGCAAGGGCTGCGGAGCTGACTCAAATTGTCTACTGTGCAAAGGAAAGGAGAGTGTGGACCATCGGCACATTGCAGGCAACAGCAGATGCCCGGAATACAGGAGAGCCCTTAGCACAAATTGCAGATGAGGTTGATACAAACCAACCTCAACCACTACGAGGCGGCGCAGGATTTACTCGCGCAAACCATCCGCGAGAAAAACATCGATGTTGCCATATTAAGTGAACCATACCGAAACCACGGTGGTAGCGTTTGGGTCAAAGACCAAACGGGCCAAGCAGCGCTGTGGACTTGCGGAGAACAAGCCTTCGAGGAAATAATGGAGCACCCGGAGGAGGACTTCATCAAAGCGAAGGTGAAGGACATCCACATCTACGGCTGCTATGCTCCACCCAGCGCTACACTCGTCGAGTATGAGCGGATGCTGGCTGCTCTTGTTTTGGATGCAAGAGGACGTTGGCCGATCATAATAGGAGGCGATTTCAATGCGTGGGCTCTTGAATGGGGCAGCCGGATAACTAATGTGAGGGGACGTGCTTCCCTCGAAACATTCGCGGAGCTATACGTGGTACTGGCGAATGTTAGGTCTTCGTACACTTTCCGGGGAAGGGGCCTGGAGTCTATAGTGGACCTGACATACGTGAGTGCCACTTTAGCCAGTAAAATCGCTTGGCATGTCAGTGAGGACTATACTCACAGCGACCACCAGGCAATCTGCATAGTGATCAACGGCGAATCGAGCTCGAAAAAGAGTTTTCGCAGAATGCCGGGTGGTATGCTTGGCTGGACAGTGAAAGCTTTCGAGGGGGACACGTTTTCCGCGGTGCTCAAATCCGACATATCCCTGAATGTTACGGCTGGAGAGAAAGCCACCCAGATCACTCGATGGGTGACGGAAGCATGCGATACTACTATGCCCCAGTAGACAACCCAGCTACTGGTGGAACAACGAAATCGCAAGTTTGCGAGCCGCATGTTTTCGGGCAAGGAGGCTTTCCCAGAGGCTCGGTGGCAACGGTCGAGAGGAGACACACAAGCAATTGCGTGGCCGCCTAAAGGAAGCCATTCGGAGGAACAAAAAGAACTGCTTCAAACAGCTGTGCGACCATACCGACATAAACCCTTGGGGCGTGGCTTACAGAGTGGTGATGAAAAGGCTGCGGAAATCACCCCGGGTGACCTGTCCGCGCCTCCTGAAACAGATTGTTACAGCTCTGTTCCTTCATCACGAAAATAGGGGAAGGCAAATTTTTGTCCAGCTAATACCGCCTGTAACTGTGGAGGAGCTGCGGGAAATATGTGGTAGGTTCGGTGACAACAAGGCCCCAGGTTTGGATGGCATCCCCAACCGAGCTTTGAAACTGGCAGTGAAGACCAGGCCCGACATTTTCGCCAACACCTTCGAGGCGTGCCTAAAAGAAGGAATATTCCCCGCCCAGTGGAAAAAGCAAAAGTTGGTATTACTTCCGAAGCCTGGCAAGCCACCTGGAAACCCAGCGTCGTATCGTCCTATCTGCCTGTTGGATACAATGGGGAAGATGATGGAGAGAGTCATCTACAACATACTCCTGCCCATCGTCGAAGCCAGCAATGGTTTGTCGGGACGCCAGTTTGGTTTCCGACGCGCCCACTCTACGGTAGACGCAATTGGCATGGTGGTAAACCTTGCAAAAGGTGCACTGATTTCTGGCGGCTGCTGTGCCGTAGTGGCGTTCGATGTGAAAAACGCATTCAACTCGGCCAACTGGAATAGAATTAAAGGGGCGTGGGCTGGCATAGGTGTCCCTGGATACTTAGCGAATTTGGTGAAAAACTACCTCTCAGAGAGGACTCTCTGGTACGGGAGGGATGAAGGTCCCAAAGAGTACATTGTCACAGCCGGGGTACCACAGGGATCGGTACTTGGTCCCCTGTTGTGGAATACCATGTATCATGGGGTGCTTGCTCTTCCCTTCCCAGAGGGGACTACGATTGTTGGCTTTGCTGATGACCTAGCTGTGGTTGTTGCAGCAAAACACCCAGAAGATGTGGAGGTTTACGCAGCGGAAACAGTGAGAGCGGTAAAGTCCTGGCTAGAAAAGGCCGGGCTGACCTTGGCGGACGCGAAAACGGAAGCGGTGTTAATAACGAACCGCAGAAAAAATAACACTGGGAAAGTGGAGGTCGGTGGACATACGGTCGTATCAAAACCGGCTATTAAATACTTGGGGGTAATAAAAAATTGAATTTTAGGGAACACCTAGAGTATGCATGCCAAAAGGCAGCCGGTGCCACCACGGCACTTGCAAAAATGGTGCCAAAGATTGGTGGACCGAAACATTGCAGGAGGTTGGTGCTAGCCGGAGTGGTGCGCTCCATCCTGCTCTACTCATCGCCTGTGTGGGCAGAGGCGCTTGCAAACTCTCAGAGACGGAAGCAGGTGAACTCGGTTTACCGGCGGATGGCTTAAAAATATTTTTACATGGATGATCTAATGACTGCAGGTAATAATTTGCACAAAGGTAAAGAATCCCAAGAATGCAATTATTGAATTGCTGTTTAAACATGGGTTTGCTCTTAGGAAATGAGTTTCAAATCATTCCGCACTTATTGACGATATTGATATAAAAGGCCAAGAACGTATACACGTTGGTGACTGAGATGATGAATGTAAAAGGCGCAACAAGGGGCGTTAAGTACGCCCCCCCGTAACAGGAGGGGATGACTTCCTCAGTCCACTTCATTCGCTACCCACGCGAACCTGCTGAAATTGTCGAAGCAGATTGTGGTAAAACAGAACCTGCTGGCGGAGCAATGCTCCCGGTGATCGTGACGCTCGTCGCTGATCGTGACGATCGTCGAATCGCCGCACGATCAGCGACTTCGATGCCGTACTGCCCATTATGGGAGCCCGAACCAGTCACCAAGTCAGACGACTCCCGCCGGTTATTCGTACTGGATCTGAGATTTATTTTTCTCCTCCTCTAATGGATTTGCATTTTATCCCTAACTGCCAGGTGTGGTGATAGCTTCCTCAGTGAATAATCTGCAAGACTGCAAAGTTCCTGCACTTTCCTCACCTAGCCCCTGGATGTTGACAACGGGGCGGCTGGGGTTCTCAGGTTCTCCACGTATACCAGTTCCGCGGGAGTTGCATTAAATTCTTCTCAATTGGCTGCCCGAAGGCTAAATAGAAATAGTGGCAGGACCTGTGACCAAAATGGGTCGTCTTGGGCCATTATAGAGGCCTTCAGCGTCCTGTGCCACCTTTCGAGCATCCCATTGGACTGTGAGTGGTATGCGGTTGTCCGGTGACGTGTAAAGTCGAGAAGTTTGCCAAGCTTTGAGAAAAGGGAGGACTCAACCTGCATTCCCTGGTCGATGATTATAATTACCGGCGAACCAAGATGTGGAATCTCTGCGCAAAATTGTACACTAATGTCTTTCACAGTTAATCGATGATTGTGAGGCAATACCTGAAATCGTGTGAGCCTTGCAAAGGGCAATGATGTCGAGGTGGATTGTGGGCAAAGGCTTGGTCGACCGGGCAAACACTCCTACCTTTTTTCTCATATGTTTCGTAGTCTAGTACTTCTGACATGCAATGCACTGTCTAGCCCATAAATTAATGTCCTTGTTGGACGGCCAGAAATACTTCGCGGAGCAATTATCATAATATATTGTATTTGCTGCAAAATGGGCTATAGATATTAGAGAGATATCAATGTCATTTGCTTTTGAAGAAAGTACAAATTAAGTTTTGTGTTGACGTTCGCATCGGTAAATTTTGATGGTATTATTTATTTTTTTTAAAAAAAAATATTGTGGCGAAAGTCGCTTTGGGGAAAATATGTGTGATATCCGGTCAAAGCTGTTTTTTAGCGAATACTTGCATGTTTTCTAAAGTGTTCCGCGGGATTTCAAAGGACTGAAGGCCCGTCTTCGGAGTCAGTCGGTTCAGCCAATCCCAGACAGCTGAAGGAAAAGGTAATTAACTTAAAAGCTACAATTTCAATTATGTAAAAAAGCGAAGGAACGAAGAAAGTTACGGAAAATTAAGAATAATTCCAATGTAGACGAATATTCTTCAGATTTGAAATTAATAATTGGTGATGTCGAACCATTAGAACGTCCAGGTATACAACGCAAAACCGCCAAACTAGTGCTACAGGAACAGAAAATTATACAGCAGAAGGCAGCAATTGAGAGGTTGGCGCAGCATTTGCATCAACAATCAAAAGCAATAAAATGGATAAGAAAATCTATGCGACCATCTGGTAATATGGCCTCCTTTGGAATCAATCGGCCACTGGATTAAACAGCTGTCAGCATACCGACTACAGGAAAGTCCGCTACCCCAGCAGCAACATCAGCTAAAACCTTCACAGCAATATCATCAGCTACACCACACTTACAACTACAGCGAATCCAAAAACTTTAACGGCTACCAAGAGTAAGCAAGTTGTGGAAAATTTCCTCTTATAATACCAAAACAGACCCCCAAATGGGTTACCCAAAATTTAGAAATCCTTCCCATAAAGCTAAAAATGCAATAATCCTACTTCAACCCAAATCCTATCCGCAACGAGAGCCAAATATGATTCGACAAAAAAAGAAGAACCACCCTTTCTTCACATTTACTCTCCCAATAGATAGGCAGATTAATCTCTTTATAAAAGGGTTAGATATTTCTTACTCTAACGACTAGGTATCGTCTTAGAATAATAGAGGCAACAATTTTTGGTCTTCACGAAACAAGCTACTCATACCGCAATCGGAAAGAGCTCCATCCATTTTTAATTACATTCAGATCAGGCTTCCAGACGGCCAACTAATCCAATCCAACTCTATTCCACATGATAGTGCCTTTGGAAGCTTTTAGAACAAAAGATATTATTCAGTAAACTGCGGTTCCAAGTCCAAGCAAGCATGCTATCATAACTACCCGTTTTTAATAGGGCCAGAGTTGGTCTATAATAACCAACTCAGTCATCCATCACAATCCCAAGAATTACCAACCGGTTAGCATCCCAATCCAAACACCTTAAAAAAGCACCCACACCTACGCTTCAATAGCAAAAGCACAGAGACCCCATACAACTCCCAACCTCTACTCAGAACCCAAAGCTCTATTACATATTGGGGTTCCCACACTAGGGCAAAAATTATCAGAATTTACGCCTAACTATCAATCTTTGAACTCTGACATGGAGAAGGGACTAGCGCACGTCTCCCTCGTCTCTCAAATGTGTATTACAAACGGATCTTAAAATCATCCTCAACGGCACAGCAACCGGTATCCGGTCTAGGCCTGCCTTAATAAGGAACTCCAGACATCCCGGTTTTGCGCCGAGGTCCACCAATTCGATATCCCTAAAAGCTGTCTGGCGTCCTGGCCCACGCCATCGCTCCATCTTAGGCAGGGTCTGCCTCGTCTTCTTTTTCTACCATAGATATTGCCCTTATAGACTCTCCGGGTGGGATCATCCTCATCCATACCGATTAAGTGACCCGCCCACCGTAACCTATTGAGCCGGATTTTATCCACAACCTGACGGTCATGGTATCGCTCATAGATTTCGTCATTGTGTAGGCTACGGAATCGTCCATCCTCATGTAGGGGGCCAAAAATTCTTCGGAGGATTCTTCTCTCGAACGCGGCCAAGAGTTCGCAATTTTTCTTGCTAAGAACCCAAGTTTCCGAGGAATACATGAGGACTGGCAAGATCATAGTCTTGTACAGTAAGAGCTTTGACCCTATGGTGAGACGTTTCGAGCGGAACAGTCTTTGTAAGCTGAAATAGGCTCTGTTGGCTGACAACAACCGTGCGCGGATTTCATCATCGTAGTTGTTATCGGTTGTGATTTTCGACCCTAGATAGGAGAAATTGTCAACGGTCTCAAAGTTGTATTCTCCTATCCTTATTCTTCTTCGTGTTTGCGTTTGACCAGTGCGGTTTGATGTTGTTGGTTGATTCGTCTTCGGTGCTGACGTTGCCACCATATATTTTGTCTTGCCTTCATTGATGTGCAGCCCAAGATCTCGCGCCGATTGCCGCCTGCTCGATCTGGATGAAGGCAGTTTGTACGTCTCGGGTGGTTCTTCCCATGATGTCGATATCGTCAGCATAGGCCAGTAGTTGGGTGGACTTGAAGAGGATCGTACCTCTTGCATTCACCTCAGCATCACGGATCACTTTCTCGAGGGCCAGGTTAAAGAGGACGCATGATAGGGCATCCCCTTGTCGTAGACCGTTGTTGAGGTCGAATGATCTTGAGAGTGATCCTGCTGCTTTTATCTGGCCTCGCACATTGGTCAGGGTCAGCCTAGTCAGTCTTATTAATTTCGTCGGGATACCGAATTCTCTCATGGCCGTGTACAGTTTTACACTGGCTATGCTATCATAGGCGGCTTTAAAGTCGATAAACAGATGGTGCAACTGTTGTCCATATTCCAACAGTTTTTCCATCGCCTGCCACACAGAGAAAATCTGATCTGTTGCTGATTTGCCTGGAGTGAAGCCTCTTTGGTATGGGCCAATGATGTTCTGGGCGTATGGGGCTATCCGGCCTAGCAAGATAGTGGAGAATATCTTATAGATGGTGCTCAGCAACGTGATACCTCTATAATTGCTGCACTGTGATCTTAAAATAATTCATTTAAACATAAACTCTGTAGACCGTCGTCATGAAACATCTCTCTTCCTATCTTCCCACAAACCAAACATCTTACTGCTTAATGAAACAAGACTGAAAGCTCGCCATAACTCTACAATCCCGAACTATAAAATATTCAAAACTGATCGCCCAGACACCCGAGGGTGTGGAATTGCAAACCTCTTAGCTAACCAGCTATTGACAGAACAAATATTCGACCACCAAATACTGCTCAGACAACAATAGTTATTACAACCAACGCATCAGTTCCATTCACATGTTCTTTGTACTGCCCTGATAAAACTCTAGGCCCACTTGATCTTTCTGGGTAAAAAAATATTTAAGGAAGCATCGCATTATGCCAAACAAGCAACCAGTTCTTCAATGTGACGCACCAGCTCTGGATTCGAATGGCATTTCTCTCTTCAAGTGGTACATCCAGAACTCATCTACTCTCCAAATAGCTTTCCTGCATTACAACCTATCTACCACCGAAATATTTACCATTTGTTCCTAAACATCTTCATAATAAGCAATAATCTGTCATCCTTAAATCACTCTCCCTTACCCCATAATTTTTCCACGATTCCAGGAATAAGCGAACACGACCGACCGGGAACGATAACCAGCCCATACCCAAAACCGTTCTAGATTTCCAGTTTGCAAACTGGAGTCATATAATTTATAGTTTAGCTGGCAAAATATCAAACATTGCCTGAGTCTAATTACGCGGTATTTCTAGCAATTAAATTATTTGAAATAATAAAAACTTTCTTTTTCTATTCGCTAGCGTTAATTTATTGGTCTTGCATATATAGCAATATTCCGGGAACCACTTGTTCCTTTCATCGGTGCTAGCAAGTCCTTGCTATGATATTTGCAAGACCAATAAATTAACACTAGCGAATAGAAATAGCAAGTTTTTATTAATGCAAAATCAAACATTGATTTGTCGTCTGAACCTAGTCCGGTATCCACTGACAATTCCGTCAATAAAGTCACTCTAGCGTTAACATCTCAAATCCGACCCTCAACTATGATGGCCTCATTACTCTACCTCAATACATCCTTAACCTCATAAAATAAAACAAGTCGGAATACCGGAAACTCGTGCTTCGGGTATAAGGGTTTTGTGTTCATCTTATGTAAGAAACTTCAACTTACATTTTTCTATTCCTATATAGCTACAAATCCAACATATTCCTTCATCATTTATTCATTCATTCTCTTCCAAACTACAATATGTACGTATAATATTACAGCCATAGATATTATCCCTAAACAAACAAACTAGCCGTAAACTTCATTAGCACGCATATACTATATATCTACATACACACACGTCTGTTTGGAGTAATTAATATTCATGAACAAATGACTAAAAACATGAAACAAAATAATTCTTTGCGAACCCATTCATAAGAGCTCATTTCGTTATGCTATTGATGAATTGAAATGTGGCGATGACGTCATACAGGTTTTAGAATATACGAAATTCACCCCCTATAACTTTGTTAATAATAGTTGGATTTTTTTCAACTTGACCAACTTGTGCAATATATTCTTCATTACACCTGTGCCAAATTTTATACTTCTGGGATAAACATAAGGGGGGTTGCCGAGTAAATTTCTAAAATGTGAAAATATGCTATTATTAACTCTATTTGTGCAGATATCGGAACCGGATGTATTTTGAGGCCTAGATTTTGTAGAGATGCACCACTATTGTTTCAGCATTCTCCTAAACGGCCTCTTCCAGTGAACTACCCTGCTCGGCGTTGGCCAAGCTCGCGCACTAGCTCCTGGATGTTTTACTAGAGGACCGTGGTTGCTCTCGTTCCGGGTTGCCGAAACCTAACTTCGGAACGATGGGGTTATCAAACACCACTGAAACAGAAAACGCTAAAAGGGGTTAGAAATAATACTTACTTGATTTGTATGGCTTAAGTAAATGAGAACACTCGCGACTCCACTTCAACATACCTTTATTTTCTAATCACAATATTCTATTTCACTCTTATTAATAATTTTTACTTAATTAATAATTAATTAATTAAAAGCGATTTTAAAGTAATTCCCGCGCGTAAAGTGTTCTCGGATAGAACCCTTTAGCTCTGTTCAGAGGCTTGTTCACAACTCCAAATTAAAAGTAACGTTATTCTTAAAATCACCTATGTTTGACCCTTCCGTGTTTACACATTGCTTTGAAAGTGTTCTTGTACACAACACAATAACACTTGTTTGTTATTATAATTTTGGTTGTCGGCGACAAATCGACACCTGCTGTTGCGCTGCGAACTGCTGACACGGAAGAAAGTCATGTCGAGGCCAAATATACCATTTGGTATGTAACATGCTGATGCAAAGGCGGAAAAGAATCTCGTGATGTCCAAACAGGCCATTTGCATAGCATGTGATGTAACGACGGAAGAGGTTAAATGCGCAGGCAGACTGGGTTTCATGGGGCTAGCTCCAAAGATGCGGCTGCTGGAGAAAATCCGGTGAAATCGCTTGAACATCCTCCCGCGCAAAGAAAGTCCATTTGCCTGGACCTGGACTGTTATCTATTGGCAAACGGTCCCAAGTTTCTGAATATGGAAACTCTTGTATTGGTGTCACTCGTTGCCAGCTTGCATTCTAAGGGTGTAAGGCCATCCTTCTACCTCTAACGATCGAAATGATGGCGCCCAAAACGGAAACCCCTAAGTAGTGCGTAGCGTCTTAATAACCCCTTCCATCAATAGCCAGTCCCCTGGTAGATCTCCGATTGATGCAGAATTGTCTTCCGGGTGTTGATGTGTTGCTTTTTTCCGATGAAGTCGATTGTCTTGTTAGTATTATACATATCAAAGCTTATGCCTAATTCTCTTTTTGCGGAAGGGTCCACAATTTTGTTTGTTCTTAAATGTATCGTTCTTATTTTCTTCATTGTGTTCATTATTCTTTTATAATCGAATCTGCTCTTTAAAAATTATAATAAAAAAGGCTATTTAACCCTAGGACTTTGTTACAAGAGGATGAAAATGAAGAATGTAATAATTACACAAATATAAATACTTGGTCGTTTTTACAAACGCCTGGAAAACTTGAATCGTTTAATTGGATGCTATTTTGCTTGTATATGATGTAGTTATCATTATGTTCATATGCATTTTGTGTTTATAGTTAATTTTAGTGTTGATTTAGAAAATATTCATACTTCACAAGATCACCACATTTCGTTTTTTGCTTACTATTTCTGCAATATTTTTACTCTCAGTTAATTGTTCTCAGATTACTTATATTTCGTTTTTTTTTCATTGTGCACTTAAGTGTGCTACCTATTGGTAGTAATTAAACTACACGCGTAGTAATCAAAATTACTCGAAAGCGATTCAATGCCTAGGGAATACCTCATCAGCTCAGTTTCACGATGACGTACCACGGTAAAGAAATGTGATCCATCAAGCGTTGACTTTGCACATTTGAAATCAGAGCGCCGGCTGCCCCAGACATTGAATCTCTTTTGCACGCGTCTGCATTCATTTTTGCTTGCACTCATGCTACCAACAACAACACATATCCAGCGACTGTCACCCAACATAACAAAAAACAAAAAAACAATCAAAACAAATCTGATACCTTGACACCATGCTACTGTTCTTGACCGTGACTTTTTTTGCCGCCGGTCTGTTGTTAATTTGTATTAGTCACTTATTTACAATCCATTTATACGTAGGTTAGTGACTATTATTTAATTTCATTTATTTACATTACAATTTCGGATCCAACTACGGGTTTGTTTTTTTTTTTTTTTTTTTTTACATGGGAATGTATACACAGGAATTCTAGACTGAGGAATTTGCGGGTGACATGATACCTATAGGGTTTGTCGATTCTTGACCCCATCTCCCGTGCTGCCGATCCGCTGTTGCTAGATGGCTTATAAAGGTAGGGTGATCGTCATCCCCCTTTCGCTTCTTTCTGGCTAACCGTACTCAAATACCTACGATAACGGTCCCTACTGTTTACTGTAATGGCTCGTGGAATCTCTTTTATCTGGAAGGGGACCTCGCCCATGGTACAATAGTCGAGCTCTACTAGAGAAACAGGAAACCGAATTTCTAACTGAGTGTCATTACACGTGATTGGTATTTTATCAACTTGCCCTTTGAATATCACTCCAACATGGGGGCTAATGCGACCGATGTAGGTCTCATTGCTCCACCGCGTGGTCGAACACCAATCCTTTAATTGTTGGCCTCCCCGTATAATTTCCTTAATACATGATGGTCCAGAGCGTAACAATTTTGTCTCATATAGGCGAGGGAGAATCTCTGTAGACTCTTCCTCGAAGAAAAACTTGTCCGCATTGGGCCCAACGAATAGGATGCGGAATGGTACCGTTGTCCCCAAGTCCCAAGTGTTATTTTTAGAATCTGGAGGGGTGATAACTGCTACCTGTCTAAATTCCTCTTTATACGCAAGAGGAATTGTATATTCGATCGTAACGAGATCATTCTGAAGCCATGCAGACACTGGATTAACCTCGAACACTCTTTCTGGCTCATCTTGTTTCGGCAGGACTACCCCAGGGACCTCCCTATTAACCTGGCTTATAAAAGCCGCCAGTTCCTTGGTAGGTCGAATGTTTCGTAATTGCTCATGTTTGGCAACGATTTCGCTAATTAATGTTTTAATTCCTAGGGAGAACTCCGACAGCTCCTGCCTTAACATTTCTTTCCCCTGCTGCTCCATTAGCTGATTTATCTGGTTCTCCACCTGATGATACTCTAGGTCCGTGATGTTTAACGTTAACGCTGCGATTTTTGTCTGTTGATGTCTAAGAGCTTTCACTTCCTCGCGAATAGCTATGTCTCGGTAACTAAGGTAAGCTACTGTCCCCGCCGCTAAGAGACCTGGGATATACTTAGCCCCTGTTTTCAATAAACTACTTGATATTAGGGGGACTATACCAAAGGCCCGCCTAACTCGGTTGACCTTATAGGAAGCGGTCAACTGTCGATTAACATCAGCGACTTGCAGTTCGCTTGTAAGTTTCAGCTCGTTGCAATGTTCTTGGACTTCCTCCACCATCTGCCGCTCACATATCCTATGGAACTTTTCCAACTGTTGCGACATTGTGTCGAGATCACGCGTGAGGTTTACTGAGGTTACAATAGTATATTTTAGGTCAAATGCCTTTACCTGCACTAATCCCAATTCCAAAATTCTGGTTTCCAAGACCGGGTCCACTGCCCAGGACACCACTGTGGCGGGGATTAGGCATATACACAGCAGAGTAGCCACTTGTGCTAGAGACCACGGCTTCCATCCTTTTCCGCTTCGCGTTCGGGAGGGAATGTTAGGTGGAGCCTTGTCCGGTTCTAACGCATTATCATCTGCTTCCTGCGCTTGAGAGGGCTCAGCTTCCTCTTCTGGAAGAAGGGGAACGAGCTGATGCACAGCACGATGTATATTGTCCCTACCAGCAGTTTTTAATTTTACTTGACGGATGGTGCCCTGTAGATCTGGAAAAACTTCTAACACTCGCCCGGTCTTCCAATCTAATGGTCTGTGACCACTTTCTTTGATTAGAACAAGTTCACCTGGCCTCAGTTGCCTACCGGGGGGCTTCCATTTATACCGCTTCTGTAGATACCCCAAATAGTCAGTCTTGAATTTGACCCAGAAATGCTTCTGCAGTTCCTGGATCTGAAGCCATTTTTTGGTTGCTGGGAGACTTTCATTTAGACCTTCCCCAGCCGGAGGTGACAATAGGCTTCTTTGAATGATGAAATGTGCAGGAGTTAGTACCTGCAGGTCATGACTATTATCAGCCAGCGGATACAATGGTCGGCTGTTTAATATTGCTTCCCATGTGCAGACGGCAGTTTGAAAGTTTTCATATGTCAGGTTGGAAATTGAAGGCATCCGCTTTATGTAGCGTTTTAGACTCCCCACTGCTGCCTCAAACAGCCCTCCGTAGTGGCTGCCTCTTGGGGGATTATGATGCCATACGATCTGACGCTGAGCCAACCTCTCCTCGCATTCACTGGTCAACTTTCCCCAGGCTTCCCTGAGCACTTTGGAAGCCCCTACTAAGTTTGTGCCGTTGTCGGAGCGAACCATTTTCGGCTGGCCTCGCCGGCTTACGAACCTATGAAACGCAGCCAAAAATGCATTTGTGGTAAGATCCGTACAGAGCTCTAAATGTATCGCTTTAGTAGACATACATACGAAGACCACTATGTAGACCTTCATAGATTTTGTGGTCCGTAAATTTGATGCTTTTATTTGAAATGGTCCGCACAGATCGGTTCCCACATTTTCAAAAACAGCGGATGACCTTATTCGCTCGGGAGGAAGGTCTGCCATTTTCGGGATTATAGTGGCTCCTCGCATTCGAACGCACCTAACGCATCCCCTAATCCACTTCTTCACTCTCTGCTGCAGCGCTGGAATGTAATATCTTTCTCGGATGATAGCCATTGTGAGTCCTGTTCCACAATGTTGGTGAAACTTATGAACATGTTGAATTATGAGGTCAGCTAGGTGACACTTCCCGAGAATTATAGGGTGTTTCTGCTCAAACGGGATGAGCGCCTGCTCTAATCTTCCTCCCACTCGGAGAACCCCAGATACCTGATCGACAAAGGGGTTTAGCGTGGACAGCCAATGATTTTTCTCGATATTCAATACCTTCTGAATTCTGAAAATTTGCCTCCCGAAGAGTAGTTTTTGTTGATACCTGACGACTGCCCACTCCGTTAGCGGAAGTTTGCCTTTCCCTAGAGTTTTTGTGATTTTCCGGATGACCTCTTGAGCTTCTTTTATACTAGACGCCCCGTACAACAGATCATCCATATAGAACGCGTTCTTGATGATCCAGTTGACCTCCTCATCAGGAGCATTGTCGTCCGCCACCTGGTGAAGCGTTCGAATTGCTTGCCAGGGTGCACAGTCTAACCCGTAGGTCACCGTTTTCAAGTAAAACTCTCTTATCGGTTCTTGAGGCTTCGCCCGCCAGAGAATCCTAAGCTTGATCTGATCCTCCGGTCTCAAAAGTATCTGCCGATACATCTTAGTAATGTCACTAGAGTATTCATACGCAAACCTGCGTATTCTAGTGACAATGTCGGAAATATGGTTTTGCAACTTTGGACCGGGATGGATCATCTCGTTAAGGCTCACACCATTTGATGTCGGACTGGAAGCATTGAAGACATTCCGCAATTTCGTCGACGTGGCCTCTTGGCGAACCACGCTTAAATACGGGATATAATATACTTCGCCGCTAGTGTCAGATTGATGATCCTTTGGAACTTCAGCCATGTGGTCCAAATTAAAATATTCTTCCAAAAACTCATCCGATTTGAGCTTGTGGTCTTTGTTTTTCAACCACCTTTTCTCCTGACCGAGATAGTGCTGCACAGCCTTGTGGTACGAGTTTCCTAGTTTAATATTATCTTGTCGCCACGGGGTCGGTACCACGTATCGGCCATCGTTCTTTCGGTAATGACCCTTTACGAATAGGTCCTCACAAATTTCGTCATCTATGCGACTAGATTCATCTCTACTTAGGGGCATATCCCAAGAAGCCCTTAAGTCCTGTTCCCATTCCTTGATAGTGACATGTGTTGAGGTGAACTTCGATACCGAGGATTCCGCCGGACCAGACACAATCCATCCCAATTTCGTGTTCTGGAGCAGGAAACTATCTACGGTTTCTACTCCATTCACGAAAAGTTGTGGAAGGATACTAGACCCTAATAAAACTGGAACGTGAGATGCATGTTCCGTTACGGGATCCGCCAACTTCTTCCCTTGAAACAATGCCTTTACTTGCGGCGGTACTTGTGGAAGGGAACCTTTAGTTACCCGTCTGACTACTAACGCTTTAGTGCTGACCTCGGAACCATCGTCCAATTTAAGGGTGAGACACACAACCGCTGACACTTTCCCTGCTGACACACCACCTACTCCTGAAATTTCGATGTTGGTCTTTTTCTTTTTTAACCGAAGTTTCTGTACTAGATCTTCGGTTATATAGCTGCTCTGACTACCTTGATCGATCAAACACCGAACTGGAACGGCATGTCCTTCTCTTGTCTCTAGCTTAACGACAGCTGTTGGAAGAACGGTTCCGGACCATGACAATGCTGTCGAATTTTTGGCATGATGAACAGCAGAAGACGGGTTATCCCCTTTGCACGGATGCATGGCAGTAAGATGTTGCCCTTTGCATATTTCGCATTGGAGATTCTTGCGTTTATTGCACGCTTCCCCCCTGATATATTTGTGGGAGAGACAGTAAATGCAAACATGATAACGGCGGAGCAGTTTCTCCTTGTCGGTACTTTCAATGAATTGAGGACACTGGGCTGTGAAGTGCTTCCCCATACATAAGAAGCATTTAATCCAGTTTCTCTTTTCACCATCCGACTTGGAGACCAAGGCTATCTCCTTCTGGGTTTTTCTCTTATTCCCAAGATCCTCCGCCTTGGATATCCCACTTAGACCATCCCAACTGGGGGACATGACCACATATCTATTTTCTAGAAATTGGTCTATGTCGTTTATCGTAACGGGCATTTTTGGATCTCGTAACGTTAAGTCGAACTCCCTCCGAGTTGTCATATCCATTTTCCTCGTCAGGACGAACGGAATGAATGGAATACCTTCATCTGCATTGAATCCTGCTTTCCGTAGGTTCTGAACTGCGGAACGCATGGTATCCAATGCTCTTCCCAGCGTTCTAGCCTCCCTTTGGTTTATCTGAGGTAAGTCAACTAACGCCTGAATTTCCTTTTCTATTAAGGCCCGACGATTACTGTACCTTCGGTCAAGAAGAACCCATGCTTGTTGGTAATTCTCTCCGTATATCCCTAAATGGTCGATTACACGTTTTGCATCGCCTCTTAACTTGCTCTGAAGCATCATTAAGCGCTCCGCAAAACCGATTTCAGAACCATCGTATACAGAGTTAAAGAGGCTTTTGAATGGTTCGTATTGACTGATGTCCCCACTGAATATTGGAATATCTGGGATTGGTGGGGCGGGTCTAAAACGATATCCTGAGTTCCAAGGGGAAAAATGGCTCGAAGGACCAAAATGGTTTGGCCGGGTTTGGCTGGGATCCAAGAAGAATTCTGAGCGGTTTGGTCCAGGAGTCCGCAAATATTCTGGGCGGGGCTGACTAGGATCTAATAAATAGTCCGGTCGTAGATGGGTGGGGAAGGGCCCAAGATTAGATGTACGCGGTTCGTCTCTCCACGTTGGATAATTTTGTCTATCCTTATCACAGGCCCCCCATGCCCCTCCAAATGCAACTTCACATCTGCTTGAACTCCTGGGCAGATCCCTAGCTGTCGCTTCACCTTGGAGTCTGTCGTTGACGTCTATGCCCAAGTCTCGTTCTAATAACCCTGTTTCAACTTGTCTTGGGACGACCCCCCTACTCGAACTTCCTTCACCGGGATCTACATAATTTTGAGTCACTGGCGGGAGTTTAGGGACTTGCTCCCTAACTGGTCCCAAAGTTAACGGGTCGACCTCTGTTTGTCTCTCCTCAGGGATAAGAGAGGGATGAACTTTCTCAACGAACTCCTTTGTTTTCAAATAAACTGATTGCATAAGTCCCAGCTTATTCTCTCGAAAATATATTAAATCTGCCGAGGGATTCAATAATAGAAGCCGTTTATGTTCTGCAATGAACTCTAAATAGATCTGCCGGACCTCACTCCACGCGGTTTCAAAGCGTTCCTTAGTTCGCTTCTCCTGCCGCAGTTTGCATAGCGTCTCGCGAACCTCTTCAACTTTCAAAACCCGCTTTTGCTGAGCTTCAATGATCTCCTGGATCTCCATTTTTGGTTCTATTTCAACTGGTTGTCACTTAATTGAATTAAATATTTCCGTTTGGTACGGACAGTGTATATGAACGACACACAAAATACGTGGAAGGCGCAACACTATAAGGATCTTTCCTTTGGTCTGAACGCGCCCACGTAACAACAACAATAATAAAAATACACACCAACGATGTTAGAGTGTCGTTTGAGAAACGTGGGAGGCGCAACACGATAAGGACTTTGCCTTGGGTCTGAACGCGCCCACGGATCAACAACACCACAAAAATTCACACCAACGATGATAGAATGTCGTTCGAGAAACGTGGGAGGCGCAACACTATAAGGACTTTGCCTTGGGTTGAACGCGCCCACGAATCAACAACACTACAAAAATCACACCAACGTTGTTAGAGTGTCGTTAGAGAAACGTGGGAGGCGCAACACTATAAGGACTTTGCCTTGGGTTTGAACGCGCCCACGGATCAACAACACCACAAAAGTTCACACTAACGATGATAGAGTGTCGTTAGAGAAACGTGGGAGGCGCAACGCTATAAGGAACTTTGCCTTGGGTTTGAACGCGCCCACGGATCAACAACACCACAAAAATTCACACCAACGATGATAGAATGTCGTTCGAGAAACGTGGGAGGCGCAACACTATAAGGACTTTGCCTTGGGTTGAACGCGCCCACGAATCAACAACACTACAAAAGTCATACCAACGTTGTTAGAGTGTCGTTAGAGAAACGTGGGAGGCGCAACACTATAAGGACTTTGCCTTGGGTTTGAACGCGCCCACGGATCAACAACACCACAAAAATTCACACCAACGATGATAGAGTTTCGTTAGAGAAACGTGGGAGGCGCAACGCTATAAGGAACTTTGCCTTGGGTTTGAACGCGCCCACGGATCAACAACACTACAAAAATCACACCAACGTTGTTAGAGTGTCGTTAGAGAAACGTGGGAGGCGCAACACTATAAGGACTTTGCCTTGGGTTTGAACGCGCCCACGGATCAACAACACCACAAAAAATCACACCAACGATGATAGAATGTCGTTAGAGAAACGTGGGAGGCGCAACACTAAAAGGACTTTGCCTTGGGTCTGAACGCGCCCACGGATCAACAACACAAGAAACAATGCACAGCAACGTTGACGTTCAAGTAGTGTTTTATGTTGTGTAAACGAAACACAATCACTATAATTTCCCGCACTTTATATATATTTTTTCACAAGAGAAATTATTTTTATAATAGTAATTTTATTTAAAAACTTACTTTGGATCGTCATCCGGCTCGACGGACCAGCTGTTTCAGCATTCTCCTAAACGGCCTCTTCCAGTGAACTACCCTGCTCGGCGTTGGCCAAGCTCGCGCACTAGCTCCTGGATGTTTTACTAGAGGACCGTGGTTGCTCTCGTTCCGGGTTGCCGAAACCTAACTTCGGAACGATGGGGTTATCAAACACCACTGAAACAGAAAACGCTAAAAGGGGTTAGAAATAATACTTACTTGATTTGTATGGCTTAAGTAAATGAGAACACTCGCGACTCCACTTCAACATACCTTTATTTTCTAATCACAATATTCTATTTCACTCTTATTAATAATTTTTACTTAATTAATAATTAATTAATTAAAAGCGATTTTAAAGTAATTCCCGCGCGTAAAGTGTTCTCGGATAGAACCCTTTAGCTCTGTTCAGAGGCTTGTTCACAACTCCAAATTAAAAGTAACGTTATTCTTAAAATCACCTATGTTTGACCCTTCCGTGTTTACACATTGCTTTGAAAGTGTTCTTGTACACAACACAATAACACTTGTTTGTTATTATAATTTTGGTTGTCGGCGACAAATCGACACCTGCTGTTGCGCTGCGAACTGCTGACACGGAAGAAAGTCATGTCGAGGCCAAATATACCATTTGGTATGTAACATGCTGATGCAAAGGCGGAAAAGAATCTCGTGATGTCCAAACAGGCCATTTGCATAGCATGTGATGTAACGACGGAAGAGGTTAAATGCGCAGGCAGACTGGGTTTCATGGGGCTAGCTCCAAAGATGCGGCTGCTGGAGAAAATCCGGTGAAATCGCTTGAACAACTATGATGTTTTTCAAATTTTTCGGTTGGATAGGTTCTGAGAACGAGACCTGTTACACTTTTTGGGGGTCATATTTTGAGCCCTCACTCCCCTATGTTTCACCCAATATCAAATATGGAACCAGTTTCGAAAAGTACTAATTTAGCCCTTTCGTTTGATACCCCATATGGCCACATTCGGCGAAAAAAAATGTTGCAGCCTCCTTTAACATGTATGCCCCCCTTAAACTTAACACAAAATGGCGCCAGTTGCTGCATGTAAACGGAACAACAGATCACATATTCTTACCAAAACCTTAAAAACGGCCTACGTCGACGTCTACACCGTAACAGGTAGGCTCCACGTTTCTGCTCCTTGCGAGTCCAAATTCAACTCATATCACACATGAATTAAAATCAAATTCGCGACTTGGAGTATACGTTAATCACTATGCCAACAAACATTCTAAAATCTATCTCAACCAGAATATTTAGCGAGAACTACGCGATACATCCCTACGTTTTGCGAAACGGAGACCCCTTGGCAACATAATTGCCAATATGCCTACAAAAAAAAGCTAGTCTTCTTGCCAACCATTTCCTAAAGACCCACGAAGCAACAATGCATCGCTCCAACTGATATTCCCGTCGTTAAACATATTCAAAAACTTACTTCATCTCATTTGCCTTACATAACCTCTCCCCTTCACCAGCCCAATCATCTTATAGACGAATATAGCCCAATCCAAGCAATATCGTCTAGCCAAATTGAAATTTCCATTACCACCAGAAATAATAAGAAATCGTTTGGGCCAGACAATATACCCAACATTACATTAAAACAAATCTGCAAACCGGAAGTTGAACGCTTCAGGTATGAAAGGTTTTGTTGATTTTTACCTAAGACCATTTGGTTACGTGATAGTTTCACTTATATATATAGTTCGTAGTGAATATACGTTGAATATACCCGATATTCAATTCGATGTGTCAGTAATATTTTGTCTTGTAGGGAGTAGTAATTTGCCGCAAAGGACCAGTTTGACCTTATATTTTTATTTGTTAATAATAGTAGTAATAATAGTAGGATTTCCACCAAACTTTCAAGTGTGCTGCACCCTATTAAAGTCTACTTTACTCCATTTTACGGATCTAGGATAAACTATCTACCTATCTATCTATACTACTACTAACTTTATTTGAGCAGATATCGTAATGGAGAGTATTTTGCTACCATATGGGTAAAGCACCATAATTTTTTTTTTAGATTTTTTGGTTAGGTAGTTTTCGAGAATAGGTCCTTAAAATAATTGACCCTTTTCGGGCCCGGCACTCCTCCTCTAAACTAGATCTATACTCCTCAAAACTAGAGAATTGTGGAAAATTTTAATTTTGGGATAGAAAAGTCTGAATTTGAAATGGAAAATTCTGAAATTTATTTAGAAAAATCTAAAATCGGTTTGGGAAAACCTGAAATTGTTTGGAAGATTTGGAATTTTACTTGCAAAACCTATATCCAAAGAGATCGACGCCTCCGATGTCTTGCCCATTAACGCGGATAGGGAGAGTACGATGACCCGTCGTACTGAAAAAATTGTAGAGTAAGAATCCGCGGAAGTCAAACCTACCGCATAGTGTAAAACTTTAAAGTTTGTCCATGGAAAGTCTCTACAGATATAGGAACAATTGCGTACTGTAGAGTTTGAGTCGAAGTGGGTTCAGCAGGTAACAAGTAACAAAGGTGAGAAAAATTCCTACTTAACCACGCCACAGTATAAAGAGTATTTTTTTATTTTATATTTTCTTCAGGGTATTGTCATAAATCAAGTTTTACATTGCCAGACAGCTATCATAATGGCAACCCTCCGGCAGCCACCCCCAAAGTCCAATAAAATACCGAATACGTATATAAATTGATTTTACACATATTTCCGATTTAATTCATGCACGAAAGCTGCATATGTATGTATGTACTTATCGAGTACGTATATTGAATACCACAATGCAAATATGTCTTCTATCTTAATTAGGCACTACTCCAAAGCTTCATTAGCAAATACATATAAATACATACGTCTGTCTCGAGTAATTGATATTGATATTAAATGATTATGTTGATATTGATATATATTGATGATGTCTTTCCATCTTACGGAATCAGTCACAGCAGAATATGTTTATTTTCAATCAGGGCCAAAATCTGGCATACAAATTGTAAGATAATAAGCATTCTTCCATATTTTTAGTCTGCGTGTATCTCTCGGCTGAGACAGTCGCAACCGCAATAACTGAAGTGAAAATTTTCGGTATACGAAATCGGTGAACGAGATCGTGACGGACTGTGTCCGCAATCGTCTGTGCGAGTGTGTGCAGCAGTGGCTGAGACAAGTTGAACCAGTGTGATCAAACTAAAGACAATAATAACTGCGAAAATTTAAAGACAAAAAGAAAACAAAAAATAATAAGTGAGAAAAAACTAAAGAACAATAAATTAGTGAGACCGACGCAACCGGGTTCACGAAGGTGACCCGGAAAAAGCGCAGGAAGGCGACGGACAGCCCGACTGGCGAATTGAAACATGGAAACTCAGCCGGCGGAATGGAGACCGCGTCTGAGGTAACGCTCTCCAGCGACTCCGACTCGCAGACGAGCTCGGACGGAACGGTCAAGAGCTCCGTATCCGTCGGCGGGATCCGCAATTCTGTAGCTCCGCGCAAGCTGAACAAGCCGCTGCTGAGGCAACTCCGGGAAGCTCGCGAAAACAACCGGCAACTCTTGACCGTCATCAAGTCGCTCGAAGTGACCATCGCCCGAACCTTCGGGACACCCAACCCCCCTCCGGCGCCTACTGCACCAACAGCGCCTACCGAGGTGATGGACACCACCGTCCACACCGAGGAAACACCACCAGCACCACTCGCCCTACCATCCAGGTCACAACCGGCAGCTTTCCCGACCCTCGGCGAGGCGAAGAAGCGGCAGCCCGCCAACGCAATCAAGCAGCCGCAACCGAAAGTACAACAACAACACCAGCGAGGCCAGTCACTGCAGCCCCAGGAAAGAAGGAGGTAAGTCCAAAAATTCCTCCACTTGTTGTAGTCAAAAATTCGGCTACCTTCAAAACAATCAAAGACAATATATCCCGTGCCCTCCCCAACAACTACCTGATCAAGAAATTAGGTAGTTCCCACCAGATAATCACCAAAACGCCGGAAGACTATTCTACCGCCAAGAAAGTCCTCGTGGAGAACAATAACAAGTTCTTCACATACACCCTTCCCTCGGAAAAGACGACCAGCCTCATCCTTCGAGGCCTTGATTTAACGTTCTCCCCTCAGGAGATCGTTGAAGAATTGAAGGCTCAGGGAGTCTCAAGTACCCTGAGCGCGAAACCCTTTGCCAAGACCTGGGCAAAGACCAACAATGTCAACCTCGACTTGTGGTTGGTCACTTTTGATGCGACCTTTAACGAGGAGCAGCTGCGCGAGGTGAAAGCCGTTCAGCACATTATTGTTCGCTTCGAACAGACCCATAACACACAAGTGCTACAGTGCAAGAACTGCCAGCGCATCGTACACGCGGCAACCAACTGCCACCTCACCTACAGGTGCGTTATGTGTGACCAACTACACGGCCCTGGCGAATGCGCCAAAACAGTCGAGGAGGCACCGAAATGCGTCAACTGCGGGGGTAATGATCACCCCGCCAACTACCGGAAGTGCCCACGGTTTATCCAGGTGGTGGCAAGGAGGAACGCACAAAAACGTGCCCTTCCCTCCCGCCCCGCTGGTCGTCCCATCACGAACCCAGCCTTCCTCCGTCCGTCCACGTCCTTCGCCGACGCCGCACGAAGCGGAACTTCTCCCCGGATACCCAACAACGTAATCCAACCCACCACCATCTCGAATCCAGACTTCCTTGAGTTCGCCAAGAATTCTTGCAGATGTTCAACTCAATGATCGATATCTTGGCATCCATTAATGGACGTTAAGATAATTGTTAATAATAGCAGTAAGTAGTAATAATCATCGGCCATGCCCGCAGACACGAGTTCGAGCTGTTCCTTGGCAAGCACCCGATATAGTTCTTCTATGTGAAACTAGGTTGAACTATAGATACAATCCTTCCTTCCCCAACTTCAACCTCTTCCGGGCTGACCGACCTCAGTCCAATCCCCAAGGCCGGGACACTTGTGGCGGAACGGCCGTCCTTATCTCCGACAAATTCCTAGTCATCCAAATCCACCCACCTCCCCACCTTCAAATCCATCGAAATCTCACTGATCTCCTTCGAATCCCAATCAACCTTGGTCTTCGTTGCCTCTGTATACTGTCCCAACCAATCCCTCGACACCCACGACTTTCTCCGCATCAAGTCCCTCTGCGTGTCCCTACACCGCTCTCCCGGTAAAAAATTTTCGCTGATCATAGGTGGAGATCTCAACGCCAAGCACCCGTCCTGGTTCGATGCACCGTCGAACCACAACGGGGATCAGCTCCACCTGTTTCTCACAACCTCTAATCCCACCATCAACCTAGCCCATTTCAGTCCAGCACTTCCGACCTTCAACAGACCACACTACCATTCCTACCTAGACCACTTCCTGATTAGCAGTAATCTGACTGTCATTCCCAACCCTAACACCTTCCCCTTCCTCCAAACGGTCCCCGACATCAGCGATCACGACGCCGTAATCTTAAACATAAAACTCCCGGACAGAGTCGTTCGGTCCACCCCACCCTCAGTTCCCGACTTCCAGCGTGCAAACTGGAAACATATCAACCTGGCCCTCAAAACCAAACTTCAACCTCTCCTACTCCCATCCAACCGTACAGTTCCTAATGAATCCATCGACCTGACAGTTCGTCAATACACCGAAGCAGTTCGGCAAGTATGTGACGAACGGATCCCTTCCCGCCCCTTAAATTACCGCAACCTAATCACCCTTCCCGACGATATCCTATCCGACATCCAATTTAAAAAGACCCTCAGGCGGAGATTATTTAGGAATAGATACTCTCCGCAATCCTTCCACCTCCTCACCGAAATCCGCGAACTGGACAAGTCCATTCGCCAACGAATCCTCACCCTATATTCCCAATATCTCCACAACCGCCTCTCGAACACTGAACTGAACCCTGGTACATACAGGGAATTCAGAAAGACCTGCCCGCGTTTGGGCAAATCAGTCCAACAAAACGCGATCCTTCCCCAAAACATCCCACCCACAGAAAAAATGAAAGTCCTCGTTGACCACTTCCTACAAGCTCACCACTGCACCCTCTACTTCCGTGAACCAAGTTTCGATAACGAGGTAAACGGAAAGATCTCGCAACTCCTAACCCACTCTTCCTACCTCATTCCCCAGTCCGCACAAAGTCCCTTCACCCATGCCCTCGCCGACCCAAGTCAGCGAGAGAATATCCTACCCATTCGCTTTGTCAGACCAGACTCCGTCAGGGCGGCCATCGCCGCCTCAAAAAACAAGAAATAGGTTGGCCTTGACAAAATCCCCTCCATCGTCCTTAAAAAATGCCCTCCAAGCATTGCCCCCATTATGTCCGCCATCATCAACCATTGCCTTGTCAACGCCCACTTCCCAACAGATTGGAAGAGTGCTCGAATTGTTCCTATCCCCAAAAAAAAAAACCAAAATCCTCTAAATCCCGATAGCTACAGGCCTATCTCAATCCTCTCATCCTTCGCCAAAATTTTCGAGCGGACCATTAAACTCATCATCGACGAGCCCAATCAACCAATCAATCCCACAATTCCAATTCGCCAACCGTCCCAAACATTCAGTCGAGCATGCACTACTCGTGCTCAAATCGGACGTCCTTCTCGGCCTCAACCGGAACGCATCCATCGACCATAGCCTGTCTCCTCGACATAAAGAAAGCTTTCGACTCCGTATGGCAATATGGACTCGCATACAAGCTTTCTGAAGTCCTCCAGTCCCATCCGCACCTCTGCAAGCTAATTCTTAGCTTTCTTGATGGGCGGAAATCCCAAGTCCAACTCCGTGAACACCTCTCCTCTCCATATTCTAGCCCGGCTGGCATCCCTCAGGGGTCAGTCCTCTCCGCTACCCTCTTTTCCCTGTTTACCGCAGACCTTCCTAAACCAACTCCACACCCAAATCCAATCCGAATCCTCCAATACGCGGATGATCTCATCCTCTACACCTCCACCAGAAACATCCCTGCCGGTGAAGCCCGCCTGAATTCCTATTTGGACGAGCTCTACCGGTATTTCACCCGCTGGAAACTGTCCCTAAACCCACAAAAATGCGAAACCATCGTATTCCGTGGTACCGCGAGGATGACACCGAAAATGAGGAACGACATTTGAACCCTATCCCTGAAGATCCACAACGACACCATCTCAACCGTCAAATAAGTCACCTACCTTGGGGTGACAATCAATTCCCGCCTATTCCACGTCCCACATATCACGAATGCACTGAACCGTGCAACAAGTGTCTTCAAATCCCTCCACCCAATCCTAAAATACAGTAGCCCAACACCTCAGAAAGTCAAGCTGTTTTGCTACAAACAGCTTATCCGTCCCCTCCTCGACTTCATTTTCTGGTCCGACGTTTCCCCCCATCAATTCGAACGAATCCGCTGCAAAGAGCGCAGAATCCTCCGCCACTGTTCCAATATCTTCAAGAACGAAGACCGCTCCAAATACATCTCCAACCAGATCCTCTACGACTCCTCTCAAACGCCCCGCATTGACGCCGTCCTAGCCCGTCATGCCCTCAAATTCCCAGAAAAATCCATATCCCACCCAAATCCACTTATCTCCCAGACCATGCAGATCGAGATCGTCGAAGAGAATCTTCTACGAACTTATCTGTTCCCTCAAATCCTCTTATCTCTCCAGTCCCGTAACCTCCTTTTCGACCCCGGCGGTAGAGTAATCTTCTACAACGGCATTTACTCCTCATCCCAGTTTTCAAAACCTACCCATCCTTAGCGCCACTCCTAGCTTCCTTTCCCAAACCCCTCCCGCATGCCCTCCATCCCAACCCACATGCTAGTTCCTTCCCCGCCCGCCCGCTTTTATAAAAAAAATTAACGAGTTGAGGTTTTATTCGACTTTTCCTCCAGATAACATTTTATGTATTTTCCAATTTATTCTTTAGTGATAAGTTAGTTTAAGCTATAATTTGTACCTTAGATTAAGCTCAGCTGTTAAGGTAGTACATAAGTTAAGTTAATTTAGAATTGTATTATTATTGGTTGAATAAAAATTGTTGCTTTTTGCATCTTACGGAATCAGAGGCATTTCGCCCGTCGAGCTGTGTCCCGTACAATGTGGTCATCTACTCGACCTTAAGTGAACAGGGTTTCCGCAGAGTCCCGATTTTTCGGGTTACCAGTTTGTAACCGAGTCCCGACGGGTCCCCATTCACCTCGTCGATCAAGTCTTGCCAGCAGCGAGTTTTCTTCCTGTTTATTTCGCTCCGGAGTCTCTGTTGGCTAATTTGTACCCTTTTATTATGGTACATGGGTACCGCTCGTTTAGACGTTGTGTCAAGCGGCAGAGTTTGTGACACTCCTCCTGGAGCTTTCCAATTTTTGCCAACCTCAGTACGGTTCCTTGTGCGGTCCCTGATTTGGCAACATTGTTTTGACTTACTGCATCATTTACCTTAACAACCCGGACCCCGCAATCCTCAAAAAAATATCTTTAGCTCTGGCCAAGCTTTGGTCCAAAGTACGGGCGGTATTGCGCTCAATATAATTCGTAGTCATGTTGTGTTCTGCGAATTGTATAAAGGAGCACTTAACACCTGCGAGCCGCTTCGGTCACGCTGCGCCCAGGGCAGAAGCGGGGCAGCGTCTGACGATTTGCCTCTGCCTTGGTAAGAAACCGTAAAGCCATTTTCACCTAATATTTTTTAAAGTTTGGGCGCTAAGCTCTAAACGAGGGGACCGTAGACCAAAAAAAGAGGGAGTAAGTTGCTCTCCATTTGGTCAGGTCCGACATCAAGTGGATGCGGACTTAGGATCTCATAATCCTCAAACAACAACATCAGCGCTTTAAATTTCAAATTCAAATCACTAAAAAGCCCGCGCCATATTGTGTGACGTCGCAAGTCACACCAAGAAACTTCAGTAGATCGACAACTGCCGGTTTCTCAAAAAATATAAAAATGTCATGCGTGAAATGTCAAGGAGAAGGGTGGAATATTGTTTCGTGCCATGTTGCACAAATAACTCCACAAAAACCCCGCTGAAAGTTTTTTAAGGTTTTGTTTGCAGGCCTCAAAATACTCTCCCTATCGATATCTATTCAAATTAATTTAATAATAGCATATTATCATATTTTTGGGGAAATTGAGTAAAACCCCCCTTATGTTTATCCCAGAGTTATAAAAGCTGTTAGTAGTATAAACTATAATATGAAGCATATTATCCGAAAGTTAGATGAAAATCATACTATTACTAACAACGTTACAGTTGACTCTCCCCTGTAAATTTACTGCAACTGAATATCAATATCGCATTGATGTGGGTAGTCAGACATGCTAAATGCAAATACATGACGGGCTACGTACAAATAATAAGTTCTACACATAAATATGCTCACAGAAGAAACAAACAAAACCTTTCATACCTGAAGCGCCCAGCTTCCGGTTTCCCGATTTCTTATATTGTTGTGAAGATCATTTCAATGTGAGTTAGCATTTAATAAACAATCTTATGTTAATTAACAATATATGATTAAATTTTAGAATTATAATTTAGAATTTGTGTCAATTTTATTCATTTTTAAAATTATTATTATTTAATATTTTTTTAAAATCGGTTTACTGTCTGTCTGTCTGTCCGTCTGTCTTTTTTTTTCAAGAAGGTGGAAATCTTCAAAAGACTCTGGCCTGGGTACGCCAGAGTGTGGGATTTTTACTTGGTTTGACGATGAATGTAAGCTAGCAACGGAACGGAAGAATGCCGCATACCGAGTAATGTTGCATTCTCAAAGAACGCGGGCATGCGCAGAGACTTATCACGAACTCCGTCGAGCGGAGAAGCGACTTCACAGATGGAAAAAGGAAGCCTGCGAGAACCAACAAGTCTGTGAACTAGAAAAGTACAGGGAGCAACCGCACCAGGCGCGAAGTTTTACCAACAAGTCAGCAGGATGAAGCTTTATACACCTCGATGCTCAACCTGCCGAGACAAAGAGGGAAATCTGATTTCCGACAGAATGGGCATATTGGAGCGATGTTTTGAGTACTTTGATGAGCTACTGAACAACCAGTACATCGGCGAGTTGGAGGTCCCGCCAACTGAAAACGACGGACAAATACTGCCACCACCAAGTATAGGAGAAACAGTCCGTGCAATTCATCGGCTAAAAAATCATAAGTCGCCAGGAGCCCATAGAATTACAGCCGAATTGGTTAAATATGGAGGCGACCAGTTACACCAAGTGGTTCATCAACTTGTGCTCAAGGTATGGGACAGCGAAACAATGCCTGACGACTGGCAACGAGGCATTATCTGTCTCATACATAAAAAGGGAGATATCACACAGTGCAACAATTATAGAGGTACCACGTTGCTGATTACCATCTATAAGATATTCTTCGCTATGTTGCTAGGCCGGATAGCCCCATACGCCCAGGACATCATTGGCCCATACCAAAAAGGCTTCACTCCAGATAAATCAGCAACAGATCAGAGTTTCTCTGTACGGCAAGCGATGGAAAAACTGTTGGAATATGGACAACAATTGCACTATCTATTCATCGACTTTAAAGCCGCCTATGATACCATCATCATCATTAACGGCGCAACAACCGGTATCCGGCCTAGGCCTGCCTTAATAAGGAACTCCAGACATCTCGGTTTTGCGCCGAGGTCCACCAATTCGATATTCCTAAAAGCTGTCTGACGTCCTGACCTACGCCATCGCTCCATCTTAGGCAGGGTCTGCCACGTCTTTTTTTTCTACCATAGATATTGTCCTTCTAGAATTTCCGGGTGAGATCACCCTCATCGATACGGATTAAGTGACCCGCCAATCATAACCTATTGAGCCGGATTTTATCCACAACCGGACGGTCATGGTATCGCTCAGAGATTTCGTCATTGTGTAGGCTACGGAATCGTCCATCCCTTTTCCACGAACCTAGGACATTTGAAGAATACGTGCGCTGGATCCTCGCTGTTTGGACAAATAGATGAGGTGTCCAATTTAAACCTGTACAGGATATTCACGGTATCGTCCATGGCCGGTGAGAAATTGGGTGAGACTATAATTGATCTCCCCATACTTTCTCTCCAGCCACTCCCTGATGGAAGGGATCAACGTGTAAGCCCAACGACCCTTTTCTGACTGGTCCCATTTCTGTTGCCATCTGCTTATGGATCTCTATCTTTCGGCTTTTTCCACCTGCGATAAGGGAGAGATGGAGCTGGTGTTGTAAATGTTCATCATTTCGGTTGCTAGGATATCAATCGTCATCATTACCGAGATGACGAACGCTGTATCGGCTGAGACGGTTCTAAAGGCAGAACACACCCTTAAGGCTGTTCTTCTGTAAACCGTACTCAGTTTATATGCATTGCCTAAAACATGCAGCGCGATTCCTCAAACTGGCACTGCATACGGTATGATAGAACTCACCACCCTGGCTATGCGCAGCCTGCAAGTATGCCGTGGTCCTCCTACGTTCGGCATCTTCTTTGCAAGAGCCGTACTCGTGGTGGATGCTTTTTTACAAGTATGCTCTATGTGCTGCTTAAAATTGAGTTTTCCGTCTATCATCACCCTCAAGTATTTGATCGCCGGCTGGGAAGTGAAGATATGATTCCCGATTCTAATGCAGGCGTAACTTCTTTTGCGGGGCTTAGTGATGAGGACCGCTTCCGTCTTTTCCTCAGTGAGTGCCAGTCCAGCACTCCCTAACCAAGCCTTAACAATACTGATTGCTTCGCTTGAGTACAACTCAGCATCCTCGAGATGTTTTGCGACCACAACCAGTGCTATATCATCGGCGTAACCCACCACCGTGGCCTCCTCCGGAACCGGAAGGTTGAGTACATCTTTATACATGATGTTCCATAGTAGTGGGCCCAGTAGAGAGCCCTGTGGGACAGCCGCGGAGACAACGTACTGTTTGGGTCCATCATCGGTATTATACCACAATGTTCGCTTATGCAAATAGCTATCTATAATAGCGGCGAAGTAGGTGGGAACACCAATCGTCGCCAGAGACTTTCGTATAAGGTTCCAATTGGCCGAGTTGAATGCATTCCTCACATCCAGGGTAACCACCACACAATATTTGCTGGTGCAACCCCTTCCGTGAATTGTACTTTCGGCCAAGCCAGTAACCATTTTGATGGCATCAATGGTTGATCTGGCTTTACGGAATCCATACTGCCTATACGAAAGGCCCCCTTAGCTCTCGAGGACTGGGAGTAGTCTATTATAAATAACCCGCTCCAACATTTTCCCCATAGTGTCTAGAATACATATGGGTCTATAGGAGGACGGTTCCCCTGGCGGTTTGCCAGCCTTAGGCAGCAGCACCTGCTCCTGCCGGTTCCACTGTGCTGGAAAGATACCCTCGGACATGCACGTATGGCACAGCTCCGCGAACATATCCGGTCTACATTTGACGGCAAGTTTGAGGGCCTAATTCGGTATGCCGTCCAGACCCGGGTCTTTACTGTCGCCTATTTGACTGCAGATCTCCAGCATCTCGTTCCTGATGACTGCTGGAATCGGCGTCACATTCAGGGCACGCTGGAAAGTGTCAGTACCTTCTTGCTGGGGAAATAACCCCTGGATTATTTTCAACAAGAGCATATGGCACGTGATCTGCGGAGGTGATGGGTCTCTCAATCGCCCTGTCACGATTTTATAGGCTGCTACCCCACGGATTTATGTCCGCTTCCAAACAGAGCTCCTTGAAACATTCCCTCTTACTTCGCTGGATGGCGAGCTTGAGGTTCTTGCCGGCTTCCCTATAGGCATGCTCCTTTTGCCCTTGATCGATCCTACCTATTGCTCTCTGAGCCATTCGTCTGGCTCTGTGGCAAATCGATCGAAGACTGGCAAGTTCCCTATTCCACTAATATTTGGGTCTTCTAGTGGAGAATGAGCATCTCCTAGGCATCGACGCGTCACATGTCTTAGAGATGCTTTGTGTAACGTGGAGAGCTCTATCCGTGGAGGTGCCTGCTTTGCTAGGCAGGTCCAGCCACACATCCATTGCTTTTGCAGACCATCCTGGTGTTCTTTTGGATTTCGGCTTCCGGGGTGTGAGTATCCTCCTACCTTGTGGCTCCGTCCTTAGTTCAAAGGTGATTGCCTGGTGGTCGCTGTACGTGAAGTCCTCGCTAACTTGCCGGGACATGTCACGTGCCAGCGCAGGGCTGACAAAAGTCAGATCTACAATTGAATCAGTTCCCCCTTTCTGATAAGTGTTTACATCGCCTTCGTTGGCCAGAACTACTTCTAACTGGGCAAAAGCTTCTAATAAGCATCGCCCCTGCCCGTCTGTCTGGCTGTAACACCCGATTTATTCGGAAACGGCTAGACCGATTGTCACGAAAATCGGTGAGAGTATGTAATCTGGTGTTCCCTTCACATGCAGTAAGTGGCGCCATCTTAGATTAAGTCTAAGGGGGGCTCCCCATACATGTGAATGGAGGGTGCAAATTTTTTTTTCGCAGAATGTAGCCATGTGAAATGAAAGGCCTCAATTAGTAATTCGGTTCCGATACCTGTACAAATAGAGCTAATAATAGTATTTGTCCCCATTTTAGAAATTTACTCGGCACCCCCCTTATATTCATCCTAGAAGCACGGGTGGCACGGGTGTAATGAAGTTTGATCAAGTTTGAAGAAAAATCCAACTATTATTAAAAAAATTATAGGGGGTGAAACTTCACATTTTTTTGTGAATTTCGTGCACTCTACAACCTGCATGACGTCATCATCGCATATCAATTCGGCAATACTACAACGAAATGAGTTCCTTCTCCTCTAACTTAATTTGAATTAGGCTCATCTATCTTCTGTTTCCCTTACAATTTTGAGGCTGCAGTTCGAATTTTCCCAGAATGAGTCGTTCCGAAGTTTTGAAAGTCGAATCTAATGAGAACTGCTTAAAATTTCAACTGAAACATGAACAAGTCGGGAAACCGAAAGCTGGCCGCTTCAGGTACGAAAGGTTTTGTATATTTCTTAGTACGTAGCACGTAATATATGCATATATTATGTGTGAGTATCCACTTTCGGGTGATATTGACATTCATAGTCTTGAATTTTCAAAGAAGCAACAACTTTGATGTATTGTAACTTTGTTACTAATAGTGCAATTTCCATCAAACTTGGCAAGATCATGCTCTATATGATAGCATATATTACTGCAATTTCGTGGTGCTAGGATCAACTTAAGGGGGTATTATAAAATTATAAGAAATATAGTAATATACTATTAACTTTATTTGAACGGATATCGGTATGGAAGGTATTTCGGAGCCCAGGCACCATATAGCAGCCTCCTAATTTTTTTCAGATTTTTCGGTTTGGTAGTTTCTGAGAATGGGCCCCTTAAAGAAATGATCACTGTAAACCCCCGCACTCCCCACCTTTTCAACAAATGCTAAAACTAAGACCGGCTTCGAAAAGTACTAACCGATACCTTTAATTTGATACCCCACATGACTATATTTGGTGAGAAAAAATTTTACATCCCCCTTTTGCATGCATGGGGGCCCGCTTTAATTTCAACGTAAAAGGATGTAACTCACTGCATCTGTGAGCGTTCATAATTCCCACCTTTCTACCAAATTCGGTGTCAATCGCTATAACCGTCTCCGAGAAAAATGCGTGTGACGGACAGAAGGACAAAGGCACACCTATTGATGTGTAAATATGTGTTCATGCACTTTTCTTTTCTGACTGTGCATGGGCTAGTGTTTGCTCATCTCTGGTGAGAGGACCAAAATGGCTATGGGAAGGACACCCAGAAAATAAAACCAAAATGGACGAATTGAGAAGGAGTAAAGTTACGGTGGAGGGGCTCGGAACCGCAGTACGGGCGGCTTTTGGGAGTGAGCAAGCGGGCTCCCGGCCGTCGATATCCATCGAACGCAGTGCCTCGGTGGTGGACAACTTGGCCACCGTTGCATCTAATCCTACAAGTGTTTTAGATTTGGAGAAGGAGGTGTTCAAACGAAGCACAACTCTGCCAACAACACCAATTGCAAAGGCAAAGAATGATGGGCTAAAAGGAGATAGCTGGCCAAAAAAGACGATTTCGATACCAATCGGATTTGATCAAGAGGTACTCCAGCAGCAGCCAGTAGATCCCTTCAGGAGAAGCTCATCAATTTTACGATCGCCTCCAAAACCAAAGCCGGCAAAAGAGAAAGTCCATGGGACCTCAGTAATTGAAAAAGGCGAAGGAGTCAGTAAACGGAGTAATCTCGCCAAGATTCACCGTGAACAGAGCCCTGACCCAGGAGAACTACCTTTTATGCAGCTTGGGACTAAAATAGTTGAGCTTCCTGAATTCATCAAAGACAAGCACAACGTGCACCAAGCCATTAATAACATGGTGAGCGCCATCAGGGTGCTTTACAATAGGTCACAGGAAGAAGTAAGAAAGTCTAAGGAAAAGCCGGACATCCCAACCCCAACAGTGTCACAGGTAACCCAAGTGACACCAAAGTACAAGGTCATCGATCATCGATCAAGTAAGCGAGTACGGGACAAAGAGGGCGAAGCTTTGGGGAATCAACAAGCACTAAAAAGGAAATAAGGAGTTTCGGCCAGTCCAACAAACCGAACTCAAAGTTCAGAAGGGCCCAAAGTGCCCAAAGTAGGAACGTCGGCTAGTGAAGCGAAACCGAAAGAAAATAAGAGCGGTGGTTGGGCTAAGGTCGTGAACAAGAAAGAAGACAAGAAGCCAAAGATGCAAAGTCGTCCGGAGGCAATTGTAATCTCCAGCAGAGGACATCTAACGTATGCGGAGATAGTGAAGAAGGTGAAATTTGACCCCGACCTAAAAGACCTTGACGGATATGTCAGCAAAATCCGGAGAACCTGGAAAGGGGATCTCATGTTTGAGCTGAAAAAATCCAGCGTAGGTAAAACTGACGGCTTTCGTAACCAAGTTTTACACTCACTTGGGGAGAATGCCGCGGTTCGTTCCCCAAAACATGAGATCTATATCCAGTGCAATGATCTCGGTGAAGTAACATCCAGAGAAGAAATCTGCACTGCCTTGAAGCAACAATTCAAGTTGGAGGAATTCAACGAAGGATCTATCGTCAGCTTAAGAAAATCGTATAGCGGTACTCAAACGGCCACAATGCGACTGCCAGTAGAATCAGCGCAAAAGTTGTTGGCCGTTAGGAAGGTTCGAATTGGATAGGTTGTTTGCCGTCTAAGGGAACAGATCTCTTTAAAGGGGTGCTTCAAATGCCTAATAATTGGACACTTCGCGAAGGCATGTACTAGCGGCATCGATAGGTCCGATCGATGTTGGAGGTGTGGGGAGAAAGGACATATTGCCAAGGAGTACAATAGAGACCTCAAATACATTTTGTGCGAAGGAAAGGAGTGACGGGATAACCGACATATTGCCGGAGGTGGTGAACGCCCAGAATTTAGGAAGACGTTAACTGCTGTGAAAAAACGAGGTTAATACAAATAAATCTTAATCATTGCAGGGTCGCACAAGATTTGCTTGCGCAGTTCACTCACGGATCGGCGATTGAGGTTGCTATCATTAGTGAACCGTACAGAAATCTCTACGGTGGTGTATGGGTCACAGATTCGACTGGTAGAGCGGCGATATGGGCGTGCGGTCATCAAGCCATATAATATAGCATGGGTCAGGCGGCTAGTGGCTTTGTGTGGGCAAAAATAAGCGGTATATTCGTATACAGCTGCTACGCTCCACCGAGCCTCACACTTCCTGATTTTGAAGAACTGTTAGACGATCTTGTTCACGACGCAAGGGGATGAGGTCCAAAGGTGATAGCCGTTACTTTAAATGCGTGGGCTATCGAGTGGGGCAGTAAAGAAACTAACGCAAGGGGGGGGTGCTTATTAGAAGCATTTGCTCAGTTAGATGTAGTTATGGCCAACGAAGGTAATGTTGTAGATCTGACTTTTGTCAGCCCTGCCCTGGCACGTGACATGTCCTGGCAAGTTAACGAGGACTTCACGCACAGTGATCACCAGGCTATCACCTTTGAACTAAAGACGGAGCCACAAGGTAGGATACCCCGATGGTCCGCAAAAGCGATGGATGAGCAAACATTCATGGAAATGTGCATAGAGATCTCCATGTTACACGAGGTATCTATAAGGCATGTGACGCGTCGATGCCTAGGAGATGCTCATTCTCCACTTATTGGTGGAATAGTGAACTTGCCAGTCTTCGATCAATTTGCCACAGAGCCAGACAAACGGCTCAGAGGGCAATAGATAGGATCGATCAAGGGCAAAAGGAGCATATAGGAAAGCTCGCAAGAACCTCAAGCTCGCCATCCAGCGGAGTAAGAGGGAATGTTTTAAGGAGCTCTATTTGGAAGCGGAAATAAATCCGTGGGGTAGCGCCTATAAAATCATGACAGGACGATTGAGAGACCCATCATCTCCGCAGATCACGTGCCATATGCTCTTGTTGAAAAGGGTTATTTCCCCAGCAGATGGAGGTACTGACACTTTCCAGCGTGCCCTGAATGTGACGCCGATTCCACCAGTCACTAGTAACGAGATGCTGGAGATCTGCAGTCGAATAGGCGACAGTAAAGACCCGGGTCTGGACGGCATACCGAATTAGGCCCTCAAACTTGCCGTCAAATTTAGACCGGATATGTTCGCGGAGCTGTGCCATACGTGCATGTCCGAGGGTATCTTTCCAGCACAGTGGAACCGGCAGGAGCAGGTGCTGCTGCAAACTGCCAGGGGAACCGTCCTCCTATAGACCCATATGTATTCTAGACACTATGGGGAAAATGTTGGAGCGGGTTATTTATAATAGACTACTCCCAGTCGTCGAGAGCCAAGGGGGCCTTTCGTATAGGCAGTATGGGTTCTGTAAAGCCAGATCAACCATTGATGCCATCAAAATGGTTACTGGCTTGGCCGAAAGTACAATTTACGGAATGGGTTGTACCAGCAAATATTGTGTGGTGGTCACCCTGGATGTGAGGAATGCATTCAACTCGGCTAATTGGAACCTTATACGAAAGTCTCTGGCGACGATTGGTGTTCCCACCTACCTCGCCGCTATCATAGATAGCTATTTGCATGAGCGAACATTGTACTGGGCCCACTACTGTGGAACATCATGTATAATGATGTACTCAACCTTCCGGTTCCGGAGGAGGCTACGGTGGTGGGTTACGCCGATGATATAGCACTGGTTGTGGTCGCAAAGCATCTCGATGATGCTGAGTTGTACTCAAGCGAAGCAATCAGTGTTGTTAAGGCTTGGTTAGGGAGTGCTGGACTGGCACTCACTGAGGAAAAGACGGAAGCGGTCCTCATCACTAAGCCCCGCAAAAGAAATTACGCGACTACAAGGGGATGCCCTATCATGCGTCCTCTTCAACCTGGCCCTCGAGAAAGGGATTCGCGATGCTAATGAGAATGCGAAAGGCACCATCCTCTTTAAGTCCACCCAACTACTGGCCTAAGCTGACGATATTGACATCATGGGAAGAACAACCCGAGATGTGCAGTCTATCAGATTTTGGGCTGCACATTTATGAAGGTAAGACGAAGTACAGGATGCGGCAGCATAACTTCCTTTTTTAAAATGCGTGCCACTCAGTTAGTTGATGTCATAGCGGAGCGCTAGTGGTCTCGTTCAAGAGGGGATACTGTAAAGTTTTGTCCCGACACGGTTCAGTCGCCATCATGCGTTGGAATAGTGAGGAGCGTGCCTTTGCCGTTGAGGTTTACTTTTCAAGCGGATGTTCGGTTATTGCAACACAGCGTGCATTTCGGAATCGCTTTAATTTAGCCCCGTTGGCTCTCGTCCCAGACCGCAAATCAATTGTTACATGGGTCACTACATTCAGACAAGCTGCAAGTACGGCAAAAGGAAGAACTGGAGTCCCTCGGCCCGTTAGATCACCTGAGAACATTGAAGCAGTGAGAGCGTCAATGTTGCGATCGCCACGGCGTTCTGCGCGCAAACACGCATCTGCCCTTGGACTATCCAATCGTTCTGTGAGAAGAATTCTTCGTGATGATCTTCATTTTCATCCCTATAAGATGGCGATAGTGCAGGAACTTTCAGAACGTGACTTCAATTCTCGGATGAACGCGTGTCAGCTTCTTCTTGATGTCGTTCCCGAGGGTGCTATTGTTTTTTTTAGCGATGAAGCCCATTTTCATTTGTGTGGGTCGGTTAACAAACAAAACATGCGCTACTGGGCTGACACCAACCCTCAACCCCAATTGCATCAAAAGCCTTTGCATTCACCCAAAGTCACAGTGTGGTGTGCAATTTCCTCAGCTGGAATTATTGGTCCCTGGTTTTTTGAGGAAAATGAGGTTACAGTGACAGTGAATTCGGACCGGTATGTAAACATGCTACAGAATTTTTTTTCCCACGGCTAGAAAATTTGGATTTGGGGGACACTTGGTTCCAACAAGACGGTGCAACAGCACACTTCAAGAGTATCGATGGCTGTTTTGAGGGAATACTTTCCAGAGCGCCTTATCTCAATTAGAGGCGATTTGGAATGGCCAGCACGCTCTCCCGATCTGTCCTCTTGTGATTTTTTTCTATGGGGTTTTTTGAAATCCCGCGTTTATGTGAACCGTCCAAGAACCCTACAAGATTTGAAGACCAACATCCAAGAAGAAATTGCCAACATAACACCTGCTATGCTAACAAGAGTCATGACAAACACCAGAAATCGGTTTACGCAATGTATGGAGAATGGGGGACGTCACCTAACAGATTTGATCTTCGAAACAATATAAATAAAAACTTTAGACATGTACCTACATTATAAAAAATAAATAAATATTTTCCGATGCATACAATAGTTTTATTGAGTTTTGAAAAAAGGGAGTTATGCTGCCGTACCCTGTATATGGTGGCAACGTCAGTGCCAAAACCAAAAGAACGAACAACATCGAATCGGACTGGTCAAACGAAAACAATGAAGATAGGAGGCCACAATTTTGAGACCGTTGATAATTTCTCCTATCTAGGGTTGAAAATCACCACCAATAACAACTATGACGATGAAATCCGCCCACGGTTGTTGGTAGCCAAGAGAGCCTGTTTCAGCTTACAAAAACTGTTCCGCTCGAAACGTCCCACCATAGGGTCAAAGCGTTCGAGAGAAGAATCCTCCGAAGAATTTTTGGCCCCATACATGAGAAGGGACGATTCCGTAGCCTACATTTCGATGAAATATATGAGCGATACCATGACCATCAAGTTTTGGATAAAATCCGGCTCAACAGGTTATGGTGGGCGGGTTACTTAATCCGTATGGATGAGGATGATCCAGCCCGGAAAGTCTATAAGTTCAATATCTATGGTAGGAAAAGAAGCCGAGGCAGACTCTGCCTGAGATGGAGAGATGGCGTAGATCAGGACGCCAGACAGCATTTAAGGATATCGAATTGGTGGACCTCGGCGCAAAACCGGGATGTCTGGAGTTCCTCATTAAGGCAGACCTAGACCGGATACCGGTTGTTGCGCCTTTGGTGATGATCATGATGATTCTTAAATGCATCGTTACCTTAGCGGGGTCAGCAATGTGCTCTCGAGTCCCTAAGTACGGCACTTGAAAAGTAACAACAACGGTTTTATTTAAGCGAAAAGAAATTTACTTTAACGAATTGTAGGTTGGGTGTTAACCAGATGGCTGTTTCAGTTCCACTCGTCAATACGTGCGATGTTGCCAGAAATCTCGTGCCCCTGGTGGTGAGCGCGGCAATCTTCGGTCGGCACAACACCAAGAACAACTTGACACTCCTAAGAAAGACACGAAAAAGATCGTGATCTCAGAAACACACCAGTAATAACTTAATATTTCCCCAAATCCACTTGAAAGCCCCATATCTCAAACATAGCTTAATATCCTTCAAATCAGATATAAAAGTTCCATTTCTAAGCAAAGCACCGTGAAAGCAAAGCGTGAAAGAAGTGGAGTGAGTGAGATAGCAAAGCTTAAAACCTATAAAACTTATACCATGGTACCTGGTTCGCGCTAACGAGAATTCATTTGCCAACGTTGGTCTGAACATCCAAGTTGATGGTAAACGACCAAAAGGCCCGCCGAAACAATTGTGGCTTGATTCACTGGATGGGGATTTGAAATCCTCTCGATTGTATCCAGATACAGCTTTTGATAGAACCAATGGACCACCATGGCAAAACCGACCACGACGAGCTCGCTTGGGAACGGGACAAAGGCTTTAACACACAAAACCTCGAGTAACGGTTTCACCCAGGGCAGAGGCGGAATTTATTTATTGAAACCTAATAACTGTTTTGCCTTCAACAACCGTTTTGTATTAGTGAGGTGACTTATTGGGCGCACCGGGATGTGTGTAACCGATATTGTGATGGAAAATGCAAGTTTTGTATTACAATATGTGGAACATACTTGTCGGTCAGTATTGTGTTGTGGAATGCTAAGTGTTTGCATAATAGCATTGACCTTTTAAACATGTTGTGAGGTAATCGTGGGTCGGCAAGTAAGAATAGGAAAGTAGGTTAAGGTAGGTCTAGAATAAGCATAAAGAAGTGTTAGAGTTGGTCGACCTGCGAGGTCGGTAAAGGGCGAGTAAAATCAAATAAGAAAATATGTAAATTAATTAAAGGAGTTTTAAGTGATACAGTATTACAAAGTGAATTAAGAAGAGCAAATAAAGAGTTTTAGTGATTAAAAGAAGTGGATAGTGAAAGTGGAGGTCACGACATTTGGTGCAGCCGGTATTAGGTAAGTGTTTTCATATTCCTTATTTTAAATAAATTATAGATTATATGTTAGAATTATTAAGTGAATCCTGCGTGGGGAAGTTAGTGTGCCGTTAAATTTGGTGTGTTGTTAAATTTATTGTGGCGGTGAATTGTTGCACGCAGGTTATTGTGACGTTGTAAAGTCCTGAGGGCGAGGGACTAAATGACCATCGCATTGACAAAAGAGGAACTTGCTCTTTTTCAAATGCTGCAAGTTGAGAAAGGTTTGTGGGCGGATACTATTACTCAGCTGAAAAAGGATCAGGCAGACTCAATCAAGGGTCTTTTCCTTTTTGCGGAGCAAATAGAAACTGAATTAAGGGCTCGGAAGGAGCAAGTAAATATAAAGAGTGATACTCTTAGTGCGGTGGATGTTGTGGATACTCTACTATCTAGCCTCCTAGAAAGTGTTCATCATAGGGAGGAAGGATTGGAGGGGAAGTTAGCACGAAGGGATAAAGACGTAGAGCAGTTAAGCAAGGTAGTGAGTGAACCAAAGCGGCAGTTAAGGGAAGCAAAAGAATGCAACGTGGAATTGGAAAAGCAATTAGACAGAAAAAGCATAAATATTGAACAAGGTGTTCGCGGAAATAAGGAATTTAATAAATACGAAAGGAGGAAAAGTATCAGTGGTGTGAGTGGAACAGGAAGTGCTGGTGTCACTTCATCGAAAACGGGCGCAAGTAAGGTACAGGCTAGGCCCAGAAGCGATTACCAAAATGTGCATACAGCGACCCGTAGAGTAATTGGAGGAATATGCGCAATAGGTTAGCTTATTGCTAAAACGGACGCAGGATGCCATTAGCGTGAAGTATCCTCGCGGTGACGAAGGTCTTAAAAAAGAATTTGAGCGCGATTGTACCGGTGCTTTTAAGGCAGGTATATTGAGTGGGTAAAAATTTCACAACATTGGAACAAGCTAAAGCAGATGCCATTTGTTATGAGGACGACTGCGAAAAGTTTTTACGTTATTCGTGTTTCAATAAACGCCCCTTAGGATAGTTTCCGGAAGTAGCAGGGTTCTTTTCGGGATTATGTCATATATGACCTTGGCAGATGTAAAAGACGCGTGAAACTGGGTTCAGAGTGGTATAATTGTGATTTTAATGTGGTTGAGAACCAGGAGTCCCTCGTATATGATGGAATTTTGGGGAGGGACTTCTAGCAAGATCGCACCATCACTAATTGTATTTCAGGAATTTTTGCGGTATCTTCTCAGAGGACGGAGAAAGATACTGAGGAAACCGACGAGGACGAAATGGAGGGGAGAGTATTTCGGTCATTGTTCGGTGAAGACTGTGAAAGGAATTTTGCGTCGGTACAAAGTGGCGAAATAAGGAATGAAGACGTTCGAGTAGGCTCGAAGCAGCTGCGCAGTAGGAGTTCGGAAGCTGTGACTGAAGATACAGGAATAACAATAGAAGAGCTGCAGAGGGCGGGAAAAGCAGCAACTGGGAAAGTTCCACACGAGGGGAAGCAAAGCTAGGAAATATTAGGGTAGATCCTAGGGAACAAAGGATCGTGGAGTTACCCGTGGAGTTTGAAGAGACCCGAATTTGTCCTCGTCAGGACGTAGTGCCGGGTGGATTTATTTATAATTCCGTAGTGAAACCTCGAAATGGGACGGTTTTCGTTGGGCTTATCAACGTGAATGAGAAGGAAGTGAGGCTTAGGAACCTTAGGCCTGAGTTCGGGTATTTGTCTGACTATAAATTCTGGCGGTCGGAGGAAGGACGGAGCCGACATCTGAACACCGATAGACTTAAGCAGTCAAAGGAGATACTGGAGTTATCGGAGAATCTTAATCAGGAAGAGAGAGAAAAAATTACTCAGTCGTGTCTGGAGTATGGGGATATATTCCTACTCCCTGGGGATAAGGTGCCGTACACGGAAGTAAAGACTCGATACCCCTGTTGCCAGGCGCGGCACATGCAAATAAGCCACAGTATCGGATACCGCAGGCTCATCGGGATGAATGTAATCGGCAGATAAATAAACTTGTGAAGGGCGGTATGATTGAGCCAAGTGATAGTCCATACAACTCCCTATTCATTCTGGCACCGAAGAAGCAGCTAAAGGGCGGGGAAAAAAATTTTCGCCTATCTGTAGATTTCCGTGACCTTAACACTAAAGTGGCACCTATGTCATGCCACGGATTGAGGATATATTGGATGAGCTTGGAAACTGAAGATACTTCTTTACACTCGATTTGGCGCAAGTGTACCACCAAGTGCTTATCGATCAGGAGGATAGGTGTAAAACTGCATTCAGTTTCTTGTACCAGTACCTGCAGTTTAAGAGGGTACCTTTTGGTACTAAAACTGCTCCTGCATTTTTCCAGTCTTTGCTGAATCAGGTTTTGTCAGGCTTACAGGGTATAAAATGCTTTGTATATCTGGATAATGTAGTTGTGTTTGCAAAAACCTGGACGAGCACAACCCAAACCGGAGATATTTCAACGATTCCGTGAAGTCAGGCTGAGGCTGCAGCCAGCGAAATGTCAGTTCCTGCGAAAGGAGGTAACTTACTTGGGACACGTTTGCTTAGAAGATGGAATTAGACCCGATCCCAAACTAACAGAGAAAATTAGAGATTTCCCGCAGCCGAAAACCTCCAAGCAGATAAAATCATTCCTTGGGTTGGCAAATTACTATAGGAGATTTGTACCCGGTTTCGCGAATATTGCGCCCCTATTAATCGCCTGGTGAGGAAAAATGTGAAGTTCGAATGGGATGAAGGGTGCGAGAAGGCTTTTAAGAGGTTGAAGAAAGAGTTAACCTTGCCGCCCGTCTTCGCGTGTTCGCAATTTGATAAGGAATTTATATTGGTGACAAATGCTAGTGGAGAAGCTCTAGGTGCGGTACTGGAACATGCTGAACCTAGCAGAGTGGAATTACTCAACTTTTGAGCGAGAACTCTTGGCACTGACATGGGCGATATAAAATTACCGTTCTTACCTCCTGCGGAGGCCATTTAAAATGTTCACGGATCACAAGCCGTTGAAGGGAATGCTAAAGGCTAGAGACACCACTAGCCGGATTCTTCGGCTTCAACAGAAGTTGTCTGAGTATGATTGCGAATTGCAATATAGGCCGTAATATGGGGAATGTAGATGCTTTGAGTAGGGTGGTACAGCGAGAAGCCTCAGTAGAGCCGGGGTCTGATTGTTTAGTGGTAACTCGATCAAGAGGACAGGTGCAAGTAGAAGGTGAAACGCTCACTGATAAGGAGGAGTTGGAAGGGGGATGAAAAAAGACGTCCAACGACATGTGGCCAAGTATCTCAAATGCCAGAAAAACAAAAATCATCGTCAAACGAAAATGCGGTTGGTGGTTACTTCGGTTTTGGACAGGCCAGAGAGAATTTTTAATGCCTAGAAGGTCAAATGATGTCAATGTGGTTCTCTTAACTAGGTGAACGAGCAGTTTTCTCAACTAGGGAAGCGAGCGGACTGGCGACGGGTGCTGTAATTGCGGTGAATAAGTATAATCGTTACCCACTTGTATAAATCCCTCTTTAGGTGACCGTAATTGAGTTTCCTTCTCCGTTTGCAGGCATCAGCTACTGCTACTCCCACCATTAGTATAAGATTTGCAGGAGTTAACAGTTGGTAAGTAAGAAAAAGAATGAAAAAAAAAGGCTGAAGAAAAAAAAAGTTAGTGGTAGATGGTAGTGGGAAAGAACATGAAGTTTGTAAAATTAGGACTAACAACTGTTAGGAATAAGGCGACATGCATATTGTTGCTGGTTTTCTGGTGGTGGACATTAGTTTGAATGCTACAGATGAAGCAGGTCGAGCCTACAGGAGCCCTGTTTGAGGAGATAGGACGCTTGCATTTTTCTGCGTTCCGATGGTCTTGACGAAAATCTAACTAGGAGATACAAGTGAATTGTGGGAAGTGGTGGCGAACATCCCTAAGAATGCAGACAGGTTATGTGCACAGCTGAATGGAATTGACGCGAGGTGTGGAGTTCTAGCAGCAACCATACATCGCTGCCTTAATGAAGGGAAAAGCGAAAGTGGTAACAGAAACCACTCGGCGTGGGAGGCCATCTTTCTTTGATGGTATTGGAAGAGTTAGCAAGGCTCCTCTTGCGACTTAATACGAATTAATGACGGGCTGGTGGAGTTGGATGCCAAGGAGAATCAGACTTTCCATTTACTGGAGGAACAAGTGCCCGTGATGAAGTTCAATTACGAATTAGACAACGAGACGAGGGGACAGGAAGCGAAAGAACGAAAGCAAATCGTGTTGCTCTATGCATCTTTAGCAGCAGCTTTGAATTCGACAGCGAGTGCGGTTAACTTCGAGGAGCGACGGAGTGATGTAATCGAACTCTTTTTATTAGCACGGTTGGAAATTTAGTTTTTGCTGGACCGTCAACGAACTCTAAGAGGGATCATTGAGAGCGCGAAATATGGAAGGCTACACTCAGGTCTACTTCATAATCAGAACCTCCTAGCAAAGTTGAAACGGCTACCAAACCGGGATCCTCTGAACGCGGAAACTTTGAGTCTGGATCATCCGTTACTGGATCAATTGATGAAGGTTCGAATGGTGGAAGCTACTATTTCGACTTGATGTGCCATTGCTGGAGAAGCAATTGTTTCAACTCTTCCGAGCGTATGCTATTCCGGTGGCTCTGGATGGAGGGTTTCATTACTACCATTTAGAGGCCGACTATTTGGCGGTTAGTAGTGCCCTGATGAGTGAAAAGGGAATTAGCGAATGCACCCCGATGTTGTTGTCAGCTAATGAGACAAGCTTCGCATGTGAAAAGAAAGTCTCTACCATTATGTCGGCAGATGGGCAAGGAGAGGATAGCACCCTCAGCGGAATGGAGTGTTGGACGACCGGGAAGTGTGTAACCGATATTGTGATGGAAAGTGCAAGCTTTATATTACAATATGCGGAACATACTTGTCGGTCAGTATTATCGAATTCTGAGTGTTTGCATAATAGCACTGACGTCTTAAACATGTTTTGAGGTAATCGTGGGTCGGGAAATAAAAACAGGAAAGTAGATTAAAGTAGGTTTAGAAAAAGCATAAACAAATGTTAGAGTTGGTCGATGTTAAAAAGCGAACCCGCGAGGTTGGTAAAGGACGAGTAAAGTCAAATAATAAAATATGTCAATTAATTAAAGGGGTTTTCAGTGACATAGTTTAATAAAGTGAATTAAGAAAAGCAAATATAGTGATTTACAAGGAAGTGAATAGTGAAAGTGGAGGTCACGACGCAGTGTACACATACTAGACAAGGTAATATCAATACGAAACGTCAGAATGCTGTTGACGTCACATGGACCGATGTAGTGAAATTTAATGAACATCTTGTATCTCTGGAACAATTACGGTTAAAGGAAAGTTATGAATTCGTAGGTAACATCTCTATCTATCAATAAAGTCGATGTCTATGAAAATCGGTTAAAAAGTCTCAGAGATATTCGATTTCGAAATTCAAATTTGGTGGGATGACCACAGATTTGTTAAGACAGCACCAAAAATGAAGTCATCACTAAAATTTATTGTTAGTAAATCGAATGTTGCATTCAATTACGAATAACAGAACACTTCAATTTCAGAAATTCAATCAAAATTTGCAAAATTCATTGACAATAAAATCAATTAATCACGTTTATGTATAACATGAACACATAATAATAAATAATAATTTTTTCTTTTTTTAGAGGCCGGCTGTGAAAGCAAATAATTTAGGTGCCTAGTTCGAAAATAGAAAAGCATTTAAAAAATAGCTTTTTGATGTTAGTAGCGAAAGGAAAATATCTTTAATGAAATCCTCCGTAGCCGGTCCTAAGCCCGGTTCTGAAAGGAGGATGGATGGATAGCTTCAGTCTGAATGACTGTACGCCACTTTACAGTCTTGCAGATTATTCACTGAGGAAGCTATCACTACACCTGACAGTTAGGGATAAACTGCAAATCCATCTAATGAGAAGAAAGAGAAGACCGGTAGGGATAACTTCCAGGAGTCGTCTGATTTGGCGACTGGGTCGGATTGCCGTAATGGACAGCGCGGCGCCGAAATCGCTAATGGTGGGGCGGTTCGATATCTAGGCGCCACGACGACGAGGAGCGTTTCTTCGCCTGTTGCATTTGTTTGCCAAAATCTGTGGCGACCACTTCAGCAGGTGGGCGTGGGTAGCGGATGAAGTGGACTGAGAAAATGAACCTCTTCATCATCCGCTCCTGCTACGATGATGAGGGCGGGTACAATACTTTACCACTCCTTGTTGCACCAGAGATTGGTCGAGTGTTTCCTGCAATTTGCACACGTGACTGTGCAGCGAGTGGCAGACCAGTACCCCCTTATTACTCGTTACGACACAACCCCGGCCATCATCAGGAAGCGTGTTCGACTTGAGGTCATCGCGGAAACTGGTGACCAAGAGTCGATGAGGCAGAGAAGACTGCATCAACACCACGCCGCACTGCAGGCAACGCTTTCAGTACTCGCCAAAGCACTCTTCTTCACCGCCCGGTTCAAATCTCTGCTGAGGTTCGAAACGAATTCCAAAGAACGTGTAAACAATTGTGGGAAATGGATCCTTTGCATATACCAGGTATTCCCAGGCTTCCAGCAACTCCGAGAATTCTATCTCAAATCGATCATGGGATCACTTTTGTATTGTGGTGTAGTTTCGGCTGTCAGATTGCATGGTCAGAAGATTCGCTTTCGCTTTATGGGTTAGAGTGACCGAAGAGATGCACCATAGAAAATTCGTCTGGGGCATCGATGGGACTCACTAAGGCAGGACATTTCTAGCCTGACTCAAATCAGCCCTGACAATGCCAGCAGACGGGTGAGAAATAAAGTGGAGAAGGTTTACAGGAACTATGGTATCCCCAATGAAATACCCGTAGTTGAAATTCTGGACACAATAAAGCAGACATTTTCTGTCATATGCAGTCGGTTGCGACAGTATGGCGAAAGTCACTCCAGACGTGACCACAATGCAACATACGCGGGGAATCAGCGGAATCCTAACAGAGCATCCAGACAGCACAGTTTTCGGTAATGGAAGCGAAAGAATACAGGAATGGGCTTTGGGGGTTACCCGCCCAGCATGCTGAGTGGATCACTTCCGAAGGCAGCCACCATGCCACTATGCCTCGCATGAATTTTGCAGATGTTAACGGAGCGGAAGTTCGACGAGCCATAAACAGCTAGGATAAATGGAGGGGCTCAGGTCTGGATCGGATGCAGAACTTCAAGTACAAAATTTCACCAGTATACACAGCCGCTTGGCATACAGCATAAATGAGGTCATTATTAGGACGGAGGAATTTCTACTCTTCCTCACCGCCGGGTCTGCCTACCTTATCCCTAAAAAGGACACAATGCGGGACCCCGCAGTCACAAAACCAATTACTTGCTTACCAACCCACTACAAATTCATAACGTCCATTATTAGTGGAAGAGTCAATGCGTCTGTCCGATGAGCAGAGAGGCTGCTGAGTTGGGTCAAGGGGTTGGAAAGAGCAACTTATAATCGACTTGGTAGTTGCAATACAAGCAATTAGAGGCCAAAGAAACCTCTTTATTTGCTATATCGGTTATATCAAGGCTTTCGATACCATATAACTGGCTAACCGATGTCCTACATCTGTATCGTATTGACCCGAAACTAATAAAGGTTTCGGAGACAGTCATAGAATGGTGGCATACTACCGTATCAGTACGTACATCTGAGGGTGCTAATACCTCAGAGCCCATCCATATACGGAGGGGCATCTTCCAAGGGGATTTGTTGAGTCCCCTTTGGTTTTGCATGGCACTGAACGCCCTTTCATGGCTACTGAATGATACCAGAGGGTATTGTGGTTTTGCAATAAAATATGACCTACGTACCAAGTGCGAACTGACACATTTGATGAACTTGGATGACATCAAGCTGTATGCTGGTACTGACAGCCACCTTAAAAGTCTGTTGCAAATAGTTGCCATGTTCAGCCGAGATATTCGGATGGAATTTGGATTGGACAAGTGTCAAATCAGTTCCCATAATCTTGTCAGCTACAGGTATTGCACCTAAATCCCTCACGGTTTTCCTAAATGTGTTGCGGGGAGTTCTCGACGGATTCTCCCATTGACTTACCACCGGCCACCACCACCAGCGCTCCTTTCTAATTTAGATACGTAGAATCGTCCGAGGCTAAATACTTAACACTTAGTGGTAGTATTAGGTAAAATGTGTGTTAACTCGGAAAATAATAATAATCGTTGGCGCAACAATCCAATTGGATCAGGGCCTTGAAGTGTGTTTGAACACTTTATTCATGGGCGTAATGGTACAATACGTCGTTATGTTGCACTGTAGGAGGCAATGTGGTCAGCAATGCGCTCACCCGAAATTGCTTGATGTCCAGTCTCCAGAAGTATATCTTGGATCTTATAATCGGCTTGCAAGAAATGTTTTGAACACACGCATTTTCTCAACTCTTTGCTAATTGTCTCATTTTGTGGAAAACGAAAGAATCTCAAGGTGCTTCCTCTTTTGCCTTGACAACCATCACAACCATTTATCGTGTACCTTACCATTTTCAATTTTTCACTAGTTTGCTTTAAACACGATTGATAAAAAAATTAAAACCCCACATTTTAACACTTCTCAATAAAATATTCACAACGATTTTCAAAGCAAAACGGACTACTCGATAATCACTATCTGACGTTACCAAATTCAAATATGGCGGGCATGATGTTCGGATGAAGTTATCTTGTCTAGTCTGTGTACACTGAGTGGGAAAAGGAGAAGAGAAAGAAAGAATTTTGGTGAGACATTTTTCGGTCTCAGGCCAGATTGGGATGGAGTGGATTAGATTGCATTCCATCATTGTCTTCATCACAGCATCGCAAAAAGAATAATTTTCTAGTGGATTTATCGCGATTTTTGATACTTTGCAGCGTGTGCGTTACATCTGCAATTGACAGTTTATCCCTTGGCCGGAAATGTTGTAAAATTCGCCGAGGACCCTAGGCGCGATGAGCACAGAATTTGTCAAAAAAATAATTCATTTTGTGCGGGAACTGACGTTTACCGCCGTTCCAAATTCGTCACAGTGAACTCTCAGTAACCCATCCCCGACCATAAAATAGTAAACACGACAAAAGTTGAGTCGCAAAGGGAAAGAAGATAATCGGCCGAGTAAGCAACCCATAAGCAAATATAAGTTTTCCGGTATTGTTTTCAGACATGAGGTTCTATTCTCAAGTTCGGGCAATAGATCATTATGGATTCTTCTGGTAATGATTTTCAGAATAGTTCTAGGATTCAAGCGACGACCAGTGAATTCTTCAAGAATATTGTCGTTTGTGGTGAGTATCTGATTTGCTGATTGGAAAAACAAAATATGGCGTGGAATTAAGGTGGGACACAAGGTACTGCCAAGGACCTGAGTGTGAGAACGCAAGAATGGACTTGACAAAGCTTGTGTCTTTCCTAATTCTGGTTCGGCCGTGAAGTGTAGAAACTTCGGGACAATGCAAAATTTTGTCGACTGAAAAGGATTTTTCCTGGTGGCGTACGCGCGGACAGTTTTTCCTTGAAAAATCAGCGCCGCGTCCCGTGGTACTTTTCTTGTCCACGACGTTGTCTATTTGACCCGCGAATCCCGACTATGCCCTTGAGAGGCGTTTCAAGTGCACGAAAAATGTTGATTTCGTGCAAATGATAAATATTCCTAATGTGAGCAGAAAGTTGCGGCTATCAGTCCTCAGTTGGAGCAACAGCCGATAACAGTTCATAATGGATTAGTGTATAGAATTCCTAGTAATCAAAAACCGTCAAGATGAAGCATCTATGACGGGAATAGATGCGAAGAAGAATAAAAATAATTCAAGGATCGAACCAAGAAAGATATCTACAAACGTTTTCCGATCTGTTCATGTTTGAAAGTAAACTATATTAAGACCATACCCTGGAAACTGATAGAACTACTCGATAAAGTAGAAATAAAGCGAAAATATATATATGTATATAGATAAGTGCTAAAGCAAATCAATAAAAGAAAAAAAAGCGAAGCCCGAAATCATTAAGAAGACAAAAATATCAGGAACAATTAACTGCGTTAGTATTTAAGTTTGCGCATATAATCAAGAACAAAACATGAAGAACCGGTTTAATAAAATTTAGATGTAGAGACTAATTATTATTCAATCATGCGTCACATTGAATTGTTACATATTATAAGTTAACTATGGCTCTTCCTATAAACAGTTATTGATATGATAATTCCATTATTATATAATGGATAATTATGAATTGAAGTAAGTTGTTTTTCTACTCCAACGGTCCCTAGGAAGACGTCAGTCCTCCCATGTATTTAGCCCTCCCTCCCCCTCATTTTGTTTGAAGTGGCAAGGGGTGAACGTTTAGGTTTGGGGTGGGTTGCCGAGGACCACCATGTCATTTGGCTTCCATGAAAAAGGAAGGAAGATGGGGGCACTCATCGCGTAGATTCCAGAGTCGGCTCAGAGCTAATCCTTCCCTGTCCATCCCGCGCACGTTGGTTTTTTTGTGATTGTGTCCCCAACCTTATTAGGTCGTTGGGCAGTATACCTCCTTTCGGATTGAAATTTTCGGTGGTATCAATCCGCCTTGAGACTTCACGTTTCTATAATATTAGAGTAGCTTACCCCGCGGGGGTTTAGTTTTGTTGACTATTGAGTTAAGGCACGTGATAAAATCTCTGCGTCCTGACAAGGAGGTGATATTTGAGGGCCAAGAACTTCAGCTCTCATCTCGACGAACTACTAGCATTCGGGTTAGCTCCAGCATGTGCCGTCCGGTTCATCATATTATCTCGCGCCGTCGGTGTTCACGAATGACAAACCTGTTAGGATAGTTTGGTTGGTTGACAGCCTTGGTTACCATGTTGATGGAACGCCGTACTCTCATCGTCATATATTCGGTACATGATACCGTCCCTGTCTGGTAAACCCAGCGGATTTGCGAGCTGGGAATTAAAATAAACGGCAAATATACCTTTGTTAGGTCTGTTCGAAACTTTACAGGATGGGAACTCCCCATAATCCCCATTACGATAAAAAGTAAAACTATTTGCCTAACAGATACTGGATGCAATACTTGTTTCGCGCCAATGTTCTCTCTGCGCTGCTACATGAAACCAGCATATGGAAATTGAACGCTGTCGTCACTCGAAAGCTGCACGCCATCGATAAAGCCCGATGCAGACGTGCAGTTTTAACTTCTCAGGTCCCACTGACATCCATGTAAAGCGGCATCAGTGTTTTACGCAGGGATTACTTGAAGGTAAGCAAGAAATAAAAGACCAAATCAAGCGACGACGGCTTTACCGTTTCTTACCAAACCGTCAGACGCTGCCTCACCTCTGCCCTGGGAGCAGCGTGACCGTAGCGGCTCGCAGATGTTGAATGCTCCCTTATATAACTCGTAGAACATGACATGCTTGGCCAAAGAATGGCCAGAATTCCAAGACCAAATATTATTTCAAATTAGTTATAAATAATTATATAAATATAAGGTGCAGATCAGAAGTCATTGCAGTTAGATACGTAGTCAGCAGTTGAATTTATGCATTGTTGAGAGACTAGCGATTGAGTTTGAGAACTCTTTTAATATGGTGAAGCATTTTGAATGGAGCGAGTGGATATTTGTGAATTTTTAGGCATAGATAATAGAATAGCTGGTGAAAACTGAGCTTGTGACACAATCCAGTCAGGGTCAAGGGGTTAGCCGGTTTACACTACTAGCTGTATTCTTCATACACTGCCGACTGAATCGGAGGACAGTTTCGACCTGAGTACGGTGAAATGTTGTGAATAAAGCGACTGGATGTAGATGAGTGTCACTGATGCTCTTAAACTGCCCTATTCAGCTGCTACAAGCGTCTCGTTGATAATTTTCTTAGCGAGAATACGTTGCATTTTACTCAAATCTCGAAGTTTAAATGCAACCGCTTTCCAAAAAATGTCGAAACGATCGTCGGGAGATTGAACTGGACGTTTGGAATTATCTCTAACAGAAATTAAAATGTCCTTCATAAGATCTGTTTCAGAGTTTCTTTGCATAGTTGATGAGATACTTAATGATGGAGTAGAATTTGTTGTAGTGTATGATAGTGCTGTAGGGATGGGAGAAATTTAAACAGATATGTCTGTGGCTTCATTATTTAAGGTTTCTTGCATATCCAGTTCTGCCATTGCCGATAAATATATTTTGTGTTGCAGTTTCCTCAACCACCAGAAGATTGGAAGAAAATAGCTGCATTATTTGAACAAAAATGAAATTTTTCACCATTGCTTCGAGCGAATAATGGGAAACATTACACAAAAAATTTACCAAAAGGAAGTGCATCAACATACTTCAACTACAAAAACAAAACAAAAAATACAGCGGTTTTAATGGTTATAGTTAACCCTCAATATTAGTTCATTTTGGGTGATTTCGGAACCAACGAATATATATCAGACGGTGGAGTTTTATAAAATACAAAATTCTTTCAAAAGCTCCAGAACAATGAATTGCACAATCCTAATGAAGAAACCCTAAGCAATAGCTTAAGGCATTTCCACTAAGATGTGATGTGATTGAATTCTGTGGGAGAAAATATACAACTATGGGTTTTCGCGAGAATATCGCCGCGAGTGACTGTTGTGGAATATCTTGATCCTGATCCAATTTAGAAGCGATCATTTGAGTGTCAGGATAGATGAGCGTCGTACGAAAGGTCGCAGTACAAATCTCATTTGTGGCAGTGGAATTTGTATCGTAATTTAACGTCGGATACCAGTCGACTCAGCTGTGAATGAATAACTGAGTCAATTCATTGTAATATTCTCGGCCGAGCGCAATACTGACCACATTGCCTCCTACATTGTAGTGTGCCGTTATGGTCTTGGATGAAGTGCGCTAACACACTTCAAGGCCCTAATCTAATTGTTGTTGCGCCAGTGATTATTATTTTTTTTATGCTCTTTCTTATATACCCAACGTAGGTTATAAACTTTGAAAGTACAGATTCTTTGCTACTTTTTGTTTCAATTTTTGAAGTTTGCCCGATCATTTTTCATATGCTGCATTAGGTTTGCTACCATCGTGTTACTCTTTACCTTTGAATTTCCACACACAGGGCTCAGAATGGTAAATTTCAATAAATTCTTCTAGCCATTCACGTTAGTTTGCCAAGGTTTTTGCGCTTTGGTTACGCTTTGTTTCCGTGCGAACACACCGAAACACGGCTTTAAACTGATTAGCTACGCAATTTTTGCTACACACGTTCAGTTTTAATGGAACAGTTTGAACTGTACAGTTTATATAATGAGAATTTCATCAGTTGTCAGTTGAACTGTACAGTTCTCAGTTTATCTACGTAACGATTTAACTGAACAGTTTAAGGAGGGAAACCACAATAGGCGGCCTTTTTTCACATATTTTTGAGATTTTTTTATTGGGAAAAATTATTTGGGCTTCAATCAAATTTGGACATTATATTAGTCATTTTCTTAACAGCTAGGTAGATTTTTTTTGAAACGTTTAAGGTAAAAACAAAATAGTTACGCGACAATATTCTGCTGAAGGTTGTAACTGGAATTTTCCAATTTCGGGATGTGTAGCGACTCCAATTTTTATTTAAAATTGCGGCTTTGAGCTAGAATTCCCGCAAATGTGAAAAATGACGTTTTGAGAAAAACGTATCTGAACAAACAAATTTGTGAAAAATCCCCTTTTGGAGACATTTCTAAAACTTAATTATGAACAAAATGCAGTTACGGCAAATACAAATGCACTTGTACAAGGGATTGACGCCAAGTATTTATAAATACACTATTTATATAACGCTACAAAGTTTCAAAAGGACATAGTGCGGTTACCTCCTGGGCGGTGGGCCCGAAGCCTATACCCGATAATCACTGGCTTCTACCCCTATAAAATCTAATGGACCACGAATTTCGCTTTGAACTTGATGTACCGTATTCAGAAATAAAAAAACAGTTAAAACTGGACATCAGCAGACCGTTTTAGCTTGCCATGACCGATCTTTGCTGAAGGTCGTGGTGGTTAGTGGAAAAAAGTACTGAAATTGCGAAACTATAGAAGTGTTTGTTATTTGGGGGTACCTCACCTCCTAACTTCCTGCTGCAATCACATCGAACATCGGCAAACGAACGGAACGGCATCCACTGACAGAGTGTTTGTAATCGCCTAAAGGTGCGCAGCCAACGACGACTCACCAGTGGCAAGCTAAGTGCGGTGGGAATGAAGTGACGTTACCATGACGGCTGTGACTGAACACGGTTGCCAAGCGGAACAACGCAAGAGGATCGCGAACTTCACAAGCGCTTAACGCAAGCAGTTAGAGTAGCTGTGTCAGGCGAGGAACGCAATTAAGATGTGTGCGAAACGCAGATGAGAGAAGCTCCGATCCGCAAGCACTTTCACTGTACAATCAAGAATACAGGTCGGTTCGTTCTGGTGACAGATTACGCCATTTGCAATTTGACGGCGCTTACCATTTCCGGCTGTTTCTTTAGAATGTAATGAATTTAAATGAATTCGTTTTAAGAACTGCGGATGACACTAATTGCGTTGCAATTGCTAATTATTAATGTCATGTACGAACCTGAGCACCAAGGCATTAGCCCCGTCGCTTCCATTCATATAGATGGAATTTAAGTTGGAGGTATGTCCATTTTTAAAGAGCATTTAATTTTCCGATTTCCATAACATAAAATATGCGCGCAAGGCGATTGTCTGCGCACAAAATCAGGGCATTGCACTTAACCTTCAAGTTTATGCAATTAGTGCATGCATTTTGCTACATTTTATGTTATGAAATTCATACAATTAAATACCACTATAACTATACACTTCATACAAGCCCCTGTAACGAACTTCGAACTTTGACAGCTCTATCACTGGGCACGCGAGCATTCATTCCGCTGTTGTGTTTAGTACTTTTCGTTGGCGCCGGTGAGCCTTGCGAGGCCCACGACAGGCGCTGTGAATGTCGTTTCCTTTGCTTGTCAGCGTTTAACTATTAAGGCTGAATTTTAAGGAGGTAATTATTTAGTAAATACTTTATGTGATTGAATATAAAGCGATTTAATGGAAAATTCTCTTTATTTCTTAGCTGATTTGACATTTCGTCGCAATGCTTGGAAGTAACAACGGGAGTTTTGATAGAAAACTGAAATAGCGACTAATAATCGCGGTTAGATGCCAACCTCAAACGGCACACTTCGCGAGGTTCACAAGACTCGTGAACTCCAAACGGCACGCAGGTAGTGTGGAACCAGTTTTCGATATCTAGTGAATGTGGAGTGTAAAATAAGTCGAGTTCTAGTACGTTTTTTTTCAATGCATATCGTCATTCAGCATATAGCCGTCGCCTACACTATGGCCTACTCCAAAAGTGCACTTTGCGTTTGAGCGTTCCAATTCGTGCCGATCGATGTCAATCAAGTAAAATAAGAAGCGTATCATAATTCGGTGCGGCCATCATGGCTGAGAAAGTGATGGTCGTTCTAAAGCGTAGTGAAAATTCGGGATTCGGTTTCTCGTTACTGGGTACGACTGGATTGCCGCATGTTATTTACGATATCGTAGAGAATTCACCGGCTGCCGACTCGGGAGAGGTAAGTTGCGAATCGGGAGAATAGGGTTCGTAGTTACAACCTCTGGTTTTTAAATGCATATTAAATTTGGTTGAATTGCTGGTAAGATCCTTGTTACAACCGGGAACTTGTGAATGATGTAATCTTATTTGGAAGGAGTGCTTGTAGTTCAGGATACTATGGGGAGTTTTGCGGAGGTACATAGATGTTATATTTGCATTGGTTCCAACGATCCATTGGCGCTTATTAGAATCTTTTCTGATGTTACCAATAGAGTTGCAGCAGGAAGTACATAGAAGTCCTTACGGTGCCAAGTGAACCACGTTGGAAAACGCCCTACCTTCATCCGTGGAGCCAGAGTGTGGAAGCCAGTGTTTTCCATTTTGTTATTATTGCAAACGTCAAATGGTCATCGCGTCGCGATGAAGTGGTTGGCTGACAGTTTGACAATTGTTTCAGATAGCTCTGATTTGAATTCGGGAACAACCTCTATTTGAAATGTGTGCACTTTTGGTTTAACGTTCACCTATTCAGATGTATACTGGAAGCATCTTGATCTAAACATGTGGCAGTTGATTGCCTAGACGTGATTAGTTTCTTAATGTCATTCATACACTGCGATACCAGAATGTATGAACGATGTAATGTTTAGTGAGTCAGTGGAATATGGCTGGGGGCTGATGGAAAGAACTGTTGACAAAATATGCATATTTATGAATTTTGACGAACTACTGTGCAAAATTCTGTTATTTTGTGAGGATTATTTCAATGTGACTTAACATTTTGTAAACCTAAAGTCCAATCTTATTTAATAATATATTACTATCTTTGAGTTTTACGCGCCACTGTTATTCATGTTTCAGTTGAAATTGCAAAAGAATCGTCTCTTGGCAGGCATTTTGCAGGAGACAAATGATATCACAGAAGAGTTTTCCCAGAATATTCAACCGGTTCAAGGCTCGAATCCCGCTCAGTACGAATCCATTTTTTTCGCTGCCTGTGAATCTCCCAAAAGCATACGTTTTATCGCCACTCAAGAAAAGACAACGTCAACATTGTAACTCTATTATTCTAGTATAATTAAAGTGCATTAACCCTTGAGTTACCACCGGGGTACCCACCGGCATACAATTTGTTAAATTATTTTCGTCCTTGGGGAAAATTGGTTAAATCCCTCTCGGATCTTCATGATTGTGCTAATTTTCCATTAAATGATGCATTAAAGCAAAGGCAAATAAAAAATTTGCACAATAAGGAACAAAACCTAGGTATTTTCTTAATTTTTAATGTTGTTGCTACTCCCTGTTAAATAATTATATGTGCAACATAAAAAAATCTTCTTTAACAAAACTTCTACTGTGATTTAATCTTGTTTTCTAGAATTGACGGTTTAATGTGTTCTCTCAAAAACATCCTTTTTGGCTTTTCTTAATGAATTTTTTTCCACACGAAATATAGTTTAATAGGAAGTGTGACCGCTTTTATTAGAAATCACTTTTCTTAACTTAGATGAGATTCGTTCTGCGGAGCGACTCTTAGATACTTAATATTTTTGAGAGCTTGTGGTTATAACACACTTCAGAAATTTTTGATTAATTTAAGTCTGGACTTTTGGCCGTGTACTCCAATACATGAATTTGATGGTGGCATTATCTTGCTGAAAACTTCAGTTATCTTCATAAATTTCTTCAGTATATTCTATAAGCACGTTGACAAATAGTTCTAGGTACATGTTGGCGTCCATATTGCATGATATAAAGCGCCCAAAATCATGACTGATCCCCTAACAAAATTGCATCAATGCCGAATCTTGCTGAAACGCCGTAAATAACACCAATACCCCCGATTACTTTCGCGGAAATCTATATTAAATGTTTTTCATCATTAAATATAATTTGAATTCTCGTCTCAAAATTTGATGTCCTTGGTTTGGTTTCAATATAGTTTTCGTTAGCCGCGAAGCATATTGGACGTTCCGATTTTGATGCAATATTTGGCAAATCCTAGTCAAATTAAGGGTCGATGCTACCTTAGATGACATTGTATTTTTATTTACGGATGATATCGAATAACCCGCCTATCTCTATCTTCAATCGACGACTTTCTGCCACTTCGCTTTATAACACTAATTATCTGGATCTTCTAGAAAGACCATAACAGTATTTTGAAAACGTCTAAGTTTTGCTGCAATTTCACTAACTTTTCCACCATTCTCTTTGAATTCTGTGATCAATCCACGTTCCTCTTCTGATAGATTTTTATCGGAAAATGAAAATTATATGAAAGCTTCAAACCCAGTCGAAAAACTCGTTTTTGTTTCAATATGATATTAAACAAACTGTTTGAAGAAATAACGGAACTTGTCACGCAACAGTCACAATGCAACTCAAATCATTTTCACATATAATTCTTCTATGGGAATAGTCAATATTTACATTTCAATTAGCTAACTGTACACATAACGGTTATTGCTCGAATGACTTTTTGCTTAACAGAGAAGATCATGTCCCAAAAAACAACTGCAGCAAATAAAAAAATAACAAAATACACAAATATGGGAAAAAGGAACAAGAATAAGTTCTGCGCATATACATATTTATTCAATATGGTGTATATAGCTTGTTACCGTTACTGCCGAAATGTAAGGTTACATTAAAGGAACATATCCCTCCTTTTTACTAAAAACTAATTGATTACTTCAAAAGTCGAAATTAACAGACACTTAACCCAGTGACAACACATGTGGGAATATAGGCATAAAAGTCATTTCTGACTAAATGAAAACAAATATCTTTCAGTTTTAATTTATATTTCCAAATATCTTTTAAAAACCTCAAGGAGTGGTGTTGCAAATTCGGTATCTGAACTCAGACTAAAAATAAGAAACAACATCTAAGTATAATAAATGTGCAGATGTGCTATAGTCTCTGAAACATAAACATTCCCTTTTTTCCACATTTATTATGTACATATGACCAATGTACATCTGTTCAAATAGAAAAGGAACTTTTAGTCGTTATCTTTTCTGAGAAAAGGTTTTCAATGGTGCAGAGATAAAAATGATCTCTTTTCAAAGGAAAGGTTTATTACGGTACATAAATAGAAATGATTAAGTTTAATTACATAACTCATGTTTATATTCAAGAGAGAGAGATTTTTGCACATAAGGAGTATTGGCCAATTGCCATATTTTCTTCCTCGTCTTGTGAGAATTCGATTCTTAAACCATTATAGTTAATAAATGAGCGGTCCAAATGTGTTTTTTTCGACGGATTTGTAAATTGGACAGGTGAAGCTACTATTTAGGCGTAAAAACATAGCTATTTTCTAACGAGGGGAATCCATTGGTACAAAATACCAAAACATCACTTAAACTACTGTAGGTGTAGGCTTTCAGAACAGACTAGGTGTTAGCACTTTAATTAGAACATTACTTTTAGTTAGTATTGTTGGCACTTGAACTAAAACACTTATAAAAGGAGGAGTTGCTAGCGTAATCAAAAATTAAATTCTTTAATTTTCCATATCACTCTGCAATTCTAATCTCCAAGTTCAAGGATTGATAACATTGAAAAACTTGCAACGTATGTAAAAAGTAATCAAAGAAAGGAAACTAAGTAGCAAAGTGCAAAATACTCGCATGAAGGATTGATATTAAACTCTTTTACAAAAAAATGGAAGTAATGAAATTACTTATGCAAAGGATTGAGATAATGATATTCGCAAATTTATATAGGAACGAAGTAATTAACATTATGCAAATTACTTGCGGAAAAAAAAGGATGATAAGTTGTAGTTTACTTGAATAGAACTTATATGCTACATGTCCTGCCGCCTCGATAGCCAGTTCACCCTGCTGTGGAAACTGTAAAATCCTTATCAGTATGTCGTCACCTGGGTTGTGGCTTCGAGATAACCGCAGGTGATATAACTGTAACGCCTTACGCTATAGCCGATTTGATTTGCAAGTTGCTCTTGTAATGCTGTGAGCTCCTTTAATTGGGTAGCATAACGTTTACTGTCGAAGCTTTCTAGTAGCGGGTGCAATCGTGATGGTTTATTAATTACAGATGGCATGACAAAACCGGAATAGGGCGATCAGTTAATACTCTTAGTGGTGTCGTGTACTTCGATAGTGTATCATGATGCAATTACCGCATTACCAAGCATCGTCGTACCACGTTGTAATATAACATCACCTAGCATTACCGCATTTGATTTTTTAATATAACATTACTTAACAACCCGCGTCGGGGCCGTCGACGCTGCGTATTAGGCTCGCTTTGGACTAGAAAGTAATTTCAGGTGTATGTGGTTAAGGGGATGCAGATTCTGGACTTTAGGTAATTGATTTGTAATGTTACAGTTTGAAATGAATGTCGGCTGTTGATTGATGTGTGTATGTCGTTGGTCTACGTATCATTTCCTAGTACAAGCGACCGAGACGACTATCGAGTGCTGATGTCGACTATCGGCTGTATCTGTTCTCTTAGCTGGCTTTTATATGAAAAGGTGATTTCGATTTTGTAAGAAAATTTTAATTCAAATTAATAATAAATTTATTTTGAAATTAATTTCAAGAGCGGGGAATGCACGTTTCCTAGATCCTACTTTAGACGGTCTTCCTGAGTTTCTCTATCTATGAAAAAACTTTTGTCAGGACCAAACCTATTATGTGGTTCCCCACGGATGATCTTATGTGTTGCCTAGTTTGGCGTTTGGCTAATTCTGCCTTCTTAAGGTGCTCTCTGACACGGGCATGAACCAACCTTTTTGTCTAGCCAATGTACGTTTTGGGACAGTTATTGCACTCCATCCGGTATATCCTACTCTTTTCTTTTTGTTGTTTTAGTCCTTCTCTACAGTTAACCGGTACTTAGGCGTATATTCCATGCTGGAGTCAACTACCTCGATGTTATTTTTAGTCAAATTCAATGGTACCTCGTAGAAAAATTCCTTGGAGTAGGTGTTACCTATCCTGCTTTTACATTTTTCTTGTTCCTACACGGTTGTGTAGTTGTTTCTCGATAATCTTGTTTGCCTTTATTTTTTTTGTAAATCAAAACCTTATTAAAATCGGTTTACTGTCGTGTCTGTCACACGCATTCTTTTCGGAAATGGTTATAGCCATTGACATCAAATTTGGTGGAAAGGGGGAGGTCCGCATAGATGCAATAGGAGGAGGGTGTAATTTTTTTTTTTCACTAAATATAGTCACGTGGGGTATCAAATGAAAGTTTTCGGTTAACATTTTTCGAAGCTGTTGTTGGTTGTCATTTGCCTAGGGTATGGATACGGATACGGTATGCGTACTTGCTATAATTAAAGATAGCGAAATGGAGATAGATCTACAACATCATGACGGTAGGCGAAGGAGGAGAAATCCCGCTTCATAAACTCAAGGTAATTTATAACAACGATCTAATAGAATTTGATATCTTTAGGAAAAATAGTTCGACACAAAGGACTATCATAAGTACATGGAACATCTTATATCAAAACAAGGCGGCCGCATATCATTCAATGATATACTGTCTCCTTACAATACCCTAACCGATGAAAGATTCAACAAATAAAAAAACGGGTATGAATTACAACGACCGAAATCGCAGTTGTAGGTTTAAACAAATACGATTTCGGTCGTTGTAATTCATACCCTTGGCGGGTTTTGAATTGCATATAAACGAGTCAATTGCCACCTGCTGCCGCTTTCGGTCACGCTGCTCCGCAGGGTAGAGGCGCTGAGGCAGCGTCTGATGAGATCGCCTCTGCCCTGCGATCAAAACCGCATAGCCAATATTTAAAAATTTTTAAAAGTATTTCTATGTTCCACGCTTTTCATATAAGTTCATTTTATAGATATGATAATGACGTCATACACATCCTAGAATGCAATAAATTTACATGAAATGCAATAATTTGACTTTCAATAACTTTGTTAATAATAGTTGGATTGGGTTCAAATTTTCCAGAATTAAGTCCTATATTATCAGCTACACTGTTGCCAGATTTTATACTAGGATGAACTTAAGGGGGGTTTCGGGTAAATCTCTAAAACACGGTAATATACTATTATTAACTTCATTTGTGCAGATATCGGAACGACATGTGTTGTGAGGCCTAGATTTCGTATAGATTCATCACTGATTTTGAATATAATAACATCTTGGTCTTTACATTCATAACCCGCTGATGAAGGTAGCATGTAGCTACCGAAATGCGCATATTGGATAATAAATAACTCACTGACTTAAAGGAATAATTTTCCTTTTTTGTTTAAAGATAATAAAGACAGTGTCCGGATATGGGCTACTCTAATCCTGTAGTGTATCGTTACGGTCTTGAATGTAGTGTTCTAACACACTTCAAGGCACTGATTGTTGCACCAACGATTATTATTATTATTGAAGACAGTGCAAACAAGCCAGGCATATAAACTCGAGATTGGACATTATATAGGAACCATTTTAGTGCCAAGAAAGTAGTGTAATAAAGATTGTTGTCGTACTGGAAAACAAAGGATTATTCTATGCCTAAGCTGGAGTTTTGTAACAAATGATAGCACAGCACATTAGGATATACTGGCTTTTCATGTTCTAGTCAGTAATTACCAATCTATTAAGTCAGCCACCATTCAACCGGTTCCACCACGAAGTTGGATGGTTGCATATATGTCGTGAGTTTTAGCTCACCAGTATAACCTAAACAGGTTGTAATTACTTTTATTAGACCACAGAACTGCATATCAAAAGTCGTAAGTTTTTCATAGCACGCTGCCTTTTCTGTTATTTTTGCAGATAAACGGGCAGCTATTAAACTTCGCTAACCAACAATAATCGGGTAACTGAACCTGTTCGCCCATGCATGTCGCAACATCTACTTCTAATGTCGTTGCGCTTTTGAATAGATTTGTATGTGAATTGTGAATGATGTCGCGTTGTTTTCGAACTATCAGTTTCCGCAGTGGGTCGTCCTACTTAGTGTGTTATTTTAGACCTTTTATGACATGGTGAACAAAGGAAGTACGACTGGCAGCATAACGTTATCAGTTCAACTATTTGATAATTTTATCTTTCACCAAAACGTGATATTGCCAAATATTAGCTTCCTCGCGATTTCTCTTGGAAAGAACCTATTTAACTAAGATAATACTGGAAAATGCGAAAAAGGTACTAAATTTAATACTTTTGGTACTAAAAAGTCAACACTATTCGTAACAGTATCCAAACTTTATAATAATGTTTTCAGAATACCACAGATACCGGGCCTAATGTAATTTGTTTTCTTTCCTTAGGTACCACTTGCTCTTCGGTTTCGCGGGCTTCTTGAACTTTGTTGGTGCTAAAATATTCATGTGTGCGTAGCGGTGCTGGTTTGTGTTTTGGTCGTTTCCAAACTTCCGTTGATATTTGAACGTCTGTAATCTGGGCTTCCCCTTCATCGCCTTTGTATGTCCCGATGATTTGTCCAACAGGTTATTGAGTAACTACCGTCGTACCATGTTTAAAGTTCGCTGATTGCTCCTTCCTCTTTACCGATACTAAAGTTCATTCAAATAGTCACGAGACTATCTCTTCCAAAACACAGCTTGAGATGCCTTTCCAATTTCCACCTCGTCAGTAAACTTGCCTTCAGTGGGAGGACTGCACGTTGGTTTGAGCTGTTAAAAGTTCGTCAATGTATCAGTAGACGTTCGCGATGTCGGTCTGGAATTTAAGGTGGTTTCGATTTCCATCATAACTGCTTACGGCTCTTCATAAGTGACCGATGCAATTACTGCTGTCTTGAATATAATAATAGATATTTCGCTTGCCGCTTCCCATATCTGAGTGTAATTACCCAATATTTCTAGCGATTAAATTATTTGAAATAATAAAAACTTGTTTTTCCTATTCCCTAGTGTTAACTTATTGATCTTGCAAATACCGATATTTTGGGAAGCATTTGTTCCCTTTATCAGTGCTAACAAGTCCAAATTTGAATGAGTGATAGCTGATCGACAATTAATAACATAAGCATCTAGACTTGTTAGTACTGATGAAGGGAACAAGTGGTTCCCGAAAAATCGGTATTTGCAAGACCAATAAATTAACACTACCGAATAGGAAAACAAGTTTTTATTATTTCAAACGCTTCCCATATTCTTCCAAAGTGAGGAGTTCTAGGGGGAATAATATAGAGAAACGTGCAAAAGGGTCTAGCTATAAGGGAAAAGCTGCTATCCTCATTATTCATTAATACATACAGTCCAGGGAAGTTTCGGGAATGAAAAAAAAACCAATTTCAGAAAATCGGAAAGAAATACATTTGACTATTTCCAAAATCAAGTATAGAGTAGCGTGCGCAATAGATAAACTGCACATCTAGTCATCATTTCAATATACATAAGATAAAACCAACGTACTAACTATTACACATCAAACACACACACACGCACAAAAAATGCCGGCCGATTCTTCTGTCTACACTACACGGCTATCAAGAATATCTACCAAACATGCAAAAATGTCGAAAATTTGGTCCCCTTCCCACCCCCGGTTTCTTCTCAATACTTATTTTAATAAGTCTCTTTGAGTCCCCTGAAGGGAGTCCATGTTAAATTTCTTATATATTAACCGAATTCCATTCTTACATTTGCTAATTATATTCAAATCAAATCAGAATATGACATCATCATCAATCTCAGCCACATATACGTAAGCTAAGGAATGCAGTGTCTTTGCTCAGCTTCATGTCTAAAATACGTATATAGATAATAATAAAAACTCGCAACTATTAAGAACTTTTCGAGAATAAATATAACGTTTTTCCACAATCTTGCAATATACGAGTGCATGCATTAATTAGAAATTGCAAAAGAATATATGAAAATTCACACAAAATGGCGGCCGAGTCTTCTTTCTACACTAAGATAAGAAATCAATGAAATTCTTCTTGCTTCTAATGCAATTGGAATTGCAAAAAACGTGCAAATGTAGCACGGTGGTGGCTTCGTTCTCGATGCCGGCTATCAAGAATATCTACCGTACATGCAAAATTGCAAAATTGTCGAAAATGTTTGCAGTCCAATAGGTCGAAAGTTTTTGCAGTTCAATAGATCGCTTTATAGCCCCAATAAATATCTCTATTGCCAGATCACTTGCTATTTGCAAATGGATGGCCTTTGTTTTAAAGCAAACGAATACTACAACATAGGTCTTGTTATTTCTTCTCTACGTATTGTGTAGTGTTTCCATAAAAGACCACCAAGTGAACGGGCTGGTTCTACTTTGGTGTGAGGTAGGTTTCCCATTTGAGTCTGCACCTTCGGTCTGGATTTGCAACACCTTGTACAATGTTAGACATCTTCTCTAACCATGGATTTAGCTGGATTGGTCAAAATCGTTGCCGGGTTATTGAAAGCAATGTATATGATTCATTGTGTAAGTTATTATCACAGAACCCCCGCATAAAGCTCTATTCATACTTAATAGCAGCGATCGCGCCCGGTACAGAGCGTGTCAGTCACAGCACAGACGAAGGTATTCATACTACCTAGCAGGTAACGTTTCCGACCCAGAACGTGTCAGACATAAAAGCGTTTTCCCACACATTCACTATTCTAGTTATGAATTGCCAGAATGCCTGACGAGCACCGAAACTTGCTACAGGTGGCATTTTGCTCCATTTTTGCTTAATGCAATACCCGCCAAAAGCGCCATGTTTACAGCTAGACTAATTTCAGCTAATTCAACTACTTTTTATTTAGGAATGCGCGGTCTTGAGCTCAACATCTACTGAAGAACGGAACGTGTGTCTATCCTAACTAGTGTGGAGGGGTCCATAGAAATGAGAACTGGCCATATGCGTTTATTACCGTGCAAGAAAAATGATAGAAAAAATATAAGTTGCATAGTGCCAGACTGATACAATATCTCCTCCATTATTCAATAAGTAATAATTCCTGGATTTTCGCCACTCTGTTGGCAATCAAGATTCGGAAAGACGATGATGAGAAATTTATCCCCGATAAAACTATCTCACTATAAGTTCATCGTGTATTGGTTTGTCCTTGTAATGTAAATCGGTTTTAATTCTGTCTGTTATTGTACACTTAAGACCGCAGTACATAATTCCAATCGTAGCATTATTTATTTTTTAACTGGAGCTACTCAACATTTTTCACAAAGTACGATGACCTTCCCTTCAAACATTGTGAATCGAATGGAAACTGGTGCCCCATAAGTCTTCTCAGAGGCATCAGCGAATGAATATGGTTTTCTATCATCTATCAAATCCTTAAGTGTGTCCAGATTATTTCGAACTGTTGTATGTAATTTAGGTGAGAGTGTCGTGCAAGTTATTTTTGATGCCACAATTGCTGGACAAATATATTTGCTGTGATAGCGATCGGTGAAAGTATTCCAAGAGAATTAAATATTCGCAGCAAGTCGGAATTAACTGAATCAATTTAATTTCTGTTACATGCAATTTATTCGAAAACGGCTACGAAATTTGGTGAGGATATGTGATCTTTGAATCCCTTTACATATAGCAAGTGGCACCATTTTGTCTTGAGTTTAAGGGGGCGCTCCATGCATGTGAAAGGTGAGTGTAATTTTTTTTTTACAGAATATGGTCACATAGGATATCAGATGAAAGGGCTTGATTGATACTTTTACTCGGAACTAGTCTTTTGTTGACATATCTAATCGAAAAATTTAAAAAAAATCACAATGGTGCACACATACAAAATTTAGGCTTCAAAATACATACCATTCTGATACCTGCTCAAATAAAGTTAATAATAGCATAATACCATATTTTTGAAACTTACCCGAAAACCCCTCTAAATTCATCTTAGAAGTATCTAAATTTGGTGCCATTATAAATGATAATATCGTTATTATTATTCTATTAAGGGGGGTCGTACCGCGTCCTTAAAAAAATTTTACTGGTTATATTATAGTTTACCTATTAACCATAGTATCTCGTGCAAATCTATAACCGTTAGGAATTTTAGTATATTCCCTACTTCCAAATCTTTCAATTTCGCATCTGCTATTAAGTGTTCTCCCGAATCCAGATCAGGCATTTGATATAGCCAAATGGCGAATCCGATCACGACGAGTCGACCCCGCTTGGGAACGGGACAAAGGCTGAAGAAAAAGAAAACGATTAAGTGTTTTTCTAGATGCCTCGACCTACTTTGCACAAGTGCCGGAGACTGTCCCAGAATCTGTATAGAGGTTTCATCACACTACGCACAGAATCTGCAGGCACAATCCGTAGATATTCCTAGCTTCCCTAGGTGGTAGTTTAGCCGGCAGTGACCAGTGAGAATTCCCACTATGATTCGGAGGTTCTTCTTGGTGAGGTTTAAGCAATCCTTTGTGTGCGGTCTTGAATGAAGTGCTCTAACACACTTCAAGGCCCTGATCCAGTATGGATTGTTGCGCCAACGATTATTATTATTATTATTTGTGTGCTTGGGTTCGTATCCCCCAATAAGCACCCTGGACCGCTCCATTCCTGGTGGGCTCGCCTAGTATAGTTCCCTCAACCGTTCCTCTTCATTTTTTAGTAATAGCCGGAAACCCGTTTCCGATTCCAAAGAAGAGTTCTGGCCCCTGTAAAGGTTTCCCTGCTCCCTTCTTAGCTAGCTCATCCGCTGCCTGAATGCCTTCCAACCCAACATGACTTGGAACCCAGAGTATCCAGACCTTGTTGAGCGAACCGAGCGTATTCAGTCTCTCAAGACATTCCCATACCAGTTTAGAGTTCATCTGGTTGGACCTAAGTGCCTTGAACACTGCTTGGCTGTCGGTAAGAATAGCAAAGTTCTGCCCCCTGTAGTTCCTTTGGAGATTGGAGAGGCACATCTGTCTATGGCGTATATCTCCGCCTGAAATATGCTAGTGTGCTTACCCATTGGTTCCAAGTACATTTTCCTTGGACCAATGAGCTCATTGCCCCATTGATACACACGCAAGCCAGCCTGGAGTTTGTGTAACTCCCTGGCTTGTGTGCTGAGTTCAGTTCTTTCTGTTTAGATTATCGCCCCATAGGTAGTCATTGGCCTTACTATTGCAGTGTATATCCAAAGTAGTATCTTCGGGCTGGAATCCGACTTTTTTCCTGCTATCGACCTATAAGTCATCAGAGTCTTCGTAGCTTTCCGAAAGTGTTTCCGACCTGCGCCTTCCAGAGTAATTTTTGATCTGGCGTAATTTCCAAATATTTGATTTCTGTTTCTCGTTTCACCTCCATGTCATGTAGGGGATTACGCTTTAGAACGTTAGTTCTAATATAGTTATCTGTGACCTTCTCCACCGTTTTGAGTACGAACGATGTTAGGCAAATTGGTCTGAAAGATTTACAGTGGAAAGGATCCTTTTTACCCGCTTTCGGAATAAAGACTACTTTTGCCCGTCTCCATGCCCGTGGTACATATTCTAAGGCTATGATGGCCCTTACCACCCTCAGAAGAGACTCTAAGATGATTTCTAGGCCTCTTTGGATTAGTGCTGGAAAAATGCCATCTACTCCGGGTGATGTCTATTTTGTCAGTTTTTAGTTCTCCTTTCTTCCCCTTTTATTCCTTGTTGGGGTGTCAGGAAGAATGTTTTCGCCTGCCGCGGGGATAGGACCCGGGGAAATGAGTTCTGAAAAGCAAGTGTACTTTGTCCTCATTCTCGGTAAATGTCTTCCTTCTTCAGACAGAAGATATTGCACTGTCTTTGGCTACAGCCTTGTAAAGCCTGGTTGCTCCTGTGATTTGTTCGATCTCTTCAAAGAATTCCCTGAAGCTTTTTTGTTTTGCTTCCCTGATCGCGTTGTTATGTGCAGTCAGTGCATTTTTGTACTTCGGCCAGTCCCCGGTTTGTTTTACTCGGTTGAAGAGTTTTCATACCTCTGTTCTTATTCTGGCTAGGTTTCTGTTCCACAATGGTATATCCCTTGATGACTTAGCTATTTTAACCGGACAGCTGGCCTCATATGCGTCAATGACGACTGTGTTGAGGTTTTCCACTACTGTTTTTAGTTCCAGTTCGCTCCTGATGTCACCATCCCCTTGAAGCCCAGCCATATTGTTGCTTATGTGCGTTGCATAGGAATCCCAATCCGTTCCGTTGGAATCCCTTATTATTATTTTTTATTTCAGAGTTGTCCTCAATATCGAATCTGATTATTCTGTGATCAGACATAGAGGACTCAACCTGGCTAGCCCGTTCATTAGAGTTTTTCTAGAGTTATGTCTAGTACCTCCTGTCTAGTGCTGGTCACAAATATTGGAGTGTTCCCTACGTTATATATTTCTAACTTATTGCTAAGGATAAATTCAAGAAGGTACCCACCTCTTCGAATGGTGTCGCTGCTTCCCTAGACTTCGTGATGGACGTTGGCATCGCAACCGAGGAGAAGTGGTAAAGCCCTCTTCTCACAGTACTTCATCAGTTTAGCGACTTGTTTCAATGGAACACGGATGTCATCTCTTGGGAAGTATCGCGATGCCACGACTGCCTCTCGGCTTCCAGTAAGACTTAGAAGGTCCCCGGTCAAGAACTCTGAAAGACATATATATTTTAAATTACATTTAAGAATTATGCAAGCTCTTGGTTTTTCACAAGAGGATCCCAAACTAACTGCATGCTTCCTCCTTGCAGACCACGAATATGCCCCTGGTACACCCAGGGCTCCTGAGCCAGCGCTATTCCAATATTCTCCTTGGAACTCGCCCTTGCAATTACCGCAGATGCAGCTGTCGCATTTATCTAGGCTATCTTAGTGCTAGCTTGATTTCGTTATTGTTTGGAGTTCTTCTCCACTGTCTGTGTCACCTCGCTGTTGACCTTAAGCCCTAGAAGTCTGGAGATCCTCATTCTGAGCGATTAGATGGTCCATAAGATCTTCTGTCTCTATAGTTGCGGTTTTCGGGAGAGAAATTGTCACCATGTGTGCTCCTGGTATATCATCCCCAGCACATGTTGACAGTTCTGCTCCTTTCCAGCTTGGCAATGTAGGAACCATAGTACTAAGCCACCCTGCAGTGTTTTTCGTCGCGCAGTCCACCAATATATGACCTGGTCGAAGGCATATCCGGGTGAACATGAGTTTCGCAGTCCATCCCTTGCACATCTGCCTGGCGACAAAGTCTTTGATAGTTTCCAGCTCCACATGGGCATTTGCTCGGGAAACATTTTTGGGAGTATAGCCAGTCGAATGCCCTTGACCGCACTAGCATAGCTAATGGCTGGCTTCCTGATTCGTGCCTTCATCCCTGACCTGTTCGGGTTTCCTCCCCTTTTCAATTCAGGTTTGGATTTGTTGGGAGCATTCTCTTCATGCGTGCTGATCTCCACTGCGCCCAGCTTTCTTGGCTCAAAAGTCACACTTCGCCCTAGAGGAGACACAGCTTACCCTCAAAGAGAGAGAGATAGGTTGGCCCCTGGGAGCTATATTCCGCGTCAGTGTATCCTGCAGTGCACTGGTTGCTCCCTGGTAATATAATACACAATTTCGAAAAGTTTGAAGCAAATCTAACTATTATTGAAAGGTCAAAATTTTGTATTTCACGTGAATTTATCGCATATAAGATGTCATCATCATATGAAGTGAACCCATATAAATGGCGAAGTTGGATATATCAAAGAATATTTTGAATTTTTAACTATGTACGAATGGGCAAACTTGCATAGAAAATTTCTCACACGAGCTGAACATAAAACCTTTATACGCGAAGCGTCCAGCTGTCAGTCCTAGATTCTTACGGAAGTTTAATTGTCGATGTGATTCACGGGAAAAATACTGTTAAGCAGCCGTAAGTGATTCGCCCACCATTTCTGCAATTTGAACCCAGCTGATTCTTGTACTGTAGATATTTGTCGTTTTATTTCCATGGCCGTTGGTATAAAGTAAGTTTCAGTCAAACAGTTGTTGTCTACATAGAAACTCCCTCGAAACGCTTCTACCGCGAGCGGGAATTTTGGAACATTTTTCCTAGCCAGCTATTTTAAGTATTTAGTAGCTAAATAGGGTGCCGCTCGAGTGAAGTATGAGGCGGTGTTCAGTTGATTATATTTTAGATATCATCCCTCCAAATGATAAGTTTATACATTCTGGCCTTTGGATGTATTAGTATCTGCCTAGGCAAACGGAAACGAAGAAGAATAATGAACAATCCACTATGAACGATCGGCCCATTGGATATAATATGATTTAGCGAAAATCGAGCCGACGTTTTTGCTGGGGCATCAAATACTACTGCAATCAGGTTTCCGTATACAATGGTGAGGAATGAAATAGTGTGCTGATAACAATTGTTATGATCGATCCCTGACATGACCTAACGATTCGTACTATTTCATTAATTGGACATAATAATAATCGTTGGCGCAACAATCCATAATGGATCAGGGCCTTGAAGTGTGTTGGAGCACTGCATTCAAGACCGTAACGGTACACTACAGTACACTGTAGGAGACAATGTGGTCAGTATTGCGCTCGCCCGAGATTATTACCCTGATTTGACTCAGGTACTCATTCACAGCTGAGTCGACTGGTATCCGACGTCAAATCACGATACAAATCCCACTGCAACCAATGAGATTTGAACCGCGACCTTTCGTATGACGGCCTTGTGCTCTAACCACTTAGCTATCCGGACATACTGTACCTTTATCGTAATACTTTTGGCCAATCGTCTTTCAAGTGTTAAAATTTTATTGAGTGTGATCTGTTTTGAATCACTCAGAGTGGATAGATTATCAATTCTTCTTGTGGTGTATTGAGTGAAATGAGCTTCGCATCATTTTCCCGCAACTGTTAAAGCAGGTTGAGTATAATTAATTTCATCAAGTTTCCAAAAACATTCGATGAGAACTCCACGCGTTGCATGGCTTGTTTCCCTTTATTTGGCTTTACCAGCAATCATCCAGCCGAACACAGTGTTTTGAAGGATCGACAAGTTGTTGGATAGCTTAATCTGGCCGTTGTCATTTTAATTTTTGAACAAAGTTGTCATAAAGGAACTACTTTTATTACTGCCATTTTCCTCAATTTGTTGGGCAGAAAAAAAACGGAAACGGAAAAAAAAATTTTTTCCAAATTATGGTTCATTTATTGGAAAAAACGTGCTCAAAGTAATTTTCTTAGTTTATTGTTGATTTATTATGTTATCAGAAAACAATTACTTGAGAAATTGAAGCCCTTTATCTTTAGAGTGGTACAAAAAGGCTCTAGTCAGAGTAGTTGCTAAGAAACTCAGCATCTTGCAGTCCGATTCCACAACACGCATATGAATTTCAGTCCGTAAAGATAAGGAGTAGTTTAGTCCCTAATGGATAGCTAAATGTTCTTTCTTGATAATGGGTTTGTTTAGATCGTGTTTAGCTAATGATTTGCTTGCGGTAGGAATAGGTCATGACAAATTTCCCGTTTAAATAATGTAGCACGGTAGCGTGCTTACCGAGCTGGGATAAATAGTTCATTGGAATTTGGATATTGAAGAATTGGTGGTTCTACCAGTTTAGTTTTTTTAAAGATTCGTTTCACACAAAACCTTATTAAAATCGATTCAATGTCTGTCTGTCTGTCACACTCGATTTACTCGGAAACGGCTGAATCGATTGGCGCAAAATTTGGTGAGAACATGTGGTCTGTGTGCCCCTTTACATGCAGCGAGTGGCGTCATTTTGTGTTAAGTTTGAAGGGGGGCTCCCCATACATGCGGAAGGGGTGTGTGCATTTTTTCACAGGATATAGTCTGCTCTTATTTCAGATATTGGGTAAAACATAGGGGAGCTAGGGTTCAAAATGTGTGCTCCAAAAAATGAAACAGGTCTCGTTCTCAGAATGTATCCAACCAAAAAATCGGAAAAAATCAGTGATGCATCTATATGAAATCTACACCTCAAATTACATTCTGTTCCGATATCTGCACAAATAAAGTTAATAATAGTATATTACTATGTTTTAGAAATTTACCGGAAAATCCCACTTAAGTTCACCGCAGAAAATGGCAGCAGTATACGCGATAATATAGGACATCTGAAAAGTTTGATGGCAATCCAACTATTATTAGCAAAGTTATAGAAGGTCAAAGTTTCGCATTTCAAGTAAATTTATTGCACCCTAAGACGTGCATGACGTCATCATCATATAAAATGAATTTATATTATTTAGTTATTTGCACATCAGTGTCAATTACTCGGGGGAGACATGTGCGAGTAGTAACCAATATAATAGGCATGTGTGTACCTGGTTATCAGTGGTTTTCAATTTACTTACGCGCTTTTGTGCACAGAGTAAAGTGGAAATGCGTGAAGATGCGTTAGATCAATTATCAAAGCGGTAATAGACAATGTTTATTTAGAATGAACACAGTATTTATGTCGTTGATATGTATGTATATATGTGTGTATTAGAGTTTAGAAAAATATTGCGGAACACAAAACCTTTTACCTGAAGCGCCGTATAGATTGTGTTCTATCACATAGGGTATCCTCATATTTGCCCCTACAGATTAAAGCATGTCCTCAGCGTAACCCTGGACTTGTATTCCAGTGTTTTTTCTCCAAGTGTTCATCCAATACCACACTCGACATTGAGTAGTATTCATGAGAATAGAATTTGCGCTTATTGGCACTTCTATTTGTCTACTCTCCTGTGCGAATTAGGGTATCTTGTATTTCTATGTGCGATGTTACCGAAGGCTCCTTCGATGTCCAAAAACGTACACTGTGCATCCCGTAAAACATCTGTTAGCGGATACAGGTCAGTCTCGGTCGACCATACTGCTCAGTGAGCGTGTTGACATTGATGTAGGGATTACGCCTTAGAACGTTAGTTCTAATATAGTTGTCTATGACCTTCTGCATGGTTTTACCCGCTTTTCGAATAAAGACCACTTTTGCCCGCCTCCATTCCCTTGGTATATATCCTAAGGCTACGCTGCCCCTTATCACCCTAAAAAGGCATTTTAAGATGACTTCTTAGCTTTTCTGGAGTAGGGCTGGGAAAATGCCATCTACTCTGGGTGATTTTAGTTATTTAATGATTCTCATTGCCCGCCTCACTCTAGCTTCCGAGCATTCCTCTTTTGCTGGTTTCCAGTTCTCCTTTCTTCTTCTTTCGTTCTTGTAGGAGTGTCGGGTAGAATATTGTTGCCTTCCGCTGTGGGGTAGGACCTCGGGAAATGGGTTCTGAGAAGCAGATGTACCCTGTCCTAGTCATTCTTGGTAACTGTCCCATCTTCCATCTTTAGACAAGACAGAAGATATTGCCTTCTCTTTGGCTACAGCTTTCTATTGCCTGGTTGCTTCTGTGGTTTGTTCGATCCCTTTACATAATACCCCGTAAATATTCCGTTTTGCTTCTCTGATTGCGTTGTTATACGCAGTGAGTACATTTTTGTACCCTGCCAGCCTCTGGTTCGTTTTACTCAGTTGAAGAGTTTTTGCACTTCCGTTCCCATTCTGGCTAGGATCCTGTTCCACCGGGGTACATCCTTTGATGACTTAACTGTCTTAGCCGGACAGCTGGCCTCATATACCTCAATGACAACTTTGATGAGGTCTTCCACCACTGTTTCCAGTTCGCTCCTGATATCACCGCCCCTTTGTAGGTGAGTTATGTTGTTGTTTATGTGCGTTGCAAAGGAATCCCAATCCATTCTCCTGGGATTCCATATTACTCTTTTTATTTCGGAGTTGTCTTCAATTTCAAATCTGATTATTCTGAAAAATGAGAACTAGGTTTTTTTCCTTATCCTGTAAATATTTTTATTTTTTCCCCGCATACGATCGTTTCGGAGACCGCCTACGTGGTAATTACCAATTAGGTACTAGCACTGAAGAAGGAGGCGGTCTCCGAAACGATCGTATGCGGGGAAAAAATAAAAGTATTTACAGGATAAGGAAAAAAACCTAGTTCTCTTTTTTCAACTTATATACCAACTGTAAAAAAAAAACATGGACACTAATTTCAACTGATTATTCTGTTATCCGACATAGAGGGCTCATTCGACACCTTCCGATTCCTGACTAGTCCGTTCATCAGCTATGTCTTAACTCTGACCTCACTGGTCACGAATGCTGGAATCTTATATATTTCTAACTTATTGTTACGAATAAATTCAAGAAGGTACTCAGCTCTTCGATTGGTGTCGCTGCTTCCGTAGACTTCGTGATGGGCGTTGGCATCGCAGCCGAAGAGAAGTGGTAGCGCCCTTCTCGCAGAATTTCACCTGTCTGGCGACTAACTTTGGTGGGACTCTGATGTCGTCTCCTAGGAAGGAGCTCGATGCCATGACTGGCTCCCGAGTTCTTTCTCCGGGTTCCGATGAGACTTGTAAAATTCATTAGGTCTCCGGTTAGGAACTCTGAAAGACATATATATTTTAAATTACGTTTAAGAATGATGCAAGCTCTTAGCTTTTCGTAAGATGAGTCCAAGTTACCTCCATGTTTCCTCCTTGCAAACCGCGAATCTACCCTCTGTACATCCAATGCCCCTGAGCAAGCACTATACCACTTTATCCTTGGAATTTGTCCTTGCAATTACTGCAGATAAGCTTTCGCATGGTGGTTTACCTGGGCTATCTGAGTGCTGGCCATTGGCTCTGTTAGTGTTTGGTGCTCTTCTCCGCTGTCGGAGTATCTTCCTTCTCTTCCGATATGACACTTTTTATAAGCCGCTGTCCACCCTGCCCCTTGAAGTTTCAGGTTTGTCGTCGAGCTTCTTCTCTTCACTGGGCTGCAGGTCTACTTCCCTGCTTGATCTAGTCCTTTCAGCCTCTATGGCCTCCGAGATTCCTTGGGGGATCTCGGTAAGTTTTCCACTCGATGTCTTCTCCGAAGTGTCTTCTCACGGCTTTTCCCTGGGCATGTGAACAGGTACATTGGCAATTCTACACGACATGGCAATTTCGAAGTTTGATTGCCTGCAGGGATTGGTCATCTACCCCGATCCATAATGGCGTATATAGATCATCGTTCTGAGCAATTAGGAAACCCATAAGGTATTCTGTCTCTAGCGTTGCGGGTTTCCCAACCTGACAATTTAGAGGCAACAGTCCTACGCCATTCTGCAGTGGCCTCCGTCGCGCAATCCACCAGCACATGACCTGGTCGGAAGCGTACCCCGGGGAACACCAGCTTAGCAATCCACCCTTTGCGCATCTGCCTAACGACAAGGTCTTCAATAGTTTCTTGATCCTCACGAGTGAGTTTTTGTTCCGGAAATGTTTTTGAGAGTATGGCCAGTCGAATGGCCTTGTCAGCACTAGCATAACTAATGGCGCGCTTCCTGGCCCCTGCCTTCACTCCTCACCTCCCGCGATTTCCCCCGTCTTGGGTTCAGATTGTTTTTTTTTTTTTGCAGCATCCCCCTTATGTGGGGGAGTGATCCCCTGGGTCTTAGTGTTTCGAAAATGTGCCTGCACCTCGTTGGCCAGTTCGTGTGTGGTCAGGGTCCCGCTTGTTTGTTTTTAGTCTTTTTTTATGCCCGTTTGTGTACTCATATGATTCACACGAGTATGGGGGTTAGGGGGTGCTCCGTGCCATAGCTCCCGCAGCATGGTAAGGTCAAATTTATTCACTGAGGCGATCAGGTATCAGTAAGACTCCATTCCTTTGATTGTAAACTATTTAATGGGCACGGTTCGCATGACACAGTCTAGATTCGTAGCGTTTTGTTAATAGTAGGGTCACCGCCCACAGTCAACCTGTTAATACTGCATCCGAAAATAAAAATGCCAACTACATGCAGATAAGCTTCGTGAGCATCGTTTTAGGGAAATGCAGGTTTTGTATGAATCGATCCAATGTCTGTCGGTCACACCCGATTTATTCGCAAACGACTGGGGCTATTATCACGAAATTTGGATGTGTTTTTTTTTTTACAGAATAAAATCTTATGACAATTCAATGTCTGTCGATCACATCCGATTTATTCGGAAACGGTTGGAACTCCAGACATCCCGGTTTTCCGCCGAGGTCCACCAATTCGATATCCCTAAAAGCTGTCTGGCGTCCTGACTTACGCCATCGCTCCATCTTAGGCAGGGTCTGCCTCGTCTTCTTTTTCTACCATAGATATTGCCCTTATAGACTTTCCGGGTGGGATCATCCTCATCCATACGGATTAAGTGACCCGCCCACCGTAACCTATTGAGCCGGATTTTATCCACAACCTGACGGTCAAGGTATCGCTCATAGATTTCGTCATTGTGTAGGCTACGGAATCGTCCATCCTCATGTAGGGGGCGAAAAATTGTTCTGAGGATTCTTCTCTCGAACGCGGCCAAGATTTCGCAATTTTTCTTGCTAAGAACCCAAGTTTCCGAGGAATACATGAGGATTGGCAAGATCATTATCTTGTACAGTAAGAGCTTTGACCCTATGGTGAGACGCTTCGAGCGAAACAGTCTTTGTAAGCTGAAATAGGCTCTGTTGGCTGACAACAACCGTGCGTCGTAGTTGTTATCGGTTGTGATTTTCGACCCTAGATAGGAGAAATTGTCAACGGTCTCAAAGTTGTATTCTCCTATCCTTATTCTTTTTCGTGTTTGACCAGTTCTGTTTGATGTTGTTGGTTGATTCGTCTTCGGTGCTGACGTTGCCACCATATATTTTGTCTTGCCTTCATTGATGTGCAGCCCAAGATCCCTCTACAAATAATAAGTGGCGCCATATTTCTACCCATACACGCGAAAGGAGGGTATAATTTTTTTCACAGAATATTGTCATGTGGTCTATCAAAAGAAAGAGCTCGATTAGCACTTTTCGAAAATGGTATCAATGTTTCATCTAATATTGAAACAGTGGAGTACGGGCTTAAAATGGATGCCCCGAAAAGTGTGGCAGATCTCGTTGTCAGAACCAATCTAATCGAAAAATCTGAAAGAAATCACATAGTGCATCTAAATAAAATCTAGACTTCAAATAAATCACATTTGCATGCCTGCTCAAATAAAATTAATAATAATATGATACTATACTTTAGAAATTTACCGAAAAACCCTACTTGTGTTCATCATACAAGTATAGGTTTTGGTGCCCTTCTAAATAATAATATAATACACAATTGGAAAGTTTGAAGGAAATCCAACTGTTATTAACAAAGTTATGGCAGGTCAAAATTTTGTATTTCACGTGAATTTATCGCAATATAAGATGTGTATGGCGTCATCATTATATAAAGTGAATTCATATGAACCGGGGAGTTAAATATATCAAGGAATACTTTGAATTTTTAGCTATTTACGAATGGGTAGGGTTTTCAGCGTAAAAGAATGCACTTTCTTACGATTAAAAAAAATAGTTTATTAAGTTTGCTTTTAAGAAGATTCGGTAAAATGTTGATGCAAAAATATTCACAAAAAAGCCGGTGATATAGTTTTTTCACCGCGTCTTTGGAAAAAGATTATCCGTGTTCAGTGTATCTCAACTGAATGTTATTTAAAAGAAAAAACCTCCCCCTGCGGACTCAGATCATTGTTTTTTCTATATTAAAATTTTTAGCGGCCATTTAATGTAAAAAGTGCTGAAGGGATGAAGTTCCTTTTACATACGGAAGCGGGGTGCAGCGTTGTGCAGTAGTTAATTAATTTGGTAGTTAGTTAAATATTCGACTAATTGATTCAGTTATCAATTGCAATGATCGATTAACAGTTGATTTGTCGTAATTATACGTGAGCAATTACTGCGGATCGCGGGTTGTTTTCGGTAGAACAGGGCAGGTTTGCTGCTCTCGTTTTTCAGTCGTAAAATTTGGAAAAAGTGTTGCCGGTTTGGGAATTGTTGGGAAAGTAAAGTCGTAAAATATTGGGTTGTTGAATGTGAACATTTTTAATCTTTTGTGGGTATTATGTGAGAATTAATAAAACTTATCAAAGCATCACCGAAGAACTCAAATTACATGCTACAATGCAATTACAACTGCAACATCAAAAATTAAAATTTTACACTATTTTTCTGAATTATAAAACGACAACCTCTCAATATATATTGCAAAACGATCTGCAATCTCCACCCATTAACATAAAAAAAATTAAAAAGACCAAACGCGGCAACCCTGTTCACAAAATACCTATAAAACAACGACGACAACACTGTTCCAGAATCCCTACGCAAACGTCACTCAAATTGCAGAACATTTCGTAGTCCCAAAACGTCCACCCCAATTTTCACACAATTCGTAAGAAAGTCGCAAAACCTTTCAAATATAATGCGCTTACCTTTAAGTCATATTCAATTGTTAATTATCAATCAAAAACACTGAATAATTCGTTATTTAATTGGTTCTTTAATTTCCATACAACTAACCGTCAGTCAATTGAAATTGTTCGAATAACGAATGAAAATCTGAAAATTAGTTTCATATTTTCGAACAACAATTGAATTTTCAGTTGTTAGTTGCCACTAACTTTTGAAGGAATTAATTTCATTCATTATTCGTTAGTCGCAATTAAATTTTGGACAATACTGGCGAGGTGTAACTTCCTTTTTAAGGTTTTCTTTGTAAAACAACACCTTATTAAAATCGGTTCAATGTCTGTCTTACTTTTCTCAGAAACGGCTATATCGATTGACTCGAGATTTGGTGAAAAGATGGGATCTGTGGACCCCCAGACATGCAGTGAGTGATATCCTCCTACGTCGAGATTTTGGGGGGGTCCCCATACTTGTAAAAGGGGGGTGTAAAATTTTTTTTCACCATATATAGTCATGTAGGATATCAAATGAAAGGATTAGTATTTTTCGAAGCCGGTATTAGTTTTGAGATTTGCTAAAAAGGCGGGGAGTGGGAGGGATGCAAAGTGATGATTTCTTTAACAGACCCATTCTCAGAAACTACCCAACCGAAAAATCTGAAAAACATCATGAAGCTGTTCTATACGGTGCCCAGGTCTCGAAATACTCTCCAAATCGATATCTGTTCAAATTAAGTTAATAGTATATTACCTTTTTTTTTGGGGAAATTGAGTAAAACCCCCTTAAGTTTATCTCAGAGTTATAAAAGTTGGAAGTAATATAAAATATAATATGAAACATATTGTGTCCAAGTTTGATCAAAATCATAAAATTAGTAACAAAGTTACAGCAGCTCAAAGTTGTCTTTACCGTGCAAATTTACAACTCGAAGTACTAAATCCGATATGCTAAATGCATATTCTTAACGGGCTACGTACAAATGGGATAGTTCTACACTTGAGTGTATATTTGAATATACTCACACAAGAAGCAAACAAAACCTTTCATACCTGAAGCGCCCAGCTTCCGGTTTGCCGACTTGTTTCACAGGATATGATCATGTGCTATCAAATGAAAGGGTTCGATTAGTACATTTGGAAACTGGTCTTATTTCTGATATTGGGTGAGACGTAGGAGATTGGGGGGACAAAACATATGCCACGAAAAGTGCAACAGGTCTCGTTTTCAGAGCCTATACAACCGAAAAATTTGAAAAAATCCAATTGAAGCACCTATATAAATTCTATGCCTCAAAATACATTCCGATAAGTGCTTTTATAAAGTTAATAATAGAATAATACTAGATTTTAGAAATTATTTAGTTTTCGAAAATTTACAAGTCTTTAGATCTCTTTTAGATTTACCAACCGTATACTTTTTTGGTGCTACGAAAAGTGGTGAGTTATACGGATCATCAACAAAAAATATAAGAAACCAAGTCGGGAAACCGGAAGCTGGGCGCTTCAAATATGAAAGGTTTTTTTTGCTTCTTCTGTGAGTATATTTAAGTGTAGAACTATTCCATTTATACGTAGCCCTTTATGTATTTGCATTGAGCATGTCTGACTACCCACTTCAATGTAATATTGATATCTAGTTGCAATAAATTTACAGGCTAGAGTCAACTTTGAGCTACTGTAACTTTGTTTGTAATGGCATGGTTTTGATCAAACTTCGGGATAATATGTTTCATATTATATTTTATATTACTACCAACTTTTATAACTCTGGGATAAACTTAAGGGGGGTTTTACTCATTTTCCCCAAAAATATAGTAATATACTATTATTAACTCAATTTGAATAGATATCGATATGGAGAGTATTTTGAGGCCTGGGCACCATATAGAGGCAACTTCATGAATTTTTTTAGATTTTTCGGTTGAGTAGTTTCTGAGAATGGGCCCATTAAAGAAATCATCACTTTCCAGCCCTCCCACTCCCCGCCTTTCTGAAAAATCTCAAAACTAAGACCGTCTTCGAAAAGTACTGATCGAGACCTTTCATTTGATACCCCACATGACTACATTCGGTGAAAAGAAAATTTACACTCCTCTTTTACATGTATGGGGACCCCCCCCCCTAAATTCAACCTAAAAGGATATTACTCACTGCATATCTGGGGGTCCACAGTTCCCACCCAAATTTCGTGTCAATCGGTATAGCCGTTTCTGAGAAAAGTGCTTGTGACCGACAGACAGACAGACCTGTGAGGAGTGGTCAGATCTCCCATCAGGCACGACCCCTGCTGGCGGATTGGGGCATACCTATTGATGTGTAAATATATGTTCATACACTTTTCTGACTGTGCATGGACTAGTGTTTGCTCATCTCTGGTGCGTGGACCAAAATAGCTATGGGAAGGACACCCAGAAAATAAAACCAAGATGGACGAATTGAGAAGGAGTAAAGTTACGGTGCAGGGGCTCGGAACCCCAGTATCGGCGGCTTTTGGTAGTGAGCAAGCGGGCTCCCGGCCGTCGATATCCCTCGACCGCAGTGCCTCGGTGGTGGACAACTTGGCCACCGTTGCATCTAATACTACAAGTGTTTTAGATTTGGAGAAGGAGGTGTTCAAACGAAACACAACTCTGCCAAGAACACCAATTGCAAAGGCAAAGAATGATATGGGCTAAAAGAGGTAGCTGGCCAAAAAAGACGATTTGGACACCCATCGGATTTCATCAAAAGGTACTCCAACAACAGCAAATAGATTCATTCAGGAGAAGCTCATCAATGTGATCGTAAACACTTCCAATACCAAAGCCGGCAAAAGAGAAAGACCATGGGAGCTCAGCAAATGAAAAAAGCGAAGGAGTAAGTAAAAGGAGTAATCTCGCCAAGACTCACCGAGAACAGAGCCCTGTTGAGCTGTCCGGATTCATCAAGGACACGCATAACGTGCTTAAGAACATGGTGAGAGCCATCAGGCTGCTTTACAGTGGGTCTCAGGAAGAAGTAAGAAAGTCTAAGGAAAAGCCGGACATCCCAGCCCCAACAGTATCAGAGGCGACCCAAGTGACATCAAAGCACAAGGTCATCCATCTTCAATCAAGTAAGCGAGTACGGGACAAAGAACGCGAAGCTTTGGGGGCCCCCCAACAGGCCCCAAAAAGGAAAAAAGGAATCTCGACCAGTCCAACAAACGGAACTAAAAGTTCAGAAGGGCCCAAAGTGTCCAAAGTACGAACGTCGGCTAGCGAAGCGGAACCGAGAGAAAATAAGAGCGGTGGCTGGACTAAGGTCGTGAACAAGAAAAGAGACATGAAAGCAAAGATGCGAATTCGCCCGGAGGCAATTGTAATCTCCAGCAGAGGACATCTAACGTATACGGAGATAGTGAAGAAGGTGAAATCTGACCCGGACCTAAAAGACCTTGAGGGAAATGTCAGCAAAATCCGGAGGACCCAGAAAGGGGATCTCATGTTTGAGCTGAAAAAATCCAGCGTAGGTAAAACTGACGGCTTTCGTAACCAAGTTTTAAACTCACTTGGGGAGAATGTCGCGGTTCGTTCCCAAAAACATGAGATCTATATCCAGTGCAAGGATCTCGATGAGGTAACATCCAGAGAAGAGATCTGCACTGCCTTGAAGCAACAATTCAAGTTGGAGGAATTCAGCGAAGGATCTATCGTCAGCTTAAGAAAATCGTATGGCGGTACTCAAACGGCCACAATGCGACTGCCAGTGGAGTCAGCGCAAAAGTTGTTGGCCGTTAGGAAGGTTCGAATTGGATAGGTTGTTTGCCGGCTAATGGAACGGATCTCTTTAAAGGGATGCTTCAAATGCCTAATAATTGGACACTTCGCGAAGGCATGCACTAGCGGCATCGATAGGTCCGATCGATGTCGGAGGTGTGAGGAGAAAGGACATACTGCCAAGGAGTACAATAGAGACCCCAAATGCATTTTGTGCGAAGGAAAGGAGGGACGAGATAACCGACATATTGCCGGAGGTGGTAAATGCCCGGAATTTAGGAAGGCGTCAACTGCTGTGAAAAAATGAGGTTAATACAAATAAATCTTAATCATTGCAGGGTCGCACAAGATTTGCTTGCGCAGACCACTTACGAATCCGCGATTGAGGTTGCTATCGTTAGTGAACCGTACAGAAATCTCTACGGTGGTGTATGGGTCACAGATTCGACTGATAGAGCGGCGATATGGGCGTGCGGTCATCAAGCTATACAATATAGCATGGGTCAGGCGGCTAGTGGCTTTGTGTGGGCAAAAATAAGCGGTATATTCGTATACAGCTGCTACGCTCCACCGAGCCTCACACTTCCTGAGTTTGAAGAACTATTAGACGATCTTGTTCATGACGCGAGGGGACGAGGTCGAAAAGGTGGTAGCCGGTGACTTTAATGTGTGGGCTATCGAGTGGGGCAGCAAAGAAACTAACGCAAGGGGGCGGTGCTTATTAGAAGCATTTGCTCAGTTAGATGTAGTTATGGCCAACGAAGGCGATGTAAACACTTATCGGAAAGGGGGAACTGGTTCAATTGTAGATCTGACTTTTGTCAGCCCTGCGCTGGCACGTGACATGTCCTGGCAAGTTAACGAGGACTGCACGTGCAGCGACCACCAGGCAACGACCTTTGAACTAAGGACGGAGACACAAGGCAGGATACCCGCACCCCGAAATCCAAAAGAACACCAGGATGGTCTGCAAAATCGATGGATGAGCAAACATTCATGGAAATATGGCTAGACCTGCCTAGCAAAGCAGGCACCTCCACGGATAGAGCTCTCCATGTTACACAAGGCATCTCTAAGGCATGTGACGCGTCAATGGCTAGGAGATGCCCATTCTCTACCAGAAGACCCAATTATTGGTGAAATAGTGAACTTGCCTTCGATCGATATGCCACAGCATATGTCTGGCTCTGTGCAATATCGATCGAAGGCTGGCAAGTTCACTATTTCACCATCTCAGAGGGCAATAGATAGGATCGTTCAAGGGCAAAAGGAACATGCGTATAGGGAAGCTCGCAAGAACCTCAAGCTCGCTATTCAGCGGAGTAAGAGGGAATGTTTTAAGGAACTCTGTTTGAAAGCGGACATAAATCCGTGAGGTAGCGCCTATAAAATCGTGACAGGGCGATTCAGAGGCCGGTCGTCCCCGCAGATCACGTGCTCTATGCTCTTGTTGAAAATAATCCAGGGGTTATTTCCCCAGCAGAAGGGGCTACTGACACTTTCCACCGTGCCCTGAATGTGACGCCGATTCCACCAGTCACCAGGGACGAGATGCTGGAGACCTGCAGTCGAATAGGCCCCGGGTCTGGACGGCATACCGAATTAGGCCCTCAAACTTGCCGTCAAATGTAGACCGGATATGTTCGCGGAGCTGTTCCAAACGTGCATGTCCGAGGGTATCTTTCCAGCACAGTGGAAGCGGCAGGAGCTGATGCTGCTGCCTAAGGCTGGCAAACAGCCAGGGGAACCGTCCTCCTATAGACCCATATGTATTCTAGACACTATGGGGAAAATATTGAAGCGGGTTATTTATAATAGACTACTCCCAGTCGTCGAGACCCAAGGGGGGCTTTTCGGATAGGCAGTATGGGTTCCGTAAAGCCAGATCAACCATTGATGCCATCAAAATGGTTACTAGCTTGGCCGAAAGTGCAATTCATGGAAGGGGTTGTACCAGTAAATATTGTGTGGTGGTCACCCTGGATGTGAGGAATGCATTCAACTCGGCCAATTGGAACCTTATACGAAAGTCTCTGGCGACGATTGGTGTTCCCACCTACCTCGCCGCTATTATAGATAGCTATTTGCATGAGTGAACGTTGTGGTATAATACCGATGATGGACCCAAACAGTACGTTGTCTCCGCGGGTGTCCCACAGTGCTCTGTACTGGGTCCACTGCTGTGGAACATATAATTATGTGCTTAACCTTCCGGTTCCGGAGCAGGTCACGGTGGTGGGTTACGCCGATGATATAGCACTGGTTGTGGTGGCAAAGCTTCTCGGAGCTCGAGCGTGTAGTTGCGCTGTACAACTCGGGTGCCGTACTCTTTAGTTGCGGCAGAGGTGTTAGATAGGCCTCGCATCCACTAGTATGAATGCTGAGCCTGCACTCAGTATAAACCAGGACCGCTGTGCTTGCATGGCGGGGTTCTGATTGTGGTCCCAAAATCAATCCGTGTCCGAAGAGGACCGTGGGATTATGCCTTTACGGCAGGTACTCACGTTAAACCCCCCAGGACTTTCATCACTTCCAAGTCGGCCATCAAATACTTGAAGGTGATGATAGACGGAAAACTCAATTTTAAGCAGCACATAGAGCATACTTGCAAAAAAGCATCCACCATGAGTATGGCTCTCGCAAGGATGATGCCGAACGTAGGAGGACCGCGGCATACTTGCAGGCTGCTCATACCCAGGGTGGTGAGTTCTATCATGCTGTATGCAGTCCCAGTGTGGGAAAACGCGCTGCATGTTTTAGGCAATGCATATAAACGTACGGTTTACAGAAGAGCAGCCTTAAGGGTGTGTTCTGCCTTCAGGGCCGTCTCAGACCATACAGTGTTCGTCATTTCGGGAATGATGCCGATTGACATCCTGGCAACCGAAATGATGAACATTTATAACACCAGGTCCATTTCTCCCTTATCGCAGGTGAAAAAAGCCGAAAGAGAGAGATCCATAAGCAGATGGGACCGGTCAGAAAAGGGTCGTTGGAATTACAGGTTGATCTCTTCCATCAGGGAGTGGGTGGAGAGAAAGCATGGGGAGATCAATTATAATCTCACCCAGTTTCTCACCGGCCATGGAGGATACCGTCAATACCTGTACAGGTTTAAATTGGACACCTCACCTAATTGTCCAAACTGCGACGGGGTCCCAGAGGACCCAGCGCACGTATACTTCTAATGTCCTAGATTCGTGTAAGAAAGAAGGAACCTAGAGGAAACTCTAGGTGAAGTGCTATCATCGGAAAATTTTGTTCGGAAAATGGTAGCCTGTCAGGAAGACTGGGATGCGATCAATTCCATGATCGCAGTAATCTAGGAGAAACTGCGAAAAGCAGAAGAAGTGAGCAAGGCGCGGTTTTGAACCCCGCAGGAAGGCGGAAGGAGACCTAGCTATAGTAAGCTAACTCCGCCCCGTGATGTAATACCTAAAGGTGGTTCCACGGGGTAGGGGGAGAGTTGGGTGGTTTTAGTGGGTAAAAATCCCACACTCTGGCGTGCCCAGGCCAGAGTCTTTTGAAGATTTCCACCTCCTTAAAAAAAAAGACAGATGGACATTGAACCGACTTTAATAAGGTTTTGTTTTGGAAACAAAACCTTAAAAATCAAAGTTGAATACTAATCATAAAATGTTTATAAAACAACGGCGGCAACACTGTCTCAACATCCCTCCGCAAACGCTACCCATTTCGGAATATCGTTCAGTTCAAAAGCATTCATGCTAATTTTACATAATTGTTTTTCGATTAACAGATTTCTGTGTAACTCACCGTTAGTCATTTAAAATTGTTCGATTATTGATTAAAAATTGAAAAATTATTTGCTCATTTCCGACGAGGATTTAAGGTTTTATGTGCAACTAACTTTTCAATAAATTAATTGCAATCATTAGTCATAACTAACTTTTGTACAACGCTGATAAGCATGCATGACACAACTATGATTCGAACCCAAGACGCGAAATCGAGAAGGAAACGATGGGAAGAAAATGCGGAAGAATATGAATTCAATGAATATCGACCATGCCATGCCATGATTTGCCGGTTAAAAGAAAGCAAGATCTTTTATATTCGTCGTTACGTGCTAGAAATATTTTACTTTTTTATTTTTTTTTTTTACATTGTTCTATTCAACCCGTTTTACTTGTGTTCCGTTGCATTCAGAAAGGCAATACCATTAAGACTATAAGTAACAGTTGCATTTCAAAGATTGCATTGATTCAATTATTTGTTATGTCCCGTTGAATCTATCTAAAAACTGCCAACTATAATGATTCCTTCCTTCATAAGTATAATATATACTTCACGCATATGATTTTTCTGTACATGCGCAGAATATGAGATCAAACAGCAAATGCACATAGTAACAACTTTTGTGCGTACTTATTCGGGAGTGCATATTGCATTATTTTTTAAAAATTTAATAGAATTGGATGATCATGTTGGAGTTACAGTAATATCAGTTTTAAATTTAGTTTTTAGTGTCACGGATAATCGTTATGTAGTTTCTAAATTTATGTCTTATCGGTTATCACGAAAAATTGATTTGCCAGCGGTGAGAGAATTGAAAATATAAATCGGAGTATGAACATGGTTCTAATTCACATGAATGTTTTTCAGATGTTTCGTTTTGTTAATTGTGAAGTAGATTTCGAAACATTTTCATAGTTATTCAATTTGCAACTGATGGATTTTGGAAAATCGATAACCGAGGAACAATTCAAACAGTGTGAAAATGATTTCTCCACTTTCGAATCACAACCGAAGTTATTTGTGTAATTTTTTAAAGTGATTTCCATCCCATATTAGGAGGTTAATGCGGATGTAGATAAGACTAAGAGCTTCATCACGCACATAAATTGTTCTCTCAGAAGCTTCAAAGCTGGAAAAGCGGCAAGTAAAAGTGTTGATGCAATCCTGAAACATATATGCATGTTTTCAAAAGTCATCCAATCTCTTAAAATATGGCAATGCATTGATATATTTAGTTGGCATAAATGCTTGTATTTCGAAATCAACTTTTTTATTTTATCTATGTAACCCTTCAAACTTTTATGTTGTAATATTTAGTGAGAAACAGTAGATGCCAACAGAAATGGCATATAGTGTTTTTGGTTGAAAATGAAACGTGGGAAAACATTGATGGCATATCAACAAATTGGAAAGTAAACTCAAATGTTATTAAGGTTTTGTTTACAACGAAAAGACAAAACCTTATTAAAATCGGTTTACTATCTCTCTGCCTATCTGTCACACGCACTTGACATTTGGGTTCTATGAAATCTTACACATACAGTAAGTGGTATGAATTTAGATGGACTCAGATATAAAAGAGAGAAGTAACAAGCGTATCCGTATGGGGTTTCAGATGAAAGGTCTCAATTTGTACTTTCAAGAGCAGATATTAATTCTAGTTACTAAATTCGTCGCAAATTAGGAGAGTAAGCGGTGAAAAATATAAAGACAGGACTCATTTTCAGAGAATATCAGACGGAAAAATCTGAAATATTCATGATGATGCGGCTACATGAAATCTAGGTCTCAAAATGCATCCCAATCCGATATCCACTCAAATTGACTTAATAGTATATTATCAAATTTTGGAATTTTCATATTCACCATTTTTTCCACTTTTTAAGGTTTTGTGTCATCACACGCATTTTTCTCGAAGATGGTTACAGCGATTGGCACCAAATGTGGTAGAAATCTGGGAACTGTGAACGCTCACGCATACAGTGAGTTACATCCTTTTACGATGAATTTAAGGGGGGTCTCCATACATGCAAAAGGGGGGTGTAAATTTTTTTTCATCAAATATAGTCATGTGGGTTATCAAATTAAAGGTCTCGGTTAGTACTTTTCGAAGCCGGTCTTAGTTTTGACATTTGTTGGAAAGGTGGGGAGTGCGGGGGGTTGAAAATGATCATTTCGTTAAGGCGGCCATTCTCAGAAACTACTTAAACGAAAAATTTAAAAGAAATCAGGTTCGCTATAACCGAGAAAAATGCGTGTGACGGACAGACAGATAGTATACCGATTTTAATGTTTTGTGTTTACAAAAAACCTTTAAAAAGGGAGTGTAGTTTTTTTTAATCAAATATAGTCATGGGGGGGGGGATCAAATGAAAGGTATCGGTTAGCACATTCTGAAGCAAGTGTTAGTTTTGGCATTTGTTGGAAAGGTAGGTAATGGGGAGGGGGGGGGGGGGGTGAAAGTGACCATTTCTTTAACTAAACTACCCAACAGAAAAATCTGAAAAAAATCAAGATGCTGCTGCTATATGGCCTATATCCTACATGCCTATATCTGTTCAAATAAAGTTAATAATGGTATATTTCTATTATTTTTAGTAATTGGCTGGGAAACCCCCATAAGTTCATCCTAGCCCCACGAAATTTTGTCGGCTATAATACACTTTGAAAGCAATGTATTGGTGGTCGTTTGCCGAGAAGTCTTCCTGAACTCGCCACTCGTCCACCAGCAACATCAGTAGTGATGTCGACGCGAAGGTTACATCTGGAATGCTTCCCTCGCAGCACGGGCGTCGGAACGTTGGGGTGGATCCGGTGTTTAAAACTACCAGTCCTGTTCTCGCCGCCATTTCCAAAATTCGTTTCCTTCTGGAGTCTGTGGCCCTCGGCCTTGAGTAAGAACCCTAAGGAGGGTGCCGTTTCGATCCCAGATGGCAGCGGTACCTGATATGTCAGGGTGCTTTGAAACTGAGTCCTTGTTTTGGTACTCCTCACTGATGAGTGCTAAATCAGCTTTACGCTAGCAACTCGTAAGCGGTTGCACTCCTGTGCATATTGATTTGTAGGATGTGAATCATGTTGGTCGCATCCTAGCTCTTTCCAATTCTGCTCCGAAGACTGGACACCGCCCCGAGTCCGCAGTGTGCGCAACGTTCTCATCAATCGCGCCATGGTCCCTGCATAGGACGCAGCTTTCCTTTTCATTGCAGGTGTTCGCTTTATGGCCTGGATGACCGCATTTACGGCATGTTGACCTTCTGTCAGGTTCCCGACAGGTTGCAGATGTGTGCCCATCATCCAAAAATCTGTAACATTTGGTTGGGGCGGCCCGGATTCGTATCCTACCGCTGTTTAGAAGCTTCCCCGCGTATTGCTCGGCAACTACTACCACAGCGCGTTTTTGGCCTCGGCATTCGCAGAGGTGATATCAATCTGGGCATTGGTTACCTCCGAACATTCCCGTTTGGTGGCCTTTTCTACCTTGTTTTTTCTGTGAGGCAGTCATGGTCTCGGATTTCGAGAGAACAGGTGGCTGGAAATCAAAGTTTTTTCGCCCAGAGGACCATTGACTGCTTCACAGAACGTAACTTCATTTATTGTCCTCATGCCTAGTTTGACTAGGGCTTCAACATCCTTCGTTTTACGAGTGGAAGACACTTCTGTTTCGTTATCTTCAGGTTTGATCTTGTAACGTTTCACTGAGGACTTTGGCAAAAGCTTGCCTTCCGTCAACTTAATAAGGAGAGCTGGCGGTCTAGTCCTCCTTCGTCTCTCCACCTTTTCTTTGGCGGTCCGTCCCCGTGTCCCCCATAATTTTAGGCAGAGGTTTTTATGATTTTGCGACGTGTTGCCCCTTGTTCCTCTTCGCCTTCTCCTTTTGAGCCCTAGAGGGACTCTGCGTGAAGTATCTTTCAGATGTCCCTTTCTCCTTTCGTTTTTCCCTAGTTCGCTCTGCAATGGGTTGTTTGCGATCCGTTTAGTACTCGTAGTGTTCTCGTCGGGAGGCGCGGTTGTTTTTACTTCCTGCTCAGTAGCTCCTCCAGTTCCATTCGCTCATTTTTCACCCCTTTGCTGACGTTTTTCTGGAGGAACATCGCAGATCGCATGCGTTTCAGAACTGCCGTGCATTTCTTAATAAGCCTTTCCTCTTCAGCTTGCGCCAGAGTAGTCAAAAGCCCTCCCATTCGGCTTATATTCGAAACCATTTGGTTATTTTCGGTAGTTTCCACTGTGCCTCTTTCGCAATTATAACACTGGTCTAAATTCCTGTCTCTGTTGCAGGTGCCGACGTTTGGAAGTGAATCTCACGCACATTATTTAGCTAACGGTATCGACATCGGCTTTAGTTTCATTATAAAACATAATTATTTGTAGCTACATCCTCATCTAAAAATAAAATGTATGTATTATAAACCCTTTACATTCAGATTAATACATCAAATTTTGTTTTATATATCTCACCTCAAACACTCAGCTCTTGTCAATTATTCTATTCGCGAAAAAGAGAAACCCATATTTATTTCTGCAATAAAAATTTTAAATAATATTTATAATACTTAATAATATCTACACATATCCGAACTATGTTAGTAATAACTGCGCGACGCTCATCTTTCTTGTTTGAGTAAACTACTCGGACATTCAACATGTTTGCGGCATTCGAACAACAAACCGGCTAGTCTCCAGTAAATATTTCTGGCCGTCCAGAAAAAAGGACATGAATTCTTTTTTTAATTTCTGTGGTTTATATTTTCAGGCCCGTGACTGCCCCCAATTAGGCAATTAGGGTGAAATGATGTTAACAAGATTTTATTACGGTGAAAAGGAGATTATTTTTTTTGTAAGAAAATTGTGTATATTAAAATTCGAGAAAAAGTGAGTTAAACAGTCAAATTTTCGGGGAGAAGAATACAACTTTTCATTTGCGTCTGTCTGTCACACCAGATTTTATCGGAAACGGCTACGGCTATTGTCCTGGTAAGAACATGTGGTCTGTGAATGACTTTACATACGATAAGTGCCGCCATTTTCTGGTGAATTTAAGGGGAGCTCCCCATACATGCGAAAGGGGAGTGCAAATGCACGTAATATAATAATAATAATGGTCATGTGGGATATCATATTTCTGATATTGGATGAAAGATAGGAGAGTAAAAGCTAAAAATTCATGCCCGGAAAGTGTAACAGGTCTGGATATAATTCCCAATGGTGCCCATATAAAAAATCTGCACCTATATTAAGGGGGTCATCCCGTGTGTCGGATCCGCTGAATTGAATTTTTTTTTCTGGTATCAGTTGTATCTAGATATAGTGTAGAATATATAGGTAAAGTGATTTTTTGATATTCGGAGTCATTCGGAAATTATAGTGTCAAACGCGTGATAAGTCACATGCTAGATTTATGTCGATCGCCGTAATAAAGCTCGTATTTATCGGTCCGAATGACGTTCGAATGACAGGAATTGAAGCTCAGGCCGTATATGTGTTTCTTCAAGAAAACTAAGTTTATGGACTAGGTATAGCAGATTAATGGTCAGCTAAGGTTTTATGGCTAAAAATCGCATGCTACTTTTTAAATGCGTTTTTCTCGAAACCGCATGTTGAAAATCGGCTGCCACCATAGACCAAAACCTATCCAACCGAATTCTTTGAAATTTTCACGACTTATTCAGAACATATTTCTACGGTGCACAAACTAGGATAATTGCGATTCATTCAGTAGGCTTTTTTTTTATTCCTTGAAGAAGCCGTAAAAAACGCCAAAATTCAAAAAAAAAAGTTTAACACATCACCAAAAATTTAGTTTTTAATATTTATTAATAATCCTAGTTTGCGGACTGTAGTTAAGTCTGTACGTTCAAATGCCGTTTACCTTTTTCTCTAAGATGATCGCAGCGCCCTCTAGCGTGGCAGCAGAAAAACACATTTTTTTGGAGATGAGTGTATAAATTGCTCTGTATTTCAATAACGAACTATGCGATCGGGCTGGAAAAATTACTATGCACGCTCAAGATAATAATAAATATATGGTGAAAAATTCATATTTGCATCTTTCTCCAGTTCTTCACAAAAAAAGCCAAAAAAAAACGGCCTTCACACGGGATGACCCCCTTAAAATACATCTCACTCCGGTGCCTGCTCAACAACTGCTATTAACAAGGTTATAGAAGTTAAAATTTTGTATTTCACGTGAATTTATCGCAATCTAGGACCAGTATGACTTCATCATCATATAAAGTGAACTCAAATGAGCAGCCAAGTTGGATATATCAAGGAATATTTTGAATTTTTAACTATGTACGAATGGAAAAAATTTCTCATAGAAGATGAACACAAAACCTTTATATCCGAAGCTTCCAGCTTCCGGTATTCCGACTTGTTTCTAATTTCAGCCCTTTATCTTCAACCTAGCCTTTCGAAAATGTTTATCCTGCATTTGTGGTTTTTTGCTGGATAGCTATGCCAAAATTTAGCCCGCCCACGCCTTAGTCATCCAGCAAGCCTTCTGTCTATCCGGCTGTTGCTTCATCGTCAACAATTCAAACATTTGCAGGTGAAATTTTGGGTGCAACGAGTCATGTAATCGGCTCTTCGACTATGCAATAACTTATGTTCTCTTCTACATGACAAAAAAAAACACAAAATAATGTACTCCTTGCTTATTATGAAAACGCTTTTTAAGGTTTTGTTTGTAAAACAAAACGGTTAAATATCTGTCTGTCTGTCCGTCTATTTGTCTGCCACACGCACTTTTCTCAGAAATGGCCGAACCGATTGACACGAAATTTTGTGAGAAACTATGAATGTGGGCGTCAACACATGCACTAAGCTACCAATATCTTTATACGTTGAGTTTAAGAGGGGCAGACGGTTCTTATACATGCACAAGGGGGAGTACCATTTTTTTCATTGGATATGGTCATATTCGATGTCAAATGAAAGGTTTTGATTAGTACTTTTCGAAGCTATTCTTAGTTTTGACATTTGCTGGAAAGGCGAGGATTGCGGGCGGTCAAAATTGATGATTTCTTCAACGGACCCCATTTTCAGAATCTGAAAAAAATCGTGAAGCTGTCTCTGTATGGTGTCCAGACCTCAAATATTGTCCATGTCGATAGGTACTCAAATTAAGGTAATAGTAGCATATTATTGTTTTTAAAGTTTTGTGTGAAACAAAACCTTGTTAGAATCGATTCGATGTCTGTCTGTCCGTCTGTTTGTCACATCTAATTTATTCGAAAACGGCTGACCCGATTGTCACGAAAACTGGTGAGAGCATGTGATCTGTTGTTACTTTCAGATATAGCAAGTGGCGCCATTTTGTGTTGAGTTTAAGGGGGGCTCCCCATACATGTGAATGGAGGGTCCAAAATTTTTTTCGCAGTATGTGGCCATGTGAGATATCAAATGAAAGGGCTCAATTACTTTCCGAAACTGGTCACATATTTGATATCGGGTGAAACGTAGGGGAATGCCGGCTCAAAATATGACCACCAGAAAGTGAAACAGGTCTCGTTCTCAGAACCTATCCAACCTAAAAATCACAGTGGTGTATCTCTAAAAAATCTAGGCCTCAAAATACATCCGGTTCCGATATCTGCACAAAGTTAATAGTAGCATATTTCCACACTTTAAAAATTTACCCGGCAATCATCCTCATATCCATCCCAGAAGTATCAGAGGGTGTAACGGATAAAATCAGGCCCAATTTGGCCAAGTTTGAAGAAAATCCAACTATGATATTATTAACAAAGCTATTGGGGGTGAAACTTTGCCATTTTTTGCGAATTTTGTGCATTTTACAACGTGTATGACGTCATCATCCCATATCAATTCGTCAATACCACAACGAAGTGAGTTCATATGAATAGGGTCGCAAAGAATTATTTTGTTTGTTTTTTAGTCATTTGTATATGAATATCAATTAATCCGAACAGACATGTGTGTATGTAGGTATATAGTATATGCGTTCTAATGAAGTTTGCCGGTAATCTCTAATTCAAATAGATATATTTGTACATTAAATCAGCCGTATTTAATATACGTACTATATATGTACATATGTATGCTTTTATGCCCGAAGTAAATCGGAAATATGGGTGCGATCAATTTATATACGTGCTGGTCTATGTACAGCATTCGGAAATAGGCAGTTTGTTTAGGGCGAGGATAATATCTATGGCTGTAATATGTACGTACCGCTTGTAGTTTGGAAAAATATGAAGGAATATGACGGATTTATAGCTATATATGGATAGAAAAGATGTACGTAGAAGTTTTTCATATAAGACGAACACAAAATCTTTATAACCGAAGCGCGAGCTTCCAGAATCCAGACTTGTTTTTTTTTTTGGGTGAAATGGACCTGGAACACTTCCAGTTATAAAAAATTGCAGTAATATAGACTGTAGTATGAAACATTATATCCCCATCAAGTATGATAAACAATTCTGGATAGCTAAGCTTCACGGAACACGGTAGTGGAATCTTGAGCAAGTGAATAGATGTGTGTTCAAAGTATGGTATTAGGATAAGCTAATATTGTGGCGATAACTAAATGAAAATAAGATCGGAACACCCGAAAAGAATAGTTATCTAGTAATCATATCAGCGACATATTTAATCTCGGATAACTGACGGAGAAGGTAATCCAGAAAATACCTTGTGTGCGTCACGCTCATTGCCACAACTTAATTAATATTATAATTACGTGGAGAGCGAGCAAAAAGGAGCAGACTCATCTGAGATGCGGCAAGTTCCGATGTAGAAGATGATTATTCAGACTTGGAGCTTATAATTGATGGCGTCTAACCGTAAAAACTTTTAGATCACGAAATCAATAAAATAGTCCTGTCGGAAGGTAAATTATACAGCTGAAGGCAGAAAATGGTGCGACAATTGCATCAGCCATTGGAAACAATTAAATGGGCGGCAAACCCATGCGACCATCCTATAATACGGTCTTCTTTCTGAACAATCGTCCATCGGACTCGCAAGCTACGAGCATACCGTTTACTACAGGGAAATCCATTACTCCTGCATAAAAATCTATAGTAACATCAACTGTTGCTGGCAAATCATTAGATACATTAAAAGCAATCACGACTATAGCAACACCAACACTACGGCCGCACCTAAGAGCTAAACAAAATAGGTATTTTTTTTTTGTTGAGGATTGAGGGAGTCCGCATCCACTTGGTGACGGACTGGGCCATTTGGGAAGGAACTTACTTCCTCACTTGTGGTCCACGGACCCCCTTTTTGTGTTAAACTCTCAAGTTATTCAAAAAATTGACTAACGATTTCGTCCAGGAGGACTCGCATCCAAATTAAATTCATATCACAGATGATAAAAAACTAAATTCACAGCTTATACGCCGACCACTATGCTATCAAACATGGTAAAATCTCTCATCCAGAACACTTACTGGAATTACGCGAAACCTGCCCACGTCTTACAAAACAACATGCCTACTAATGGCTAATATTTTTGCCAATCACTTCCTAGAAGCGCACAAAACATGGTCCAGTTTTACAACTGATTTTCCTGTCGATAGACACCTTCGAACCCAATTGCCTTACATAACTTTCCCCTTCAACCGCCTAACCATCTTGCAGACAAATGCAGTTTAATCTAGTCGAGTTGAAACTTGCATTACCACCAAAAATAATAAGAAATATTCTGGGCCCGACAATTTACCCAATATTATATTAAAGCAAGACGGAATACCGGAAGCTGGACGCTTCGGGTATGACGGTTTTTTTTTTCCATCTTATGTGAGGAACTTTTTATATACGTTTTTCCTTTTCTACTTAGTTGAAAATTCAATTTCATCTAACTTTATTTCGGGAAAAATACAAGACTATAAGCTAATCTTTAGAAAAAGTAAAATACTGTTGGAATTTTTCTACTGTTAAACGTGCATCATTTTGAAATTGTTATAAAAAAGAAATGATAAAAGCTATCGACTTAAAGAGCTTAATTACTGTGTTTGCTTAAAAAAAGTATTTTTTGGGATTTTTTTAAACGAATGGTCCGAATGGTTTGGAATTTTGATGTTATATTTTTGGATAAATAATGTGTACATGGTGAAATTTAGGGAAGAAAATATTCTACTCACCGCAAACTATACGTGACCTTCGGAGCCTCCAAAAAAGTTCCCTCGCTGTTGCAGTGTTTGTGATTTTGATAATGCATGAAATCAAAAAATAAAGTTTTTAACTAGAAGGGGATATCGATATTTGCAAATAAATACAATAGCGTTGTTAAAAAACAATCTGTTCGTTTCATTGAAAGACTGAAGACAACCAAAAAGTTCAACGCTACAAACCACATAACGTGATTCTTCTTGGGTTCCTTATTAGAAAATATACTACTAAATTCCCAAAATTTTATATATTTATCTAATTTTAGGTGCGTGTAGTCGATAATTATGCCAAAAGTATATAAAAAAATGGATTAAATCGGTTCATTCGATTTTTCTGTGCTATCCCTCGTGGCAAAAATTTTAACCTTAAAATAATACGAAAATTCTGGTATCCAACTGAACACATACGTAGCAATTACATAAAAATATATATAGACATAGAATTTCTTCAGTTTTTCAATAATACAACATAATAGCGCTGAATTGAAAAGAAGGCTTTTAAAGTTACATTCCTTTCTATTTTTCTATTACAGGTAGAAGCAGGAGATATTATAGTTAAGGTGAATGGTATCGATGTTCATGGATACACAACTAAAGAAGGTAAATTTTTTTTATATATATTACTCCGCCATATTTGATGCGATTTTATTTTTAGTTTTAAGGTGTCTTCGATTATCAAAAGATTCAGTGGCATTGGAGTTGAAAAGAGGTAAATGCAATTGAAGCATTCCGTGCGGCGATTTCCACAATTGTTTGGGCTCTATTACAGATCCAGCAGTCAAAGCACATATAAAAGAGCATCTTGCTCGTACAAGCTGCCTACATCATTCAGATGTATCATCATTAGATTTCTTTGACATAAGATCTACACAGAAAGCAGTATCTGCAAGTGAAGAACACACCGCAGTCAGCAATTTGGCTTTTGAACGTATTAATACTAGTATTCAACGTAAAAGTTCAGGAGATTCCGGATGTCGGAAATCACGCATTCCAACAGCAGTGAAAAGTCCCGCGAAAACTATCTCGCTGCAGCCGAGTAACAAGAAAGCACGGACATCAAATATTTCATCAGCGAACGGCCATAATGTGACGAAAGCTGATGGATGCGGTCAATCGGTGGCATCAACCGCCACACATCCTTCGGGAAAAGCTCGGTTTGAAGCTTTTATGATGACTGGGGATTTGATTCTTAACCTCTCGAGAACCCCGCAAAGTAACAGTTTAATTGTTTCGCAAGCAAAAAAGGTATTTGCATTAATTTATATTATGAAATCATTTTCCTTACTTATTTTGAATATTTATATGTAAAGTTAGAAAACGGTATAATGAATCACTGATTTAGGTTGACAGTTTACGCGATTCGCCCCAAAGATTCATGCATCCGAACGGAGGATTGGCGCCAAGAGCATCTGGGGAATCAACACCATCATCATCTTCCTCATTTTCCGACGACTCAGAATATTCCACGAAGAATAAAAGTAAAGTTAGGAAGGCTCAGAGTGCTAGTAATAAGCAGTTGGATGAAGATGTCCCAAGTGAGGCTTTTTGTGACTATAACGAAGAAGAAGCGTTAAGTACTGAAAAAAATAGCGAATTTAATAAGAATGAAGAGTGTGTGCGAGGAGGAGGCGGTGATGACGAACGCTTAGTAATTTCATGCAATGAAGATTTGAGTGGGTTTGTATCATCGTCTTCCTCCTCGATAAATAAGACGGACAACGTTCCAAAAAGAGTTGCGGAGTGCGGTAGAAACATTAATGAAAGCGAACATTATCCACAACCATCTTCTTCGTCATCTTCGACAACAGTGAAAAGTGAGGGAATTAGTTCTACAGAAACTAGTTTTTCTATGCCAGCCTCACCAATTTCATTGTCGACTCCTCTAATTGATTCGAAGGATATTGTGAATTCGGCACCAACTAGTCCAGAACAATGTTTACCCGAAGTAGTGAGGAGGCAGCATAATGGTATTATTCGAAAATGCGATGCGGCTGGATTTCGCACTAGTAAATCGGAAGATCATTTGCAACAAATTCAGCGAGACGGTCTTGGGACAGTCGTACCTATTGATATAGATGAAGATATTAATAGTTCACTCAATACTTTACTGGATACACGGCATGATTCAGACGACTCTCAGGTGAGAAATTATACTTCAAATATGTAGGATAGACCTATTTTGTGTAGCAATCCTGGCTTAACAGTTACCTATTCTCTCTAATATAGATTGCAAATTGTGAACGGATAGTGTGGACATATAATGCCCCAATAACGAATTTTCCCAATACGAAAACTTCACCCAGCTCTCATTCTAGTTCGATTAGTTCATCGCCGCAAAGGTCTGACAGCCCAGCTTCCCCCACATCGGTATCAAGTTCTGTTATGTCATCTAATTCTGGTTCAAAAGCAACAATGGGTGGCGTTTTGTACAACAGCAATACTGGATTACTTTCCTGCCCAGCAAATGGCGATCAAAGTGTTTCAGAAGCAGTATCTAATATTTCAAGCCCAGATTATCAAGATGATGATAACTTGCTTAGCTCGAAAGATTTAGCGGCTATGGCGCTTAGTGATCCTAGTGATTCAGACTCTACAATCTTAGTTTCAGATGCAGCAAAGCAAAAAAAAACGTGAAAAGTCTGAACGTAGTCATAAAATCATCATCCAGGTGAAGAGCGGTGAAAATCAAATTGGACAAAGCCAAGGCTATTCAGAATTGAAAGACTCTGAAGACGAGCTTGCTACAATAACAGAAGATTCACCTACTGTTTTAGTTGGTGGATCAGACCAGAAGGAAGCATCGCCTCCGGTTTCGGATGATGGTAGCGATGTCGACTCATTGCATTCTTATCACTATTCTCCCAAAGCTGTTGATATGCCATCAGCGATAAGATTAGCAAAACGTCTATATTACTTAGATGGATTCAAGAAAAGTGATGTCTCGAGGCACCTAAGTAAAAAGTATGTTTTTGTTTTATCGAAATTTATAAATATTAAATGCGGACCATAATTTGGCATGCTTCTGTTGCATTCGTTGAATGGCGAGGCAATTTAATGATACAAAATATGAATTGCATTATAGTTATAAGCCAATAGATCACTTTCGAATGGTCGGGAATTCTAGCAGTTAAAATTCCATACAATTAACATTAAAGCGCAAAATAAGTTTACGTATGTATTTGTGGATTTTCCTCTTTAGCAATGACTTCAGCCGGGCAGTTGCAGATGAATATTTGAAGTTTTTCAATTTTGGGAAGCAAACATTGGACGAATCGTTGCGGGATTTTTTGCAACAATTTGCTCTTTCTGGGGAGACGCAAGAACGGGAAAGAGTTCTCGTGCACTTTTCAAAACGCTATTTAGATTGTAATCCCGGAACTTTCAATTCGCAAGGTAAATTGAAGCAGGCAAAAATTGCTGATAAACCTCATGAATTATTTTGATAATGTTTCTCTAAAATGTGTATGTATTTTAGATGCAGTTCATACTCTAACGTGCGCAATCATGCTCTTAAACACAGATTTACATGGGCCAAATATAGGACGTAAGATGACATGTGCCGAATTTATAGATAACTTAGTAGAATTAAATGATGGTGAAAATTTTCCAAAGGATGTTTTAAAATACTTGTATCAAGCCATAAAAAATCATCCTCTGGAATGGGCTCTGTATGTGAAGTTAATTCGGTTTAATTAATATTTATTTATCTAAGGATTATTTGCAGTGATGAAGAGTTTTCTGAGCAACAAAAACCTATGGATGAAAGCAATTTGTCGAGTTCTCAAATCGGAACGAATCCATTTCTGGATGCACCACAAAGTGCGGCAGCTATTGAGTATAAGAAAGGATATGTTATGCGCAAATGCTGTTTCGATTCCAATTATAAAAAAAGTAAGTGTATTATAATATATCCTATTCATAATCTGCATATTTCAGTTTTTCTTTAATATTCTTAATAAGCTTGTGTGTATAGAGTTGGAAACTCAACAGCTTAAATTGCGTTCATCTTATCATATTTAATCTCAATAAAGTACTGAAAAATTAAGTTAATGAAAAACTGCACACATTAGGAACTGTCTGTTGCCCAATGCGTGCACCAAGGTACTTCCCTGCAAGGGCAAGCGAAGTGTGTTGATTACTTATCAACTGGACTTAAGTTCATCGAACATTTTGGTATGTACTTACGGTCGCTACTCACGCACATTTTGATACACACCGTTCGCATCCAGAGAACGTATCTAAAATCTAAGTGTAATCTTGCGGTGTTTCTAGCGATTAAATTATTTGAAATGATTATTAATGACCCCCCCCCCCCCAAATATTGGTATTTTACAAGATTAATAAATACAGGGTGCGGCAGCATAACTTCCTTTTTTCAAAACTCAATAAAAACTATTGTATGCATCGGAAAATATTTATTTATTTTTTATAATGTAGGTACATGTCTAAAGTTTTTATTTACATTGTTTTGAAGATCAAATCTGTTAGGTGACGTCCCCCATTCTCCATACATTGCGTAAACCGATTTCTGGCGTTTGTCATGACTCTTGTTAGCATAGCAGGTGTTATGTTGGCAATTTCTTCTTGGATGTTGGTCTTCAAATCTTGTAGGGTTCTTGGACGGTTCACATAAACACGGGATTTCAAGAAAACCCCATAGAAAAAAATCACAAGGGGACAGATCGGGAGAGCGTGCTGGCCATTCCAAATCGCCTCTAATTGAGATAAGGCGCTCTGGAAAGTGTTCCCTCAAAACAGCCATCGATGCTCTTGAAGTGTGTGCTGTTGCACCGTCTTGTTGGAACCAAGTGTCCCCCAAATCCAAATTTTCTAGCCGTGGGAAAAAAAATTCTGTAGCATGTTTACATACCGGTCCGAATTCACTGTCACTGTAACCTCATTTTCCTCAAAAAAACAGGGACCAATAATTCCAGCTGAGGAAATTGCAGTTTGTCTGAATGTAGTGACCCATGTAACAATTGATTTGCGGTCTGGGACGGGAGCCAACGGGGCTAAATTAAAGCGATTCCGAAATGCACGCTGTGTTGCAATAACCGAACATCCGCTTGAAAAGTAAACCTCAACGGCAAAGGCACGCTCCTCACTATTCCAATGCATGATGGCGACTGAACCATGTCGGTACAAAACTTTACAGTATCCCCTCTTGAACGAGACCACTATCGCTCCGCTATGACATCAACTAACTGAGTGGCGCGCATTTTAAAAAAAGGAAGTTATGCTGCCGCACCCTGTATTACTAGCGAAAAGAAAATACAAGTCTCAATTATTTCAAATCAGTGTCTAGGGAGTCTATTATTTAGAAGAGGGATTCAGGATGTCTATCATGAGAAGAACTGGTATATCAATTTTTACAAATTTCACAATTTCCATCCTGTTAAAAAAAATCGGCACTTTATTGGGGGAGGGTTAGTGGTTTTTCCAATTTCTTGTTGATTTATTGAACAAAAACGTGTTCAAAGAAATTTACTTTGTTCTTTTCAGATTTCCCCAATTACAAAGCTTTTTCTGACTACTGGGTTCATAGAATTCCTTACAGGTGGAATGCTTGAGTTACTCCTTTGACTAGTCTGGTAAATTGACGGTTCCACACCGAGCTCAAGTGAAACTTTCCAGTATTGATTGACGACGTTCTGTTTCGATACGTGGCTTAGTTCCGGGAAGCAGTTTATAAACGTGACATGGAGCCGAAGTGTTTCCGGCTCCATTCCGTTAAAAATCCGTGACACGGTAAAAGAGGCAAGTTGGTACGTCCAAACTGTACGACTCCTGAGTCTTCCGTTCCTGGTGGTTGAGGCACAGCCGCCAAAATATCCAGGGACGAAGTACCGCTCCGTTGTTGTAGAGCGACTCTCGCTTCTTGCATCTCCATTTATTGTCCAGTCTTAAGATCTAGCGTTTTCAGCGCTGTATGTAAATTTTACGAGACTAATCCTGTCACTGCAAGTACGACACGGATTAGCCCCGCGAAATTTGCATAATGCGCTGAAAACGCTCGACCTTAGAGGGCTGCACTATACATGGCTTAGTGGGCTCTAGTCTTGATTCGTACTGTTTCCATTTAACATTAATATGTCTCTTGTAGTTTAGAACCACCACGTCACGGCTTGAAGAATTTGCGTACAGCAATACACTTTCGCATGATCGCATACACATTGCGATCGAACTTCCCCAGCAAATTAAATTTCTTATTGCCACAGTAAGTGTTGTCGATCGCAATATGCCGAGGTATTTGTAGACGTCGTCCAAATTCATACCCTCAATTTCGCTGTTATTTTGGCTGTGTTTTTCCCGAACAATTGTTTTCATGCGACATTTCTCCAAGCCTACTGCATGCCGATTTCCCTGCTCAACTGGATGGTGATGTCACCAATATACATTAAATGTTTCATTTGGAACACGTATTTGCTTTCATGGAAAAGGTGGGATAGCGGATTCAAAGCCAAACAAAATCCCCTTAGAGAATCCCCTTGGAAGATGCTACGCCTGATTGGTATCGCTCCTGATGTTCTTGAGGATCCCGGTAGTTCGTGCTCTAATTTACATCACTCTTTTCAGGAGAAGAACAACATTCCGGTTGATTTTATACAAGCGTAACCTTTGTAGTAACCACGAATGTGATATGGAATCAAAGGCTGATTTATAATCGATGTAGGCTGTCGAGATATTTGGTTTTTAGTGGATAGCCTGGTTTACAGCTGTGATGCGTATCGATTATAAGCTATGTTTTACTGTCTCAGGAGCCTTTTGTGCATCTTTTTTGCTCCTCAGCTATCAATTTATGAACATCACGATGTTTTGAGATGTTGGCGCGGAGAACTAATGTGAAGAGTTTGTAGATGGTAGGAAGACAAGTAATTGGTCGACAATTTGAAGGGCAAGATGCACCCCGTTCCTTATGGATGAAAAAAATTATCCCCTTGGTGAACAATTTTGGAACTAATTTCAGATCGCGGTTTTAGCCAGAAGTTTTGAATCTTATTAACTCTTGGTGCCTTTCAATTACCTGCCCTTTCAAGGGCTGTTTCGATGTCAATTTCAGTTATCTCAGGCATGGCCATTTCGGGGAACACCTCGCATGAACGCATAAGATGTTGGAGCCACTCTGTTTCTCAATTGCAACGATTTGGTTGGCTCCAAACACTTCTCCAGAAGTCTTCTGCCTGATTCAGATGGAGATTGCTTTCTTGGCCTGAGTTTTTGAGATTTTTGTAAAATCCCTGTTGGTTCTGGAAGAAAAAGGTGTTGTCCATCCTTCGGAGAAAGCTCTTTTGATGCGATTGGGGAGTACCGCACGTTTCTGCTTCGGCACCTCCAGGATTTCTTTGACTGGCATATCATTGGACGGATGGTAATTTCTAATCATGTTCGTAACGCATCTGTGCACTCTTGCTGATGGATTTCCAAAGAAATGGTTGCGTGACACGACCAATCTCCTTTCTCATCTTTTCGACTCTTGGTGAGTCGAAACACCCAGAACCGTAAAGTCCTCCTGCGCATACCTCTGTTATTCTCTCCAAGATGTTGATTCTTGAGACGAATAACTGTGACAGCTGCAACGTAAACTAGGCTATGAGCATCTGCCGCAGTAATGTCGCTACGCGAACGATCCGCCGAAAACTTTAGTTTTGCGATCTTTGCCCTAGCGGCTGGGGGCATCTCAGCATATTCTGTGAATGTGACCTGGAATGCAGTCAAAATCTCATTATAAATTGGGTCGACATTCTCAGTTACTAAGCTTCTCCTGACTACTGGGTTCATGGAATGCCTTACAAGTAGAGTATTGGAGTTGCTGTTTTGACAAGTCCGGTAAGTTGATGACTCCACGTTGAGCTCAAGCGAAATTTCGTGTAAAAGTTGTTGCCTAGTTAGTAGAGCAACTTGATTGTTATTCACTATCACCCGGTACTGGTTGATGATGTTCTCTTTCGGAACATGACTTCGTTCCGGAAATCGGGTCATGAATACGTTATGGAGTCGGTGTCTGTACCCTGATGAATTGATGCGTCAAAACCATACGACGCCTAGGTCTTCCGTCCCTAGTGATTAACAGCATACCTGCCAAATCATTTAAAGGCGAATAGAAGCTCTAATATTGAGAGACTCTTAACTATGTTGGATACTTTCTTCATATCCATGAGGTTTCATTAAAAACCCAACAGAGTCCCAATGTTACAGTATGGTTACCTCCAAAAGTAGGGAAGGGAAATACAGGGTAACATCACGCAACCCATGACACGCACCTGGTCGCATGCAGCTCTACTTTAGAGATAGAGATAGAACGCCGCCACATGTGGGATTCGCACCCACTAAAAATCCTGACCCGCGAGACCACCATTTAGGTATTACTAAACCAGTTCTCCTTTAACCTCAGCATCTTCGCAACTATACTATCCGAAGTCACGTTCCTTCCTAGCACGGTTTAGGAAGCAACACCAAGTTTTGCTTTTTCCAACTTTTAAATACACCTCGAAGATTTTGGCGAAAAGGTCGGGCCTGGTTTTCACTGTCAGCTTCAAAACTCAGTTAGGGGTGCTATTCAAATCTGGAACCTTATTGTCACCGATCTTACCACATATTTCCCGTAGCTCCTCATCGGTAACTGGAGGTATCAGGCGCTCGTTGATCCGGGCCACCATTTATCTTCCGCTTTCTTGGTGGTGACGAAACAGATTTTTAACAATCTGTTTCAGGAGTCGGGGACAAGTCACCTGGGGTGATGGCCCCACCCCAAAGGTTTATATCGACATGCACACCTGTTTGAAATAGTTTTTTTTTACTTTTGTTAATCCCCTTCTTTGAACTACTATGCAGTTATCTATGCGTCTCTTCTCGATTTGCACCTCTGATAAAGCCTCCTTGCTCGTAAACATAACGGCTTCAAAGCCAAAAAAAAACGAAACCAAAACAGTTAAAAAAGCCGACGAAGCCTCTTCCCGCCCAACCGGTCTGAGGGACGACCAACCCAAGGATACGCAAAGCTTGAGCGAGTATGCGAAAATATGTTGATTGGAGCTCACTAGGCCACTTATCGGACAGGACTCTTCGGACTATAGCACACGTTGCGAGGATGATCGCTTTTTGCATCTCCATGCCCTAAGATCGAGCGATTTATGTAAATTTCACGGGACTAATCCCGTAGCCGAAAGTACGACTGTGACTACTTCGATCTTTTGCAGTCTCCAAGTCTTCTTTATATCGTCCGCCAAGGGGCCGTAGTTCCGGAATTTTCTCTATTTGTTTTTTTTTTCAACAGTATTTCTGTCCCACGGTACAACTACATCGGTTTTGAAGCTCGTTCCTTGAGTAGCAGAATTAGATCGGGTCTTTATGATTAACACTGTGGTCGGTTATGTGATCCCAAAGTAGTTTGTCCTGATCATTTTCCAAGATTCCCTGCGGAATATATATTATTTATAATAAGGATGGTAGGTTACTTTAGAGTAAATACTTTTTTCTGGGTAAATTCTCTACCTTTGCTATAGGCCGATAATGGCATTAATAAGTAAATTGGGACTTTGAGTTCCACAGAGTTTCCCTGGCCCGGTACAATATTTTTGGGTCAGCGATTCTTATTTTTCTTTGTATGGAAACAAAATGTATGAAATTAAAAAGCAAGTAACGCCGAATTTAATATGCTCAGAATTGCCTGAAATTTTTCTTTTGAAAAGCTGGTTTCAGTGTTCACTTTCTTTTTATATATTTATTTATAAAGATAATTAAAATTATCAAGAAAAACAAAATACAGTTTTTTTATTCGTTATTACTTAAAATATTTTTCAACATCCGAAAAGTAAAAAATTGAAAATTCTTGATTCGTAAAGCAAAGGCGACTGCATTCACAAATTCGCTTCATATAAACTTTACTACTTGAGAGTGCGTGTGATCACGCCGGGGGTTAGAGCAGAAGAGAGATGCGGTCCCTCTGTCTCCAAACAACGGGACTCCCTCATCGCTGGCTCTTCACTCTCGTGGCGAGTTCTAGAAAAGCCGCGGAGAGCGGCGGCGATAAATTTCGAGTGTTGTTAATCCTGTTGGGCCACATCATCAACAACATTCGAAATTTATTTCGATCCTCGATTTATTTCGATCGAATCCTGCTGCGCCACAACTTCCCGAGACGCTCGCACTCGTTCTCTACTTATCTGCGCCAAGTGCCCTTGGGGCGACCCACTCGTCGGCCATCTTGGGAGAGCATCCAATGCAATTGCCATCTTACCTTGATGTGTGACCTATCCATTGCCACTTCCGTCTTCCGATGCGTACGAGTGGCAGGTCTGTGCGCTGACTAAGTTCTTCGTTTAAGATAGTATCAGGCCAGCGGACCCCGATGATACGACGCAGACAGGTATTGCCGAAAGTTTAGAGTTTTTGAGTAACAGTGTACTTTCCATATGCTATTTTCACGTAGCAATACAGAAAGAACACTAGCACAGAACAGTCTCAACTTGATCTTAGTGTTGAGATAACTGTACTTCCAGATTTTAGACAGGTCAGTGAAAGGTGGATCTGTTAATGCGTCGAGCAACATCTACTTCGGTGCCACCATTAACAGAAAGTATAGTTCCTAGATATACAAATTTATCGACGCCTTCGATACTCTGGCCATTACCGCACCGGTGACTAGCCATTTCATCTACAAGAGAAGGTACCTCACCGGATGTAGTACGGTTAAGAGACATGGTGAAGTGCTCTTTCCATCTCTTCAGTTGTTCATCATCGTGGGTGAGAAGTCGACCATTGATATCCTTCACAGAGCAATCGAAGGATTTGCGACTATATTCAAGCAGTTTCGTGATGCAGTATACAGTTCGGAAATCATTGCCATTTGCAGCATCTTCCACTTCTCTGATCAACACAACAGTATATTCTCTCTTGTCGCGGCGTACACTACGCTGAACTTTTCAAATTTTGCTCGGTATTGATGTTCGAGAGCGTCACGTGCGCCATCACTCGCAGCGCTCAATAGAGTCTTCAACCCCTTCCATTCATTGATCCGCTTCTACGACTCCGCATCAGAAAGATCTTATGATGCCCTTTCGGGACATGGTCGACAAGCTGTGCAGTACCCAAGGAAAAAGCATTTTTGATGACGACCCAATGCTTATTGATATTCTCAGGCACGTTACTCATAAGATCTGTCGCTCAATCAGCGAGGTGGCTTTCCACCTGTCGAGTGACAGCTGGGTCGCACAAGCGGTCGATGTTGAACTTAGATTGTCGCAGCTCCCCAACCCTGCGAGAAGTGGCAGACGCAACACGCAAGCGAACATGAACGACCATCAGACCATGATCCTTTTTGAAACCGATGTCAGCGTCTCTCTTGTTATCCACAACCAGAAGCCGACTCCCAAATCTACAGCTGCGAAGTGTGATCTGATTGCTCGTACAGTGTTGCTCAGCTGAAACTAAACAACTTATGGCACGCTCTGTGCTCGAACAATGTGCCAATAATGACGAGGCGGGAGAAGTTGCAGAAATCCATAAACCTCCCGCCATTACGGATACGGTCATCAAGACGTGTTTCCCCATTAATGCTCGAGGAAGGTGTTGTCAGATCCCACCTTGGCCTTTAGATCACCCATCACGATCACAATGTCACCTTTAGGAAGCTTTCCCTGAACTCCGTATAATTACTTGCTTCTCCACTACATAGGAAATCTCCGTTGATGCGTAGCATTATACAATCGTAATGCTCCTTAACCTGCACCGAAATCTTGCAGTTAGAAGTCTGTCAATAATCGACTCCCATGTCAAAGAGAGCGCGCCTTGCGGTAGCCGTCAGAAACAACCCGACACCGGATTCGTGTCCGCTGCCATTTGGTTTTCGAAAATACAAAGGCACATGGCCGCAAGAGGGAGAGAAATACTCTCCAGAATCCCACCATCTTCCTTCACTTACGCCCAGAATGTCCAGTTTATATCTCTGGAATTCCTGCCTCCAGAAACCAATCATAATTCGTTTTCGATAGCCAAAGATCGTTGCCGTGAGGTCAGTCCCTATCCATGATGATAGCTTGATGTAATTGGCTAGAAGATTGTTTGTCATAGAAAAATTCACGAAGAGAATGCACTTGATTGCAGTGAAAGGTTTTTTAATCAAGTACCCCGTTCTTCGCTGATGATGTGAGGTAGTGGTCCACAATTTTTTGGCAACTCGATTGTGCATGTTGTTTGCAAGAAATAACCTTATCTATCTATTGACAGATTCTAAATCTGTATTACTCCACTGTATCATAGCGAAAGTATATAGAAGGACGGGAATGGCCAAGGTGATGATGGCCGTGATTTTATTTTTCCCGAACTGTATTTTCAGAACGAGATCCAGACCCCGTTCAAATTTCCCCAGCCACTTAGATTTCATTATTGCCACAGCAGGTGTTGTTGCTTGCAATATGCCGAGGTATTTGTAGATTTCGTTCGAATCGTACCCTCATTTTGGATGTTATTTTGGCTGTATCCTTAATTGTTAGTGTGCTTTCCCCGAACAATTGTTTTCATACGACATTTCTCCAAATCCAACTGTATACCCTGCTAAACTGGGTGGTAATGTCAGCAAGAAGCGAAGTTGGTTCTCGTCTTTGGCATAGAATTTCAAAATTTTGAATATACATTAAAAGACAATGTACATTTCGGCAATATGCCATATTTAACTTGGAACCCGCATTTGATTTAATGTAAGAAGTGGGATAACGGTCAAATATACTTACTAATACTATATTATCAATTTTTCGAAATTGACTGTAAAATCCCCCTTAAGTTCATTCCAGGAGTATTAAATTTTTGAGCATAGGATAGTATCGCGCATAATACTGCCGACTTTCGTGGAAATCGGGCTGTTAGTATCAAAGCTATAGCAGTTAAGAATTACCAATTTCGCGCGAATTTACTGCATCTTAAGCCATGCACATAAGATTCTTACGTCATAATTAGCCTGAAATATTAAAATTCGATTTAAGGAGTATCTGTCTTCTCAGCCCCATTTTGGTATCTGTTGTAGGTGAATTTCTTCACATTTGCTAACAATGTTAAACTACTATTATCAAAACATTGCTTTTCAGATGAAATTATTTGTGTAAATGGCTTTTTAAAAAAATGGAACGCAATTAAATTTATAGCTATGTTCTCACGGAACTATCATGCGCTCATAATTTCTCACATAGGGAAACACAAAACCTTATACCTGCAGCGTTTAGCTTCCGGTTGCAAGTCGGGATGCTTATTATTTGATTGATTACCCCATTCGTAATTGGTAAAATAGTTAATATCCTTGAACATGTCGGTACAAGGCGCTTCTGTGAAAGGATTTGTGTTCATCTTATATCAGGAATTCCCTATTCACCTTTTTTCATTCGTACATAGCTAAAAATGCAAAATATTCCTTGGTTAATTGCTAAACTATATATATATATATATGTGTACATATATATCGAAGACATCAACATTGTGCTAACCCTAAATAAGCAAACGTCCATCCAAATTGATGTAACGCATTTTCACTTTACTCCATGCGCAAAAGCATTTATGTATTTAAAGTAAATACCACTGCTACACAGATATCTATCCTATTGGACACTACGCGCAGGCTTTATTAGCACATGCATATATGCATACACATATCTGTCTCAAGTAATTCATATCGTACAAATATACAAATAACTAAAAAAAAAAACTAAAAAAGGAAAAGTAAAATGTCCGCATGAATACCGCCGTTGATATAACTTCACTTTATGTGATGATGACGTCATAACGTCTCAGAGTGCAATAAATTTATGTGAAATGCAAAACTTTGGACGTCCATAACTTTGTTAATAATAATTGGATTTCATTCAAATTTGCAAAAGTTATGCCTTATCCAATGCCAAATCTTGTATTTCTAGGATGAGATCCATGGAGGTTTTCGGGTAAATTTCTAAAATATATATATCTAAAATATATATAAATATTACTATAGTAATATGCTATTATTAACTTTAAGGAGATATCGGAATGAGATGTATTTTTAAGTCTGCCTCATATAGATGCACCATTGTGATTTTTTTCAGATTTTTCGGCTGGATGGGATCTGAGAACGATACCTGCTTCACTTTTTGGGGCAAAGATTTTAAGTCTCTACTCCTCTAGGTTTCACCCAACATCAGAAAAAAAGTACGGAAAGTACTAATCGAGCCATTTCATTTGATTACCCCACGTAGCGACATTCTGGGGAAAAAAATGTAAAGCTCCCTTTCGCATGTACACGGAGCTCCCTCAAATTCAACATAAAATAGGGCGACTTGCTTGCCATATGCAAAAAGATTTGTAGACCACATCTTTTCACCAAATTTCGTGTTAATTGGTTCAGCCGTTTCGGAGTAAGTCGGGTGTGACAGTTTGACAGACATTGAACCGGTTTCAATAAGGTTTTGTTTGTATTTGTATGAAAACCTTAAAATGAACTCGTTTAACTTATCGATAAATACCGGTATTTTAAAATATGCGATCGCAACGTGATGTATTGTACTACGCGTCAATTATTTGCCTATTGTTCGTGGTGCAGTGCGAATTAATTATACCGGACAAAGGTTAAAGTTTCGTCGAAACGATAATATTTTTGACTTTTTAAGGTTTTGTGTAAAACAAAACTGGAGGACAGTATCGTACTTATGCATGCCAAGTTTCATGGAAATCCGGCGATTAGTGTCAACTTTTTAGCAAGATGCTGACGTCATAATTAACGAGAATAATTGACATTCGAATGAAATATTAAAATTCCATTCATAAAGAATCCACTTCTCTCTAGACATTTTTAAGGTTTTGTGTAAAACACCACCTTAAAATCGGTTCGCTATCTGCCTGTCCCACGCACTTTTCTCCAAAACGTTAAACCGGTCTGAATGAAATTTGGTGGACAGAAGGGCACTATGAAATGCCACGCATACGGTGATTGACGTAAATTTACGAACAGCTTAAAGGGGGGATGTAAAAAATTTTAGATCGGCATAGAGGACATTGCCGCTATACTCATGTTTAGTTTCGCAAATTTGCCTAATAATGCCAAAGTTATAGCAGTTCAAACTTATCAATTTCGTGCAAATTTGCTGCATCTGAAGCCATGCAAATAAGATGCGGACGTGAATAATTGACAGACAAATCAAATATCAAAATTCCATGCATGAAGAATCTACCTCTCCTCAGCCCTTTTTAAGGTTTTGTGTGAAACAAAGCCTTATTAGAATCGAATCGATATCTGTTTGTCACACCAGATTTACTCGGAAACGGTTGGATCGATTGTCACCAAAATTGGTGAGTCTCTGGTGTTCTGCTGTTCCCTTTACATACAACAAGTTTCACCACTATATGTTAAGTTTAAGGGGGGCTCCTCATACATGTGAATGGAAGGTGCAACATTTTTGTTCACAGAATGAGGCCGTGCATCAAATGAAAGGGCTCAATTAGTACTTTTCGAAACTGGTCCTATATATGATATCGGGCGAAACGTAGGGGAGTGAGGGTTCAAAATATGACCCCCAAAAAGTGTAACAGGTCTCGTTCTCAGAATCTATCCCACCGAAAAATCTGAAAAAATCACAACGGGGAAGTTCTCTTCTATTATAAAATTCGTCAATATCGCAACAAAGTGAGCTCACGTGAATGGAAGGTTGCAGGGAAACACTTCATTTTACTTTTTTAATCATTAATATGTCAATATCAATTACTCCAGATAGCCATATATATGTTTTTATATATATATGTATATGAAGCTTTGGGGTAGTGCCTAATTCAGATAAATATATTTGTACATTGAACAAACGGTATTCAAGGTATATGTACATATGTATACTTGTATGCACGAAGTACACCAAGAATAGGTGTACGCTCAACTTATATCCATACATATTGAATACAGTATCTGGTAATAGGCCATGTTTGTTTGTTTAGCTCGAGTATCATATCTACGTCTGTAATATATACGTATTTCTTGTAGTTTGACAAAATATGAAGAAGGTTTTTAGTCATATACGAATGGAAAAATGTGCGTAGAAAGTTTCTCACATAAGATGAACACAAAACCTTTATACCCGAAGCGCCAGCTTCCGACTTATTTGATTGTAGGTTAACTTCGTGACATTTGTTAATAATATTAAACTCCTAGTGTGAAGCGTATTAAGTTGACTATTATCAATACAGTGTACTCCACATCAATTTTTGGTGTAAATGGATCTTTAAAAGATAGCCACAGTTGAATATTTAACTATGTTCACACGGAACTGTCTTGCACATAAAACCTTTAATACCTGAAACGTCCAGCTTCCTGTTTCCCGACTTATTTGTATCTGTTGTCTTCTTCACATTTATTAATAATATTGAACTCCTAATGTGTAACGTATGATAGTGTTTTCCAGACCAAATTATTTGTATAGATAGCTTTTGAAAAGTAGGGGGCGATTGAATTTTTAACTATGAACACACGGAACTGTCATGTACTCATCATCCCCCACATAGGAAAACATAATATCTTTTATACCTGAAGCAACTTCCGGTTTCCGTACTTGTTTGTAAGTTGGTAAATAGGAAAAATATTTTTCTATTTTTGATTATCAACGAAACGATTTTCGATTAAAAACCTTTCAGAAAAATAGCTTCCAATGCTCCCAAATGGGTTGTTAAGTTTAGATGAACGTGCGAAATTTTGATTATTCCAGATTGAAATTGCAATACAAATTAATCGAAATAAATGCACTGTAAACAATTTTCTGAAAAATCCGAAATATATAGAAAATGTATGGGTGAATTTATTTAACTGAATTTATGCTGGATTCTTTTCGTCGTGCTGGACTTTGTATATGTTCTAAGAGTGTTAAAGTAGAAAAAGAACCAGTTCAAAGTGCCAAATAATCAACCTGGCGACAACAGCTTCACTGACAGATAAAGAAGTCTTGGATTCGGTGACAAACACTGAGGAAGAACAAAGGGAGGAAGAAGATGAAACAGACAATATTGTCCTCCCACCAAGCATCAAAGAAGCACTTGATACAGCGAAACTACCAGAAAAATAATTTTTATATAATTAAGTTGATCCGACAGTATCTGAAGATATGAATAAAATACACAAGAAAGCACAATTAAAATATTGGATCATCAGATAAGGGTAACTGTCTATAAAAGTGTTATTTGTATGAATATTAATATCCGTGTGTAAAATGTGTACTAGTATATTTATAAATAGATATTATAGAATACTAAAATAATATTTATTATTCTCTATTTAACGACCGCTCTCTATAACGTCGGAAAATGGTCAGCCCGCGAAGTGTCGTTATGTAGATTTGGACACTATATTTAGAATTTTTTATAATTATCCGGCATATTTATTTCTTTCGTTTTTCTTATTATTATTTTTTGTCGGTGTATATTATTATTTTAACGAAATAAGTATGTATTATGTAATGTGTTTATGTCCCCATTGCATAAATTATAAACAAAAGGATAATAAATTAAATGATTTTGCAAAAAATAAAATTTGTTACTGGCCGATATGATTATTTCGCGGACTGTATCACAGGTATTTTAAAGTTTTGTGTAGAACGACGGTTTTCTGTCTGTCACATGTACTTTTTTAAAAAATGGTTTGTTGAACATATGAAAACCGTAAATTGTTTTCAGCATAGTGAATGTGCATGAGGTATTCTATTATGGGCAATTGATTCCTCCTATGACTTCCAGACACGGTAGAATGAAGGCGGGGGACGACAAAAAGAAGTAGTATCGGTAGAAGAATATAATTCTATTAAACTTGATACGTGCTTGTCGCTTCGATAATATTCTGTTAAGGGAAAGTTGCACCGCGTCCTTAAAGAACTATTGTGCCCACTTCGATAATAACTATTAGTTTCTCTGAAGTACCTGGATTTTTCTTCATGTGTCCTAGTGCTGTTTTAGAAAACTTTTGAATTTTTGTTTTCAGATTACTCCAAATGGAGATATGCTTCCTAACAACAACACACCTTTTTCAGAGTAGCCTGCTTTGGCCGTAAAAAAACAAATAAAACTGATTATCAAATTCATTAATTCGAAATTAAGTGTCATAATCCAAGACCCCAATATTTGAAAAGATTGAATTTATTTTTATTCTCAAAAAAGGTTGAAATATGGAGCTTCACATAGGAAAACGCCCTTAAAAACTTTTAACTGAAGGGAACTCTATAAGACTTACGAGAGAGAATTGCTTGTTTGTTTTTGTGATTTTAGTTAATGATAGGTAGTGCAATTCATTTTTTCCAGATAAGAGGAAATCAGTATTAAACTCGTGCAGGATATATCGTTGCTGATCGCCTCATATTCAGTGTGTTCAATCTTAATCAGCTTATCGCTTCTCGCTTGATTTTTGATAATTTTATGTATTTTATAAAATTTCAGTTAGGCTTATGACGTAGATTGTTTTGGTTTCATTTTAGCACCGTTTGGTAAACGCTCTTGGAAGATGTTTTATTGTACTTTACGAGATCTCGTACTTTATTTACACAAAGATGAACATGGCTTCAGGAAAAGTCAGGTAAACATTTTGTATGTTGTAAAAATATTGTTTAATAGCGTGTTAATTTCCTGAACAGATGTCTGATAACGTTCATAACGCTATAAGGATTCATCATGCATTAGCGACGAAAGCGATTGATTACACAAAAAAACAACATGTGTTCCGATTGCAAACAGCTGACCAATCAGAATACTTATTTCAGACAAGTGATTCGAAAGAATTGCAATCATGGATTGATACAATTAATTTCGTATGTGCAGCTTTTTCGGCGCCCCCTCTAGAGGGCGGTGTTGGGAGTCAAAAACGTTTCCAGCGTCCGCTTCTACCGAGTACACATACAAAATTTTTACTGGTAAATATTTAATCGAAATCAAATGAAGAAAAATTAATTTTATTTCGTAGAGTGAACAACTGGCGTTCCATGAGCAACAAGTAACGCAATTAGAAAATGCCTTAACTGAACACAAACAGGGACCTATACCCAGCAAAGGGCTTCCGCTGCAAAATTATAAGGAAAAGGAAGCCTATCTACAATACGAGGTAACGTACATATAAAATTTACATTTATCAATATTCAGCGAAATGATGAATATGCCGTGGTTTAGTTTTAAAACACGTTTAATACGTTTCCAGGTTAGGTTATTCATTCATAAATGCGACTTTAGGCAAAGCATTTCTAACTATTGTTGAAAAATGTCCAAGTATTATATAGGGATATCATATCCAACCCACTACTACCTTAAATTGCGGGGTTGGGTGCAAGTCTTCACGTCAATACCAAATTGAGTAAATCGTAACAGCTTCTACGGTAGATGCGGTTACGCGTATGTCAGAGAGCCGCATACCTAAAATTTTCCACATAAACAAAGCTACCGGTTACCGATTTCTTTAAATAAGTTTGGAATCATAGTGCTCAAATCGCCTTACAGCGGCACATCCCCTACTGTAACAAACTAACAAGAGTAACAGTATTGATGAAATGTACTCACATTAATGAAAATACGTTCGCCAATTGAATCACCTCACGTCATAATCTTCATATATAATGACTACCCCGCAACGTTTTTTAAAAAATATCCGTAAGCATTAGTATCTCATCAAATTCCATCTAAATCTTGATGAGCCAAGCGTCTTCAAAATGTTGTTTCGAAAGCTATTGGAAATGACATGAATCAGATCCATTTATTCTTCATATTACCAAGCGAAAACATTTCAATTGTTATATGTATGTATGTCTTGTTCGTTCAAAAGTTAAAATCTGATCAGCAAAAGTTAACCTCTGATCAGTAACTAGGTTGGCGTCTTTAGATCGGGTTGGAATTTATCTCGGTCGTAAGCTTGGCCCGGGTTAAGTCAAGAAGCTCTCATACCATCTTCCAGCATATAAAACCACGCAGTTTCGGTCGGGTTTTAGGTTGTTTCCCATCGACTTGGATTTTCAGCCCCAATCTTAATTTCCCCGGATTATATGACGGTTATAGCATCGATGATCTTGTAATTTCTTCATGATGGATGCAACGCTATCATCATAGCCAAGACGCAAAATCTCTCTGTCTATACCCGCATGGATATATCCACGTATGAAAAATCTGTTTTCCAAACAACGCTGGAGTTCTTGGTATTATCTCAGGCCAGAATACCTCGATAGTACGACCTAGACACAAATGAAAGGCTTATCACTTTTGTGCAGCAGTGGCGGTCCTAAAGAGCCGTACATAGAGAACTTTGACGGGAAACAGTCCGAATTGATGCTGGCGTTGGGATAACTGCACCCCCAGTAGTAAGGCAAAACGAAGGCCGACTTATTATAGTTAATTTATCGAGTGACAACAAATAAATTACCACTGTCAACAAAACAGCGTTATCCAGATATAACTGTTTAATCCGTTCAGTGCTGGAACTTTTAAGGCAGGAAAAAAAATATAGTTTAACCTTTGAGCATCTATAATAAGCAACAGCAACGTTCAACCAAATTTTATGGCATGTCACCTATGGGTAATAAAATGGGCTGTATACAACCCATTGAGACTGGAGGGCTAATATTCATGTAAAAGTTATGGCATTTTTTGGACCTCAAAAACCACCTATATTTTATGATACAAAAATCTTCATAAAATTGAATTCATTAGCTAGTATACAATTTGGGAAACATCTTATATTCCCAGGATTTTTTAAAGAGAACAGAAGGGTTTGAATGGTTCTATGGGGAGATCAAGAAGGCCGAAAGTATATTGATGATGAAGATGATTTCGCTTCCGTTTCGGAAAGCAGTCTACATTCACATGTTGCGGGTTGTTTTCCAGTAAGTCTACACAGCCATTCGCATCATTTTTAAGAGTTTATTTGCAAATTATTTATTGTTCCAACTACATACATTACGTCTAAATTTGTACATTGGCAAATTTAGAAGAAAATTTAAGACATTTATCGGTGAAGTGAAACCAAATTACCATTTTAGCACCCATTGAAATTATTTGGATCAACTTATAAAATAAACCCAATTTGAGTGAATTACCCAATTATAAAGATTGGACAATGGTTGAGTGACATTTAATATATTCATACATATGAAATTCTTTAAAACGTTAATCGGAATTATTTTTTCACGTTTTTTCGAGAGTTCTATAACAGGCAAAGTGTACTTATGATAGGTATAGGGGAATACTCATAACATATGCATAACCGTATTTATCTGTGGTTGTTACAATTTGTGTAATAATATTTTTCCCTACATACGGCCGTATTACTGGATAGGCTAAGGATAATAACTCACTAACAAGAGAACCCGCCGTTACGAAGAGGTAGGAATTCTATTCTCGAGTAACGAAATTTTTTTTGAAGTGCGTAAGACCGCTATGCCTCCATAAATGCGTATTCAATCTCATTGCGCTTGTTCTAAAAAAGTATTTTTTTTAATTAAATTATCTTATTCCTTCACAAAATGTATTATATGGAATTGTATATTTATTTCAGTTGAAGAGGTATAAAACCTACGCGAATGTGCTTAATGTGCGACTGTCGGATCAGCAGGTAGAAATGCAGAACTGCCCTATAAATTCAGAGGATCGTTTTCCAACAAACCGACCAATTCTCTCTAGTACCGGCCAGGTTACGCAAAATCTGGGAAACAGTATGCTCCAGGGACATGCCCAGCAACAAGGAAACAGGTATAGTTATCGAGCTGCCGCATATCGTACTGATGGTCAACAAGATCTTGGCTGACGGGTAATGGGGGTTTTTTCCGCTTGTGTGGTGTAAGACCATTATCATTCCTATTTCATATGCAAACTTATTCCTTATATTACGCTTACACTCTACTCTTATGTGCCCATACACTGTTTTCAACTTGCATAGCTTTGCAGATTAGTTATAAAACTGAAATCTTGCTGAATAAGAATTGCAATGGAGGATAAATGTAAATTGACAAATAAAAAGTCAACAGTGGTGACTCAAATCGTAAACTCAACTTTCAGGCACTTCTGAAAACTCCATGAGAAAATTCTATGATAGCTGTTTTGGTTGATTATTTCGATTTAATTTTAAATAATGTAGCAACTAATGTCCATGCTTTGTACAAATTTGTTAAGCAGCCCAGGGCCAAATAAATCTTTTATGGAATGCCTTGAGCAACCTTCTTTATTCGTCACATTTATGTTGCGCGGTCAATAATTTTGATCAAATGTACTAAGATGTTGCAAAAATCTTTAGTGCCAATCAATGATCTAAAATGATTCTATGATCAGAATATATTTGCAATGTTAAAGGCGGCCACTCATTCATATTATTTATAATAAGTTACTGCCGTCGTGAAAATGTAGAAAAATGTGGCAACTTCTTTTTCTCGAAAACGATTAGACATTAATTTCGTTTTCTTGTGGTTCTATTGATTTACAGCAAAAAATACCCGCGATTTTTTGCAATTAAGAAGTTTTAATTTAATTAATTTAATTGTTAGTCTGGCTAAAATAATATACACGTTGTCGATTTTTTGGGAATGATATCTGAGCTCCACCAAAAGAGATGAAGCGGCAACTGTATAAATGAATGGATCTTTTTTATTAAGTTTTTAAGAACAGAAAGCTTCTTGAATATCCGTCTGCATGACAAATGCTTCTCATGTAATCTTTCGAATTTTTCAGCAAAAAATCTAAAGTAGAGAAAAGTTTTTATCCTAACCTAACACGTTAGATAACAGAATTATTTTTTCAATAATGTGGGGAATTATACTGACAATGCAAAAGTTAACACTTCTTTTCATGTTTTATGATTTTATTAAATATACTAGCAATGCAAAACTTGTTGTATACAGTGGCGAACATAAAAATGTTAACACCTAAAAAACATATTTTCTGATATTTCACTGTATTTCCTCAAATGAAAGCGTCGTTTGCATTGAAATTAGTGAATGTACTGAATGGCGATTTTTTAAATAGCATCAATTCTAGAAAAAAACATTTTCACATTTTTAAAGCATAGTCATTATTTATTTTATTTTATCTATATTTATCATAGCAATATTTCTCATGCAATTATTTCTCATTATATATTCTGAATCTGTTTCAATATTTTTTGAACTCTCCTTCAGGTTTTCTGAGGGTTTGAACCCTATCAACACCGAATTGACGAAACTCTGCAAAAGGCGTAGTCTAATTTTATTATACCGTACGTCTTTGACCACTTTGTCTAACTCAGGAAAAGGTTTGGGTTTCTACGTCATTGCCGTTTTTCAAGCCATTGTAGTGCAGAAATTCCGATTTCTGTTAAATAATGTTAAATTCCATTACTATTGGTTTTAATAATCAATAAATTTTGAACAAAAAATGAAAAACACTAACGAATTGGTACCCATGACACGGCGCAGTCATATAGCCGGTTCTTTATAACGATTTCGTAAGTATTTCCGTCTACCATTTGGTTACCTTCCTGCCTAATGGCTCTTATACCTGAATTCTTCGTTCACCTTCAAAGAAATGAAATTTGGATTCATCATTATTATGATATTATCCTTCTGAAGTTGAATGCCGTCCAATTTATATATTTTCCCCTGGGTTTTTGGGCATATAGACTACCTTTCTAGTTTTTATGGAACCGTGTCCGCGTATCCCGTTCTATCCCATCCTTTTTCCACAAGCCCTATTCTCATGCACTCCGTAATTTAGAACTGATTCCGCAAAGGAATTCTCTTTATCAATCTTCACCGTGGTGGTTTCTCAGAATCTTTTGGACCCCTTCCCCCTTTTCTTTTCTTCTTCTCAAGCAGCTTTCCAAAATCTGCTTACCATCTTCTTCCTTTTTTGTTAGCTTGTGTCCCATTCACAAGCGAGGCCGGCTTGTCATGATCAGTTACGCCATTTCTTTCTATCAAGCCCGGATGTAGTCGCGACGTTTTCAAATCCCCATCCAGTGTATCAAGCCACCGTTCCTTCAGCCGGCCTTTTGGTTGGTGGATCGATATATCGAGATCGAGAATATGCTCATTTAGGATGTGATCAAAACGTGTCACGCCACTAGTCCAACGCAACATCTTCGTCTCCATTACCCCAAGACGCCGTTCATTGTCCTTTTTAGTGAGCCAACACTAAGAACCATAAAGAGCAAGATGGACGACATTGCGATAAATTTTAGATTTGAGACGTTATTTTGATACATCGATAACAAAGATCGCCACTTCATCCAGGTTGCGTTAATGCGTGAGGCAATTTCATAATGTAGTTCTCCATCGGCTGATAACATTGACCCGAGATATTTGAATCGCTCAGTTCCGGAAAGGTTACGGCCTGTTTCATGGGGATCGGTCGTCAAAAATTCAATTTTATTCATATTTAATCTGAGACCGTGTTGCATGAGGTGATCATTCCATTTTTGGACGAGTTGTTCAAGATCATTTTTGCTATTAGACACAAGGGAAACATCATCTCCATAAAGGATTGTATAGGGCGCTGGACGTCGGACGTTGTGACAGTGTTCATAACAAGAACAAAGAGGAGTGGTGAGAGGGCGCTTCTTTGGTGAACATCGACAGACACGATGCGATTTTGATACACCCGGCACACTTCGAACTTCACTTTTCGAATCGTGGTAGAACAATTGAACCCAGCGCATGATTTATTCTGCCACTATGTGTTGTCGTAGAGCATACCAATGTTGCACGTGATTAAAAGCTTTCTCCAGATCGAGAAATACAATGTAAAGAAGGCGATGCTTCTCACGGTGTTTCTCAATTCATGGTTATGATGCTCACCATAAGTCTATCGATATGACTCAAACTTAAATTTTGCGATCGTAATATAACATCACTTTCTGTCATTTTTTCTACAACGTGTCATTTTTTGCATCTAACACAGCACTATCGTCAAATTAGTTGCAAAACTTCGGATGAACTGAGCTAGAATTAATTAGACTACCTGTTAATATTTCTATGTCCGTTACTATATATTCGCTTTTGATTATGTGAACTGATAAATCATATCAAAGTAGTAAACTGCAAAATTCAATAGCAAGCATAGGTAATTTTCAACATAGTTAATTTCAAACGGTAAAAGTGACAGATCTATAAACTGTAGTTGTATGTATGTTAACGTCGAAAGCAAAATGCATGGCAATAATTATTACAGACAACTTTGTGAATAAGCTTATTAATCATAGGTTTCTTAACATCGGTATCTGGCAAAATAAGCGGCAACATTTTTTTAAATTCTTAACTTCTTGTTTTTTATCTTTACCCTATATTGGGAAGTAATTTCTCATAATCACCCAGCTTAATCTATAAATTTTTTTTATATCGTTTTTACACAATGGCTGCGAATAAATAACAACTACTTTCCAAATTGTTGGAATTAATTGCATCTATTTAAAAAGAAAAAAAATTTAAAAATAGAGATACTTATCTAGTAACTAGGGCATAATATTCACATTTGATGTAAATATGCCGGAAAATCGGTAACACTGGAAAATCATTCACTACCTTCTAGTGATGTTTTTCTGTTTAATGGAAAATTAATGTATTTTATGTATAAAAGCATTCTTTGGAAGGATTCAAGCATTCTACACAACCATTAACAAATCATAATCAGGAGGGGGTTTCTAAAATAGGGTACAAACATGAGGTATTAACCACTTTGAATTTGTATCTCCATAATACTTATAATTTCCGTACACCAAAGTTGTGCACAAATAAAAATTAAGCTGTGATGCTGACTGATTTTCTTCAAGCTATTGAGAATATTAACTGAATTAATAGTGTGAGTTTCGCGAGTGATTACTCCCATCTACACATATTCATGGAGGAAATTCGAGAGGGATGCTACCGTTAACACGCAAAGCTTTGTAAACTCGCTCTGAATATATGCTCAATTGTATATAATCAATGGCGCAATCACTACTTCAGATCGCCTTCGAAAGAAGAATTGTTTTTATATATTCAAATGTATGTAAATCAAACCAAAAGTTCTTTGGATGTACTCATTGGTTTCATTTCACTGTTCGTTTTAATGATATTTAGCATAACGAAACTCTAGTTAGGGCTGTGAATATTACATTACAGACATAAACAAGAATTATTTATTAGACATAAACGAAAACTATTGATTTATAGATTTATAGGTATTAAATAATCTTGACAGTACAATGAATGTACGGCCCAGCATTGCGAAATTATGACATTGGTACTACAATTAGAAAAGCTGTTGAGAATATTATAGAGGTTTGATTCTTAAAAATACCTTAAGAACGGTGTGCTAAAAAGATCAATTATATAAATTTCATTGCAGTGTTTCTATAAATAAAATAACGAAAATTGGAACGAAATAAATGAAATTACTCTCAGCTCAAGTTTTTTCTTCGCTTGTACTACTCGGTAATATTGATTTGCTTGATTGACAAATGCAGGTTATTATTTTGAATTTTGTAAGCAAAGAATGGTTTTCAGACGTTTGGGATTCGGTTTGGTATCTACCCATATATATTAAATATATTAAGGTTACAATTTGCTAAGAAGCAGAGTTATCCAGTAATCGTTTTCATCAAATTATATTCGAAGAAAAATTCTGGGAATTTTAGGGTTTGCACAAGGTCTTGAAAGTCGACATATCAGCATTTAATTTTGTTCTACCTATTATACACTAATGATTGCATTTTCGCTTCAAATAATTTATATTCCATATAAAAGGTAAAAATAAAAGTATTAGTTTGGTTGAAAAAAAATAACAATTTGCGTGGAAAAGTATTAAAATGGTTGAAATGGACTATTTTCAACCATTTTAACACTTTTCCACGCAAATTGGTATTTTTTTTCAATCAAACTGATAATTTTACAAAAAAATTTAATGCAGCAATTTGCATAGCAAGTAAATACATTTGCAAAGCAATTTAAATATGTAGCTTGGCGTTAAAACTAACCTATAAATTATGATTCCAAATGTACTATTGCCAAATGGTTTAAACGTTAGGTCTGTTTTTATTTTTAAAAAAATCAGTAAAGCTAAAATCAATTAAAGCTCAGTTAATCAGACGACTACTCAGTCCGATTCGTTACCGTTTAGTGTAGTGTGTGTTCTCCTTGAAGTTAGCTAAAGATGTAATGATGAACTACGAATCAAAGGCGTAGAGACATCAGCTAGCAAGATTCTGACTGAGAGACGACAGAACATGACTTTGTAAAAGTGATTAGTTGTAGGGACAACACGATGAATATTAAGTCGTTCTATCTCTATATCTCTATATAATTGAAAATAAAATTCCCTTTCTACTTTTTCGCTTCTTTTGAACATAAATTATGCTTCAAGGCAATATTGCGAGGGGACTAACAATTTTCATTAATCATTAAATTCAAAACAATCCTTGACATTTTTTTTTCCAGCTTTTGAATTTCGAATTTAACGGCATTTATGATGTACTCATTCGATGTAAAAACTCTTCTTCTCTTTTTTTTTATATTTGGGTATAGCCAGAAATCTTATGGTACTAGGTCATGGGTGTATGAAGCTGGACGAATTTTTCCGATGCTTGAAAGTGCAATAAATAAATTTTCGAAAATTTATGGTAAGCATGTTTCTGCGTACCACTTTGTCCTGTTTCAGAGAAATAACAGTTACAATTTTGTTGCTAGTGAAATAAACTGAGATCATCACATTTTTTGTTGACTTTTGCTGCCTAGCCTTGCCGGGCGAAATGGCTTCTTCTGGGTTCCATACTATACAATGTAAGTGGGTTTCCGGGGCCTACTTGCAGAGCCAAGTTTTGTCATCTATAGCGATTTTGACGAAGGTTATAGCTTGGTCGCTCTTTTGAGCGTCATTCAAAGTTCCTGTATCCCGGATGCTGATCAAATATTTGTGATATCATCGTGGCATTCAAGCTTAGTTCATTGGCAAACGTTTCTTGGGTTACTCAGAGTTTTCTTCTACTTAAGGTTTTCACTTTCACTTTTGAGCGACCTTCACGTGGTTTGTCCTTTTAGGAAAATTGTCCAATCTGGAAACTTCCAGACTACTTTGAAACAGGTTTCAATGAGGACCGACCATTTATTAAGGCTTTGTATAAAACAAAACCTTCTTAAAATCGGTTTACTGTCTGTCTATCTGTCATACGCATTTTTTTGGAAACGGTTGTAGCGATTGACAACAAATTTGGTGAAATTAGGGAACTGTGGATAGTGAGCTGCATCATTCTAGGTCGAACTCAAGGGGGGGAGTCTCCATATATGTAAAGGGGGGTGCACATTTTTTCCCACCAGTCATGCGGGGTATCAAATGAAAATTAGTACTTTCCGAAGCCGGTCTTGGTTTTGACATCTGTTGAAAAGGTGGGGGGTGCGGGGAGCCGAAAGTGATGATTTCTTTAACTACCAAACCGAAAAATCTGAAAAAAATCAGGAGGCTGTCACTATAGGCTCCGAAATACCCTCCATATCGATATCTGTTTAAATTAAGTTAATAATAGTATATTACTATAATTTTTAGTAATTGGCTATAAAAGCCCACTTAGGTTCATCCTAGAATCATCAAATTTTGCAGCAATGTACGCTATAAGATAGAGCACAATCCTGCCTAGCTTGGGTCGCACTACTACTAACAAAGTTACAATAGGTCAAAGTCGTCACTTCCGCGCAAATCCAATACTTTGAATGTCAGTATTCTCAAATAATATATGCATATACCATGTGCTAGGTTCTAATGGGGCAAATGATCACTCAAATATTTGTATATAAGAAATACACAAAACCTTTCACACCTGAAGCATCCAGCTTCCGGTTATCGACTTGTTATAAATTTCCATTGGCTTCAACTAAGGTCGTAAACCGTAAAGAATAACGCATCGAACTTCTTGTTGTGTTGGCGGCAGAATTTGTACATACCTAGCATTACCAAATGTACGTCTTCTGGTTTCAGTTTTCATTGACCCTCCTGAAATTTTACACAACATATCGCTGGACTTTGATAAAGAAATGAAGATGTCCGTTTAACAAATATTTGTTACTTCCTCCGTATGATACACTTTATTAGTATAGATATGAGTACTAATTTACTATTCCGCTATTTGCCAAAGAATTATATTTGTAGGAAAACCGTCCTCATTCATATATACAGCTTTTTTTCGATATGGCCTCACGAAAAGGGTTTCTTTTTTGAATATTTCATGAGAACTCTAAATATAAACGAGAATAATTTCAGCTTTTCGTACATACACAATATTTTTTGTGCAACTATGTTTATATAAGTGGTAAGTTAACGATAGAAAGATTCCGTAGGCCAATTATTGAATTCAGAAAGGACGTTTAATTTTTTCCTTTTATTTCACATTTATTTCAAACTTTCTGATTGTGAATGCGCTAAGAGATTTTGAAAAATTATTAAATAGTGAAAATATTATTTCTCTTTCAGGCAGGATAGTTTTCTGAAATAGTTCTCCCAGTTTATTGGAATTCATCATCAACATACACAAGCTACTACAATGTTGATACAAACTTAGGTTAAGCCATAATTTAATAATCGAATTTTCCACTATATATTTAAAATTCCAAATAAATTTAAAGGAAATGAGTATTGTTACATTGTTCCAAGGTCAATAATTATTTGTTTTAGTATTTTCCAATAATATAACAGACTTCTTTATTTGTATAACTACTTCCATAATTTATAAGATACAAATCAGAAAAGTAGAACCAAATTGGATAATAAAGATGCAAAGCATTTAAAGAAGGAACATTAGTTGTGGCTGTCACTCTCATAAAGAAGTAAATATTTTTATAAACTGCGTTGTTTTTATATAGCAAAAGGAATGCTTTTTTGAGTATTAAAGTGAATGGCAGACTGCTTGGTTTATCTGGTATGTTCCCATTGAGTGTATGGGAGCTATTAACTGAATTTATAGAAGATCCGATATGCGATGGCGGCTACTCATGAGTTCGCTCTACTGAATCTTCGAGGTCCTAACCTCAAGAACCGATTTATCTTCCGCCGCAATTTACTGCTTCTATATAGGGAGGCTGAAAATATGAAATATAAACCTGGTGACTTTCCCCACACGCTGTCACGTTCCGACCGAGAATATAAGAACAATTTCACTCGTTCCCTTATTGAACACTTTAATGTTCCCAACAACAATTCAGTACAGTTACTTTACAAAATTTACTTTCCCTATTTCTAAAGTAGCCTAACAGCACAGGTCACGGTTCTCTCACCGCTCGAACAGAACTCCAAGGCCGCGTCTTTCATAGCTAATGGTTTATGAATTCTACAGTCCGGAACTCGCTGGTGAATTTCCATTATTAGTAAACGATCATGCTTGCAAATATGTGGGATACATATCGCTTTATTTGCTAACATGGGCCACGGACTGATTAGTTAGCACACAAGTTACATAATAATGCAATGTGGCTGACCGTCGTTTAGGATTTCCGCATAACTTGATGAACTATTATGCATTGAAGTAATGCAATGCCTGGCAAATATACAAAATACGGACATTCACCCAAATATCCTCCTGCCTGGAGACAGCCTTAGTTACATGTTATGTTTGTTTGGCACTCCTCAATAAGTTGAGCGACACGTGGGTTCAAATTCACCCGATGCATAACCAGTATTCTGTTACTGATTATAATATATATATATATATTTTTTTCAAAATTTGTTACAATCTTATCTAATAGATCGCAAGTCTTCCGTGTTTAAGAAATCCAAATCTAATACATCGTTAGTCATCCATGTTTAAGAAATCTAAATCTAATACATCGATCTTGACATTAATTTGATTTTTTCTTATTTTATACATTGATATTGACGTTAATTTGAATTTTCTTATTTTATACACTGACCTTGACATTAATTTGATTTTTTCTTATTTTATACCTTTCTTATTATGCTATAGCCAGATAACAATACTAGCGTTTGGCCTTACTTGAGATGACTAGCGGAATTTCTGGATGGGTTAATATTGGAATGGTTGAATGAATTCTGCGGAGAATTCTGGGACAAAAAAAATGGTCAGGATGATTGGCCACTCTCGGACAACTGGGGATTGGAACTATTTGCAATAGTAGAGTACTCTTAAATACCAGAAAACGACACCTTAAGTGTTTATACTAAGGAGGAGGCGGTCCCCTCTCCTGAACCGGCTGCGGTTATTACCTCCCGCCAGCTTCCGTGTGTCTAGATGACTCACGTCTTAAATCTAACATTTACCGCAATGTCGTCCTTCCTGTCGCAATCTATGGTTCTGAGTGTGGGCCAACTATAAAAGACGATGAAAGGCGTCTTGCAGTAATGGAGACGGAGATATTGCGTTGGACTAGTGGCGTGACACATTTTAATCATATCCGAAAAAAAGGATATCCGCGATCGTTATGGGGTTGCATCGATCGTGGGAAAACTGCGAATGGGGCGTCTCAGACGTTATGATCACGTAATTCGCGCTAACGAAAATTCACTTGTCAAGATTGATCTGAACATCGAAGTCGATGATAAACGACTAAAAGACCAGACGAAGCAACGGTGGCTTGATACGCTGGATGGGAATTTAAAAGCCTCGAGATTGCATCCAGATCAGGCATTTGGTAAAATCAAATGGCGAAACCAATCAAAACGAGCCGACCCCGCTTGTGAACGAGACAAAGGCTGAAGAAAAAGAGGAATAGATGACTCACGAAACTATTCCGCTTTGTTTGAGACCATTTTCGCTTTTTCATCCCCCGAATAATAACACCAGCTATAAGTGCGCTCAATATCAATCCTCCACCCACGCAACTATGCAGTATGTATTACCTGAAGTTATCCCCATCCCTACGTCTCTTTTAACTCCGGTCTTAGCGCGTTCCATTTGGGAGGTATTACACCCAAGTTGGCCGGCTAACGAAATGGGGGAACATTTGATTCAAACGTCTTCGGCCAGTTCAATACCGTACCCCAAAGAACTTGCTTGATGTTGAAAGTGGTCACGTCCAGAGTACAGGAAAACAAGTCTTTCATGATGACCGGAGACCGTAGCTCCAACTAGGTATTATTGCAGGCTGCGGGAATTTTCTTTCTTTAATCTTTCCATTTTTTTAAGGAACACTTTCGAAGACTATTTTCACCAGACACGCTGTACCTGTCTAATTAGTTTAGTTTCATAGACCTCAGGTAAAATCTCGACTACATCTTCCTCAAAGAAGAACTTATCCTTTCCGGCGCTGACGAACAGGCCACGGAATGGCGCGGCCATTCGTAAATCCCAAGTAAAGTTCTTCGTGTCAGGTGTTGAGTTCACCGTTACATGGGAAAAACCTTCACTGGGGGATCAGGGATTTAATACTTATGGGACCATCTTTCTCTCACGATGCCATCAGATGAACATCAAAAATGTATTCAGGCCGATCCAATTCCGGCAATACTAATCCAGCTACCTCCTTATGTAACGCGTTTCACGTACTTTGCGAGCTCTGCTAGAGACCGAAGCTGGCTCAGCTGCTTGTCATCATCATCAACGGCGCAACAACCGGTGTTCGGTCTAGATCTGCCGTAATAGGGAACTCTAGACACCCCAGTTTTGCGCCGAGGTCTACAAATTCGATATCCCTAAAAGCTGTTTAGCGTCCTGACCTACACCATCGCTCCATCTCAGACAGGGTCTGCCTTGTCTTCTTTTTCTACCATAGATATTGCCCTTATAGACTTTTCGGGTTGTATCATCCTCATCCATACGGATTAACTGACCCGTCTACCGTAACCTATTGAGCCAGATTTTATCCACAACCTGATGGTCATGGTATTGCTAATAGATTTCGTCGTTATGTAGGCTACGGAATCATCCATCCTCACATAGGGGGCTAAAAATTCTTCGGAGAAATCTTCTTTCAAACGCGGCCAAGAGTTCGCAATTTTCCTTGCTAAGAACCCATGTCTCCGAGGAATACATTAGGACTAACAAGACCAGTGTCTTGTACAGTAAGAGCTTTGACTCTATGGCGAGCGAAACAGTTTTTGTAACAATCGTGCACGGATTTCATCGTCATAGCTATTATCGGTTGTCATTTTCGACCCTAAATAAGAGAAATTCTCAACGGTCTGAAAGTTATATTCTCCTATCCTTATTCTTCCCGTTTGACCAGTGCGGTTTGATGTTGTTGGTTGGTTGGTTTTCGGTACTGACGTTGCCATCATATATTTTGTCTTGCCTTCGTTGCGTAATATCCCTCTTTGTATGTATGAGACATATAATGTCTCGGTGCCAATCGTCAGGCATTGATTCGCTGTCCCATACCTTGAGCACAAGTTGATGAACCACTTGGTGTAACTGGTCGGCTCCATATTTAACCAATACGGCTGTAATTCCATCGGCTCCTGGCGACTTATGGTTTTTAAGGCTTATAACGGCATTGATCTGCCCTCCACTTGATTATACTCCAGATCCATTATATTAAGCATTAAAGCAATTTTTGCTTGTTGCTGTTTCATAGCCTGCTGTTCCTTTCCGACTATTATGTCCCGATACCCCATGTATCTTACGTTTCCTTTTGTAAGAATTGTTGCCAAGTGCTTCGTACTGAACAAGCTTTAGCCCCTGCTTACTTAACGACGAATAAGGGGAAGAAAGCTCGCGAGAGCGCGACTAACTTGACTGATTTTGTAAGCAGCTATTAAGTCCTGACGACCATCAATAGCTTGTAGCTCCACAGCATTTTTCAAATTACAATGTTCCCGTGCATCATCATTAGTTTACTTATCACATATTTTACTAAATTTTTCCACCGACTGCAAGATTAGTAACAAATTCTCCGTTAAATTCACTGAGGTCGCGATTGTATACTTCAAGTTAAACGCTTTCACTCTGGGGGCTGCCACCTGCCCTTTAAACCTGATGCATTTCATACATTAACACACAACGCCGAAATATATTACTTTTCCTGAAAGAGTGACATGACCTGCCCTATCCTGCAATGATCATTCCCTTCACGAACTTAGCAAATCAGTAAGTCTGATAGATGACATTTGTCTAAGGTGACACGGAATACGGACCACTGGGATGCTCGATAAAAGGATTGAGGATGCTCAACCAATGAGACTTTTCTCAATTTTCCTTAATTGGCTCTCAAACACTCCTCTGCTGAAACTTAATTATCGTTAAGGATTGAACTGTTAAAGATCCTGAAGTTCTCACCTCAGGCACCTGGCAACCATCTAAATGACAAAAAATGGGTAATGAACTCCACAGACTCCGGTTTTTCTATGGCTACATGCCCTGATTTAGTTGTTGGGAGGGAATTAAAAAAGAGGACCATAGAACTACAATTCATTCGAATAATGTCCTTAGATTAAGAGCAGATCGTCCATATAAAAAGCATTATTGAGAACCCACTTGGTTTCCTCATGGACAGCATTATCATCGGCCACCGGATGGAGCGTTCTTAAAACTGCCACAGGACGCAGTTCACACCATAAGAGATGGACCTCAGGAAATATTCCTTTATAGACTTCTCGGGATTACTTCTCCACAGAATACGCATTTTCAATTGATACTCTGGGAACAGCAGAATTTTTCGATACATTTTTGTTATGTCGCTGGAGAAAACGTACTCAAACTTACGGATACGGGTGACAATGTTGAAAATGTGAATTTATAGCTTAGGACCAGGAAGGATTCTCTGATTAAGGCTGATACCATTGGAAGAAACACTTGATGTGTTGAACGGAATTCCCCAACTGGAAATTTTCTTGCAGCCATGGCGCGGGCACCACATAGTGCCCATCCTTTTCACGATAGTGGCTATATGATACAGAAGCTCGCACTTTTCATCATCTATTTCCACGCCCTCTTCTGTACCGACAGGCATGTCGCAGAAGTTTCTTAATTCTCGCTCGAACTCCTCCGTTGCTACGTATGTAGCCGCAACCTTGGCAGTGCCTACCTCCGTTGAACCCGACACCACCCAACCAAGTCGTGTATTTTGAACCAGAAATCCCTCTTTCACTGATACTCCCTCCAAGAATAGTTGAAGCAAGATATTATACCCCAGCAGGAACATGTGAGGCATACTTTGTGATTGGGTCGGCTAATTTTATGTCCGCGAATAACTCACCGATTCGTTGTAGTAGGCGAGGGAGTCCCCCTTTGATCACTCGTCCCACGATAGGTTACTTAATCTTAGAATTGAAAACACCTTCCCTGCGGATATCCCCCTTACATCTGAAACTTCCATATCACGGCTGTGGGAAGAATAGTACCAGAGTGTGCCATTGCGGTCGAGTTTCCGGCGTGGTGTGATGAGCTCCCTACCGTATAAGCACCCCCGGCGGGAACTTAGATGGATGTAGCACCGTTTGGAGCTGCCCGTGACAAATATCACATATTCGATTTTCCTGCTTGTGACACCTCTCTTCCTGTCAGAAGTTGTAGGAGCCACATAAAATGCACAGCTGATAATCATGCAATAATTTTATTTTGGGTCTCTAGGAGCTTTGGATATCTAAGAACTCTGTGATCTCCGTTGCAAATGTAGCACGACACCTGTTTTTTTTACCAACTGGTATTAGCCACCAGGGTGATTTCCCGAAGCCTTTGTCTTTTGATAGAGTTGTTTCCTATATTAGCAAAAGGTTTCTTAGAATTCGGAGTTCGCGGCGGTCCACTCATCCCTTCTCATCCAGAGGGCTATTATGAATTGGTTCCCCAGGAACTGACCTAAATTGTCTAGCCTTACATGCAATTTTGAACTCTTTAGGTGTGTGTCGAATTTCATGCGGGTTTGGACATAGATTTTCGTGGTTGTTAGGAAAGGGATAAACGGAGCGCCTTCTTCGCAGTAAAGCCCAGCTTTTTAAGGTTTTGTGTAAACACAAAACCTTATTAAAATCGGTTTACTGTCTGTCGTCTGTCACCAGCATTTTTCTCGGAGACGGTTGTAGCGATTGACACAAAATTTGGTAGAAGGATGGGAACTGTGAACGCTCATGCATATAGTGAGTTACATGCAAAATGGGGGTGTAAATTTTTTTTTCATCAAATTTAGTCATGTGGGGTATCAAATTAAAGGTCTCGGTTAGTACTTTTCCAAGCCGGTCTTAGTTTTGACATTTGTTATAAAGGTGGGGAGTTCAAAGTGACCATTTTTTAACGAACCCATTCTCAGAAACTACCCAACCGAAAAATCTGAAAAAAATAAGGGGACTGCCACTATATGGTGCCTAGGCTCCGAAATACCCTCCATACCGATACCTGCTCAAATAAAGTTAATAATAGTACATTACTATAATTTTTAGTAATTGGCAGGAGAACCCCCCTTAAGTTCTCCCTAGAATCACAATAGTGTAGGCTACATCATAGAGCATGATCTTACCAAATTTTGTGAAAATCGAACTATTACTAACAAAGTTATAATAGGTCAAAGCTGTCGCTTTAGTGCAAATTCAAGACTGGGTATATGCATATATTACGTGCTACATACTAATGGGACAAATGCACACTCACAGCTCTATATGAAAGAAATACACAAAACCTTTCATACCTGAAGCGTCTAGCTTCCGGTTTCCCGACTTGTTTTAAATTTTGTACTACCGACCTCGTAGTGTCTAAATTTTTCCTGATGGTACTAGGATCCTTTTGAGCTATCGGGGGATGGTTTATGAGGGCCTGAATCTTATTCTCAATCAACGCTCGGCGATTACTATACCGCCGATCCAAGAGTTCCCAAGCTTTCTCATAATTTTCCCCAAATGATCCACAACTCGTTTAGCATCACCCTTAAGTTTACTATGAAGCATCAGCCGTTCTGCCCTTCCAATATCGGACCCACCGTAGAGAGAGTTGGTAATGCTTTTGAATGCCGCGAACTGACTTAGGTCCCCGCCAAACGTAGGAATCTCGGGCACTGGGGGCAAGGGTGAGGTGAAAATCTATTATTCCAATATGGTAACCTTTCAACTCGGTACTAACGCTGGCCATAATTATTACCGAATTGCTGAGGTTCGTCTGCAGCATATCAATCGAGGGGTAGCCACTTTCCCGTCTCAACGGATTGTCTTGGAGTCCGAACGCACTTACCAAATCCGCTGCTGTCGTTTCCCTGATGACAGAAAACCGATATTTTGAGCGAACTCATTTCAGGTAGATTTGTCTAAATCTCCCTCCACGCCAGATGAACTTGATGTCCCCGGCATTCCTTCAACCGCCTCGGGACTGCTATTTTCTACGATGATACCCTCGTGTACCATTGAGACCAACTCCTTCGCTTTCACGTAGGTGCCTATCACCACGGAGATCTTGTTCTGGAAGTATACCAAATCTTGAGGTGTGCTTTCTCGAAGAAGGAGATTGTGGGCTTCGAGAAAAACCTTATACGTTTGAAATAATAAAAAACTTGTTGTTTCTTTTTCGTTGGTGTGGATATTTATTCTTGCAAATACCGATATTTCGGGACCCACTTGTTCCCTTCATCAGTGCTAACAAGTTTGCATATATGTCGTCACCTCGTCGGCTTAAACTTCGAAGCAGAATATCGGTAAACAAACCTTTCGTAAACCCTGTCAATCGAAGGAAGTCTCTTCTTCGCAAAAATAAAGAAAAAAAAATTAAAACGAGGTTCGAGAATTACAATGTGGAAACCATCAGAGACCTCAGGAATGCTTTGTAGGACGAATGGAACAAAATCCTAAGCGTCAAAAGTCCTCCTAAAACAAAGGCTACCCAACGAAGAAACAAAGAAACAAATTTTGCTTCGGCTATCGATTAAGTATTTGTTAATCACTAGGCACATTAATAATAATAATATAATAATCGTTGGCACAACCATCCATATTGAATCAGGGCCTTGAAGTGTGTTAGAACACTTCATTCAAGACCGTAACGGTACACTACAGTACACTTAGGAGGCAACGTGGTCAGCATTACGCTCGCCCGAGATTATTACCCTGATTTGACTCAGGTACTCATTCACAGCTGAGTCGACTGGTATCCGACGTTAAATGACGATACAAATCCCACTGCCGCCATCGAGATTTGAACCGCGACCTTCCGTACGACAGCCTCGTGCTCTAACTAATCAGCTATCCGGACTATAAGGGAGAAATTGATGACGCAATAACCGCAGTCAACAGAAATCCTGAAGATGAAGCATCAAGAAATGATCTTCACAATCACCTGAAGAACGTTATCATAAATACGGCCACAAACATATTTGGCCCCAGTTGCAAAGAGTCGGAACGGGTGGTTTGACGATGAATGTAAGCTAGCAACGGAACGGAAGAATGCTTCATACCGAGTAATGTTGCATTCTTAAAGGACGCGGGCAAGCGCGGAAACTTATCACGAACTCCGACAACCGGAGAAACGACTTCACAGACGGAAAAAGGAAGCCTGGGAGAACAGGTCTATGAACCCAAAAAGTACAGGGAGCAATCGCACCAGACGTGAAAGCTTTATCAACAAATCAGCAGGACAAAGCCTCATACACCTGGACACTCCTGGATGGAATTACAGCCGAATTGGTTAAATATGGAGGCGACCAATTACATCAAGCAATTATAGAGGTATCACGTTACTGAATACCATCTATAAGATATTCTTCTCTATCTTGCTAGGTCGGATAGCCCCATACGGCCAGAACATCATTGGCTCATACCAAAGAGGCTTCACTCCAGGCAAATCAGTAACAGATCAGATTTTCTCTCTGCGGTAAGCGATGGAAAAACTGTTGAAATATGGATCTTGCACCATTTTTCAGAGACTTTAAGGTCGCCTATGATAGCATAGCCAGGGTAAAACTGTACCCGGCTATAAGAGAATTCGGTATCCCGAAAAAATTGATAAGACTGGCTAGGCCGGCCCTGACCAATGTGCGAGGCCAGGTAAATGCAGCAGAATCACTCTCGAAACCGTTCGACATCAACAAATATCTAAGACAAGGGGATGGCCCTGGAGAAAGTGATCCGTGATGCTGAGGTAAATGCGAGAGGTACAATCCTCTTTATGTCCACCTAACTAACGGACTATGCTGACGATATCGACATCATGAGAAGAACGACGCGAGATCTTGGGCTGAGCATCAATGAAAGCCAGACAAAATATATGGTGGCAACGTCAGCACCAAAAACCAACCAACCAACAACATCAAACGGCACTGGTCAAATGGGAAGAATAAAGATAGGAGACTACAACTTTCAGACCGAAGAGGTCAAAAATGACAACCGATAACAGCTACGGCAAAGAAATCCCCGCACGGTTGTTGGCAGCCAACGGAGTCTATTTCAGCTTACAAAAACTGTTCCGCTCGAAATGCCTCACAGTAGGATGAAAGCTCTTACTGTACAAGACAATGATCTTGCCAGTTTACATGTATTCCTCGGAGACTTGGGTTCTTAGCAAGTAAAATTTGCGAACTTTTGACCGCGTTCGAGGGAGGAACCCTCCGAAGAATTTTTGGCCCTCTACATGAGGATGGACGATTCCGTAGCCTACATAAGGACGAAATCTATAAGCGATACCATGACCGTCAGCTTGTGGATAAAATCCGGCTCAATGGGTTACGCTGAGCGGGTCACTTAATCGGTATGGATGAGGATGATCCAACCCGAAAAGTCTATAAGGGCAATATCTATGGTAGACAAAGAAGACGAGACAGAACCTGCCTGAGATGAGGTAGGCTAGGACACTAGGCAGGTTTAGGGATATCGAATTTGTGGATTTCGGCGCAAAATCGGGAATCGGAGTTCCTTATTAAGGCACGGTTAAAATGGATACTGGTTGTTGCGCCGTTGATAATGATGATGATGGTCAAATAGAGCCAACGATACATCAACAAAATTACAAGAGTGAGTTCTAGGAAAAGGCCATGCATTAACAAAGTGAATCAAGAGAAAAGACTTGCATTTGCAAAGCAGTACTAAATGAAAAGTATAAAGTAGTGGGACAGTGTTTTGTTCTCCGCCGATAGCCAATACATTTTTCAATGCGTTGGACGTACACGTGTTTGGAGAAAGCCCCGTACTGAATTAGACTTTGAAAATATTTTAAGCGCCGTAACGGTCGTTGGAGGTGGAGTTTTAGTCTGGGGGTGTATGGCATCGTCTGGTATTAGGAAGCTTGTTTTTATCGACCAAAATACGGACAAGATTGTTTATCGTAATATTCCCAAGGAAAATTTAAAAGTAAGTGCTGAAAAACTAGGTCTTGGGAGCGATTATTATTTCCAACATGACAACGATTCCAAGTATACGTCTTAAGACATCCGAATGTGGGTTTTGTATAATATTCTTCACACTCTAAATACTCCACCACAATCCCCCGAAGTCAATCCCATAGAACATTTATGGAATGATTTAGAAAAACGCCTTCGGCAACATTAAATATCTAATAAGACACAGCTAAAATTTTCACCTAGAAAATAATGGGAGAAAACTCCTCTAGAATATACTAAACAAGTCGGGAAACCGGAAGCTTGACGCTTCAGGTATAAAAAGTTTTGTGGTTCCCTATGTGAGGAGCATAACGTAGTTCTCCATTGGCTTATAGCATTGACCCGAGATATTGAATTCGCTGTTTTGGGTAGGTTACTGCCATTGCCAAAACTGAGCGATTTAAATATCTCGAAGGCAGGTTACTGCCATTGCCAGAACTCAGCGATTTAAATAACTCGAGTCATCGCTATTAGCCAATGGAGAACTGCGTAATGAAATTATTTCACGCATTAACGCAACCTGGATGAAATCGTATTCCCCAACTACTGTTCTTTGTGATCGACGTATCAGCGCACGTTCTAAATCTAAAATTTACTGCAATGTCGTCCGTCTGCCGCTCTCTATAGTTCTGAGTGTTGGCCGACTATAAAGGACAATGAACACCGTCTTGCGGTAATGTAATGTGTATGTTATGTAATGTGTATTCACGAGACTGTCCTCTATGTTGGTGCGAAATTTAGTGCACCTAAGATGAACTTAAGCGGAGTTTTTTAGTCAATTTCTAAAAGTTGATAATGTATTATTAGTAAATTTATTTCAGCAGATACCGGAATGGGACGTCTCTCGGAGATTAAATTTCACGTAAGTGTTTTACACAAAACCTTAAAAAGGGCTGCAGATAAATAGATTCTTCATAAATGCGACCTTAATATTTCATTTCGAGTGTCAATTATTCCCGTTAATTATGACGTCAGCATCTTATTTGCATGGCTTTGGAAGCAGTTAATTCGCGCGAAATTGCTAAGTTTGAACTGCTATAACTTTGGTGTTAATAACCAGATTTCCATGAAATTTAGCACATATATACAAAATATTGTCCTCTATGCGGGTACGGATACGGAAATCCTAGGATGAATTTAAGGGGGGTTTTTCAGTAATGTGTGTCCGGATAGCTGAGTGGTTAGAGCGCAAGGCTGTCGTACGGAAGGTCGCGGTTCAAATCTCACTGGTAGCAGTGGAATTTGTATCGTGATTCGACGTCGGATACCAGTCGACTCAGCTGTGAATGAGTACCTGAGTCAAATCAGGGTAATAATCTCGGGGGAGCGCAATGCTGACCACATTGCCTCCTAAGTGTATTGTAGTGTTACGGTCTTGAATGAAGTGCTCTAACACACTTCAAGGCCCTGGTCCAATATGGATTGTTGCGCCAACGATTATTATTATTATTATATTTTTCAGTAAATTTCTGAAAGTTGGTAATATACTATTAGTAAGTTTATTTGAGCAGGTATCGGAATCGGATCGGATTTTCCGAAAATACATACTTTGCCATTCAAGCCAAAACTAATGTCAGCTTCGGAAAGTACAAATCGAGACCTTTCATTTAATACCCTACATGACTATATTCGGTGAACAAATTTGTTGAATCCCCCCTTTGCATGCATGGGAAGCCGCCTTTAAACTCCACCTACACTTATGCCACTCGCCGTATGCGTGGGATTTCATAGTTCCCATCTGTCCACCGAATTTCGTTCGGATCGGTTTAGCCGTTTTGGAGAAAAGTCCGTGTGACAGACAGACAGACATTGAATCGATTTTAATAAAGTTTTGTTTTACACAAAACCTTAACAAGAGAAAAAAGGTAAGGAAGATTTTATGTATTTCTTTTGTAAAAACATTTCAGTGGACATTTGTGCCTATCATGTGAGAATATCCACTTTCGCGTGATACTGATATTCAAAATCTTGAATTTGCACAGAAGCGACAACTTTTACCTATTATAACTTTGTTAATAATAGTGCGAATTTCACAGAACGTGGTAGGATTATGCTTTATGTCATAGCCTACATTATAGTAAAATCGTAATTCTAGAGTGAACTTAAGGGGGGTATCGCAGTCAATTACTAACAATTATAGTAATATACTATTATTAACTTTATTTGAGCAGATATATGGATGGTATTTCGGAGCCTAGGCCCTATATAGTGGCAGCCTCTTGATTTTTTTGAGATTGTTCGGTTTGGTAGTTTCCGATAATCGGTCGGTGAAAGGAACGATAACTTTCAATCCCCCGCACTCCCCACCTTTCCAGTTAAGACCAGCTTTGGGAATTATTAACCGAGATCTTTCATGTCCATGTCTTTCAGATGACTCCATTTGGTAAAAAAAAAATTTAAAGCCCCCATTTACGTGTGTGAGGACCCGTCCTTAAATTCGAGGTGGAATGATGAAACTCACTGTATGCGTGAGCGTTCACAGTTCCAACTTTTCCACCAAATTTAGCGTCAATGGCTATAACGGTTTCCGAGAAAAATGCGTGCGACAGACAGACAGACAGTAAACCGATTTTTATAAGGTTTAGTTTTACACAAAACCTTACTCTAACTAGTTACTCATTCCCGATCCTTTTTAACACATTTCAAAGCTAAAGAACGTCACACAAATTACTAAATTTGAAATTTTAGTTATAAATCTGTTTAAGAGCGAATAATTTTTTCCGTCAATTTATGTAATAAATGAATCATTTACTTTTTTTTCCTGTTGTGTTATTGTCCTGTTTTGTAAATAAAGTTATTTTTGAAGGGATAATTAAGAATTCTAATACCCCTGCAATACCTTCTTTGCAAATTTGGGATGAAGAGCGAATACTTTCTTCCGGCACTGTATATCTAATCCATAGGTCGCTGGTTCGAATCCGGCTCCAAGGAGCACTTTGTATAAAGTATCCGATATGCAGTGGCGGCTACTGCTGAGTTCGCTCTACTGGGCCACCTATCCTCGGGAACCGATTTATCTCTTCCGTCGTAATTGATTGATTCTATAGCGAGGCTGCAAATATGAAATGGTTAAAATTACCTGTAAACCTGGTGGTCTTTCCTTAAATACTGTCACGTTCCGATCGGGGAAAAATAAGAACAATTTCATTCGTTTTCTTACTTACCCATGTTGCCAACAACACTTCAGTATAATTACTTTATAAAATGTACTTTTCTATTTCTAAAGCAGCATACTTAATGCTTTATGAATTCTACAGTCCGGAACTCGCTGGTGAATTCCCATTGTTAGTAAACGGTCATGCTTGCAAACATGTGGGATACATGTCGCTTTATTTACTAACATGGGCCATGGACTGATAAGGTAGCACACAAGTTAATCAAGTTAATAATGCAATGTTACCGAGTATCATTCAGGATTTCCGCATATCTCGATGAACTACTGTGCATTGCCAATATACAGGACCCGGACATTCACCCAAATACCGAGTGCAGTGTGCAGTGTGTTTCTTATTCTCCTCCTAGTTACGATCCGAAGTGCTCTAACACGCTGTAAGACCCAGGTGCTAGCGGATTGTCGCGCTAACGATTAATATTTATAAGACCTTAGCTGCGATATTTCGGTTCAAGCTGACGGGTGGCAAGTAACCCAAAACTAAGTAGCAATGGATATTTCCGGTGTAGCGGAGAAGGAGACTTTCTATTAGAAAATGGCATGCAATCTAGGAGACATTGTATGGTATGGTATGGTGGCATTTTAAGCAGAATGCTAAATGGGTTCTGAAAATATTTAGGTAACAGTGGTAATAACGCGTTTTTTATACTGACATTCTCACTCCAGGGCGTAGCTCACACTGCTCTTCAATGACTTACCGAATTAAGGTTTCATGTAGTACAAACTAAATGCATTAAAGTATCCACATTTATCTATCAATGATAATCTAGAATTTTATGGAAATGCTTCAACATGAATATTCAATTAATATTAATAGCAAAAATAATCTCGAGCAACTTGTTCAAAATGGAATGATCGCCTCATGCAACACGGTCTCAGATTGAATCTAAATAAAACTGAATTTTTGACGACCGATCCGCATGAAATAGGCACAATCACTGTCAGCGGCAGTGATCTGCCCAGAACTAAGCGATTTAAATACCTCGGGTCAATGCTATCAGCTAATGGAGAACTGCGTTATGAAATTGCTTCACACATTAACGTAGCCTGGATGAAGTGGCATTCCACAACTGGCGTTCTTTGTGATCGACGTATCAACGAACGTCTTAAATCTAAAATTTATCGCAATGTCGTCCATCCTGTCGCCCTCTATGGTTCTGAGTGTTGGCCGACTATAAAAGACAAGGAACGGCGTCTTGCGGTAATGGAGACGAATATGTTGCGTTGGACTAGTGGCGTGACACGTTTTGATCACCTCCGCAATGACGATATCCGCGATCGTTATGAGGTTGCACCGATCGTGGAAAAATTGCGAGAAATGCGTCTTTGATGGTATGGTCACGCAATTCGCGCTTACGAGAATTCAATTGTTAAGAGTTTTCTGAACATCGACGTCGATGATAAACGACCAAAAGGCAGGTCGAAAGGGTTGCTTGAAACGCTGGATGGCGACTTAAAAGCACAAATGACGAAACCGATCACGACGAGTCGACAACGCTTGCGTCCCGTTCACAAAGGCTGAAGAAAAAAAATGAATATGCTTGTTGGTGAAATGTTATGGTAGAAAGTTCTGAAAAATATGCAAATTTCAACTTGAAGCAGCATTAAAAACCAAACCAAAAATATCTCAGTGTCAAGCAGTGCACTGCAGGATAGACTGACGCGAAACATAGCTCCCTGAGGCCAACCTATCTCTTTCTTAGGATGAGCTGTCTCTCCTCTGGGGCGGTGCGTGGCTTTTCAGGGGCAAAGCCTCTCGTCTACCAGGAGCGTTAGTGAGTGGTGATAGCCACACCCTGTCCGAGGTAACCCTACTATTAACAAAACGCTACGGATCTAGACTGGGGAGTCGAAAAACACCTCCCCCAATTCAGGGTGTTATGTGAACCGTGCCCATTGGGTAGTTTGCAGTCGGGGGTAATTGACTGTATCCGAACGGAGCCTCACTGATACTTGGTCGCCTCAGTGAGTAAGTTAAACCTTACTGTGCTACGGGGGGCTATGGCACAGTGGACCTCCTAACCCCCATACTCGTGGGAATCAAATGAGTACAAACAAAAAAGAAAAGAATACGAAAACCAATAAATCGGGGCCCCGTATCGCACAAAAACTGGTTAATCAGCGAGGAACATCTCCGAATTACTGAAAGCCAGGTGATTACACCCAAGAAGGGAGAAGTTGGGGCGTCAAGCAGTAGATCCAAGGTTAACATTGGTATAATACGTGGACAACAACCAACAAACGCCACTGCTCAAGGAGCAGGTACTAGTAAAAGCACGTCTGAGATAAATATAACAGACGTCAGGAAGGAGACAGGTCTCAGTGGCGCCGGTGTTAAATGGTACCTGCACTATCTGAAGGAAGACCTGAAACCAGAAGAGGCCATTAAGAAGGCTCAGGACAGACCTAAGCCAGCTCCACCAAAGCCGAGAAAACGGGGAGCAGCAGAGATCAGCCCGCATAAAGGGAATGCTTCCAAAAAATCCAAACCTGAACCCAAGGAGGTAGAAAACCCGGGCAAGTCAGGAGTGAAGCCAGGACTCAGGAAGCCCGCCATTAGCTATGCTAGTGCGGTCAAGGACATTCGACTGGTCATACTGCCAAAAATGTTCACTTGTGAGGAGCAGGAAACCATTGAAGACCTTGTCGTCAGGCAGATGATCATGGGATGGACAACGAAACTTGTGTTCACCGGGATACGCTTTCGACCAGGCCTTATACTGGTGGACTGCGCGACGGAAGACACTGCAGAATGGATTAGAACCATAGTTCCTAGATTGCCAGGGTGGGAAGGGGTGGAACTGTTAACATGTGCAGGGGATAATATACGAGGAACCCACATGGTGACAATCTATCTGCCAAAAGCCGCAACAATAGAAATTAAAGACCTTATGGGGCTCCTAATCGCCCAGAATGAAGATCTCCATACCCTATGGAGATTCTTCAGAAGCAAGGTGAAGGGCAAGGGTAAACTCCTCGCGATCGGGGTAGATGACCGATCCCTGGAGGCAATCAAACGTTGGAGTTGCCATATCAACTACCGATTTGGCAACATATCCGTGCATGTACATAGGGAAAGCCGAGGAAAGATACCTCGGAAGAGGCACCCGATGAAAAGCATACCGAGGTTCCTGAAGAAGTCTCGAAAGCCATAGAGGCGGATGGATCAACCAGGGAAGTAGACCTGCTGCCCAGGGAAGAGCGGAAGCTGGACGACCTAGACCTAGGACTCCTATGGCTCAGGGTGGACAGTGATGCGCAGGAAAGCGCCATGTCCGAGGAGGAGGGCAATACTCTGACAGTGGAGAAGAGCTCCAGACAATAACGGAGCCAATGACCAGCACTAAGATAGCCCAGATAAACCTCCACCATGCGAAAGCTGCATCTGCGGTAATTGCAAGGGCAAGTTTCAAGGAGAACATTGGAATAGTGCTGGCTCAGGAGCCCTGGGTGTACCGGGGGCAGATTCGTGGTCTGCAAGGAGGAGCATGCAGGTAATTTGGGACTCCTCTTGTAAAAAACCAAGAGCTTGCATAATTCTTAAACGTAATTTAAAATACATATGTCTTTCAGAGTTCTTAACCGGGGACCTTGTGGCTAACCAAGTCTCATTGGAAGCCGGGAGGAGCACTGGAGAGGCAGTCGTGGCATCGGGATACTTCCCAGGAGACGAAATCCGGGCTTTACCGGAACAAGTCGCAAAACTGACTGACAAAGTATTGTGAGAAGAGGAGGTTACCACTTCTCCTCGGCTGCGATACCAACGCCTACCTTCTTGAATTTATTCTTAACAATAAGTTAGAAATATATAACTTAGGGAACACTCCAACATTTGTGACTAGCACTAGACAGGAGGTACTAGACATAACTCTAGGAAATACTCTATTGAACGGAATGGTCAGGTATTGGAGGGTTTCGGATGAATTCTCTATGTCTGATCACAGGATAATCAGATTCGACGTTGAAGGTAACTCCGAAATAGAAAGAATAATAAGGAACCCCAGGAGAACGGATGCAGTTGAGCAGCAACATTGCCCACTTTCAAGGGGGCGGTGACATCAGGAGCCAACTGGAACTAGAAACAGTGGTGGAAAACTTCAACACAGTAGCCATTGACGCATATGAGGCCAGCTGTCCAGCTGAGGCAGTTAAGTCATTAAGGATTGTAACATGGTGGAGCAGCAACCTGGCCAGAATGAGAGCAGAGGCTCGAAAACTCTTCAACCGGGCAAAACAAACTAGGGACTGGCAGGGGTACAAAAATGCTGCGTATAGCGTATAGCAACGCGATCAGGGAAGCGAAACAGAACAGCTTCAGGGAATTCTGTGAAGGGATCGAACAGATCACAGAAGCAACTAGGCTGTACAAGGCTAGTAGTAAGTGAGATACTCTCCCAATAGGTTCTGTGTGGTAGAGGGAGATAGCATGACAGAGCTTTTAGGCTTTCATGCTATCTCGCTCGCTCCGTCTCTTTCGCACTGCGAGCTTTTGGGTGCGCGCCTTGGGTAAGGGGTGTGCCTTTGCTGGGAACTTTGGGTGTGTGCCTAGGCTGAGGGGCGTGGCGTTGGAGCCTTTGGGTTTGCAACTTGGGTACGGGGTGTTGCTTTGCGTGGGGGGCCTGTGCTTTTGTCGGGGGTCCTGCCTTTGGAGCCTTTGGGGTTGCGACTTGGGTACGGGGTGTTGCTTTGTGTGAAGGGGCCTGTGCTTTCGTCGGGGGTCGTGTCTTGGGGTGGGTGGTTTGTGTCTTGGGGATATTTAGCTCTATTGCTGTTTTTTTTACGATAAGTAGACACGTCTTGGATAATACCGAGTTATGTTTTGGTGTGTTTCTGAGATAGCGATCTTTTTCAAGTGTTTTTGGGGAGTGTCAAGTTTTATTTTGTGTCTTTATGGGGTATCGATCTTTTTGGTTTGCTTTTTGTGGGTTATTAAGCTGGTTTGGTGTGTATATGAGATAGCGATGTTTTCTGAGTGCTTTTTGGGGAGTGTCAAGTTGTTTGTGTGCCTTTATAGGGGGTATCGATCTTTTCGGTGTGCTTTTTGTCGTTTATTAAGCTGTTTAGATGTATTTGCCTGGGAATCGGCCTTTGCGGTGAGTGCCTTGGTTGAAGTGGGGTTTGTGGGGTGCACGGCGGGCGGCTATGGTGCGGGCTTTAAGTGGTAGGCTTCGCCGCGGGCTTGAGGCGGTTGGCTGGCCGATGCAGATTTTGCGATTATCATTGCTGACTTAGGTAATGGGATTAAGTTTAAATGAAAAAGTTCGTTGATAAAGTTCAAATATTTATTTTATTATACTTATTTACATATACATCATTCAATATTCTTTAGAATTAACAATATGTGTACACTTATTTATTTATATTTTCTATAGTACAAGTAGATCAGGCACGGATGATTATAGGATAATAACAGCTGCTGATGGTATAACTCAATACACAGTTCCTATAGACTCAATACACAGTTCCTATAGACAGAGTCCCGGTGAAGTTGCCAGAGCTATGGAGAAGTTAGAGGAGAGAGAAGAGGAAGGGTATAAAAGGAAGCAAAAAGGTGCTGTCAAAAAGACTACATTAAAACCTTCACGTGTAGATCCTGGTCAATATGAAATATCTTTTCCAGTGAAAAAAACTGCAAGGCAAAGTGAACGTTTGAAAGGTAGGAAGGAGCGAGCCGCTAGTGTACCCGATTTTGATTGGGAAAGGATATAAAGTAATAAAGATGCCCGTCGATATAGAAAGCGATGACTTTTATATTTCCCTCCTAAGTAATAGTTCGTTGCTCTTTTACCCTGATAACACACACGCACGTTTTCGAAATATATTACCAAGATGCACAAAAATCTCCGTCTTCAAAGCAAGGCAAACCACGCAAAAAGCAGATACGTGAACGTGTGATAGACATTTTTGATAAGTAGAAATGTCGTACAAAGAGTGCATGAAGTCTGAACTAGATCTTTTCTCAAGTTCGCCAATTCAAAGTAATATTTTAAAAACAGAGGAAGTAGCATACAAACCCATAGCTTCATTAGATAACTCTACCGTTTTAGAATTTGTTTCGTTAGGTCATGGCGATACATACCGCGATCTGTCTACCATATATCTTCGACTAAAAGTACAACTTATTAAAGCAAAAGATGGGAAAGAGGAATTGTACGACAAAGCTGCTCCACCAATTGGCGTTGTCAATAATGTTCTGCATTCGCTGTTCAGACAATGTACAATATAGTTAAATGGTAGGCCAATAGCGCAAACTGACCACAATCACCAATACAGAGCGTATATTGAAAATTTGCTAAATTATGGCAAGAATACCGCCGAAATCCATTTGGAGTCTGTTGGATGGTATCTCGATGAAAATGAGATGGACATAGTTGAAAGTGGCAAGCCATCTGATGCAAACCAAGGATATAATAAAAGATCCTAATTGCTTGTACACAGCAATGTGATGGAGTTTATGGGAAAAGTTCATGGAGATATCTTAAATCAAGATAAGTTGCTAATCAACGGGGTAGATTTGCGTGTCATTTTTTCGCTAGAAAAAACCCGAATTTTACTTGCATTGTAAAGACGACGTTCAGCCATCACTAATCAAAATTATAGAGGCGACAATGTACATGATCCATGTAACTGTCAATCCGAACATCTTACTTGCGCATGAAAGTGTTCTCCAAAGATCCAATGCAATATACCCATATAAACGTGTAGAAGTGAAGACATATACTCTACTGGCAAACGCATTTTTACTTTCACTCGATAATGTGGTCATGGGACAATTATCTAACTTGCTAGTGTTTGGTATGGTAGACAATGAGGCATATACAGGAAAACGGTCGAAAAAGTCATACAACTTTAAACACAATAATCTGACAAGGTTCAATTTATCAGACAATGGAGTACAAGTACCGAACCAACCTCTTGAGTTTGACTTTTCAAATGAAACTCCCATTAGTACGCGAGGATGCCTAAGCTTGTTCAAGGGCACTGGAATACATTATTCCGACAAGGATCATCAAATATCAAAAAAATTCTTCGATAATGGAGCGTTCTTGTTGGCGTTTGATCTCACCCCGGACAATTCCTACAATTCAACATGTGGAAGTCTACTCAACCAGGGCACGATTAGGATCGAGGGGCGATTCAAAGACGCTCTAAAGAAAAGCGTCACATGCATTGTTTACGCAGAGTATGATAGCAGTATCGAGATAGACAAGGCTCGGAATGTTTTCACAAGCTATTAAAATCTATATATAGTGCCGACATTCCGACATTCTTTCACATTTAATCAAAAGTCGAAATGAGCTGTTTAGTGAATGTTGACTATCTCCCTGGAGGTGATTTAGCTTTCTTTAAAAAGGTGTCGTTCGCTGGTATTACTGCGGATAATAAGTTGTTCACCAGAGAGATCACCTTTAGATATCCTACTACAACAAGCAATCTAGCAGGTGTGGAACAATTGGGAAGATGCGGCAACTTGGAGCTGAGACGGTTGGATGAAGACGTTATAAAAACATTGGCGAAATTTACTACGGTATTTGTTAAAGATGATGGTGTAAAAGAATTTATAAAGCACTATATAACATCGCATTCGAAAGTTATTAATATTGAAGCTTGCAACTTTTCTGAACAGGAATGAACACGATTGAACTAAACAGAACACTCAGAACGAGCAAAATACCATCAAGATTCTTCAAAGGCGTTTTTCCATGTAATTATTTACCGAAGCGAGTTAAAAGACCGGCATGTGTAATAGCTAATACAGATCCTTCTTACAAAAGTGGAACTCATTGGGTTGCTTTCTTCATTCCGAAAAAAGGACCTGCGGAGCACTTTGATTCATTTGGAGGTTCTTCTTCTTTTTCTTCAGCCTTTGTCCCGTTCATAAGCGGGGTCGGCTCGTCGTGATCGGTTTCGCCATTTGGCTCTATCGAATGCCTGATCTGGGTGCAATCTCGAGGCTTTCAAATCCCCATCCAGCGTATCAAGCCACCGTTGTTTAGGTCTGCACGCTAAATGTTGGTACCCTAACTGGAAAGACGGAGGAACTCGCAAGAGCCCTTCGGAAAAGGTGCATTGACATCTGCGCTCTGCAAGAAACCCGATGGTCTGGTTCCAAAAGCTGCGACATTGAACGCGAACGCGGTAAAAATGGCTACAAACTTCTCTATTTTGGTAACCCACACACTCAATATGGTGTTGGCATCGCCATCTCAGAGGGTTTCCGTGATGCCATTAAAGAAGTCGAACGATTTGATGATCGGCTGATGAAGGTCACCATTATATCAGCTGATCGCACTATTCACTTCTTCACCGCGTATGCACCACAGACAGGTCGACCTGATGCCAAGAAAGATGCCTTCTGGCAACTTCTCGATGAAAAGACTTGTCACGTGCCTGCTGACGATTACATAATCATTGCCGGCGACCTTAATGGTCATGTGGGTGAAAAGGCAGACGGTAACAGGTGCCATGGGGGAAAGGGATTCGGAGCGCGCAATGAAGGTGGCGAGCGTATAATCGATTTTGCGGACATCCATGACCTTGTACTTATGAATACATGGCTCATCAAACGAGTGTCTCATCTTCCTACATTTTATAGTGGGAACAATAAAACGCAAATCGACTATATTCTCATAAGACGCCAACATTTTACCACTGTCACTGATTGCAAAGTCGTTCCCTATGAGACCATCGCACCTCAACATCGGCCGTTGATTGCCGTCCTGCGAATTAAGCCACCGATAAAACAGCGTGAGGAACGCACTGACCCGCCGCGTATTAAATGGTGACGATTTGGTGAGAAGAAAGAAGAAACGGTCTCACTCATACGATTGCCAACCATTACGAATGTGGAAGAATCATGGAACCAAATGAAAGACACGATCCACAAAGCGGCCTCTGCAACCCTCGGGGTCACCAAGCCGGGTAAGCGGTACATCAATCGAAATACTTGGCTTTGGAATGATGATGTTGAAATGAAGGTCCGTGAAAAGAAACGCCTCTACCACAAATTTCTCGACGATAAAACGCCTGCTAATTGGCAAATTTATAAGAATGCTAACCGGGAAGCAAAGAAAGCGGTCGCTGTCACCCGAGCGAACCATTTCAAAAATCTTTACTATAAACTGGACACTCGGGATGGCGAGAGAGATCTGTATCGACTTGCTAAAAGCCGTGATGAACGCACACAGGATATCGAACACTTCTGTTGTGTTAATGACAAGAACAGTACTTTGCTTACCAACCGTCGAGCCGCAACGGATAGATGGCGAGAATACTTCGAGCAGATTTCAACTGAAGAATTTGCTCATCCTCCACTTCCACAATCATTGCCGACATTTGGAGCAGTTCCGCCAGTCAGCACAACTGAAGTCGAGGAGGCAATAAAACAAATGAAACCGGGGAAAGCAACAGGACCTGACGACATCGCATCTGAGCTCTGGAAAGCGAAGAGCTGGGACCCAACACTGTGGCTCAGTGAATTCTTTAACCGGGTTATTCAGGAAGGAAGAACACCATCTGACTGGCAAGAAAGTACCATTGTTCCAATATGGAAAAAGAAAGGTAGCCCAGCAGAATGTTCAAATTACCGTCCGATCCGGTTACTTTCCCATATCATGAAGATTTTTGAACGCATTCTTGACAACCGTATTCGCGAAATCGTTGAAATAACCGTGAATCAAGCCGGATTTGTCAAGAACTGCGGAACTACTGACGCAATACACGCTGCGCGGTTACTCATGGAGAAACACCCTGAGAAGCATCGCCCTCTTTACATTGCCTTTTTGGATCTAGAGAAAGTTTTTGACCGTGTACCACACGAACTCATCTGGTATGGTTTACGACAACACTTCGTGCCAGAAGAATTCGTAAATAATTTTTTTCAAAAGTGTCTCATGATTAATTGGTCTGTATTTATAAATAATAAGAAACGATTACAAAGTGCGTTTGCATCCACCTGTTACCCACACTGTTGTATGTATCTTTACTGGCGTTGTAAGGGACGAAGTCTTAGAAATTTTCTAAACCAATTTTCATCAAACGATTTCACTTGGAATGACCCTATGTTAAGGTTGTTACTTTATGCAGAAAAGTGTATTTAAAGAATCATGTGCATATATAACAGGAGGAAATTTATGCACTCATTGAGATGAAAACTAAGTAAAAAAACCCGAAACGACATATTTTACATCCAGTTTCGCAACTACATTTGTTCACGATGAAGTCTGACACCAAGAAGTTACAAAGTGAGAAAAAAACAACGACCAAAACGGTGAAAGAAAGAAAATCTGCAGTGCCGGGAGAACAAACAAGCTTAAAGAGGAAACAGGAGACTTTTTTCGAAAAAATACAAAATTCCAGTGGGTCAGGGCAGTATCCAATTACAGACACTTGAACTTTCGAAGCTATATGAGATGATGCGGTTCTTTAATATTGTTATGTACCACAACAACAGTGCATCCGAGAGCGTGAAAGAATACTATAATGGATACGTCACAAAATGCCGAGAGAAAAACACCATCAAACTGCCAGACAAAGATTTCTTTATACCATCGAGAGCATCTTATGTTCATGTTAATTATTCCAAACTTTTTATGAAATTCCAATATTTTGTGGCGCTAATGTACTGTTTAATACTTTGTGTTTATAAAGAAATAAAAGAGCAAATTAAATAAAAGGCAATATTTTCTGTTTTATTCAATGATTTTATTTTTCAGCAGGTACATACACATATTCACAGTATTTTCTAACGCACATCTAACATTTGGCGATTCCCCATGTAGCATACAATTTGTTTTATACTTTTTCAAAAGACCGAGTTTGGGGATATCTGCCTGAATAATTTCAACGTCTTTAAGGTATTTTTTCAAAACTTTTGCTTTCTCTTCTCCTTTTTCATATATTACTGAACCTTCTAGGGTTGATAAATGATTATAATCAATGACGCCATTCGATCACGTTAATCCATTTATGAATTTATAATTATAACCTGTTTGCCATGCACTATTTGCGTTAAGTTCTTCCTTCGGGAACGGAGGTTTGAAATGATACAAAACTGGGTTAATGGAGTCAGTGTTCAATGTAACTAGTTCTTTTACATTTGCTTATTGTTACCAACTATAAACTGGACATCAATAATAACCGACTTTTTGTTAGATTCCATAACGTATTGCACTATCTTTTCCGAATCTGCCATCAGAATACTGAAAAATAAAAGAAGCATCCCTATTTATATTTATTAATTTTCTCTTTTCATTCTTGTAATTTAATTCTCTTAAAGCCGTATGGCTAGGATAAATGATTATCCACGAGAATTCTTTTATTAAAAGTAAATGCCAGAGTTTTTTTCTGCGGTTCTGTTATAACAATTCCTACTCGTTTTCGCTTAATTTTATTCTCATACTTGATAATCACCCCATTTTCTTCCTCAGCTTCTCCCATTACCAGAGATTTTAAATGATTAAAGTTTACAATTTTGGATGTTTGAAAATTATTGTTATGCCCTTACATTTTGTGATATATTGAGCATCAGGAGAAATTTCAACTTTAAAACTATATGTTTTAGGACCAATTGATACAAATTCCGAAATAAATGCATTAGGACCAAAGGATTCCACTTCATCTATTAAATCGCCTAAATAATCTCATATTTTAAAAACGGAAGGTGTCTTTTTCTTTTCAATAAATATTAAACTGTCAGTGTCACAATAAAGAAGCGCGTTACCGATATTTTGCATTGCCTCATACAGTTTTATCCGTGCAAAGGCAGTTGTGTATGCTGCAACGGGAATATGTGCCGGAGCATGTTTAGATTTTCATCAAAATATCTCCAGTTTACCCACATTATGTCTTCATTGATAGGTAAAATGGATGATATCTCTATTCCTGGTGATTGAATAAAATTGCAAAAATCTTTGAAATCACCAAACACGCTTGCAAATGATTTATTTTCCCTTTGAGCAAACTTACCCCAAAAACAATTCAAAATCAGTTTTGCCGCCGCTCGCTTTCCAGAATTTTTCTTTATACATATATCTATATCCAGTTTAATACTTTCACGCTCTTCAAATTTTTTCAAGAAATTCTCTTTATCTACTTCTGTTTTACATTCTCCAACCCAACCGCTAGCTTCTTGCTTGACTTTGAAAAATGTGTTTACATATTCGGTGAATAACCCACCATTTTGCGTTTTTGGGTCAAATATTGTGTAATCATATTTCCACACTTCAAAAACCTTAAGTATTTTATAACCTTGCTTAACTGCCAAGGCTACTTCAGGGATCACCCATGTGCCGGTAATTTGTCTTTCACATTCTTCGTGTATATATGTGTATACATGTTTTTAACATTATTATTTTCTGCACATTTTCTACAAAGTGGGAAATATAATTTATTGTCATATTTGTAAGGTAAAACGGGTAAGAAGAGATTATCAGGAGGGAGAACAGAGCAAGAAATAAATCCATGCATTTCTAAAATTTCAGAAACTGGTGGAGTTTGGTTTCTGAATATTGTCGGATGCCCAATGGGGTATGGTGCGTATTTATTAATGTATGAATACAGACTTGTAAAATCTAAATAACGAATTATTTTATTTTCAGCATTAATTTTTGCATAAGTCCTAAATACTTCTGTTCTTCCCCCATAAACGGCGTCGCGGGGGGTCAAAGGTAAAGTAAAATATGCGAGATCTTCGGTTATTTGTTGGTCTACTGCGGGGTTCCTTTTTAAAAAGTCTTTAAAATTGCATTCCCAAATGTATTCCAAATTATAACCATTCTTCCTAATAGCGGAAATTTTTTTCATGCTGCTTTCGTGCCTCTGACTTAACGTGTCACACTTACTACCGTTAATAATATCTGACGAATTGAATTTGAAACAGTCTGGACATCCATGGTAAAAACAACCAAAAAATTCGTAAACAGTGTTTATTTTTGGGTCAAACCCATCGACGAAGATTCCGCCTTTCTCTAATTTCACTTTGCCTGTATTTAGTGCGGATAAAATTCCAACTGCAGTATTCATGCCTTTGCAATGTAGCCATTTGCGTGAAGCAAATGAAAATTGGTTTCCTTTCAAATATTTATTTTTTGGCATGATAGCCAAGGTTTGAGCTTTTAAGAATTTTTTTCGAAATACCAGCATGCAGGCAGATGCTATTGTTAAGGATTCTGTGAAAGGGTTAACCGCAGTTATTTCCAGAAATTCTTTCATAAAAGATAAGCATCCTAAACGTAAAATAGTGACATCATTGATACAGTACTTTAACATTTCATTTTTATTATCAAACATTTTTGTACAATTTGAACTGTACCATTCTACGAATTTCTGTTTCTTTTTTTGCTTCATTGAATTGTAACCATACATTTTTGGTGTCGGGTATTTCCCAATATAATTAAAATTTTCCTTTGTATTGAAAAAGTATGGGTAGTAACCCTTATTATGATTTTTAAAATCCAAACACATCAGAAAATTTGGATAAAGGAAATGGCAGAAAATTTAAAGAATCAATAAAACTAATATTTTTACAAGTTAGTTTCATTATTTTAGTGCCATTCATTACAGGATTAATGGCGAATTTTCTATTCAAAAGTTCTGATATTAGAAAGTGTCCATCGAAGCCTTGAAAATTATGCGCAACGCAAATAATGTTTGTCACATAAGATCGCGTCATAAACACGTAACCGATAAATTGCTTCCCAACATCGATGTATTCATTATATTGGAAGATATGCTCTCTTTTACCACAATTGACACAATCATTTGATATGTCAGAGTCATTATAACATGAAAAACACACTTGATGGGCAGTTATTAAATTTACAATATTTACATATGGGTATCTGGAGATGCACCGTAAATAGTATCTTGTGTGGTTTCGCAGTCGAAAAAAATAATTAGAAAACTTGAATTACCTTTCCACCGGTATGGTTGAATGTAACATAGATGTTCTTGTGGAACTACTTTATAACATGTTTGGCAATAGTACTCATTACATGTATGCTCTCTTTTACCTCTAATAACAAAGTTCAAGAACTTGTGACATATCTTACAGATTTGTAAGGAGTCACAAACACTATCTTTAAGAATTTTATTCTGAATATGCTGTAGATAACAGTGTTCTCCTCTAAACGATCGATTACACTTTAGGCAACCCCTTAATGTAGAAGAAAATTGGCAAGGAGAATAAGAGTATGGATTACATTATCGCAATAATTGCAGGCATAATTCTTATTAAAAAAGGCTGTAAGCGATTTGATAACGTAGTAATGGTTTTGTAATGCGGAATATTACAGGTAAATTTTTTTTATTTCGGTCATAAAAAAATTATATGGAATTTTAAATAGTATATAATTTGGATCAGTGATATCATTGAACACAACAATCTGATAATTGTTGAGATACTTTTGAAATTTATTCAGATCTAGTAAGCTACAGCCATTTATTTCACTCACATTTACATTTGTAAGTTTACAAAGTTTTTAGCTGCCTTGCCTAAACTATTTTTTGCTATTTCACTATTCAAAACATAGCAAATACTTCTCGGAAGACAATGGACACCCCTTCTTTGCCAACATCTACAACGCTAGTTTTTTTCAATAGGACGTCAGCTTCACTTAGCATTTTTGAATTAATTCTACCCTTCCCAAACGGAAAATTGACGATATTTGCATCAATCTGTATAATATCGTCTGAAAGAATTGTTGAATTTGACTGATTAATGCTTGATATTAATGATAAAATGTGTTCGCCATTTAGCTCGCTTACAGGTCTTAAACTAGACCATATAGGTTCCTCGTGCGGCGAGTTTGGCAATGAAATATACATTGAAATTTTACTACCCTCCTTAGAATTTTTCACGATTTCATTTACAACTTCGTTAAAGGTATTTCTAAGACCTCCCAAAATATTTTCCTCAGGATCTTGAAACTCATTCAGTCGGAAAACTATTTTTACCCCCATCACATTAAATTTTTTGAAATTTGTCACTTTTGTTGAAATTAGTTCGATTTTTTCTTTTAATCCTGAACCGATTTGATAATTTTGATTATTGCTAGTACTACGCGCATTCGTAACAGTAGTAGCTACACATATCGATGAAGTGGAAACTGCTGGTCTATTTGTACTATTGCTTATAGTTGAACAATCTGACAATTTTACACACTCATCTATAATTTTCAAAAATTTATGAAAAACTACGTCATCCTGATTTATTTTAAACTCTTTGGAACATTCAAGAAGAATCTTGAAAAATGAATTCTTTTCTTGCACTGTTATTGAAACTTTTTGTTTCTCCAAGTAACTAATAACAGTGTTTATCACCTCAAAGCAAAACTCTTTACCCAAAGCAACAGAATTTTGTAAGAGCTGAATTAAATTAAAAGTGAAAGACATTTTCAGAAAATTTTTTTTTACTGTATGCTTCTTTTATTTTTGTTGTTTTCTCCTAATCTATACTATAGGCTATTTCTCCCAATCTATACAATAATCTATACAATCCAGAGCAATAAAACAAGCTATATTAATTTCTTTTTTTTTCAAGCTGGGCATTTTTTTTTTGAGAGATCGATGTAATCGTCTCTCTTCTTTTAGTTTGTTTATTTTCTTTAGAATTTCTACTTTATTTCCCTTTTCGGCAACGGTTGCGACTCTGTACAAATCAGCCAGCTCACGCCTTATCCTATGGTGAAGACCGGCTCGAAGGGGCTTTTCCTTAGCCTCTGCAAAAGCAGCTGGTTGCGTTGGAGGCTTTTGCAGGTTCCTTCCCGGTACTCCTCAATGCAAATTGGCCTGGGACCCGCAGTTTTGTCCTTGAGTGCTTCTTGGAGACTCATCTATATAAGTAAATATTTTATATTTTATTTTTTTTTTATTTTGAAAGAGCTGAAAAGCTCATTATCATTCAAATACCTTAGCTAATAAGCCAATGGTACTGTTTCTCTAATTTATTATTGTTGAATCTGAAAAAAAGTTAGAAAACTTGTTAATAATTGTTAAACGAATTTTACGAAAGACTCTTATCCCACTGCTACCTTCCTTCCGGATCGTTTCAAAATTTCTGCGGATTTCCCACTTGAAATTTCATTATCGCAATCTCTTGGTTCCGTGCATTTTTTCATGCGAAATATTGCAATAAATCAACAAATGAAATTGTAAGTTTACATTCGCAGATGCTGGGTAATTAATTTCAGGGAACATAAAAATAAAACTGCACCGGATAAATCAAGGCATATGCATGCGTATTTTTTCTTGTTCACAAGTAACACATCATCATGATCTCAGTATCTTAGTCCATTGCATTTTTAAGGTTTTGTGTAAACACAAAACCTTATTAAAATCGGTTTACTGTCTGTCTGTCTGTCCGTCTGTCTGTCTGTCTGTCTGTCTATCTGTCCGTCACATGCATTTTTCTCGGAGACGGCTATAGCGATTGACACCAAATTTGGTAGAGACGTGGGAACTGTGGACCCTCACGCATATAGTGAGTTACATCCTTTTACGACGAAGTTAAGGGGGGGTCCCCGTACATGCAAAAGGGGGGTGTAAATTTTTTTTTCATCATATATAGTCATGTGGGTTATCAAATTAAACGTCTCGGTTAGTAGTAGTCTTAGTTTTGACTTTTGTTGAAAAGGTGGGGAGTGCGCGGGTTGAAAGTAGTCATTTTTTTAACGAACCCATTCTCAGAAACTACTAAACCGAAAAATTTGAAAAAAATCAGGGGGCTGCCACTACCTGGTGTCTAGGCTCCGAAATACCTTCCTTAATTGTACATTAGTATAATTTTTAGTAATTGACAGGAAAACCCCCCTTAAGTTCACTCTAGAATTACAACATTTTGCAGTAATGTAGGTTACAGTATAGAACATGATCCCGCCAAATTTGGTGAAAATCGCACTATTGCTAACAAAGTTATACTAGGTCAAAACTGTCGCTCCTCTGCAAATTCAAGACTATGAATGTCAATATCACTTGAAAGTGGCTATTTTCACATAATATACGCATATTTTACGGGCTACATGCTAATGGGACAAATGCACACTCAAATATCTTTATAAAGGAAATACACAAAACCTTTCTTACCTGAAGCGTCTAGCTTCCGGTTTCCCGACTTGTTTTATGCATCATTTCGCATGGGATAAATCAAGGCGGAAGCATATGCAATTCCCTTTTTGTTGGCAAGCAAATTATGCATATTGCCATGTCCGCAATGGTTCCATACATTTTTTTTTACGCAACATGCGAAATGTATAATATAAACCATAAGACAATTATATTATTCCCAAGCATTTGGTTGCATATGAAATTGCAGATATCGGGTAATTGCTTTCAGAGAATATAAAAATATCAAAAAAATTGCACTGGATAACTCAAAGAACCAAGGCACTGTTTTTTTTTTGACGGGCAACCTGTCTTCTTGATCGTAATATCTTAGGCCCATGTATTTTGTTTTTGTTTTTATTCATTTTGAAAATCATACAAAATGTTGTAATAAATCATAAGACAGGTATCTGCGGAATTTTGTTCGCAGGGATATGGTTGCATATGTTAGTATTATGAATTTTTAGGAAGTTTACATATGCAGATGCTGTGTAACTAATTTCAGAGAACATAAAACATCACAAAATAAATAAATAAATAAAATAGACAAATAAATTACAAGGCAAGTATCATGATGACGATGATTTTTTATGAGCCATGTAGATACCTTCATGATCGCTATATGATGTTCTCATGTAGCGAAGACATGTATAAAAGGAATTTCTTCTGGAGGCAATTATCATTTGCAAGGCTGCATTATAACAACATGGTAAGTTTATTTTATTTGGTTCAATGCGCTTTTACCGCAAGAAAGCTGAGCGCCAACTTTATGTTTGGGTCGCTATTATATACCTTTCTTTTTGACTTTTATGAAACACTAAAAATCTGTCTCCGAAATTAAAAAGAATCTCTGAAGTAAAATTCTATGTGCTTTTAGCGTAAGAAAACTCAGCGCCAACTTTATGTATGGGTCGCTAATATTTCTTCCATTTCAATTGTAAATTGGTTTTAAAATAAAATTCGATGCGCCCTTAGCGCAAGAGAACCGTGCGCCAACTTCAAGTTTGTGTCGCTAGAACAATTTTCTTGATTTAATTAAGAAAATATTTTACAATAGTTTATTATTTGTTTCCTTAGAATATCATCGAAATCCTGAACAATGTCAGCGAAACATTACCCCAGACCTATGTGTCAATATCCAGTTTAGAGGTGGGTAAAAAATATCAGTAGTATAGCTATGCGGGTTCTGCGCCAAAATCCCATGTATTTTTAAAGGGGCTTCCGATTTTTACATTTGCCGCCATCTTGGATTTTTGGGATGACGTCATAGGCTTTTTCCTAACGAATTGCATAATATGCGGAGTTGTTAATAATTAAATTAAAAAGCTCATTACATAATATTACCTTATATTGTGAAATAGCTTTTCAAGATTTTTACTCACTTTGGATATTGGCAGTGATTTTTCATCTCAATAGATGGCGTTGTGTCTGTTAATGATATGTAAAAGTTTAATGTAGAAGGATTGAGTTCGAATTGGTTGGGTGCTAAAATATTGATATTTAAATTTATATTATTGCTCCACTTAAGTTAGATTAGTAAGTACTACAATATACGCCAGTCAGTTTTCAAATACATACGTATGCGGTAAATGCCTAATTCAATGCCTTCTCTTTGATGATCACTTATCTGGTCAATGTACCTCGGTGCTATATCCAATTGATAATTTGAGAAAGGAAAACTTGATATTTATCCAATATCAGTTGAAAGAAGTGAAGGGTAATTGAAGCTTCAAAGCAAGAAAACCAATATTACCATATAATAAGAAATTTATTTATTGAATTAATTAAGTATATTACAATAGTGGATATAATTCATATTTTAAATTTAAAGAACATTCTCATACATAGTATAGTTTACAATATTTCCTTATTTGCTACGTTATCACTTATATCTACATCCATAATACTATGATGACCCCACGCAAGAGTTTCGAAAGTATCTTTTATTATGTACCTCTTATCATCATTAGCGCTCAGGGCAATTTTGAGTTGTCTTACTGAACTCACCTTATGTTTCTGAGATTGTATGAGATTTTGCTTTACTTCTTTTCGAGTGTTATTTTTTAAACAGTCTACAAAATCATCGAATGATAATCTTTTTTTTTTCACAATTTGACTTTTAACACCTTTAGATTTTTTCATTTTATCTTCACCCGCCACGCGAATTGCATACATTTTTGAGCGTAAACCAACGAATTCGGTCATAATTTTCCCATTATTCTCATCTTTCATAAGGCCTAATACTTTTTTGTTTACGAGGGGTATTCCAAAAATGTTATTAGAAGGATAATCACTAGTATCAAAGCGATTGCGACAATCACGTTTAATTACTTCGTAGAAATCGTAACATTCTATTTCATATATAAGGGAATCTGTATCCGTATAACACAATGAACAGTTGAAACCAAATTCAGGAATCATATAATTATAGTGGAAATCATATATAGTGGTTTTTGCCAAATCCAAAATACACATACCTACATATATCGGTTTATTGAAGTAAATTTCAGATTTATTCAGTTCAATGGCTACAAGATTCTCATTAAAAACAGTTGACGCTTTAAATTCTGGCTTTGCAATTAGCGATTCTGCTCCATACCGACCTGACCATTTTGTTACTAGTTTCACAATGCTATGTTAACGAACGTTTTCCATTGTTTTGCCAAACACAGCATTGTTCATCAGTTTAAACAAATGTTTTTCAAAGTCATTTTTTGATAAAGTTCGAAGTCGAATGTTGAGTTCAATGTACGGTTTGAGCCAAGGAGACTGCCTAAAACTGAGAACTCTGTGAATTTTAGTAAGATTTAGACCATGCTCCATTGCTTGCTTCGAGTTTCGGTAATGGATGATATATTTAACTTTATCTTTTAAAGTAGCCAACAATTTTTCTTCTTTTGATCCAGGCGGTACACTGCGTTCTGAACAGAAGGGGAGTTGATTGTGTAGATTATGTAATTCTTTCGGATATTCCAGATCTACTTCAAGGATATAACCAATAGGTGACTCATCAGACACATCTTCTACTTTAAAATCTGCCGTATTTTCCAGCCACTCAAAACTATTTTGTGGTAGAAATTGGCACATTGCCCACCCATATTGATTATTAATATCATTATAAATCAAGAATTTAGACGGCTTAGTTGAATCGTAATTGCACATATATTTATTGTTTGCCTTCGAATAACGTTTTGAACATTGACTAAGTCCTCCTCTAATGCCGCGTTCAAAAAACATTAACATATCTACATCAGTCAATAATTCTAAAGTAACATCAGTGCATTTGAGCATTGCATCCCAGGTATAACCAGGAAGTGTGAAGTAGTGAGCTGGGTCAAGACCGTATGTATTATGACAATTTGAACGAAATTCTTCAAAAACATCCGCCAGAAGAAGAACATCAATTTTTAGATACAAATCAGAGTATTCGCCAAGATTTTTTATTGAAAATTCCTCCCAAATTCTAGAGGTGTGCACGTAATCTTTGTGACTTACACTTTCGTCATTTAATTTGTTATAAAACTGGGGAAAATCAGGGATTGCTGTTTCTGTGAATTTATCGAAAGAGTTAAAATAGTCATATGGGTACAAAAGTTTGCGAGTTATGAGATTAAATTTATCTTCTGTAAGATCTGTGAATTGAGACTTTAAAATAGGAAACATGGTTAGGTAGGATGCTAATGTATCCAGACTATTTGCCATGAATCTGAAAGAATCAATAAAACGGAACTTAATTAAGTATCCTTCCAAATGTTTCGTGAATGAAATATATCGCTCTTTATTTATAGGCAGTAGATCAATGCGACCTCTTAACCCAGAAGCTAAATTCTCAATGATGAAATGGGAATCGTAGCCGCTAAGATTGTGAAAAATAACTGGAATTGCATGTGAATCTTTAAAATTAATGTTGCATGCATTATGGGCTGCACCTCGGTATTTACCTGTAAGATGACAGTGATCTTGCACTTTAATATCGTTCATGGAAAACAATTTTTCGCATATGTGACATTTGCAAGCATTTTTAAAATTACTGGTTTCTTCTATAGTTAACTCAGTCAATGGAACAGGGGAATGGAAAATCGACTGTAGATATTCAGCAATTTGTTTCAATTCATTAATAAACCACTTTATGCAATCCTTCCCACGATAACTCTTGTAGAAAGATAAATTTTGATCATACGAACACTTAACATAATAACCTACATTACTGGGAATATGTTCTTGATACTTGCTTTTTTAGCTTTTGTTAAGTAAGTTGGTAAAACAATATAATTTACTTTTTTTCCATCGCCTGTTTTCTGCAGAATATAAACATTAATAGAGAGATTATTCTGCTTCTCGAAACGGGGAATTTGCTTCACTGCTATTGGAAATCGTATATCTTTTAAATTCAGCACATGGGAATAATGTGGATATGAGGCTGGTCGATCTGGATTTTCCAAGCGATGTACTGAATGTAAAGCTGACACAACTGCCCAAGCAAAGCAAGCATTATCATCATTTTTTACATTAATACAAGCTTTCTTGTCACTTATTTCTTTAGGGAGTTGAATATAAGATGAGCCTTGCATTGGTGCGAATTTGTTAATATTAATGCTTAGGTTTATAATGGCTGATAATGTCCAACCACTATCTTTCTCCTCGAATTCTTCCAATTTGTGTAAAATCTTATCCTGAATATTTCGCTTAAACTAAATATTAATATCAGTATCTTGATAGATTGGCATATTCCTTGTGTTCATACACTTGAACTCATAATGTTCATCTTCGCCTTTAACAATTTTAAATTCACCACACAATTCTGCGTTTACTTTTAACGCTATTTCACTTTTAAGAATTCTTGTTATACGACGACGAAATAAACTTGCACAAGCATGTAAAAAGTTAGCTGGGTCCTTGTTTTCAAGATTAGTGATCACTCCAGTCCGTATTCGACTTTTAAAAGCTGACTGCACATCTTCCCATTTTACTGTACGCCTAACTGGACATAGATTCGAAGAAGAACGGTCAAAGCACACAGGTTGACGTAGTTTCATTTGTGTTCGCAAACCACTTAAAACACATATTGCATGGGCGACTTTCCTTCTAGCGCCAATCGTTTTCGCGTTCATTAGAGCAGAGTTAAGTTTTCTTAAATTTTTCCTGCATTCCTTAATAGTACCTTCTAGTAATTCCACATTCTTCATAGTTAAATTTACTGCGGATTTTGTATGCTCTATAATGTTTTTGATATTCATGTTGAGTTTTATCGTTTCGAGTAATTTTAGAAAAAACAATATTTATGAAATATTTTTACAGATTTTATATCTGACAATAAACAAGGAACTAATTAGATGCACATTAAACGAACATTAAATTTCGTTTGTAATTGTCTTTATTTCACAACGTTGAATATTGACACAATACACTTTAAAATTTGCTGCAATGTAACTTGTCTGCAACACCTTTCTACTTGAAAGATAAAGAGTGAATAACATGCATGTCGAAATTGCATCTCATATATAGATTTCAATTGCACCGCAGAACCCAATAATTAAAGCTCAGTAATTCAGAAACACATTATCTACAATAACAACAAATTATAAAGCATGTGTATTTAAACTACAGGTTAATTAGAATGAAGTGATAATATTAATTTAAAACTTTACCTAATAATTATCACAATTGATAGTTTATCCCGGAGTTTCACGAAACTTAGAAAACTTAAAGAATGTACATTGTTTATAATGATATTGATTGATTGATTGATTGACTATCAGTATAATATTAATATTAATATTATACTGATAATTATTAATTAATATTAATATTAATATTATTTAATTTTAATTAATTAATTAATTAATATTAATTAATATTAATTGTCCAGTTAGGCGTACAGTAAAATGGGAAGATGTGCAGTCAGCTTTTAAAAGTCGAATACGGACTGGAGTGATCACTAATCTTGAAAACAAGGACCCAGCTAACTTTTTACATGCTTGTGCAAGTTTATTTCGTCGTCGTATAACAAGAATTCTTAAAAGTGAAATAGCGTTAAAAGTAAACGCAGAATTGTGTGGTGAATTTAAAATTGTTAAAGGCGAAGATGAACATTATGAGTTCAAGTGTATGAACACAAGGAATATGCCAATCTATCAAGATACTGATATTAATATTTAGTTTAAGCGAAATATTCAGGATAAGATTTTACAAAAATTGGAAGAATTCGAGGAGAAAGATAGTGGTTGGACATTATCAGCCATTATAAACCTAAGCATTAATATTAACAAATTCGCACCAATGCAAGGCTCATCTTATATTCAACTCCCTAAAGAAATAAGTGACAAGAAAGCTTGTATTAATGTAAAAAATGATGATAATGCTTGCTTTGCTTGGGCAGTTGTGTCAGCTTTACATTCAGTACATCGCTTGGAAAATCCAGATCGACCAGCCTCATATCCACATTATTCCCATGTGCTGAATTTAAAAGATATACGATTTCCAATAGCAGTGAAGCAAATTCCCCGTTTCGAGAAGCAGAATAATCTCTCTATTAATGTTTATATTCTGCAGAAAACAGGCGATGGAAAAAAAGTAAATTATATTGTTTTACCAACTTACTTAACAAAAGCTAAAAAAATCCAGCATGTAAATCTTCTGATGGTACAAAGTGAATACTATAATGACGAAGATGAAAATGATAGCGATATTAATAGAGTTGAATGTTTGCATTATCACTTTGTTTGGATAAAAAACCTATCACGGCTTTTATCTTCACAAGTATCTCAACATAAAAGCAAAATTTTATTTTGTGAGCGATGTCTTCATTATTTTTATAGCCCAACACGTTTAGAAAAACATATTCAGGATTGTAATAAACTTAACAATTGTAAAATTCGGTTACCATCCGAAGATTCAATGTTTCTGAAATTTAAGAATTTTAGTAATAAAGTAGAAATTCCTTTTGTAATTTATGCAGATTTAGAGTGTCTACTGATACCAATTAATGATAAAAACAAGTATCAAGAACATATTCCCAGTAATGTAGGTTATTATGTTAAGTGTTCGTATGATCAAAATTTATCTTTCTACAAGAGTTATCGTGGGAAGGATTGCATAAAGTGGTTTATTAATGAATTGAAACAAATTGCTGAATATCTACAGTCGATTTTCCATTCCCCTGTTCCATTGACTGAGTTAACTATAGAAGAAACCAGTAATTTTAAAAATGCTTGCAAATGTCACATATGCGAAAAATTGTTTTCCATGAACGATATTAAAGTGCAAGATCACTGTCATCTTACAGGTAAATACCGAGGTGCAGCCCATAATGCATGCAACATTAATTTTAAAGATTCACATACAATTCCAGTTATTTTTCACAATCTTAGCGGCTACGATTCCCATTTCATCATTGAGAATTTAGCTTCTGGGTTAAGAGGTCGCATTGATCTACTGCCTATAAATAAAGAGCGATATATTTCATTCACGAAACATTTGGAAGGATACTTAATTAAGTTCCGTTTTATTGATTCTTTCAGATTCATGGCAAATAGTCTGGATACATTAGCATCCTACCTAACCATGTTTCCTATTTTAAAGTCTCAATTCACAGATCTTACAGAAGATAAATTTAATCTCATAACTCGCAAACTTTTGTACCCATATGACTATTTTAACTCTTTCGATAAATTCACAGAAACAGCAATCCCTGATTTTCCCCAGTTTTATAACAAATTAAATGACGAAAGTGTAAGTCACAAAGATTACGTGCACACCTCTAGAATTTGGGAGGAATTTTCAATAAAAAATCTTGGCGAATACTCTGATTTGTATCTAAAAATTGATGTTCTTCTTCTGGCGGATGTTTTTGAAGAATTTCGTTCAAATTGTCATAATACATACGGTCTTGACCCAGCTCACTACTTCACACTTCCTGGTTATACCTGGGATGCAATGCTCAAATGCACTGATGTTACTTTAGAATTATTGACTGATGTAGATATGTTAATGTTTTTTGAACGCGGCATTAGAGGAGGACTTAGTCAATGTTCAAAACGTTATTCGAAGGCAAACAATAAATATATGTGCAATTACGATTCAACTAAGCCGTCTAAATTCTTGATTTATAATGATATTAATAATCAATATGGGTGGGCAATGTGCCAATTTCTACCACAAAATAGTTTTGAGTGGCTGGAAAATACGGCAGATTTTAAAGTAGAAGATGTGTCTGATGAGTCACCTATTGGTTATATCCTTGAAGTAGATCTGGAATATCCGAAAGAATTACATAATCTACACAATCAACTCCCCTTCTGTTCAGAACGCAGTGTACCGCCTGGATCAAAAGAAGAAAAATTGTTGGCTACTTTAAAAGATAAAGTTAAATATATCATCCATTACCGAAACTCGAAGCAAGCAATGGAGCATGGTCTAAATCTTACTAAAATTCACAGAGTTCTCAGTTTTAGGCAGTCTCCTTGGCTCAAACCGTACATTGAACTCAACATTCGACTTCGAACTTTATCAAAAAATGACTTTGAAAAACATTTGTTTAAACTGATGAACAATGCTGTGTTTGGCAAAACAATGGAAAACGTTCGTTAACATAGCATTGTGAAACTAGTAACAAAATGGTCAGGTCGGTATGGAGCAGAATCGCTAATTGCAAAGCCAGAATTTAAAGCGTCAACTGTTTTTAATGAGAATCTTGTAGCCATTGAACTGAATAAATCTGAAATTTACTTCAATAAACCGATATATGTAGGTATGTGTATTTTGGATTTGGCAAAAACCACTATATATGATTTCCACTATAATTATATGATTCCTGAATTTGGTTTCAACTGTTCATTGTGTTATACGGATACAGATTCCCTTATATATGAAATAGAATGTTACGATTTCTACGAAGTAATTAAACGTGATTGTCGCAATCGCTTTGATACTAGTGATTATCCTTCTAATAACATTTTTGGAATACCCCTCGTAAACAAAAAAGTATTAGGCCTTATGAAAGATGAGAATAATGGGAAAATTATGACCGAATTCGTTGGTTTACGCTCAAAAATGTATGCAATTCGCGTGGCGGGTGAAGATAAAATGAAAAAATCTAAAGGTGTTAAAAGTCAAATTGTGAAAAAAAAAAGATTATCATTCGATGATTTTGTAGACTGTTTAAAAAATAACACTCGAAAAGAAGTAAAGCAAAATCTCATACAATCTCAGAAACATAAGGTGAGTTCAGTAAGACAACTCAAAATTGCCCTGAGCGCTAATGATGATAAGAGGTACATAATAAAAGATACTTTCGAAACTCTTGCGTGGGGTCATCATAGTATTATGGATGTAGATATAAGTGATAACGTAGCAAATAAGGAAATATTGTAAACTATACTATGTATGAGAATGTTCTTTAAATTTAAAATATGAATTATATCCACTATTGTAATATACTTAATTAATTCAATAAATAAATTTCTTATTATATGGTAATATTGGTTTTCTTGCTTTGAAGCTTCAATTACCCTTCACTTCTTTCAACTGATATTGGATAAATATCAAGTTTTCCTTTCTCAAATTATCAATTGGATATAGCACCGAGGTACATTGACCAGATAAGTGATCATCAAAGAGAAGGCATTGAATTAGGCATTTACCGCATACGTATGTATTTGAAAACTGACTGGCGTATATTGTAGTACTTACTAATCTAACTTAAGTGGAGCAATAATATAAATTTAAATATCAATATTTTAGCACCCAACCAATTCGAACTCAATCCTTCTACATTAAACTTTTACATATCATTAACAGACACAACGCCATCTATTGAGATGAAAAATCACTGCCAATATCCAAAGTGAGTAAAAATCTTGAAAAGCTATTTCACAATATAAGGTAATATTATGTAATGAGCTTTTTAATTTAATTATTAACAACTCCGCATATTATGCAATTCGTTAGGAAAAAGCCTATGACGTCATCCCAAAAATCCAAGATGGCGGCAAATGTAAAAATCGGAAGCCCCTTTAAAAATACATGGGATTTTGGCGCAGAACCCGCATAGCTATACTACTAATATCTCATCACCGAATTCAAGCTTGTTAAAACTAAATTTGGACAGCGTTTGACAGTCCATTTTAGTAATGACAATTTTGTTTTCTTACCCCCTCGCTTCTTCGAAAAGATTCGTAACCAGAAGTAGATCGATGAGCTGAACGCCATACAGGAACACTATTTCGTTTTCTAAGGTGTGGATGTGCAGAAACACAATTATTTCAAAATAAAATTTGTTCAAAATAACAATTATTCAGCTTATACACTGTAATTTAAAGTAATATTCAAAATGTCGAATAATATTGTGAAATAGTTTTATAAGAATTTTAAATAACATCACCACCCGATTAATGATAATGATAATGAATTTCATTTTTTATATATGAAATTTTTACGTTATACTGTGAAATAAATTTCTAGAGTCATTGTTTGATATCGAGAAGATATATAAATAAGTGTACACATATAATTAATTCTAAAGAATATTGAATGAAGTATGTGTAAATAAGTATAACAAAATAAATATTTGAACTTTATCAACGAACTTTTTCATTTAAACTTAATCCCATTACCTAAGTCTGCAATGATAACCGCAAAACCTGTGTCGGCCAGCCAACCGCCTTAAGCCCGCGGCGAAGCCTACCACTTAAAGCCCGCACCATAGCCGCCCGCCGTGAACCCCACAAACCCCACTTCAACCAAGCCACTCTCCGCAAAGGCTGATACCCAGGCAAATACATCAAAACAGCTTAATAAACCACAAAAAGCACACCAAAAAAATCGATACCCCCTATAAAGACACACAAACAACTTGACACTCCCCAGAAGCACTCGGAAAACATCGCTATCTCATATACACACCAAACCAGCTTAATTACCCACAAAAAGCACACCAAAAAGATCGATACCCCATAAAGGCACCAAAGAAAACTTCACACTCCCCAAAAACACTTGAAAAAGATCGCTATCTCAGAAACACACCAAAACATAACTCGGTATTATCCAAGACGTGTGTACTTATCCTAAAAAAACAGCAATGGAGCTTAATATCCCCAAGGCACAAACCACCCACCACAAGACACGACCCCCGACGAAAGCACATGCCCCCTCATACAAAGCAACACCCCGTAACCAAGTCGCAACCCCAAAGGCTCCAAAGACAGGACTCCCGACAAAAGCACAGGCCCGCCACGCAAAGCAACACCCCGTACCCAAGTCGCAAACCCAAAGGCTCCAAAAGCACGCACCTCACCCAAGGCACACACCCAAAGCCCCAGCAAAAGCACACAGCCCAAAGTCCCCAGCAAAGGTACACACCCAAAGCCCGGCACACCCCTTACCTAAGGCGCACACCCCTTACCCAAGGCGCACATCCAAAAGCTCGCAGTGGGAAAGAGACGGAGCATGCGAGATAGCATGAAAGCTTAAAATCTCTATCTTGCTATCTCCCTCTAACACACAGAACCTATTGGGAGAGTATCCCACTTACTACTAAGGCTGTAGCCAAAGACGAGGGAATATCCTCTGTCTGTTTGAAGAAGGAAGATGGGACGTTTACCGAGAATGAGGAGGACAGGGTGCACCTGCTCGTCAGAACTCATTTCCCGGGTCCCACCCCACGGTGGCAGGCGACAACATTCTACCTGACACCCCAACAACGAATAAAAGGGGAAGAAAGGAGAGCTGGAAACTAGCAAAAGAGGTGTGGCGCGGCAGGATTCGCGGCATTCGAAATTTATTTCGAACAGATGACGCCATCGGCGCTCTCCACTGAGTTTAAACCTCGCCACCAGAGTGGAGAGCAGAGTACCATGACTTGATGGCATGACGTAAAAAAAAGAAAAGAATAGAGAGAGTCGTCCGTCAGCCGTCAGATATAAGTATATAAGTGCTTAAAATTTTATATTTAATTTTCGAAAGTTTTATAAGCATTAAGTGAGTTTAAATACTGCAGTAATTTCAAATGAAATGAAGAACTGTCAAAATGTTACCTTAAATTGTGACAGTTGCTAATGTTAAGTTTATTAGAAAATTTACTCGAAAATAAAATAAAGAAAAATAAAAGTTAAATAAAATAAAGAAGTTCTTAAAGAGGTATGCTCAGAACAGAACTACAAGATGCCCTTAGCGGCAAGGGAGTGGGAAACACCCTGGCATTCTGGATGGGCAAAATGTTAGAAAGCAGGCAAATCTAAGTACCGACAGGTACCAATTCTATTGTCATGAACACCACTCAAGGCTGTCCACAGGGTGGGGTACTATCGCCGCTGCTGTGGAGTATGGTAGTGGATGAACTTCTGGACGTGTTAACAAATATGAAGATACCCTATGTGATAGAATTCAAAGTGGACTAAAGGTGATTAGTGCCTGGTGCAGGAAGGTGGGACTGCGGATCAATCCAGCCAAACCACCATAGTACCATTCACTAGGAGGCGTAAGCTTGATCGCCTGAGAGCCATTACATTACATGATATGGAGGTGAAACGAGAAACAGAGGTCAAATATTTGGTAATTACGCTAGACCAAAAATTACTCTGGAAGACACTTGTCGGAAAGCCAACGAGGGCTCTTATGACTTGTAGATCCATAGCAGGAAAAAATGGGGTTTGCAGTCCGAAGATACTACTTTGGATATATACTGCAATAGTAAGGCCCGTGATTAGCCGACCCCGCTTGTGAACGGGACAAAGTCTGAAGAAAAAGAGAAAAAGAAGAGTAAGGCTCGTGATTACCTATGGAGCGGTAATCTGGGCAGGAAGAACCGAACTCAGCACAAGCACAAGTGGGGCAATGAGACATGCCCAACGGCATCCCTGGAGGTTATTCTGGGATTAACCACACATACAGATGCTGGCAAGGAGGGCAATATTCAGGATGGCCGGTAGTATCAGTAACGCGGGGAGCTGCCTAAATCGAAGGAAGATTGATATTTTTTCTAGGCGGTATCCCGAATTATTGATACCAAGGGATAACATGACAACGAGGTTTCACTTCGATAAGAAGTTTGAAACATGTTGGAGTAACAAGGCAAACTGGGAGAGCGTAGCTGCGACATACGGCTTAAACCAGAAACTGAGTACTTGGTACACTGACGGATCCCTCACAGCAGAGGGAGCGGGTGGCAGTGTCATTGGTCCGTGGAAAATGTACTCTGAGCCAATGGGTAGGTACACTAGCATATTCCGGGCGAAAATATACGCCATAGACAAATGTGCCGTCTTTAATCTGCAAAGGAACTACAGGGGGCAGAACATTGCTATTCTTACTAACAGCCGAGCTGCGTTCAAGGCACTTAGGTCCAACTAGGTGGACTCTAAACTGGTATGGGAATGCCTTGAGGGACTTAATACACTCGGCTCCTTCAATAACGTCTGGATACTTTGGGTTCCAGACCATTCTGGGTTGGAAGGCAACGAGGCAGCGGACGAATTAGCCAAGGAGGGAGCAGGGACGCCTTTTCACGAGAAAAAACCCTTCTGTGGAATCGGAAACGGGTTATGATATTAAATAATGAAGAGGAACGGTTGAGGGAACTATACCGAGGGTCTACCAGGAATGGAGCAGTCTAGGGTGCTTATTGGGGGATACGAACCCATGCGCACAAAGGATTGCTTAAACCTCTCCAAAAAGAACCTCCGAATCATAGTGGGAATTCTCACTGGTCACTGTCGGCTGAACAATCACCTAGGGAAGCTAGGGATATCTACGGACACTAAAAGGGGCACAATAGTTCTTTAAGAACGCGCTGCGACTTTCCCTTAACAGAATAATAATAATAATCTCAGGCACCGCATCAACAATATTCGTCATTAAAAATGGCCTACAAAAAAATTAAAATCAGGCAAAATTCGAGATTCGAAAAAAGCGAAAAAAAATTTTTTTTTTAACCAATTTAACTTCCTTCATGGAAGCTGGAATTGTAATCCTCGTGCAAGCGGGCTCATAACAATCGCCGTCGCCGCTTCTGTTAACTTCAATTAATATTGAATATATGAAAAAATGAATGAATTATTTAGATTATACTTCAGTTGTTAACACTTCCCCTCCGTGTTTTATCTGAAATACTTGTCATTTCGGATGGGATAGTAAATCTCTCTTATCTACCAGACACCTTCACTATAGAAGGAATTGAATTTATCTCTTGTCACTTCGAAAAAGGCGACCTCAATCTTCAGTGGACCAGCCCGGCCCTGAATTTATTCCTGTGTCATTGGAGATTGCGCCTGTAAATTCACTGGGCCGAAGATTTCGACACCTGGATATTGTGGCTTTCGGTCACTGCTTTTGGGCGGATCCTTCTTGATAATTTCTACTAGGGATCGCGTGAGCCTTTCATTTACTTTCCATTTTACGTGAATTGTCCATATGCCTGAAGAAGAAACCTCTAAAAATTCCGCAGCGTCTTTCAAAGTTTCTTCTCTTTCATTCTCTTTTACAATTAGCATTTTATATCACTTGATAACATATTGTTAACAAATAAACTCAATAAATACTAATTATAGAAGTTGGTTCCAATTCTTTCAACCTCTGGTTTTTTTTATCCATGAATCTTTTCCAAAGTTTCAATAAATGACTACCAGCACTAAAACATTAAACAAGTCGGAATACCGGAAGCTCGCGCTTCAGGTATAAAGGTTTTGTGTTCATCTTATGTAAGAAATTTCAACGCACATTTTTCTATCCGTATATAGCTACAAATCCAACATAATCCTTCATATTTTTCCAAACTACGAGATATACGTACATATTACAGCCATAGATATTACGCTCACCCTAAACAAACAAACTACCTATTTCCGAATACTGTACACATATACGCACCTATATAAATTGATCGTACCCATTTTCCGATTTACTTCTTATATCTATTTGAATTAGGCACTATCCGCAAAGTTCATTAGCACGTATATATTATATACCTACATACACACATGTCTGGTTGACAAATAACTAAAAAACTAAAACAAAATAATTCTCTGGGACCCAATTGATAAGAACTCATTTCGTTGTGGTATTGACAAATTGATATGTGATGATGACGTCATGCAGGTTGTAGAGTGCACGAAATTCACAAAAAATTGTAAAGTTTCACCCCCCATAACTTTGTTAGTAATAGTTGGATTTTCTTCAAACTTAACCAAACTGTGCATTATATTCTTCGCATGCCAAATTTTGTACTTCTGGGATGATCATAAGGGGGGGGGGGGGGGTGTCGGGTAAATTTCTAAAATGTGGAAATATATTATTATTAACTTTATTTGGGCAGATATGGGAACCGGATATATTTTGAGGCCTAGATTTCGTAGAGATGCACCACTGTGATTTTTTTTCAGATTTTTCGGTTGGGTAGGTTCTGAGAACGAGACCTGTTACATTTTTTGGGGATCATATTTGGAGCCCTCACTCCCCTATGTTTCACCCAATATCAAATATTGAACCAGTTTCGAAAAGTACCAATTGAGACCTTTCATTTGATACCTCACATGGCTACATTCTGTGAAAAAAAAATTTGCACCTTCCATTCCAGCGGTATGGAAGCGACAGAAGTTGATACTTCTGCCTAAGCCTGGTAAACCTCCAGGCGAACCATCGTCATACTGACCCATATGTCTTCTGGACACTGTGGGGAAAATGTTAGAGCGGGTAATCTATAATAGATTACTCCCGGTTGTCGAGAGCCAAGGCGGCCTTTCAAATCGGCAGTATGGGAGAAGCCAGATCAACCATTGATGCCATCAAAGTGGTTATTGGCTTGGCCGAAGATGCAATCCACGGAAAGGGTGGTACCAGCAAATATTGCGTGGTAGTAACCCTGGACGTGAAAAATGCATTCAATTCGGCCAATTGAAATCTAATACGCAAATCCCTAGCGAAGCTTGGTATTCCCGCCTATCTCGCTGCTATCGTCGATAGTTACTTAACTGAAAGGAGGCTCTGGTATGACACCGATCCCGGACCCCAGGAGTACGTTGTTTCCGCGGGTGTCCCACAGGGCTCCGTATTGGGCCCACTACTGTGGAACATCATGTACAAAGATGTACTTAATCTTCCCCTTTCGGAGGAAGCCACAATGGTGGGTTACGCTGACGACATAGCGCTGGTTGTTGTCGCAAAGCATCTTGAAGATGCTGAGTTATATTCAAGCGAGGCAATCAGTGCTGACAAATGCTGGTTCGAGAGCTCTGGTCTGACGCTTGCGGAAGAAAAAACAGAAGCGCCGGAAGAGAAATTACGTCTATGATAGAATCGGGAATCATATCATCACTTCCAAGCCGACCATCAAATACTTGGGGGTGGTGATAGACAGGGAGCTCAGCTATAAGCAACACGTACAGTACATTTGTGATAAATCATCCACTGCTAGTATGGCCCTGGCGAGGATGATGCCGAACGGGGGAGGGCCACGGCATACCTCTAGGTTGCTTATAGCCAGGGTGGTGGCCTCAATCATGCTCTATGCGTCCCCAGTTTGGAGCGAGGCGTTGCGGATGTCAGTTAATACTAGCAAACTGAATGCAGTCTACAAGAGGACAGCTTTGAGGGTATGCTCTGCCTTCAGGACTGTTTCAGATGATGCAGCATTCGTCATCTCTGGAATGATGCCGATTGATATCTTGGCAGATAAGATGGTGAATATATACCATGCGAAGTCAATCTCTCCCTTATTGCAGACGAGGAACGCTGAGAGGGAGAGATCTATAAATAGATGGCAAGAGCGGTGGAAACACTCGGGAAAGGGTCGGTGGACTCACAGGCTCATCCCTGCCATCAAGGAGTGGTTGGAGAGTGAGATTAACTATAATCTCACCCAGTTTCTCACGGGACATGGAGGATATCTCCAATACGTTCACAGGTTTAAATTGGAGACCTCACCCGACTGTCCAAATTGCGATGGAGTCCCAGGGGACCCAGAGCATGTATTCTTCCACTGTCCGAGATTTGTGGAAGAAAGGAAGAACCTAGAGGAGACTCTAGGAGAGGTGCTGGTACCAGAAAATTGGTACCGAAAATACTACCATATTAAGAGAATTGGGATGCGGTCAACTCCATGATCGCATCTATTCAAGATAAACTGTGAAAGGCAGAGGAACGGAGAAAAGCGCGGTCACGTGCGCCGCGTATAGGAGAAATGGGATTAAGCTAGAGTGAGCTGACTCCGCCCGGTGATGTAATACCTTATGGTGGTTCCGCGGGGCAGGGAGGGAGTCGGGGGTGGTTTTAGTGGGTAAAAATCCCACACGTTGGTGTGTCCAGATCAGTGACTTTTGAAGATTTCCACCTCCTCACTGGCTTTGTTTCACACAAAGCCTTAAAAAATGCATAAAGAAGATTCACTTAATATCATTTTATAAGCATTCGATTTCATGTCAGTAAGCCGTCCCTACTGTACATTCTCGCTACGTTTTTGTTATTAATGATAATAACAGCGTACTTCAGTATATCGCTTTTTGCAGAGTGCTTTCTCTCTCTCTTGAAGTGTGGCTTCAGGGGATCATCCCTTGTGTAGGATTCGAGCAATCAATTTTTTTGTGCCATCAATTGTATCTAGATATCTTCTTCATTTTCTTCGGCCTTTGTCCCGTTCACAAGCGGGGTCGGCTCATCGTGATCGGTTTCGCCATTTGGCTCTATCGAATGCCTGATTTGGGTGGAATCTCGAGGCTTTTAGATCCCCACCCAGTGTATCAAGCCACCGTTGTTTCGGCTTGCCTTTTGGTCATTTACATCGACTTCGATGTTCAGACCAATCTTGGTAAATGAATTCTCGTTAGCACGAACCACATGACCATACCATCGAAGACGCCTCTCTCGCAATTTTTCCACGATCGGTGCAACCCCATAGCGATGGCAGATGTCCTCATTTCGGATGTGATCAAAACGTGTCACGCCACTAGTCCAACGTAACATCTTAGTCTCCATTACCGTAAGACGCCGTTCATTGTCTTTTATAGTTGGCCAACACTTAGAACCACAGAGAGCGACAGGACCGACAACATTGCGGTAAATTTTCGATTTGAGACGTTCGTTGATATGTCGATCACATAGAACACCAGTTGTGGAACGCGACTTCATCCAGGTTGCGTTAATGCGTGAAGCAATTTCATAACGCAGTGCTCCATTGGCTGATAGCATTGACCCGAGGTATTCAAATCGCTCAGTTCTGGATAGATCACTGTCGCTGACAGTGATTGTGCCTGTTTCATGGGGATCGGTCATCAAAAATTCAGTTTTGTTTAAATTCAATTTGAGATCCTGTTGCATGAGGCGATCATTCCATTTTTGAACAAGTTGCTCGAGATCATTTTTGCTATCAGATACGATGAACACAAAACCTTTATATCCGAAGCGTCAAGCTTCCGGCATTCCGACTTGTTTGTATCTGTGGTAGCTTCTTCACATTTGCTAATAAAGTTGAACTAAAGCGTATTATCAATACAGTGTTTTCCAGGACAAATTATTTGTGTAAGTGCCTCCGCAATAAACGCAGGGCAATTGAGTTTTTAACTATGTACACACGGAACTGTCATACATTCATCGTTTCTCATATAGGGAAAAACAAAACCGTTTACACCTGAAGCGTCGAGTTTCCGGTTTCCCGACTTGTTTACTGTCTATAGAAGGTCAATAGGTCAAGATGATTTTATATCATCCTAATGACGTAAAATATAATAGTTTTCAAGTTATGTTTGGATTAATCGATGTCATATTATTCGAAAATAACAGTCACTTTCGGGACTTGGAGTCTCTTCACAGCATAGGTTATCCAAATTGGAAGTAATATTTTTGTTTTGAAGCTAAACTTATTAGAGTTAGCTTATAACTTTCACAAAAATGTGGAACCCACTTTTTATCTAGATTACTCATTGAGAGTATAAAATAATGCAATATGCTTTTTTGAGACATCCCAATTCCTAAAACCGAGTAATTAATTTATAATTTGGAAACCATTTTAATTAATTTTGCAGACTTGTAATAATTTGCCTCGGTTCTGCAACATTTTTTGTTGAAGTCGGAATACCGGAAGCTAACTTTCATCTTATGCGAGGAATTTTCTATGCACGTTTTTCTTTTCGTACATAGCTAAAAATTCAAAATATTCCTCCAAATATTTTCAAACTGAGATATATAGGCCAAACGCATAATCGAACAAAGACTGATTCATTTGATTCACTTGAACATGTTTATTTGTATTAAATTATAGTTTTCTTTATCAAAATTTATATGAAGCTTTTAGATAATAAACAGACCTTTCAAGAGACCTATATAGTACACTTTTATTCAACATTACTGTGGAAAACGTCAAAACTAAAAATAATCGAACAAGCAAATTGGCGAATTTCGAAGAAAAAGCGAAACTATTTGTCGTTAGGAGGAAATATTGGAAGAGTTGAAATTTTAAATCAGTATTCAAGTGTTGTTTTAGAAGGGAAAAATAAGGAAGGGATAAGGAAGGTTCCGAAATCAAAACAAACCTAAACTGTGGTTTGCGTAACCTGATCATAAAACTCCATGGAGTGGCGTATTCTTAAAGAAGTAGAATAAATGTTTTTTAAACGGCAAATGAACTAAAAAATATGATCTAAAAGAGCAAAGATGTTTGTGTTGGAATGGTTCGAAATGTACTTAAAAAGCATAATTTCCATGACCGAATAGCTAGAAGAAAACCTTGCATCAGTGAGAAGAATAGAGTTTCAGGGCATAAGTTCTGTAAAGAATATCTCAAGAAGGATATTGACTTTCGGAAAACGGTAATTACAGAATCATCTGTAACCTTTTCTCTAATATTTCAGGTATTATTCACTGATGAAAGCGTCCAATACTGAGTTCAGCCCCATAATACTTGGGCCATTACCAAGCGCGGTGAAGGATCAGGGATCAGTGACGATATGGGGATGTGTTTCCCGTGTAGGAATAGGGAACATTAATTTTATGAATGGAAAAATGGATAGTTTCCAACATTTGAACATCCTGAAGCTGGATGTGCGGAAAAACTAAATACATTGGTCACATTTGCCTTTTATCAGGACAATGATCCTAAGCATACAGCATATTGCTAAGATGTGGCTTATATAGAACTGTCTGAAATTTATCCAAATGCCTGCCCAATTACCGTATCTGATCATTATATCATATTTGGAAAGAATTGGTTCGAAAATCGAGTAAATTTGATTAAGAAAATGTAGAAGAGTTGAAGGAGGCCATTGAACGGGAGTGGAATAATATTTCGCCAGGACTTTGCACAATTCTAGTTGGTTCGATGCCCCGGCGCTTAGAAACAGTAATAAAAGCAAGGGTATATGCCTTAAAATATTAAAATAACGGCTGTTATAACTTTGTCCGATTATTCATTTGACAAGAGTTGGTACTTATTTGTTGTTATTATGTTTTTTTTTTTTAAATCGATTCAATGTCTGTCTGTCTGTCACACGCATTTTTCTCCAAAACGACTAAACCGATCCGAATGAAATTTGGTGGACAGATGGGAGCTATGAAATCCCACGCATACAGCCAGTGGCATACACCTAGGTGGAGTTTAAAGGGGGGCTCCCCATACATGCAAAGGGGAATTCAAAAATTTTTCTCACCGGATATAGTCGTGTAGGGTATCAAATGAAAGGTCTCGATTTGTACTTTCCGAAACTGACATTAGTTTTGGCATGAATTGCAAAGCGCGTGAGTAAGGAGTCAAAATGTTAGCACTTGAAGTGAGACAGGACTCATTTTCGGAAACTACCCAACCCTAAAATCCTAAAAAAATCAGGGTGGTGCACCTAGATGGAATCTAGGTCTCAAAAAAAGTCCCATTCCGATATCTGCTCAAATAAACTTACTAATAGTATATTACTACTTTTTAGAAATTTACTGAAAAACCCCCCTTAAATTCATTGTAGGACTTCCGAATTTTGTACCAGCATAGAGGACAATATTTTGTGTATACGTGTTAAATTTCGTCGAAATCTGGTTATTAACGTCAAAGTTATAGCAGTTCAAACTTAGCAATTTTGCGCGAATTTACTGCTTCCAAAGCCATGCTAATCAGATGGTGACGTCATAATTACCCGGAATAATTGACATTCCCGTGGTATATTAAAGTCGCATTTATGAAGAATCTATTTATCTACAGCCTAAGGTTCTGTGTAAAACACTTATGTGCAATCTGATCTTCGAGAGGTGTCCCATTCCGGTATCCGCTCAAATAAATTTACTAATAGTATATTATCAACTTTTAGAAATTGACTAAAAAACTGCCCTTAAGTTCATCCTAGGTGTACTAAATTTTGCACCGACATAGAGGAAGTCCATGAAAAGCCAACTATTAGTGTCAACGTTATAGAAGTTCAAACTTATCAATTTCGTGTTAATTAACAGCATCCTAAGCCATACAAATAAGATGCTGGCGTCATAATTAACGAGAATAATTGAAATTCGAGTGAAACATTAAAATTCCATTCAAGAAGAATCTAATTCTCCCTAGCCCTTTTTTTATATTTGATGTTGGTTAAATTGTTGGCATTTGCTAATAATATTAAACTGAGAGTGTGAAGCGTATGAGGTTGACCATTATCAAATTTTCCATCAAATGATTTATTTAAATCGCTTTCTAGAAAATAGAGGGCAATGGAATTTTTAGCTATATTACACGGAGCTGTCGTGCACTCGTTGCTCCTCACATCTTTTCCTTTTTCTTCAGCCTTTAGTTCACAAGCGGGGTCGGCTCGTGGTGAGCGGTTTCATCATTTTATTTTATCAAATGCCTGATCAGGATATAATCGCGAGGCCTTTAAATCCCCATCCAGCGTATCAAGCCACCATTGTTTTGGCTGGCTTTTTGCTTGCTTACCATTGCCTTCGATGTTCCGAACAATACTGGTTGTTGAATTCTCGCTAGCGTGAATTACGTGCCCACACCATCAAAAACGTCTCTCTTACAGTTTTTTCACGATCGGTGCAAACCCATATCGATCGCGGATATTCTCATTTCAGACGTAATCAAAACGTGTCACGCCACCAGTGCATGCAACATCTTCGTCCTCATTACCGCAAGACGCCGTTCATTGTCCTTTATAGTCGGCCAACACTCAGAACTACAGATAGCGGCAGACGGACGACATTACAGTAAAATTTAGGTTTGGGATGTGCGCTGATACGTCGATCACAAAGAACACCAGTTGGGGAATGCCACTTCATCCAGGTTGCATTAATACGTGAAGCAATTTCATTACGCAGTTCTCCATTGGCTGATAGCATTGACCCGCGATATTTAATTCGCTCAGTTCTGGGCAGGTTACTACTATTGGCAGAACTGAGCGATTTAAATATCTCGAGTGAATGCTATAAAGCCAATGGAGAACTGCGTTATGCTCCTCACATAGAGAAAGACAAAACCTTTTATACCTGAAACGTCAAGCTTCTGGTTTCCCGACTTGTTTTATAGTTATGTTTAATAAAAATGTGATATATTAATTTTTCCGACAAATGCAAATGGACAAATGGCTGCCAAAGACAATTCACGTGTTTACCGTGCATTGCCTTCGAATTCCATTCATCGACTTCACCCCACTCAGAGGATTGAAAGATCGATCCTTCAAGTTAAGTGGAGTCAGTCCACAGTCAGCCTTACAGACAGCCGCATGCAAGGGACTCGCCTGCTCTTTGCTGTAAAAATAAGCGCGCAGCGAGTCGAGTTGGCGATGACCAGGCCATACTTTATTGCAAAAATCATGCCCTCTAGCATCATTCAGTAGCCATGAAAGGCGGTTCAGTGCCATACAAAACCAAAGGTGACACAACGAATCCCCCTGGAAGATGCCCCTCCGTATACGGATGGGCTCTGAGGTATTAGCACCCTCAGATGTACGCACCGATAAGGTGGTATGCCCCCCTCCATGACTGTCGCCAAAAACTTTATTAGTTTTGGATCAATGCGATACAGATGTAGGATATCGATTAGCCAGGTATGCGGAACGCTATCGAAAGCCTTGGCATAATCGATATAGCAACTGAAGAGGTTTCTTTGGCCTCTAGTCGCTTGTCCTACAACTACCGAGTCGATAATGAGTTGCTCTTTGCAACCCCTTGACCCAACTCGGCAGCCCTTCTGCTCCTCGGACAGAATGTTGTTGGTCTCGAGGTGCGCATTGATCCTTCCACTAATAATGGACGTGATGAATTTGTGGAGGGTTGGTAAGCAAGTGATCGGTCTTGCGTCTGCGGGGTCCTGCACCGTGTCCTTCTTAGGGATAAGGTAATCCCCGCAGTGAGGAAAGGTGGAAATTCCTCCGGCCGACTCATGACCTCATTTATACTGCATGCCAACCGACTGTGTACGCTGGTAAATTTCTTATACCAGAAATTCTGCACCCGATCCAGACCTGGGCCCCTCCAGTTCTTCGAGATGTTTATGGCTCGTCGAACTTCCTCTTCGGTAACATCCGCAAAATTCATGCCATGCCAGGTGTATTGGCATGGCAGGTGCCTCCGGCGGTGATCCACTCAGCATGCTGAGCATGCTGGGTGGGTAACCCCCAAAGTCCACCCCAATACTCTTTCGCTTCCGTCACCGAGAACTGTATTGTCTGGGCGCTCTGTTGGGATTCGTTGAGAGATCTGAAAAAGCTCCGCTGGTTCCTCGCGTATGTTGCATTCTGGACACGTCTGGAATAACTTTTGCCATACCGTCTTAACCGACTGCATATGACAGAAAGTTTCTGTTTTAGTGTGTCCAGAATTTCAACTACGGGTGTCTCACAGGGGATGGCATAGTTCCGGTAAACCCTCTGCACTTTATTTCTGTCTGATCTGTGCTGATCTGAATCAGTCTAGCAATATCCTCTCTTAGTGAGTCCCGCCGACGTTCCAGACGAATTTTGCATGGTGGATCTCTTTTGTCTGCACCACAATACACAAGTGATTGTAGTTGCAGCAGCGACATATCAGCACACAGTCGAGATGCAATCTCATCATTGATTTGAGATAGAATTCCCGGAGTTGCTGGAGATGCATAGAGCCTGGGAATACCTGGTCTATGCAAAGGATCCATATCCGAGAATTCTATACACGCTCTTTGGAATACGTCCCGAACCTCAGCGGAAACCTCAGCTGGACGGTGGAAAAGAGTGCGAGTACTGAAACTGTTACCTGCAGTGCGGCGTGGTGTTGTTGATGCTGCCGCCTCTGCCCCCATCGACTCTCGGTCACCAGTTTCCCCGATGACTTCAAGTCGAACACGCTCCCTTATTATTTCCGAGTTATCACAATCTCGGCAGATGCCGGATTTTACCTAATACTAGCGCTAAGTGCCAAGCATTTAGGCTCGGACGATCCTACCTACTTAAAAACTAAAGGGGCACTGGTGGTGGTGGCCGGTGGTAGGTCAGTGGGAGAATCCGTCGAGTACTCCCCGCAACATCGAGCACGTATGCAGAATGGTGTACTTCTGCATGGTTTGAACCAGACTGTGCGAAAGTCCCAGGACATCAAGGGAAGCCGTGAGGGATTTAGGTACAATACCTGTAGCTGACAATATTATGGGAACTACAACCACCCGCTCGAGACGCCAAATTTCTTTGATTTCCCGAGCCAATGGCTCATAGTTCACCTTCTTCTCCACGTATTTCCGTTCAATGTTGCTATTATGGGGGATAGCAACATCAATAATATACGCGGAGCGACCTGTCTTGTCAACTAACAGTACGTCAGGCTTGTTGTGTGCGGTATGGCGATCAGTCAGAACTTGTCGGTCCCAATACATGCTGTAAGCAGAACTATCAAGTACTGCTTGCGGCTCGTATCGGTAAACCGGACATGTCCCCGTGATCAGCCCATGCTTGTATGCAAGGTTTTGATGGATAACCTTACATACAGCATTATGCCTGGTGATGTATTGCACCGGTGCCATAACAGTACAGCCAGAAATGAGATGGTCCAACGTCTCTAACGCCGAACCACACATTCTGCACTGGTCGTTCTCCACCCGTTCTTTCATGATGAGCTTTTTATAAGCTCGGGTGGCAACCACGCCATCCTGAATGGCACACATGAACCCCTCCGTCTCAGCAAAGAGCTCCCCAGCACACAGCCATCTGTTCGACAGATGCAAATCGACAAATGGCTGCCAAAGACAATTCACGTGTTTACCGTGCATTGCCTTCGACTTCCATTCCTTGATCCGCTCTTGGTCCGACTTCACCCCACTCAGAGGATTGAAAGATCGATCCTTCAAGTTAAGTGGAGTCAGTCCACAGTCTGCCTTACAGACAGCCGCATGCAAGGGACTCGCCTGCTCTTTGCTGTAAAAATAAGCGCGCAGCGAGTCGACTTGGCGATGATGTTGTGCCGCCACGTCAACCACGCCCCTACCTCCGATGTCACGAGGCAGGTTCATCCGCTCCACGGCAGACTTTGGGTGATGCATTCGGAATTTGGACATAGTTGTCCATATCCGCCGCTGGACGTTTTCCAGGTCGGTCTTCGTCCACGGCAATATTCCGAATGCATAAGCCAGTGAAGGGATGGCGAATACATTCAACGCGCTTATTTTATTCTTCCCCGAGAGATGCGATTTCAGCACCAGCTTTACACGTCGCAGGAATTCGGACAGCAGAGCTTCCTTCAGATCACCAACTCGAGCATGGGTTCCTTGCAGAATTCCTAGGTACTTGTAGAAGTCTGTCTCGGTCATAGCTTCGATGTGGAGGTCACCAATGCTATGTCCGGCATGCGGCTCGTGATGACCTTTGCGGATGGCTTGGATTCGACATTTGTCTAATCCAAACTCCATCCGAATATCACGGCTGAACATGTCTATTATTCTCAACAGACTTCTAAGATGGTTGTCAGTACCAGCATACAGCTTGATGTCATCTAGGTACATCAAGTGTGTCAGTTCGCACTTAGCACGTAGGCCATATTTTATTGCAAAACCATGCCCTCTAGCATCATTCAGTAGCCATGAAAGGGGGTTCAGTGCCATACACAACCAAAGAGGACTCAATGAATCCCCCTGGAAGATGCCCCTCCGTATACGGATGGGCTCTGAGGTATTAGCACCCTCAGATGTACGGACTGATAAGGTGGTATGCCACCCTTCCATGACTGTTGCCAAAAACTTTATTAGTTTTGGATCAATGCGATACAGATGTAGGATATCGATTAGCCAGGTATGCGGAACGCTATCAAAAGCCTTGGCATAATCGATATAGCAACTGAAGAGGTTTCTTTGGCCTCTAGTTGCTTGTCCTACAACTACCGAGTCGATAATGAGTTGCTCTTTGCAACCCCTTGACCCAACTCGGCAGCCCTTCTGCTCCTCGGACAGAATGTTGTTGGTCTCGAGGTGCGCATTGATCCTTCCACTAATAATGGACGTGATGAATTTGTAGAGGGTTGGTAAGCAAGTGATCGGTCTTGTGTCTGCGGGGTCCTGCACCGTGTCCTTCTTAGGGATAAGGTAGGTAATCCCCGCAGTGAGGAAAGGTGGAAATTCCTCCGGCCGACTCATGACCTCATTTATACTGCATGCCAACCGACTGTGTACGCTGGTAAATTTCTTATACCAGAAATTCTGCACCCGATCCAGACCTGGGCCCCTCCAGTTCTTCGAGCTGTTTATGGCTCGTCGAACTTCCTCTTCGGTAACATCCGCGAAATTCATGCCAGGTGTATTGACATGGCGGGTGCCTTCGGCGGTGATCCACTCAGCATGCTCAGCATGCTGGGCAGGTAACCCCCAAAGTCCACCCCAATACTCTTTCGCTTCCGTCACCGAGAACTGTATTGTCTGGGCGCTCTGTTGGGATTCGTTGAGAGATCTGAAAAAGCTCCGCTGGTTCCTCGCGTATGTTGCATTCTGGACACGTCTGGAATAACTTTCGCCATACCGCCGTAACCGACTGCATATGACAGAAAGTTTTTGTTTTAGTGTGTCCAGAATTTCAACAACGGGTGTCTCACAGGGGATGGCATAGTTCCGGTAAACCCTCTGCACTTTGTTTCTCACCCGTCGGCTGGCATTGCCAGTGCTGATCTGAATCAGTCTAGCAATGTCCTGCCTTAGTGAGTCCCGCCGACGCTCCAGACGAATTTTCCATGGTGGATCTCTTTTGTCACTCAAACCAATAACACGAAAGCGAATCTTCTGACCGTGCAATCTGATAGCCGCAACTGCACCACAATACACAAGTGATTGTAGTTGCAGCAGCGACATATCAGCACACAGTCGAGATGCAATCTCATCATTGATTTGAGATAGAATTCCCGGAGTTGCTGGAGATGCATAGAGCCTGGGAATACCTGGTCTATGCAAAGGATCCATATTCGAGAATTCCATACACGCTCTTTGGAATTCGTCCCGAACCTCAGCGGAAACCTCAGCTGGACGGTGGAGAAGAGTGCTTCGGCGAGTACTGAACCTGTTGCCTGCAGTGCGGCGTGGTGTTGTTGATGCCGCCGCCTCTGCCCCCATCGACTCTCGGTCACCAGTTTCCCCGATGACTTCAAGTCGAACACGCTCCCTGATGGTAGCCGGGATTGTGTCGCTGCGAGTAATAAAGCGGTGCTGGTCTGCGACTCGCTGCACAGTCACGTGCGCGAATTGCGGGAAACGCTCGACAAATCTCTGGTGCAACAAGGGGCGGTAAGATGTTGTACCCGCCCCCGCCGTTATTTCGTAGTAGGAGCGGATGATGAAGAGGTTCATTTCTTCAATCCATTTCATCCGCTTCCTACGCGAACCTGCTGAAGTGGTCGCCACAGGTTGTGGCGAAACAGCTGCAGCAGGCGGAGCTGTGCTCCTGGTCGTCGTGGCGCCTAGACGTCGAACCGCCCCACGACTAGCGGTATCGACGCCGTGCTGTCCATTACGAGAGCCCGACCCAGTCACCAAGTCAGACGACTCCCGCCGGTTATCCGTACCGGACCTTAAATTTCTCCTTCTTCTCATTTTTGGTGGTGCATTTTATCCCTAGCTGCCAGGTGTGTAGATAGCTTCCTTAGTGAGTAATCTGCAAGTCTGCAAAGTTCCTGCACTTTCCTCACCTACCCCCTGAGACGCTGCGGTGGCGTACAGCCATTCAGACTGAAGCTATCCATCCCTCCTCCTTTCACAACCGGGCTTGGGACCGGCTTCGGCGGAGTTATTATACCTTTTGACTGGTCTATTTCTTATTTAAAAACTGCGAATATATTTTGAAATAAAAATCACAATCTAACACAAATAAACATGTTCAAAGAATTGAGCAGCCTTTGTCCGATTATGCGTCTGACCCACTGTATATATTAAAGACACAAATATTATGTTCATTCTAAACAAACAAAGATTCTTTGTACATATGTATACGAGCATGTCCCTATCTAAATTGATATCACGCATTTGAATATTTCCACTTTACTACTTGCGCCAAGCATACATACTATGTACACATATAGGTACAAAAGTTGAATGCCTCTGGTACTAACGTTGATATTCCTATATCCACCTGTCTCGAGTAATTCATACTGATATACAAATAACTAAAAAGAGCCAAGAAAGGAAAACTAAAATACTTTCCGCATTTATGTGAGTTCACTCTATTTGATAATGACGTCACACATATCTTGGAGTACAATGAATTTCCGCGGTATACAAAACTTTGACCTTCTTTAACTTTGTTAGTAATAGTCTTTAAACTTTTCTGAATTGTCTTATATTATCGCTTATACTGATGAAATTGTGAATTTCTAGGATGAATTTTGTGTAAATTTTCTAAATTATGAGAAGATGCTATTATTACCTTAATTTGTGCAGATATCAGAATGGGATGTATTTTGAGGCCAGATTTCATATATATGTACCATTCTTCTTTTTTTACAATTTTCCTTTGAATAGGCTCTGAGAACGAGACCTGTTCCATAAATCTCGTAATGTGTAGCAACGGCTGTCCCCTACTATTTTTCGGAGTACAATCTACAAAGGGGCCGTTCCTAATCCTCTACACTCGTTGACTCTGGAGGTTGCTCGCGTTGCGGGTTTAGAGAGACTGATCGATTCGGGCCGCTTTGCCTACGGTCTTAAATTAGGCTCAAATACAGTTGGCTTTGGTGTGTCCTGAACCAAACAGCGAAATGTTAAAGTTTTCCATTTCTCAAGGTTGCTGGTTTTAGTCAGAGCAACTGAAGTTGAGAAAAAAATAAAACGAACGAAATCGGGGAAACCAACGAGCCTTACAAAAGCGAAGGACTGGGATTCAACACTGTGGTTCAGCGAATTCTTCAATCGAGTTATTCGGGAAGGTTGAATGCAATCTGATTGGCAAGACAGTTCCAATATGGAAACAAGTCGGAATACCGGAAGCTCGCGCTTCGGGTATAAAGGTTTTGTGTTCATCTTATCTAAGAAATTTCAACTAACATTTTTCTATCCGTATACAGCTACAAAACTACGAGACATACGTACATATTACAGACGTAGATGTTACGTTCACCCTAAACAAACAAACTGCCTATTTTCGAATACTGTACACATATAGGCATGTATATAAATTGATTGTACCCATATTTCCGATTTACTTCTTGTATCTATCTGAATTAGGCACTACCCGCAAAGTCCATTAGCACGCATATACTATATACCTACATACACACATCTCCCGTTGGAATAATTGATATTCATATACAAATGATTAAAAACCTAAAACAAAATAATTCTTTTCCACCCAATTCATACTAACTTACTTCGTTGTGGTATTGAAGAATTGATATCTGATGATGACGTCATGCAGGTTGTAGAGTGCACGAAATTCACAAAAAATTGTAAAGTTTCACCCCTTATAACTTTGTTAATAATAGTTTGATTTTCTTCAAACTTCACCAAATTGTGCATTATATTTTTCTTTATACATATGCCAAATTTTGTACTTCTGGGATGAACATAAGGGGGGTGCCGGGTAAATTTCCAAAATGTGGAAATATACTATTATTAACTTTATTTGTCCAGATATCGGAACCGGATATATTTTGAGGCCTAGATTTCATAGAGATGCACTACAATGATTTTTTTCAGATTTTTCGGTTGGATAGGTTCTGAGAACGAGACCTGTTACATTTTTCCGGGGTTATATTTTGAGCCCTCACTCCCCTATGTTTCACACAATATAAAATATTGAACCAGTTTCGAAAAGTACTAATTGAGACCTTTCATTTGATACCCCACATGGCTACATTCTGTCAAAAAAAATTTTGCACCCTCCTTTCACATGTATGGGGAGCCCCCCCTTAAACTTAACTCAAAATGGCGTCAGTTGCTGCATGTAAAGGGAACGGCAGATCACATACTCCTCCCAATTTTCGTGATAATCGGTCCAGCCGTTTCCGAATAAAACGGCTGTGACAGACAGACAGACAGACAGACAGACAGACGGACAGACAGACAGACAGACAGACAGACAGACAGACAGACAGACAGACGGACAGACAGACATCGAATCGATTCTAATAAGGTTTTGTTTCACACAAAACCTTAAAAAGGTAGTCTAGCAGAATGTCCAAATTATTGTCCGATCCTTTTACTTTCCCATACCATACCATACCAAGATTTTTGAATGCTTTTTTGACAACGGTATTCGTGAAATCGTTGAAATAACCGTGAAGCCGGATTTGTCAAGAACTGCGAAACTTCAGACGCAATACAGGCTACGCGTTCACTCATACAGAAACACCGTGAGAAGTATCGCCCTCTTTACCTTGCATTTCCGACTGTATCCGTCGCTTGACTTCGTCAGTCTCTTTGGCGTCCTTTGGCATGCTGCTACCCAGATTTTTGTATACGAATTTTATGTTGAGGTCCTCTACGTTAATGCTCCAATGAGCTGGCATCATGCTTCTTGATTCCATTATTATTTTCGTTTCGTCCTCACTGATGCGTAGTCCAATTTCTTTCACTGCAGTGTCAATCCTCTGCGTCTTTCAATTTTCGACACATGAGTCTGATTCATCTGTATACGCTAGCAATTGTGGCGACTTGATGAGTAGCGTGCCGCTGATGATGGTATCCATTGCTAGCATATTCGAATGCTAGGTTGAAGACCATCGGCACCAGTCGTATGCCTGCTTGAAGTCGACAAAGACTTGTTACACGTTAACGTTATATTCCCAGTACTTTTGTAGGATTAGTTTAACGGTGAAAAAGCGGTCGACTGTGGATCGAACCACCTTCGTACTCGCAAATGAGTCGTCCGGGGTGCGGTCTTATTTTATTCTCCAGAATTTTCGTCATAGATGATGCTCCTGCGCCAGTCGTCTGGGATCTCCTCGATCTCCCAGATTCACAGCAGTACTTAGTGTATCTCAATTTGGTAGACCCGTTCCACCGGATATTAATAGCTCGGCTTGAAGCTCGTCCGTGCCCGCCGATTTGTTTGATTTCAGTGATCGCACGGCGAAATCAACTTCTTCTACTATAGGAGGATGTGTATTGGGACCAGAATCATTAATACCGCCATCGATTTGGCTACTTGTATGGGGGCCAGGTGTCTGCTTCAGCTCTTCAAAATAGGACACCCAGTGTTTGATGCTGCTGTTGGCATCCTGATGGTGTTTCTATCTTTGTCCTAGTCCTGGGTTGATAACCGTCCTTGATCGCATTCACTAGTCTATATGCATGTCTGGTGTTTCTCTTAGTTAGGTTTTCATATTGAACAAAGCTCATCAAAATATTTCCGTCTGTTACGTACAATATTTCTAATCGAAGTTCGCCGCAGCTCGACATACTGTTCTTTTTTGGCTGTGGCTGCACGTCGGATATATTGTCTGGACTTCGTTCTTTTCGTCGAGTGATATTCTGCATTCATCGTTAAACCAGTTAATTCGTGTTCGCCGAAATGGTATCCCAGAACTCTCTTTGCGATTTCCTTGATGGTGCCTTTAAGTTCTCCCCAGAACCCTCCATCTGTGTTGTTGATATCGTGTAGCATAGGTGATAGTTTTTCCTCCAGGACGGCTGTATAGGTCTGCGCCATAGCGTCACTCAGGAGTTTATCAGTCGGAAAGATGTTGTTAGGGCTGATTCCCGATCGGTGCACCGAGGAGATTCTGTAATGATATGTTGCCTTCACTAAGTGATGATCGCAGTTTTCTTCTCGATAGGATCGTTTATCCAATACACTGGAAGCCCATCTTTTACCAATGAGGACGTATTCAATTTGGTTGACGATATTTTTTTCTGGTGATTTCCAGGTCTGTTTGCTAATGTGCCGGTGCAGGAAGCATGAGGAGCTTAGGACAAGATTTCTACGGTTGGTGAAGTCAATTAATCGTTGGCTGGATGGAGGCTGTGTCCTCCAGTGGTTCCCCGATGCCAGCTTTTGTTTCCGATTTTCGCATTAAAATCCCCAACAGTATTTTGACATAGTTTGTTGGGAGTGAGCCAAAACTTAAAAAATTAAAACTCGTCTTTCACTGCATCTTCCCTGATTTTCAGTCGAAGCGTGCATGTTGATGAGCCAGAAGTTGATCAAATGAGTCCTAATGCAAATCGCACACAAACTTTCGTTGATAGATTTGAAGTCGATGACGTGCGGCTTGAGCTGTTTGCTCACAATAAATACAACTCCAAACTCGTGAGCCGATGGGTTGCCACTTTTAAAAATTGCGTGCGAATTCATATCGCTTATTTCGCTACCAATCTAATTTGCTCCCTGGTGCAATGCTCAATTTGTCAACCTTGACCTGTTGAAGGAAGCCCTGGTTTATTCAGGGAGCGAACATTCCAGGATGCGAAAAAATAGTCCGTTAAATGTTTGGCTGGTCGTCGTTGTTTATTCGTCCAATCCGAGGCATATGTTCCAGGTTTCCACCCAAGGGGTGGTCTTGGTGATCGCTGCTTCAAATGGTTCGAAACGGGCCAGATTTCACACAACTATGTTGCAGGTCTGGCTTCGTAATTCGTGACATCCTACTAATCTGAGGCGCGTAGGTGTAACTCAGCCATTTAGGCCACAGCTATCCTGCCCGGATTTGAGGTTTGGATAATCAAATCTGAAATTTCAAATTTGTGTCGTGTAGCTTCGGTCGCGGAAGGGAAATTTATCGCTGTGGTTTCCTTGTCCGGTGGGGGAATTTGTTCTTAGCAGGGAAATAAAGACAAATGGGAACGTGGAAGGGGATCAAGGAGGACGAGTGTGGGGTGGAGAAGGAAAAAAAACAATTTTGACGTGGCTTATTACGTATTTCGGCCTCGGGTCCAATTGGATCGTAATTCTATCATCGTCGTCAAAACATCATCGCAACGAGAATATTCTATTAGTGGATTTTTCACGATTTTTGCATTGCAGCGTTACACCAGCAATTAACATTTCATCTCTTGGCGGGAAATCGTAGCAAATTTGCCGAAGGCGTTATGAGCCTATAATTTGCCGAAAATAATCCATTTTGTGCGGAATATGACGGTCTAGCGTCGTTCGTCACAGTGAACTCTCATTATCTCGTCACTGATCATAATAAACAAGTCGGGAAACCGGAAGCTCCGCGCTTGCTTCTTCTGTGAATATATTTGAGTGCAGAACTATCCCATTTGTACATAGCCTGCTATGTGTATGAATTTAGCATGCCAGAATACTCACTTTAGTGCGATATTGTTATTTAGTTGCAGGAAATTTACACAGCAAATTCAACTTTGAGAAACTGTAACTTCGTTAGTAATATAGTTTGATTTTGAGCAAACTTAAGGATAACATGCTTCATATTATATTCTATACTACTATTCTATACTTCTATTTATAACACTGGGATAAGGGGGGTTTTTACTTAATTTCCCCAAAAATATGGAAATATACTATTATTAACTTAATTTGAGCCGATATCAATATGGAGAGTATTTTGAGGCTTGGACACCATACAGTGGCAGCTTCATGATTTTTTTTCAAATTTTTCGGTTGGGTAGTTTCGGAGAATGGGTCCGTTAAAAATCATGACTTTCCACCCCTCCGACTCCCTGCCTTTCTAACAAATCTCAAAACTAAGACTGGCTTCGGAAAGTACTAATCAAGACCTTTCATTTGATACCCAATATGACTATATTCGGTGAAAAAAAACTTAACACCTGCCTTTTACATGTATGGGGATTCCCCCCCCCCCCCTAAATCTCAACGTAGAAGGATATCATTCACTGCACTGCACGTTCATACCTCATAGCTCCCATCTTCTCAGCCGTTTCTGAGAAAAGTGCGTGTGACGGACAGACATTGAACCGATTTTAATAAGGTAAAAATAAAAAGTTAATACGACAAAAGCTCCGACGAGACGAGGCGAGGAAAAAGTCGGTGCGCAAGGGTTCTCGGCTCTCGTTATATAGACGCTTTCATATTGACGTTTTCTGCATTGTTGATGGTTTTGGAAGGAAAGCGTTTCGGGGATAAAGCCAATGATGAAAGCATGACAGTTCCTCGTGTGCATAGCTAAATATTCAACTGTGGATCTTTTAAAGATCCATTTACACAAAAAAATTGATCCGGAAAGCATTGTATTGATAATAGTCAACCTCATACGCTTCACACTAGGAGTTCAATATTATTCACAAATGCGACGAAGCTAACCTACAACAGATTCAAACAAGTCGGAATGCCGGAAGCTGGCACTTCGGATATAAAGGTTTAGTCTTCATCATATGTGAGTAACTTTTTATGGACATTTTACCATTTGCATAGGGCTAAAAACATAAAATATTACTTCATATTTTTTTCAGACTATAAGATATACGTACATATTTCAGAAACAAAACAAACAAACATTTCCTATTACAGAATACTACACTTATATATACTTGTATATAAACTGATCGTACTAAAATTAGATACTGATCCTATAATTGAAAAGGAAGTAGACAATATTTGTGCAAAGTTAGCGACCCTGAAACCATTTGATAGGGAAAAACGAGGATTGATAAATTTAGGTTGAACAATTCAAAAATGGTTATTTGGTACCATGAATGACGATAGACACTAGATACTGAATCATTTGGGAATAATAGAGCAAAATCAGGGGAAGAAGCCAATAATTTAAATAAACAAATTGAAATTAACTCTTATCTTAACGAAACGTTCTCTATTCTAAAAAATTTAATAGAATCAGACAGAAACCGAATTAACAAAACATACTAGCAATTAGTTCAAAATGAGAAACAAATTATACTCAATCAATTAAAATTGGACCAAATCCAAAATGGAGATGTTAAAAGAGAAATTAGATCAAATTATTGACAATATTACATTGGTAAAACACGGAATTGTGCACCCCAGCATGCTTAGTGCAACCAAAATCAGGGCAACAAAACTTTTATAAACTTAAGAATATAAGAACAGGATTATTAAGACATGGTACATACAGTATAGTTATGGCTATCAAAATTCCAGATACTTACAAGTTAGTCAACCTCAAATTAATAACGGCAATACCAAATGAGCAAAATATGGAAATTTTGTTTGGCGATGAATATGTTGTGGAAATCGATCAACTTAAGTATCAGTTTAACGAAAAGATTCAATATGAGAGAGAAAATTGTATAACAAAAAATAATTGCAAGTTGCTAGAAAATAAAGCAGTTGAGATTAGAAAAATTGACGAAAATACCATAATTTGTAAAAATATGATCAATCAGCCATTAATTAATTATGGTGATGACAACAAAAAACCGTTAAAGGGGAAATTATTTGATTGTATTCCATAATTGTACCATTCAAATTTTAAATGAAACGTTCGACAACAATAACATTAACTATACAGATTGATTTTTTTATTCTGATGAAAAGCAATATAATTTCACCGAGAACCTTGAATTTGAAGAAAAGGGTTTTAAGAATTACAAAAATTTAGAACATATAAAGTTATTAAAATTTCACAAAAATGTAAATTACATATCAACAGCGATAATAATTTTCATTGTAATCATTTTATTTACCTTAATATTTACCTTCATTAAAAAAAATAGAAAAATATCAATTGAGTTGAACGAAATGAAAAAAAAATGTTGAAAAAGATAGAATTCAGGAGAATTCTTTTTGTGAGGGGGAGAAGTTACGTATACAAATCCCTCAACGGTTATTGAAGACCTCCTAGATGATGTAAACAATCGTCTTAGATTATCAAGTAAGACGATACCTGTCTAGACAATATTCTTAGATCAGGCAAACAATTGTCTCCAATTATCAACATGACTAGACAACAGATAAAATTATTTCATAGGAATTGCAACCGAATGCAATTCAGCATTAATGACTAGCAGCTCGTTCAGTGGTTTGCAGGATTTCTAACCGTCACGCTGTCCAGTAGATATTTTCTTGAATAAACTTTGTTTTGTTTTAAATTGAAACTTAGGTCTTTCTTTTAGAACTCAGTGGAACCAGGAGTTCATCATTTTTTTTGAAACTGTACTACTCGGTTACGAAACTCGTGTCATGGGTTGCCGATAATAACAAGGCCTATCGGATATCGCAAACTGATCTTGTAAATAAGTAGCCGCGGACAAGTAGAACGTTTCCATTTGCGTTCATCTTCCCTTTCATGGGAGTTTACATCCTTAAAAATCTGTAATCCGGAGAGAAGGAATTGACGCGCCTATTGGATGAATTGCAGTGACCTCCAAATACGTTCCCTACCTGTGGAGATAACCATGCGGCATTGCTACATCGGGGCTCTAGCTTACTCCAAACTACAATTTTATTTTTTATTTACAAATAGAAGACAATATCTAACCTCATCGGGGCTCTGCCGCAAGGCTGACTGGTTCCCCTTTACTCGTTGGAATAAAATTGGGGACATTTCTTTAAATTCTTTAATTGGGATCCCAGGTACACGAAGACAGTACCCAACACAATTGAGAATCGCTCAATAGCTTCAGAGCGGCTCTTTGCTCTTGGATGGTTTGGCGGTTATGCCGGCAACCACGAGGAAGGGAAGAACTAGGCGTCGTATGGTTTAGACGAACCAATTCAATGAATTTATTCCGTGCGCCTATTACCTTGTCACGGATTTGGAACGGAATCTACCAGGGTGCAGACACCGACTATATGACGCGTCCATAACCCGATTTTCGGAACTAAAACATGTTCCGGAACAGAACGTTTTCAACCAGTACCATGTGATGGTGAATTACAACCGAGTTGCCCTACCAACTAGAAAACAAATTTTCTACGAAGTTTCATTTGAACTCGATCTGGAGTCTTCAACTTACTGGACCAGCCAAAGGAGCAACACAAGTACTCCTCGTTTTGTTTAGGGAGGTGAAGCAGTGTTTGATGAGTTGCCTCTGCTCTGGTACGAAACCGTAGCCGTCTTCGTCCCTCTTTTGACAAGTAGTCCACTTGTAAGGCATTTTATGAGCCCAGTAGTCAGGAAAAGCTTAGTAACTTTTGATGTCGAGATTCTCCCAGAGGCTGGGCCAAAGATCCCAAAACTAAAGTTTACTTCGGCAACTACTAAAATCATTGCTGCCGTTGATAGAATTTTGGCTGATCGTTTGGCTAGCGAGATTACTGCTACAGAGGTTCACAGCCTGGTCTATGTTTTTGCGCTTACGATTATTCGTCTTCATCATCAAAATCTTAGAGCGAATAACAGAGGTATGTGCAGGAGGACTTTACCGTTCTGCGTATTTCGGCTCAACAAAAGAGTTGAAAAGTTGAGAAAGGAGATTGGTCGTGCCACGGAAGCACTTCTTGGAAATCCATTACCAAGAGTGCACAGATCAGTTGAGAGTTCATGCGAGGCCCTCCCCGAAATGACCATGCTTGACATAACTGAATTCGATGTAGAAGCAGCCCTTGAAAAGCCAGGTAATTGGAACACGCCAGGAGTTGGTAAGATTCACAACTTCTGGCTAAAGCGGGTCAAGAGCACTTGCAGGATATTGGCAAATCATTTTAATCAGATGATTTTTGACCCGAAATTAGTTCCACAATTTTTCACAAAGGGAATAACTTTTCTCATCCCCAAGGAGCAGGGTGCCTCTTGCCCTTCAAAATGTTTACCAATCTTGTCTTCTTACCATCTACAAGGTCTTCACTTCAGTTTTGTGCGCGAACATCTCAACACATCTTGATGTTCGTAAATTGATAGCTAAATATAAATCAGCCTTTGTCTCCATATCGCACTCGTGGTTACTACAAGTGTTACGCTTGTACAAAATCAATCCGAATGTGGTTCTTCTCCTCAGAACAGTGATGAAGGATTGAAGCACGAAGCTATCGGTATCCTCACAAACATCAGGAGAGATATCAATCATGCGTGGCATCTTTCAAGGCGACTCTCTAAGCCCACTGTGGTTCTTGAATCCGTGATCCCATGTTTTGTATGAAAGCAAATACGGGTTCCAAGTTAAACAAGGCAAGTTGTCAAAATGTCCATTAAGCCATTGAATGTATATTGACGACATCAAATTGTATGCCAAAGACGAGAACCAGCTTCGCTCCTTCCTGGGCATCACCATCCAGTTCAGCAGGGATATCAGCATGCGGTTGGGTTTGGAGAAATATCGCATAAAAACATGGGGGAAAACACACCGATAATGAAGGATACAGCCATAATAACATTCAAATTGAGGGTATGGATTCGAACGACGTCTACAAATACCTGTTGCATACTTTGCGTTGAAACACATCATTGCTGTGATACGGGGCTTTGGATGTTGGCTTCAGTCCATCCTTAGGTTGGTCGTCCCTCGGTCCGATTGGGCGAGAATTGGGTTCGTGGGCTTTTCTAAATATAAATATATAATTTTAATTCTAAGATTTGGTACCTCCATGTACGAACAAAATATATATATCATATATACCACATATATTGTTTATAACGACATCGGATATGAGAACATATCGGTTTTTACGACGAATTTCAAAAGTGCCGACCAGATAGAGTACTTTTGTATGTGTGATTTATCGTTTATAACGGCATCGGATATTACGACCAACCTTTTATAGCGAGGAGAAATTCAGCGACAAATTGGCTGAATTTGAATTTTATAACGACGGACTCATAAGCGCAATAAGTAAACGCCAAGGAATCATCAAATTAGGGGAGCTACCGAGTTATAAACAAGTCGGAATACCTGAAGCTCGCGCTTCAGGTATAAAGATTTTGTGTTCATCTTATGTAAGAAATTTCAACGCATATTTTTCTATCCCTATATAGCTACAAATCCAACATAATCCTTCATATTTTTCCAAACTACGAGACATACGTACATATTACAGCCATAGATATTACGTTCACCCTAAACAAACAAACTGCCTATTTCCCAATACTGTACACATATATGCACCTATATATATTGATCGTACCCATATTTCTGATTTACTTCTTTTATCTATTTGAATTAGGCACTATCCGCAAAGTTCATTAGCACGTATATATTATATACCTACATACACACATGTCTGGTTGACAAATAACTAAAAAACTAAAACAAAATAATTCTCTGGGACCCAATTGATAAGAACTCATTTCGTTGTGGTATTGACGAATTGATATGTGGTGACGTCATGCAGGTTGTAGAGTGCACGAAATTCACAAAAAATTGTAAAGTTTCACCCCCCTTAACTTTGTTAGTAATAGTTGGAGCCCCCCCTTAAATGTAACACAAGATGGCGCCACTTACTGCATGTAAAGGGAACACCAGATTACATACTCTCACCAATTTTCATGACAACCGGTCTAGCCATTTCCGAATAAATCGGGTGTGACAGACAGACAGACAGACGGACGGACGGGCAGACAGACACCGTTTCGATTCTAATAAGGTTTTGCTTCACACAAAACCTTACAAGCCAGCGCCACAGAACGTATGCAATCGATTCAGTGTTGTGTTCAGTGGTCAGTTTCGCATCAATTTTCTTGGTCTCGGTTTCTTAGTGAAATTTTTGGTTTGGGTTGACGTTTTAAGAAAAAAGGATAAAAAGATGATTTTTCGCGAAATGGGGTTATTAGGAACAAATCACGAAAAACCATTGATAATCGTGTTTGACGTAAAAAAATTGTCGTTTATTGTTTCAAAACACACAAGTAATGAAAGAGAATGAAAAAGTGAAAATATCGTAAACGAAGGAATGAGCGTTTAAGTCGCTCCTGGAATCCTCAGATGAGATCAACCATTCTGACGGAATTCAATTTGGAACGACTGTGATAAAACACATAGTGTATATGAGAACAATTCGACTCCGGTAAAAGTAAAAAAGGTTGAGTGTTGTAACCAATCTAGATTAGGCGATGTTTTACTTAAATGGTTTAAAATTCAAAGAAGCCGCAATATTCCCAGCAGCGATCCTATATTACAAGTAAAAGCGACCGACTTTGTTAGATAACTTAAATTAGAAGATTTTGGGTGCACAGTTGGATGAATACAACAATTTAGAAAGAGACACAACATTGCTTTTGTAAAATAAGTGGGGAAGCAGCAGAAGTACCGGAAGGGAGCTGTAACGATTGGATAACCATAGAATCGAAAAATTTAAGAAAAGGATACAAAGACGAAGAAATTTTCTATACAGATGAATCCGGTTAATTTTTTAGAATGATGTCAGATAAAACAATGATGAAATTTCAAGGCAAAGCTAAACGCCCTCGATATTTTAGTTGTTGAAATGTTAAATCGCTACCTGTTGAATACGAAATCAACCCAACAGCTTAGATGACTTCAGCGTTATTTGAAAAAATTATTACGCGATGGACAACAAACTTATTCGGCAAAAAAAGAAAATTTTATAGCTCCTGGATAACTGCCCAGCTCACGCGAATATTCAAAATTTAAAAGCAATGAAACTAACCTTTCTTCCTGAAAATACTACGACAGTTCTCCAACCAATTGATCAGGGCGTGATAAAGTCACTGAAAACACATTTTGAAAACTTACCTACCTATTCTTGACGCCAGTTTTAAGGTTTTGCGCCAAACAAAACCTTATTGAAATCGGTTTACTGTATGTCTGTCTGTCTCTCCGTCTGTCCATCACACGCATTTTTCTCGGAGACGGTTATAGCGATTCACACCAAATTTGGTGGAAAGGTGGGAACTTTGAACGCTTACGGATACAGTGAGCTACATCCTTTTATATCGAATTTAAAGGTGGGTGTACATTTTTTTTCACCAAATATAGTCATGTGGGGTATCAAATGAAAGGTCTCAATTACTTTCCAAAGTTGGTCTTAGTTTTGACATTTGTTGGAAAGGTGGGGAGTCCAGTGGGTCGAAAGTGGTCATCTCTTTAACGGACCCATTCTCAGAAAATACTCAACCAAAAATCTGAAAAAAATTAAGAGGCTGCCACTATATAGTGCCTAGGCTCCGAAATATCACCCGAAAGTGGATATTTTCACATAATATATGCATATATTACGTGGTACGTACTAATGGGGCAAATACACACTCAAATGTCTTCATATAAGAAATACAGAAAACCTGAACCGTCCAGCCCCCGGTTTCCTGACTTGTTTATTATTATAGTATATTTTAGAAAATATATATTTTATGTTGTACTCATTTACCTTACTCTTTTCTATGAATTAAAGTTAGGAATGCTTCAGGCTCATAGAAAAGTACACCATTTGTCAACCATTTGTTGGAGGCTCCGATGTCAATGCCTGACAATAACAAATTTTTGATATGACCTCCGTGAATGGGTTTCTCTTTCCACATGTCGATCTTCTGTTGGACTGAAGTAACATTTGACATGGGATCCCATTCTCTGCTTCTCAAGTTCAAAGGAGATAATTTATTATCTGCCATGACGGTAGCCTGATGTATTTGGCTAGAGGATTGTTTCTCATAGAAAAACTCACGAAGAGAATGCACTTGATTGTAGTGCAACGTTTTTAAATCAAGTACCGCCCTTCCTCCCTGATGACGTGGGATAGTGATCCTCAATTTTTCGGCAGCTCTATTGTGCATGGTGTTGTTTGCAAGAACTACCCTTACACGTCTATTGACAGATTCTAAATCAGTATTACTCCACTGTATCACACCGAAAGTGTATAGAAGGACGGGAATGGCGAAGGTGTTGATTGCCATGATTTTATTTTTCCCGTACAGCTCATTTTTAAGGACGAGATCTAGACGCTGTTCAAATTCCCCCAGCAACTTAGATTTGACTATTGCCACAGCAGGTGTTGTTGCTTGCAATATGCTGAGGTATTTGTAGACGTCGTCCGAATCCATACCCTCAATTCGGATGTTATTTTGGCTGTATCCTTCGTTGTCGGTGTGTTTTTCCCGAAAAGTTGTTTTTATGCGACATTTTTCCAAACCCAACTGCATGCCGATATCCCTGCTGAACTGGATGGTGATGTCCAGCAAGGAACGAAGTTGGTTCTCGTCTTTGGCATACAATTTGATGTCGTCAATGTACATTAAATGACTTAATTTTCATTTCGACAATATGCCATGCTTGACTTGGAACCCGTATTTGCTTTCATGCAAAAGATGGGATAGCGGATTCAAAGCCAAACAAAACCACAGTGGGCTTAGAGAGTCGCCTTAGAAAATGCCACGCGTGATTGGTATCTCTCCTGATGTTTGTGAGGATACCGATAGCTTCGTGCTCCAATTCTTCATTACTGTTCTCAGAAGAAGAACGACATTCGGGTTGATTTTATACAAGCGTAACACTTCTAGTAACCACGAATGTGATATGGAGTCAAAGGCTGATTTATAATCGATGTAGGCTGTCGAGATGTTTCGTTTTTGGTGGACAGCCTGCTTTACAGCTACCGTATCGAATATAAGCTGTTCTTTGCAGCCTCGGGAGCTCTTTGTGCATCCTTGTTGCTCCTCAGCTATCAATTTATGAGCATCAAGATGTTTTGAGATGTTCGCGCACACAACTGAAGTGAAGACTTTGTAGATGGTAGGAAGACAAGTAATTGGTCGACATTTTGAAGGGCAAGAGGCACCCTGTGCCTTGGGGATGAGAAATGTTATCCCCTTGGTGAAAATGGTGGAACTAAATCAGGATCGCCAATCATCTGAATAAAATGATTTGCCAATATCCTGTGAGTGCTCTTGAACCGCTTCAGCCAGAAGTTGTGAATCTTGTCAACTCCTGGCGCCTTCCAGTTACCTGCCTTGTCAAGGACTGCTTCAACGTCGACTTCAGTTACGTCAGGCATGGTCATTCCGGGGAGGGCCTCGCATGAACGCATAAGGTTTGGGAGCCACGCTGTTTCTAAATTGCAACGGCTGCATTCGCTCCAAAGACTTCTCCAGAAGTCTTCTGCCTGCTCCAGATCGAGGTTACTTTCCCTATCTGAGTTGGTGAGATTTTTGTAGAATCAGTTGCAGCTGCCACGGTTATTCGTCTCCATAATCAACATCTTAGAGCGAATAACAGAGGTATGCGCAGAAGGACTTTACCGTTCTGGGTGTTTCGACTCAACAAAAGAGTCGAAAAGTTGAGAAAGGAGATTGGTCGTGTGGCGCAAGCACTCCTTGGAAATCCATCGCCAAGAGTGCACAGATGCGTTGCGAACATCATTGGAAACTACCATCTGTCCAATGATATGCCAATCGAAGAAATCCTCGAGGTGCTGAAGCAGAAACTTGCGGTACGTTCCAATCGCATCCGTAGGTATCAAAAAAGCTTTCAGCGAAGGACAGACAAAACCTTGTTCCTCCAGAACCAACGGAGATTCTACAAAAATCTCACCAACTCAGATAGGGAAAGTAACCTCGATCTGGATCAGGCAGAAGGCTTCTGGAGAAGTGTTTGGAGCGAATCCAGCCATTGCAATTTAGAAGCAGCGTGGCTCCCACACCTTATGCGTTCATGCGAGGCCCTCCCCGAAATGACCATGCCTGACGTAACTGAAGTCGACGTTCAAGCAGTCCAGGAGTTGACAAGATTCACAACTTCTGGCTGAAGCGGTTCAAGAGCACTCACAGAGTATTGACAAATCGTTTTAATCAGATGATTGTCGATCCGATATTAGGTCTAGGATCTTTCACCAAGGGGATAACATTTCTCATTCGCAAGGAACAGGGTGCCTCTTGCCCTTCAAAATGTCGACCAATTACTTGTCTTCCTACCATCTACAAGGTCTTCACTTCAATTTTGTGCGCGAATATCTCAAAAAATTTTAATGCTCATAAATTGATAGCTGAGGAGCAAAAAAGATGCGCAAAAGGCTCCCGAGGCTGTAAATAACAGCTTGTAATCGATACGGTCACTGTAAATCAGGCTGTCCACCAAAACGAAATATCTCGACAGCCTACATCGATTATAAATCAACCTTTGATTCCATATCATATTCGTGGTTACTACAAGTGTTACGCTTGTACAAAATCAACCCGAATGTGGTTCTTCTCCTCAGAACAGTGATGAAGAATTGAAGCACGAAGCTTTCGGTATCCCCACAAACATCAGGAGAGATACCAATCACGCGTGGCATTTTCCAAGGCGAATCTCTAAGCCCACTGTGGTTTTGTTTGGCTTTGAATCCGCTATTCCAACTTTTCATGAGAGCAGATACGGGTTCCACGTCAAGCATGGCATATTGTCGAAATGTCCATTAAGCAATTTAATGTACATTGGCGACATCAAATTGTATGCCAAAGACGAGAACCAACTTCGTTCCTTGCTGGACATCACCATCCAGTTTAGCAGGGATATCGACATGCAGTTGGGTTTGGAGAAATGTCGCATAAAAACATTTGTTCGGGAAAAACATACCAACAATGAAGGATACAGCCACAATAACATCCAAATTGAGGGTATGGATTCGGACGACGTCTACAAATACCTCAGCATATTGCAAGCAGTAACACCTGCTGTGGCAATAATTAAATCTAAGTTGCTGGGGGAACTGGCGGAATTTGAACGGCATCTGGATCTTGTCCTTAAGACTGAGCTGTTCGGGAAAAATAAAATCATGGCAATCAACACCTTCGCGGATACGGATTTAGAATCTGTCAATAGACGGATAAGGGTGTGTGGGTGTTTTTGAGGTGGGGGAGAGGCAAAGCCTCTGAGCACTTAGTCCTTAGTAGTCCATTGTACTCGATTCCCCCGTCTAACGGAATATCCCGGATTCGTTTATGTATCGCAGGACTTCTGCAAGTCTGCAGATAAACTTTGCAGTATGTTTGTTTGGTATTGGTAGGAAGAGTTTGGTCTGTCTAGCAGCGTTAAGGCTTCGCCACCTGTCATTATGGGAGGCTTGTTCCCAGTTTTTGATAGCAGCATCAGTCAATGCTACCGGCACCCCAATTGCTGGTTCCGGTCGGGGAATGGGGAAAGTTGAAGCCTCTTTTGCTAACGCATCCGGGATTCCATTTTCCTCTACACCACAATAACCCATATTGAATCTGGAAACAGAATTCATTTGGTTTCTACATTCCTGAACGATTTTTGAAGTGATCGAAGTACTACTCAACCCTTTCAATGCAGCTTGACTATCGCTACAGATTGCGATGCGCCTGCCATTCTACCGCTCGTCAATCATCTAGGTTGCAACCTTCAGGGTCGCATACACTTCATCCTGCAAGACCGTTGTGTATTGTCCCAAAGGAAAAACACACTTCTCTTTTTTATTCGAGAGGTAGACTCCTGCTCCAGAACCATTTTCTGTAGCCATCGGTGTAGAAGACACGCATACTTCTGGTTCGTCCCAGTTTTCTCTCCGCTTCAAGATAACATCATATCTTCTACCAAACAGATATATGGGGATCTGAGAATCGGAAGGCATCGCGGAAACTGAATCAGTTTTTCCAATCACTCGTCCAATGCTTTGTGCCCCCCTCGTCCATTGTTTTCCCATAGATCTAATCGAATTAGTCTCTCATTGCAGTGCTCTGAATAAACAAATCCAAGGGCTGCAAATTGAGTAATGCATTCAAAGCTACGCCGGATGTGGTACTCATGATACCGGTGATACCCAGACCCACAGTTCTTTGCAGTGTGGCTACTTTTCAGCGAAAACTCTTCTGTTACACGTTAACCCACCACACTACGGATGCATAAGCGAACATCGGTGTGATGATAGCAACATATATCCACATTACTACCTGAGGCCTAAATCCCCATGTGGAGGTAAAGGTCCGCCTACACAGCCCATAAGCTGTGAGAGCTCGTTTCATCTTTACGTCTACATGTTTGTTCCAAAGAAGCTTCTTGTCTAGAATAACTCCCAGATATTTCACTTCTTCGGAGAGTTGAAGGGTTGTACCCTTCATCTCTGGGAGGCAAAGACCATTCAATTTCCTCCTTTTTGTAAATAATATAATTGTGATGTTATTTACTGAAAGTCCATGCGTGAGACACCAACTGTCGATCAAATTAACGGCGCGTTGTTTATTTTTACACACCATTCCGAGATCTCGACCAACAGCCACGTCATCCGCATAAGTAACATGTATAGGCAGATTTTGCAGTTCGCATAGTAGTGAGTTGATCAGCATACTTCACAGAAGGGGCGATAGCACACCTTCTTGAGGGCAACCTTTCATCGCTTCCGTTGTTAAGTAGCGATCAACACCCACTTCAGCACACAACAATATATGCGTTAGCATAGTTTCGTCAACACCATGCTCTCTGGCGCCATCACAGAGCTTTTGGAAGGGCGCATAGTCAAAGGCCCCTTCAATGTTTACGAACACCCCCATCGCGTACTCGCCCTTCAGAATTGCATCCCCCATCTTTGAAACCAAAGAATGAAGAGCAGACTCGCAGGACTTTCCACGTTGGTAAGCATATTGGTTCTCATTTAGGGAATGCGACTTTAGCGGCTCGTCGCGAATGTGACGCTCAACCAGTCTCTCCAGACATTTCAGCGAAAATGATGTTATGTCGATTTGCCTGAAGTTCTTTGGATTAGAATAGTCATTTTTCCCAGGCTTTCGTATGAAGACTACCTTCACCTTCTGCTAAGAGGAAGGCACGTAGCCCAGAGCAAGACATCCTCGAAAAATATTGCTTAGAAGTTTCTGTAAGTGCTCTATACCCTCCTTTAGCATCGCTGGGTAGATGCCATCGATACCAGGTGCCTTGAAGTGTTCAAATGATAGTATGGCAGCTCTTGCATTATCATTGGTAACTACCGCTCTCGCAGTGTCCCAATTCCCCTTGCAACACCATCGTGTTGAAAGGTTCGCAGAAACCGCCAATTCTCTTCTTCCCACTTCCGAGACCTGTTCTCCTGGGTGGTGTACTTCCAAGAGAGTCTGTATAGACTCAACTCTGGAGTTCATGAAAGTACCATCCGGTTTTCTAAGAGAGTCCACCTTGGCCGACTCATCCTTATTAAGGAGTCTGCACAACCTGGAAGTCTCCCTTTCACCTTGCAGTTCCTCACAGTATGCTCTAAAAGAGTCTCGTTTCGAACATTTTACGAGCCTCTTATATTCACGCTGTGAGTTCCGGAAGTTTAGCCAGTCTTCATCTTTGTTGCTTTTGTAAGCACGATTTAGAAGTCGTCTGGTTGATTTCTTGAGTCTCTGCAGTTCTCGGTTTCACCATGGAAACGTTTTACCACTTTGGGCTCGGGAAATAGGACACGCCTCTTTAAAGCACTCTAAAGGTGTGCCATTCAGAGTTTTCAATTGATTTTCTATCGTCAAAGGAGTCCTTAGTCGCCTAAGAAACTCAACTTTGTCGCCAAGAAGTTCATTGAACTTTGTCCAATCCGTTTTCCTAGGATTCCGTCTTTGCATTACAAGCTGTTCGTCTGTAATAGTTAGACTAAATTCTAAGTAACGATGATCTAAGAGTGAGACTTCTTCTCGCTGGTTTCTAATCAACTCTAACAACTTTGAAGTGCAGATTGTTAGGTCAATTACTTCACTTCTTCTTGGCCCCACGAACGTACGGGCGCACCCTACGTTCGCGGTCATCAGACCAGCTGGAGTGATAAAATCAAACAGTTTCTCACCTCTGGGATTGCATTTGCTTCTGCCCCAACAAATATGCTGAGCTTTCGAATCACAACCTAATCAAAGTTCAAGGCCACTTGAGTCTGCATACACTACCCTAGATCCCTTAGTTCTTGAGTCGACGGAGGGTACAAAGAGTCATAGGATAGGTAGGCAGAAGCAATTATAACGTTTCTCCTCTTACCATTAACGTGGTATTGTAAGTTGACCGCAACAAGGTCCTGCGAACAGAATTGTCTCAGCATGGATGCCTCTAACAATTTTGACATGAAAACGTTGGCCCTCATTAACGAGGATATTTGATCGAAAAATATCCTAGTCCCCTTGATTGATCCACAGATTCTGTTAAAACGAACCCATGGCTCTAGAACCAGAAATATATAAGGACAGAGGTTAGATATTGTCGTCTATTTGTAGTTAAGTCTAAAATTGATAGACCAGTAGCTTACTCCAAATTATTATACAATTTTTATTTTTATTATATATATACACTGTAAAATAAAAATTGTAGTCTGGATTAAGCTACTGGTCTATCAATATAAGGACAGTTCTGCGGCCAGTAGATAGGAAGAAGCTTTGCCATGCTGCAGGTTGATTTGCCTAACTCTTATGTTTGTTGCCATAAGTGCAGTCTAATATGAAAACCGCCGCTAACTGAAAAGTCTGCTGCATTCAGTGTGGATCTCACCGGGGTTACCAGCTTGTCCTCACCTTCCACCGAAAGTTTTGTTTCTTGCGTCCGATTTCTCTAGATATCGCCACAATTAGTGGTCCATGTCGTCATTCGCAAGAAACTTCGCCTTCTTTCGCAGTGCCTTCCGTTATCATCGGCTAGAAGCCTTCCCAGATTCACGGAGTCCGGGCTGTATGGATCTATTTTCACATACCGGCGTTAGACCAGTTGCGTCTACATTACCAGCTTCCCATTCTTCCGTTTTTTCGGGTGAAAGTGGAGGAGAAGGTTCTGACAAGCAAGCCTGTAGTCCCTTCTCCTTTGCGGCTGAAGTTTCCTTCTGCCGAGCCTTCCACCCCCGTATTTTAGAAGAGTTAGGTAGCAGTGTCACCAACCGTCCGGCCGTAGTCAGATTTACAGTTGCAATCATTAAGGGAGTTGCTGTACTATCGTTTTTGGCTGATCGCGTTGTAGACACCGGGTGTAGGTTTTTTACTGAAGTGGAGAGTCTGTCTTCCACAGATTTTTTCGTGGGGCAGCATGAATTAGGTGAGGCCTCCAAAATCCGTGCCTCGTCTACGACCTGATTTCTCAGAGTCGCGGGTGGATTTGAAGTCTGTGACTTTTTACCACTTGGAGAGTTACAATCCTTTGTTTCCACCTTCATGTGTTTTTGGCCACTAGTGTAGTAGTAAACTACCACAAGCTCCCCCGCCACGACAAGGTGGTGTTTGAGGGGGAGCGTAGTTCTTGCAAACAATAACATGCACAATAGAGTTTCCGAAAAATTGAGTACCACCATCCCACGTTATCAGGGAGGAAGGGGGTACTTGATTTGAAAACATTGCACTATAATCAAATGCATTCTCTTCGTGAGTAGAGCCAAATAGGCAAATACATCAGGCTATCGTCATGGCAGATAATAATTATTTCCTTCGTACTTGAGAAGCAGAGAATGGGATCCCGTGTCGAATGTTACTTCAGTCCAACAGAAGATCGACATGTGGCATTCACGGAGATCATATCAAAAATTTATTGTTGCCGGGCGTTACGCTCCCAACAAAAAATTATAAACGGTACATTCTTCACGACTCCTCAATCACCAACTCCAGTTGTAGGTTATGCAACTGTGAAGAGGAGACCATCCAACACATAACAACTGCGTGCAGGATGTTGAGCAGTACTGAGTACACCAATCGCCATAACTCCATCTGCAAAATTCTCCATCAAAATCTTGCGTTGAAGTATAACTGAGTGGCAACCTACCATCCTTACTATAGAATCTTGGAAAATTATCGGGTCAAACCACTTGGGGATCACACTATTGCCACCGACCACAGTGTTAATCACAACAGGCCCGATCTAGTTCCGCTTCTGAAGGAGGAGCGAGCGTGCTTCATAATCGATGTAGCCGTACCGTTGGACCGGAACCCTGTTGAAAAACAGTGCGAAAAATTTCGGAGCTACAGCCCTTTGGCGGACGATATGAAGTAGATTTGGAGACTACAAAAGATCGAAGTAGTCCCAGTAGTAATTTCAGCGACAGGATTAGTCCCTGGAAACTTGCATCAAGCGCTGAAAACGCTCGATCCTAGGACTGGACTATACATGGAGATGCAAAAAGCGGTTATCCTTGCAATCTGTGCTATAATCCGAAGAGTCCTGTCCGGTAACAATCTGACTTAGTGGGCTTCAGTCTTGATTCGTACTGTCTTCCATTTAAGATCTATGTCTCTGTAGTATAGAACCACCTCGCCATTGCTTGAAGTATTTGCGACAATCGGGGTGTATAATAGCAATACTTTTTCGCATTGTCGCACACACTTTCCGTGAAACGCATCATCGCTGGATGTTGCCTTCAGTCCATTCTTAGGTTAGTCGCCCCTCGGTTGGGTGGGAAGAAGGTCCGTGGGCTTTTTAAACTATTAGGTTGTTGCAAATGAAATGTCGGATATTTGAGTAAAATTTCAAAAAACTATAACTTTTATGAAAATTAATTTTATTAGTCAAAATAAGAACCAGCAGCTTCAATGCACTTCTCCCAACGAGATACAAGGGTATTTATTCCAGTTTCGTAAAAGTCTGGGTTTCTAGAGCTAAGAAATTCTTCAAAGGCACTTTTGACAGCTACTTCATTGCTGAATTGTTTCCCTGCCAAAAAGTGATCCAAATGCTTAAAAAAGTGGTAGTCGGTTGGCGAGAGGACGGGTGAATATGGTGGATGAGGTAGAGTCTCATATCGTAATTCATTTAATTTTTGGACCGTCATTCTGGAAACATGAGGTCGGGCGTTATCATGGAGCAGTATCACTCCATCTCTGTTGACCAATCTAGGCCGCTGAACACGTAATTTCTCGTGCATTTCATCAAGTTGGGCACAATATTTCTCTGCATTAATTGTTTCACCACGCTCCAAAAACGAATAATGAATAATTCCAGATGCAGACCACCAAACAGTTACCATTACCTTCTTCGGGTGAAGGCTCGGTTTTGGCATGTGTTGTGGAGGCTGATCGGCATCTAGCCATTGCGCTGATCTGCGACGGTTGTCGTACAATATCCACTTTTCATCGCATGTCACTATTCTGCGCAAAAAGGGATTGTTCCTGTTGCGGTTGAGTAGAGAACTGGATATTTCCATTCGCAGCGCCATGTTTTGCTCGTTGAGTTCATGCGGAACCCACTTATCAAGCTTCTTCACCTTTCCAAGCTGTTGTAAGTGCCGAGATACTGTCGAATAGTGTACGCCTATTTTCTCTGCAATGTCACGAATCGATGATCGCGGATCAGATTCCACTATCAAACGCAACTCGTCGTTGTCGATCGATGGTCCTGGGTGTCCACGAGGTTCACTTTGGAGGATCATGTCGCCTGATCGGAATTTTTCGAACCACCGCTGTGTCGTTCGTTCGTTTGCTGCGTCAGCTCCAAATGCTCTGCAAATGTTTCTGGTTGCCTCCGCTGCGTTGTGACCAAGTTTAAATTCATATAGAAAAAGTAGACGTTTTTGACTCCCTTCCATGCTTTTTTCTTTGAGTTTTACTTGGAACTTCAATGACGATTGAAACTGAAATGACTCCTTGATCGAACGAACGACTATTTATACTCAATTATCCCATACCACTAGAGTCACCTTGCGGCAGTTTTAAACATTAAAATCATAACTAACTTCACTTCATTGAAAAATCCGACATTTCATTTGCAACAACTTAATATATATATATACAAAAAACACTAAAATAAACCAACAATTTTATAAAAAATTTGCTTCTGAGAAAAAATTCGAAATTAACCAATTAACATATGTAATATGTTTTTGAAATTATCACATTTCAACTACCTGTAACCCGTCTTGCACTGACACGAAGACCCAGCTTGGAATTTGGAAGATAAGGAGGCATTTTATCTTGTGAATGGGATTTGGATAATTGTCAACTGTGTGAAGCCATATATGGCTTCGTATACAATAAAAAGTTAAATAGAGTTAATTATGCTTTCTATTTATATTCTGCCATGATTCGAAATTCGTTATAAAGAGGTTTTTGGCAAATGTTTATCTTATGTGAGGAACTTTCTTTGCACGTTTTCCTTTTCGTATGTATGTTCATACAAAAAAATAAAATAAAAACTCAAAATATTTCTTTGTATATTTTCAAACTTTTAGGGCATATGTGTGTGCATATGGTTTTGAAAACATAAATATTATATTCATTCTAAACAAATAAACATTGCCTATTACCGCATACTGATGTGTACATACAATGGCTGTCATTAATAAGTAAGCAAACTCATTACCTTGGACTTGCTTTGTATAACGGCAAGTACAGAAGTCTGTTTGAGAGAATCTTTATTTCTTTGATATAACCATTCTGCTACCTCTTATAGCAGGTGAAATTTATATTAATTTTATCACCGTTAGTTTGTTGTGCGAGAAGATGTACTGAAATGTGGTTTTCGGACAAATAAAAAATAAGTAAACAATACAAGAATAACTAATGTTTTTGCTAACAAAACTGAAATAAAGTAGTTTTATTTATTACAAACAATTAGTCAATACAAATAGAAACTAAAAAAAGTAAGTAAAAAGAAAACAAATGTTTTTCGAGCATTCATAAAGCGACATAGCTTCTTAGGTTAATTAGGAAATTAAACTAAAAAATTCTGAAAAGAGTGTACCTAAATTCAGGAGGAGTATTGTGAACATTTTTAATAAAACTAGGGCGGAAAGGTTGTCAAAACTTCCAAGGAGGATGGAGCCTTCGAGTGTAGATATTCCAAAGGACGATAAAAAATTGCAAGAGAAAGAATTGATATAAGGAATAAAAACACCTCAGCAACGGATCCACTGCTTTCTGCTCCAAAAATGTTTAATAAACTTGTATAAGAAAGCAAAACAGCACCATCTTTATCCACTATTCACAGAAGGCCTTATGAAAAAATAGTCGAGTTATGCGAAAAATTCTATATATGAATTAAGCAAACCTGCAAAAGAAAAAAAATTTCTATGCAGATAATGTTATAAAACCGGAAATACTTTGAAAGAATGAATTGATGATTCGCATGAAGTATAGTAACGGTCAGATGCAAGTTTAGTGGAAACATGATGAAGCATTGTTCTTTAAATGTACAAAACCCAACTTTTAGTTTGATGATAACGGCTTGATAGTGTGGAGACGTATTTCTGCCAATGGGTTGGGAAAAATAGTCGTTCTGGAAAGCAAGGTAAATTGTCAAGTTTATTTTAATTTGTCATTGTGCCTGTAACTTGGTAACGCACTAATTTACAAGGCCAAAGTTGTTTCAAAAAACACATCTGAGATGAATTTTATCATTTTGGAGTGGCTACCTTAAAGCGTTGATTTATCAAAAATGAATGGGCGTGACTAAAAACAAAAACAATTCTGTGGGCTCCTTGAAATTTGGCTGCATAGAAGAATCTAATTTTGGAGGAAGTCTAACTATTTCTAACAAAGTTATAATAGGTCAAAGTTCTCGCTTCTTTGCAAATTCAAGACTATGAATGTCAGTATCACCCAAAAGTGGATGCTCCTACATAATATATGCATACATTTCATGCTGTGTATTAATGGGACAGATGCACACTCAAATGTCTTTATACAAATACACAAAACCTTTCATACCTGAAGCGTCCAGCTTCCGGTTTCCCGACATGTAATTCCTCTTTGTTATCAAGTTATTTACTGGGGGATTGAATTTTCAAAAACAATTGCAATATTTTCATTTCTAAAAAGAAAACTTGAAAAATATGGATTTGAATTCCAGACATGGCATCGAATGACAGCCACTGTACACTAATCAGAAAAAGTTTGCGTACACATGAATCTCGTCAAGAAAACTAAACAAGTCGGGAAACCTGAAGCGTCAAGCTAAAAGGTTTTGTGTTTCCCTATGTGAGGAGCGATGAGTACGTGACAGCTCCGCGTATATATAGTTAAAAATTCCATTGTCCTCTACTTTTTAGAAAGCCATTTAAATAAATAATTTGATGGAAAGCACTGTATTGATAATAGTCAACCTCATACGTTTCACATAGCCAACTTCATACGCTTCACACTCAGAGTTTAATATTATTAGCAAATGTGAAGAACTTAACCTACAAGAGCTACAAACAAGTCGGGAAACCGGAAGCTGAACGCTTCCGGTATGAAAGGTTTTGTGTATTTCTTTAATAAAGACGTTTGAGTGTGCATTTGTCCCATTAGTAAGTAACACGTAGTATATGCATATAGTATGTGAAAATATCCACATTAAGTATTGAATTTGCAAAGTAGTGACAATTTGACCTATTATGACTTGCACTCCCCACCTTTCCAAGAAATGTCAAAACTAATACCGGCTTGATGACTATATGTGATGACAAAAATGTACACCCCCATTTGCACGTATGGCGACCTCCTTAAATTAAATGTAGAATTATGTAACTCACTGTATGCGTGAACGTTCATAGTTCCCACCTTTGCACCAAATTTGGTGTAAATCGCTGAAACCGTCTCTGAGAAAGATGTATGTGACGGATAGATAAACAGACGGACAGACAGACCGGTTTTAATAAGATTTTGTTTTACACAAAACCTTAGAAAGGGCTGAGGAGAACTAAATTTTTCATGAATCAAATTTTAATACAGGGTGCGGCAGCATAACTTCCTGTTTTAAAATGCGCGTCACTCAGTTAGTTGATGTCATAGTGGAGCGCTAGTGGTCTCGTGCAAGAGGGGATACTGTAAAGTTTTGTCTCGACACGGTTCAGTCGCCATCATGCGTTGGAATAGTGAGGAGCGTGCCTTTGCCGTTGAGATTTACTTTTCAAGCGGATGTTCGGTTATTGCAACACAGCGTGCATTTCGGAATCGCTTTAATTTAGCCCCGTTGGCTCCCGTCCCAGACCGCAAATTAATTGTTACATGGGTCACTACATTCAGACAAACTGCAAGTGCGTCAAAAAGAAGAACTGGACTCCCTCGGCCCGTTAGATCACCTGAGAATATTGAAGCAGTGAGAGCGTCAATGTTGCGATCGCCACGGCCTCCGCAACATAAAAAAATCGATGGCTGTTTTGAGGGAACACTTTCCAGAGCGCCTTATCTCAATTAGAGGCGATTTGGAATGGCCGGCACGCTCTCCCGATCTGTCCCCTTGTGATTTTTTTCTATGGGGTTTTTTGAAATCCCGTGGTTATGTGAACCGTCCAAGAACCCTACAAGATTTGAAGACCAACATCCAAGAAGAAATTGCCAACATAACACCTGCTATGCTAACAAGAGTCATGACAAGCGCCAGAAATTTGATCTTCAAAACAATGTAAATAAAAACTTTAGACATGTGCTTACATTATAAAAAATAAATAAATATTTTCCGATGCATACAATAGTTTTTATTGAGTTTTGAAAAAAGGAAGTTATGCTGCCGCACCCTGTATTTCCCTCGATTGTCAATCATTCAGCATCGTATTTGTATGGCTTAGGATGCGGTAAATTCGCACGAAATTTATAAGTTTGAATTGTTATAACTTTGACACTAACAGCCGAATTTTTATGAAATTTGGCTTGCGTATACACGATACTGTCCTCAATGCCTAGTATTCCTAGGATGAACTTAACGGGGTTTTTCAGCCAATTTCTAAAAGTTGGTAATAAACTATTAATTAGTTAATTTGAGCAGATATCGGAATGGGACATATTTCGAAGCCTAGATTTCATCTAAGCGCACCACCCTAATTTTTGTTTTTGATTTTTGGGTTGGGTAGTGTGTACTTTCTGACTCCTTACTCGCGCACTTTGTAATTCACGTCAGAATCGGAAAGTACTAATTACTGGTACTAATTAGTACTAATTAAAAATTCTAGCATTCCCCCTTTACATGTATGGGGAACCTCCTTTTAAACTGCACGTGAATTTATGCCACTCACGGGATTTCATAGTTCCCATATATGCACCAAATTTTTTTCGGATCGGTTTAGTCATTTTGAAGAAAAGTTCGTGTGACAGACAGGCAGACAGACAGACATTGAATCGATTTTAATAAGGTTTTGTTTTACACAACACCTTAAAATGCCCTTGAAACCGTTGACTCTAGGAATTTCAGTTGAAATATTGATTAGTCATGAGTCCCCAAAAACGTGAGGAGCTATACAAAATTGTTTCTGATTAGTGTATCTATAAACGGACAAGCCTATCTAAATTGATAGGAATATTTCCACTTCTTTTTCGTTTTGTGTACGTTACGTATAGTTCGTCTATTTCGTATGCAAAATTGAAATCCGGATAGTGCCTAGTTAATACTCTGTGTGGAGACGTAGCATAGCATCATATACAACCTTTACTGGGTAGTGACATGGATTTGACCAAACGTAGGATTCAGCTGGAATTTTTCTCCATTATTCGCGAAGAAGAAGGATACTACCGTCGATATAATTCTGGAGGTTCTTAATAATAATAACCACGGACAATTGAACACTACACATGCGTGTTTTTCATGCTTTCTGTTTCGGGTCACTATTTTGGCATACCATCAATGTTTGACAAATACCTAATTTTTCTGCGCCAGCATCTAGATTATTTTAAAATACCAATGTACAAATTCGAATCCATATTCCTTTCCACGAATATCACATCTTCCAAATCGTCTGCGCCGTAACAGTCGCATGTCAGCGCAGGAGAAATTTGGTATTTGTCAAACATTCCAGAAATGCCAAAACAATGACCCGAAACATAGAGCATGAAAAACACGCATGTAGCAGTGTTGAATTACCCGAATATATTCAAAACCTCTCCATAATTCGCGGACTGAGAAAGTTGATTTGTAAATCTTGGAAATATGCAATTTGTTACGACTTGTTGTATTTTGGAAGCTGACGATACTTGGATAGTAGGCTGCTCCGAAGAAACGTTATAAATGCGAATTTCAACGAAACACCCCTTCGTGAAGTACCAATGAGTGGTATGCTTAACTTGGTAAAGCACTAATTCAAGCTTTAGGTCAAATTGATCATCTCTAGCAGCCTCACTAGGGATAAAAAGATAAGCTTGGTTATATCGATCGGACTGACAATTCTTTATTAACGACATTTCTTTAAATACAAGTTTTGTGCCTACGTAAGATACACGTGCGAATGGTATATTTGTAGTAAAACGCATACAATGTACTTTACTACCTTGGAAATTATTGACCTGCATAGATTACAAATTACAAGCGCGTAAACTGATGTGTTTGTATATTTCTATGCAGGTATCGCCTTGAATTCGGTGTATCTTACGTTTATATAAGTTTACAGAATATTGCATTATAATATTATGGCCGAGGTTGATCTGTAAATGTTTACTTGTAAAAAACATTAGAGCCATGGAAACACTATTATTATTTGAGCAGATATCGGGATAATGTGTATTTTAAGGCCTAGCATTATGCCTGGTGATGTATTGCACCGGTGCCATAACAGTACAGCCAGAAATGAGATGGTCCAACGTCTCTAACGCCGAACCACACATTTTGCACTGGTCGTTCTCCACCCGTTCTTTCATGATGAGCTTTTTATAAGCTCGGGTGGCGACCACGCAATCCTGAATGGCACACATAAACCCCTCCGTCTCAGCAAAGAGCTTCCCAGCACACAGCCATCTGTTCGACAGATGCAAATCGACAAATGGCTGCCAAAGACAATTCACATGTTTACCGTGCATTGCCTTCGACTTTCATTCATCGATCCGCTCTTGGCCCGACTTCACCCCACTCAGAGGATTGAAGGATCGATCCTTAAATTTAAGTGGAGTCAGTCCACAGTCTGCCTTACTGACATCTGCATGCAAGGGACTCGCCTGCTCTTTGCTGTAAAAATAAGCGCGCAGCGAATCGACTTGGCGATGATGTTGTGCCGCCACGTCAACCACGCCTCTACCTCCGATGTCACGAGGCAGGTTCATCCGCTCCACGGCATACTTTGGGTGATGCATTCGGAATTTGGCCATAGTTGCCCGTATCCGCCGCTGGACGTTTTCCAGATCGGTCTTCGTCCACGGCAATATTCCGAATGCATAAGCCAGTGAAGGGATGGCGAATACATTCAACGCGCTTATTTTATTCTTCCCCGAGAGATGCGATTTCAGCACCAACTTTACACGTCGCAGGAATTCGGACAGCAGAGCTTCTTTCAGATCACCAACTCGAGCATGGGTTCCTTGCAGAATTCCTAGGTACTTGTAGAAGTCTGTCTCGGTCATAGCTTCGATGTGGAGGTCACCAATGCTATGTCCGGCATGTGGCTCGTGATGACCTTTGCGGATGGCTTGGATTCGACACTTGTCTAATCCAAACTCCATCCGAATATCACGGCTGAACATGTCTATTATTCGCAACAGACTTCTAAGATGGTTGTCAGTACCAGCATACAGCTTGATGTCATCTAAGTACATCAAGTGTGTCAGTTCGGACTTAGCACGTAGGCCATACTTTATTGCAAAACCATGCCCTCTAGCATCATTCAGTAGCCATGAAAGGGGGTTCAGTGCCATACAAAACCAAAGGGGACTCAATGAATCCCCCTGGAAGATGCCCCTCCGTATACGGATGGGCTCTGAGGTATTAGCACCCTCAGATGTACGGACTGATAAGGTGGTATGCCACCCTTCCATGACTGTCGCCAAAACCTTTATTAGTTTTGGATCAATGCGATACAGATGTAGGATATCGATTAGCCAGGTATGCGGAACGCTATCGAAAGCCTTGGCATAATCGATATAGCAACTGAAGAGGTTTCTCTGGCCTCTAGTTGCTTGCCCTACAACTACCGAGTCGATAATGAGTTGCTCTTTGCAACCCCTTGACCCAACTCGGCAGCCCTTCTGCTCCTCGGACAGAATGTTGTTGGTCTCGAGGTGCGCATTGATCCTTCCACTAATAATGGACGTGATGAATTTGTAGAGGGTTGGTAAGCAAGTGATCGGTCTTGTGTCTGCGGGGTCCTGCACCATGTCCTTCTTAGGGATAAGGTAGGTAATCCTCGCAGTGAGGAAAGGTGGAAATTCCTCCGGCCGACTTATGACCTCATTTATACTGCGTGCCAACCGACTGTGTACGCTGGTAAATTTCTTATACCAGAAATTCTGCACCCGATCCAGACCTGGGCCCCTCCAGTTCTTCGAGCTGTTTATGGCTCGTCGAACTTCCTCTTCGATAACATCCGCAAAATTCATGCCAGGCGTATTGGCGTGGTGGATGCCCCCAAAGTCCACCCCAATACTCTTTCGCTTCCGTCACCGAAAACTGCACTGTCTGCACGCTCTGTTGGGATTCGTTGAGTGATCTGAAAAAGCTCCGCTGGTTCCTCGCGTATGTTGCATTCTGGACACGTCTGGAATAACTTTCGCCATACTGTCGTAACCGACTGCATATGACAGAAAGTTTCTGTTTTAGTGTGTCCAGAATTTCAACAACGGGTGTCTCACAGGGGATGGCATAGTTCCGGTAAACCCTCTGCACTTTATTTCTCACCCGTCGGCTGGCACTGCCAGTGCTGATCTGAATCAGTCTAGCAATGTCCTGCCTTAGTGAGTCCCGCCGACGTTCCAGACGAATTTTCCATGGTGGATCTCTTTTGTCACTCAAACCAATAACGTGAAAGCGAATCTTCTGACCGTGCAATCTGATAGCCGCAACACCACAATACACAAGTGATTGTAGTTGCAGCAGCGACATATCAGCACACAGTCGAGATGCAATCTCATCATTGATTTGAGATAGAATTCCCGGAGTTGCTGGAGATGCATAGAGCCTGGGAATGCCTGGTCTATGCAAAGGATCCATATCCGAGAATTCTATGCACGCTCTTTGGAATTCGTCCCGAACCTCAGCGGAAACCTCAGCTGGACGGTGGAGAAGAGTGCTTCGGCGAGTACTGAACCTGTTGCCTGCAGTGCGGCGTGATGTTGTTGATGCCGCCGCCTCTGCCCCCATCGACTCTCGGTCACCAGTTTCCCCGATGACTTCAAGTCGAACACGCTCCCTGATGGTGGCCGGGATTGTGTCGCTGCGAGTAATGAAGCGGTACTGGTCTGCGACTCGCTGCACAGTCACGTGCGCGAATTGCGGGAAACGGTCGACGAATCTCTGGTGCAACAAGGGGCGGTAAGATGTTGTACCTGCCCCCGCCGTTATTTCGTAGTAGGAGCGGATGATGAAGAGGTTCATTTCTTCAGTCCATTTCATCCGCTTCCTACGCGAACCTGCTGAAGTGGTCGCCACAGATTGTGGCGAAACAGCTGCAGCAGGCGGAGCTGTGCTCCTGGTCGTCGTGGCGCCTAGACGTCGAACCGCCCCACGACTAGCGGTTTCGACGCCGTGCTGTCCATTACGAGAGCCCGACCCAGTCACCAAGTCAGACGACTCCCGCCGGTTATCCGTACCGGACCTCAAATTTCTCCTTCTTCTCATTGTTGGTGGTGCATTTTATCCCTAGCTGCCAGGTGTTGAGATAGCTTCCTTAGTGAGTAATCTGCAAGACTGCAAAGTTCCTGCACTTTCCTCACCTACCCCCTGAGACGCTGCAGTGGCGTACAGCCATTCAGATTGAAGCTATCTATCCCTCCTCCTTTCACAACCGGGCTTGGGACCGGCTTCGGCGGAGTTATTACTATTATTATTATTATCGACGTTATTAGCAGTTACGAGTTACAGTAGCTTCATAGAGAAGTCCCCGTCCTGATTACACCTCATTACTATCTCGCCGGCTTGCGGACAATCACAAGCAGGTTCAAGACTGAGTGAAGAGAAAAAATTTATTTGATTTGTTGAAGTGGAGTTTATGTAGCGTAATTCAAGTAAAAGGTTCGAAGACATAAATCTCAGAACAGAAGAGGTTGAAGTAAATTAAGCATGGCAAGTTACGATGGAGTGTAAAGATCTACCCTCCCAATAGGCTCTGTGTGTTAGAGGGACACATCATGATAGAGCTTTTAAGCTTTCATGCTATCTCGCTCGTCTCTTTCGCACCATTAGCTTTTGGGTGCGCGCCTTGGGCAAGGGGGTGTGCGCCTTGGGTAAGGGATGTGCTTCTGATGTGGAGCTTTGGGCGTGCGCCTTTGCTGGGGGCTTTGGGCTGTCTGCTTTTGGTGGGGGATCTGGGCGTGTGCCTTGGGTGAGGAGCGTGCCTTTGGAGGCTTTGGGTTTGCGACTTGGGTACGGGGTGTTGCTTTGTGTGGGGAGCCTGTGGTTTGTCGGAGGTCGTGTCTTGGGGTGGGTGGTTTGTGTCTTGGGGATATTAAGCTCTATTGCAGTTATTCTAGGATAAGTACTATTGCTGTGTGTCTTGGATAATACTGAGTTATGTTTTGGTGTGTTTCTGAGATAGCGATGTTTTCCGAGTGCTTTTTGGGGAGTGTCAAGTTTTATTTGGTGCTTTTATGGGGTATCGATCTTTCTGGTGTGCTTTTTGTGGGTTATTAAGCTGGTTTGGTGGTATATGAGATAGCGATGTTTGCCGAGTGCTTTTTGGGGAGTGTCAAGTTGTTTGTGTGTATTTATAAGGGGTATCGATTTTTTTGGTGTGCTTTTTGTGGTTTATTAAGCTGTTTTGATGTATTTGCCTGGGTATCAGCCTTTGCGGTGAGTGACTTGGTTGAAGTGGGGTTTGTGGGGTTCACGGCGGGCGGCTATGGTGCGGATTTAGCTGGTAGGCTTCGCCGCGGACTTGAGGCGGTTGGCTGGTCGATGCAGATTTTGCGGTTATCATTGCTGACTTAGGTAATGGGGTTAAGTTTAAATGAAAAAGTTCGTTGATAAAGTTCAAATATTTATTTTATTATACTTATTTACACATACATCATTCAATATTCTTTAGAATTAACAATATGTGTACACTTATTTATATATATTTTCTACTGTGCATCTAAAATGTGTGCAATTCGCAATGTTTGATGCAGCCATTACAATGTTGGTGTATATAATAGGCAAAACCTAGGGCTATAACTACGGCCGCTATAGGCTTCATTAAGTTGAAAATATAGTTGTGACTCTTCGAAGACGATGATTTAAAACTTGGTCGATTAAATGGTCCGCACACATCTTCTCCGTTAACATAAACACATGTTGGTGAAAGACGCAGATGTTCAGCTTCAACATCTGAGGGAGTGTTGAATGCGTTGACTTCTAACGCACAGAAATAGCACTTAACATAGCCTTTTAAATTTGTGTAAAAAATCTACTTTTTGCAAATTTTTGCGCCATTCTATCCTCAATGTTCAAATTGCTGAAAGTTTTCAGACGATCGTATTCACGTTTTAAGTTTAACATTTTGACTGCGAGTTTCCACTTTAAATGACGTCTTTTATATTAATCCAGGAGTTGCGGTCGGATGTGAAACCGAGCCACTTGACAAGAACACGATCCCCCCTCCTTTTTAAGATCTTTTCTATGAGATATACATCTGGTTGCTTTGTTTGTAGTAATTCCAGTTCATAGAACCCTCCTTTTATTAAATTTCCTTGGTAATATTTAAGAGTATAAGTACGCGGTTCTGTATTTTTTATCTGATATACCCTGAATATTTCTGTGGACCAATTTGGAGTGTAGTCCTTTTCAAAGACATGTTTGTGCTTGCTAATTCTTACATAATCGCCTTTTTTTAATTTCGGTTTCGAGGTTACGTTAACCTTTCTATACACGGTTGATAATAACTTGATTTCGTTTGATGGGCCAACATCTACCGACTTCATTTTAATGGTACGATGTTTGGTCATATTGTATTTCTTTATTAATCTGCCGAGTAAATTGATCCAATGGTAGTTCCCGTTCATACTAAATTCTTTCCACATAAAATGTTTTAGCGTACGGTTAAATCTTTCTACAATTGACGCTTTGAAGGAACTGTAGGTAGAGTAGTGATTGATCTCGAATTTCTTCATCAATTGTTTAAACGTTTTATTAAAAAATTCTTTGCCATCATCTGTCTGCAAATTTCTTGGTACATGTTTTTGGTTTAGAATTGTCTCCATCACTCTTGCCACTTCGCCCCCGCTTTTATTTTTGATTGGCGCGACACCAAACGACGAGGTAGACATGTTCCAGAGCTAAAAGGCGATTTTCCAGCAGTTAGTAGAGGTTTGAGCAAAAAGGAAAGTCTTCGAGACAATCAGACGCAGACAAGATTGATTTTTAAAGAAGATTTATCAACCCAGACATCACCAGAAACGGAACCGTTCTTGACGGGAGAGAAATACTTTGAGGCAGAGGCTGAAGAAATAACGCCACCCAGAAAATCCCTTTCACCTGCAGCTAAACGACGTTTATCAGCAAGCAGTATTGCCAAAAATCTTCAGCAACCGAAAATGCAGAAAACTAGTACAAGTAGATCAGGCACGGATGATTATAGGATAATAACAGCTGATGATGGTATAACTCAATACACAGTTCCTATAGGCATGAGTCCCGGTGAAGTTGCCATAGCTATGTAGAAGTCAGAGGAGAGAGAAGAGGAAGGGTATAAAAGGAAGCAAAAAGGTGCTGTCAAAAAGACTACATTAAAACCTTCACGTGTAGATCCTGGTCAATATGAAATATCTTTTCCAGTGAAAAAAACTGCAAGGCAAAGTGAACGTTTGAAAGGTAGGAAGGAGCGAGCCGCTAGTGTACCCGATTTTGATTGGGAAAGAATATAAAGTAATATAGGTGCCCGTCGATATAGAAAGCGATGACTAAGCGCGATCCTAAGTAATAGTTCGTTGCTCTTTTACCCTGATAACACACGCGCACGTTTTCGAAATATATTGCCAAGATGCACAAAAATCTCCGTCTTCAAAGCAAGGCAAACCACGCAAAAAGCAGATACGTGAACGTGTGATAGACATTTTTGATAAGTAGAAATGTCGTACAAAGAGTGTATGAAGTCTGAACTAGATCTTTTCTCAAGTTCGCCAATTCAAAGTAATATTTTAAAAACAGACGAAGTAGCATACAAGCCCATAGCTTCATTAGATAACTCTACCGTTTTAGAATTTGTTTCGTTAGGTCATGGCGATACATACCGCGATCTGTCTACCATATATCTTCGACTAAAAGTACAACTTATTAAAGCAAAAGATGGGAAAGAGGAATTGTCCGACAAAGCTGCTCCACCAATTGGCGTTGTCAATAATGTTCTGCATTCGCTGTTCAGACAATGTACAATACAGTTAAATGGTAGGCCAATAGCGCAAACTGACCACAATTACCAATACAGAGCGTATATTGAAAATTTGCTAAATTATGGCAAGAATACCGCCGAAACCTATTTGGAGTCTGTTGGATGGAATCTCGATGAGAATGAGATGGACATAGTTGAAAGTGGCAAGCCATCTGATGCAAACCAAGGATATAATAAAAGATCCAAACTGCTTGCACACAGCAATGTGATGGAGTTTATGGGAAAAGTTGCTAATCAACGGGGTAGATTTGTGTGTCATTTTTTCGCTAGAAAAACCCGAATTTTACTTGCATTGTAAAGACGACGTTCAGCCATCACTAATCAAAATTATAGAGGCGACAATGTACATGAACCATGTAACTGTCAATCCGAACATCTTACTTGCGCATGAAAGTGTTCTCCAAAGATCTAATGCAATATACCCATATAAACGTGTAGAAGTGAAGACATGTACTCTACTGGCAAACACATTTTTACTTTCACTCGATAATGTGGTCATGGGACAATTATCTAACTTGCTAGTGTTTGGTATGGTAGACAATGAGGCATATACAGGAAAACGGTCGAAAATTCATACAACTTTAAACACAATAATCTGACAAGGTTCAATTTATCAGTCAATGGAGTACAAGTACCGAACCAACCTCTAGAGTCTGACTTTTCAAATGAAACTCCCATTAGTACGCGAGGACATCTAAGCTTGTTCAAGGGTACTGGAATAGCGTTCTTGTTGGCGTTTGATCTCACCCCGGACAATTCCTACAATTCAACAGGATCGAGAGGCGATTCAAAGACGCTCTAAAGAAAAGCGTCACATGCATTGTTTACGCAGAGTATGATAGCAGTATCGAGATAGACAAGGCTCGGAATGTTTTCACAAGCTATTAAAATCTATATATAGTGCCGACATTCCGACATTCTTTCACATTTAATCAAAAGTCGAAATGAGCTGTTTAGTGAATGTTGACTATCTCCCTGGAGGTGATTTAGCTTTCTTTAAAAAGGTGTCGTTCGCTGGTATTACTGCGGATAATAAGTTGTTCACCAGAGAGATCACCTTTAGATGTCCTACTACAACAAGCAATCTAGCAGGTGTGGAACAATTGGGAAGATGCGGCAACTTGGAACTGAGACGGTTGGATGAAGACGTTATAAAAACATTGGCGAAATTTACTACGGTATCTGTTAAAGATGATGGTGTAAAAGAATTTATAAAGCACTATATAACATCGCATTCGAAAGTTATTAATATTGAAGCTTGCAACTTTTCTGAACAGGAATGAACACGATTGAACTAAACAGAACATTCAGAACGAACAAAATACCATCAAGATTTTTCAAAGGCGTTTTTCCATGTAATTATTTATCGAAGCGAGTTAAAAGACCGGCATGTGTGATAGCTAATACAGATCCTTCTTACAAAAGTGGAACTCATTGGGTTGCTTTCTTCATTCCGAAAAAAGGACCCGCGGAGTACTTTGATTCATTTGGAGGTTACCCAGTAAATAAATTTTTTCAAAAGTTTCTCATGACTAATTCGTCCGTATTTATAAATAGTAAGAAACGATTACAAAGTGCGTTTGCATCCGCCTGTTACCCACACTGTTGTATGTATCTTTACTGGCGTTGTAAGAGACGAAGTCTTAGAAATTTTCTAAACCAATTTTCATCATATGATTTCACTTGGAATGACACTAAGCTTGTTACTTTATACAGAAAAGTGTATTTAAAGAATCATGTGCATATATAACAGGAGGAAATTTATGTACTCATCGAGATGAAAACTAAGTAAAAAAAACCCGAAACGACATATTTTACATCCAGTTTCGCAACTACATTTGTTCCCGTCTGACACCAAGAAGTTACAAAGTGAGAAAAACGGCCAAAACGGTGAAAGAAAGAGAATCTGCAGTGCCGGGAGAACAAACAAGCTTAAAGAGGAAACAGGAGACTTTTTACCGGAAAATCAGTTTGGGCTTTCGAAAAAATACAAAATTCCAGTGGGTCAGGGCAGTATCCAATTACAGACACTTGAACTTTCGAAGCTATATGAGATGATGCGGTTCTTTAATATTATTATGTACCACAACAACAGTGCATCAGAGAGCGTGAAAGAATACTATAATGGATACGTCACAAAATGCCGAGAGAAAAACACCATCAAACTGCCAGACGAAGATTTCTTTATACCATCGAGAGCATCTTATGTTCATGTTAATTATTCCAGACTTTTTTATGAAATTCCAATATTTTGTAGCGCTAATGTACTGTATCCGAATAGCTCAGTGTTTAGAGCACTAGGCTGTCATACGGAAGGTCGCGGTTCAAATCTCACTGGTGGCAGTGGAATTTGCATCGTGGTTTGACGTCGGATACCAGTCGACTCAGCTGTGAATGTGTACCTGAGTCAAATCAGGGTAATAATCTCGGGCGAGCGCAATGCTGACCACATTGTCTCCTAGTGTACGGTTACGGTCTTGAATGAAGTGCTCTAACACACTTCAAGGCCCTGATTCAATATGGATTGTTGCGCCAATGATTATTATTTCCGAGTTATCACAATCTCGGCAGATGCCGGATTTTACCTAATACTAGCACTAAGTGCCAAGCATTTAGGCTCGGACGATCTTACCTACTTAAAAACTAAAGGGGCACTGGTGGTGGTGGCCGGTGGTAGGTCAGTGGGAGAATCCGTCGAGTACTCCCCGCAACATCGAGCACGTATGCAGAATGGTGTACTTCTGCATGGTTTGAACCAGACTGTGCGAAAGTCCCAGGACATCAAGGGAAGCCATCAGGGATTTAGGTACAATACCTGTAGCTGACAATATTATGGGAACTACGACCACCCGCTCGAGACGCCAAATTTCTTTGATTTCACGAGCCAATGGCTCATAGTTCACCTTCTTCTCCACGTATTTCCGTTCAATGTTGCTATTATGGGGGATAGCAACATCAATAATATACGCGGAGCGACCCGTCTTGTCAACTAGCAGTACGTCAGGCTTGTTGTGTGCGGTATGTCGATCAGTCAGAACTTGCCGGTCCCAATACATGCTGTAAGCAGAACTATTAAGTACTGCTTGCGGCTCATATCGGTAAACCGGACATGTTCCCATGATCAGCCCATGCTTATATGCAAGGTTTTGATGGATAACCTTACATACAGCATTATGCCTGGTGATGTATTGCACCGGTGCCATAACAGTACAGCCAGAAATGAGATGGTCCAACGTCTCTAACGCCGAACCACACATTCTGCACTGGTCGTTCTCCACCCGTTCTTTCATGATGAGCTTTTTATAAGCTCGGGTGGCAACCACGCCATCCTGAATGGCACACATAAACCCCTCCGTCTCAGCAAAGAGCTCCCCAGCACACAGCCATCTGTTCGACAGATGCAAATCGACAAATGGCTGCCAAAGACAATTCACATGTTTACCGTGCATTGCCTTCGACTTCCATTCATCGATCCGCTCTTGGTCCGACTTCACCCCACTCAGAGGATTGAAAGATCGATCCTTCAAGTTAAGTGGAGTCAGTCCACAGTCTGCCTTACAGACAGCCGCATGCAAGGGACTCGCCTGCTCTTTGCTGTAAAAATAAGCGCGCAGCGAATCGACTTGGCGATGATGTTGTGCCGCCACGTCAACCACGCCTCTACCTCCGATGTCACGAGGCAGGTTCATCCGTTCCACGGCAAACTTTGGGTGATGCATTCGGAATTTGGACATAGTTGTCCGTATCCGCCGCTGGACGTTTTCCAGATCGGTCTTCGTCCACGGCAATATTCCGAATGCATAAGCCAGTGAAGGGATGGCGAATACATTCAACGCGCTTATTTTATTCTTCCCCGAGAGATGCGATTTCAGCACCAGCTTTACACGTCGCAGGAATTCGGACAGCAGAGCTTCTTTCAGATCACCAACTCGAGCATGGGTTCCTTGCAGAATTCCTAGGTACTTGTAGAAGTCTGTCTCGGTCATAGCTTCGATGTGGAGGTCACCAATGCTATGTCCGGCATGTGGCTCGTGATGACCTTTGCGGATGGCTTGGATTCGACATTTGTCTAATCCAAACTCCATCCGAATATCACGGCTGAACATGTCTATTATTCGCAACAGACTTCTAAGATGGTCGTCAGTACCAGCATACAACTTGATGTCATCTAAGTACATCAAGTGTGTCACAGCCCTCAACCGAGAGATTGGAATCTGGCATGCAAAGTAGTATCACTGGAGCGAGTGAAATGGGCATTTAACTCGTTCCACAGATATAAGTCTGCAGGTCCGGATGGCATCATTCCTGCGCTAGTAATAGAAGGAATGGATGCCCTGGGTCGACACATTCGGAATATATATCGGGCATGCCTAGCACACGCCTATATTCCAAGTAGATGGCGGGATGTGAAGGTGTTGTTCATTCCCAAACCAGGAAAACCCACCTACACAGACGCAAAAAGCTTTCGACCGATCAGCCTAACGTCCTTTCTGCTAAAAGGACTAGAAAGATTAGTAGATCGGTTCATAAGGGATATACACATTCCTAAATGGCCACTTCACCATAGGCAACACGCCTACCAGAAAGGCAAATCCACGGAGACAGCACTCCATGAACTTACGGCAAAAATTGAAAAGACGATGTCCGATAAAGAATACGCTTTAGGCGCATTCATGGACATCGAAGGTGCCTTCAATTATGCCTCATTTGCGGCAATTTGTGATGCGGCAAGACAGCATGGAATCGAACCGCTGCTAATCAGTTGGATCCTTCACATGCTAGAGTGGAGAAAAATCCACATATCGGTCGGCCAGAAGTCTATTGAAGCAGGATGTCTCAGGGGCTGCCCACAGGGAGGGGTTCTCTCTCCACTGTTATGGCTCTTGGTGATGGATACCCTGCTGTGGCTCCTGGAGGACAAAAAAGTCTTCGCGCAAGCATTTGCGGATGACCTAGCCGTAATAATCACCGGCAAGTTTGCGGACACAGTATGTGACCGCTTGAGTGCAACTCTGCATGTAATCCACAGCTGGTGCCTCCGCAATGGACTCACGGTGAACGCTAGAAAGACTGGACTAGTTATGTTCACTAAGAACGTCAGGTGGGGCAGCTATACGCTACCCACCTTAGCAGGGGCGGAAATCCAGCTGGCACAAACAGTCAAGTACTTAGGAGTACATTTCGACTCCAAGTTAACGTGGAAGCATCATATCCAGGAACAATACCAGAAATCCTGCAGATTGCTCTGGTGCTGTAGGAATGCGATAGGTAAGACCTGGGGACTTTCACCTAAACGGATATATTGGATGTATACATCCATAATAAAACCCATTTTGATGTATGCATGCATCGTCTGGTGGCCAAGACTGAACTTTGCTAACAGCAGGAAGCTGCTAACGCAGATTCAGAGACTTGGTTGCCTAAGTATTACTGGAGCAATGAGTACTACGCCGACTGCGGCACTTGAAGCCATCCTAAATTTACCCCCCATCCACTTGGAGGTGAAACGGAAAGCAGCCAACGACGCATATAGGCTCGATACCATTGGGGCGTGGAAAGGCGGCCAATCCAACGGGCATGCGTCTATATGGAAATTCCTTGAAAAACATCCGGTAGCCCTGATGCCGACCGATCATATGGTTTCCAGATTCGTCTTTGAAAAGACATACACTGTCGTAATCACCGAAAGAGAAGAATGGTCGACAAGTGGCCATGAGTCTTTTCAGATTACAGACCTAATAATCTTCACCGACGGGTCAGTCACGGAGGATGGATCGGGTGCAGGCGTATTCTCGGAGAATCCGATTATAGAACTGGCCCGACCCCTCGGAAAAATGACGACCATATTCCAGGCGGAGATATATGCCATTTCATTGGCAGCAGAAGAATGTCTGCGACAAAAATGGAGGGGTCGCACCATTCGAATCTGTTCCGACAGTCGGGCGGCATTATCGGCACTGGATGGCAACAACATATCAAGCCAGTTGGTGTGGAGTTGTCATCAGGTGCTGCTGAAACTTGGCCGACTGAACGAAACATTCCTAATGTGGGTGCCGGGGCACTCTAACATCGCCGGTAATGAGGGGGCTGATAGACTGGCTCGCCGAGGGTCTGGATCCACAATGGTGGGCCCAGAACCAGCTCTTGGAATCCGACCATCTACTGTCAAGTCTACTCTGAAAGGTGAAATTGCAAGGATTCACGCAACCGAGTGGAGAAATTTGGACTCTTGCCGGCAAGCGAAAATCCTTGTGAAGGAGCCTAGGGCCACTAGAGCGGCATTTTTGCTGTCCCTTAAGAAGTGGGACGTGAAAACCCTAGTAGGGCTTTTGACGGGACACTGCCCCTTAAACTACCATATGGAAAAGATTGGGGTAGTGGTTTCGGCTGTGTGCAGCCAATGTGAGGAGGAGGAGGAAACTGCCCTGCACTTTTTATGCAGCTGCCCGGCATCCTCAGATCTCAGACGAAGACACCTTGGCAAGGTTTTCTTCAATGAAGAATCTGCACACTCTCTGCCTCTTGAGAATGTTCTCAGATTCGCTAAAGCCTGCGAACACCGTAGGCGGGAAGCCATTGAATAGGCAACTTACGGGGATAGTACAATGGGCCTAATAATGGCCGGAGTGCTCGGAGCTGCGGCTCCCCCCATTTAACTAAACTAACTATCAAGTGTGTCAGTTCGCACTTAGCACGTAGGCCATACTTTATTGCGAAACCATGCCCTCTAGCATCATTCAGTAGCCATGAAAGGGGGTTCAGTGCCATACAAAACCAAAGGGGACTCAATGAATCCCCCTGGAAGATGCCCCGCCGTATACGGATGGGCTCTGAGGTATTAGCACCCTCAGATGTACGGACTGATAAGGTGGTATGCCACCCTTCCATGACTGTCGCCAAAAACTTTATTAGTTTCGGATCAATGCGATACAGATGTAGGATGTCGATTAGCCAGTTGTGCGGAACGCTATCAAAAGCCTTGGCATAATCGATATAGCAACTGAAGAGGTTTCTCTGGCCTCTAGTTGCTTGTCCTACAGCTACCGAGTCGATAATGAGTTGCTCTTTGCAACCCCTTGACCCAACTCGGCAGCCCTTCTGCTCCTCGGACAGAATGTTGTTGGTCTCGAGGCGCGCATTGATCCTTCCACTAATAATGGACGTGATGAATTTGTAGAGGGTTGGTAAGCAAGTGATCGGTCTTGTGTCTGCGGGGTCCTGCACCGTGTCCTTCTTAGGGATAAGGTAGGCAATCCCCGCAGTGAGGAAAGGTGGAAATTCCTCCGGCCGACTCATGACCTCATTTATACTGCGTGCCAACCGACTGTGTACGCTGGTAAATTTCTTATACCAGAAATTCTGCACCCGATCCAGACCTGGGCCCCTCCAGTTCTTCGAGCTGTTTATGGCTCGTCGAACTTCCTCTTCGGTAACATCCGCGAAATTCATGCCAGGTGTATTGGCATGGCGGGTGCCTTCGGCGGTGATCCACTCAGCATGCTCAGCATGCTGGGCAGGTAACCCCCAAAGTCCACCCCAATACTCTTTCGCTTCCGTCACCGAGAACTGTATTGTCTGGGCGCTCTGTTGGGATTCGTTGAGAGATCTGAAAAAGCTCCGCTGGTTCCTCGCGTATGTTGCATTCTGGACACGTCTGGAATAACTTTCGCCATACCGTCGTAACCGACTGCATATGACAGAAAGTTTTTGTTTTAGTGTGTCCAGAATTTCAACAACGGGTGTCTCACAGGGGATGGCATAGTTCCGGTAAACCCTCTGCACTTTATTTCTCACCCGTCGGCTGGCACTGCCAGTGCTGATCTGAATCAGTCTAGCAATGTCCTGCCTTAGTGAGTCCCGCCGACGTTCCAGACGAATTTTCCATGGTGGATCTCTTTTGTCACTCAAACCAATAACGCGAAAGCGAATCTTCTGACCGTGCAATCTAATAGCCGCAACTGCACCACAATACACAAGTGATTGTAGCTGCAGCAGCGACATATCAGCACACAGTCGAGATGCAATCTCATCATTGATTTGAGATAGAATTCCCGGAGTTGCTGGAGATGCATAGAGCCTGGGAATACCTGGTCTATGCAAAGGATCCATATTCGAGAATTCCATATACGCTCTTTGGAATTCGTCCCGAACCTCAGCGGAAACCTCAGCTGGACGGTGGAGAAGAGTGCTTCGGCGAGTACTGAACCTGTTGCCTGCAGTGCGGCGTGGTGTTGTTGATGCCGCCGCCTCTGCCCCCATCGACTCTCGGTCACCAGTTTCCCCGATGACTTCAAGTCGAACACGCTCCCTGATGGTGGCCGGGATTGTGTCGCTGCGAGTAATAAAGCGGTACTGGTCTGCGACTCGCTGCACAGTCACGTGCGCGAATTGCGGGAAACGGTCGACGAATCTCTAGTGCAACAAGGGGCGGTAAGATGTTATACCCGCCCCCGCCGTTATTTTGTAGTAGGAGTGGATGATGAACAGGTTCATTTCTTCAGTCCATTTCATCCGCTTCCTACGCGAACCTGCTGAAGTGGTCGCCACAGATTGTGGCGAAACAGCTGCAGCAGGCGGAGCTGTGCTCCTGGTCGTCGTGGCGCCTAGACGTCGAACCGCCCCACGACTAGCGGTTTCGACGCCGTGCTGTCCATTACGAGAGCCCGACCCAGTCACCAAGTCAGACGACTCCCGCCGGTTATCCGTACCGGACCTCAAATTTCTCCTTCTTCTCATTGTTGGTGGTGCATTTTATCCCTAGCTGCCAGGTGTTGAGATAGCTTCCTTAGTGAGTAATCTGCAAGACTGCAAAATTCCTGCACTTTCCTCACCTACCCCCTGAGACGCTGCGGTGGCGTACAGCCATTCAGACTGAAGCTATCTATCCCTCCTCCTTTCACAATCGGGCTTGGGACCGGCTTCGGCGGTTTTATTATTATTATTATTATTAATGTACTGTTTAATACTTTGTGTTTATAAAGAAATAAAAGAGCAAATTAAATAAAAGGCAATATTTTCTGTTTTATTCAATGATTTTATTTTTCAGCAGATACCTATACATATTCACAATATTTTCTAACGCACATCTAACATTTGGCGATACCCCATGTAGCATACAATTTGTTTCATACTTTTTTAAAAGACCGAGTTTGGGGATATCTGCCTGAATAATTTCAATGTCTTTAAGGTATTTTTTCAAAACTTTTGCTTTCTCTTCTCCTTTTGCATATATTACTGAACCTTCTAGGGTTGATAAATGATTATAATCAATGACGCCATTCGATCACGCTAATCCATTTATGAATTTATAATTATAACCTGTTTGCCATGCACTATTTGCGTTAAGTTCTTCCTTCGGGAACGGAGGTTTGAAATGATACAAAACTGGGTTAATGGAGTCAGTGTTCAATGTAACTAGTTCTTTTACAAACATTTGCTTATTGTTACCAACTACAAACTGGACATCAACAATAACCGACTTTTTGTTAGATTCCATAACGTATTGCACTATCTTTTCCGAATCTGCCATCAGAATACTGAAAAATAAAAGAAGCATCCCTATTTATATTTATTATTTTTCTCTTTTCATTCTTGTAATTTAATTCTCTTAAAGCCGTATGCTCTTTCATCTTCACTTATGACTTTGGATTTATTCTTCCCTTCCTTAAATGGAAAATTGACGATGTTTGCATCAATCTCTATAATATCATCTGAAAGAAATGTTGAATTCGACTGATTAATACTTGATATTAATGACAGAATGTGTTCGCCATTTAGCTCACTTACAGGTCTTAAACTTGACCATATAGGTTTCACATGCGGTGAGTTTGGCAATGAAATATACATTAAAATTTTACTACCCTCCATAGAGTTTTTCACGATTTCATTAGCGACTTCGTTAAAGGTATTTCTAAGACCTTGCAAAATATTTTCTTGAGGACCTTTAAACTCATTCAGACGAAAAACCAATTTCACCCCCATCACATTAAATTTCTTGAAATTTGTCACTTTTTTTGAAATTATTTCGATTTTTTCTATTAATCCTGATCCGACTTGATAATTTTGATTAGAAAACTTTAAACCTGAGTTGCTTTTACTACGCATTCGTAACAGCAGTAGCAACACATATCGATGAAGTGGAAGCTGCCGATCCATTAGTCATATTGCGTATAGTTGAACAATCTGACAATCTTACACACTCATCTATAATTTTCAAAAATTTATGAAAAACTACGTCATCCTGATTTATTTTAAACTCTGGAACATTCAAGAAGAATCTTGAAAAATGAATTCTTTTCTTCCACTGTTATTGAAACTTTTTGTTTCGCCAAGTAACTAATAACAGTGTTTATCACCTCAAAGCAAAACTCTTTACCCAAAGCAACAGAATTTTGTAAGAGCTGAATTAAATTAAAAGTGAAAGACATTTTTAGAAAATTTTGTTTTACTGTATGCTTCTTTTATATTTTATTTTTTTTTATTTTGAAAGAGCTGAAAAGCTCATTATCATTCAAATACCTTAGCTAATAAGCCAACGGTACTGTTTCTCTAATTTATTATTGGTAGAATCTGAAATAAAGTTAGAAAACCTGTTAATAATTGTTAAACGAATTTTACGAAAGACTCTTACCCCACTGCTACCTTCCTTCCTGATCGTTTCAAAATTTCTGCGGATTTCCCACTTGAAATTTGCACTATTTATACGTATTCTTTAGGGAGTCAAAAAAAAATAAAAGATCAAACCATACTGGATAAATCAAATCATAATGTTCACAAGCAACAAATCTTCATTATCGCAATCTCTTGGTTCCGTGCATTTTTTCATGCGAAATATTGCAATAAATCAACAAATGAAATTGAAAGTTTACATTCGCAGATGCTGGGTAAATAATTTCAGGGAACATAAAAATATCATAAAACTGCACCGGATAAATCAAGGCATATGCATGCGTATTTTTTCTTGTTCACAAGTAACACATCTTCATGATCTCAGTATCTTAGTCCATTGCATTTTTTATGCATCATTTCTCATGAGATAAATCAAGGTGGAAACATATGCAATTCCCTTTTTGTTGGCAAGCAAATTATGCGTATCTTCATGATCGCAATGGTTCCATACATTTTTTTTTACGCAACATGCGAAATGTATAATATAAACCATAAGACAAGTATATTATTCTCAAGCATTTGGTTGCATATGAAATTGCAGATATCGGGTAATTGCTTTCAGAGAATATAAAAATATCAAAAAAATTGCACTGGATAACTCAAAGAACCAAGGCACTGTTTTTTTTTTGACCGATTTTTTTGACCGTCTTCATGATCGTAATATCTTAGGCCCATGTATTTTGTTTTTGTTTTTATTCATTTGGAAAATCATACAAAATGTTGCAATAAATCATAAGACAAATATCTACGGAATCTTGTTCGCAGGCATACGGTTGCATATGTTAGTATTATGAATTTGTAGGAAGTTTACATATGCAGATGCTGTGTAATTAATTTCAGAGAACATAAAACATCACAAAACTGTCCTGGATAAATTACAAGGCAAGTATCATGATGGTGATGATTTTTTATGAGCTATGTAAATATCATCATATCATGTAGCGAAGACATGTATTATATAAAAGGAATTTCTTCTGGAGGTAATTATCATTTGCAAGGCTGCATTATACAATCATGGTAAGTTTATTTTATTTGATTCAATGCGCTTTTAGCGCAAGAAAACTCAGCGCCAACTTTATGTATGGGTCGCTAATATTTCTTCCATTTCAATTGCAAATTGGTTTTAAAATAAAATTCGATGCGCCCTTAGCGCAAGAGAATCGAGCGCCAACTTCAAGTTTGTGTCGCTAGTACAATTTTCTTGATTTACTTAAGAAAATATTTTACAATAGTTTATTATTTGCTTCCTTAGAATGCCATCGAAATCCTGAACAATGTCAGCGAAACATTACCCCAAACCTATGTGTTTTAGAGGTGGGTAAAAAATATCTCATCACCGAATTCAAGCTTGTTGAAACTAAATTTGGACAGCGTTTGACAGTCCATTTTAGTAATAACAATTTTGTTTTCTTACCCCCTCGCTTCTCCGAAAGGATTCGTAGTCAGAAGCAGGTCGATGAGCTGAACGCTATACAGGAACACTATTTCGTTTTCGAAGGAGTGGATGTGCAGGAACACAATTATTCCAAAATAAAATTTGTTCAAAATAATAATTATTCAGCTTATGCACTGTAATTTAAAGTAGCATTCAAAATGTCGAATAATATTGTGAAATAGTTTTATAAGAATTTTAAATAACATCACCACCCCATTTGTAATGAAATTTGTATATGAAATTTTTACGTTATACTGTGAAATAAATTTCTATAGTCATTGTTTGATATCGAGAAAGATATAAAAATAAGTATACACATATAGTTAATTCTAAAGAATATTGAATGAAGTATGTGTAAATAAGTATAATAAAATAAATATTTGAACTTTATCAACGAGCTTTTTCATTTAAAGTTAATCCCATTACCTAAGTCTGCAATGATAACCGCAAAATCTGCATCGGCCAGCCAACCGCCTTAAGCCCGCGGCGAAGCCTACTACCTAAATCTCGCACCATAGCCGCCCGCCGTGCACCCCACAAACCCCACTTTAACCAAGTCACTCACCGCAAAGGCCGATACCCAGGCAAATACATCAAAACAGCTTAATAAAGCACAAAAAGCACGCCAAAAAGATCGATACTCCACCAAAAGCACACAGCCCAAAGCCCCCAGCACAGGCGCACACCCAAAGCTTCCCAGCAAAAGCACACCCCTTACCCAAGGCGCGCACCCAAAAGCTAATGGTGCGAAAGAGACGGAGCGAGCGAGATAGCATGAAAGCTTAAAAGATCTATCATGATGTCTCCCTCTAACACACAGAGCCTATTGGGAGGGTACATCCCTTACTACTGAGGTCACTACCAAGGAGAAAATTTGTGTAGCGCTCAAATACCAAATGAAACTGGAGGACACGCAGGAAACGCACCTCAAGAGCCTAAGCGTACAATGGAACGCAGACAGCGACCCTAACTATGTCTGTGATTTCAACTACAAAAGCACTGTCTGGGTGTAAAGTCCGCATCGGTTCGGTCGTGTGCAGGCTATACGAGCAAATTCCACTAAAAAAATGTTTCAAATGTTTTGGATTCGGACATAAGGCGAAGGATTGCACTAGCACCACTAATAGATCCAAACTGTGTGGAAGATGTGGAGAGAAAAACCATTTGGCGAAGGACTGCAGTTAGAACCCTCACTGCTTTCTATGGAGGAAAATCGAAGATCGCGATTGAAGAGGAAATCTTTGTAGCTATTGGCTGTGGATAATATAAAAGCCTCGATCAAGGCGTTTGGGAAAGAGACATAAATTGAAACGCTGCGGTGTGTGGTAACGGAGCCTTTCAGCAAGCAATGAAGCATCGGGAACAGGGTTAAGATCGATGACTTCTACATTTACAGCTGTTATGCTGCTCCAAGTATGACAATACCAGGGTATTGCAGTATGATAGATAGACTAGCGAGATACGCCAAAGATTACAAGCCCAAAATTATTACTGGCGACTTCAACGTTTGGGCGACGGAGCGGGGAAGCCGGGAAACAATTGAAAAGGGAAGAACCTTACTCGAGGTTTTCTCCTATCTAAACATCAAACTGGCTAATATCGGAAGCGTAAACACTTTTTGGCGTGGAGAGTTCCGTCTCCGTCGTAGATGATGATTCGCGTGATTCACTGGTCAATCGTCTATACTGGCATGTTAGCGTCGAATACACGCATAGCAACCACCAGGCGATGTATACCTATTACTATTGATAAGGGATCCAGAACAATAAATCCTCACCTGAACAAACGAGAAACAGGTTGGTCATCAAGAGCACTTGATGAGGATACATTTCCGGAGGTATTAAAGGCAGAAGGTCCCATCCTATTATGTGCCCTGGATTATATCCGGAAACAATCTTCCGAATGATACCAATTAGCGCCGAAGACTCCCTCCAGTAACCACAGACCTTGAACGCAGTAAAAAGGGTCCGGGATACCGCAGCCTTCAGCATTGATCGAATCCCCAATAAGGCGCTGAAACTGACAATGAGAATAGCACATTCGGACAGGTATTAACAGACTGCCTAAAAAAAGGGTCTTTCCCCTTAGAGTGGAAAATACAAAACTTGTATTGATCACGAAGATCCCGATAGGTGAACCAACATCTTATAGATCTATTTGTCTTCTGAATGCAATAGGCCAGCAGTGGCGGCCTCCGCCAGCAGTGGCTTTTGAGCTAACCAGAAAAGCATACGATGAAGGAAAATACTGCGCACTCTCCACATCAAGAACGTGTTTAATTCTGCCAAATGAAACCATATCATTGAAGTGCTCATTGCGACATAAACACCAAAATATATATTAAATATATTCTTCGACTACTTCCGACAGTGGAAGCTACTTTATGATTTGGTCGAAGGGTTGAAGATGTATGTAGTAATGCGACGAGTTCTGCAGGAGTCTGTTCTGGGTCCTTTGCACACAGCAGCTAAGCAAGCCGTTGTGGTCGGATTCACAGATGACGTTGGTCATAACATCCAATCACCCCGACGAAGTAGAGATATATTCGAACGAGACTATATGGATGATCAAATCTTGGCTTGAAAAACCACTGGCTGGAGCTAGCCGTACACAAGACGAAATTGGTGCTCTTTACAAAGCGGCGGAAACAGAAAACTGTTCAAATTTGCATCGAAACACATGTGGTTAGCTCTCGGCCATCGATGAAATGCCTGGCAGTAACTTTCGACTCTAAATTAAGCTTTATACCCCATTTAAACCTTGCTGGGCAGCAAGCGACCAACACTGCTAAGGATGCTTTCGAATATAGGCGGCCCTAAACATAACCGATGATAACTTTTATCGCGAGTCCTCAGCTCTGTCTTTTTATACGCGGCACCAGTATGGGCGTCGACGATAAAAATCAAAGAAAATGTTGCGCCTACCGAATAACGTCTTATGAGGCAGCATGCGTGATTGCGGGGATAATCTCAATGGATATTCTAACCAATGAGGCAAGTCGTTTGTACAAGAAACAGGAAACGAGCCTAAACAAGCAAAGTGAGTGTATGATACCATAGGCCACATGGCAAACAGCATTGGACAATGGCCAGTCGACGCACCGGCTTATCTCAGACATAAGTATGTGGACTATGCTGAACAGCAATGATGCCACCCGCCGTATGTAAAGGGATTAACAGACCACACGTCCTCACCAGATTTCGTGACAATCAGTTTATCCGTTTCCGAATAAATCGGGTGTGACAGACAGACTGATAGACAAATGGGTGGGCAGACAGACATTGAATCGATTCTAATAAGATTTCGTTGCGCACAAAAACTTAAACAAATTAATCAGATTGAACCTCGCCTAAAGATGCGAATTTTGTTGATATCGAGGACAATACAGAAATCCGTGTTTGAAACCAAACTTCAAGTCTTTTGGCGATGAAAAATATTGCCATTTTCGAACGCACACAAAAGAATACCATCTGAGCGCCATCTACACATCAATACATTAACCAAATTAGTCAAAGATGTACAATGAAATTCCGTGCCTCTTTGCCGCTGGATTTGCTCCTCCTGTACACACTGAGCTTGGCTGGAGGGAAAAAGTTTGAGACTCTATCGACGACGAAAGTTGCCATTGGAGATAAATGAAAAAAGAAATGAACATACACTTCTTTTTCTTTAGCGCGAATTACGTGACCATAAAATCGAAAGCGCCTCTCTCGCAAACTTTCCACGACCGCTGATATTATCATTTCGGATGCGATCAAGGCGTGTTACGCCATTAGTCCTCTGCAACATCTTCGTTCCCATTACCGGGAGACGTCGCTCATTGTTTCTTATAACCGGCAAACACTCAGAATCATAGAGGGCGACAGGACGGACGACACTGCAGTAAATTTTAGATTTGAGACGTTCGTCCGATTTTTCTTATTGATACATGGATGTCAATACAGGTAATGTGAACTTAATTTGTTTATTTCAATACGTTTGGAAATTTAATTTGCTACGAAATCATTTCAATATGTGTTTGATCGCCATGAATGAATTTTCATCAAATAAAACTATAGTTTCCCTGTAGTTATAAAGCAATTTTTTTTATTCAACGGATTTCTTCGATACATACATTAATCACTATCTTCGGATTTTATACTTCACATGGACCTGTATTTACTATTGCAGCGCGGATCTGGTTCGTCCCTTTCATAGGCTTTAGCGCTTGGATGAAACCTTTCTTACATAAGTCAAAAGTAGTTTAGTCGTCCAAAATGCCTACTTATTGCGTCGAATTCGTACTTCAATAAACCTGGGGAAAAAAGAATGAATGTAAATGGTTATCGAGAAATTTAAATTCTTGCTTGCATTTTGAAAGTTTTTGTCGAGACAAATTCACAAATTTTCACGGAATGAAACTCAAATTGTTTCTACTTTTCAAATGAAAATGAAGCGGCTAATAGAGAAGCGATCACCAACTGTAACCACTCCTGGCCACACTGGTGGCAGGGCAGAGGTGAGGCAACGTCTGATAAGTTGCCTGTGCCTCGAACGAAACCGTCAGTCACCATTTTTAAGAACTCACAAGCTAAGATTGGCCTGAACATTGAAGTCGACGAAGGAACCGACCAAAATAACAATGAAAGGGTAAGCTATATTGCAATTTGGAAGCTTCTCGGTAAACGCGTTTGAAACTTTGCCTTTCGGATAAGGAGATTTCGAACTTATAATTACAAACAAAACACAGTTACAATCAATGCAAATGTACTTGTAGAAGGACGAGGGCGGGGACTGGAAAGTAGTCATTTATTTTACGGGTCCATTCTCAGAACCTACCTACCCGAGAAATCAGGAAGCTGCTATTTTAGGGTGTCTAGGCAGTGATAAACCTTCCATACCGATATCTGTTCAAATAAAGGCAATAATAGTGTATTGTTATAATTTAGTAATTGATTGCAGAGCCTCCCTAAGTTCATTCTATATATATGGTTGCCACTCACCCTTTGCTGTGGTATAGCGCGTCGATTACGTCTCCGCGCCATCGTTCGCTGTTACCTTAAATGCCCTTCAGCTCCACCCCCACGACTTCCCAAGACGCTCGCACTCACCCTCTACCGCTCTGCGCCAATTGCCCATGGGGCGACAGACTCGCCGGTAATCTTGAGAGAGTGGATTCTATTGCGTGGCATAGCCCGCGATGAAATTGTCGCCCCTCTTAGGTGTGTGACCTATCCACTGCCACTTCTGTCTATCGATCACAGTGCGTACGAGTGGCAGGCCTGTGCGTCGACCAAGTTGTTTGCTTGAGATTGTATTAGGCTAGCGAACTACGATGATACGAAGCAGGCAGCTTCCATTAAGCAACACAGAAAAACACTAACACAGAACAGTCTCAACTTGATCTTGGTGCATTTCCAGATTTTAGACACGTTAGCAAAAGCGGATCTGTTCGGTGTTCGGTGCCACGGTCGGCAGAAACGATGCTTCCTAGATATACAAATTGACAGACGTTTTTGGTGCCCTGCCCATTAATGCAGATAGGGAGAATGTGTACTTGCCTCTTTTTTCATATCCAGAGCAATTTGGTCAAGATCCATGACCCAGTGAGAGAACAAACAGATGTCATCCGCGCAATCATATGTCGCTCTGATTATAGGACTCCACATACACTCCCGGTTCACACTATCGAAAGCTTTCTCGAAATCGATGAAGAGCAGGTTTAACGAAGATCGAAACTCTGCGTACTGTTTCAAAATGATCCGTAGGGTGTTAATCTGGTGAACGCGGGAAGATCCCCAGCAAAACCAGCCTATTTTCTGTCAATCAAGCTTTCGAGGTGTTCTTTGATGCGTTTCAGAATTATTTTAGCCATTATTTTTGCAGCGGCAGGGAGCCCGCAGGTACCTCTCGAATCTCCTTCTTTGGGATCTTGACGATCCTTTCATTCTTTCACTCTTTGGGAAAGGTCTCGGATTCCCAAGATTTTCGTACGAGTGAAAGTAGAGGATTAGCAGTAACAGATGCAGAGATAAATAATTCTGCAAGGAGACCGTAAAGACTAGCGGCTTTACTCCGTTGATGGCCGAAATGATTTCTTTTCTGAAACATCCTGTGTCCGCTTATTACGGCAACCAGCCACTAATCCCGTCATTGAAACTACCACAGGGACTGCTTCGATCTTTTGTAGTCGCCAAGTTTGCTTCATATCGTCCGCCAAAGCACCGTAGTTCCGGATTTTTCTAGCTTTCTAGCTTTTCAACAGTGTTCCGGTCCAACGGCACGGCTACATCGATTATAAAGCACGCTCGTTCTTCCTTCAGAAGCAGAACTAGATCGGTCTGTTGTGATTAACGCTGTGGCAATATCGTGATCTCACAGTAGTTTGACCCGATCATTTTCCAAGATTCTCTGCGGAGTATACTTATAGTAAGGATGGTAGGTTGCCACTAAGTTATACTTCAACACAAGGTTTTGATGGAGAATCTTGCAGGCGGAGTTACGACGATTGCTGTACTCGGTACTGCTCAACATCCTACACAAAGATGTTATGTGCTGAATGGTCTCCTCTTCACAGTTGCATAACCTCCAGCTGAAGTTGGTGATTGAGGAGCCATGAAGGATGTACCGTTTGTAACTTTTGTTGGGAGCAAAGCATCCTGAATTGACGTTAGGAATGCTTCGGTCTCATAGAAAAGTCTAGTGACAAATTGTAAATCCGTATTACTCCACTGTATCACACGGATTGGCACGACTTTATTTTTCCGAACCAGCTCAATTTTAAGGACGTTCAAATACCTCCAGCAACTTAGATTTAATTATTGGCACAGCATGTGTTGTTGCTTGCAATATGCCGAGGTATTTGTAGACGTCGTCCGAATCTGTACCCTCAATTTGGATATTATTATGGCTGTAGCCTTCGTTGTCGGTGTGTTTTCCGCGAACATTTGTTTTTGTGCGGTATTTCTCCAAACCCAACTGCTTGCCGATATCCCTGCTGAACTGGATGATGATATCCAGCAAGGAGCGAAATTGGTGCTCGTCTTTCGATCCGCTTCCACGACTCCGCAGTCAGCCAGACCTTCTGACGCTCCTTCGGGGCGTGACCGACAATATGTGCAAGACGCGAGAAAAAGATTTTTTTTTATGGCGGCTCAATGTCAACCGATATTCTCAGGCGGTTTACTCAGTATATTGGCCGTCCGGTTAACAAGATAGCTTTCCTATTGTCGAACGACTACTGGGGCATACAAACGGTTGATGTTGAAAGTAGCGGGTCGCGGCTCCCCAACCCTGCGAGAAATGATGGACGCAAAACGCAAGCGAAGGTAAGCGACCATCAGATATTGATCCCTTTCGCTGCCGATGTCAGCGCCTCTCTCTTTACGCACATCCAAGAGACAACTGCTATTTACTGCTGATCGCGAAGTGGTCGGTCTGATTGCTCGTATGGCGTTGGTCAGTTGAAACCCATTTGAACTTATCACACGCTCGGTGTTCGAAAAATGTGCCACCATTGTATTGTACAGTTTTAATGCTCCTTAATCTTGTCCAGAACCTTGCAGTTAGAAGTCTGTCAGAAACCCGATGCCAGATGATGAGAGCATGCCTTGTGGTAGCCACCATAAACGACTCGACACTATATTCATGTCTGCTACAGCTGGGATTTTCAGAGTACACAAGCACATTGCCGCAAAAGGGAGAGGAATACTCTCCATAGTACCACCACCACACTTCGCTTAGACCCAGAATATCAGGTTGGTTCTTATCCGAGGCGTTGTTCGATAGCAGTAGAGTTCCAAAATTTGCAGGTTGCTAACCCATAAATTTGTATCCCTTTTAGTCGCGTCTTATGACAAGCAGGGAAGACTTTGAATGCATTCTTAATACCCAACTCACAGGGCTCCTACCAAATTTGGTGGAAATGACACTATTATTAACAAAGTTATATTAAGTGAAAGTTATGGCTTCAGTACAAATTCTAAGACCTTGAATGTCAGTAGCACGCGAAGGTGGAAGTTCTGATATAATTTATTCATATACATTACGCACTCGCACTATAAAAGAAATACACCCTTTCATAGCAGAAGCGTCGAGCTTCTGGTTTCCCGACTTGCTGCATTGTTACGGTCATCAAACCATGATCATAACGTCACCTTGAAAAAGTTTCTCCTGGACAGCGAGTGGTTGTTCATAGGAAGCATTTTTTTCTTTTATATTGGTGCCTAGTGCTTGTCAGCTGTTGTGATAACTGAACAGTATTCTTTTAAAGGGACATTTCTTTCTAAAGCACCCATTTAAGTTTTTTTTTAAGGATCCGAAGTATTTATTGAAAAACTTTTTTTTGAAATTATAATATATGTGCTGTAAAACATTAAAAAAATGTCTTATCACTTTCAACTCGTTAGAGTCACGTTTTAAACGGTGAGACATTTTTTAACTTCTTAAAACATATCAAGCCAAAATTCAAAATGTGTTGTGTTCTTTAGAGATTTTTAACGACAATCCAAAAAAAAAATTCGACAAAAATTCATATTTTGCCAAACCACAAGATACACATGTATGTACAATACATACATATAATATATACCTTATATAAATATTATGTTCATCTAAATAAACGCACATTCCATCTAGCTGATCTAACCCATTTTGGTACATTTCGACTTTACTCTATGCACGAAAGTATATACTACATATGTACCCACATGTCCAACACCACTAGCACATACATATACATAAATATACCCTGTCACCAGTAATTGATATTGTCATTCTAATAACTAAAAATAACTTAAAACAAGTCGGGAAACCGAAAGCTGGGCGTTTCAGGTATGAAAGGTTTTGTTTGCTTCTTCTATGAATATATTTGAATGTAGAACTACCCCATTTGTACGTAGTCCGTTATGTATATGCATTTATCAAGTCAGATTTAGTATTTCTCGTTGCAAAGTTATACGATAAAAACCATTTTGAGCTACTGTAACTTTGTTACTAATAGTATGATTTTGATCAAACTTGGAGATAATATGCTTCATATATATATATTTTATACTACTGCCGACTTTTATAACTCTGGGGTAAACTTAAGGGGGGTTTTACTCAATTTTCCCAGAAATATGGTAATATAACTATACTAATATAACTTAATTTGAATAGATATCTATATGGAGAGTATTTTGAGGCCTGGGTAGCATATAGAAGCAGGTTCATGAATTTTTTCTGATTTTTCGGTTGAGTAGTTTCTGAGAATGGGCCCATTAAAGAAATCATCACTTTCCACCCCTCCCACTCCCTGCCTTTCTAACAAATCGCAAAACTAAGACCGGTTTCGAAAAGTACTAATCGAGAACTCAGTGATTTAAATATTTCGAGTCAATGGAGAACTGCGTAATAAAATTCTTTCACGCATTAACGCCACCTGGATGAAGTGGCATTCCCCAACTGGTGTTCTTTGTGATCGACGTATCAGCGCACGTTCCAAATCTAAAATTTTTCTATAGTTCTGAGTGTTGGCCGACTATAAAGGTCAATGAACGGCGTCTTGCGGTAATGGGGACGAAGATGTTGCATTGCACTTGTGGCATGACACGTTTTGATTACGTTTGAAATGAGAATATTCACGATCGATATGGGTTTACACCGATCTTGGAGAAACTGCGAAGGAGGCGTCTTCGATGGTGTGGTCACGTAATTCACGCTAACGAGAATTCAATAACCAGTATTGGTCAGAAATCGAAGTCAATGGTAAGCAACCAAAAAGTCGGCCGAAAGCAAATGCCAAGAACTTAACCAACATCAAATATAAATAAGGTTTTGTTTTACACAAAACCTTGAAAAGGGCTAGGGAGAATTAGATTCTTCTTGAATGGAATTTCACTCGAAAGTCAATTATTCTCGTTAATTATGACCTCAGCATCTTATTTGTATGGCTTAGGATGCTGTTAATTAGCACGAAATGGATAAGTTTGAACTTCTGTAACGTTGACACTAACAGTTGGATTTTCATGGAACTTGGCATGTGTATGCACGAGACTGTCCTCTATGTCGGTACACCTAGGATGAACTCAAGGGGAGTTTTTAGTCAATTTCTACTAGTTGATAATATACTATTAATAAATTTATTTGAGCAGATACCGGAATGGGACATCTCTCGAAGATTAGATTTCACATAAGTGTTTTACACACAACCTTAAAAAGGGCTGCAGATAAGCAGATTCTTCATAAATGCGACCTTAATATTTAACGCGAATATCAATTATTCCGGTTAATTATGACGTCAGCATCTTATTTGCATGGCTTTGGAAGCAGTAAATTCGCGCGAAATTGCTAAGTTTGAACTGCTATAACTTCGGCGTAAATAGCCAAATTTCCACGAAACTTAGCATTTGCATACGAAATATTGTTCTCTATGCTGGTGAAAAATTCGGAAGTTCTAGGCTGAATTTAAGGGCGGTTTTCGGTAAAAGTAACCACCCTGATTTTTTTCGGATTTTTAAGTTGGGTAATTTCCGAAAATGAGTCCTGTCTCACTTTAAGTGCGTACATTTTGACTCCTTACTCATGCGCTTTGCAATTCAAGCCAAAACTAATGTCACTTTCGGAAAGTACTAATCGGGACCTTTCATTTATATATCCGGTGAAAAAATTTTTTTGAATCATCCCTTTGCGTGTATGGGGAGCCCCCCTTTAGACTTCACCTAAATTTATGTCACTCGCTGTATGCGTGGGACTTCATAGTTCTCATCAGTCCACCAAATTTCGTTCGGATCGGTTTAGCTGCTTTGGAGAAAAGTGCGTGTGACACATATTAATCGATTTTAATAAGGTTGTGTTTTACACAAAACCTTAAAAAAAGGAAATGACCCCATGGACCCTGCCCTTCAGAAAACTTTATATCATGATGACGTCATATAGGTCTCAGATTTCAATGAATTTACGTGAAATGCAGAAATTTAACTTTCAATCGCTGTGTTAATAATAACTAGATTGCGTTCAAACTTTCAGGAATCATGTCCTATGTTACCGCTTATACTGTTACTAAATGTTATAGTTGTAAAACGAACTTAAGGGGGGTTTTCGGGTAGTTTTCTAAAATATGGTAATATACTATTATTAACTTTATTTGCGCAGATATTGTAACTGAATGTGTTTTCAGGCTTAGATTTTGTATTGGCACATCATTGCCATTTTTTCAGATTTTTCATTTGGATAAGTACTGAGAATGAGACCTGCTTCACTTTTCGGAGGTCACATTTTGAACGCTCACTCCCCTGCATTTCACCCAATAAAAAAAGTAAGATGGTTTGCAAAAGGTACTAATCGAGCCCTTTGATGTACTACCCTAAGTGACTATACTCCGCGAAAAAAATTTACACCATTCTCTCGCGCGTAAGGAAAGCTCCCTTCAAAACCAACACAAGATGGCGCCACTTACTATATGTAAAGGAATTCACAGACCATACATTCTCACCAAATTTCGTGGCAATCGGTTCAACCGTTTTCGAGTAAATTGAATCGATTTAAATAATAATAATAATAATTTTAAAACAGTAAAAATAAGACAGATTTTATATGAAGATGACGTCATACACATCTTAGAATGCAGACAGACCGACATTGGCTTCATTATGGTGCTGATATTTTATAATGTTTTAGAATGCAGTAAATACATTTGACGCTATAACTTTACTAATAGTAACAGTAGTACAGTAGCAGCAACATATCAAATTAGATACTACTATATGTTTTCCTATGAGTTCAATTTCCAACGGGGTAAAAAGCAAAAAAAAAGCAAATAAAAATTCTATGCGGCTCCCGTCAAAATGCCATATACTATAAATCGCGAGAAGTGGTGTGAAGGCCGTTTTTTTGGCTTTTTTTTAGAAATTTTTTGCGAAGAACTGGGATGCAAATACGAGTTTTTCACCATAGATTTATCAATATCCTGAGCATGCATAATTTTTTCAGCCCGATCACATAGTTCGTTATTGAAATACAGAGCAATTTATACACCCATCTCCAAAAAAGGTGTTTTTCTGCTGCCACGTTAGAGGGTGCTGCGATCATCTTCGAGAAATAAGTAAATCGCATTTAAACGTACAGACTTCCGCAAACTAGGGTTATTAAAAACTAAACTTTTGTTTTTGAATTTTGGCGTTTTTTTACGGCTTCTCCAATGAATAAAAAAAAACTACTGAATTATTATCCTAGTTTGCGGACCGTAGAAATATGTTCTGAGTAAGTCGTGAAAATTTCAAAGAATTCCATTTGATAGATTTTGGGCTATGGTGGCAGCCGATTTTCAACATGCAGTTTCGAGAAAAACGCATTTAAAAAGCAGGATGCGATTTTTAGCTATAAAACCTTAACTGGCCATTAATCTACTATACCTAGCCCATAAACCTTAGGTTTCTTGAAAAACACCTGTACGGACTTGGCTTCAATTCTTGTCCTTTTAGCGAAGTCATTCGAACCGATAAAAACGAGCTTTATTACGGCGATCGACATAAATCTAGCATATGACTTATCACGTGTTTAACGCTACAATTTCCGAACGACTTCGAATATCAAAAAATCACTTTGCCCATATATTCTACACTATATCTAGATACAATTGAAGCAAAAAAAAATTCGATTGCGTGGATCCGACACACGGGATGACCCCCTTAAGTCGATCGTGCATCTTACACACCGAGCCAATCCGCACACGGGAAAGTGGTTTCAGCAGTTGGTAATATAGTGAAATGATTTGTAGTTAAGGTGTACGCCCCCAATTGACTTCCCGCCATATTTTCACTTCTATGGTCCAATCTAACAAATTTTTCAAAGACCGTTTTTGAAAATTATCAGCATCTTAAATTTCAACCAAATTCAAACTAAAATGAACATGCCATGTTGTATGACGTCACAACTTAGGCTAAGAAACTTCAGTAGCTCGTCAACTAACAATTACACAGAAAAATATAAAATTGTCATAAAAATAAAAAAACTGTCTCGTGAAATGAAAGGAGGACGGTGGAATATTGTTTCGTGCCTTGCTACACTAATAACTCCAAAAAAAACGCCGCAAAAATATTTTCGGAAGAAGTGGATTGCCGTGGTCTGACGGCATCTAGTTTCTTTGGAGTCAGGTTTTTTAAACTTTAACTTCAATCTTAATTGATAATATACGAGTGTATTAGAATTTTGTTTCACTATTATTCAAATTCAAATCAAGTCACAAGAGAAGGGCTATAGCAAAGTATTCAACGGGCTCAAGGTTTGAAACCCGGTTACTGCAAATCCATTTTTTGCGGCCAGTGAATGCTGTTCAACCTCCTTTTCTGCTCCAGAAATCTGGGACAATGGAACATAACGTGCACCGCATTCAGGACAGTTGGGAGACTCGTCCAACTCAAAGCGATGCAAGTACTTCCTATAGCCACCGTGTCCCGTAAGGAACTGTGTCAGGTGGTAATTCAATTCTCCGTGCTTTCGGTTGACCCATTTCTCGATACACGGGGTCAATGTATGGGTCCACCTGCCCTTGTCGGAGTTATCCCATCGTTGTTGCCACTTGCCACACAACTCTCTCCTGATGGCTTTTCGGAAATCCGCATTCACCTCGGCTGGATTTGCCTTCCGTTTTTCGTAGAGCCAGTGTGCCTCGCTCGCTAGAAGATCTATAGGGATCATTCCTGCGATAACACACACTGCCTCCGTCGACGCCGTCCTAAATGCGCTGCACACCCTTAGCGCAATTGGCCGGTATGTCGAACATATCTTCCTCCGGTTGACAGCGTGGTTCAACGCTCCCGCCCAGACAGGGGCCGCGTATAGCAGGATCGATCTCACCACTCCCGCGATGAGTAGCCTGCGACTATACTTCGGCCCTCCCACGTTAGGCATCATCCTTGCAAGGGATGAGCTGGCATTTGCTGCCTTCTCCCGTGCATAATCCAAGTGTCCCTTGAAACTCAACTTGGCATCGATCATCACCCCCAGGTATTTGACAACCGATTTTGAGACGACCTCACGATTACCAACCTGGATGGTAACCGTGTTGTTCTTCCTACGGTTGGTAATGAGGACCGCCTCCGTCTTTTCGTCCGCCAGGTCCAGCTTGACCATTCGTAACCATGACTTGATGGTATGAATGGCTTCATTTGCATAAAGCTCCACGTCCTCGGGATGCTGTGCAATTGCAACTACCGCCAAGTCGTCCGCAAAACCAATCAGCGTTGTCTCCTCCGGCACGCGAAGGCCAAGCACTCCGTCGTACATTATGTTCCACAGCAGTGGTCCCAATACAGAACCTTGAGGCACACCTGCTGTCTCAATGTACTCCTTCGGCCCGTCGTCCGTCTCGTACCAGAGAAGTCTGTCCGAAAAGTAACTCTCGATGAGCCGAGCCAAGTAACGTGATATCTCTATAATTGCTGAACTGTGTGATATCTCCCTTTTTATGTATGAGACAGATAATGCCTCGTTTCCAGTCATCAGGCGTTGATTCGCTGTCCCATACCTCATTATCTCGGCAGGATGAACATCGAGGTGTATAAGGCTTCATCCTGCTGGCTTGTTGGTAAAACTTCCGCACCTGGTGCGGTTGCTCCCTGTACTTTTCTAGTTCACAGACTTGTTGGTTCTCCCAGGCTTCCTTTTTTCGTCTGTGAAGTCGCTTCTCCGCTCGACGGAGTTCGTGGTAAGTCTCTGCACGTGCCCGCGTTCTTTGATAATGCAACATTACTCGGTATGCGGAATTCTTCCGTTCTGTTGCTAGCTTACATTTATCGTCAAACCAGCCGTTCCGACTCCTTTTGCGGCTGCGGCCAAGTATGTTTGTGGCCGTATGCATGATAATGTTCTTCACGTGATTGTGAAGATCATTTGTTGATGCTTCATCTCCAGGTCCTCTATTGACTGCGGTTATTGCGGCATCCATTTCCCTCTTATAGGTGTCGCGGAGGGTTGTGTTGTGAATGGCTTAGGTAATCACTTTCACGTGATTGTCAGAGGAGATTCTAGGTGGTGTTGTTATTCGAGCTCGGAACACCATGCAAACGAGATAGTGATCCGAGTCTGTGTTGGCCCCCCTATATGTTCTGACATTCATCAGGGCTGAGAGGTGGCGGTGTTCGATCAACACATGGTCAATTTGGTTGAAAGAGGTCCCGTCTGGATAGGCCCATGTATGTTTGTGAACCGCTTTCCGCGAAAACCAGGCACTTCCAACAACCCTTTCGTGTGACACTGCTAATTGAATAATCCGCCGTCCGTTATCATTTATATTTTGGTGTAAGCTATGGGAGCCAATGTATCGCCTGAATACGGGCTGTTAAAATCCCCAAGTATGATGTTGATATCATATCTGGGACGGGCTTCGAGGGTTCGTTCTACTCCTTCGTAGAAGGTATCCTTCACCGATTCTAGAGTCTCCTCTGTTGGTGAACGTTAATAAGGCTTATATTTCTAAACTTGCCTCTTAAGCGCAGAGTGCATAGCCGTTCGCTTATGTTTTGAAAGCCGATAACAGCAGGTTTCATTTTTTGGCTGACTAGTGTACCGTAACGGTCTTGAATGAAGTGCTCTAACACACTTCAAGGCCCTGATCCAACATGGATTGTAGCGCCAACGATTATTATTATTATTAAGAAACCTACTCCGAGCACATGGTTTACTGGATGGCCATTCAAATATATGGTGTAGTGGCTCTTCTCCAGCAAACCGGTCCCTATCCAACGCATCTCCTGTAACGCTGTTACATCAACCCTATATTGGGACAGGGTATCCACTAGCTGCTCAACAGCTTCATCTCTATACAGGGAGCATACGTTCCATCAGAAAATGCGCAAATCATTCTTCCTTTGTCGTTGCCGGGTTCGTCGTTGTGTAATCCGTCCAGTCCGAGGCTCCTGTTGTGGCTTCGTAACAAGTTGTTTTCCGTATATGGTTGTGACCCCTACCCAACCCCCAATCTGGAGGGCCAGTTGGTACAATTTGTCCGGTTTTTAGGCGCTGGTCACTTTCCCTACATTATCCTCTCAAAGCAGCACGGGAAGGACATTGGCGCGGAGCCCCATTTGATGTTATATCAAGATTGTTGTCTTTTCAAATTTTGACCTAACAGTTAAAGTTTCAATATCAATTTGTTGCGTTAGTGACTTACAACTAGACAATGATTATTTACGGTTAGTTTAAATAATAGCTAATTGTACTTAACTCTATCAAATGGGTGACTATTACATAGTTTGGCCAACCAGACCTTCTCTGTAATCTACTTTACTGTGTATATGATTCTGTATATACATTGACCTTGACAAATTTTAGAAAATCTTAACATTTGGAATAAAACTGCGCCCGCACTAAAGGCGCGAGAAGGTTGTAAATTTACTTACTTATCCCAGTTAAATATATTTTATCCTAACTTATTTTAATTTAACCTAGCTTAACCTAACATACAATAAATACTTAACTAATACTTAACTAATATTAATAATAAGCACATTACCGTTTCCAATGCTTAACCTCTATCCACCCCTACCAAGCCAAGAGTGTCAAAAAGGGTGAGGATTTTGGGTTTTGGGAATGAAATCACGATTTGGCAGGGCCTTAAGTATGTGGTAAATGGGGAGGTTTTACCCTGTTGGTAGAGATGTTGAATTAATGGGTTGGGGTGGTCCTCCGTTCTTTCGAAGAACTTTTCCGATAGAGCAGAAACATATTCGCAAATAGTTTGCCAAGGTTAGATAATGAGGAAATGGGCCTGAAATTTTTTGGCTCGTTGGAGGTGCCTTTTTTCTGGATCGCAATAATTTTTACAACTTTCCACTTTGATGGGAAGTAGCCATTATTAATGCAGTTGTTGAAAACCGCTAATAAAAATTTTAAGAAGATTCTTGATTACGAAGTTCGGGATTTCGTCAGGTCCGGCTGACCCTGTACCGTTAAGGTTTTTGGTTAAGTTGGTGAGTTGAGGTAAACACAGAAAATGTTGCGAGTCCGATGGCTTAACTGAAGTGTTGGTTGTGCTGAATTTAGTAAGCTTGTGGGAGTTCTCAGAGAAAAAATTCATTGAGTGTTGAATCAACAATCTATGATTTAGCCGGGTTGTTTTGAGGCGGAGTGGAATTGGGCTGGGTCTCAAAAGATTCCGCGAGAACTTACGCTTTCCTGGCATCACTGCAGATGTGCACCCCGTTCTTGGAAAGAGCGGTGTTGCGGGATTTATGTTTTCCGGTTAGCCTATTGATATGCAGAAACATATCTGGTCCGGGCTTAATATCTGCTTGTTTCCTTGTGGGTTATTTGTTGCAGAAAATCGCCACTCTTTGCCCAATTATTGTACTCAGAAAATAAATCCGGGAAAGCAATGCTTTAAACTCAGCATTAACTTTATTTCCGTATTTGCGGATGCTTTTGAATTTCCTGCACCAAATGTGTCTAACTTTCATGTGGAGCATGATACCGTTAGGGATTAAGTTATATTATAACTCGTCGACTTTGATAAGCCTTGTGTTTTTGCGTGTAGCAGTATTAATGGCATCTGTTGTCAAGGTGATGGCTTCGCCGATTTTTATGTCTGATAGATTACGGCCAGTTGCGAGTTTTTTCAAGTTTAGCCTTGGTGCAAGGTCTGACTTGAATTTGTCCCCAGTCAGTGTGGGCGGAGGACCTTACGGTGGTCATCACTCGCTTTCGCAGTAGGGGAGAACGAGAAAAGTTTGAGCTGTATCGCGAAATGGTCAGATATGCCTGTTAGAGTGTTGCAAGATATCACTTGAAGGTTCATGGAAGTTTCTCTGATAAGAAGAAGTAGTCAATAGTTGATTGAATATTGGGTCTTGCCGGAGAATCTGCACGCATTAAATGGATCCATTTAAGTAGAGTTTCCACACTTCTGCCGATTCTACTATTTTTTCAATTTGCTTTCCTGTTGATCCGACCCGCACTGTCTCTTGCAGTGCTGCTAGCTGCTGCTGGAGTTGTATGATTATTTGCTGTTGGCACTCCAGCTGGTGTAATATGGCCCCCTTTTCTCCTCCGAGCTCGTCTACCTCCTTCCTCAAGTCGTGATGGTCGATTTCTCAGGGGCCCGTGATTTCCTTCTCCTCTGACGATAACTACCAAGGGAGTATAACCTCCGATCTTTTAGCCCGTCCTCTGTGGATGCCGGAAGTCCTCTGGGTATTCACTGAAAAGATAAAAAGCAATCACTCGTAAATTGCACTTTAATATACAGTGTCTTAATAATATTGAGATACACTGTATACTTCACTGTACGGTACTCCCTTTAGCACTGTTAAGATGCTCTAACAGAGCACTCTGCTTTGCGATGGCAAAGCAGAACCTTCCGTCACTTTCCGTCACTTTTGATTTTCTTGATAAAACACACTCACTGAGAATTATGATCACGAGTTTCCGACCGTGATCCGCTTTTACAAAACAAATAATTTTAAATCTAACTCTGCACTTTAATGTCTTCAATAAGAGTGTACCCTTTGCTTGCAGTTACATGTCCTTCTAAAGGGTCGCAATGCAAGCAATAAAATACACATCTTCTCCTTATTCTTACTTCCTAACAATTATGTATTTACTTAGGTCTAGTGCAATAAAACTAACTTACTTGCTAGCGAGTATTTATTTAGGCATCGTTCTTTGATGATGTCGACATGTGTAGGCGGATGGATGAGGATGACGTAACTCTGAGTTTCATTTCTTCACTCTGCAACACGTCTCTTCGCCTCGAGGCTTCGGAGCGAACTGTGTAATTTTAGCGCTATTAATACGTGTCCGGATAGCTGAGTGATTAGAGCACAAGGCTGTCGTACGGAAGGTCGCGGTTCAAACCTCACTGGTGGCAGTGATTTGACGTAGGATACCAATCGACTCAGCTGTGAATGAGTACCTGAGTCAAATCAGGGTAATAATCTCAGGCAAGCGTAATGCTGACCACATTGCCGCCTACAGTGAACTGTAGTGTACCATTTCGGTCTTGAATGAAATGCTCTAACACACTTCAAGGACTTGATCCAATATGGATTGTTGCGCCAACGATTACTATTATTATATTAATACGTGGAGCGGTATATTGCGATGAAGGGTTATGCTATGAAGCTCGGTTTTGTTGGTGTTTATCTTCACTTTGACATTGCTTGTTTTCTTCTTCAAAACCAATCCGACAATGACTTGGTGAGGGAGCAATGAATTCGCATCAGCATAACCAACGTGTTTGAGGAAGGATAGCATCGTCCATTGAACACAGGTGCACGAGAAATTCCACTGGCGATAAAAAGTACATTTCTGGAAGATTCACAGCCCGCAAAAAAATGAATGTTCACTGAGTGGGATTTTAATCTTGGGCCGGTTGAATATTCTTTGGGACCCCTTCACTACTGACTTCGTTTCGATTAGGCCTGCTTGGGATCTTGTGCTTCCTTTGAAATTTCGCAACTGCTGGTTGAATTTCAGGATGAGCCCTGTTGCGATTTCAGAAGTGGGATCTGATGAGAACTACATAAGCTCAAGATCATTTTTCAACTGAAACTAAAAATTATAGTAATATACTATTATTAACTTTATTTGAATACATATCGGTATTTAGGGTATTTCGGAGCCTATAGCACCATATAGTGGTAACCTATTGATTTTTTTCCGGATAACTGAGTGGTTAGATCACAAGGCTGTCGTACGGAAGATCGCGGTTCAAATCTCACTAGCGGCAGTGGAATTTGTATCGTGATTTGAGCGATATACTGGCCACATTACCTCCTATAGGATACTGTTATCCTGTAGTGTAACGTTACGGTCTTTAATGAAGTGCTCTAACACATTTCAAGACCCTGATCCAATCGGATTGTTGCGCTAACGATCATTATTGATTTTTTTTTCAGATTTTTCAGTTTGGCAGTTTCTGAGAATGGATCCATTAAAGCAGTGATCACTTTGGACCTCCCACACTTCCCATTTTTCCAAGAAATGTCAGAAGTAATACCGGCTTCGGAAAGTACTAATCGAGACCTTTGATACCCCACATGACTATACTTGATGAAAAAAAAATGAATACCCCCCTTTTGCAGATATGGGGACCCCCCATAAATTGGAAGTAGAATTATGTAACTCACTGTATGCGTAAGCGTTCATAGTTCCCAACTTTCCACCAAATTTGGAGTGAATCGCTATAACCGTCTCTGAAATTTCTTAGCTAGAGTTGTGAGGTCACATTAGGTTGCGTGGGCTTTTCAGAGCGTTTGAATTTGGTTGAAATTTAAAATGCTGATAATTTCAAACGAACAGATTTTTCAGAAAGTGATTTCCGTTATTAGGGAAAATAAAGCGGATAGTCTATTGTCCGTGTAAGCAGGAGTTCATGGGCTACATAAAATAGATAGTTATAATAGATGAAGCAGCTATAATGCAGCCTAGAAAAGGCTAGTCGGAAATTGGAAGCTCGCTGCTTCAGGATTTGTGTGTTTTTTATGTAAGAATATGTAAGGGAATGAATGTCCCCTTTGTATATAGTTCATCATATAGATATGCTTGCTCTTTTTGTTTAGCTTATGTGCTGTTCACAAACGAGGTCCGCTCATCGTATTCGGCTACGCCATTTTGTTCTTCTAAAGCTTTGATCTGGATGCAATTGCGAGGCTTTCGAATCCCCATCAAGCCACCGTTGTTTCGGCCGGCTTTTCGGTTGCTTATCATCGAATTCGATGTTCAGACCAAACTAGACGTGACCATACAATTGATGACCCCACTCTCGTAATTTTTACATGATCGATGCAACCACATATCGATTGCGGATATCCTCATTTCGAATGTGAGGCGTGTTACGATACTATTGCAAAGCAATATTACCGCAAGACGCCATTCATTGTCCTATATATTCGGCCAGCATTCAGAACCATAGGGGGTGACAGGGCGGACGACATTGCGATGAATTTTAGATTTAAGACGTTCGTTGACCACAAAGAACGCCAATTGCGAAACGCCACTTCATCTAGGTTGTGGCATTGCGTAAAGCAATTTCATAACAAAATTCATTCAATGGTTGATAGCATTGACCCCAGATTTTTAAATCACTGACACTGTGCCTGTTCCATGGGGATCGATCCACAAAAATTCTGTTTTATTCAAATTTAATCTGGGACCGTGTTGCATAAGGCGATCGTTTCATTTTCGGACAAGCTGCACGATATCATTTTTGTTATGAAACGCCAGGTTAACATCATATGCATAAAGCAGTGTGTAGGGCGCTGGATGATGGATTTCCCGTGTGACAGTGTGCACAACACGAACAAAGAGGAATGGTGTGAGGGCCCTTTCTGCATGAATACCGACAGGTTTTGATATACCCGGCGCACTTCAAATTTTACTTTTTGGATCGTGGTGGAGCAATTTAATCCAGCACACAAATTCTTCAGGCACTGTGTTGTCGTAGAGCATACCAAATGAGTTCCTCTGGCATACGGCCAAATGCTTCCTTCAGATTCAGAAATGCAATTTAAAGAGGGCTATGTTCCTCATGATCTTTCTCCATAGGTAACTGAACAACGTGTATCGCTTCAGTAGTCCCGCAGTTCTTGACAAACACCGTTTGATTCATGGTTATTTGAACGATGTCGCGAATATAGTTGTCAAGAATTCGTTTAAAAATATTCATGGTATGGGACAGTCCCAGCTCTTTCCGGACCTCAGATGGGTTTTGTTACTCCCCGATTTCATTTCTTTTATCGCTTTCTCCACTTCAGTGGCGTTGACAGGTGGCCAGCGTTTTAAGGAGGCGTTTCTTTTTACGGATCTTCATTTCAACATCGTCATTCCAAAACCAGGTATCGCGATTGACGAACCGCTTACCTGGCTTGGAGATTCCGATTGTTGCATAGATCGCTTTGTGGATCGTGTCTTTAACTTAGTTCCATGATTTTCTTTTCTTTTTTTTCTCACGAAATCGCCACCATTTAATACGCGGCGGGCAGTTGTTGAGGTGATGCTCTCATAGGTAACGGTTTTGCAGTCAGTGATGATGATAAAATGTCAGCGTCTTATGAGAATATAGTCGATTTGGGTTTTACTTTTCCAACTATAAAATACAATCGTCTGATGAATCAGATATTCACAAGTAAAGGTCAATTCCTAATATCTTGAATCTTGAACTCCTGCACATAGTCTTGTTCATTTTGTATGTTAATAAATGTAAAATGCATTTACTTCTGGCTAAGCTCCGCTGGTGGGTAGATGCCGACTTAATACAGGAGGGCTGGGTCGGTGCTTTGTTGGAAGCCGGATTGATTTAAGTTTGGAGTGGCGGCAAGAGGTTTACTTTTTTTTCCCTCTCAAAAGAAAGCAAGTGAAAGTGTTAATTAATGTTTCTTTTTGTATATGGTTTCCATATATGTTATTGGTCGTGCAAGATTAAATCTATTTTCGGGTTGGGTCGGAGGCAACATTTTATAAAAAATTATATATTTGGCTTTGACGGTTTCGTTTGCAGGGCAGATGCGATCTCATCAGACGTTGCCCCCGCGCCTCTGCCCTGCAAAGCAGCGTGACCAAAAGCGGCAACATTGCTTTGGGATCACCTCTGCACTGCGATCGAAACCGTCAAAGCTAAATATATATTATTTTTGAAAGTATTCGGCGCACGCCTCAGAAAAGGGTAGTCCCTGCACTTAACGGGAAGAGTAAGTTATTTCTCGAACAAGTGCGGCCCGTCATTGAGTGAATGGCGAGCTCAGGACAACTCATTTCCAACAAAATTTTTAAAACATTTTATACTTGACCTGAACTGCTCAGGTTCTTATCTGGTAATCCGTTACAATGCCAAGAGGGTCAGACGAGTAATTGTCTACGGTGATAACTCTGTGAATTCGTCCGTGTTTTAATTTTTAGAGGCCCAGAAAGTTAAAACGAAAAGTGACAAAAAGTTTTTGAGAATGGGGCTCGGTCCGTCGTGTCTAGCCGTCTCACTGCCCCGCTGCTTCGCTCCACCACGCTAGGATTTCGCAAAAAAAAAACAGATTAAGAATCAATTCTTAAGGGTAGTACTTGGGAAAACAGTGCCAGAGTTGAGGAACAACCCGATGGATTCATAACTTTATTATTAAAAGGGTGATTGCCGCCATATTTGGGTGGCTGCCAGATTTCTAGTAATAAGTAATCAATGGGGAAATCCGCCACAGTGGCTTGGGAATTTGAGTTTGAGGGGGGGGGGGGCGATCTCCCCATATATGTGAATGGAGCGTGTAAATTCTTTTCACAAAATGTGCCCATGTGGGGCATTAAATGAAAGAACTCGATTAGTACTTTGCGAAACTGGTTCCAAATTTGATATCGATATTGATACCATCAAGAAGTGTAACAGGTCTTGTTCTCAGAACCTACCTGACCAAAAAATCTGAAATCACAGTAGTGTACCTCACACTACAAAATACATCCGGTTGAAGAAAATCCAACTATTATTAACAAAGTTATAGGGGGTGAAACTTTGCCATTTTTTGTGAATTCCGTGCGTTCTACAACGTGTATGACGACATCATCACATATCAACTCGTCAATCTCACAACGAAGTGACTGCATATGAATGGATTCGGAAAGAATTATTTTGTTTCAGTTTTTTAGTCATTCGCATATGAATACTATATCAATTACCCCAAACAGACATGTGTGTATGTAGATATATAGTATATGCGTGCTAATGAAATTTGCGGGTAGTGTCTAATTCAGATAGATAGATTTGTACATTAAACCAGCAGCATTTAATGTATGTAATATATATGTACATATGGGAAATATGGGTACGATCAATTTATATACGTGCATATATAAGTACAGCATTCCGAAATAGGCAGTTTGTTTGTTTAGGGTGAGGATAATATCTATGGCCGTAATATGTACGTATGTTTGTAGTTTGGAACAATATAAAGGATGTAGGACTTGTAGCTATAAACGGATAGAAAAAGTTGGAATATCGGAAGCTCGCGCTCCGGGTATAAAGGTTTTGCATTCATCTTATCTTCATAAGAAACTTCAACTCACATTTTTCTATCCGTATATAGCTACAAATCCAACATAATCCTTCATATTCTTCCAAACTACAAGACATAAGTACATATTACAGCCATAGATATTATCCTCAACAATCCTAAACAAACAAACTGTACATATGCACGTATATAAATTAGTCGTACCCATATTTCCGATTTACTTCGTGAACAAAAGCATTCATATGTACGTATATAGTACGTATATTAAATACAGCTGGTTTAATGTACAAATATACCTATTTCAATTAAACACTACCCTCAAACTTCATTAGCACGCATATACTATATACCTAAATATACACATGTCTGTTTGGAATAATTGATTTTCATATACAAATGACTAAAAAATAAAAGAAAATAATTCTTTGCGACCCCATTCGCATGAACACACTTCGTTGTAGTATTGCCGAATTGATATGGGATGATGACGTCATAAACCAACCAAATTGTGCACTATATTATCCCTTGCACCCACGCCCCGTACTCCTGGGATACACATAAAGGGGGCTACCGGGTAAATTTCTAAAATGTGGATAAATACTATTATTAACTTTATTTGTGCAAATATCGGAACCGGATGTATTTTGAGGCCTAGATTTCATAGAGATGCACCACTGTGATTTTTTTCTAATGGACCCACTGTGTTCATATATACGTTATCAATAGGTCACTATGCGGTGTCCGTTAATACCATCAGCATCTGGATGGGTAAGGATGCCTTTATCACCTGACATTGGTGGACATTTTCTTTTTTATATCGCTAAGCATCTTTCTCCATCAATACTTTGTCTTCAGTCTCTTGTATGTCATGATCTCCTGATATCCTCCTATGGGTAGATCATGATAATACCGTAAGACGGTGGCGATTTCTTTAAGGTCGATCACCATTTTTACTTGGTATCCCCTTTGGTCTCTGTCGCTTGTTTGAGTGACCTCTACTCCCTGGCCGTCAGCTACACAATTTTCATTTTCCTTGAATTTTCTTCTTCTTCTTTTTCTTCGGCCTTTGTCCCGTTCACAAGCGGGGTCTGCTCGTCGTGATCGGCTTCGCCATTCGGCTCTATCGAATGCCTGATCTGGGTGCAATCTCGAGGCTTTCAAATCCCCATCCAGCGTATCAAGCCACCGTTGCTTAGGTCTGCCTTTTGGTCGTTTACCATCGACTTCGATGTTCAGACCAATCTTTGCAAGTGAATTCTCGTTTGCACGAATTGCGTGACCATACCATCGAAGACGCCTCTCTCGCAACTTTTCCACGATCGGTGCAACCCCATAACGATCGCGGATATCCTCATTTCGGATGTGATCTAAACGTGTGACGCCACTAGTCCAACGTAGCATCTTCGTCTCCATTACCGCGAGATGCCGTTCATTGTCTTTTATGGTCGGCCAACACTCAGAACCATAGAGAGCGACTGGACGGACAACATTGCGGTAAATTTTAGATTTGAGACGTTCGTTGATACGTCGATCACAAAGAACACCAGTTGTGGAACGCCACTTCATCCAGGTTGCGTTAATGCGTGAAGCAATTTCATAACGCAGCTCTCCATGTTGAAAAGCCCGAATAGTGCAATATTGGAGGTAAAATTAGTGCTGTTTTAATGATATTAAATGCGCGCTCGCACTTCTTTGTTCATGTGGTCTTAACATCCTTGTGGAGCAAATTTGTAAGTGGTCGATAATTTTTGAGAAGACCGGAATGATCTTCCGGTAATAGTTAGCTAATTCCAGGAGTGATTGGAAGTGTTTTACCTTCGCCGGCCGTGGGAAGTTTCTAACGTTTGTTACTAACCTGGGATCCGGTCTTGCTGCTTCTTCTGAACAGACATGTCCTAAGTACACTACTTCCTTCCATATGAATTTACATTCCTCAGGTTGTAACTCTCTCTCAATCTGTCGAACACAGTTCGTAACTTCCGACTGTGGTCTTCTAGGTTTTTGCCATAAATTACTATATCATCTAGATATACGGAACATTTCAAAGCCTGTAATCCAATAAGGACGTAATTAATTATCCTGGAATGTTGCTAGTGCCCTTTCAAACCAAACGGCATACGCATAAACTCCTAAGGACTGTACCGAAAGCGATCCTGGTCCCATCTTTCATATCGGTGGTCCTACCCTGGTCAACTCATAAATGCGTGGCGGTATGCTCAGTGACTCTTTTAATTTTATCACCATTGTATTATGTTCTCGTTTGCCTCTGTGCTTGTTTATTGTCATTCCACGTTTTTCCTCCATCTCCCCAGTGCAACGTGCCGGTTCTACTTACTCTAGTGGTACTTGAAATGGATCAGCAGTGGTTTGACTCCTCGGGAACACTAGTTGTCCCTGAGACCCCTTTACATTACAGTTTTCAGAGAGGAAGTCTTTTCGTAGTAGACCATCAACAGGTATCTCTCTTACTACCTGGAACTCAAACGATATTCCCGTGTATATTTTCACTGTTGCCTCGCATTTGCCTAAGGTTTTCCCTTTCCCAAATGGGGTTGGTAAAATACAAGCTTCGGCTTGGTCTAGTGCGGTTCCTGGTTTTAACGATTCCTTCTTTATTATAATTACTTCTGCGCCCGTGTCGACGACCAATTCCACAACGTTCCGCTGATGAAATTGTCTTACGCAATACATGGGTATACCCTCCTATGCTACTTTTGTTGGTCTGATTCGGGGATTTTAAACCGACCTTTAGGAAATCGGGATACCCGCTTTGCTTTAAATTCGCAAGCTTTCACCAAATGTCCTAAACCTCCGCAGAAATTTTCTTTTTCTCTGGCAGAGGTCTAGTTACTGCTGGTTCAGTTTGGCTGTCCTGTTGCGTCCTCTCTGTTCTGTTATTTCCAGAACTACTTTCGTGCCTATGGTAACTTCGAACACTTTTTTACATGTGGTACAACATGGGATACGTCGTATGTATGCCCTTTTATTGTAACAAAACGCATGGCCCTCTTTGAACCTATTCGTCTACCGCGGTTGGACTGATTGTTTCCTGTCTGTATTCCTTCTTCTTTTCCTATCATCGACGGTGACTAGATATTGACATAGATATGGGTTGTCTTCTAACTGTGCATGTATGTGGTTAGCCGCTGCCCCACACTTTGAGGTCTTGCAGGTACTAAACTGTTCTCGTAGTGTAGACAGAAAATCAAAGGTTCTAAAGGAAGTAATTTATTTACTAGTTCCTGATATATTCCACGCTGTAAATAATTTCTAACCAGTAACTTCTCAGCCTCTTCAAAAGCTAAGGGCTGGCTGCTCGCAATTAATTGATAGGCCTTACCATTTAACTCATAATGGCGCGCTGGGGATTGTTCCCCGGAAAATGTGGGAATTAACTGCCAGATCAAATTAGCCACTTCAACAAAATTGTCCTTACTTCAAATTTAAAAACACTGTTGCTCTGGACTAGTAGCCATGGTTATGTCTTGGAAACCTCGTACCCAGTTCACTATTTTCAGCTAAACTTATGTCTTTTGAGTGATTATTTTTAGTCTGAAGAGAGAGAGCGAGTATTACTCAAGTGCCAATAAATGTGCTCACCATTTTCCGGTGACGCTCCTAATTTCAGTCAATTTATGCTGTCTTTGCAACTGTGTTTGTTCAAAATGTCTATTTAACATTTCTCTATTGGAATATGTGAGATCATTCCATTCTTTCGTTTTCTGGTAGATCGATTAAAGCTTATTTACTAATGTTCCTCCTAAGTTGGTTCGGCTGCGTAGTCATCTCGCCGACAACTCCTCCTACATGCTGGTAGTTGTGGTTGACATACGTATCCGTTTTTGTTTTCATATTGGTTTAAGAGTTCTAAGAGTTAAAATTTTGGAGGCTATAACTTTACGTATCCACCCTCTCAATGGTTTTTATCAATGTCTTTTCTGACATGTCCGGTTTTCGAAACAAATTTTTAAACAAACACCCATTTTTCTGCACAAAAGTGTTGGAGTTAAACTGATTATGCTAGCTCTCCAACTACCTTGTGAGGAAGGTGCCAATGGTTTGTCTTGAGGATTTTAAAGCTGTGTTAGAACAATGTTTTCCTTGGGGTCTAGCAGTGCACTGACTCGTGAGGAGCAGGAAATCATCGAAGACCTTGTCGTCAGGTAGATTTGCAAGGGATTGACTGTGTGTTCACCGTGGTGGACTGCGCGACGGAAAACACGGCAGGGTGGCTTAGGACCATAGTTTCTAAATTGCCAGGATGGAAAGGAGCAGAACTGTCAACATGTGCGGGGGATGATATACCAGGAGCACACATGGTGACAGTTTTTCTCCCAAAAGCCGCGACAATAGAGACGGAAGATATCATGGGTCTCCTTATCACTCAGAATGAGGATCTCCATACGCGACTATTGAGAGTTTTCAGAAGCAAGGTGGAGGGAAATGGTAAACTATTCACGATCGGGGTAGATGACTGATCCCTGGAGGCAATCATACGTCGGAGTTGTCATATCTACTATCGACTTGGCAACATCCTCGTGCATGTGCACAGGGAAAATTCGAGGAAAGACACCTCGGAGGAGACACCGGGTGAAAAGCATACCGAGGTCCCCGAAGAAGTTTCGAAAGCCATAGAGGCGGAAAGTACCGGATCAAGCAGGGAAGTAAACCTGCTCCCCAATGAAGAGCAGAAGCTGAACGACCTAAACCTTTGATTTCTAGGAGCAGGGTGGACAGCAACGAGCAGGAAAGCACCATGTCGTAGAAGAAGGGGGATACTCTGACAGTGGAGAAGAGCTCCAAACAATAACGGAGCCAATGGGCAGCACTAAAATAGAACAGATAAACCTCCACCATGCGAAAGCTGCATCTGCGGTAATTCCAAGGGGAACATTGGAATAGTGCTGGCTCAGGAGTCCTGGGTGGGCCGGGGGCAGATTCGCGGTCTACAAGGAGGAAGCATGCAGGTAATTTAGGACTCCTCTTGTGAAAAACCAAGAGCTTGCATAATTCTTAAACGTAATTAAAAATATATAATATTAAACGTAATTAAAAATATATTAAAACATATATTGCAGAATTCCTGCCTAGGGACCTTGTAGCTATCCAAGTCTCATTGGAAGCCGGGAGGAGCACTCGAGAGGCAGTCATGGCATCGGGATATTACCCAGGATGAGAAGAGGAGGTTACCACTTCTCCTCGGCCGCAATGCTAACGCCCATCACGGATTCTGGGGAAGCAGCGACACCAATCGAAGAGGTGAGTACCTTTTAGAATTTATTCTTAACGATAAGTAAGAAATATATAACTTAGGGAACACTCCAACATTTGTGACCAGCTCACAGGAGGTACTAGACATAACTCTAGGAAATACTCTGATGAACGGGCTGGTCAGGAATTGGGGGTGTCGGGTGAGCCCTCTATGTCTTATCATAGAATAATCAGATTCGACGTTGAGGGTGACTTCGAAATAAAAAAAAAAATAAGGAATGCTAGGAGAACGGATTGGGAATCCTAAGCAAAGAACTTAAGTAACAACATGGCTGAGCTTCAAGGAGACGGTGACATCAGGAATGAACTGGAACTAGAAACAGTTGTGGAAAATCTCAACACAGTCGTCATTGACACTTATGAGGTCAGCTGTCCGGCTAAGACAGTTAAGTCATCAAGGAATGCACCATGGTGGAACAGGACCCTGGCCCGAATGAGAATAGTGATACGAAAACTCTTCAACCTGGCAAAACAAATCGGGGAATGCACAGGTACAAAAATGCACTGACTGCGTATAGCAACGCGATCAGCAAAATGGAAAAGCATCAGGGAATTCTTTGAAGGGATCGAGCAAATCACAGAAGCAACCAGGCTTTACAAGGCTGTAGCCAAAGGCAGGGCAATATCCTCTGTCTGTGTTTCAAGAAGGAAGTTGGGACATTTACCGAGAATGAGGAGGACAGAGTACACCTGCGTCTCAGAACTCATTTCCCGGGGTCCTACCCTACGTCGCCAGGTGACAACATTCTCAACAACGAATAAAAGGGGAAAAAAGGTAACTGGAAACTAGCAAAAGCGATATGCTCAGAAGCTAGGGTAAGGTGGGCAGTGGAAACTTTTAAACCACTGAAATCTGCATTTTCCCAGTACTAATCCAGAGAGGCCTAGAAATCATCAGAGTCTCTTCTGAGGTCGGTAAAGGGGAACACAGCACTGGAATATATACCAAGGGCATGGAGACGGACAAAAGTAGTCTTTATTCCAAAAGCGGGTAAAAAGGATCCTTTTCATCCCCAATCTTTCAGACCAATTTGCCTAACATCGTTCATACTAAAGCGTAATCCCCTGCATCACTGTCAACACGCTTACCGGGCAGGACGATCAATTGAAACTGCTCGGTATCAGCTGACGGATGTACTACGGGATGCCATAGAAACAAAAGAAATAGCACTGCGTGCGTTTTTGAATATCAAAGAAGCATTCGACAACACATCTGGGGTAATCTGGCTTGTGTGTGTATCAGTGATACAATGAAGACATGCCTGACGGCATCCCAGGAGGTTCTTCTGGGATTAACCCCTTCTCCATATGCACATACAAATGCAGGCAAGGAGGGGGTATCCCGAATTACGGATATCCAGGGATAATATGACAACGAGGTTTTACTTTGATGGAAGATGGAAGTTTGAATCAGGTTGGAGTAACAAGGCAAATTGCGAGAGCGTGGCTCGGACATACGGCTTAAACCAGCAACTGATTATTTGGTACACTGACGGATCCCAGCAGAGGGAGCGGGTGCCGGTGTCTTTGGTGCAAGGAAAATGTACTTGGAGCCAATGGGTAGATATACATTTCAACGCTTTTTCATGATGATGATTTTCTGGGCGCATCGGGCTATCAGGACTAGCAAGATAGCGAAGAATATTTTATAGGTGATGCGCAGCAACGTGATATCTCTATAATTGCTGCACTGAGTCTTATCCCGCTTTTTATTTAAGGGAGATATAATGTCTAGTTTCAGTCTAGTCATCAAATATTGATTTGTTGAACCAAACCTTGAACTGAAGAAATATTTGCTGTAATTGGTCGGATGTAATTCTATTCGCTCCTCGCAACATATGATTCACAATCCAATGAATATTGTTTCCTACATGCTTGTTGGTAGTAGCATTTGTCCGTCGTCTTCAGTTGGCGGGATCTCCAACTCGCCGATTATCGCAATACATCGTTCCAATATATGCATGCGGTCTGGTCATTAGATTCCCTCTTTCGCTCTTTCGACAGGATGAGCATCATTGTCTATATGGATTTGAGGGACTGTTATTATTCGAGCTGGAAGCACTAGAAATGGGTCGATGATGTATGTAATACTATAAAAGTGATATTATCTTAAAGTGTAATATCATCATCATACCATCAACGACTGCGAACAAAACATCATCAGACATTACAACATCACCTAGTATCATCGCATTACCTAGCATTACCGCATTACCTTGCATTACCGCACTACCTTTCATCATTGCTTTTCTTTGCATTACTCCATCACCTATCATCATCGCATTATCTTGCATTACGGCACCACCTATTACCATCGCATCACCTTACATTACCTCATCATCTATCATCATGGCATTATCGCATCACTTATCATCGTCGCATTACAAAAATTATGATGATATTACTTCTCTGAAAAGAAATGTTTTGCAAGGTAATGTAAAATCAGAAAGTATCACCGTAGCACGAGTGGCGGCGGCAGCATCACTTGTGAATCTATTTTTATAATATTATGGTTGCTTGTTTTCTAGGCTGCTTTGGGCTCACTCTGGGCTTTGCACTGGCGCTGGGCTGGTTTTGGGCTCACTTATTTCGGGTGCAAGTGAATTCGTGAATACGTGGATGCAGATTCTTTCTTTAAGTAAAGTTGATCCGTAATGTTATCGCTGGGCTGCTGATTGATGTGTCAGTCATAAAAGCTTTCAACCTCCGAATTATTTCAGTCAAGGCTGATTGACATGAAATTTGGGGTAGCGTAGAGGGTGGTATAAGACACAGAAGTTATATTGCACCGATATGCGCCTCCCCCATATATTTCATGTAGAAAATGATGTTAAGCAGAAAAATAAAAAATATAAATTCTTTTTGTTATTTAATACGCTTCGTTTCTGCTTAATATCATTTTTAAATGAAATGCATGCTTTTCGAGTTTTTTGCGAAAAACTGATAGAAAACATGCATTTTTTCGATGAAAAAACGACTTGTTTGAACATGAATAACGCGAAAGCTACTACTTTGCGAAAAATTTCCACTAAATATGTTTTGCTTAGAATCAACCATCTAATGTCTACGATTATTTCAAAAAACAGAGTTCATCCCTCTGGGGGGAGGCACACATCGGTGCTATATAACTTTTGTTTCTTATGCCACCCTTTACCCCCTCCCCAAATTTCATGTCAATCGGTCTTGATTGAAAGAATTCGGAGGTTGCACCCGATTTTCGGCTTCAATGATTGGACTATTATGCTGGTGCTAGACCAAATGTAGGGTTAAGCAAGGTAACCGAGATCAATATAGTGTTTAATTGAAGTAATAAAAACTTGTTGTTTCTTTTTCGTTGGTGTGGGTATTTAATCTTGCAAATACGGATATTTCGGGAACCACTTGTTCCCTTCATCAGTGCAAACAACAAGTTTTTATTACTTCAATTAATTAATTGTTGGAAACACCGCATAATTTCACTCTGAATATAGTGTTTGTCTTTTATGATAGATGCTGATCAAAAGTTGTGAGGGTCTTATCTATTGCACTTAACATTTCTTATCTAAGGTGCAATCCTTGTTTATGTTGCATATGTGCACTCTTTCAGTAATTTCTATTAGTTCTGTCCATTTCTATAGGCATTTGCGTAATATGGTATGTAATGGTAGAAATAATAATAAGAAAGCGGGTTTGCTTATGACAAACAGAGAGAGAATAATAACACTCTGTTTGTTGACTATAGTGCGCGTATCCAAGCGCATTTAGTTTTAGATTTGTTCAATTGTAAAATTTTAATTTAATGAAAGATTTCATCCCAGGTAAAATAATAATAATAATCGTTGGCACAACAATCCATATTGGATCAGGGTCTTGAAGTATGTTAGAGCACTTCATTCAAGACCGTAACGGTACACTACAGTACACTGTAGGAGGCAATGTGGTCAGCATAACGCTCGCCTGAGTTTATTACCCTGATTTGACTCAAGTACTCATTCATAGCTGAGTCGACTGGTATCCGCCGTCAAAAACGGCTATCCCGATTGTCACGAAAATTGGTGAGAGCGATATTTTGTGTTGAGTTTAAGGGGGTTCCCCATACATGTGAGTAAAAGGTGCAAAATTGCTTTTTGCAGAATGTGGCCACGTGGAATATCAAATGAAAGGGTTCAATTAATAATTTTCGAAACTGCTCAAAATATGACCCTCAAAAAGTGTAACAGGTGAACCTATCCAACCGTAAAATCTGAAAAAGATCACAGTGCTTCTTCTACACAAAATCTAGGCCTCCATCCGATATCTGCAGAAATAAAGTTACTAATATTATATAGGGATATTTTAGAAATTTTGGCGGAGACACTCCTTAAGTTCATGCTAGGACTGCAAAATTTGGTAATTGCATAACAGATAACATAAGACATCACTTTGGGATTGAAGGAAATCCAACTATTACTAAGAAAGTTATAGAAGGTGAAGCTTTTACATTTTGTGGGAATTTCATGCCTCCTGTATGACATATGACTGTGTGACGTGTATGACGTCATCATAACAAATCAATTCGTCAATACCACATAAAAGTGAGCTCATGTGAATGGGAGGCCGCAGGGAAACATTTCGTTTTAGTTTTTTAATAATTTATATATCAATATGAATTACTCTAGGTAGACATATATATGTATCTATATGTACATGTAAATAAAGCTTTAGGGTAATGCCTAATTCAGATAAATATATTTGTACATTGACCAAGCGGTATTGAATATATGTACTTTAGATGTACATATGTATACTTTTGTGGACGAAGTAAATCGGAGATATGTGTGCGATGAATTTATATGCATGCATATATAAGTATAGTGTTCTATAATAGGAAATGTTTGTTTGTTTGTTCCTGAAATATGTACGTATATCTTGTAGTCTGAGCTATAAGCATTTCAAAAAGTGATGTGATATGATATTACCTGCTCAGATGATGTTTCGCTCATCTCTACGAAGCACCATATCAACGAGATAGTGGTCCGAATCAATATTTGCCTCCATATGCAAGCAGAAACGGTCCGTGCAATCCGCCGGCTTAAAAATCATAAGTCGCCAGGAGCCGATGGAATTACAGCGGAATTGGTTAAATATGGAGGCGACTAACTACACTATCATGAACTAACGCTCAAAGTGTTGGACAGCGAATCAATGCCTGACGACTATCTATCTATATTATCTGTCTCATACATAAAAAGGGGGATTATCACGCAGTGCACTAATTATAGAGGTATCACGTTGCTGAGCACAATCTATAAGATATTATCCGCTATCTTGCTAGTCCGGATAGCCCCATATGCCCAGAACGTCATTGGCCCATACTAAAGAGGCTTCACTTCAGGCAAATCAGCAACAGATCTGATTTTCTCTCTTCGGCAAGCGATGGAACAACTGTTGGACATCAGTTGCACCATATTTTCATCGACTTTAAAGACTTTAAAGAGATCGACTTTAAAGACTTTAAAGAGTACACGGCCACGGTTAATAAGACTGGCTAGGCTGCCCTTGACCAATGTGCGAGGCCAGATAAAAGCAACAGGATCATTTTCGAGACCATTCAACATCAACAACGGTCTAAGACAAGGGAATGCCCTATCATGCGTCCTCTTCAACCTGGCCCTGCAGAAAGTGATTCGCGATGCAGACGTAAATGCGAGAGGCACATCCTCTGCGGTTCATCCAACTACAGGCCTACGCTGATGATATTGACATCATGGGAAGGACAACCCGAGATGCACAGTCTACCTTCATCCAGGCGAGACGAAATACATGGTGGTAACGTCAGCACCAAAACCCAAAGAACGAACAACATCGAATCGCACTGCTCAAACGAAAACAATAAAGATAGGAGACTACAACTTTGAGACCGTTCAAAATTTATTCTATCTAGGATCGAAAATTACAACCGATAACAGCTATGATGATGAAATCTGCGTACGATTGTTTGCAGCCAACAGGGTCTATTTCAGCTTACAAAAACTGTTCCGCTCGCATCGTCTCACCATGGGGTCAAAGCTCTTACAGTACAAAACCATGATTTTGCAAATCCTCATGTACTCCTCGGAAACCTGGGTTCTTAGCAAGAAAAATTGCGAACTAACATACATAATGACGAAATTTATGAGCGATACCACGACCGCTGTGGATAAAATCTGACTCAACAGGTTGGGGTAGGCAGGTCACTTAATCACTTAATCACTTAGTCCCGATGAGGACGATCCATCCCGGAAAGTCCATAAGGGCAATATCTATGGTAGAAAAAGAAGGCGACCCTGCCTTAAATGGAGCGATGGCGTAGGTTAGGACGCCAGACAGCTTTTAGGGATATCGAATTGGTGGATCTCGGCACAAAACCGGGGTGTTTGGAGGTCCTTATTAAGGCAGATCGGATCCCGGTTGTAGCACCGTTGATGATGATGACATGCAAGCACATTCATTGAAGCTCAGAGGTGGCGTTCAATTAGCACGTGGTCAATTTGATTGAAAGTGGTCAGTTTGATTGACGTTGGTGGAAAGTGGTCTTTTAGCCAATTGTAATAAAAGCACGAAGAAAGAATTGCAAACAGCCATTAAAAGACGAGATCTATTAGTACCAAATGTTTTTAAGGTTTCGTGTGAAACAAGCTAAAATCGGCTCAACGTCTGTCTGTCCGTCAGTCACACAAGATTTACTCTGAAGTGGTTGGAGCCATCGTTCCGAAAGTAAATTTTATGAGAATGTCTCGTCTGTGAAGCGCTGCACAACAACTGGTTGTACAGTGGCATCAGTTTGTGTATGGGAAAGGGAGTGGCAAAGTTTTTTTTGCCTAGAATGTAGTCATGTGAGATATCAATTGAAAGGACCAAATTAGTACTTTATTTTTGATAATGGGGATGCGTGAAGGGCAGGGGAGTGAGAACTTAGAATGTGTGCCTCAAAAAGTGAAACATGTCTCGTTCTTAGAGTCTACCCAACCTACCAATCTGAAAAAAATGGCAGTGATGCATTTATACAAAATCTAAACTTGAAAAGACATCCCATTCTGATATCTGCTCAAATAAAGTTGATATTACTATATTTTAGAAATTTACCTATTCTAGAAGTGCAAAATTTGCCATCAATAAGTTTGAATAAAATCCTTCTTTATTAGCAAAGTTATAGAAGGACAAAGTTCTCTATTTCACGTGAATTCATTGTACTCCAAGCCATGTGTGAGGTCATCATCATATAAAGAGAACTCACCTCACACACCATCTACTAGCGGGCCGCACTGATTCGGTAGCAACTCGCTTCAGTGAATGTCGGGTTCAGTCGTAATAGCTAAAAGCAATCTAGGGGCAAACCTGGCGCTTTCGAATAATAATTCATACTATTGTTAGGTTTTGAATTAAAAAACAAGTCGGAATACCGGAAGCTCGTGCTTCGGGTATAAAGGTTTTGTGTTCATCTTATGTAGGAAATTTCAACGCACATTTTTCTATCCGTATATAACTACAAATTCAACATAATCTTTCATATTTTTCCAAACTACGAGACATACGTACATATTACAGCCATAGATGTTCCGCTCACCCTAAACAAACAAACTGTCTATTTCCGAATACTCTACACATATATGCCCGTATATAAAGGGATCGTACCCATATTTCCGATTAACTTCTTATATCTATTTGAATTAGGCACTACCCGCAAAGTTCATTAGCACGCATATATTATATACCTACATACACACATGTCTGGTTGACAAATAACTAAAAAACTAAAACAAAATAATTCTCTGGGACCCAATTCATAACAACTCATTTCGTTGTGGTATTGACGAATTGATATGTGATGATGACGTCATGCAGGTTGTAGAGTGCACGAAATTCACAAAAAAATGTGAGGTTTCACCCCCTATAACTTTGCTAATAATAGTTGGCTTTTCTTCAAACTTGACCAAATTGTGCATTATGTTCTTAATTACACGCATGCCAAATTTTTTACTTCTGGGATGAACATAAGGAAGGTGCCGGGTAAATTTCTAAAATGTGGAAATATACTATTATTAACATTATTTGGGCAGATATCGGAACCGGATATATTTTGAGGCCTAGATTTCGTAGAGATGCACCACCGTGATTTTTTTCAGATTTTTCGGTTGGATAAGTTCTGAGAACGAGACCTGTTACACTTTTTGGGGATCATATTTTGAGCATGCGGTAAAGTGGAAATATTCAGATGCGTGCTATTAATTTAGATAGGTATGAGCGTATGTACATTTATTCGTACATGTCAGTTTCCGGTAATAGAAAATGTTTGTTTAGGATGATATATCTGAAACTTTAGAAACATATGAAGGAATATTTTGAATGTGTAGCTATCTTCGAAAAGAAAAGAAAGTTCCTCCCATAGGAAGAATGCAAAACCTCTATACTTGAAGCACCCAGCTTTCACTTAAGGGGTTGGAGGCTCTATTAATTGCTGCGAGAGATGGGGAGCGTGACGCCCCAGAGTTCCGACAACGTGCGAAATCCCTAAGATTTAAGCGTAATGGGTGCAGTGACAATAGGAATATTTTTATTACACGTGTACCGAACACTTCACCACGGCTCTTAACCGTATAACAACCGGTGGGCTTCCGTCTCTTGTGGATGGAATGACTAGCCACCTTAAATTGCCTAACCAGCAGAAGAGAGATGCAGTTTCTGAATATCTACTACCTCCATTTATACGGGAAACCTAGTAATTCGACACTTTTCGTAGAGGGAGTAGTAGAAGGGGACGATTGTTACAATTTCGAAAAAGGGCACCTAGATTGAATGCGACAATTTGAGGGATAGCTGCGTGCTCCCTACTGTTTAGTTTCGAAGAAGTGCAACCGGTTTGAATGCGACAATTAGAGGTGTATCTGCATACTCCCTACCTTCGCAAAGATAATATCTAAAACAATCCTGCAACGCATCACAGAACATCTCGAAAGCTTGGTCGACAGAGAGTTAACTTTCTGCGGTTCATTTTGGCACGGTGCACGAAATTTGAATGTTCATTATTTTTTCTTCTTATCGATGACGTTCTTCATGCTGCTTTGTCTGCAAAAGCTAGAGGGCTTCAATGGTGGATGACATCTCTCCCCAAACGCCTCGGCTATGATGATGGCATTTATTTGCTCTCTTGCCATAGACCTTGGTTAAATGCCTCGAGAGTTGAGTCCGAAAGCGTCGTTTCTGCCGACGGTAACACCGGACTGGATGCCGCCCCATGCTATATCCATCCGCTTACGCTGTCTAATAATGCAATTATCTTAACACAAAGACCAAGTTGAGACCGTTCTATGCTAATGTTCTTTCTATATTGCTATATAAGAGTAATACATGGAATGTGACCACCACTGTCTTTTGAAAGCTTCAAGTACGGAGTACGTTCACCCGGTACTATTTCCAACAGGCCTGTTACCCGTACGCGATATAAATGTAAGGCAACAGTGGCAGTGGATAGGCCAAACAGTGCCAACTATGCCAAGATAACCGAGTCGGCCGAGAACACTCGCATGCAGTGACTTCCACGTTGAGTTTAAAGTGGGCCCCATACATGTAAAAGGAGTGGTGTACAATTTCTTTTCACCGAATATGGTCATGTGGGATATTAACTGAAAAGTTTCGATTAGTGCTTTTCGAAACCAGTATTAGTTTTGACATTGATTACAAAGGGATGGAGTGGCTTCCAAAAAGTGTCAGTTACTTCAACGACCCGTTCTTAGAAGCTACGCAACTCAAATATTCAAAAGAAAATACTGTGGAATATGCGCATGGCATCTATGCCTCAAAATGCTCTCCATACCGATACCTGTTTATATATAGATTAAGTTTATCCGAGAATCATCAACTATACTATACCATTGAGCATGGTACTACTAAGTTTTGCGGAAATCCCACTATTATAAACAGAGCTATAATATATCCGTTCTATCCGGTCTAGGCCTGCCTTAAAAAGAAAATCCAGACATCTCGGTTTTGCGCCGAGATCCACCAATTCGATATTCCTAAAGGCTGTCTGACATCCTCCGAACGAGTTATAAAGAAGAAACATGCTGATTCTAAGTTCAGATAAAGGACGAGGGTTTGAGGCAACGTACTTTATACTATCTTCAAAACAAAAATAAAATGCTGAGATCAGGAAAAGGGATAGATCTTTTATTATATAACAAGTTTCCGACTTCTGGAAGCTGGGCGCTTCAGGTATGAAAGGTTTTGTTTGCTTCTTCTGTGAGTATATTTGAGTGTGGAACTATACCATTTGTACGTAGTCCGTTATATATATGCATTTAGCAAGTCTGACTACCCACTTTAGTCTGATATTGATAATCAGTTGCAGTAAATTTACACGGTAAAGTCAACTTTGAGCTACTGTAACTTTGTTACTAATAGCATGATTTTGATGAAACTTGAGGATAACATGCCTCACATTATATTTTATACTAATACCAACTTTCATAACTCTGGGATAAACTTAAAGGGGGTTTTACTCAATTTCCCCAAAATATGGTAATATACTATTATTAACTTAATTTGAACAGATATCGATATCGAGAGTATTTTGAGGCCTGGGCACCATATCGAGGCAGTTTCATGAATTTTTTGCAGATTTTTCGGTTGAGTAGTTTCTTAGAAAGTGTCCGTTAAAGAAATCATCACTTTCCACCCCTCCTACTCCCCGTCTTTCTAACAAATCTTAAAACTAAAATCGGCTTCGAAAATTACTAATTGATACCTCACATGACTATATTCGTTATTTTACATTTTTCACATGTATGGGGACCTCCCCTAAATCTCAACTTAGAAGGATATTACTCACTGCATGCCTGGGCCGGGGGGGGAACTGTGAGTTCCCACCTTTTCACCAAATTTCGTGTCAATGGATATAGCTGTTTCTGTGAAAAGTGCGTGTGACAGACAGACAGACGGACAACAAACAAAACCTTAAAAGCGTTAAACCTTAAAAATCGAAGTGGTTAGAATATACATATATCCGTTTGTGATCAATAGACTCCGAAACCGTTTAACCAATCGCTATGAAAATTGGTACGTACTTATTGCTATTGTTTAATGAAGATTTATACTATTTATACTATATACGTTCTTATAATTCAGCACTAGAAGGCGCTGCAAATGATTAACCTCTATGTTGTTCGCCCGATTACTATGTATTTTCGCATGGAAAATATTTTAGTTGAATCCATGTTCTTGTAGCTCGCCACTATATGGCGCTGCAACAAGGCATTATAATGAATAAACTTACAAAATTTTCAACCAGTTGTTACCACGTAAAAAAATTAAAACGAAATTTTAACTGCCCAAAATGAGGAGGAGACGGATAAGCTGTTTGTAGCTAAACAGCTTGACTTTCTGTGGTGTTGGGCTACTCTATTTTAGAATTGGATAAAGCGATTTGAAGGCACCAGTGGCACGGCTCAGTGCCTTCGTGATATGTGGGAGGTGAGATAGGCGGGAATTCATTGTCACTTCAAGGTAGGGGACTTCCTTAACGGTTGGGATGGTGCCATTGTGGATCCTCAGGGATAGGGTTGATATGTCGCTTCTCATTTTCGGCGTCATTTTAGCGGTGCCGCGGAATACGATGGTCTTGCATTTTTGTGGGTTTAGGGATAGTTTCCAGCGGGTGAAATACCGGTAGAGCTCGTTGAAATAGGAGTTCAGGCGGGCTTCACCGGCTGGGATATTTCTGGTGGAGATGTAGAGGATGAGGTCATCCGCGTATTGGAAGATTCGGATTGGATTTGGGTGTGGAGTTGATTTGGGAAGGTCTGCGGTGAACAAGGAGAAGAGGGTAGCGGAGAGGACTGATCCCTGAGGGATCCCAGCCGGGTTAGAATATCGGGAGGAGAGGTGTTCACGGGGTTGGACTTGGGATTTGCGACCATCAAGAAAGCTAAGAATTAGCTTGCAGAGGTGCGGATGGAACTGGAGAACTTGTATGCAAGTCCGTATTTCCATACGGAGTCGAAAGCTTTCTTTATGTCGAGGAGACAGGCTATGGTCGGTGCGTTCCGGTTGAGGCCGAGGAGGACGTCCGATTTGAGCACGAGTAGTGCATGCTCAACCGAGTGTCTGGGTCGGTTGGCGAATTGGAATTGTGGAAGTAAATGATTGGAGGCACAGTGCTGTGGATAATAAGTTTGATCATCCGCTCAAACATCTTGGCGGAGGATGAGAGGATTTAAATAGACCTGTAGCTATCGGGATTTAGAGGATTTTGGTTTTTTTTTTGGGATAGGAACGATTCGAGCACTCTTCCAATCTGTTGGGAGGTAGGTGGTGATAAGGCAGTGGTTGATGATGGAGGAAATAATGGGAGCAATGCTTGGGGCGCATTTTTTTAGGACGATGGAGGGGATTTTGTCAAGTTCAACTGATTTCTTGTTTTTGGATGCGGCGATGGCCGCCCTGACCGAGTCTGGACTGACAAAGTGAATGGGGAGGATATTTTCTCGCTGAGGGAGGCGTGGGTGAAGGGATTTTGCGCGGGTTGGGGAATGAGGTAGGAGGTATGGGCTAAGAGTAGTGAGATCTTTCCGCCTACCTCGTTATCGAGACTTGGTTCACGGAAGTGGAGGGTGCAGTGGTGGGCTTGGAAGAAGTGGTGAGCGAGGACGTTCACTTTTTCTGTGGGTGGGATGTTTTGGAGAAGCGGTTGTGGAGATATTGTGTATAGGGTGAGGATTCTTTCGCGAATCGACTTGCCCAGTTCGGGAATTTCGGTGAGAATGTGAGAGGATTGCGGAGAGTATCTATTCCTAAATAATCTCCGCCTGAGGGTCTTTTTATATTGTATATCGGATAGAATGTCGCCGGGAAGGGTAATTAGGTTGCGGTAGTTCAAGGAACGGGATGGGATCAGTTCGTCGCATACTTGCCGAAGTGTTTCGATGTATTGACGAACTGTCACGTCAATGGGGTTGTTGGGAACTGTACAGTGGGATGGGAGTAGAAGAGGTTGAAGTTTGGTTTTGAGGGCCAGGTAGATGTGTTTCCAGTTTGCACGCTGGAAGTCGGGGACTGAAGGTGGGATGGACCGAACGACTTTGTCTGGGATATTTATGCGAAGGATTATGGCGTCATGATTGCTGAAGTCGGGGACCGTTTCGAGGGAGAGGAAGGTGTTTGGGTTGGGAATAAGAGTCAGGTTACTGCTAATGAGGAAGTGGTCTAGGTAGGAAAGGTAGTCCGATCTGTTGTAGGTCGGACGGGCCGGGGTGAAATGGGTTAGGTTGATGGTGGGATTTGAGGTTGAAAGGAACAGGTGGAGCTGTTCCCCGTTCTGGTTCGACCGTGTATCGAACCAGGACTGATGTCTGGCATTGAGATCTCCACCGATAATCAGGGACCATTATTTACCGGGAGATCGGTGTTGGGACGCGCAGAGGGACTTGGTACGGAGAAAGTCGTGGGTGTCGAGGGATTGATTGGGACAGTAGACAGAGGCGACGAAGACCGAGGTTGACTGGGATTCGAAGGAGATTAGTGTGGTTTCGATGGATTTGAAGGTGTTGGGAGGTGGGTGTTTTGCGTCGCTAGGAATTTGTCGGAGATAGGAACGGCCGTTCCGCCACATGTGCTGCGGCCTTGAGGATTGGACTGTGGTCGATCAGTCCGGAAGAGGTTGAAGTTGGGAAAGGAGAGATTGTATCTATAATTCAACCTAGTTTCACAAAGGAGAACTATGTCGGGTTTGTGCTCGCGAAGGAAAAGCTCGAACTCATGTCTGCGGGCTCGCCCGAGGATTGAGTTAATAAAAAAAGTCAAGCGACGACGGCTTTACGGTTTCTTACCAGGGCAGAGGCAAATCGTCAGACGCTGCCTCACCTCTGCCCTGGGAGCAGCGTGACCTTCTTTTAAAAAAGTTTGGGTGCAAGCCCTGCGAGGGGTCCGTGGACCAGAAAAGAAGGAGTAAGTTGCTCCTCAATTGGTCCGGTCCTGCATTAAGTTGATGCGGACTTAGGACCCCCTTCATTCTCAAAACGAATATTTCAGCCCTGGCCAGCTTTGGTCAATAAGGCGGATTTGCGCTCAATATAATTCGTAGGCATGTCGTGTTTTACGAATTATATAAAGGAGCATTCAACATCTGCGAGCCGCTACGGTCACGCTGCTCCCAGGGCAGAGGTGAGGCAGCGTCTGACGATTTGCCTCTGCCCTGGTAAGAAACCGTAAAGCCGTCGTCGCTTGACTTTTTTTAAAAAAGTTTGGGTGCAAGCCCTGCGAGGGGTCCGTGTACCAGAAAAGAAGGAGTAAGTTGCTCCTCAATTGGTCCGGTCCTGCATTAAGTTGATGCGGACTTAGGACCCCCTTCATTCTCAAAACGAATTGAGTTAATGTTCAACTCAATTATCCTAACGTCCATTAATGGATGCCAATATAGCGACCATTGAGTTGAATATCTGCAAGAATTCTTGCGATTTCCTAGCAAACTCAAGGAAGTCTGGATTGGAGATGGCGGTGGGTTGGTTCACGTGGTTGGGTGCCCGGGAAGAGGTTCGCTTCGTTCGGCGTCGACGAAGGATACGGACGGACAGGTGAAGGCCGGGTTTGTGATAGGATGATCAGCGGGGCGTGAGGTAGTTGAGGGGAGAGGGTGGGTGGGAGGCGCCACCTGGACGAACCGTGGGCACTTTCTATAGTTGGCAGGGTGGTCGTTGACCCCGCAGTTAACGCACTTCGGTGCCTCCTCGACTGTTTTGGCACATTCGCCAGGGCCGTGTAGCCGGTCGCACTTAACGCACCTGTAAGTGAGGTGGCAGTCGGTTGCCGCGTGTCCGATACGCCGGCAGTTTTTGCACTGTAGCGTTGATGGCTTTCACCTCGCGCAGCTGCTCCTCGCTAAAGGTCGCGTCAAAAGTGACCAACCACAAGTCGAGATTACCGTTGTTGGTTTTTGCCCAGGTCGTGGCAAAAGGTTTTGCGCTCAGGGTGCTTGAGACTCCCTGAGCCTTTAGTTCTTCGACGATCTCCTGAGGGGAAAACGTTATATCAAGGCCTCGTAGGATTAGGCTGGTCGTCTTTTCAGACGGAAGGGTGTATGTGAAGAACTTGTTATTGTTCTCCACGAGGATTTTATTTTCTTGGCGGTAGAGTAATCTTCCGGCGTTTTTGTGATTATTTGATGTGAGCTATATGCCTTTTTAGTCAGGTAGCTATTAGGGAGAGCAAGGGTTATGTTCTGCTTAATATTTTTGAAGGTAGCCGAGTTTTAGACTACCACGAGTGGAGAAATTTTTCGACTTACCTCCTTTTTAGCTGGGGCTGCAGCAGCTGGTTTCGGTTGTTGAGGCTGCGGTTGTTTTGGTGGTGGCTGCTTAGTTGCGTTGGCGGGCTGTCGCTTTTTCGCCTCGTCGAGTGTAGGGTAGACCTCGGGGTGGGACCGGGATGGTAAGGCGAGTGGCGCCGGTGGTGCCTGTTCGGTGTTGACGGTGATGTCCATCACCTCGGTTGGTGCCGTTGGCGCGGTTGGCGCCGGAGGGGGGCCGGGTGTCCCGAAGGAACGGGCGATCATCGCTTCAAACGACTTAATGACGGCCGTGAGCTGGCGGTTGTTCTCGAGGGCTTCCCCGAGCTTCCTCATAAGCCGCTTGTTCTGCTTGCGCAGGGCGATAGAATCGCGGATTGTGGCAAGCGAGACTGTGCTCTTGACTGTCCCGTCAGAGCCTGTTTGCGAGTCGGACTCGCAGTCGCTGGAGAGCGTCACCTCGGACGCAGCTTTCCCTCCGTCGTCAGCACTGTCAGATTATTGCTCGTCTGTTGGGCTGTCTGTAGCCTTTCGCCGCCTCTTCCGAGTCACCTTCGTGACCTCGTCTGGTTCTGGCGCACTCATTTTTTATTCACTTCTATTGTTTTTTAATTTCACTTGTTTTTATTGTTTATTGTTTTTTCACAACTGTTTTTATTTTATTGTTTTTATTGTTGTATTTCGGTCCGAATGTCCGCACACACTTAAACACGCGGAAACACGTGACCGAAGCGGCTCGCAGGTGTTGTACGCTTTTACAATTCGTAAAACACAACAAGGGTACGAATTATATTCAGCATAAATCCGCCCATAGTTCGGACCAAAACTTGGCTGGTGTAAGACAATGTCTTTCTAGGAATTGAGTAGTCCTAAGTCCGTATCCATTTAATGTCGGACCGGATCAAAGAGGCAGCAACTTGCTCCCACTCTTTATGGTCCACGGAACTTTTGAACACACACTTTTGAACTTTGGGTGTTAACCCAAAAAGAAGAGTCCGTGAACCAGAAAGAGTGGGATTAAGTTGCTCTCCATTTCGTCCGGTCCGACATTGAATTGATGCTTAGGATTCCTCAATCCTTAAAAAGAAGTTTCCTTCAAAGTTCCAAAGTTATGCCTTATATCATTTATATAAGATTTTTTTTTATATGATTTTTTAGATGATTTCGAATAAATTGGTTACGACCGACAGGCAGACAGACGGAGAGACAGACATCGAATCCATTCTAATAAGGTTTTGTTTCACACAAAACCTTAACAGGTCGGAATACCTGTTGGTTGGCGTGGGATTATACGTGTGTGGGCAAGTAGCGATTGCCATAACCTGACCGATCCACCGCAACTTCCAAACGTGCAATGTCGCTGGAACCGCAGATGTGCAACCAACAACTTGCTTGACAACCTGTTTGAACGTATGTGGCTTTGCCGCTTACAACAGCCGACGGCAGAACTTCCTTAAAGGTTCATTTAGGATAACCGGCAATGTTATTCATGTTGCTTTTTGTTCCTGCTTTCGCGAATGAGCTTTTTTCAACAATTTTGGATTGATCTTAACCCCTTATTCCAGCGGATCGAAACGAATAAATGTTTTAAGTGCAACGGGGTAATATTATCACTATAGACTTCACCGGGTAAGTGGAAATATTAAATTTTGCAAGTATATTATAGAATACAAATAAGTTTTATTATTAAAGCAAGTAAGCAAAGTATTGCTTTTTACCCTCGCGCAGTAAAAATATTTTCGATGCATTCGTTTCCTGCATTTCACACCGCTTCTTCACATCGCACACACACGCACATACCCTTCGATTTGTGTCTAAAAACTGACACTCCATTGAATCACCCTATCCACTGATTTGCGTTACGATGGTTTGTTGAAACTTGACAAGTGTGTGGACGCGCCAGATTGCCTACAAGCGATAGCAACCAAACGAAAGACCCACACGTTTGCGCTTTCAAATGTTTCTTAAGAATTGGCAAACATGTCGTTGTGCCATAAAGGTTATGTAAGCAACTTTCTATGCTCGTTTTTCCATTCCAATGGAAAATGTTCGTTCATATATACTCAAAAATATACATATGTCTGAACACACATACTAAAGCCATAAATATTGGGCGCATTCTAAATTAACAAACTTTGAGCGCATCTAAATTGATCTAGCGCATTTCCACTTTACTTTATGCACAAAAGTGTACATACTATATATGCATGTAAAGTAAATACTGTCGGATCTTCTTGAACGCTACCTGCAAACTTCATTAGCACGTCCACATACATACATATGTGTGCCTACAGTAATTGATCATGATCAACGGCGCAACAACCGGTATCCGGTCTGGGCCTGCCTTAATAAGGAACTTCAGACATTCCGGTTTTGCGTGGAAGTCCACGAATTTGATATCCCTAAAAGCTGTGTGGCGTTCTGACCTACGCCATCATTCCGTCTCAAGCAGGGTCTGCCTCGTCTTCTTTTTCTTCCATATATATTGCCCTTATAGACTTTTCAGGATGGATCATCCTCATCTATACGGATAAGTGACCCGTCCACCGCAACCTATTGAGTCGGATGTTATCCACAACTTGACGGTTATGGTATCGCTAATTGATTTCGTCGTTATATAGGCCAAAAATTCTTCGGAGGATTCTTCTCTCCAAGTGGCCAAGAGTTCGTAATTTTTCTTGCTAAGAAATACATGAAGACTTGCAAGATCATTGTCTTGTACAGCTTTGACCCCATGGTGAGACGTTTCGAGCGAAACAGTTTTTGTAAGCCGAAATTGGCTCTGTTGGCTGCCAACAACCGTGCCCGGATTTCATCGTCATAGCTGTTATCGGTTGTGATTTTCGACCCTAGATAGGAGAAATTATCAACTGTCTCAAAGTTGTAGTCTCCTATCTTTACTCTTCTCGTTGGACCAGTGCGGTTTGATGTTCTTGGTTGGTTAGTTTTCGGTGCTGACGCTGCCACCATATATTTTGCCTCGCCTTCATTGATGTGCAGCCCAAGATCTCACGCCACCTGCTCGATCTGGATCAAGCCAGTTCGCCATTTTCGAGTAAATTCTGGTGTGATAGACAGCGAGACAGATATTGAACCGATTTTAATAAGGTTTTCTTTCACACAAAATCTTAAGAAAGAATAGACCCTATCTAATTTCACGAACACTTTCCGGACGTTTGAAATACGAGGCTTTGGAGACCGCCATTCACATTTCCTAGCACGTTCTAATCCTGAAGACAAAATTATCATAATTGCTAGAAATAATATGGAAAAGGTTATGTGATCCAGAATTATTCCAACTTGCTTTTGCTATCAAATATACACCCCTTTTAAGGTTTTGTATGAAACAAAACCTTATTAGAATCGAGCCGATGCCTGTCGGTCGGTCACACCCGATTTATTCGGAAACGGCTGGACCGATTGTCACGAAAATTGATGAAAGTTCGCTTCACATACAGCAAGTGACGACATTTCTTGTTAAGTTTAAGGGGCGCTCTCCATACATGTGAATGGAGGGTGCAAAGTGTTTCTATAATATGTGGGGTATCAAATGAATAGGTTTAACTAGTACTTTTCAAAATGGTTCTATACTTGATATCCGTTGAAACCTAGGGTATTGAGGGCTCATAAGATGACCCCGAAAAAGTGGAACAGGTCTCATTCTCACAACCTATCCGACCGAAAAAATCTGGAAAAAATCACAGTGGTGTATCTAGACGAAATCTAGGCCTCAAAATACATCCCGTTCCAATATCTGCACAAACAAAATTAATAATAGTATATTGTCAGGAGTGTCCGGATAGCTGAGTGGTTAGAGCGCAAGGCTGTCGTACGGAAGGTCCCGGTTCAAATCTCACTGGTGGCAGTGGAATTTGTATCGTGATTTGACGTAGGATACCAGTTGACTCAGCTGTGAATGAGTACCTGAGTCAAATCAGGGTAATAATCTCGGGGCGAGCGCAATGCTGACCACATTGCCTCCTACAGTGAACTGCAGTGTACCGTTACGGTCTTGAATGAAGTGCTCTAACACACTTCCAGGCCCTGATCCAACATGGATTGTTGCGCCAACGATTATTATTATTATTATTATTATCATAGTGTAATTGGCGCAGTCTTCTTTGGCGATGGGGCAAACTCCGGTGGTGAAATAAATTAACAAGTGGCAGTAAAACGCGGCGGATTATCTTGAAAAAAAGTGGTTATTTGGGACTAGTTTATTAAGGAGGTCATCCCGTGTGTCGGGTTGGAAAAATCGATTTTGGTTTTTGCATGAATTGTATCTATATATAGTGGAGAATATGTGGGCAAAGGGATTTTCCGATATTCCGAGTCGTTCAGAAAGTACAGTGTTAAGCAGCTGAGGAGTTTGCAGCCGTTGCTAGAGCACTCCATGAGAAAGAGCATCGAATCTTTTTTTACCTGTTAGTTTTTTACCTGAGCCTTATAAATTCGAACACAGGTATAAATATAAAAAGATCGAAAACCAATCAATTGTCTAAACTTATTTGCTGTTTGAAATAAAAAGGATAATCCAGTCTAGAGTGAGCACTGAAAGGCTTTCAAGCTATACTCAGTTATATTTTGTTGTAAGTATTGTGCGATAAAAGAAATGAAGCAAGAAATTTGAGCAAATTTCTTCGATGAATGTTCTACAGACGAATATCCTCAGCATCAAAATTGTGCAGCAGGCGAGGACAGTTGGTGCTAATGGCGCAAAGCGGAAGCTAAAGGAGAACTGGATAGTTTCCCCCACGAGAAGGCACCTTTCACTGAAGAAGTCCAACCAGTCATCAAACCAATCTACGAAGATTTGTCACGAGATGATCTCTTGAACAGATGTTTAGGAGCAGAGACCCAGAATAACAATTAGTCGTTAAATGCATTGATCTGGACTTTCGCTCCTAAACACCTTCATTCTGGGGCCAAGGTCGTAGAAATAGCCACTTTTCTGGCTGTAATTATTTTCAATGAAGGATTCAATGGCATTCTCAAAATCCTAGTGACAATGGGATGTCAAGTTGGTCACATATGTCAGGTTTATACCGACCGCCGTAATGAAGCGCGAATTTGGCGGTCCGAACGACGATCGACTGACCTCGCTAAAAGAGCCAGAATTGAGACCAGAGAGCAATAATCGGTCTTATAAGACTTTTTGGAAGAAGCGGAGGGTGCTCTCTATGGATCAGGTATAGCAGATTAATGGTGAGTTAACATTTTACTGTTGATAATCACATTTAAATTTTCAAATGGGTTTTTCTCGAAACTGCATCTTGAAAATCGGCTGCCACCATAGCTCAAAATCTATCTAACCAAATTCTTTGAAATTTTCACGACTTCTTTAATACGTATTTCTACGGTCCGCAAACTAGGATAATTGCAATCGGACAGGTAGTTTTTTTTTATTCATAAAAAAAGCCGTAAAAAACACCAAAACCCAAAAAAATAAATTTAAGAGCCCACCAAAAATTTACCTTTTAATATTTTCTAATTATCCTAGTCTGCGGTCCGTGCAATATTGTCCACATTAAAATGCCGTTTAGTTTTTTTTCGTCGGATGAACATAGCGCCCTCCAGCGTGGCAGCAGAAAAACACCTTTTTTTGGAGGTGGGTGCATAAATTGACACGTATTCCAAAAACTAGCTACGATATCAAGCTGAAATTATTACATATATTAGAGATATCAATATGGTGAAAAAATCACGTTTCTATCTTTATCCAGTCCTCCAAAATAATTTTTCAGAAAAAGGCATAAAAAATGCCTTCACACGGGATGACCTCCTTAAAAGTTTAAGAACTCTATGCGTATGATCGTATATCGTAGAACGACGGTTGATAGCAAAGTACAGAATAGTGGTAGTTACAACTACAATGAACATAGGAGAGTATATCGTAGTACGACGGGTTATCGCGAGCGCAGCAATTGTGACGGTGAATCTGTTCCATGGGCAAACTGACAAACGCATGTCGTTTGTAAATCTTAATCTATCCTTTTTATTTCATGTTCTGTAAGAGAGCCCCTACCCATAAACCTTACCTTCTATTCCACGTCAAAGACGGAATAAGAATTCTCATGTAGATATAATTAATTTAGAAAATACGCGAAATTAAGAAGAAATAGTTAATACAGTGAATATAGAAAATCTAAGTGCATGAGTGTTAAATTACTCGAATCCCAACTGTACAATGACAAAGGAAAACGCTATGACATCGGTAGACATTTTAAATTTGAAATTTGACGGTAATACGAGATTGTTATTCGATTTTATAGACAAAGTAGATGAAGTGTTATCTTTTATCTCTGTCACAAGTGGAGCGCCTTATGGACAGTTTTTTTTAGATCAGTAAGGAACAAAATTATTGGTCCGGCAAATGAAGTACTAAGCATCTACGGCACTGGCTTAGTATAGGATGATATCAAGAATAATGTAATCCTGCATTATAATAATAATGATAATGTTTGGCGCAACGATCGAATTGGATCAGGGCCTTGAAGTGTGCTAGAGCGCTTCATTAAAGACCGTAACGGTTCGATCAGCATTGCGCCCACCTGAGATCATTACCCTGATGTGACTCAGACTTACACAGCCTATCTCAAAGGAATATTGGAGTTCAGAAGTTTGACGGTCAAATGATTGACTTGCTGTCTGCCCTCAATAATCATAACAATTTACATGAAAAGGATACCGACATGAGGATTGCCATGAAAACCTTACATCATCGGCAAGGTCTTAAACGCTTTCTCTCGGGACTTAAAGAGCCTTTGGGCGGAATCATCAGAGCCATGAAGCTGAAAACACTCGCCGAAGTGTACACTTACTGTGTTTATGAGCAAAACATATCCTATGGAAGAAAATCTCCTTTCAACTCTATTGGGAATACTCCCACCACAGACAAACCACTCATGCAGTCTAATTTGCCTAAACAACACAATTTTTAACAAATCTACACCCTTATCGATCCCAAGGGCCGAATGTTTTTAACATTTGTTCCCCAATTCGGCAGCCACTTCACCTTCAACCAGCATTATTCCAAAGGACTAACACAATTTTCCCAAAAGCTCAGCAATCTCCAAGAGTTCCACAGAACCAATCATATTTCCAAAAACCACCCAATCAAACGATAAGTAAACCTGAACCAATGTTAATCTCTGGTCATTACAAAACAACTCAATCCAGACAACCACCACAGCAACCTCGCTTTATGCCCAACAATCCGTCTAAGTTTACAGCTAGAGAATTGTTTGACATTTCAGATGATTTTATAAACCACCTTCGTTAAAACCACCAATTCAGGATACAGAGGTAAAATAAGAGGAAGCATCTGTGGCAAATGAAATCGAAAACACAAATTGTATATTTAATGCTTCCAACCATCAACAAGGTACACGGGTCAAATCTTTCTTATCTGAACACACTTTCTGCTTTTGGTACCCCCCAAAATTTCTTATAGATACCGGCGCATCGCCTCGTTCATAAATCCAAAACTAATCAGTCCAAATTTTGCTATTTCTATCAAACCAATAAAAATCACTAAAGCCCTTATAACCCACAATCTAAGTTAAGAGGTATATCTTCCGATCTTTTTAGAATTCAAACAACCTGGTTAATTAAGATTCCTATTATTCATTTTTAAGGCTACTTCGATGGTCTATTAGGATTGGACGTTCTTACTGAATTAGGTGTAAAAATTGACTCAGTTAACAATGTTCCTATAAACAAATAATTATTCCAGAAAATAAAAATAAAACGTAAAAATTCCAATCGATAACCGTGACAGGGATATATATATTGGAACTACAGACATCCTAATTTTATTATCCCGGAAGGAATCTACACTTCAAGAAACTGGTTTAGCATAAAGGAAATTATTAATATGTCAGACAATGATAAAACTTTCTTAATCGATCAACCAATCCCCAAACATCTCTGCTGAAATAAATAACTTTTCTATAATAAATCCTGATTTAGAAACAACTTTAGAAACGAACTCAAAGCTAGACTTTGAAAATTTTCGGAAGTCTCACCTGAACCCCGAAAAGAAACAAGTCGGAACACCGGAAGATGTTGCTTTGGGTCTAAATGTATTGTGATCATCTCTATAGAAACTTTCTACGCACATTTTTGCATTCGTATATGGCTAAAAACCCGAAATATTCCTTCATATTTTTTTCAAACTACAGGATATACGTACATATTACACACGTAGATATCATGCTCACCCTAAACAAACAAACATTGCCTATTACCGAATACTATATTTACACAAGCACTTATAGAAATTGATTCTACACATATTTCCGATTTACTTCTGACATATACGAGTGCAGTACGTATATTGAATACTACTACTACTACTACTACTAGTCTAATGTACAAAGGTATCTATCTGAATTAGGCACTACCTCAAAGTTTCATTAGTATATATGTACATATAAACACATGAGTATATCTATCTCGAGTAATTGATACTGATATAAAAATGACTAGCTGACCCGACAGGCGTTGTCCTATCTTACAGCGTTGCCATTCCTCCATCAATTTCTTGTTGTGTTTTTCAATTCAAAATTACCAACATACTTCAAACCATTCATTGAAAGCTGCCAACCAGCCAGATGGTAGAAATTTATAATCTCCTATTATAGTTGCATTGAAAGTGGGCATAAAATTATCTCAAATAAGTTTATTATTAGTGTATTATTTCAGGATATAATTAAAAAAATGTATAGAATCTGCTCCATTTCCGGAAACCAATTTTAGCTGTCATTTACGTTTTGTTATTCCACTGTCATTTGCGTTTTGTTATTCCATGGCAGATGCGTTTTTGTTATAGCACGTTTTATAGTGACTCGACGGAAACTTGGTCGAACGGGTTAAAAAGTATCCTATGTCCGTCTCCTGGTTCTAAGCTACCTCTCCACCAATTTTCAGCCAAATCAGTGCATCCGTTCTTGAGTTATAATAGTGTAACTAACACCACTTTCTTTTATATATATAGATTAAAAACTTAAAATGAAATGGCCAAAGTTGTGCCTTAAGTTATTTCTTATATCACTGCCAAATTTTGCAATTGTAGCACGAACTTAAGGTGGGTTTCCGGCTAAATTTATAAAATATGGTAATATACTATTATTAACTTTGTTTGTGTAGATATCGGAACGGGATATATTTTTAGGCCTAGACTGTGTTTAGATATACCACTGTGGTTTTTTCAGATGTTTCGGTTAGATAGGTTCTGAGAACGAGACCTGTTACAGTTTTTGGTGATCATATCTTGAGCCCTCACTCCTCCACGTTTCACTTGATATAAAATATGGGACCAGATTCGAAAAGAACTATCAAGCTCTTCTTTGGTGGTCATATTTTGAGTCTTCATTCCCCTACGTTTCTCGCGATAGCAAATATAGGACTAGTTTCGAAAAGTATTAACAACCCCTTTACATGGCTATATTCTGTAAAAAAAATTGCACGCCCCTTTCGCACGTACTCCCTGAAACTCAACACAAAATGGCACCACTTGCTGGTGTTCTCACCAACTATCGTGACTATCTAGCCACTTCCGAATAAATTGGGCGTGACAGACAGGCAGACATCGACTCGATTCTATCTAATAAAGTTTTATTTCATAAAGTTGGGCAAGAACTCACATTTTCGAACAAAATTAAACATAGCATTAAAACATCTGATGATATTCCGGTAAACAAAAATTAAGCAAATGTTGGACCAAAAAATTTTTAGCCCAAGCTTCTCCCCATGGAATTCACTCGTCTGGATAGTCCCGAAGAAACGAGATGCCAGTGGTAAACAGAAGTGGCGCCTACTTATCGATTTTCGTAAGCTAAACGAAAAAATAATCGGCGACAAATATATACCCATTATTACCGACATCCTTGAAAAACTCGGGAAATGCATGTATTTTTCCAGACTCGATCTAATAATATAATAATAATAACTATAATAGGGGCATCTTCCAGGGGGATTCGTTGAGTCCCCTTTGGTTTTGTATGGCACTGCTAGAGGGCATGGTTTTGCAATAAAATATGGCCTACGTGCTAAGTGCAAACTGACACACTTGATGTACTTAGATGACATCAAGTTGTATGCTGGTACTGACAACCATCTTAGAAGTCTGTTGCGAATAATAGACATGTTCAGCCGTGATATTCGGATGGAGTTTGGATTAGACAAGTCGAATCCAAACAATCCCGGCTTGCTTGTAAGCTGGGCCTTTCAGATATAAAGGTATGTATGCGCGCAGCAATTGATCTAACGCATCTTCACGCTTTTCTACTTTACTCCGTCCACAAAAGCATACATATATACGTTATGTACGTAAATTAAAAACAGCTGCTAACCAGGTACACACATGTTTATTCTATTAATTACTGCCCGCAAGCTTTATTAGCACATACATATGTCTATCTCGAGTAATTGACACTGATATGCAAATAACTAAAAAAAACCAAAACAAGTCCGGAAACCGGAAGCTCTTTGCTTCTTCTGTGAGTATATTTGAGTGTATGCATTTAGCATGTGACATTTAGTACTTCGGGTTGTAAATTTTCACAGTAAAGACAACTTTGAGTTACTGTAACTGTGTTACTAACAGTATGATTATGATGAAACTTGGGGATAATATTTTATATTTTATACTACTACCAACTTTTATAACTCTGGAATAAACTTAAGGGGGGTTTTACCCAATTTTCCCAAAAATATGGTCATATACTATTATTAACTTAAGGGGGTCATCCCGTGTGAAGGCCGTTTTTTATGCCTTTTTCTGAAAAGTTATGATAAATTATGCATAAAGATAGAAACGTGATTTTTTCACCATATTGATATCTCTACTATATGTGATAATTTCAGCTTGATATCGTAGCTAGTTTTCGGAATACGTGTCAATATATGCACCCATCTCCAAAAAAGGTGTTTTTCTGCTGCCACGTTGGGGGCGCTGTTTTCAGACCTCGCTACAAGAGGAACAGAGTAGGTCGCGAGAAACGTCAGATAAAAATAATAATAAAAAAAAGAGTTAAGAAGATAGTTGGCAGTGATTGTTAGAAGAACGAGTTTTGTGCAAAAATAGAGAGAAAAGGACTGCTGATGGAAAGTCCTCTTAAAAATTTGAAACACGTCATTTTTTTTTAATATTCAATTGATAATAAAAGTAAGGTTCTGAAAATAAATAATTAGGAGAAGATTATATCGATTTCTACCTGTCTATTGAACTTTGTTAAATACAAGCTCCTAAATTGGTGACCCCGGAGCGAACATCGCAGCAAGGAGCCAGCGTGTCCAACCCCGCTCCGCAGTCTATAAGGCAAATCGTCAACGTGAACCAATCAAGCGGGCAGATCATCGCACAAACGTGAACGTTGCCTCCTCCGCGACTATCGTTCCACTGGCTATTCCGTCGCAAACTCCAAAAGTAATTACCGGCACAATCAATGTGGCGAAAGTGATCCCCCAACAACAACAGCAGCAGCCGCAACAGTCGCAGCAACACCACCAGCAGAGCCAGGGCACGCACTTGTTCAGCCAAAGTGCCAGTGGCCAACAGAACAGCAACAACTCGACATCTGTGCAGCCGCATCACCAGCCGAAAGCGTCATCGCCGCAGGATTCGAAGCCGTCGCCGTCACTGCAGCCCCCGCCGTCAAGACCAGTGTCATCGCCGCAGGGTTCGAAGCCGCCGCCGTCACTGCAGCCGCCGCCGTCAAGACCAGCGTCAACGCCGTTGCCGCCGCGTTATTATTATATATGATTTTATTAAAATTTTGTTGTTTTAAAAAAAGTGGTAAGAATAAAACAAAATCGCCGCAAGAGACGGCGTCGAAGCGTTTGCATCGGCATCTTTTCTCTTGCTCTCCGCTCTTTTAATGAGTTTTTTGCTTTGGGGTACGTCGTTGGTGTCGCTTTATTTTTTTTCGCTCGTGCGTGCATTTGTGGGTTCGGCCTGCCGTGTCGACTAGATCAGTTTCGCCGCATCTTTGCTTTAACACTCGCGTCGAATAGAAGTTTTCTTTTTATTAGTCAAGATTTCGATCGACAACAAAGACGCGGTGAAGGAGTTGAGAAGGTTCTTGGGCATGCTAAACTTCTACCGTCGTTTCCTGCCCAAGGCCGCCCATCACCAGTCCATTTTGAACGCGTACTTGTCTGGCCCCAAAACTAAGGACACACGAGAGATCGTGTGGTCTGAAGAGGCTATCCGCGCGTTTGAAAAATACCGTCAACAACTGGCCGACGCTACACTCTTGGCATTCCCTCTGCAAGATGCACCCCTAGCCGTTTTTGTTGATGCCTCTGACATCGCAGTAGGTGCTGTCCTTCACCAAAAGGTGGATCAAGTCTGGCAGTCGAAGCAGTTGACAACGGAATTACAGTACCTACGATCGCGAACTGCTCGCGCGTACTTGAGCATCAAATACTTCCGCTTCTCCCTAGAAGGCATGCCGTTCACAGTGTTCACGGACCATAAGCCTCCCACGTATGCTTTGAAATAGAAGCCCGACAAAGCGTCCCCTCATCAGCTTCGACACCTGAGCTTTATAAGCCAGTTTACGTCAGACATCCAGCACGTGTCCGGCAAGGACAATATAGTTGCTGACGCTTTGCCTCGGGTCTCCGAGGGTAACATCCCCGCCTCACTCGATTTCTCGGCTACTGCCAAGGAGCAGGAGGATGACGCAGCACTTCAGAGCCTCAAATCCAACCCCAAATACAACTGTCGGGAGTTGCCCATCTTCGGCTCAAACCTCTCTCTCTGCTGCGAAGACTCGGAAAAAGGATCTCGGCCATACATTCCGGCCACCTTTCGCAAGGAAGTGTTCCACGCAGTTCACGACTTAGCGCTTCCAGGCATCAGGACAACAAATTGGCTAGTCACTGAGAAATACTTCAGGCCCTCTATGAATAAGGACGTCAATTCCTGGGCCAGAGAGTGCATCGCATGCCAGTAGTGTAAAGTCTCCAGGCATGTAAGGAAAGAAGTGGGCTTATTCCTCCGCACTACCAAGCGGTTCCACACAATACACCTCGACATAGTAGGGCCTTTGCGAGACTCGCACGGTTATAGGTATTGTCTCACAATCATCGACAGGTTTACGCGGTGGCCTGAGGCAATACCTCTGAAAGACATTACAGCGCAATTTTGTGCCGAAGCCCTCTGTCGAGAGTGGATACCTCGCTTTGGCGTGCCTGCAGTGGTCATCACTGACCAGGGAATGCAATTTGAATCCACCCTTTTCTCGGAGTTAGGCAAACTCCTAGGGTTTATTTATCCAATGGGATGCTAGAACGTTGGCACCGGACACTGAAAGCCGCCATTATGGCACGCGATGATCCGTCCTGAACCCAAGTCTTGCCTCTTGTCCTACTCGGCCTACGTACAACCCGCCGAGAGGAATTTGCTACCAGCCCCGCGGAGCTGGTATACGGGGAGAACCCGAGACTTCCAAGTGATCCGGTCTTCGATAAGAGATCGGGTCTCACAGAATCGGGGTTGGTGCGTCTGCTGAGAAACAATCTCCGACGCATCAAGGACACTCCTCCCACTCAGCACTCGTCCGCACCTGTCTGTCCGCCCAAGGAACTGGACACGTGTACGCACGTCCTGGTCAGGACGGATGCCGTCCGGAAGCCGCTGCAGCCTCCTTACGAAGGCCCGTACCACGTTCTCGAGCGGGGAGAACATTTCTTCCATCTCGAGATCGGTAGACACAAAAAGGCGATCTCCCTGTCCAGACTGAAGCCCGTGTGCAACCCTAAACAACGGCGCGTTCGCTTCAAGGACTGATGGGGAACACAGTTCGGGATTCGGTCGCTGAAACCCCTCCGTTTCATCTGGGGGCGGAGTGATGTGGCGCGGCAGGATTCGCGGACAGATGACGCCACCGGCGCTCCACTCAGTTCAGACCTCGCTACAAGAGTGAGGAACAGAGTAGGTGGCGAGAAACGTCAGATAAAAAATAATAGTAAAAAAAAGAGTTAAGAAGATAGTTGGCAGTGATTGTTAGAAGAACGAGTTTTGTGCAAAAAGAGAGAGAAAAGGACTGCTGATGGAAAGGGCTCTTAAAAATTTGAATCAAGTCATTTTTTTTATTGTTCAATTGATAATAAAAGTAAGGTTCTGAAAATAAACAATTAGGAGAAGATTATATCGATTTCTACCTGTGTATTGAACTTTGTTAAATACAAGCTCCTAAAAGAAGTCGTGAAAATTTCAAAGAATTTGGTTGGATAGATTTTGAGCTATGGTGGCAGCCGATTTTATTGAAGAAATTTGCTCAAATTTCTTGCTTCATTCCTTTTATCGAATTTGCGTGTCGACGAATAGCTAGCCCAAAAAATGTAGTGAGGTCGTTAATAACCTTATCATTAAGTTTTCCAGCCCCTTTTCCACCAATGCTTTTGTGTCTCTTCTTTGCATTTCTAAGCCGCGTGCCCATTCTTTTCTCGACATGTCCTACGCATTCCTTTTTTACTACTACGTATATTTTATTATTTGCAGAAATTTGCAGAGATACCGGAGAAAACTCCAGCAAAATCCAATATACAATATACAAAACTTGTCGCAATTGGAACATCCATGTTCATGCTTGCTAAAAGTTTCATTGCTGATGTTGATGCGAAGCCCTTTTTCTTCTCCGATGAGTATCGATTGCCATCAAATACTCGTTTTTTAGTGCGAGCATGACGTTGAACGTTAAAGCGATCTCCCTTCGTACGATCCATTTAAAAAAATCACTAAACACACAAACAACACAATACTTACAACAAAATATAACTGATTATTTCAAACAGCAAATAAGTTTAGACAATTGATTGGTTTTCCATCTTTTTATATTTATACCTGTGTTCGAATTTATAAGGCTCAGGTGAAAAACTAACAGGTAAAAAAAAATTCGATGCTCTTTCTCATGGAGTACTCTAGCTACGGCTGCAAACTCCTTACCTGTTTAACCCTGTAATTTCTGAATGACTCGGAATATCGGAAAATCCTTGCCCACATATTCTCCACTATATATAGATACAATTCATGCAAAAAAAAATCGATTTTTCCAACCCGACACACGGGATGACCCCCTTAATTTGAACAGATATCGATATGGAGAGTATTTTGAAGCCTGGGCACCAAATAGAGGCAGCTTCATGCGGGCAGTTTCCATTGTAGAAACAATCACTTTCCACCCTTCCCACTCACCGCCTTTCTAACAAACCTCAAAACTAAGATCGGCTTCGAAAAGTACTAATCGAGACCTTTTATTTTGTATCCCACATGACTATATTCGGTGAAAAACATTTCTACACCCCCCTTTTACAAGCATCGGGACCCCCACTAAACCTCAACGTTGAAGGATGTCACTCACTTCATGTCTGGGCGTTCACAGGTCCCATTTTCTCACCAAATCTCGTGTCAATCGGTATAGCCATTTCTGAGAAAGTGTATGTGACAGACAGACGGACAGACAGAAAAAAGAGCGCGACTATAAGGAAGCCCGCAAAACCCTGAAGCTCGGCATGCAACGGAGCAAGAGGGAATGCTTTAAGGAGCTCTGTTCAGAAGCGGACGTAAACCCGTGGGGGAGCGCCTATAGAATCGTGATGAGGCGATTCAGAGGCCGATCATCTCCGCAGATCACGTGCCCTTCACTCTTGTTAAAAATTATCCAGGGGTTATTCCCTCAGCAAGAGGAGGGCATAGACAGCTTCCAGTGACCTCTGAACGACACGGCAATATTGCCAGTTACCAGTGACGATAGGATAGGAATAGGATAGGAGATAACAAAGCTCCGGGTCTGGATGACGTGCCGAATAAGGCCATTAAGCTTGCCGTGAAATCCAGACCGGACATGTTCGCTGAATTTTTCGAAGCGTGTATGTCCGAGGGGATATTTCCTGCACCATGGAAACGACAGAAGTTTGTGCTACTGCCTAAGGCTGGCAAACCTCCAGGTAAACCAACCTCTTACATACCTATTTGTCTTTTGGGCACTGCGGGCAAAATGCTAGAGCGAGTAATCTATAATAGACTACTCGCGGTTGTCGAGAGCCAGGGAGGTCTCTCAGATCGGCAGTATGGGTTCCGAAAAGGCAGATTAACCATTAATGCCATCAAAATGGTTACTGGCTTGGTCGAAGATGCAATCCACAGAAAGGGCAGTACAAGCAAATATTGCATAGTAGTGACCCTGGATGTGAAAAATGCATTCAATTAGGCCAATTCGAACCTAATACGGGAATCTCTGGCGAAGATTTATATTCCCGCTTATCTTGTAGTTATTGTCAACAGCTATTTACAAGAACGGAGGCTTTGGTATGACACAGATGACGGACCCCAGGAGTACGTTGTCTTCGAGGGTTTACCACAGGGCTCCGTACTGGTCCCACTGCCGTGGAACATCATGTACAACGATGTACTTAATCTTCCCTTTCCGGAGGAAGCCACGGTGGTGGGCGACACCGATGATATGGCACTGACTGTGGTCGCAAAGCATCTCGAAGATGCTGAGTTATATTCATGCGAAGCGATCAGTTCTGTTAAAGGTTTGCTAGAGACTGCTGGTCTGACATTTGCGGAGGAAAAAACGGAAGCGGTCCTCATCACCAGGCGCCGTAACAGAAATTTTGCCCGTAATCAAATTGGGAATCATATCATCACTTCTAAGTCTGCCATCAGATACTTCGGAGTGATGACAGACGGCAATGTTAGCTATAAGCAACACGTGCAGTATGTTTTTGATAAAGCATCCCCTGGAAGTGCGGCCCTGGCAAGGACGATGCCGAACGTGGGAAGGCCACGGCATGCTTCCAGGTAGCTTATAGCTAGGGTAGTGTGTTCGATCCTACTGACTGGGTTCAATCTACAGAAGAACAGCCCTAAGGGTGTGCTCGGCATTTAGGACTGTCTCAAATGATGCAGAATTCGTCATCTCTGGAATGATGCCCATTGACATCTTGGCAGATGAGATGACGATTATATATAATGCGAAGTCTATCTCTCCTTTATGGCAGAGGAAGAACGCCGAAAGGGAGAGATCGCTAAATAGATGGCAAGAGCGTTGGGGACGCTCGGGAAAGGGTCGGTGGACACACAGGCTCATCCCTGCCATCAAGGAGTGGTTGGAGAGACGGCACGGTGGGATTAACTCTAATCTTACTCAGTTTCTGGCGGGGCATGGTGGATATCGCCAGTACCTCTTCAGGTTTAAACTATATACCTCACCTGATTGTCCAAACTACAAAGGAGTCCCAGAGGACCCAAAGCATATATTCTTCCACTGTTTAAGGTTTGTGGAGGAAAGAAAGAACCTAGAGGAGACTCTAGGAGAAGTGCTCGTACCAGAAAATCTGGTGCGAAAAATGATAGCATGTCAGGAAGACTGGGATGCGATCAACTCCATGGTCGTATCTATCCAGAGCAAACTGCGAAAGGCAGAATAGACTAGAAAAACGCGGTTACGTACGCTTCGTAGAGGCTAAAGGGGACTCAGCTAAAATGAGCTGACTCCGCCCCGTGATGTAATAGCGTATGGTGGTTCCACGGGGCTTGGGGGGAGTCGGGGGTGGTTTTAGTGGGTAAGAATCCCACACGCCGGCGTGTCCAGGCCAGTGTCTTTTAAAGATTTCCACCTCCTCAAAAAAAAAAAGAAGTTTAGCTCCCGAAGCCGAATAAGCACCCAGAACACATCATACCGACCGATTTGCCTCATCGACATGGCAGGAAAGATGCTCGAAAGGGTCATCTACAACAGACTCAGCTCCCTATTATCGAATATAAGGATGGACTATCGGAGCGATAATTTGAATTTCGTCAAGCCCACTCAACGATCGACGCCGTAGATGTTGTTTTAAAGCTGGCTCGAGACGCAATGTCGTCTAAAAAATGCTGTGCCCTGCTAACGTTGGGCACCAAAAGTGCGTTCAATTCCGCAAGTTGGGAGTGGATAAAAAGCTCACTGGCTAAAACGGGTGTTCCAAGTTATTTGACTAAGCTCCTCGACAGTTATCTTTCGGAGAGGACACTTTGGTACGACGCGGATGAGGGATTCAAGCAGTACACCGTCATCACAGGAGTACCACAAGGCGCAATGTTGGGTCCTCTCCTGTGGAACGTCATGTACAATGGGGTCCTTATCCTTCCCGTGCCAAAGGAGGCCACGATAATCGGTTTCGCAGATGATGTAGCTGTGGCTGCCGTCGCGAAACAACCTGAAGACATTGAAATGTACGCTAACGAAACCATTAGCGCCAAAGAAGCGTGGCTGGAGATGGTTCAGCTTGACCTTGCGGAACAAAAGACGGAGGCGGTCTTGATTACCAATCGTAGGAAGATGAATACGGTTAATATTCGCGTTAGTGGTCACGTCATCACTTCGAAACCGGTTATCAAATATCTAGGGGTAATGATTGACGCTAAAATCAATTTCAAGGGACATCTGGACTATGCCTGTGAGAAAGCGGCAAATACCAGCGTATCATTAGCGCGGATGATGCCTAACATTGGAGGCCCAAGATACAGTCACAGATTACTTGTGGCCGGAGTGGTTCGCTCCACACTATTATATGTGGGACCAGTTTGAGAGGAAGCAATAACGTGTGAGAGTAATCGTAGGAGGGTAAATATGGCTTACCGCTTAGTAGCGCTAAGGGTGTGCCGCGCCTTCAGAACAATATCAGGCAAGGCAGCGTGTGTTATTGCGGGAATGATCCCGATAGACATTCTGGCAAGTGAGACACACTGCCTGTACGAGAACAGGAAAATTAATCCTCCTGAAAAGGATGCAGAATACCGAAAGGCGGTAAGGCGAGAGTCGCTGAAGAAGTGGCAGCAACGGTGGGACGACTCGCAGCGCGGTCGATGGACCCACACTTTGATTCCCAGCATTGAGGAGTGGATCCAGCGATGACTCGGCGAGATTAATTACCATCTGACGCAATTCCTCTTAGGACATGGTGGTTACAGGAAGTACCTGCACCAATTCAGGCTGAATGATTCTCTCTTTTGTCCTGAATGTGGTTGCACACCTGAGAACCCGGAGCATGCTATGTTCCACTGTCCACGATTTTTCCCTGAAAGGAGGAGCCTGGAGGACTCCCTGAAAATCAACCTAAGCCCATAGAACATCGTCGGGGAAATGTTGAAGTCGGAGGGAAACTGGTGTGCGGTGAACTCCCAATCAAAAGAATACAGGAGGAACTTGGAAGAGCGGAGCGCGCAAAGAGAATACGTCCCACCAACTGCAGACGACGGACAAAGACTGCCACCACCAAGTTTAGGAGAAACAGTCCGTGCAATTCATCGGTTAAAAAAACAAAAATCATAAGTCGCCAGGAGCCGATGGAATTACAGCCGAATTGGTTAAATATGGAGGCGACCAGTTACACCAAGTGGTACATCAACTTGTGCTCAAGGAGATATCACGCAGTGCAGCAATTATAGATGTATCACGTTGCTGAGTAAGGTCTATAAGATATTCTCCGCTATCTTGCTAGGACGGATAGCCCCATACGCTCAGAACATCATTGGCTCATAGCAAAGAGGCTACACTCCAGGCAAATCAGGAACAGATCAGATTTTCTCTCTTCGGCAAGCAATGGAAAAACTCTTGGAATATGAACATCGATTGCACCAGCTTTTCGTTGACTTTAAAGCCGCCTATGATAGCATAGCCAGGGTAAAACTGTACACGGCCATGAGAGAATTCGGTATCCCGACGAAATTAATAAGACTGACTAAGCTGACCCTGAACAATGTGCGAGGCCAGATAGAAGCAGCAGGATCACCCTCAAGACCATTCGACATCAACAACGGTCTACGACAAGTGGGTGCCCTATCATGCATCCTCTTTAACCTAGCCCTGGAGAAAGTGATCCATGATGCTGAGGCTGAGTCCACCCAACTCTTGGTCTATGTTGACGATATCGACATCATGGGAAGAACCACCCGAGACGTACAAACTGCCTTCATCCAGATCGAGCAGGCGGCGCGAGATCTTGGGCTGCTCATCAATGAACGCGAGACAAAATATATGGTATCCAACGTCATCACCAAAAACCAACCAGCCAACCAACAACAACAAACTGCACTGGTCAAACGATAATGAAAAAGATAGGAGACTATAACTTTGACATCGTTGATAATTTCCCCTATCTACGGTCGAAAATCACAACCGATAACAGCTACGACGGTAAAATCCGTACACGGTTGTTGGCGGACAACACATCATCATCATCATCAATGGTGCAACAACCGGTATCCGGTCTAGGCCTGCCTTAATAAGGAAGTCCAGACATTCCGGTTTTGCGCCGAGGTCCACCAGTTCCATATCCCTAAAAGCTGCCTGGCGTCCTGACCTACACCAACGCTCCATCTTAAGCAGGGTCTGCCTCGTCATCTTTTTCTACCATAGATATTGCCCTTATAGACTTTCCGGGCTGGATCATTCTCATCCATACGGATTAAGTGACCCGCCCACCGTAACCTATTGAGCCGGATTTTATCCACAACTTGACGGTCATGGTATTGCTCATAGATTTCGTCGTTATGTAGGCTACGGAATCATCGATCCTCCTGTAGCGGGCCAAAAATTCTTCGGAGGAATCTTCTGTCGAACGCGGTCAAGAGTTCGCAATTCTTCTTGCTAAGAACCCAAGTCTCCGAGAAATACATGAGGACTGGGAAGATCATTGTCTTGTACAGTAAGAGCTTTGACCCTATGGTGAGACGCTTCGAGCGAAACAGTTTTTGTAAGCTGAAATAGGCTCTAGGCAGCCAACACTGTGCCTTTATACTCTAGGGATCCTATTTCGAACTTTTGCTATCATCTACGTCAAGTGCACTGTCTTGGCTTGGAAGCTGGTTTCTGACAGGATTTTGATTGCCAAACTCACTTCGTTTCGGTCGTCTTCATAGACAGCACACTGTTTGAGCATATTGGGTTGAAAGTGCTTCACGCAAGGTGGAGTAAGCAGCGCTTCGGAACTATTGTTCTTTGCAACTGACGTATTAACGGAAGTTTGAAATCTAAAATCAATTGCCGCGCCGTTCACATTGTCGCCCTATTTGGATAATGAATTGTCGGCGATAAAGGAGATCATGATTTTGTGATGGACCATGGATATATCGAGCATAACTTGCTCGGATCGTATCCGTGATTGCCATCGATATGGCATTGAATAACATGTTGAGTACCTTTCAAAAATATTTCTGTATTTTCTACGTTGTATGGGAATTCTCGATAAGAAACTTAATAGTACAAGAATCTATAAATACCAGTGAATAGGTTCTACTTGACATGATTCAGAATACAAAGATTTAGGTATTAAACACTCAGGAAAACTGCTTATAGTGATTAAACATTTACAATTTTATAAAAAGAAATTGTAAAAATTTCAGGACTTTTTAAAATATTTTGTTTATTTTTTTTTTCCTTTTTAATTGGTCTAGATAGTAACAGCTACATCTTAAGAGTATAAGTAAACAAAATGAAAAAATTCAAATACTTTTTATTCTTCAAAAATGTTAACCAGAAAAACGAAGCGAACCGTTTTGCGTACATGTATCTAAGCTAGTGTATTTAATTTCGCATGTGCTAACTTTACTTCTTTTTGCAAAAATGTAAATATGATGTATCACACAGCTGATATTGTGGGCGCGAAATAAAGTGTAGAATTTGATTCTAAGACGGCTTTGAATTTTACAATTGACAAAACTACAGGTTGAGAACCGTGAAAGCAACATAAGCCAATCACTGACCACGTCAAAAAATATTAATTATTAGCTCTGCTAGTAAAAACTTCAGCCGCTGGTGTAATGTAGACTTTTTTCTCGCCGCTCTATTTGATTACCATTAATTTCAAGGAAAATTTGTAGAGATCAACTTGATTTTGATAAATTTCATCACCATTGGACAGGTAATGATTGTAATAAAAACTTATTTAGCGGTGGATCTAAATCTGACTTGGCACAAAATCCCAAGTCCTAACAATCAAGTATGCTTAATATTTTGAATCTTTAATATTATTTTTTTCCATCTTTCTTTTTAACCTTATTAAAATCGGTTTACTATCTGACTGTCTATCACACGCATTTTTCGCATGCAGTGAGTTACGTAATTTTCCGGGGGGGTCATTTGTTTCATCAAATATAGGGGGGGGGGGGGTATAAATAAAAGGTCTCGGTTAGTACTTTCCCAAGCCGATCTTAGTTTTGGCATTTGTTGGAAAGTTCGGCAGTACGGGGGATTGATAATGATCATTTAACAGACCCATTCTCAGAAACTACCAAACCGAAAAATCTGCAAAAAATCAAGAGGCTGTCATTATATAGTATCTAGGCTTCAAAATACACTAGATACCAATATCGGTTTAAATAGAGTTAACAATATTATATTACAATAATTTTTAGTAATTTGCTGGATGTCTCATACAGGCACAGACATCAGCCTGACACAACCACAGAAGAAGAAGAATAGTCTTTGCTTTGCAATTCTTCAGGGTTGAAAATATCTTTCGAGTTTATATGTACATACTTTTTTGTCTGCACCTGCAACGCTTTTAATTCTCGTATCGAATATTAAGTTCAACTCCACCATACATACGTACAACATACTCAAATTCTTAAGGCGCCAGTATTCGCTATCCACATTCCAATACAAAAAATTTCGTCTTCGCACTTGGAAATACAGATATATACCCAACAGAATTCGTATTCGTACTCGTAAATACGAATACGTTTCTATTCACTTTCGGTTGTGAGAATACAGCCGTATTCGTGTTCACTTCCGAGATATTCATTTTTTCGGATACGAATGCATTCATTCATAGAAAATCATCGTACGAATTTATTCGTCTTCGTATTTACGAATATAAATATTCCCAACCCTGCTGCCAATGCTGCTGCCCCTCAAAAGGGCAACCACATTAGAATCGACTTTTTTTATTCCATCAAATGCATAAATATTGTGGTCATCCTAATTAAGCAAACGCATGCCGATGTACAAATATATATGTATGTACGTATCTAAATTGATGTAACGCATCTTCACATATTCCCACTTTATTCAATGGACAAATAATAATAATAATCATTGGCGCAACAATCCATATCGGATCAGGACCGTGAAGTATGTTAGAGTACTCCTTTCAAGACGTTAACGGTACACTACAGTACACTGTAAGAGGCAATGTGGTCAGCGTTGCGCCCGACCGAGATTATTACCCTGATTTGACTCAACTATTCATTCACAGCTGAGTCGACTGGTATCCGACATCCAGTCACGATAACAAATCCCCCTATGACCAGTGAGATTCGAACCGTCGTCTTCCGCTACGACAACCCAACGACCTAACTACTTGAGCCATCCGTGGACAAAAGCATTCTTATATTTACATAAATTAAACACTGGTGGTACCAACTTACACAAATGGCTATTGACTATTGTTAGCACATACATATATATTTACATATCTGCCTCGAGTAATTGACACTGATATGCAAAAAACTAAAGAAAGAAAGCTTAAATGCCCCATGAACCCCGCCGTTCACATAATTTCACCTTATATGGTGATGATGTCATATACGTCTTAGAGTGTAATAAATTTAACTGAAATGAAAAAACTTTGACCTTTTATAACTTTGTTAATAATAGTTGCATTGCGTTCAAAATTTTCAGAATCATGTCTTATATTATCGCCTATACTATACTACTGCAAAATTTTGTACTTGAAGGATAAACATGAGGGGTTGTAGTCGGAAAATTTCTCAAACATGGTAGTATACTATTATTGACTTTATGTTTCACTTTCTAGGGCACACATTGTGAGCGCTATCTCCCCTATGTTTTACCCATATCAAAAATAAGATCACTTTCAAAAATTTCTCTACGCTGGCGTGCAAATTTTTTTTAAATCAATTTCGAAAAGTACTGATCGAACCCGTTCATTTGATACCCCACATGAAAATATTTTATGAAAAAAAATACACTCCTCTTTCGCATTCCTATCTTCAAATTCAACGCAAAATGGCGCCACTTGCTATGTGTAAAGGGATTCACAGACAATCGGTTCAGCCGTTTTCGAGTAAATCGGATGTGACAGGCAGACAGATAGACATTGAATCGATTTAAAAGTTTTGTTTTATATAAAACAGCTGCACAACTTTTGATTTTGATTATTTTCTCCCACATTGAGATTCATAATCTTAGAAAATAAGTTTATAATGTAAAATTAAAAGCTTTTTGGCTCCAGATAGAAACTGGACTCGCTACACTTCTCGCAGTTCGGAAACTCTACTTATGACCTTCAGCGGAATAATGTCGCGTAAATTTTGTTATTCTAAGCTAAATTTTGTTAAAAAAATCTCTTGATTTGATTTAATTACAATTATTGTTTCTTACAAAAAAAAAAAATTCGAAAAGATACGGAAAAATAGACCTTCTAATCTGGTTTCCCCTTTAAGTAGCAAACTTTACTACACATGTCAAGTAGTGATCAAATCAAATGGACACCTAAGAAAATATTAAAAATAATCCTAAATGTGACATTGTGATCGTGATGGGTAATTTGAATGCGAAGGTGGGTTACGACAGCACTTAGCTAGCACTTTGCGATCAGCAGTAGATTTAGGAGTTGTCTTTTGTGTGTGAGTAACAAAAGAGGCGCTGACATTGGCTTCGAAGAGGATCACCGTTTGATGGTCGCCTACATCCGCTTGTGTGTTGCGTCCGCCTTTTCTTGCAGTGCTGGAGAGCTGCGATCCCCAAAACTCAACATCAACCGCTTATATGATACAAGTTTCGCTCGACAGTGGGAGAGCTTTTTTGCTGATCGGACGGCAGATATACTGAGCAACCAGCCTAAGAATATAGATGAATATCAAAAACGCCCTTTTCTCGAGTGCTACGCAGTTCATCGGTCATGTCTCGAAGGGCATCATAAGATCTGGCCGACTGCTAAATCGTGAAAACGGATCGATGAGCGAGAGGAGTTGAGACTCTATTAATCACTGCGAACGATGGCAGGCGCGAAACACGAACCCCAATGCCAAGCGAAATCACGCGGAGTGTAGCGTAGTGTGCGCCGTGACAAAAGGGAATTTGCTATTGTGCTGGGAGGCGGAAGATTCCGCAGAACTCAATGAATTCAGAAGTGTATATCGCATCTCGAAAGAGCTTGCATGTGGCCCTCTTTCGATGGTTCTGTGAAGAACATTAACAATAACGGGCACACTTCACTACGGTGTTCCTCTAAACAAAAAAGCAATCATCTCGGCCAATAATGCATTCAAACGGGGTAAAGTAGCTGGGCTTGACGCAATACCTGCAGTTACCGCTACTCCCATTCGTACGGTAATCTTAAGAATCCGAGACCTTCCCCAGAGCGTGGAATAAGAGGATGACCGTTAAGATTCCAAAGAAGGATACCTGTTGGGGGTGTGACAATTGGATGGGTATCTGCGTGGTCCCTGCGGTTGCAAAGATAATAGTTAAAATCGTCCTGGAACGAATCAAAGAGAGCACGCTGGTTTCGTCTCCGGATACTTCTGCATTCACCACATTACCACGCCACAAATCATTTTGGAACAGAAGACGCAGTTCAGATCTTCGCTTCACTTACTCTTCATCGATTTGGAAAGCTTTCCACAGCGTGAACAAAGAGTGTCTCTGACATGTTCTACACAGCGGGGGATTCCTGAAAAACTAAGAGCGACATATGATGACACAAAACATGATGTTCTGCACGCGCCTTACCTATCTGAATTAATGGGGAATAGCTAGGAAGCGTAGTTTCTACCGCCGGTGGTACCGAATAGCACTAATTTCGCTTTCGCTGCCTTACCTAAAATCTAGAAATGTGACCATCTTAGCACCAAGATCAAGTCGAGATTGTTCTGTTATAATGTTCTTTCTGTATGCTACATGGAAGTAGCACATGGAAAATGACTACCTACTATCACTCGAAGGCTTGAATCTTTTGTCAACACCTTTCTGCATCGTACCATCGGAGTGCATTGGGCTAATAATATTTCATAAAGAACTTCATGACGCGTCAACCACAACTACGCACCATAATTCGTTGTTACCTGAAATGCCCTTGAGCACCCCCTTAATTTCGCGAGGCGCTCGCACTACGCTTCTACTGTTCTGCGCCGAGTGCATTTGCGGCGACCCACTCGTCGACCATCGTGAGAGAGTGGATTCTACTGTAAGGCGTAACCCGTAATGTAATTGTTTCCCCTCGTTAAAACGTAATCTAGTCACTGCCACTTCTGTCTTCCAATCACAGTGCGTACGAGTGGCAGCCCAGCGCCCCAACCAAATACTTCGTTGGAGATAGTGTCAGCACATCCAATTCGCTGCTACTCTTCTTAGTTATACAAATTGATTGAATTTTTGCCCTCTACAAGAGGATGGACGATTCCGAAGCCTAACGACAGTTTATGAGCGATACCATTACCGTCTAGTTGTGCGGAACATCGGGCTCCAAAAGTAAATTGGGGTTGGCAAGTCACTTAATCCATATGGGTGATCTAGCCCCAAAATTCTATAAGGGCAATATGTATGGTAGAAAAAGAAAGAAAAAGAAAAAGAAAGAAAGGCCAAGACGCCAGTCAACTTTCAGGGATATTGAATTGGTGGTTTCATATTAAAGCAGGCCTAGACCGGATGCCGGTTATACGAGAAACTTTCTGATCACATTTTCCAATTCATACATCGCTAAAAAACCCAAAATATTCCTTCATATTTTTCATTATTATATCTTGTAGTTAAGTGTATATTACAGACATGATATTATGATCACCCTAAAAAAACAAACATTGTCTGTTAGTCAATATTGTACATATATACATGCACCTATGTAAATTAATCATACGAAAAGATGTATATATACAGCGTACATAATGTACGAATATATCTATCGGAATTGGGCATTACTCCAAAATTTCATTAGCATATACGTATAAATACATACATATCTCTGTCTGGAGGAATTGATATGGATATAAAATGATTAAAAAACTAAAAAAAAGATTTCCTGCGACTCTCCATTCAGATGTTATATTGGCGAATTGATATGGTATGAGGACGTCATACACGTTTTAGAGTACACGAAATTATGATAAGATAAAATGTAGAAGTTTCACCTTCTACAACTTTATTAATAATGGTTGGCTTTCCTTCAAATTTCGCAAAGTTCTGCCTTATGCTACCCTTGCTTTGTACTTTTAGCATGATCTTAAGGGGGTTTCTGGCTAAATTTCTAAAACATGCAAATATACCGTTATAAACTTTAGTTGAACACATTCTGGAAGGGGACGTATTTTGAGGCCTAGATTTCGTTTAGAAATACCACTGTGATTTTTTTCAGTTTTTTCGGTTGGATAGGTTCAGAGAACGAAACCTGTTACTCTTTTTTGGTGTGGTATTTTTAGCCTTCACTCCACTACGTTTCATTCGATGTAAAATATGGGATCAGTTTCAAAATTACTAATTGAGCCCTTTTATTTGATACCCCATGGCCATATTCAGTGAAAAAAATGTCGCACTCCCGTTTTGCATGTATGGGGAGCCCTCCTTAAAATCAACACAAAATAGCGCCACAAGCTATACTATATGTAAAGAAATTCATAGACCACACGTTCTCACCAAATTTCGTGGTATTCAGTCCAGCCGTTTCTAAATAAATCGGTTGTTGCAGACAGACATCGATTCGATTCTAATAAGGTTTTGTTTCACACAAAACTTTAAAAATAAACGACATATTTAAAAAAAAAAAGTTGAATTTTTTTTTCATTTATTATGAAAATTAGGAGATGGTGCTTGCTATGGACGCCATCACCCCGGACATCCAACGTTCAGCGCCCTATACACTGCTTTATGCAGATGATGTTTTCCTAGACGCTAGGAGCAAAAATGATCTCGAGTATAATCACTGGCAACCTGGATGAAATGGCGTTCCACAACGAACGTCTCAATTCTAAAATTTACCGCAACGTCGTTCGTCCTGTCACTCTCTATGGTTCTGACTGTTGGCCGACTATAAAAGACAATGAACAGCGTCTTGCTGCGAACTAGTGGCGTGATACGTTTTGATCACGATCGAAACGAGGAAATCCGCGGTCGATATAGGGTTGAACCGATCGTGGACAAACTGCGAGAGAGGTGTCTTCGATGGTATGGTCACGTAATTCGCGCTAACAGGAATTCACTTGCCAAGATTGGTCTGAACATCGAAGTCGATAGTAAAAGACCAAAAGGTCGGCCGAAACTACGGTGGGCTTGATGTGCTGGATGGGGATTTAATCGCCTCGCGATTACATCCAGATCAGGTATTTAATAAAATAAAATGGCGAAACCGATCACGACGAATCGACTCCGCTTGTGAACGGGATAAAGGCTGAAGAAAAAGAAGAAGATTATGAAAATCGGAAGTTAAATTCGATTGCTCCTTTCCCTACGTGTATGCGTATCATTGGGGAGTGACGTTCAAAGCTAAACGGAAAAAGCTCTTGCATTTTTTTTATATTTGCTCGTCGCTATTATCTGGGATAATTGAATATAATAATGTGTAAAATATATATACCTATATCTACATTAGTAAAACGTTACGGCTCTACATGTCTCAAATTATATATAACTGCTTATCGGGCGATTTTCTGCAGATATGAGCGTACACCGTTTTACTGTATTTGGTTGAATGTATGCCTTCGAACCTGATAACTTGGAACTGTCACCTTGCAGAGGTTAGTCGTGCAGACGTTGTGTATATACATATCTAATAGTGTGATTCCTTGTTAGTTAACCAAAATAAGCAAAACACGATGCTCAAACTAAAAAAATAATTCAAATTCAAATTTTATTTGTGGTGGATTCAACATGTACAAAGGAGGAAATTTTGAGAACATTCACTAAAAAAATAATTGTACAAAATGAAAAAAAAATTATGTATAAATAAAATATGTAACAATGTACTTGCATGTGACAGTTTGAGGAGTTAGTGATTTAGTAATTATTCACTCAAATTATACCTCTCAGTATTTATTTTGGCCTTCAAATCTAAGCATAAATACTTTAACAACTTTGTGTATTAGAATCTATTACTAGTTTCCAACGAACTATTTACAGAATTAGGATGATACGAAGAAGTTATATTGAAGATCCTAATTTAGATCTTACTCTGAGCCCGATTCCGTGGCGGCACAAATCCATAACCAGACGCTCCTACTATTACTCCACTAGATTCAATAGGGGCATCTGCTGGTGGATCAGGAAAAACTACTGGACCTGAAAGTGAATAGATACACACGTCATTAAAAAGGTTTCGATTCTGTTAAGCAATTTTTACATATAATATTGAGTGTTGATTGCCTTAGCTCAATTATAGCATATAGACTCTTAAGTCGAAACGGCTATTGATATATTCTGGAACTGGTAGACCATGGTAAGGTCATGTAAGTTGTGGCGATGAGAATTCGCTAGCTAGGGTTAGCCTAAACGTCGAAGTGGGGGGAAAGTTGGTAATGGAGTCTCTTAGTCCGTGCAAATTACACTTATGACCGAGAAAAATGGCAAATTTTTGGAGAGATTCTTCCATATTGTCAAACATTGTTTACGGTGAGAAAATCGTACGGATCATGCAAGAAAACTAAGGGCGTCTGATCAAATTATGCTGGATTAGAATGGTTGTTGGCGAGACTTTGGTGGTAGATAAATGGAATATGTTAGGAAAGCTTAGTCCAGGTGTTACCATATGATCGACGGAACGTTTGATAACTGAAACAGGATTCGTTTTCAGACTGAACCACATGTTTGTCTTATGCAACTTTAGTACCACTCACATTTAAAATCGTTTCGTTTGGCAAAAATTCTGTTATCCCCTTCCTCAGTATTTGGTATTAAAAGTTTCGAGAGTCGTTGATTTCTGAGGTATATGCCTCTTTATTTGTTGACCACAACTGGAGTATCTTGCCGAAGACAACAGAAAAAAATGTTGGTTGGAAGCTTCCGAGTAATAATGGCAGCCACTTTCCATGCGCGCCCCGTATATGAAAACACAGAAAGAACATTGGCGCTGTGAAAAAAGACTATACACAGAAGGAGTAACTCAGCGGTAAAGGGCTACGGAATCTCATTGTGCAGTGGTATTGCTGTGTCAATGTCACCTAGATGGTTTTCTTGTATGATTTCTTCATCGTGTCCGAGCAGGAAACGGTTGCATCTAAAAGATTGATATTGGATGCATCTATTTGTTTACTCTTCACTTCCTAGGAGAGCAAACATGTATCTATTGCCATGAATGCTGCGCGTGTTTGCTTCCAACAAGTTTCTTTTAGAGGAATTTTGAAGCATAATTCACTAAGTGATTCCACCAAGATCCATTGCCATTAATCCGAAATGAATCTTTAAGGAAGCTCTTCCTTTGGTTCCCGCTAGGATGTGCAATGTGACCTGTGCAATGTCGACATGCGAGAACAGACACGTTCCTGCAACAACTCGCAGCCATTTGCTCGCAACTCCGTGGGCGCACACAAATGCACTGCATCATATACATGGCACTAACACCAACCTTTATACGCGGAATTTTGCTCGCGCAATTCCCGTTGCAAACGTATGCAAGACTTTTGCGTCTCCATAAAATTTCAAAATTGCAAATGCGTTGAGCGTTTGAGAAAAAATGATATGGTCCATTGGAGAAAGACAACGTGAAAGACAACAGCGGTAATGAATGCAACCTTAGCAAACTCCGATTTTACCTTGATCCAGCGCGCGACATTTGCGTCGTCATATCGTTTTGAAGAACACGTGAGGCTGAAATCTAAATTCTGCACATGATTTGCAGCGGGTTGCTCTGGGCAGTGGAAAAGGTTCCAAATAGAAAGCCAGTTTATCATCTTTCTCTCCCATTTTCAGAGAAAGTCATCAGATATCCAGAATATTTGAATAAGTGACAGTAAAAACTTTGACCAAGTCGACGGGGAGACCGTCAAACTCCTTTTTAATCCCTTTGAATGCGCTGGTGGTCGAGATGATTTTATTTCTGCTTAGTTTCTGCTTAGAGGGGTAGCCAGCAGTCACATGCTATGGCAGTTAGCTATTTCATCCCCGAGAGATAAGCCCCCGCGGCGCTCTCTTTATGAGGGCGCACGTTTTATAGTAATCTTCCCAAGTCTGCCCTTATCCTCAACCATTAAGGCGTTCAGTTCCTTACGACAACTAGGCACAAGCGTAATTAAATTAGAATCCTCCCCTAAGCACTTCATTTGGACATGTAATTGAGGACAAGCAATATATATAAGACCTTAGAATTAGCCTATGGAGTTAATACCAGTTTTACTGAAGAAGAGTAAGAGTAAGTCGATCCTATAAGGCATATATAAACACTATGTGCACACAGAGCCTACATTTCGGGAATGTTGTATCGAAGAATTTTGGACGCACTCATTTGCTTTTCCTCCCTCCATAGTTTTAATCCGATTGGCTGGATAACTAGCATTTATGCAGACTCTCTTCTAGCATTAAAGCATAATTACTTTTTACCTTGATGGCAGTGTACAATTTTTCATATGGCGTGCCGAAAGGCGAAATACAAATACACGACCCGCAGATTTTTGCTATGTTAAGTTTTCATGATTTCCATTAAAAGCCATATTAATTATAATTATATATTATATATTATAATTAATAACTCATTCAATAAATATTCAAAGTTCAGCAAAAATCGATGGTCGTGTATTAGAAACGAGCTCTTGCCAATATTTTCGTTCCTCGCCGCCGCGCAGCACCACATCCCGAATTGCATATAGCCTTGTGCAAGGTGTATTGTAGTTGGAGTCAATTCGATCCAAGTTCTCGAAGCAGATACACACCATCATAAGCATCTCGAGAGCTGTTAAGCGACCTCTTTAAGGAAGCATCTCTCCCTGATAGTGGCGCCAACAGTTGGACACGTTCAACAAGGTAAAAAAATTCTTTGCAATTTCAGATCTGCGTGCAACACTAGGTACGGGCTTGGGGACATTATGTCCACAAGGAGGTGCAGGATAATACTCCCAGAGGAGTTATCATCAGAAGAAGAAGGAAGCCCTTCGGAACTGAAGGGCGTAAATGTGACCCTCCTCGAAAAAATCGAGGAATTAAAACTGAAAAAGGCCAACATGGCCCAGTAACTGGATTGCCAGCAGGGCATCATCAAGGAGTTGGAGGAGCGCTTGGCATCTCTTGAAGTGAAGGGGAATTGCCTGAAAGCGGACTTCTACTGTGTTTCAGAGACACGATTAAGCAGCAGGCACAATGTAAACTTTACATTTCGATTTTGTTACCAAATCGCCCCAGGAAGTGTGCGTTGAGTTAAAGTCGCCACCAAAAATTAGGTATGTACTTAGATTTTGACTGAAGATCGCTCAAGATTGGACTAGTTGCTCAGATAGTGAGCTGCATTTGATGTACACTGCATGTATTTACACGCGTATACTGTCGATGGTTTTAACTAAAGCCGCCGCCGCGGAACAGATTTGCAGGTTGTTGATGGTAACTTCCTCAAATTCATAGTCTTTTCTGACTAACAGGGCGCTATCGCAGTTGGTGTAGTTCCGGATAATGTTATGTTATCACCGGTAAAGTTTACATTGTGCCTGCGTTTTAATCTTTGAAACACAGCAGAAATCGAAAAATGGATCCACAACCAAGCTTTATTAAATCAATTTGAGATGATCTTGCCCGACTCACCCACAAAACCTGAAAGTCAATCAACACTTAACTACAGAAGCTCCACTCATATTACAAGTGTTACCGTACAAAACTTTACTAGGAATGTCTGATCACTTTGCAGTTGACCTCAAACTTTCCTTCACCTTTAAACTGCAGAAATAGTTACTCAACAAAATTAGCTCCTTCGTCCATGCTAACTAAGATAAGTTCAGGGCAGAATTAACACTACAGCTGAAGCTGAAAAAAATCACAGTTTTGCAAAATCTAACAGACAAAGAAATCCCTCCTTTCCAACTTGGGCAAGCTTTTCGACAAAGCATGGGCAGTGGGGTTAGTCCAACACTGCGATCAGAAAAGCATTATTCCAAACCACCAGTTTGGGTTCCGGGCTAAACACTGGACTCAATACGCACGAAGCTACCTTGACGACACAGTGATCAGCAGACTTAACGTCAACAAAAAACCCACAGTAGTGTGCGCGTTAGATCTTCAAAAGGCCTTTGATTCCGTGTGGGCTAACGGACTCACTTTCAAATTAATTAACCTTGAATTCCTTATCCCGGTGATCAGACTTGTAATAAGTTTCTTCAAAGATGGGCACTCTTGCATCGACGTGAGAAATGATTATTCCGATCTTCTAGCAGTCAATTCCGGAGTACCGCAGGGATTCATTTCAGGATCCACACTTTATAAAATTTTGAAGACTGACGCTGCAATCCCAGAAAGCAGCACAGAATTATTACAGTTTGCTGACGACACGCTCATCCTCCCGTCGAGCCTCCGACCCGGTAAGGCAGCTAATGCTATTGAGAAGTATTTACCAGATCTCTGCATGTACTACCAGATCTGGGGCATAAAAATCAATAAGGCCGAAACACAGGTCATCACTCTTCAGAGAAAATCCAGATGCTTGGGATCTAGATCTATACAGATAAAAGCTAAATGCTTGAAACTATGCATCGGAAATGCTGTAGTGAGCATGCTATTCCATGAACAATTAAGACTCGATCCCCACCTTAAACTTGCTCTCAGCAAAGCACGCGGTGCAGTAAGTAGTATCTACTCTTTTCTTCGTAAAAGAGTAGGACTTTGCACTAAAACTAAGCTGACTCTATATGAAATCCTTATAAGACCCATTCTTTGTCACGGAGCTCCTATGTGGATCACTTGCTCCACCAAGGCGATGAGCCAAATCCAAGAAATGCGCCGCAACCCCGAAGTGTATCGGCGAGCAAGAATAAAACCTCTTTGAGAGCTCATTCTCAGCCTGACAGAGAGATTCTTCGAAAGAATGGAGAATCACCCCAATGAGGGAACTATATCTGGAGGGTAACTCCACCTCATTGGCCACATTCTTAAGGCCTTGCCAAATTGTGAGCACCGGAATAAAGCCCGCCATTGTCTCTCTCTTCAACGCTCCTTGCTTGGCAGGGGTACATAGAGGATAAGCGCCAAATTTGTAAGCGCTGTTGTAAATATTAGATTTAAGCATTATATAGAAGTATTATTATTAGATTAAGTTAGACTAAGCTAGAACAAGTAAGTAGATAAGCCTTCTCGCGCTCTAGGTGCAAGCACAGTTGTTTAAGGTTTTGTGCGAAAGAAAACCTTATGAGAATCGGTTTGGTGTCTGTCTGCCCATCCGTCTGTCTGTCACACCCGATTTATTCGGAAACGCCTGGACCAATTGTCACGAAAATTGGTAAGAGTGTGTGATCTGTTGTTCCCTTTACATACAGCAGGTGGCGCCATTTTGTGTCAAGTTTAAGGGGGGAGCCCCCATACATGTGAATGGAGGGTGCAACATTTTTTTTGCAGAATGTGACCATGTGGGGAATGAAATGAAAGACCACAATTGGCATTTTTCGAAACCGGTTCCATATTTGATATTGGGTGAAACATAGGGGAGTGAGGGCTCAAAATATTACCATCAAAAAGTGTAACAGATCTCGTCCTCAGAAACTGTCCAATCGAAAAATCTGGAATATCTGGAATCGCAGTGGTACATCTCTATGAAATCTAGGCCTCGAAATACATTCAGTTCCGATATTTGCACAAATAAAGTTAATAACAGTATACTTCCACATTTTAGAAATTTACCCGGTAACCCCCCCCCCCTTAAGTTCATCCCAGAAGTACAATATTTTGCCTGCGTGTAGTGGAGAACGTAATGCACAATTTGGCCAAGAAGAAAATGCAACTATTGTTAACAAAGTTATAGGGGATGAAACTTTGCCAGCTTTTATGAATTTCGTGCATTTGACAATGTGTATGACGTCATCATTACATATCAATTCGTCAATTCATATGAATGGATTCGAAGAGAATTATTTGGTTTTAGTTTTTCAGTCATTCGCATATGAATACTATATCAATTACCCCAACCAGCCATGTGTATATGTAGATATATAGTATATGCGTGCTAGTGAATTTTGCGAGTAGTGTCCAATTCAGATAGATATATTTATACATTAAACCATTCGCATTTAATATACATACTATATATGTACATATGTGCGCTTTTGTGCACGAAGTAATTCGGAAATATGGGTACGATCAATTTATATACGTGCATATATAAGTACAGCATTCGGAAATAGGCAGTTTGTTTGTTTAGGGTGAGGGTAATATCTATGGCTGTAATATGTACGTATGTTTGTAGTTTGGAACGATATGAAGGAATACGTTGGATTTGTAGTTATATACGGATAGAAAGATGTGCGTTGAACTTTCTTACATAAGATGAACACAAAGCCTTTATACCAGAAGCGCGAGCTGGTGTTCCGACTTTTTTAAATAAACATGTTTCTTTTGAAACTATAAAATTACCATGATAAATCAGAGAAAACCGGCCAGGCCAAATATTTGTAATAGCCACCGGATTTTAAATTAAATATTTAAGATAGATAAGCTACATTTAAGCTAGATATAAAAAAAAAAGATTTGTATTCAATGTTAGTCACTGATTTGTTGATTTCGTGTAAAACAAAACCTTATTAAAAACGATTCTGCCTGTGTCTGTCTGTGCCACACGCATTTTTCTTCAAAACAGCTAAACCGATCCGAACGAAATTTGGTGGACAGATGGGAACTATGAAATCCCACGCATACAGTCAGTGGCATAAATTTAGGAGGAGTTTAAATGGGGGCTCCCCATACATGCAAAGGGGGGATTTAAAAATTTTTTTCACCGGATATAGTCGTGTAGGGTATCAAATAGAAGGTCTCGATTAGTGCTGTCCGAAATTGACATTAGTTTTGGCTTGAATTGCAAAGCGCATCAGTAAGGAGTCTAAATGTACGCACTTAAAGTGAGACAAGACTCATTTTCGGAAACTACCCAACCTAAAAATCCGAAAAAATCAGGGTGGTGTGCTGAGATGAAATCTAGGCCTCAAAATATGTCCCATTCCGATATCTGTTCAAATAAACTTACTAATAGTATATTACTACTTTTTAGAAATTTACTGAAAAAACCCCCTTAAATTCAGCCTATAACTTCCGAATTTTGTACCAGCATAGAGGACAATATTTCGTATCCACGTGCTAAGTTGGCCACGTGGAAATCTGGCCATTAACGTCAAAGTTATAGCAGTTCCAAAGCCATGCAAATAAGATGCTGATGTCATAATTAACCGGAATAATTGACATGTGCGTGTATTTTATTAAGGTCGCATTTATGAAGAATCTACTTATCTCCAGCCCTTTTTAAGGTTGTGTGTAAAACACTTAGATGAAATCTAATCTGCGAGAGATGTCCCATTCCGGTATCTGCTCAAATAAATTTACTATTAGAACTATTAGAAATTGACTAAAAAACTCCCCTTAAGTTCATCCTAGGTGTACTAAATTTTGCACCGACATAGAGGACAGTCTCGTGCATACACATGCTCCATGAAAATCCTACTATTAGTGTCAAAGTTATAGAAGTTCAAACTTATCAATTTCGTGCTAATTAACAGCATCCTAAGCCATACAAATAAGATGCTGACGTCATAATTAACGAGAATAATTGAATTTCGAGGGAAATATTAATTCCATCCAAGAAGAATCGAATTCTCCTTAGCCCTTTTTAAGGTTTTGTGTAAAACAAAACCTTATTTATATATGATATGATGGTTAAGTTCTTGGCATTTGCTAATAATATTAAACTCAGAGCGTGAAGCGTATGAGGTTGACTATTATCAATACAGGCCTTTCCATCAAACGATTTATTTAAATCGCTTTCTAGAAAATAGAGGGGAATGGAATTTTTAGCTGTCGCGCACTCGTTGCTCCTCTCATCTTTTTCTTCTTCTTCGGCCTTCAGTTCACAAGCGGGGTCGGCTCGTCGTGATCGATTTCGTCATTTTATTTTATCAAATGCCTGATCAGGATGTAATCGCGAGACCTATAAATCATCCAGTGTATTAAGCCACCTTTGTTTTGGCCGGCTCTTTGGTTGCTTGCCATTGACTTGGATGTTATGACCAATACTGGTTATTGAATTCTCGTTAGCGTGAATTACGTGACTGCACCATCGAAAACGCATCTCTCGCAGTTTCTCCAAGATCGGTGCAAACCCATATCGTTCGCGGATATTCTCATTTCAAACGTGATCAAAACGTATCACGCCACCAGTGCAATGCAACATCTTAGTCCCCATTACCGCAAGACGCCGTTCATTGACCTTTATAGTCGGCCAACACTCAGAACTATAGAGAGCGGCAGACGGACGACATTGCAGTAAATTGTAGATTTGGGACGTGCGCTGATACGTCGATCACAAAGAACACCAGTTGGAGAATGCCACTTCATCCAGGTGGCGTTTATGTGTGAAACATTTTCATTACGCAGTTCTCCATTGGCTGATAGCATTAACTCGAGATATTTAAATCGCTGAGTTCTGGCAATGGCAGTAACCTGCCCCTCGAGATATTTAAATCGCTCAGTTCTTTTAATGGCAGGAACCTGCCCAGAACTGAGCGATTTCAATATCTCGGGTCAATGCTATAAGCCAATGGAGTACTACGTTATGCTCCTCACATAGGGAAACACAAAATCTTTTATATCTGAAGCATCAAGCTTCCGGTTTCCCAACTTGTTTTTCTATTCGGAACTATAAGAAATCGAGAAACCAAAATTATAATTTTAACATGTGCTCATTATAGCGATGATGAATTTTATTGGAAAATTAATGTAGCCATGCCGATATATATGTATATTGCTGCCTTCCCGATTGCTTTATTGATTTGATTTTAGACAATGAGGCCGTGATTTCATACTATAGAAACCAAAGTTTTTTAATATAAAAATGTAAATTAAAGATGAAATTGATAGTACTTTTCAGACTACTGCATTTGCAATAAGCAGTTCACGCTTATGCACCATCTAATTACTGAAAATGATAATTAGAATTAAGGTAATTCAATTTCGAACTTCGTTTCCGTTGCTAGTTATTGATTTTGGGTATAGAAGCTGTGAGTCGTTTTAAGTGCATAAAGAAAACAAGGTGGAACCCGGAAACTGGGAGCTCCAAATATGACAGGTTTTGTTGTTCTCTTATGTAAAAACATTTGAGTACAAGATGGTTCCGTCCATAGATAGCTCGTAGTGTATTCAATTCGATATGGTACTGATATTTTATTTCCCAGGGAATAGTCATTTGACGTGAAGGAGGCAATTTTGATTTATTATAACTTTTTCAATTATCGTAGCATTCTCACCAAACTTTCCAATATAATGCTTCATGCTAATACCTACACTACTACGGATCTAGAATGAAGGAGGATTTGCAGTCTTCTTTTGCTTCAGCCTTTGTCCCGGCATTTGGTTCTATCAAATGCTTGATGCTAGATGCGAGGCTTCATTGTTTCAATCGGCAGACCTTGCCTAAGATGGAGCGATGGCGTAGGTCAGGACGCCAGACAGCTTTTAGGGATATTGAATTGGTGGACCTCGGCGCAAAACCGGGATGTCTGGAGTTCTTTATTAAGGCAGGCCTAGACCGGATACTGGTTGTTGTGCCGTTGATGATGATCGATATCGAGAATATTTTGAGGTATGGACACCGTATAGAGGCAGCTTCATGATTTTTTTTTAGAGTTTTCCGTTGGGTAATTTCTGAAAATGGGTTCGTTAAAGAATCCCACTCGCCTTACCAACAAATGTCATTCTCAACGTAGAAAGATGCCACTCACTGCATGTCTGGGCGTTCTGATTTCCTACCTTCTCACCAAATTTCGTGTCAGAAAAGTGCGTGTGACAGATAGGCAGACAGACATTGAGCCGATTTTTAATAAGTTTTGGTTTTGTCGGCAAAACCTTAAAGGCGATTTGCCTTGTGTAAAACAATATCTTATTGGAGTCGATTCGATATCTGTCTGTCCATCTATCACATCCGATTTGCTCGGAAACGGCCAAACCTATCGTCACGAAATTTAGTGAGAAGGTGTGGTCTGTGAATGCTTTTACATATAGTAAGTGGCGCTATATATGCGAAAGGGGGTGCAACATTTTTTTTCGCAGAATAAGGTCATGTGGGGTATCAAAAGGAAGTTAATAAGTTAATACTTTTCGGAACTGATATTTTTGATACTGGGTGGAACATAGGAGAGTGAGCGCTCAAAATGTGTGGCCCAAAAAGTGTAGCAGGTCTCGTTCTTAGAAACTATCCTACCGAAAACCCTGAAAAAAATCACAGCGATGCATCTGTAGGCCTCAAACACATATAATAGTATATTACCATATTTTAGAAATTTACCCGAAAAGGTCATGGTAGAAGTACAAAATTTGACACAGTTATAAGAAAAAATGTAGTGCATAATTAAGTTTAGAAGCAATCCAACTGTTATTAACCCAGTTATAGAAGACAAAAATTGTGTATGTCATCATTGTGACGTCGTCATTATATAAACTGAACTCACAGGAACGGAAGAGTTAGAGTTTGGATACATATGTATATCAAGGAATATTTTGAATTGAAGGTATATACGAATGGGAAAACGTGAATACAAAATTTTTCAGACAAGATCAACACAAAAGCTTTATACCTGAAGCTTCCGGGATCCCAACTTCTTTAAGGTTGTGTTATATATGTCATCAAAAAATTGAAAAAAAACGTGAAATTGCCTCTGTGTCTAGGCCTCAAAATGCCTTCCATACTGATATTTACTCAAATTAAGTTAATAATAGCATATTACTATATTTTTTCAAAGTTTACTAGAAAACACCTAAAGTTTATCCTAGGGTCATAATAATAATTTGCAGTAATATAGACTATATTATGACGCATGACATTTCGAAGCTTCGTCGATATCGTACTATTGCTGATAAAGTTATAGTAGCTGAAATGTTTGAGTTATACACTGTCACCTCCGCTTTCTAATCACATCGCATACGGGTGCAGACCTTGTATGCCGGGTAAGTTTACCGTATGTAATATTATAGTATTAGGCCAGCGTACTCTGATGATACAACGCAGACAGATGTTGACAAAGGCTTGAAGCCTTCGAGTAACAGCGGGCTCACTTTACATGTCCCAGTCAAAATCGTACTATTACTGATAAAGTTATCAAAGTTGTGCTTTCCGTATAAATTAACTGCAACCCAAAATACTAAATACCAATATCACATTAAATTTAATAGTCTCAGATCCTAAATATATAATACATATACATTACGGGCTATATACAGATGAGATAGTTCTTCACTGAACTATACTTTCACAAGAAATAAACAAAATCCTTCATACCTGGATTTATTTTGTATATGTTATACTAGTATTTTGTCAAAATTTCAATGTTTCCATCAGCATAACTATACCGTGTCTATTCTACTCCACTCTTTCAGTGCCCGATAATTCTCCACGACAGTTCAGCAGCTGTCGCAAGCACCGCAATGAATCAGGGAAAATCAAGGCAATAGTCCAATGAGGATCTACGAGAAAACCGAATGTATTGAAGGTTCCCCTACTATAAAACGTTGGCTGATTAATTGTAAAAATCTAAGTAGTTTCACTTACTAGCGGCGCAGAAGTTCAAAAGCCAATCAAAGAAGCGGAAAGGACTACGTTAGCAAAATCTAACAGCATTGTAGCTTGTTTGGGTCTTTAGTATATATACGATGAATATTCCCGTTTTTCAACTGTGGTACTGACATTTTATTTCTTAGGGAGTAGTTATTTGATGTGAAGGAATAAATAATAGGAGTTGGGCACATTATTTCTGTGCGTTTATAACTTCTCCAGGTGTAAAAATAGAATAGTGGGTAACTCCAGATGTAGACCACCAAACAGTCACCATTACCTTCTTCGGATGGATCCACTTTCATCACATGTTACTATTCAGTGCAAAAAGGGATCGCTTCTGTTGCGGGAGAGTAAAGAACAGCGAATTTCCATTCGAAGCGCCATGTTTTGCTCCGTAAGGGCATGCGGAACCGATTTGCTGATTTTTTCACCTTTCAAAGTTGTTGAAAGTGCCGGCAAAATGTCGAATAGTGTACGCCCAGTTTCTCTGTGATTTCTCTCACAGTACTCAGTCACAGTCCTTTCTCTCCTTTTTATTCACTGTTATCACAACGATGGTCAAAACTAAAATGACTCCTTGATTAAATGTAGAAATATTTATACTTCACTATCCGACACCAATAGCGCCAACTGGTGATGGTTTGATACAACAAAATCGCAACTAACTTCACTTGATTGCCAAATCGGCAATTTCATATGCAACAACCTAATATTACAATTTCTACTCCAGATCCTCAAGGAAACTGGCAACTGGAGGAAATCATTTTTTTTGCGTGGGAGTACTAGTAAGAAACAACTAACTTTAAGTCTAATAATATTGATATTGAGCAACTATTATTGGATTCAACAGTCTTACTGAAAGTAAACAGTATTAATTAAAATATTTTTCATCATTACCTCTATTTTGCCGCGAATCTCTTATGTTACCAAACGCTGAAGGTCCGCCGAAATCCCCTCCAAAACCGCTATAACTTCCTGAACTGTCGAATTGTGGGCCGAAAAACTGTGCGGATGCAACAACAGCACATAAGCAGAAAAATACAATAGTAGTTATCTAGAAAAAAATGTAAAATACTTTAAGCTGAGTAATCAAAACAATGTTCCACGAAAGTGAAGCGTATAAACTATTCTCTAGAAGCTGTTGATATATATATCCGTTCGTGACCAATAGACTCCGAAATCGTTCAATCAATCGCCATGAAAATTGGTACATATGTGTATTTTTTAATCGATTTTTTATGCGCCATATACATTGCTGTAATTTACTACTAGATGACACTGAGACAGACCGTTCACCGTTTACCGGATCGCCTGAAAACATGCACTTTTAAGCTCATGTGTAAAGCAGAACTATATTAAAATCAAACTCCGCCATGCAATTAACACAGTATGCTGGTCCCAAGCCCAGGTAAAGGAGGAGGGTTTGGGGCGACGTACTCTGTACTATCCTCAGTAAAACAAAAATAAAATGCTGAGATCAGGGAAAGAGATAAATAGAGTATAGTTGGAGGCACACAACGAACAAAACAAATATATAATTCGGAAAAGGCGCATTGATATCTGCGCTCTGCAAAAAACCCGATGGTCTGGTGCCAAAAGCTGCGACATTCAACGCGAACGTGGTAAAAATGGCTACAAACTTCTCTATTTTGGTAACCCACACACTCAATATGGTGTTGGCATTGCCATCTCAGAGGGTTTCCGTGATGCCATTAAAGAAGTCGAACGATTTGATGATCGGCTGATGAAGCTCACCATTATATCTGCTGATCGCACTATTCACTTCTTCACCGCGTATGCACCATAGACAGGTCGACCTGATGCCAAGAAAGATGCCTTCTGGCAACTTCTCGATGAAAAGACTTGTCACGTGCCTGCTGACTATTATATAATCATTGCCGGCGACCTTAATGGTCATATGGGTGAAAATGCAGACGGTAACAAGTGCCATAGGGGAAAGGGGTTCGGAGCACGCAATGAGGGTGGCGAGCGTATAATCGATTTTGCGGACATCCATGACCTTGTACTTATGAATACCTGGTTCATCAAACGGTTGTCTCATCTTCCTACATTTTATAGTGGGAACAGTAAAACGCAAATCGACTATATTCTCATAAGACGCCAACATTTTACCACTGTCACTGATTGCAAAGTCATTCCCTATGAGACCATCGCACCTCAACATCGGCCGTTTATTGCTTTCCTGCGAATTAAGCCACCGATAAAACAGCGTGAGAAACGCACTGGCCCGCCGCGCATTAAATGGTGGCGATTTGGTGAGAAGAAAGAAGAAACGGTTTCACTCATACGATTGCCGACCATTACGAATGGGGAAGAATCATGGAATCAAATGAAAGGCACGATCCACAAAGCGGCCTCTGCAACCCTCGGGGTCACCAAGCCGGGTAAACGGTACATCAACCGAGATATTTGGCTTTGGAATGATGATGTTGAAATGAAGGTCCGTGAAAAGAAACGCCTCTACCACAAATTTCTCGACGATAAAACGCCTGCTAATTGGCAAATTTAAAAGAATGCCAACCGAGAAGCAAAGAAAGCGGTCGCTGTCACCCGAGCGAACCATTTCAAAAATCTTTACTATAAACTGGACACTCGAGATGGCGAGAGAGATCTGTATCGACTTGCTAAAAGCCGTAATGAACGCACACAGGATATCAAACACTTCTGTTGTGCTAATGACACAAACGGATAGACGGCGAGAATACTTCGAGCAGATTTCAACTGAAGAATTTGCTCATCCTCCACTTCCACGATTATTACCGACATTTGGACCAGTTCCACCAGTCAGCGCAACTGAAATCGAGGAGGCATTAAAACAAATGAAATCGGGGAAAGCAAGAGGACCTGACGACATCGCATCTGAGCTCTGGAAAGCGAAGAGCATTATCATACCAAAGGAAGTGATCTGACATGCTAAATGAATATATGTTACGGGCTATGTACAAATGAAATAGTGCTGCACTCAAATATACTACACAAAACAATACCTCAAATGTAGAGTTTCCGATTGACGGCTTGTTTTGAGGTCTTTTGTATATAACAGCACTTTAAGCTAATTTGGTTTCCTTTTGTCATACCCAATATGGCTCACTGAATTCTTTAACCGGGTCATTCAGGAAGAAAGAACACCATCTGACTGGCAAGAAAGTACCACTCTTCCAATATGGAAAAAGAAAGGTAGCCCAGCAGAATGTTCAAATTACCGTCCGATCCAGTTACTTTCCCATACCATGAAGATTTTTGAACGCATTCTTGACAACCGTATTCGCTAAATCATTGAAATAACCGTGAATCAAGCCGGATTTGTCAAGAACTGCGGAACTACTCACGAAATACACGCTACGCGGTTACTCATGGAGAAACACCGTGAGAAGCATCGCCCTCTTTACATTGCCTTTCTGGATCTAGAGAAAGCGTTTGACCGTGTACCATACGAACTCAGCTGGTATGCTTTACGACAACACTTCGTGCCAGAAGAACTCATGCGCTGGGTTCAATTGCTCTACCACGATCCGAAAAGTAAAGTTCCAAGTATGGCGGGTGTATCAAAACCGCTTCGTGTCTCTGTTGGTGTTCATCAAGGAAGCGCCCTCTCACCACTCCTCTTTATTCTTGTTATGGACACCGTGACACGGGATATCCAACGTTCAGCGCCCTACACACTGCTTTATGCAGATGATGTTTTCCTAGCATCTGATAGCAAGAATGATCACGAGCAACTTGTTCAAAAACGGAATGATCGCCTCATGCAGCACGGTCTCAGATTGAATTTAAACAAAACTGAATTTTTGATGACCGATCCCCATGAAACAAGTACAATCACTGTCAGCGGCAGTGATCTGCCCAGAACTGAACCATTTAAATACCTCGGGCCAACGCTATCAGCCAATGGAGAACTGCGTTATGAAATTGCTTCACGCATAAACGCAACCTGGATGAAATGGCGTGCCACAACTGGTGTTCTTTGTGATTGACGTATCAAAGAACGTCTCAAATCTAAATTTTACCGTAATGTCGTCCGTACATTCGGTCTCTATGGTTCTGAGTGTTGGCTGACCATAAAAGACAATGAAGGGTGTGTTGCGGTAATAGAGACGAAAATGCTACGTTGGACTAGTGGTGTCACACGTTTAGATCACATCCGAAATGAGGATATCCGCGATCGTTATGAGGTTGCACCGATCGTGGAAAAGTTGCGAGAGAGGCGTCTTCGATGGTATGGTCACGCAATTCGTGCAAACGAGAATTCACTTGCCAGGATTGGTCTGAACATCGAAGTCGATGGTAAACGACCAAAAGGCAGACCTAAACAACGGTGGCTTGATATGTTGGATGGGGATTTGAAAGCCTCGAGATTGCACCCAGATCAGGCATTCGATAGAGCCAAATGGCGAAGCCGATCACGACGAGCCGACCCCGCTTGTGAACGGGTCAAAGGCTGAAGAAAAAGAAGAAGAAGAACTATATTAAAATCAGTTTACTGCCTGTCTGTCTGTCATACGCATTTTCCGGTTATATGGATTGACATGAAATTTGGTGGGACGGTGGGAATTTTGAACGCCCACACATACAGTTCTGCGTGGAATTTACGGGGGTCACCATAATTTTTTTTTCACCGAATATAGTTATAAGAGGTATCTAATAAAAAGTAGTACTTTTCAAAGCTGGTCTCAATTTTGACATTTAATGAACAAAAGGGAGGTCTGGGAAACCAGTTCAGAACCTCCCCAACCCAAAAAGGTAGAGAAAATCATGAAGCAGCAACTAAACGGTGCCTAGGCTTGGAAATACCCGCAGACCGATATCTGCTCGATCGCGTATTATTATTACTATAATTGTTAGTAATTAGCGGCAAACCGCCCTTAAGAATCATGAAATTTTGAACTAATATTGGCTATAATAGTTCTACCACCTTTGGTGGGAATAGCACTATTGTTAATAAAGTTGTGACTTCAGTGCAAATCCTAAGAGTTTGAATGTCCGTACCACATAAAAGTAGATATTCTGTCATAATATATGCATCTATATTACGAGCTAAGTACTAATGGGGGCAAATGTTTTTATATAAGAAATACACAAAACTTGCCATACCTGAAGTGTCTAACTTCTGGGTTCCTGACTTCTTATGTACTCGTAATAGATTCCTTTGCTTTCTCATTTGGGGAAAGTTGTTCCATGGAGTTGCCGCTCTACCGTTTACCATTACATTTCTCATGAAAAGCGTCAAAAAGCTTCACCTGCCCAAGAAAATCACAATTTCCCAGATTTGATACCATTTTCGGAAACTACATAAAATTTCATATAAATGGATATCTTTTTAATTGCAGAGGTCACCGAAGATATAACTGTTCAAATTTCAAAGAAATTTCGAAATCGATTTTTCACATAAATTTGCAATGTTGAAATAGTGCTTTAAACTTATAAACCTCTAAAGTTGTCAAAAATTGTCTCACTAGCTAGCTTTCGAGTGCCATGTAAAAAGGATGCGAGTAATTATATGAAAATTACGCATTAAAGGAGAGAAAATCTGATATTGATGTGGAGCAAATTACTGGCATGTGGTGATTCTGGGAAATTATTATTTTATCCGACAGGACAAGCTTTTTGGCCCTATTGAGGAAAAACGGTATAACTATGTAACGGTAAAAGATAAAGGGGTCCATAGAACAATTTTCCGCAAACGAGCAGTGCTATCCTGCATTAAACTTTCGACCGCCGCCAACGGGGCACCCTGTATATGCATTGTTGAATTTCCTTAGATGCAGACAGCTGCTAGCATGACTGGCCCAGAAACACTAAAGGGCACATAGGCATATTGTAATGTGCAGATTATAATATGTATTAATTTTTGGATTAAAAATGGAAACTTAAAAATTATGTGGATGAATGACAAGATTTTCTCGATATATGCAGACGGTAAGCGTTTGCCTTCGAGCTATTTTCGTACGTGTCAACGGAAATTTAAAACCGGCTTGAACTTGGAGTGGAGTCGGTGCTATAAAACTTGATAGGCATTTATGTTTAACGGCTTCGATTGAATTGTATGATATTTTAACGCATTATTATCGCAAATCGCGTGGTATATAGCGTAAAGTACGGTATGTGTGCCATGTATCACGTTGTGTTAAGGTCGCAGACGCACATTACAAATATTGAGTTCAAAGTCAGGGCTATTTTCTTGTTTTCTTTCAGTAAATTGCAAATGGGTTCCAGAATGGTGATCGTCGTTAGTTATTTTGTACCGAAACAGGAAGTATGCAAGTATATTTCAAATATATAAAACGCGCAGTTGTCGATTTGCGAACTTTTCATATTGTTATCAACACATTCACCGTAGTTTCATTATTTATGTCACTATTTTGTCTTTAAACATTGTAAAATTTTGGTGAAATTGTTGCCATACTTACAAGAGCGTACCCAGTTATTCAAATTATACACATTTATGTACATACAATTGTAGTGCTGGTTTTCAAAGTGCCGTATAAGAAAAAGTTTGTTAAAATCGACTCACTTCCTTGGGCCACTTAGAATTTATTCGAAAAACGCTGTGTCTTAAACTTTGGGTAATCTGAATTAGTGCAACTTGCCTCATTGTTGGGGCAACTTTTAGGTATATGGTAAGATCAATAAGTAAGATTCGGAACGCGCAAGCTCGGCGTTTCAGGTATGAACGGTTTTATTGATTTTTTGTGTACGAACTTTTGGGCACTGTTCTAATGGTATATCAAAATAATAAAAGTATTTCTTATTTGTATATAATCCTGTGAAGAAGACTCTTGTTGCCACCAGAGATGATACCTTTATAGAAGGAAAATTAGGTATAAAAAAAGCGGGGTCTGGATTCCTAACGAGGAGACACCTGCAGTTGATATGCAGGAGGAGGTGAATGCAGATTCAGTGGGAGAAGCATCGCGGAATGTTTTAACCTCCAAAGACTACCATTCAGATTCTGCTGTGTATGAGGATGGGAATGAAGCATTTACTGAAACTCCAACTACAGATGAGTCAGTACAGAAAAGCCCAGATGACATCAACTCCACAGCAGGAGCCAGAATTGCCTAGCAAGCGTCCCATAAAACAACCTGATTGGTATGGTAATATGTGTCTCTCCAGTTCTGTTCCAGCATCCGAAGAGATCGTGTTCGATCGGATTCGACAATTGTCTAATCCAAACTCCATCCGAATATCACGGCTGAACATGTCTATTATTCGCAACAGACTTCTAAGATGGTTGTCAGTCCCAGCATACAGCTTGATGTCATCTAAGTACATCAAGTGTGTCAGTTCGCACTTAGCATGTAGGCCATACTTTATTGCAAAACCATGCCCTCTAGCATCATTCAGTAGCCATGAAAGGGCGTTCAGTGTCATGTAAAACTAAAGGGGACTTAACGAATCCCCCTGGAAGATGCTCCTCCGTATACGAATGGGCTCTGAGGTATTAGTGCCCTCAAATCTACGCACTGATAAGGTGGTATGCCACCCTTCCATGACTGTCGCCAAAAACTTTACTAATTTCGGATCAACACGATACAGACATAGGACATCGATTAGCCAGTTATGCAGGACGTTATCGAAAGCCTTTGCGTAATCGATATAGCAACTAAAGAGGTTTCTTTGACCTCTAGTTGCTTGTCCTACAACTACCGAGTCGATAATGAGCTGCTCTTTGCAACCCCTTGACCTAACTCGGCATCCCGTCTGCTCCTCGGACAGAATGTTTTTGGTTTCGAGGTGCGCATTGACCCTTCCACTAATATGTTACGAATTTGTAGAGGGTAGATAAGCAAGCAATCGATCTTGATTTATGCTGGGTACACAGTCAGACCATGTATACTATTATAGTAAATTTCTTATACCAGAAATTCCACACCCGATCTAGATCCGGGCCCCTTCAGTTCTTGGAGCTGCTTATGGCTCGCTGAACTGTCTCTTCGGTAACATCCGCAAAATTCATGCCAGGTGTAATAGCATGGTGGGTGCCTTCAGCGGGGATCCACTGAATATACTGGGCTGGTAATCCCTAAAGTCCACCCCAATATTTTTTCGCTCCCGTCACCGAAAACTGTACTGTCTGCACGCTCTGTTGGGATTCGTTGAGTGGTCTGAAAAATCTCCGCTGGTTCCTCACGTAAGTTGCATTCTGGGCGCATCTGGTATTAGTTTTGGCGTGAATTGCAAAGTGCGTGAGTAAGGAGTCAAAATGTACGCACTTAAAGTCAGACAGGACTCGCTTTCGGAAACTACCCAACCCAAAAATCCGAAAGAAAAATAATTTTGGTGCACTTAGATGAAATCTAGGCCTTAAAATATGTCTCATTCCGATATCTGCTCAAATAAACTTACTAATAGTATATTACCAACTTTTAGAAATTGACTAAAAATGCCCTTAAGGTCTTCCAAATTTCGCACTAGCATATTTCGTATACACGTGCCAAATTTCATGGAAATCTGGCCATTAACGCCACAGTTATAGCGATTCAAACTTAGGAATTTCCCGCGAATTTACTGTTTCTAAAGCCATGAAAATAAGATGCTGCATAATTAACGAGAATAATTGACATTCAAATGAAATATTAAAGTCGCATTTATGAAGAATTTATTTCTCTCCAGCCCTTTTCAAGGTTTTGTGTAAAACACTTATGTGAAATCGAAGCCCCGAGAGATGTCCCATCCCGACATCTGCTCATATCAACTTACTAATAGTATATTAGTAGTAGATTAATACTTGCCAAGTTTCATGAAAATCCAACTATTAGTGTCAAAGTTACAGCAATTTCGATCAATTTCGTGCTAATTAACAGCATCATAAGCCATGCAAATAAGATTCTGACGTCATAATTAACGAGAGTTATTGACATTCCAGGGAAATATTAAAATTCCATTCGTGAAGAATCTACTTCTCCCCAAACCTTATTAAAATCGGTTTACCGTCTGTCTGTCTGTCTGTCTGTCCGTCACACGCATTTTTCTCGGAGACAGTTACAGGGATTGACACCAAATTTGGTAGAAAGTTGGGAACTGTGAACGCTCACACATACAATGAGTTACATCCTTTTACGTTGAATTAAAGGGGGGTCCCCATACATGCAAAAGGGGGGTGTAAAGTTTTTTTTCATCAAATATAGTCATGTGGGGTATCAAATTAAAGGTCTCGATTAGTACTTTTCGAAGCCGGTCTTAGTTTTGACATTTCTTGGAAACGTGGGGAGTGCGGGGGGTTGAAAATGATCATTTCTTTAAGGGGGCCATTCTCAGAAACTACCAAACCGAAAAATCTGAAAAAAATCAGGAGGCTGCCACTATATGGTGCCTTGGCTCCGAAATACCTTTCATACCGATATCTGTTCAAAGAAAGTTAATAATAGTATATTACTATAATTTTATATAATTAGCTGGAACCCCCCTTAAATTCATCCTAGCGGCACGAAATGTAGTAATGTAGCCTATAATGTAGAGCATGATCACACCAAGTTTGATGGAAATCGCACTATTACTAACAAATTTATAATACATCGAAGTTGTTGCTTATTTGAAAATTGAAGACTATCAATGTCAATATCACCCGAAAGTGGACATATGCATATATTACGTCCTACGTACTAAGAAATACACAAAACCTTTCGTACCTGAAGCGTCCAGCTTCCGGTTTCCCGACTTGTTTATATCTGATGTAGTTTAAATCCTTAGCATTTGCTAATAATATTAAACTCAGAGTGTGAAGCGTATGAGGTTGATTATTATCAGTACAGGGCTTTCCATCAAATGATTTATTTAAATCGCTTTCTAAAAACTAGAGGGCAATGGAATTTTTGGCTATGTGACACGGAGCTGTCGTGCACTCGTCGCTCCGTACATCTTCTTCAGCGTTTGTTCCGTTTACAAGCGGGGTCGGCTCGTCGTGATCGGTTTCGTCATTTTATTTTATCAAATGCCTGATTTGGATTTAATCGCGAGGCTTTTAAATCTCCATCCAGCGTATCAAGCCACGGTTGTTTCGGCCGGTCTTTTGGGCTTCGATGTTTAGACCAATCCTGGTAAGTGAATTCTCGTTAGCGTGAATTATGTGGCCACACCATCGAAAACGCCTCATCCGCAGTTTTTCCACGATTGGTGCAACCCCATATCGATTGCGGATATCTTCATTTTGGATTTGATCAAAATGTGTCAAGCCACAAGTCCAATGCAGCATCTTCGTTCCCATTACCGCAAGACACCGTTCATTGTCTTTTATAGTCGATCAACACTCAGAACTATAGTGAGCGGCAGATGGACGACATTGCGGTAAATTTTAAATTTGAGACGTTCGCTGATACGTCGATCGCAAAGAACACCAGCCATTCCGGTTGCTTGAGTGCTTGAAGCAGTTTCATTATGCAGTTCTCCATTGGCTGATAGCATTCATCCGAGATATTTAAATATCTGGAGTCAAAACCTTTTATACCTCACGCGTGAAGCTTCCAGTTTCCCAAATTGTTTATGGTTTATTTTATTTTTACTTATGGTTTCTTTTTAATACTCTGAATTATTTTTTTCCTTTCACTTGGTATATTCTTTTTATTATATTTAATCCTTTTTAACGTTTTGTGTAAAACAAAACCTAATTAAAATTGGTTTACACTCTGTTTGTCCGCCTATCCACTGCGTGTCCGTCTGTCTTTCTCTCTGTCAGCTGCGCCTTTCCCAGAAACGGCTATATCGATTGACACTAAATTTGCTGAGGAGGTGGAAACTGTGAATACCCAGTGCAGTGTGTTACATCTTTTTACTTTGAGATTAAGGGGGGGGGGGCTGTACATTTTTTCTCCACCGAATATAGCCATGGTGGATATCAAATGAAAGGTACTACTTTAGTAGTACTTCTCGATGCCAGTCTGACTTTGGACGTTTGTTGGAAAGGTGGAGAGTGTGTGGGGTCGAAACTGATAATTTCTTTAACGGACCCATTCTCGGAAAGTACCCAACCGTTTTTTTCCACAAAACCTTGTTTTACACAAAAGCTTAAAAACGTGTAATTTTCTTTATTCATTATTGATTTATTGTGTTGTTAGAAACCAATTTCCCGAGAAGCTGGAGCCTTTTATGGTTAAAGTGGTACAAAAAGGTCCTAGTCAGAGGTTAGTTGCTAAGGAACTCAGCTTCTTGTAATCCGATTCGGCAACACGAACTCTGTTGCAACAAAGAAGTAGCGGACATCCGGAAAAATCAACTGAGACCCACGACCTTCTGCATGTCCGTGTTGTGTGAAAAGACCCGTTGGGAGTCACGACAGCTCCGGCTAGAATAATTTTGCGGTCGTCAAAGAAATTTGTTTTTTTACGACTTGTTTATACTACATTATGTTGTTGTATGTCCAGGGGTAGAAAACAAAATACTTTCCGACCTTTTCCGTAACTACACGGCAGCCCTGAAGCGTGGACTCAACAAGCCAGGAAATCAAGACCATTGGAAATCTCGCACACTACTCCAAATCTCTCCACAATCCCCAGAATGCAACATTATTGAGAACATGCGGGATTATTTCGACGATATTCTACACGAAGGTCCCATTTCTGATAAAAAGTACTTGATGCAGCGTCTTCTTGAATAATGGAGAAAAATGTTCACCTTATAGATGGTTCGTAAACCAACCCGAAAGTAACTGTCGTATTAACAGCTTTATGGAAGAGATTTTTAAACAATAACCGACAACAGTCACATTATTTGTTCACTACCGAATGAGGCATTGTATAAATATATTACATATGAAAATAGTCTGAAGTATTAATAAGACATCTATATTCTCTCAAGTCCCTGCTGATTTGTTATTTGGTTTATGTCATTCTAAAATTCTTAAAAAGTTGATAATTCACATAAATAATTCACATAAAGTGGCAGAGAACGCAGCGCCACGTCGCCTAACGATTTTTGATCCTCTCAACAGGCGCAACTACCTCGTAGATACTGGTGCGGAGGTTTCGGATCTTTTCGTTCCCCGGCATCATTGGCTCTTTCCGCAACCGTTGAAACTGGCGGCAGTAAATTCCTCCCTAATCAACACCTACGGGTACGGGTTCACAGTATTCACGGATCATAAGCCTCTCACATATGCTTTGAAACTAAAGCCCAACAAACCGTCCCCTCGTCACCTTCGACACCTGAACTTTATAAGCCAGTTTACATCAGACATCCAGCACGACTTCTCGGCTATTGCAAATGCGCAGGAAGATGACGTAGTACTTCAGAGCCTCAAATCCAACCCCAAATACAAATTTTAGGAGTTGCCCATCTTCGACTCGAACTTCTTTCTCTGCTGCGAAGACTCGGAAAAGGGACCCCGGCCATACATTCCGGCCACCTTTCGCAAGGAAGTGTTCCACGCGGTTCACGAGTTAGCGCATCCAGCCATCAGGACAATAAATCGGCTAGTCACCGCGAAATACTTCTGGCCCTCCATGAACAGGGATGTCAACTCCTGGGCCAGAGAGTGCATCGCATGCCAGAGGTGGAAAGTCAACGGGCATGTGAAGAAAAATGTGGATTCATTACATTATACACCTCAACATAGTAGAACCTTTGCGAGACGCACGGTTACAAGTATTGTCTTACAATCATCGACAGATTTACGCGGTGACCTGGGGCAATACCTCTGAAGGACATTACGATGCAATCTTGTGCCGAAGCTGTCTGCCCACAGTAGATCCCTCGCTCTGGCGTCCCTGCAGTAGTCATCACTGACCAGGGAATGCAATTTGAGTCCACCCTTTTCTCGGAGTTAGGCAAACTCCTGGTTTTCAAACGCCAGCGGACTAAGGCATACCACCCGCGATCCAATGGGATGCTGGTACGTTGGCACCAGACGCTGAAAGCCGCCATTATGGCACGCGACGATCCGTCCTGGACTCAAGTCTTGCCTTTCGTCTTACTCGGCCTACGAACAACCCGCCGAGAGGAATTTGCTGCCAGCCCCGCGGAGCTGGTATACGGGGGAACCCAAGACTCCCAAGTAATCGGGTTTTCGACAAGAGATCGGGTCTCATAGAGTCGGGATTGCTGCGTCTGCTGAGGGACAATCTTCGACGCATGAAAGCCACGCCTCCCACGCGACACTCGTCCGCACCCGTCTGTGCGGCCAAGGAGCTGGACACGTACACGCACGTCCTGATCAGGGTGGATGCCGTCCGGAAGCCGCTGCAGCCTTCATATGAAAGCCGGTACCGTGTTCTCGAGCGGGGAGAGCATTTCTTCCAGCTCGAGATCGGAGGAGATAAAAAGGCGGTCTCCCTATCCAGGTCGAAGGCCGTGTGCGCCCCAAAACAACATCGAGCTCGCTTCGCGGTATGATGGAGAATGCCGCTGCCGCTCTCCGCAGCTTTTCTAGAACTCGCCACGAGAGTGGAGAGCCAGCGATGAGGGAGTCCGCATCTCTCTTCTGCTCCAACCGCCGGTGCGATCAGCCGCACTCTCGGGTAGTGAAGTTGAAAACATGTGATATGAAATGAATTTGCGAATGAGTAGCCTCTGCGTTATGAGTCAGAAAACAATTGTATAATTATTTTGAATAATTTCTTGCATTTTTCTAGAGAAGCTAGTTTGGTAAAGATTTTCGTAACTGAAAGTAACTGCACTATTGTCATAATTGTATTCATACTTAACCTTGATATGAACAAACAATTTTCAAAGAAAGAATTTACCCAGAAAAGGAATTTCCATTAAATTGACCAGAAAAGGGATTTCCATTAAATTTACCGGAAAAGGGATTTACTTTAAAAGTTTAATGTGATCATTAATGGGGAATGTATGCCGCAATAACCGCAGTCAATAGAGATCGTGGATATGAAGCATCAACAAACGATCTTCGCAATCACCCGAAGAAGGTTATCAAAACTGCGGCCCCAAACATATTTGGCCCCAGCCGTAAAAGAAGGCGGAACGGCTGGTTTGACGATGAATGTAAACTAGCAACGGAACGGAAGAATGCTGTATGCCGAGTAATGTTGCATTCTCAAAGGACGCGGGCACCCGCGGAGACTTATTACGAACTCCGGCTGCAGAGAAGCGACTTCACAGACGGAAAAAGGAAGCCTGGGAGAATCAACAGGTCTGTGAACTCGAAAAGTACAGAGAGCAACCGCACCAGGCGCGCAAGTTTTACCAACAAGTCAGCACGATGAAGGCTTACACACCACCATCTTCATCCTGCCGAGACAAAGAGGATGAGGATGATTTCCGACATTATAAGTCGCCACGAACCGATGGAATTACAGCCGAATTGATTAAATATGGAGGCGACCAATTACACCAAGTGGTTCATCAACTTGTGCTCAAGGTGTAGGACAGCGAATCAATGTTAAACGACTGGTAAAGAGGCTTTATCTGTCTCATACATAAAAAGGGAGATATCACACAGCGCAGCAATTATAGAGGTATCACGTTGCTGAGTACCATCTATAAGATATTCTCCGCTATATTGCAAAGCCGGATAGCCCCATATGCCCAGAACATCATTGGCCCATACCAAAGAGGCTTCACCCCAGGCAAATCAGCAACAGATCAGATTTTATCTCTGCGGCAATCGATAGAAAAATTGTTGGAATATGGACATCAGTTGCACCATCTGTTCATCAACTTTAAAGCCGCCTATGATAGCATAGCCAGGGTGAAACTGTACACGGCCATGAGAGAATTCGGTATCCCGACAATATTGATAAGACTGACTAAGCTGACCCTGACCAATGTGCGAGGCCAGATAAAAGCAGCAGGATCACTCTCAACACCATTCGACATCATCAACGGTCTACGACAAGGGGATGCACTATCATAGGTCCTCTTTAACCTGGCCCTCGAGAAGGAGATCCGTAATGCTGAGGTAAATGCGAGGGGTACAATCCTCTTTAAGTCCACCAACTACTGGCCTATGCTGACAATATCTACATCATAGGAAGAATGACCCGATATGTACAAACTGCTTTCATTCAGATCGAGCAGGCGGCAATGGGGGCGAGATCTTGGGCTGCACATCAATGAAGCCAAGACAAAATATATGGTGGCAACGTCAGCACCGAAAACCAACCAACCAACAACATCAAACCACACTGGTGAAATCAGAAGAATAAAGATAGGATATTACAATTTTGGGACCGTTGATAATTTCTCCTATCCTATCGGGTCGAAAATCACCACCGATAATAGCTAAGATGATGAAACAGCCTATTTCAGCTTACAAAAATTGTTTCGCTCGAAACGTCTTACCATAGGGTCAAAGCTCTTACTGTACAAGATTGGCATCTTGCCAATCGTCATGTGTTCCTCGGAGACTTGGGTTCTTAGCAAGAAAAATTGTGAACACTTGGCCGCGTTCGAGAGAAGAATCCTCAGAAGAATTTTTGGCCCCCTACATGAGGATGGACGATTCCGCAGCCTACACAATGACGAAATCTATGAGCGATACCATGACCGTCCGGTTGTGGATAAAATCCGGCTCAGCGGGATGCGGGTCACTTAACCCGCATGGATGAGGATGATCCAGCCCGGAAAGTCTATAAGGGCAATACCTGTGGTAAAAAAAGAAGTCGATGGACGAGATGGAGCGATGGCGTAGGTGAGGACGCCAGATAGCTTTTAAGGATATCGAATTGGTGGACGTCGGCACAAACCCGGGATGTCTGGAGTTCCTTATTATAGCAGGCCTAGACCGGATACCGGTTGTTGCGCCGTTGATGATGATGATAGTCAGTGGGTATCTAATGAAACGTCTCGACCAGTACTTTCCGAAATTGGTATTTTATTGTAAACTGTTCGAGTAAGGAGTCAAAATGTTAACACTCAAAGTGAGAAAGTGTCTCGAAATTCGAGGAGAACATGTGGTCTGTGTATTTGATTAGATGCGGCGAGTGGCGCCATTTTGTGTTGACTTTGAAATTTTTTTCACCTATGTTAACATGGTCATGTGGTATCAAATGTAAGGGCTCGATTAGTGCTTTCCGAAGTTAATCTTATTTCTGATATTGGGTGAAACATAGGCTGATAGGGGTGATAGGGCTCAAAATGTGCGCACCAAAAAGTGAAACAGGTCTCGTTCTTAGAACCTATCTAACCGAAAAATCTGAGAAAAATCATAGATCCCATTCCGATATCTGCACAAATAAAGTTAATAATAGTATATTACCATGTTTTAGAAATTTACCAGAAAGATCCTCTTCACTTCATTCCAGATGTGCAAAACTTGGCATCAGCATAGGCGATAAGGTTGGACATAATTCTGAAAAGTTTGAAGGCAATCCAGCTATTATTAACGAAGTTAAAGAAGGTCAAACTTCCGCTTTTCAAATAAATTTATGGCACCCTAGGAGGAGTATGACGTCATCATCATATAAAGTGATTTTTTATGATCGGCGGCGTCCGTGGGGACGTTTTAATTTCCCGTTTTAGGTTTTTTTTTTTGATTATTTTCATATCAGTATCAATTACTCGAGGTAGACATGTGTATGTATATCTATGTGCTAATAGAGTTTGCGGGTAGTAACTAATAATAGATATGCTTACGTACACAACATACAGTATATATGTATGCTCTTGTGCACGGAGTAAAGTGCGTGAAGATGCGTTAAATCAATTAGATAGGCACATATACATATATGTATAAGGCTTCATGCGGTAATAGGCAATGTTTTATGTTGTTTATTTATGTTGTTGATGTGTATGTACATATTGGAGTTATCACGGAATATTTTCTATTGTTAGTGGTTTAAGAATGGAAATTCTTTCATAGAGACTTTCTCACATATGGTGCACACAAAACCTTTATACCCGAAGCACCCACCTTCCGGTATCCCAGCTTGTTTGTATGTTGTAGGTTGTCTTCTTCACATTTGTTAATAATATTTAACATCTGGTGTGAAGGGTATGGGCTTGATTGCTGAAAATACAGCGCTCTCAAATCGGATCAAATTATTTGTGTAGAAAAATAGAAGACAATTGACTTTGTAACTATGTGCGCACGGAACTGTCATCCATTCATCATTCTTCACATAGCGAAACACAAAAACTTTTATACCTAAAGCGTCCAGCTTCCAGTTTCCCGACTGGTTTTATTGCATTCATTTTCGTTAATTTTCTTTGCATTGTATCCAACAGACTGTTCACATGTTCTTGTAAAACCCCCTTTCTGAACACTTACGTATTTCGTAGGACAATGTCCGGATTTCAATTTTGCTCACTAACATGTTTTTGGAAGCATACATAATCAGAACGGTTCATCTTCTTTTTCTTTTTCTTCAGCCTTTGTCCCGTTCACAAGCGGGCTCGGCTATACATATTCATAACGGTCGTTGATCGCATTAAAATTTTATTGTTCTTTGTGAACTTTCAAACAGTGAAAATCAACAGAAAATCAAACTGAATAAAGGACTTTGAAAATTTAATGAGAAAGGTAACTTTTAGAGTTTCCTGTGGTGGCGGAAGCCTAGTTAACTTCTCCGCATATTTAACTTTTGTTATGAAGTCGGATTGATTATATCCGGGGTACGAGCGGATATGTATCTATGTTTAAAAAGTTGGCCTTTGCGTATGCAAGTAACGGTTGAACCTGAAAGACTTTAACAACTAAACTATTTTCTAGCAATGGGAAGATCATCCTGCCAAATAGACAGTCAAGGTTCTTATTTATATATTTATACTGTGTCAATAACGGTCCTCCCTGGGCTCAAAATAAGTTCGGTTGAGTCACTATCGTCTAACCTGCCATGATACATTAAAGCACCCCAAGCAGTAGGTGCGGCAATTTCCTGCAGTATTAACCCTTACCATACTAACCTACTATCATCGGGGAATACCAAGGTGGCTTCAGATCCGGACCATCGACAACAGACCAGATTTTCGCAGCTGAGCAGGTGCTTGAAAAGTGCTTGGAATATGACATCGATGTACACTAACTGTTCGTTGACTTCTGTCAGGCGTACGATAGTGTAAATCGTAATGATCTGTACAGAATAATGGTTGGGTTAAAAATCATCCCACCGAAGCTAGGCTAGCTAGTGAAAAGCACATTGATTAACAACGAGGGTCAGGTGAATATCCAAAATGAACTGTCACAAAGCTTTCCTACAGTGTCAGCACCCCGCGTAACTTTGTTCTTTTTGGCTTAAATTATTCAAAAAAGCTTGAAAGTTATTCCAAACATAATTAATATAATGTCCAAATTAGATTGAATTATGAATGATTCGTGCTGCTAAAAAAAATTCGTTAAAATAGGCCTTCTAATGTAAGTTTCACCGTTAATTCAATATGTCTTATGTCCCACTAAGATAGTCCCCTAAGTTTGGGATTAGGAATTCAATCAAAGTATTCCCTCCTTTCCATAAGAGACGACTACAAGGTGCAAAATTGTCTAGGCTAGCAAATGGAAATTTTGAAGTTGATGTACTAATGAAACATATAAGGATAAGGATTGATTTTCTAAATGTTCGAGTGCTTCTCCATTACGGTATAGAAGGACTCTATAACGTTTGCTTTCTGTTTCACTGTGCCTTTATACTTTGCTAACACTATCGAGAAGCTGAACGCTTCAGGTATGAAAGGTTTTGGGTATTCCTTATATAAGCATATTTGAATAGTAATTTGTTCCTTTTCTATCTAGCTCGTAATTTTTATGCACTTTTCTTTTCAGATATTTGGATTGAGTAGTTTCTGAGGGCCTTTAAAGTAACCGTCCTTTTCGGACACCCGCACACTTCTCTTTGCAGCCAGCGTCAAAATTAATACCAGCTTCGAAAGTACTGATCGAGACTTTGCTGTGATACCCTACAGATGAATTGCTTTAACACACTCCAAGACCCTGATCCAATTGTATTGTTGCGCCAACTATTATTATTATTATTGCCATGTTGTCACGATTAATACTTTTCGAAGCAGATATTAGTTTGAACATTGGTTGCAAAGGGGAGAAATCTGACAAAAATCATGGTAGCCCGTGTTCATGGTTTCCAGGTCTCAAAACACTCTCCGTCACGCTATCTGCGCAGATAAAGGTAATAATAGTTTGTTTTAAAATTTTGAAACATTACTGCAAACCCTCTGGAGTTTATCCTAGACCCATCAAATTACATTAAGATAGACTTTAATAGGAAGCATCATATTGGAAAGTTTGGTGGAAATCCTACTATTATTAGCAAAGTTGTAGTAGTTCAAACTTGCCCCTTTCACTTCAAAATACTACTTCGCACGAGACAAAATGTCGGTATCACGTCGAATTGAATATCAGGTATATTCAATGGATATTCATAAAATACAACATATACAGAACATATACAGTGGAACCGTCTTATAGCCAAATGTTCTTGCATAAAAAACCAACGAAATCCGTTATATCTGAAACGCCGAGATTTTGGGTTTGCGACTTTTTCTTTCTGTAATGGAAAACAATTAGCAAGCCTGAATGAAAAGCTTTAGAGTTTCTTTGTTAAGAAAAGTTAAGTACATGGCTGTTCCGTTTTCACTTAGCACGTAGTTATATTAGCATTTAATTTGTCGGAATGTTCACTTTAATGTGATGTTGCTATTTTACCATATGATGTTTCAGTGCGCAGGCAATTTACAGAAAAGAAAACTTTTCATATTTTTTGGTTAGCTGCTTCAGAGCCTTTAGACTACCTATTTCGTTTCCTTTACAGCAAACTTCGGCTTGCTTTCAAATGTATGAATCCACACCTATTTGATACCTCACATGAATATATTCGGTGGAAAAAAATATACACGCCCCCTTGCATATACATATATGGAGTTCCCTTAAACTCAAAGTAAAATGGTGCTATTCATTGCATGCGCGCGTTTCTAACACTTCCCACAAATTTATGGAAGGGCATGAAATTTCCCGAATACCATAAATTGCGTGTACCAGACAGATGCACAGACAGACAGCAGGTGCACAGACGAGCAGCAGGCTAATTTAAATTTTACAACTGGCTACCTTTTAAGGTTTTGTGTAAAACAAAACGTCCGTAAGGAGTCAAACTGTACACACTTAAAGTGAGGCAAGACACATTTTCAGAAACTACAGAACAAAACAATACGAAAAACATAAGGAAGGTGCGCTTGTATGAAATGTAAGCCTCAAAGTATGTCTTACTCCGATATTTGCTCAAATAAACTTACTAATAATATATTACCAACTTTTAGAAATTTACTGAAAAAAACCCCCTTAAGTTCATCCTAGGACTACCAAATTTTGCACATAGAAAACAGTATCGCGTACGCGAAATCCGGCTATCAGTGTCAAAGTTATAGCAGTTCAAGCTTATCAATTTGATGCGAATTAACTGCATCCTAAGCCATGCAAACGAGATGCTAACGCCATAATTAAGGAGAATAATTGACATTCGAGTTAATATTAAAATTCCATTCATGAAGAATCTACTTCTCTTCAGCCTTTTTAAGGTTTTGTGTAAACACAAAACCTTATTAAAATCGGTTTACTGTCTGTCTGTCTGTCCGTCACACGCATTTTTCTCGGAGACGGTTATAGCGATTGACACCAAATTTGGTAGAAAGGTGGGAACTGTGAACGCTCACGCATACAGTGAATTACATCCTTTTACGTCGAATTTAAGGGGGGTCCCCATACATGCAAAAGGGGGGTGTAACATTTTTTTTCATCAAATATAGTCACGTAGGTTATCAAATTAAAGCTCTCGATTAGTAATTTTCAAAGCCGATCTTAGTTTTGACATTCGTTTGAAGGGTGGGGAGCGCGGGGGTTGAAAGTGATCATTTCTTTAAGGGGGCCATTCTCAGAAACTACCCAACCCAAAAATCTGAAAAAAATCAGGAGGCTGCCACTATATGGTGCCTGGACTCCGAAATACCTTGCATGCCGATATCTGTTTAAATAAAGTCAATAATAGTATATTACTACAATTTTTTGTAATTGGTTGGAAACCCCCCTTAAGTTCATCCTAGTACCATAAAATTTTGCAGTGATATAGGTTATAATATAGAGCATGATCTCACCAAGTTTGGTGGAAATCGCACTATTACTAACAAAGTTATAATACCTCAAATTTGTTGCTTCTTTGAAAATTGAAGACTATGAATGTCAATATCACCCGAAAGTGGATACTCTCACATAATATATGGATATATTATGTGCTACGTACTAAGAAATACACAAAACATTTCGTACCTGAAGCGTCCAGCTTCCGGTTTCCCGACTTGTTTGGATCTGTTGTAGGTTAACTTGATCACATTTGTGAGTAATATTCAACTCCTAGTGTGAAGCCCATAAGGTTGATTATTACCAATACAGTGTTTTCCAGATGAGTTTTTTTGTGTAAATGGCTTTTTAAAAAGTAGAGGGCAATTGAATTTTTAACTATTTACACACGGAACTGTCATTTACACATCATTTGTCACATAGGGAAACACAAAACCTTTTATATTTGAAGCGTCTAGCTTCCGGTTTTCCAGCTTGTTTATGATTCTTCTTCATTCTAAGTGCATACGTATAGATGTCTATCTTAGGAATAGGAAGGTCTTCCAAAATAATTAGAAACATACGCCACTTCCACAAAATGCTGGAATAGGGTTTCTGAGACGCTTCTTCTTCCTTCCTTTTCGATTGTCACTCCTATCTGGTGTATATATGCACTTGCTAGCTGCTGACGCATTACTAAATATTTATAATAAATGTCTCAACATATGACATTTCATGCAAACAATAACTAAATCTGTGGTCTGATTCCCCCATGTAACCTTTGGAACGCTGTTGCGTTGCCTGTCGATGATAATGACCTGATATATGGTTGCACGTAACATTTGAGACATCCACAGAACTGTGTTGCGTTTTATATTTTAACTACTCAGAAAATGTCAAATTTGACGCTCACCACTGAACATTTACTTTGTGTAGCTATGCAAGCTGAGTTTAACCGGCCATGTTTCTGGTGGCAATTTTATTTCTCTGTCAGGCAAGTTAAATAGCCACCAATAGAGGAAACTTCCGCCATTCCTCTAACTTGCATTATCGTCCAGACCATTATAGATCCGTTCATTTTGAGTTGTTTAAGTTTCAGTATGCATTGACGACATGCTTTCCAGTTAGCCATGATTTGTAGTGAACATACATATGTACATATGTTCAACGGGACGAAACAATCCGTTAAAATTACCTTTGTTGGAAAGTCTGCCAATTTGCTGGACGTTAAGAGTTTGTTTGCAGCAACAGCTGAATTTGCGCCGTCTAATGCAAGCGATTAAGCTCGTCTTGAATGGGATTTTTAAAAAACGCAGCGAACAATTTTATGGATAAGAGAATGTAATTGTATTGTTCAAATGTAAGTATTTGTTCCCGACAGTAAGTGGGCAACTACACTCCATCAAAATAATCAAGTTAATTAAAAATGCCATTCACTATCGAAGCTGACCTTGTGGCAGACTGCTATGTTGTTCAGATCTACGAACGAACTAAACTTTTCCTCATTGCTCAATATGTAAATTTTAATCAGCCTCAAATCCGCTGGCTAATCTTTGGAATACCACATTCGTTACCCCGGCGTTTTGTAGAGTAAGTATTATTTGACCGTTCCTACGCACTATCTCACAGTTGAACATTGTGCTGTGCTAGGTGAGTGCACACAATAATACATATATGTGTATGTGCACACATATTTGTGTCATACTCTACAATATTGTGAGATAAATACTACCTGTTTGGCCAGTAGACATGAAATCTAATTACTCAATGATGTATTTTACTATTTTAATTTCGATTTTTGGCTGTAATTTCTTGCTGTTGGGTGGAGCTATTATTATTAACATTTAAAAATTATGCAAGTAAATCAGCTACAATATTTGTATCTTTTTCTGAGCGAGGCTTCTCCGCTAGGCGGAATATATGTAAATAGGGCATTCATTCGTACATTTATTAGATAAATGGAGATGAATGGATGGAGGGATTCTAATGGTATAGGTATACTGCGGACGCATAAAACCCCAAATTTTGAAGGTTTTGTTTAATGTCTATCTGTAACGCGGACGTTTCTCATAGCCATAGTTATTGGTTATGAATTTCGGCGAAAAGGTTGTAACTGTGAACGCCCGCGCATACAGCAAGTACCATTGTTCTACATTAAGTTGAAGAGGCGGGTCCTCATACATGCAAAAGGGGGGTGTAAAATTTTTTCACCGAATATAGACATTCTGGGTATCAAATGAAAATCTCGCTAGTACTTTCCAGAGTGGGTGCTGATGTTGACATTAGTTGTAAACAAGTCGTAATACCGGAAGCTGGACTGTTCAGGTATGAACGCTTTATGTTCATCTTTGGTAAGGAGCATGTTTTTGTTTACGTACATAGCTGAAAATTCAAAATTCCAAACCTTCATATATTTCCAAACTTCCTGATATACATGTATGTAAATTAAAGACGTAAATATTATGCGTATCCTCAAAAAACATTGCCTATTACCGCAGTACTGATGCGTACAAAATATGCACAAAACAGCTGGGGAGAAAAGGGGGGAGGGGGGCAATACAATAATTATAGTGGCCATACAATTTTTCGATACTATTTTCATAGTACGATTTGCCTTTGGCCTCAAAATAAGCCTTAATTTCGTCGATTACCACTTCATATGCGCTAAATTTCTTTCCAGCGAGCATTCTCTTAAGGTTTGTGAACAGGAAAGTCATCTGGAGAATACGGTGGATGTGGAAGCAATTCGAAGCCCAATTTATGTAATTTTGCCATCGTTTATTGATTTCTTATTGACTTGGGATACGGTGTCTTGATGAAACAGCACTTTCTTTTTCTTCAAATGGGGCGATCTCATCCTTCAAATGCTCCAATAACGCTATTTCATATTGGTTGTTAATGGTTTTTTCCTGTCCTGGTAGTCGATGAATATTATATAATATAAATATTAATATTATTAATATAAAATACTGATGCCATAGCCTTGTCAGCCAGCTGTTACTTCTTTGCACGCTTTGTAGTCGATTCATCGAGTGCTGTCCACTTGGATGAAAATCCTTTTGATTCTGGTGTGAAATAATGCAATCATGTCTCCTCCATTGTCACATATCGACACATACATTCGGATTTTTTTCTGGAGGAAGAGGTTCCACCCTGCTCAGAATCGTCAGCTTGTTATTTTTACTCGATTGTGAGCTCGCGCGCCACCTACTTTGAACACTGCGTACATTGTCCTGGGTGCTCATTTCGCATCGTTTAAACTCAGCAAACCGCTTCCCAACGGTTGATTTTCTTGCTGCAAAGTCCGAATAATATTTATCAAGCCAAACATTGGCTTCCGCAATAGTTTTTTCGACAACAAGCAACGCTTTATTAACCACACATTTTTTTCAAACTAACAAGAGTTACGGTCTTGAATGAAGTGCTCTAACACACTTCAAGGCCCTGATCCAATATGGATTGTTGCGCCAACAATTGTTATAACAAAATTTGGTTCACTCAAAATGTCAAAATGTCAAATTTGTACACGTGTCTTTTGAAGGTGACGATTAACTAAAAATCAAATGCATTTAATACTGTGTAATAGCCGGCAAACTTTTCAGCCCAACTGTTACATATCTACATGGATTCCACGTATCTTAATGTTTCCGTTTTACTCCATGCTCCAAAGCATACATACATACATATATGTATGTATGTTCATGTATGTATATTAACAGTAGTAACTGATACTGATATACAAATAACTCGAAAAAAATAAGGCTTTGTTTTGCAAACATTGTTGCAAGCAAAACCTAGAAAGGGCAACTAAAATGTGTCCATCTTCTCCGCCGTTCATTTTATATGATGATAGCGTCAAACACATCTTAGAGTGCAATATAAAAGTTTGATCTTCCATAACTTTGTTAATAATGGTTGGATTGCCTCTAGACCTTCCAGAAATATGCCCTATACCACCCTTTATAATAATAATAATCGTTAGCGCGACCAATTGGATCAGGGTCTAGAAGTGTGTTAGAGCACTTCATTCAGGACCGTAGCAGTGCACTACAGGATTACAGTATCTTGTAGAAAGCATTGTGGTCAGAGTTCCGCTCACCCGTGATTATTACTCTGATTTAATTCAGTTACTCATTCACAGCTCTGTCGACTGGTATTCAATGTCAAGACACGATACAAATACCACTATCACCAGTGAGATGTGAACCGCGAGCTTCCGTGCGACAGCCTACTGTTCTATTTATTTATACTGCTGCCAAAATGGACCCGTCTAGGATGAACTTATGGGGGGTTTTCAGGTAAATTTATTAAATATGGTAATATACTGTTATTAACTTTATTTGAGGGTATATGGGAACGGGATGTATTTTGAGGCTTACATTTCGCTCTCTCCTCTATATTTCATCCAATATCAGAAGTAAGATCATTTTCGCAAAGTGCTAATTAAGCTCTATAATTTGATGTGTCACACGACCATATTCATACATCAGCTACAATATGCCAGCTTTTTTATAAATCACATTTTAGATTTAGTCCACTACGAGTCAATCTCCCTCTATTCTTCTTGTTCGGCTGTTTTTTCTTGCTTCTTCGAAACACTCTTTGCGACAGAAAGTAAACTACCCTTTCAAATCTAACTAAATGCAAGCTAAACTTAAGAAACCACATTCCGAAGACTGAATTTGAATTTGTTGAATGTCATATCAAATTTTCAAAGAAGAAAACCTTTGAATTTTTTTCCAGATTAACTTTTAAAAAAGTAAGAAATTATAGTAGAAAACAATGAAAAGGAAAGTTATCTATTTCTTTAACGTTACTTCTTTTCGGTAATAAGGTCGGCTCATCTTTATCTGGTTGCTCATTTTTATAAACAAAAAGTCGAGGCGAAACTTATTGAAAGTAGGCACGAGGTGAAGCATTTACCTTTTGCATTTATTTATTAAAATAAGGGAGCGACCCAAGATCTACATAGAATCAATTTTAGAATTTTGTTCACAGGACTAGATAAACACTACCAATGTTAATATTCCATCTAACGTGTTTATTTCATGAGGAGCATTACCCCAAGATCGGTGAATATTCGAAAGGCGGGAAATTGTTACCTGGGTAAGGACAACTGCGTTTCGAATTGTCACACATAAAGACATTGTAGAGATCAACAAAAAAGAATTCAATCAAACATTGGTCTACTGAATGGCTTAACTTCTTCGATATTAAATCTTGTGAAGAACGTCTGCCAGAACCCATCCTTCCTCTCGGGGTCATTCGACATCAATTGGAATAGATGTAGTGTATCTATATTAAGAAATGTTAAATAAGAATCCTTCTAAGTTAGTGCATATGTGTGCTTCATATATTGGGGGTTGGAATTAAATAGTCGTGTTTTCTAAAAGCTAGTCAAGTGCGAGCAAATACCTTCCGGAAGTGGTCCATCTTTTCACTAAATAGGAGTTTGTTATTGAGCCCGTAACGCTTACTTGTTCTTCATCAAATATGTCAACTATTGTGTCTAAAAAATTGTTTTTGCGAAGAATGTTACGTCTACATGAAGGAAGGTATCGCTGAAAGTCAATATTTTAGTGGAATGCTTAAGGTGAATATGCTCTAGCTGGACTTGGAAGGCAAGGATCGTGACATTGACTCGTGCCAAATACTTCGAGAGTTGCCGGAATGGGCATAGCCAACTGGGCGCAATCATCACTGCATTTGTGTCGAGCTTTTTACTTCCAGAAATTTGGTGAAACTCGTCAACACTGTATTTATTATATGTATATGAAAACACTGAAACGGAACAACACGGCATCTGAATCCTTTCGGTCCATCGCACATGACTTGCCGAAGGATTGGTTCGAGAACTGCGGAAGTGTTAAGAATTGGATCGATTCATTCATCGAATCTAAAGACCAATGATTCCTTGGATGTGCGATACGTGCTTTACCAGCAAAATAGCAGAAAGTTGTTGAGAGCAATGTACAATACTTTGAGTAATGTCAGGGTAGTGATGCCTTCATAATAAATCACAAACGTTTGCTACGAATTAGTTTCAGCCTCGTTTCCGATTTAACAATTTTGCTCAAAATTCACCGTCTGTCACATAAGACTAGCCTGTGGTAACAAATCACACCTCCTATCTACCGGCCGGAAATCGACAAATATCTGAGTTCTGAGAAGATATGTAGATACGGACAGGGCATTATTTATTAAGATCTTAATTGCTTAAAGTGATAGACAGTGATTGTGTCATAATCTAATTTTAAGTTATTGTTAGGAGAAACTAAGTTGGTATATCGTTACAGGCAAAGAATCTAGTTGAAAACTTGAGATTTCCTGACTTTTCCCCATCAGTATCTCAATAGCCAGTCTCCCAGACCAATTTTCCCAGGCTTGACGCATATAATTTATCCCTAATAACGGCAGGAAACATCAGGTATTGCATTTCAAGTTTGGGGAGGGAGGCATGTTTGTCGAGATGGACATTAGTTAAAATGCATTGTTTCAATTTAAAAGAGTTTGAAGGTTTTTGTGCGACCAAAACAGAACAGTGAAAAGAACATGACAGTTACTTAGCACAAAGCTTTTGAGGCTATTAATCAAAATCAAATCAAAAGTTTACAATTGACACCAATGCAGTAGGGAATCCAAGCTATATCAATATGTTGTATAAAGTCTGTAATCTTGTTTTCTGTGATTTGAGACCTGTTTCACCTTCCTCCCGTAGTAGCTCAGCAAAGCATTGTTATCAGCTATCGGGTTTATCACTTTATTTCCTTAACTGGCGTTGGCGTTCACACAAAAAATATGAATCCCACTTTTTCCTTTTTTTACTAAGATGTTTTGTTCCCGCCAATGTATCTTAAACTAAGAACTTTCATTGAACTATATTAAATAAGACTGGTTGCCAACTATAAAGTCAATTCCAGCTTTGACCGATTCACCTTATCAAAAAACAATGATACTTTTGAATTTCGTAAGTAATTTCAAGTGAGATGTAAATACAAATGATAGCAGATATTGCCTTCACAAAACACATTTCTGAGAAAAAAATCCAGATCGACTAATATCCGTACAATTTCACACTTGGACGTTCGCAATAATAAAGAGTAGATTTCAATCCATTGTACATAAATTAAAGATTTGGTACAACCCGGGAAAGGAGAGGTAACTCACGTATTTCATATTGAGCAGCAACTTTAACGTTCCTTGAGGTATTTGGTTTTCCAAAAATAATGCACTTTTGTTTGGTTGGGTTATGTAATCTATTTGGATCACAGTCGCAGGTTAGGGCTTTGGCTATTCCTAGGGCATAAAATCACTTTTTTTCACTATCGTTCTCTGTTCCGATCGACAGCTCCCGCATTCAGTATTATTGGTCATTAACAAATAATTAGCCTTCGCACAAAAGCGGGGTTCGGTTTGCGAAATATTTAAAGTATGGCAGAAAATTAAGTGGCGAAACGGTAACTGCGAGTGGATTGCATTTAACTAAGATAAACATGCGGAATTCGGTCTACGTATAACCGCGATGGTAGGCACTTATGGTATAATAAACGTTAGGTTTGAACAGTGAACACAAAGTGGCTGTTATTGGGCAGTGACTGCTGGTTTTATATCAGCTCACTCTCTCTTTTGTTTGCTGTTAGGAAAATAATGTGCATGGTATGTTGTTGTTCTTCAACAGTATTGCAGGCATGCTACATTATACATTTTTCTTGTTGCAAGGTGAGATACAGATTCGTGCTTTGGAGAAAGAATTAATAGATATTGCCATGTGAGTTGCCAAGAGCTTATGCGACTTCCCAGTATGAAAAAAGGTTTTGTGGATGATTAGTTTCCGTGTATGAAACTAACTAAGGATACTTCGGACACTACCTGCATACTATGACATTAATTCATTTATCATTTTATAATAAACAAAAGTACATCCCAATTATATATTGCATCTCAATGCTACACATATCCATACATATATAGTTTATAATGACCAGTAATTTTCTTTTTGAATGCGGTGAAGTATGAAGCCAGAGGGCTAAGCTGCACGTAATTATGTATGTCTGCTATTCACCCGCTTGCGGAGTACAGGGCACTCACAAAATCTCTTTGTTCTGATTGTTGTTTCTTGAGGTTTTGTGTAAAACAAAACCGTGTGTCGGTTTACATTCGGTCTGTCGGCTGTACGTACTCTTCTCCAAAAATACTGCATCGATTGAATACGTACCGCTCCATGCAAGCGAAGGTGGGATGTAAATTTGTTTCTCCTAATATACCAAGGTATCAAATAAAAGGATTGGTACTTTGCGAGTAAGGGGCAATAGCGGATCTAAAACTCTTTCCCATTAGCGCCTGGGATATATATATTGTCTAGTCGTTGAACAAAGGATTTGTGAAAATGTAAACTTTTAAAAAAATTGTGACGATTTTAATTGTTTTTCATTGTTTCACTTCAAAAAAGAAAACAATATTTGAAAAGAATTGAAAATTCTTCGTTCAGCGACTAGCTATTATCTTAATCAATAAGTAGTAGTTTTTAGTAAGCGGGTCCACCACGAAGATATTTTGAAATCCAAAGCATGATTCCGATTTTAAAATTTTAATTTCGAGTTTAGTTATTTCTGCTTATTTTAACTCACATTGAGTCGTCCTTTCCAGGGTCATATAGTATTTCTTGTATAAAATCCAAAACATCGGTTTGATGCTGTCTATGAGCCATTCTTCCTGCAACTACTAACTATATATATTTAAGAATGATGGGGTCCTAAGTCCGCATCAACTTAATGCTGGACTGGACCAAATGGAAAGCAACTTACTCCCTCTTTCCTGGTCCATGGACCAGGCTTTACGGTTTTTTACCAGGGCAGAGGCAAATCGTCAGACGCTGCCTCCCCTCTGCCCTGGGAGCAGCGTGACCGTAGCGGCTCGCAGATGTTGAGTGCTCCTTTATATAATTCGTAGAACACGACATGGCTACGAATTATATTGAGCGCAAATCCGCCTTATTGACCAGAGCTTGGCCAGAGCTGAAAATATTCGTTTTGAGAATGATGGGGTCCTAAGTCCCATCATTTTCAAAACGAATAATTCGTAGCCATGTCGTGTTCTACGAATTATATAAAGGAGCACTCAACATCTGCGAGCCGCTAAGGTCACGCTGCTCCCAGGGCAGAGGTGAGGCAGCGTCTGACGATTTGCCTCTGCCCTGGTAAGAAACCGTAAAGCCGTCATCGCTTGACTTTTTTTTACTAACTGTATATTTGGCGATCAAGGTTTGAAAGTTTATATACACTTATAACAGTGAAGTAACGGCTCATAAATAGTTATAACTTATGCTCTGATCGCTATAAAATCTGGTGAGAATGTTTTTGAGATAATGAACTTAAAGAATATGTAATAAAAATTCAAATTTATAGGCCATCACAACTACCCAGCTATAGAAATAATATGATGGCGTCATAATTACCACGAATAATTGATATACGAGTGAAATATTAAAGTCCCATATATGTAAGAATTACATTTCTTTAGTCCTTTTTAAGACGTTGTATAAAATAAAATTTTATTACAATCGGTTTACTGTCTGCCTGTCTCTCCGTCGGTCCCCTTGTCTCTTTGTCTATCACACCTATTTTCTTCAAAACGGTTATTCAGATATTAACAATTTGGTGGAAAGGTTGGAAATATTATATGAATCGCCTCGTGCAGTGAATAAGATCGTCCTATTTTGAATTTAAGAGGAGTGGGGGTCTCACACATCCGAAAAACCCCCTACAGTCCAGACCAAAGCTTTGCCGGAGCTAGACAACTTTTTTAAGGATTGGGGGGTCCTAAGTTCGCATCCACTTGATGCGGGATTGGACGAAATGGAGAGCAACTTGCTCCGGCCAAGCTTTGGTCTGAACTGTGGGCGGATTTACATTGAATATAATTCGCATCTTTCTCGTGTTTTGTGAATTTTAAAAGAGAGCATATAACACCTGCGAGCCACTAAGGTTACGCTTCTCCCAGGGTAGAGGTGAGGCAACGTCCGGTGAGTTGCCTCTACCCTGGTAAGAAACCGTAGCCGTCTTCGTCCCTTTTTTAATTTTGTTTGTTTCTATTTTAGGTGAACTTGTGTACACTTGCTAATAATATTGAACTCCTCGTGTCAAAGACATGAAGTTAACTATCAACGATACAGTATTTTTTAGAGCAGAGAGAGAGAGAGAGAAATGGCTGTTCGAAAATAGTGCACAATTAAATTTTTAACTAATTACAAGTAGAACACAATTAAGTGAACAGCAAACTTTCCTACCTGAATTGTCCACCTTCCGATTTCCCGACATATTTATCATAGTGGAATTTCAGATTTGCCACATTGACGACACGTGAAGCTTGACGTGAGAGGGACTGATGTACAAAGTACCCAGCCCAAAAGTAAAGGCAACTGTCGGCGGGCGGGTGTTGCTGTAAAACTATTCTAGCGGAAATTCGTCAATTTTCAGTAATGTTTGATACCAGATGATTATTTCATCACTTCTTAATTTCCATATTCTCTACCAGCCATTTCGTCCGAGCCGCATCGTACGGCTGAATGGCGCGCCATGCAGCGTCGCTCAAGTGTGTATTGCTACCTACAAAATTATATAAAGAATATTTTACCTGCAGTGCACGACGCACTCACAAGTCGCGTCGCGTAAAGTAAATGCGGTCGTACCTTTATAGTGCGTTTATTTGGAATCATATGTTTCAGCTGTTATTGAAAGTTAATCGGATTTCATAAGATTGGGCCTTTTTTAGGTTTTGAGGAAAGTGAATCTTTTCATCGTCTGTCTGCCTGCATATCTGTCACATATACTTTTAACATAGATAGTTATATTCGGAAGAAAGTTCGGAACCTGCATGCATTCAATGAATTATATCGCTCTTCGTTTAATTTAATTTTTCCCCATACATGCAAAAGGAGGTGTGAAGCTTGTTATTCATCGAATACGCCACATGGAATATAAAATCAAAGGTTTTATTTAGTGTTTTCTGAAGCGAGTTATCAATAGTTATTCATTTGAAGCGCCTACTCTCAAAAAGTATTCGTCACTCGGGCCTCTTTTCAAGAATATGAAATACAATATTAGAAAGTTTGGTGAACATCTCTCTATTATTAGGAAAGTTATAACAGATCAAAGTTGCCTCTTTCGAATGAAATTATAGTACCTGAAAATAAACAAAAAGTGTCAGTATCCTATCAAAGCGAATTGTCCAATTTATAAATGTAATACTTCAAGCAATGCTGACCACATTGCCTCCTAGTGTACCGTTACGGTCTTGAATGAAGTGCTCTAACACATTTCAAGGCCCTGATCCAATATGGATTGTTGCGCCAACGATTATTATTATTATTCTTATATAAAAAATGTTCAGAACCCTGCAGTGTCCGATTCACTTGATACCGGTTCTCATGTATGGGCACCTCTCCACCAATAACGATACTCACCGCATATAAAGAGTTTGGACACCTCTCCACCAATAATGATACTCACTGCACACTGAGTTTAATAGAAGCTTGGTGATAAGAACATTAGTTGCTTTCAACTACATTCTTCTTTCTTCTTTTTCTTCAGCCTTTATCCCGTTCACAAGCGGGGTCGGCTCGTCGTGATCGGTTTCGCTATTTGGCTCTATCGAATGCCAGATTGGGGTGCAATCTCGAGGCTTTCAAATCCCCATCCAGCGTATCAAGCCACCGTTGTTTAGGTCTTCCTTTTGGTCGTTTATCATCGACTTCGATGTTCAGACCAATCTTGGTAGGTGAATTCTCGTTGGTACGAATTAAGTGACCATACCATCGAACACGCCTCTACCGCAATTTTTCCACGATCGGTGCAACCTCATAACGATTATGGATATCCTCATTTCGGATGTGATCTAAACGTGTGACGCCACTAGTCCAACGTAACATCTTCGTCTCCATTACCGCAACTCACCGTTCATTGTCTTTTATAGTTGGTAAACACTCAAAACCATATAGATCGACTGGATGGTCGTCATTGCGGTAAATCTTAGATTTGAGACGTTCATTGATACGTCGATCACAAAGAATACCAGTTGTAGAACGCGACTTCATCCACGTTGCGTTAATGCGTGAAGCAACTTCATAACGCAGTTCTCCATTGGCTGATAGCGATGACCCGAGGTATCAAAATCGCTCAGTTCTGGGCAGATCACTGCCGCTGACAATGATTGTGCCTGTTTCATAAAGCAAGCAGTGTGTAGGGCGCTGGACGTTGGATATCCCGTGTGACGGTGTCCATAACAAGAACAAGGAGGAGCGGTGTGAGGGCGCTTCATTGATGAACACCAACAGAGACACGAAGCGGTTTTGATACACCCGCCATACTTCGAACTTTACTTTTCGGATCGTGGTAGAGCTATTGAACCCAGTGCACGAGTTCTTCTGGCACTAAGTGTTGTCGTAAAGCATACCAGCTGAGTTCGTGTGGTACACGGTCAAACGCTTTCTCTATATCCAGAAAGGCAATGTAATAAGGGGGATGCTTTTCACGATGTTTCTCCATGAGTAACCGCGCATCGTGTATTTCGTCAGTAGTTCCGCAGTTCCTGACAAATCCGGCTTGATTCACGGTTATTTCAATGATTTCGTGAATATGGTTGTCAAGAATGCGTTCAAAAATCTTCATGGTATGGGAAAAAACCCGGATCGGACGATAATTTGAACATTCTGCTGGACTACCTTTCTTTTTCCATATTGGAACAGTGGCACTTCCTTGCCAGTCAGATGGTGTTCTTCCTTCCTGAATAACCCGGCTAAAGAATTCACTCAGCCACATTGGGTATGACAAAAGGAAGGCAAATTAGCTTAAAGTGTGGTTATATACAAAAAACCTCAAAACAAGCCGTCAATCGGAAACTCTACATTTCAGGTATTGTTTTGTGTAGTATATTTGAGTGCAGCACTATTTCATTTGTACATAGCCCGTAACATATATTCATTTAGCATGTCGGACCACTTCCATTGGTGTGATAATGACATTTAGTATTTTGGCTTGGAGTAAATTTGCATTAAAACGACAACAGAGAAGGAGACGGTTGTACGATTCAGATAAAACCTGGAGAATATCGTGCTTCATAATATATTCTACATTACTACAATTTAAATCGGTTTGTGATTCATAGCTGCCCCTGACCACCAGGAAGATTGGTATATTTCATATCTGTGGTTTTTAATGGCAAATGTTTTCCTGCTGTTTACGTTGTTGTAACTTGGCCCTAGATGACGTTACAATGGATCAACTAATACACCCTTCAACCAGTCGCCCTGGAAAATAATAACTGTGATTGGTGGGATGTTTAATACTGAAAATTATTGAAAATATTTTCCAAAAAATCGTAACTTTTATTATTATTCTATTAAGTGAAGTTGCAGTGCGTTCTTCAAGAACTATTCTGCCCCTTTTATTGATTATAGGGTACTTATTATCTATATTATGTCAAGTAAGCCTATAACCGTTGGGAAGCCTATGACCCTCAGGAATTTTAATATATTCCCTACTTCCAAGTATTTCAACCTGGCATCTGGTATTAAGTATTCTTCCAGGTCCCTCGACCTACTTTGCGCAAGTGCTGGACACTGTCCGAAAACGTGTACGGAGCTTTCGACACACTCTGTAGGCAGTGACCGTAGATATTCTTAGCTTCCCCAGGTGATGGTTTAGTCGGCAGTGACCAGTGAGTATTCCCACTATAATATGGAGATTTTTTTTGGTAAAGTTTAAACAGTCCTTTGTGCGCTTAGGTTCGTGTTCTTCCATGAACGGTTCTGTTCCTGGTAGGTTTGTCCAGTATAGTTCCCTCAGCCATACCTTTTTATTTGTGGCGTTTCTGATGCCATATGAGGGTTCTTTCTCGTGCCTTCCAATCTAACATGGCTTGGAGCCAGAGTATCCAGACGTTATTGTGCAGGTCAAGCATATTCAATCTCTCAAGAAGCTGACTTAAACTCCTATAGTTCCTTTGGAGATTGGATTAAGAACATCTGCCTACAGCGTGCATTTCCGCCAGGAATATTCTAGTCTGTTTACCCATTGGTTCAAAGTACATTTTTCTTGTACCAATGACGCCGGCACCCGCTCCCTCTGCTGTGAGGGATTCGTCAATGCACCAAGTAATCGATTGCTGGTTTAAGTCGTATGTCAAAGCCACGCCCTCCCAGTTTGCTCTATTATTCCAACGTGTTTCAAACTTCTTATCGAAGTGAAATCTCGTTGGGTAACATATCCCTTGGTATCAATAATTTAAAGTACCGACTGGAAAGAATAACAACTGTTCTTCGATTTAGGCAGCTTGCCGCCTCTCTGATGGTCCCAGCGATTCCGAAGATCGCTCTCCCTGTCTGTATGTGCAGACGGAAAAAGTTAATCCCAAAAAGACCTTCAGGCATGCTGTTGGCCATGTCTTCGTTGCCCTACTGATACACACGCAAGTTAGTCTTTTGGAGTTTATGTAACTCCCTGGCTCTTGTGATGAATTAAATTATTTCTTCTGAGATTACCGCCCCTAGTTAATCATTGGTCTTGCTGTTGCAGTGTATATCCAAAGTAGTGTCTTCGAGGTGCAACTTCATTTTTTCCTGCTATAGGCCTGCAAGTCATCAGAGCCGAATAAGTATTTCATGCATGTGTCTTCCAGAGTAATTTCTGGTCATTTCCATGGCATGTAACCTTGTGGCTCTCTGGATATTAAGCTTACGCTTCCCAGTGAATGGTACCATGGTGGTTTTGGCTGGATTGATACACAACCTAGCCTTCCTGCACCAGGCACTAGTAACTCTTAGTCCAGTTTGGATCTTATCACATAGGATATCCTCATATTTATTATTTATTAAAATAATATCGTCAGCGTAATACTGGACCTGTATTCTAGTGTTTGTTAGCTCGGAGTTTATCCACTACCATACTCTATATAAGCGGTGATGGTAATGGAATTTATATCTGTCGATGATTCTTCTAATTGCCTACTCTAATATTCTGCCCTTCCGCATGTATGTCAATGACACCACTACCACCACTATTTCCAATTCCAGTTCGAATGTTGTTACTTAGGTGCTTTGCATAGGAGTCTCAATCCGTTCTCCTGGGATTTCTTATTAGCCGTTTTATTTCGGTGTTGCCCTCAATGTCTGATTATTCTGACAGCTGACACTGATAGTTCATCCGGCACTCACTAATTCCTGACCAGCCCGTTCACCAGAGTATTCCCTAGAGTTATGTACAGGACGTCTGGTCTAGTGCTGTTCCCTACGGTATATATTTCTAACTTATTCATCATCATCATCATCAACGATGCAACAACCGGTATCCGGTCTAGGCCTGCCTTAATAAGGAACTCCAGACATCCCGGTTTTGCGCCGAGGTCCACCAATTCAATATCCTTCAAAGCTGTCTGGCGTCCTGGCCTACGCCATCGCTCCGTCTTAGTCAGGGTCTGCCTCGTCTTCTTTTTCTACCCTTATAGACTTTCCAGGCTGGATCATTCTTATCCATACGCATTAAGTGACCGGCCCATTGTAACCTATTGAACCGGATTCTATCCACAACCTGACGGTCATGGTATCGCCCATACATTTCGTCATTATGTAGGCTATGGAATCGTCCATCCTCATGTAGGGGGCCAAACATTTTCCGGAGGATTCTTTTCTCGAACGCGGCCAAGAGTTCGGAATTCTTCTTGCTAAGAACCCAAGCCTCCGAGGAATACATGACGACTGGTCAGATCATTGTCTTGTACAGTAAGAGCTTTGACCCTATGGTGAGACGTTTCGAGCGGAACAGTTTTTGTAAGCTCAAATTACGTTATTTAATATTTTTAATGAAATTGAGTAAACTAACCCCCCCCCCCCCAAAGTTGATTTTGACGTTATGAAAATAACGGGCTACGTGCAAATGAAATAGTTCGAGCGGAACAGTTTTTGCAAGCTGAAATAGGCTCTGTTGGCTGCCAACAACCGTGCGCAAATTTCATCATCCTAGCTGTTATTGGTTGTTATTTTCGACCCTAAATAGGAGAAATTATCTACGGTCTCAAAGTTGTATTCTCCTATCTTTATTCTTCTGGTTTGACCAGTGCGGTTTGATGTTGTTGGTTGGTTGGTTTTTGGTGCTGACGTTGCCACCATATATTTTGTCTTGCCTTCATTGATGTGCAGCCCAAGATCTTCCCCCGATTGCCGCCCGCTCGATCTGGATGAAGGCAGTTTGTACATCTCGGCTTGTTCTTCCCATGAGGTCGATATCGTCAGCATAGGCCAGTAGTTGGTGGGCTTAAAGAGGATCGTACCCCTTGAATTTACCTCAGCATCACGGATCACTTTCTCCAGGGCCAGGTTGAAGACGATGCATGATAGTGCATCCCGTTGTTGATGTCGAATGGTGTTGAGAGTGATCCTGCTGTTTTTGTCTAGCCTCGCGTATTGGACAGGGTCAGCCTAGTCAGTCTTATCAATTTCGTCGGAATATCGAATTCTCTCATGGCCGCGTGCAGTTTCACTCTGGCGATGCTATCATAGGCGGCTTTAAAGTCGATAAAAATATGGTGCAACTGTTGTTCATATTCCAACAGTTTTTCCATCGTTTGCCGCAGAGAGCAAATCTAATCTGTTGCTGATTTGCCTGGGGTGAAGCCTCTTTGGTATGGGCCAATGATGTCCTGGGCGTATGGGGCTATCCGGTCTAGCAAGATAGTGGAGAATATCTTATAGATGGTACTCAGCAACGTGATACCTTGATAATTGCTGCACTGTCTGATATCTCCCTCTTTATGTATGAGACAGATAATGCCTCGTTGCCAATCTTCAGGCATTGATTCGCTGTCCTATACCTTGAGCACAAGTTGATGAACCACTTGGTGTAACTGTGAAGTCACTTCTCCGCTCGACGGAGTTCGTGATAAGTTTCCGCGCGTGCCCGAGTTCTTTGAGAATGCAACATTCGTCGGTATGCTGCATTCTTTCGTTCTGTAGCTAGCTTACATTCATCGTCAAACCAGCCATTCCGACTCCTTTTGCGGTTGGGACGAAGTATCTTTGTGACCGTATCAATGATAACGTTCTTCAGGTGATTGTGAAGATCATTTGTTGATGGTTCATCGCCAAGATCTCTATTGACTGCGGTTATTGCGGCATCCATTTCCCTTTTATAGGTGTTGCAGAGGGCTGTGTTGTGGATGGTTTCAGTATTAACTCTCACCTGATTGTCAGAGAGGATTGTAGGTGGTGTCGTTATTCGAGCTCGGAAACCAACTACTTCCAATAACCATTTCGTGCGATACTGCTAATTGAATAATCCGCAGTCCGTTATCATTGGAATCGCCTGAATATGGGCTCCATCCCTACTTGACTGGTGAAATCCGCAAGTATGATTTTGATATCATACTTGGAACAGGCTTCGAGGGTTCGTTCTACTGCCTCGTAGAAGGTGTCCTTCTCCGACTCTGCAGTCTCCTCTGAACGGGCGTGAACGCATAGCCGTTCACTTATGTTTTCAGAGCCGATAACAGTAGGTTTCATTTTTTGCCTGACTAAGAACCCTACTCCAAACACATGGTTTACTAGATGGCCACTATAATATATGGTGTAGCGGGTCTTCTCCAGGAAACCGGTCTCTGTCCAACGCATCTCCTGTAACGCTGTTACATCAGCCAGTGCGGACAGGGTATCGGCTAGCTGCCCATCAGCTTCATCTCTGTACAGGGTGCGCACGTTCCATGACAAAATGCGCAAATCGTTATTCCGTTGTCGTTCCCATGTTCGTCGTTGTGTAACCCGTCTAGTCCGAGGCTCTTGTTGTGGCTTTGTAACATGTTGTTTTCCGTGTTTTATGCTCCATCGTGGATGCCAATCCACGTTTCGCTGTGGGACCTATACTACTCTTTGATCACTCAACTTATTGCTAAGAATAAATTCAAGAAGGTAGCCACCTCTTCAATTAGTGTCACTCCTTCCCACGCTTCTTGATAGGCGTTGGCATCGCAGCCGAGGAGAAGCGCTAGCTCCCTCCTCTTACAATACTTTACCAGTCTCGCGACTAGCTCCGGTGGAATCCGAATGTCATCTCCTGGGAAGCAGCCCGGTGCCACGATTGCCTCTGGAAATCTCCTCCGCTTCCAGTGAGCCTTGAATAGCTACAAGGTTACTATCTCTGAAAGACATATATACTATTTTAAATGACGTTTAAGAATGATGAAAACTCTCTCTCCCCCCTGCATGCTTCCTCTTTCCAGATCGAAAATCTACCTCCGGAACACCCAGGGCTCCTGAACCAGCACGATAAGGTCAAACTTACTCACTGGGGCAGCCAGGTACCAGTGAGGCTCGGTTCGAATACAGTCAGTGCAAACTATCCACGGTTTACATGATACTCTGGTTTGGGGAGGGGTTTTTCGACTCCCCAGTCTAGATCCGTAGCGTTTTGTTAATAGTGGAGTAACCTCGTACAGGGTGAAGTTATCACCACTCACTAACGTTCTTAATAAATGACAGGCCTGTCTCCTGGAAAACACTATATTACCCAAGAAATGGGATATCACCTTCCGCGCCAGTCTTTCGTGCTGTGCATTGATCGATCCTAAATCGTACATTAGAAGCTCAAATGATACGGCAACTTCCAGCCAGTAGAACAGTTGAAATATTCGAAGAACACACTCATGACTGGAAACAGAACGAACCAAAGTCTCTACTTCAAGAGCTTCTGAAACGTGACAAGAATAAAACCCGCACCGAAAATAATACTGGATCTGAACTTCTAGTTCAAAAGCGGCTGGAACGTTATAAAAGCGAGACGCAAGATTTGACAATATGTGAGTAAGAGCTTCCACTTGAAGAGCTTCTAAAATATCACAGCAACATGATGTGTGAATTTCAAATCTTTGAGCTCTTCTTTCAGAACTACTCAATTATCGAAGGGTAAGACATATGACGCGAAGCTGAACGCTGAACAAGCCCGAGCAAGATTGAAAATCGATCCCAGTAAAAATGAATGAAAATGCATCGAAATGCCCTCATTACCCTAATCTGATGGCTATATAACGCTTACATTATTGCGCTTTAGAGTTTCAATAAGAAATGCTTGTCACCACTGTCTATGCCGTCAGATTCGGGAGTCAAAACTTATATTGCTGCAGTTATTGACGAACCCAAACAATTTTTATAGCATATTTGAAAATGGAATGTCCGCTTTCAAATGCATCGTTTGGAGTGACGAATATTGTAAAATATGGTAATTTTACACCCACATTCAAAGCGCAAAGATAAGTATATCATCAGATTGGTTCAGTTATTCTAGTATATCGAAGACATTCTCAGCTTTTACAAATATAGACAGGCAGAACAAGGCCTGCCGGGCTTAGCTCGTATTGAATATAATATCATTTTGAGCCGACTTCGCTTGTGAACGGGACAAAGGCTAAAGAAAAAGATGAAAATATATAATATCATTTAGCAACCATTTCTTCACCGGCATCAAATTATCAATAAACACACCTTGTCATTTTAGACGGGCTGACCATCAAAGACAGTACCTTGCATGATATTTCACTCACTCCTCCCATGAATTCTGAAATGTCCTGGCTTCCAAGTTAATAAAAGTAGATTGTTCATGTTGTGTATCAGTGTTATTTGGAGAGGCTTAAACTGGAACAAAACCCCACTCAACTTTAATATTGGAGAAAGGAATGCAATCTCTTTCATGAAAATCATGTTTGGAAGTCTGTATGTATATGTGAAAAAAAAAGTATTTACATTATTTATTACTGACTGAGATGTAACGTTATTCCATCTGTAACGTGGGTGAGACAAGTAACATTCTTCCAAGTGACTCAGAATTTTCTGTAAATATGTATGCACTACGCTGGCTAGTGATATACATTACATACCACTTCCTTGTAAAAGTAATACCAACTTTGTATTGTGCTTTTCACTGAAAATAACGAGTGTAAATAAATAACAAATCGGAATATCGAAAACTGATGCTTTGGGTGTAAAGATTTTGTGTTTATCTTATGTGAAAAATTTTCTAGAAAGGTAAGAATTCAAAGTAGTCCTTCATAAATTTCCAGTTAGCAAGAGACATATACATATTAAAGCCATAAATATTATCGTCATCCTAAATAAACAAACATTTCCTATTATCACATGCTGATGCATACATATAGCACGCATCTATATAAATTGATTGTACGCATCTGAATATCCCAGAATGACCACAGCGCAAATTGAATTGAATACCCCTAACACTAATATAAACATGTGTACATATGTATCCATAATTGGGCACTACCCGCAACTCCATTAACATATGCACATGTATATCTGTCTGCCTTGAGTAATTGATACTGATATACAAATAACTAAAAAAAGCTAAAAAGATGTAAAAATAAGATGTTTACATGCTTCTTGCTGTTCGAAGAAAACCACTTTAAATGATGATGACGTCATACACCTCTTAGATTTCAATCGATTTATATAAAAGGCAAAATTTTTACCCTCTATAACTTTATTACTAATAGTTGAATTATTCTAATTCTAGAATAAAATTAAGAGGAGCTTTGGGTGAATTCATATGCTATTATTAACTTATTTTGAGCAGATATCAGACCGCGATGTATTTTGCGGCCTAGATTTCGTATACAGAGGTGCGTTACTGTGATTTGTTTCAGATAGAGAACGAATTTGGGGCACAAATGTTGGGTCCTTACTTCCCTGTCCTTCATCCAATATCAGAAATAAGGTTACTCTCGAAAAGTGATAATCAACCCCTTACATTTGAAGAGTGACCACCACGGGACCATATTCTGCGAAAAAAAAAATTATGCCCCCATTTCGCATGTATAGGGAGCCCCCCTCAGAACACTACATAAAATGGTGCCACTTGCTGTATGTAAAGGGATTCATAGAACAGACCAGCTCACCAAACTTCGTGACAATAAGTTCAGCCGTTTTCGAATAAATCGGGTGTTATTGAATCGATTTTAATATGGTTTTATTTTACACAAAACCTTGAAAACTTGGTGGGGAAAACTGTGTATGCTTTCCCATTTTGGAATATTGGCAAATGGTGTACTCACTTCACAAACGAATCAAATGAATACTTCCAACAAGTAGTGATCGAGTCACATGCATAACAGTTTTACAAAGCTAAGAAATCGGGTCCTGAGTAAAGAAAACCAAATATGTTCGTCGCATAGAATGCAATGGTATTACATATTACTCAAGGTACATTTTGGAAATATAGACTACGCAGAGAGCTATCTGAATTTTGCCAACTGCACTGTTGAAAACTTTTCTATTTACTCTTTTGTTGAGTAGCCCTCTACAGAGCCCCAGTTTTCAATGAAACTGTGCATCGTTATCAAGAAACTTCGTTGTATTCAGTAAAAACAAGGCAAACCGAAAGGTAAACGTTTCAGTTGTAAAAGGCTTTATGTATTACTTATATAATTGTAATTGTAATAAATTTGCACAAAAGTGGCAACTTTGACCTATTATTATTAACTTGGTAGTATCTGCTCCATAATTTAGTCTTCATTACTACCAAACTTGATGATTCTAGGGTCAATTTAAGGGGGTTCCCAGTTAATTTATAAAAGAATATACTTTTAATTAATATGGTAATATACTATCATTAACTTTATTTGAACTAGTATTGACATGGAGAATATTTTGAGGGCCTCGATACTATGTGCACGGATCACTATATTTATTTTCCGATATTTGGGTTGAGTAGCTTCTGAGAACGGTGCCTTGAAGTAACTGACCCCTTTTGGACCCCGCACTTGGCACCTTTGCAGCCAATGTATATACTAATATAGGTTTCGGGAAGTACTATTCGACCTTGACCTTTCATTACGAACGCAAGACTTCTTTTCATTTTGATATTTAATTGCGGCATTTAATAACATTTAGTATTGGTACTTACCACCAATTTCGTCCTAATTAGCAAGCGATTCAAAGGCGGAAAGACGGATACCTTCACCTTCCACTATCAATTCGAAAACTACTCAGCACTACTTTTACCTTTAAATCACACATTGCGGGCGACCCTAATGACATAAAATAATATTATAATGTTAAGTGGGTGAAAAGGCTGCCGGAAACAGGTACCATGGCGGAGAAGAGTTTGGAGCCTATAATGAAGCAAAGAAGTCAACCGCTATTACCCGAGCGATTCATTACAGAGATCATTACAATAAATAGGACACTCGGGGTGGTGAGAGAAGTGTGTTTCGACTTGCCGACAACGATATCGAATTTTTCTGTTGTATTAATGACAAGAACGTTACTTCGCTTACCGACTGACGAGCCACGATGGATTGATTGCGAGAATATTTTGAGCAGATTTCAATGGAAGAATTTATTCGTCCTCCACTTCTCTTTGTTCTTCTTATGGACACTGCTTTATGTAGATAATGTGTCCCTGGCGTCTCTCAGAAAAGCTGATCTCGAGCAACTTATTTAACAAGTCGGAATACCGGAAGCTCGCGCTTCAGGTATAAAGGTTTTGTGTTCATCTTATGTAAGAAACTTCAACGCCCATTTGTCTGTCCGTATATAGCTACAAATCCCCGCAGACATACGTACATATTACAGTCATAGATATCACGCTTAGCCTAAACAAACAAACTGCCTATAACAGAATACTGTACACATATATGCACGTATATAAATTGATCGTACCCATATCTCCGATTTACTTCTTATATCTATTTGAATTAGGCACTACCCGCAAAGTTCATTAGCACGCATATATTATATACCTACATACACACATGTCTGGTTGGCAAATAACTAAAAAAAACTAAAAGAAAATAATTCTCTGGGACCCAATTCATAAGAACTCATTTCGTTGTGGTATTGATGAATTGATATGTGATGATGACGTCATGCAGGTTGTAGAGTGCTCGAAATTCACAAAAAATTGTAAAGTTTCACCTCCTATAACTTTGTTAATAATAATTGGCTTTTCTTCAAACTTGACCAAATTGTGTATTATATTCTTCATTACACCCATGCCAAATTTTGTACTTCTGGGATGAACATAAGGGGGGTGCCGGGTAAATTTCTAAAATGTGGAAATATACTATTATTAACTTTATTTATGCAGATGTCGGAACCTGATATATTTTGAGGCCTAGATTTCGTAGAGATGCACCACTGTGATTTTTTTCAGATTTTTCGGTTGGATAGGTTCTGAGAACGAGACCTGTTACACTTTTTGGGGGTCATATTTTGAGCCCTCACTCCCCTCTGTTTCACCCAACATCAAATATTGAACCAGTTTCGAAAAGTACTAATTGAGACCTTTCATTTGATACCCCACATGGCTACATTCTGTGAAAAAAAAATTTGCACCCTCCATTCACATGTATGGGGAGCCCCCCTTAAACTTAACACAAGATGGCGCCACTTACTGCATGTAAAGGGATCACCAGATTACATACTCTCACCAATTTTCGTAACAATCGGTCCAGCCGTTTCCGAATAAATCGGGTGTGACAGACAGACAGACAGACAGACAGACAGACAGACAGACAGACAGACAGACGGACAGACGGACAGACGGACAGACAGACACCGTCTCGATTCTAATAAGGTTTTGTTTCACACAAAACCTTAAAAATGGATTGATTGCCTCATGGCTACACGATTGAATCTAGAAATTATAATTAGAAAACAAAATATAATATTTTGAGAAAGTGGTCAATATTCGCAGACCAAAATCTTGTTGAGCCTAAGCACAGGTGGCAACTGTAAATTGTAAAAATTTGGTTAACAATCAAAAACATGACTTTGGATGAAACTAACTAAAAAGACAATGAACAACCCTATACACAAGAGAGGTAACTTAAAACCGAAACAGGTCAAAAAACATATACACTTGAAGGCGGTGGTTTTTGGTTCAATCAAGTACCCATATACATCCTATAAATTGCTTACATGTGTGTATGTGGAAATCGTATGCCAAAATCCGGAAAAATCGAATGCAAGGAATCTAAATTTTCGGCGGAAAGTATGGACAAGCGGTAACCCCGCTGTGTCTCATACTGAATGCAGTAGCCTCTCCAGTTCGCGGCGGCTATTCATTTATGTAAAAAAACATAACGGTCACTAAAATTAATTTGCAGACAAATTTCTACTGCAAGCCTGGCGAATTTGCAGATGTGCCCTTAGCCCTGGGCTCTGGTTAACCAAATCAGTGATACTGAGTCAGTAAATGGGGTTAGGACCTGATACCATAAGAGATCCTCTAGAACGAGAGACTCAAACAACTCTGTGCCCAGGAGCTAGCCGAACGATTAACATATCTGTTGGAGAAGAAGCAAATGTAATCCAAGAGAAGAGAAACTATTTGATTTCGCCACTCCAACTGTCTGTTCAACTGTCAACGTGGGGTATGATCGAGCTTTCATCGGGGCAAGTTGAATACAGACACGCGAGCGCTAGACAAAGTCTCCCCGTCAGAATACTTTACTGTGGACAAACAGACCATAATATGGAGACAGACTCCTAAGAAAACGGATTGAGCAAATTTCGCTGAACGTCTTGGCACGAAAGTGCAGATCACTAGACGGCTAAGGGCTCCATTTGGAATTGATGCTCAATTGGAAACTCTGAATCGCTGTAAGCCGGAACAACAGACGCAACAGAGCATTACATCCACTATCAGAAGTCCTGCGATACATGAGCGAATCCGGGATATTTCGTCAAAAGAGGGTGTCGGGTAAAGTGGACCATTACGGTGTCAGTGCCCAGGAATAAGGCATGCAGAATGCTGTCATACTGTTTGATTTAATCCGCGCAGTCCGATTCAATGATGATACAGTTGTTCAAACTCGAATTTTAATTTGCATATTCAACTACACTAAGCCGTTCATCAACTGATGCTGAAAGTGTGGAACATCGAATCAATGCTTGACGACTGGCAACGAGGCATTATCAGTCTGATACATGAAAAGGTGCAGCAATTATAGAGGCATCACGTTGTTGAGTATTATCTATAAAATCCGGCTCAACAGGTTGCGGTGGGCGGGTCACCTAATCCGGAAAGTCTATAAGGGCAATATCTATGGTAGAAAAAGAAGACGAGGCAAACCCTGCCTGAGATGGAGCGATGGCGTAGGTAAAGTCGCCAGGCAGCTTTTAGGGATATCGAATTGGTGAACCTCGGCGCAAAATTGGGATGTCTGGAGTTCCTTATTACAGAAGGCGTAGACCGGATACCGGTTGCTGCGCCGTTGATGATGATGATAATTTTCAATTGCGGAACCTTGAGCTTCTGAACTTAATAATATGTGCTAATACATTGGTTGCGGCAATCGGGAATGCGAAATGGTGACATACTCGGATACTTTGTAATAAGTGACCCCTTGGATGCCGCTTAGTCCATTTTTTGGTTGGTTGGGCCAGTTGAGCGGAAAGCGAGCGAGTTTTCCCGATGTATGTAGGGTACGGTTGCTAAGGCCGAAAATGTAAAAATTTCGCTATTATAATCACAATTTGCGCATACATATACACAATTCGTCTAAGTATCAATTGATTAGTTTCTAGATATGGTAAAATTAGTCGCCTTGGTTAAAGTCCCAATGTTGGTAATACCTTATTATGCTATCATTTACGAAGACATTTGGTCAAGAAGTATGCTATGGACAGACAAACGTAAATCAGCCCTTATCTTGAAGGAAATGCAAAAGTACCTTGCGCATCGTAAAGAGCAGATTCTTCTCTTCGTTGGTTTGCAGTTATGGTCAGACATAAGTAAATCGAAATGCTGTTGACAACTTCACAACGGAAGCAGAATGAGGGCAGTTAATTTCGATGTCGAGCTGGAAGGTTTTCCCGAGAACAACAACACGTCATTTCGTTATAAAGCCTAGTGTATTACTAATTCGAAAGCCTGAAATATTAGTTGAAGTTTCTTCGTACAAATGCTATTGAAGATAATCATGTTGCATTGAAAGCATAATAGGAAATGATAGTGAAGAGCATGAACAATTGTAATTCTACTTAATTTATTCTGAATTTACGTGATTGGTTTTTTACTTTAAGTGATTTGTTCTTGGAGCTAATATTTCCAGTGGTGTAATCAGACAGATAGTTATAATACAGAAAAACTTAACGAACTTGATTATTCTGTATTGTTAGTACATTAATGAAGTAAGCGGATAAAAGTGTCATTAGGTACTTTGACCAGATCTACTTCCGGTTTAGAAGAATGTAGATGGATAAATTCGTGAATAGTGTTTCTGTCCGATTTATTTTTAAGGTTTTGTATAAAACAAAACCGTAATAAAATCGGTTGAATGTCTGTCTATGTGTTTGTCATACGCATTTTCATGACATGACATGAAATTTGGTGAGGAGGTGGAAACTGTGAACACTCATGCATTCGGCGAGTTAAATCCTTCCACGTTGAGTTTAAGAAGGGGTCGCTATACATGCAAAGGGACAGTGTAAAATTTTTTTCCAATTTTTTTTTTGGATCGTGCGGGGTATCAAATGAAAGGTCTCGATTAGTACTTTCTAAAGCCGAGTTTAGTTTTGACATTTATTGGAAAGGTGGGAAGTGTGGCGTGTCGAAATTGATCATTTCTTTTACGGATCTATCTAAGAAACTACCGAATCGAAAAAATCTGAACAAATCACGAAATGTCCTCTATACGGCGTCTAGGCGTCAAAATAGTGTATTACTATATTTTCGGGAAGTTGACTAGGAACCCCCCTAAGAGAGTCCCCAAGCTTGGTAAAAATTGCACTATTATTGACTAAGTTGCAGTAGCTTAAAAGTTGTCTCTTTCGTGTAAATTTACTGCAACCCAAGAAACTAATATCAATATCATTCTAAAGTCCAGTTTACAAGCTCGGGCATATCGCCTGGTTTTTTTTAGGCTCCATCGGAGTAATAAATTTGTCCATCGCATCGTCGAGAAATCGAGACGATATCCCGTAGCGTGTAAACTAGACTGCACTCAAATATACTTAAATAAGAAGTGCACAAAACTTTTTATACTTGAAGCGCAAAGCTTCGGATATTGCGACTTGTTTCCTTTTTAAAATTGATTCAATGTCTGTCCGCCTGTTCGTCTGTCGTTGTTAATAACTTTTTTTGCAAAACTAGCTAATAAGGTTTAGCTTTCGCCACAGTCAGTCTCGAATAATGGAATAGTCACCAGAAGTTTGAGTATTTTGGTATAAACTTCCTCGGTAGGGGTGCACATTGTTGGGCAGCATATACAATCGTTGCAACGTGCAAGGTCTTTATTGCTGATTGAAATGCAACAGCTGTTAATTGTAATTCGTGGGAACCTGTTTTATTCTCGCTGTATCTATCGCATGAGGGGTGTGATAGCATATGAAAATTTGCTATATTTATGTACAAGTGGTCGGTCATATGTGTTTCGGAGGCAAAAATACGTCAACGTTTCCTTCACTAAGAAATATTGATAATTCCTCAGTGTGATTGAGCATTCTGTTTCTATTTCATATTGCAATTTTTTATTCAATTTGTCGTTCATCAGATATTTTTCCTTAGCTGCTTCGGGTTATGTAGGATATCAAATAAAGGGGTTCGATAAGTACTTTTCGAAAATGATCGAGGACAACGATATTGCGTTAACCGTAGGCCAGTAAGGGCTCAAAATGTGTGTCGAAAATGCGTAAAAGGTCTCGTTATGAGAACTTATCCAACCAAAAAATCTGAAAAAAAATCACAGTGATACATCCCTACGAAATCTAGGCTTCGAAACACATCCCATTCCGATATCTGGTCAAATGAAGTTAGGAATAGTTTATTACCATATTTTAGAAATTTAAAAGAAAACCCCTTAGACCCCAGAAGTATAAAATTTCACATTGGTATAAGGGATAATATAATTTCGTTTGAGTCGTAGCCGTTTTGAAGAAAAGTGCATCTGACAGACATCCATACCTTATCAGTAGACAGACAGATAAAGAGCGAAATAATTTTAATCAGGTTTTGTTTCATACAAAGCCTTAAAATCAGTTCTTTTAATGTTTTGTTAGATTGCGCAGTTGAAATGATTTCTTTCGTTAATGTAAATAAGGCGGGGAGTCTATTATACAATGGCTAGATCGGTTTCCGAAGGTTTATGTTAAATTACCCGGATTTTCCATAGCCTTATATTTCATATATTCAGAAAGTTAAGTCCCGGGTTTGCTTAATTGTGATGCTCACCTGTTCATGAAACTAGGTAGAGTCCATTTTTTTTCAAAGTTTTTTATGAAAAAAAATCTCATTAGAATCGAGTCAGATGACTGAACCAATTATCATGAAATTTGTTAAGATGCTGTAGTCTTTGAATCCCTTTATATACAGCGACATTTTGCACTGGGTTGAAGAAGGGGCTCTCCATATATGCGAATGGGGGATGTGCAATCTTTTTCACAGAATAGGGTCACGTGTGATATTAGTACTTTCCGAGACTAATCCTAATTCTGATATGAGGTGAAACCCAGTGTAGGGAAGCCTCGAAATGTGTTCCCTAAAAAGTGAAACAGGTCTCGTTTTCAGAAATTATCCAACCGAAAAATCTTAAAAAGGTCACTGTGATGTATCTATGCGAAATCTACGCAAAATACGTGAGCTGATCTTCTGCGACTTCATCACAATTTGAACTCTCAGGTGAGATATCCAGTTTAAGCCCATAGAGGTATCCTCCCGGACCTATAAGAAATTGATCGAAGCTATAATTGATTTCCCCACGCTCTCTCTGCAACCACTCCCCGATGGAAAGAATCAAACAGTAAGTTCAACGACCCTTTTGCCATCTGGTTATGCACCCTCACCCTTTTCGATCTTTTCACCTGCTATGATGTATGCTCATCATATCATCTGGCAAAATGTCAACCGGCATCATTCCCGATATGGCGAATGCCGTATCATCTGACACGATCCTGAAGGCTGAAAGAACAGTCTGCCGTCAATGAAAAATATAGACAGTCAATTGTGGAATAATAAAAACAAATATATTAAAAATTAATATTATATTAAAACACATTATCAGAAGTCTCACACCATTTACTATTGAAAAACTGCTTTCCAAAGTAACATCGTATACTTTCTTGGAAGTAATTGATTTCCAAAAATATGATATTTATTCATCAAGATATTGCTCTCTGATCCAAAGTAGCTAATGTTAATCATGCCGAGTCGCGTTCTTACTGATTAATGAATATATTCCAAATAAAGGGTGCAATTTCCAACCGTGCCCAATACAACCTTTCCAAAGGCCCAGCAATCTCCACCTCCAATCATATTTCCAAAAACCACCCAAACAAACGATAAGCAAACTTGAACCGATGGAAATCTCTAGTGAATACAAAACAACTCAATCCCCCCAACCACTACAGCAGAATCCTTTTATGCCCAACAATCAGCAGCTGAGTGGGTTTAGCGTATGCTGCCTGAATATGAATGTTGTTGGTGACTACGGCACTTGCCGTGAGAACAGTGGACGATGTCTTCAAGATGCAACTAGGACGTATTTCCACTATGCCCACTACGTGAACATGGATGTCTTCACGATGACCGTTGCAGATTAGAGCGACAGGGGACAGGAACATCCAGGTGTTGAGCCGAGCGAGCTTCTTCCGCAGCATGCTTGTCACCTGAAACATTTGATGAGGACATATCGTTTTGTTGATGCGTTCATAAATTCAATCAATCAATTTTGCACTTGGCCAGCGCCTCTTCGCTGGTTTTAAAATACGTTTGGTCGTCATAATTGATTCCAAGGTAACCCGCGGGAATGTCGATCACTGTGTAGTTTTCCTTGCCTAAACTGATCCCATAGGCATTGGCTGGATAAATGACGATCTTCCTAATTTAGTTTCTAATTCGTTTAATGTCGTTATTAATGTGGCTCGTGAGCACACCTCAATAATGTTGCCCGTTCTGGCCTGAATTGTATCTAAAGCTTCATTTCGCTGCCGAAGATCCTTCATGAAAGCGGAAGAAAGTTGGTGACCTGCAAGAAACTGCGTCGTAATTCGATTCTGATCGGCAAGTCGGCGAATACTTGAGAAAGGTGATTGACTTTGTCAATTACGTGATTCAGCTTTTTGTTAAGTGTTTGTTGAGTATCTTTTAAAGCCATAGTCGTAGTTAGAAATAAGTGACCTTGGCGTTGCATGGTTCCAATAAGATGATTCTGGTTTTCGTCCAACTTGTCGAGATCACCGTAGACTTCGTCGTTGACTCCAAAGAGTCCTTGTAGTACATTCCCCAAGACTCCTCCTCGTTTGCTGATTTCAATCCGAGTTCGACGAGTTCGTCACAACGTACTGCAGCGTGCACGCTGAGCCCTCGATGGCACGTGGTGGATATGTCTTGCCATACTTTACGAGCGTTACTCAAATCGGTAACGATTTGATCATTTGACAAATTGATGCGGATTCGAAGATGTCCTCGAATCAATCACACTATACCTACTTGTTCAACATAAATTCCTCCTTTCGGATATTTAACAGTGTAATGGGAAAAAAAGTCAAGCGACGACGGCTTTACGGTTTCTTACCAGAGCAGAGGCAAATCGTCAGACGCTGCCTCACCTCTGCCCTGGGAGCAGCGTGACCGTAGCGGCTCGCAGATGTTGAATGCTGCTTTATATAATTCGTAGAACACGACATGCCTACCAATTATATTGAGCGCAAATCCGCCTTATTGACCAGAGCTTGGCCAGAGCTGAAATATTCGTTTTGAGAATGATGGGGTCCTAAGTCCGCATCAACTTAATGCAGGACCGGACCAAATGGGGAGCAACTTACTCCCTCTTTCCTGGTCCCTCGCTTAGGGCTTGCACCCAAACTTTTTAAAAAAAGTGAAGCGACGACGGCTTTACGGTTTCTTACCAGGGCAGAGGCAAATCGTCAGACGCTGCCTCACCTCTGCCCTGGGAGCAGCGTGACCGTAGCGGCTCGCAGATGTTGAATGCTCCTTTTTATATATAAGTGTAATGGGCTTTTGATGAGACCAAACACGCGAGCATGGTTATCAACGTGAACATAACTTTCGATATTTTAGAGACACTACCTCTGGGCTGCGTCCTTCGTTCCCTCGCTTTTGGCGATTCCTTTGCAGCCGAAGGCTCGTGACGTTCTTTACTCTGTTGTAGCATCCAATTGGTGACTTGTTCGTCCTTCGGTAGCGGGCACACTTTGGTGATGGGACGTTTAGTGAAATTGAGAGCCGTCTTGATAGTTACGAATCTAACTAAGCCGTCGCTTCCAGGATGCAATGCTGTGATTCTGCCCAGTGATCAATGCATTAATGCGCAATTTTCAGTTCTGATGATCACCGAGTCTCCTTTATGTATCTCTTGGTTTGCGGTAAACCATTTTGCCCTCTGCTGCAGTTGCGTCAAGTACTCTAGATTCCATCGATGCCAAAAGTGTTACTTTAATTTCTGCACCAATTGCCACTTATGCGTGAGACGACCCTCAGCGTTATCATCTGGTACCTCAAACAAACATCGTCCGGTTAAGAAATGATTTGGAGTTAACGGTGTGAAATCGTTAGGGTCACTGCTAACCGGTGTGAAAAGTCTTGAATTCTATTTGCGCTAGCTATGCAGGGTTCGAATAGCCAGGTAGAGGCCAGTAATTGTTCTATAAGTGACAGTCGCAGCTTGTAATGCTTCAGTGTTTCGAACGGATGATTTCTCCATAAAATGCATTGAAAACGTTGATCCTTTTCGTGGATACCGATTTGTCGATACATCTTCTCGATGTCTGCGGCAATCACATACTTGAACGTTCGCCATTTCATGCGAACGTGGATAATGTTCTTCTGCAACGTGGGTCCAACCAGCAAGGGACCGTTGAGGGATTTGTCGATGGGGGTCGTTTGTGATGCGTTGAACACTACTCTAAGCTTTGTCGTTTTGCTCTCTGCCTTGCACACTATATGATGTGGCAAGTAATAGTTGCGCATCGAATGGACCTCCTTCTGGGGAGCCTCTGTCATAAGACTCAACTTGAGGTACTCTTCATGAACCCCACGTATTGTTGCCGTAACTCGTTATTCGCAGCTAATCGCTTTTCTACTTGTGTAAAGTGAATGTGCGCAATTTTTCGTGAATGGCGTAGCTCGTCGAATTGTTGAGCTTCCTCTTTGAATGGGAGTTGCACAGCATACCTTCCCATTGAATTCCGTTTAGTTGTGTTCATATACCAAGTAACAGCGGCTGGCTCGTCTTGAATCCAGAGTGCTTTTGGCGGTTGCTCCTCAATCTCCCAGAATTTTCTCAGCAGCTGCTCCGTGCTTTCTTCGGTACTAACCATGAATATTATGCCCGCGTTTGTGTCTATCGTATGTGTTGGCCCAAGCAGTAACCATCCAATTTTGGTGTTAATGGCGCATGGAGATGCTTTCTTAAATCCATTTAGTAGTAACGAATGGTACGAATGGAATCTGCCCCTAGTAGCACGTCGATGTTGCCAGGGGTGCCAGACCAACCAAATATGCTGACTTTAGTGCTATGCCGTTTGACATTAAGCAATTGCGCAGCTGCCTCCGTGATAAAGCTTCGTTGGGACCCGGAATCAAACAATGCTCTGAGAAAGATAAATTCTCCGGTTGGGTCCCGTACTAGAATTCTTGCTGTAGCCAGCAGAATGGTTCACTCGACGTCCTTTTTAGTTATCAAGGCGTTTGTATCGGGAACAAACGACTTCGTCTCGACCGAAAACTCTGATGTGTTTATCGCGTCGGTATGTAGCAGCATATGGTGTTTCTTAGAGCACAGCCGACATCGACTTTTACGTTATGCCCCTTCTCAAGACAGTTGTAACACAAACTCCTTTTTCGTATAGTGTGTCTTCGTTACTGGAGGGTTGAGGACTCGAATTAGCTGCATTTGTGTATCTGGTGATCCTTTTGACACATGTCGCATCGGTAGCGTCGTTCTTTCTTCTTCGGAGAACCAAGAGCTTCCAAAATTCTGAAGCGACTGGTCAAAAAATCCATAAATACGAACAGCTTCGGAATATCGGGTGACGCCCCTTGCGATGTCTCCCATAGACGTTTCGACTCTTCTCTAGTTTTTGAACAATCGTATAAAGTATCAGTAGATCCAATGTTTAACGTTCACGCCGATGCTTTCCACATTAGCTAGAAACTCGGAGGTTGCGTCCATGGTTAGCTTGATAGTTGAATCTTCTCCTTCCTTTGCTGTTGGGATGCTATGGAATTTCCGCAAGTAATTCTAAGCGATCGCTTTTTTGTTTTCAAAGCGTTATCGTTGCTGCCCTCCAGATGTTGCACTTGTTGTAAATGAGTTTTTAGGTATTGCATCTTCTCTACAGGAGAGAGTCCTTCGTTGTTATCCACCATAGACTTGAAAAGGTCGTTGAAAGTCCTCCATTGACTATAGTCCCCGTTGAACTTGGGAATAACAATTTGTTCCAACCGTATCCGCCCTGGGCCAGCGGATGGTTGCTAATCCTTTTCGGCGACGTCCGTAGCCTTGAATTTGTTGATCCCTATCTGGAAGCAGGTAAGCAGGTGTAGATGTCAGTCCATACTTCTTCATATATTGTTCCTGTTGATCTGAAGTAAGTTTTATCTTGGATAGTACCATGGAGTGTAATTCCGTGCATGAAGTCCACAATTGCTTAAGCCGTTCCAACCTTGCTTGGAAGTACCCTAGAAAATGACGATCCTTGCTGTCCTTCGCAAAATTGCGACTCAGTTTGGCGATGCTCGCAAAATTGTTCCGTTGGAGAGTCCTATTGCTGCTTTCTGTCATTTTCGCCTGCTTTTTTTTTTAAATTCTTTATATCAATGGAACTTACAAATTCGTCTGCACCAAATTATTTGGATAATAATTTAACGGTGAAGATTGTGAATCGTACCTTGGACTAAAGAATCCAATTACTTTGTCTGATATCCGGCTCGACGCACCAAAAATGTTTCTTACATATATCTTCGTAACAAAACTGGCTTCAGTGCCACGAAGACTTGATGACATTCTAAATGAAAACCTCGATGGTTAAATTGAACTGTGTACTTTATTTAATATCATATATGCTTATATACAATTCTACACCATTCTAGGTGAAGCCGAAACTTATAAGTGTAACGTAAACAAATCAATACGGAAATATTTCTGACCTGGCAAATTATGTACAATTGAGTACGCACATTCCTAAACAATAAGCAAGTTAAATATGCAATATGCGACGGTAATATTACAAATTGGTTATGCAAATATTTAATTAAAACATGTAATCGTACAAACAAATAATATACAAATTAAGTGTACCGACAAAAATACATTACACATTTAGCATTACCTAATCGTACAGTAGAATAAAAGGGCATAAAGGTTTTGTGTTCATCTTTGAGAGAAACTTTTTATGCACATTTTTGGGTTCGTAAATGTCTGAAAACCCGAAATATTCCTTCATATTTTTTTTGGTGTATATACATATCACAGACGTAGATATTATGCTCACCCTAAACAAACAAACATTGCCTATTACAGAATACTATACTTATACATGAACGTATATAAAGTGATTGTACACATATTTCCGATTTACTTCGTGTACGAAATCATATGGCATTTAGAGTACGTATGTTGAATACCGCTGGTTTAATGTACAAATATGGCTACCTGAATTAAGCACAACCCTAAAGCTTCATAAGCATATTTGTACATATAAATACATATATATTTCGAGTAATTGATATTGATATATAAATGATTAAAAACCTAAAATGAAATGTTTCCCTGCGACCCCCCATTCATATGCGTTAACTTTATTGTGGTATTGACATGTTCAAAGTTATGCCTTATGTTATTTCCTATGTCACTGCCAAATTTTGTACTTACTACTTTACCAGCATGAACTTAAGGGGTGTTTCCGGCTCTATTTCTAAAATATGGTTATGTACTATTATTAACTTTATTTGTGGTGATATCGGAACGGAGTGTATTTTGAGGCTAAGATTTCATTTGGACACACCACTGTGATTTTTTTGAGATTTTTCGGTTGAGAGAACAAGCCTTGTTATACTTTTTGGTAGTCATATTTTAAGCCCTCACTTCCCTACGTTTCACGCGATATCAAATATGGGACTACATTTTACAGTTCGAAACCCTCTCATTTGATACCTCACATGACCATATTCTGTGTGCCCCTTCTTAGGCTTGTCTAGCCATACCTGTATTGAATATTTGCTCATCCATCGCAATTTGCAAACCATCTTGACGTTGTTTTTAATTTGGATCTACGACGTGTGGGTCTTCTGTCCTAGTTCAAAACGGATTACCTGATGGTCGCTGTACGTGAAGACCTGCTAATTTTTTAGGACATATGACGTAGTGCGTACACGAATATACAGTTTATTTTTTCCCATACAAAGCCGCAAGGCGTCTAACCCATGGTAGAATGTGTGGCTTGGCGGCTGCACGTCCATATCGTCCAGTGACATCTGTGACCCATGCACCACCGCAATTTCCATCTCTGTCCTCATTTTTAAGGTTTCGTGAGAAACAAAACCTTATTAAAATCAATTCAATGTCTGCCTGTCTACCTGTCACACCTAACTTACTCGGAAACGGCTGAACCAATTGCCACGAAATGTGGTGAAAAGGAATGAACGGAGTGAGGTAGCTGTCTAGTATCTAACTGTGGTATGAACAACGTATGCTTAGATTTTCAATTTGATTCCCATCGTAATGAACAATGAATTAATGCTAAAATTTCTATTATTTTAGAAATGAATATTAGAGTTTTTTGCAGTGCATCCGATTTAAAATTAAAAGTAGTGCTGAGTAGTTATCAAATTGAAAGTGGTGACTTTTTTGAATCAGTGAAAGGTGAAGGTATTCATTTTTGTCAAATTGAAAGTGATGACTTTTTTGAATCAGTGAGGGTATTCATTTTTGTGTGATTGATGATCCGTTATCTTTTCGATTACGTTCGTTTGCTAGCAAGGAAGGAACTGGTGGTAAATGCCGGTATTAAATATTAAAACGGAAAAAAGTTTTAGGTTAGTGGTTTTTCTAGTAAATTGTGTAATGTTGTAGAATAGTCCGACAATTGCCACGTTAAAAACTAATTCTTTCGTGGTCATGTCTGTTATTATCTCCCGATAATAGCGTGTGATGAACAGAAAAATTCAACGATTTAAACAGTTTTCATAAAACTATTGAAAGGCATTTGAGATCGATATTAACTTTATGTAAATTGAATTCTTAACGAAAAGCTGCAGACGAAGGATGAAGGCGCGTCTCCCGCGCCTAAAAACTGGACAAATTGTACCAACTGGTCCCCTAAAAAACCGAAGTTACGAAGACACAACAGGAGCCTCGGAATGGACGGATAACACAACGGCGAACCCAGCAACGACAAAGGAATAACGATTTGCACATTTTCTCATGGAACGTGTGCTCACTGTACAGAAATGGAGCCGCCAAGCAGCTAGCTGATACCCTGTCTGATGTAACAGCGTTACAGGAGATGCGTTGGACAGGGACCGGTTTCCTGGAGAGGAGTTGTTATACCATCTATTATAGCGGCCATCTAGTAAACCATGTGCTCGGAGTAGGTTTACTTAGTCAACCAAAAAATGAAACCCGCTGTTATCGGCTTTGAAAACATAAGCGAACGGCTATGCACTCTGCGCTTGCGAGGCAAATTTAGAAATATAAGCCTCATTAACGTTCACGCCTTTACAGAGAAGACTGCAGAGTCGGAGAAGGATACCTTCTACGAGGCAGTAGAATGAACCCTCAAAGCCTGCCTCAGATATAATATCAAAATCATACTTGGGATTTTAACAGCCAAGTAGGGACGGAGCCCGTATTCAGGCGTTACGTTGGCTCCCACAGCTTACATCAAAACACAAATGATAACGGACTGCAGTGTCACACGAAATCGTTTTTGGAAGTACCTGGTTTGCCCGGAAAGAGGTCCATAAACAGACTTGGGCCTCTCCAGACGGGAGCACTTTCAACCTCTCAAGGGGGCCAATATAACCATCCACAACACAGCCCTCAGCAACATATATAAGAGGGAAATGGATGCCGCAATAACCGCAGTCAACAGAGATCCCGGAGATGAAGCATCAACAAATGATCTTCACAATCACCTGAAGAACGTTATAATAAATACCCCAGCCCAAAAAGAGTCGGAACGGTTGGTTTAATGATGAATGTAAGCTAGTAACGGAGAGGAAGAATGCTGCATATCGAGTAATGTTGCATTCTCAAAGGACGCGGGCACCCGCGGAGACTTATCACAAACTCCAACGAGTAGGGAAATGACTTCACAGACGGAAAAAGGTAGCCAAGGAGAACCAACGGGTCTGTGAATTCGAAAAGTACAAGGAGCAACCGCATCAGGCGCGAAAGTTTTACCAACAAGTCAGGATGAAGCTTTACAAACCTCGATGTTCATCCTGCCGAGGCAAAGAGGGAAATCTGATTTCCGACAGAATGGGCATATTGGAGCGATGGGTTGAGTACTTTGAGGAACTACTGAACAATCAGAACATCGGCGAGCTGGAGCTCCCGCCAACTGAAGACGACGGACAAATACTGCCACCACCAAGTATAGAAGAAACAGTCCGTGCAATTCACCTGCTTAAAAATCATAAGTCGCTAGGAGCCGATGGAATTACAGCCGAATTGATTAAATATGGAGGCGACCATTTACACTAAGTGTATCATGCAATCACCCTAATGTGCGCCGCAGATTGCACATGACTGAATGCATTCGGTCGAATTAATCTTGACAGAGGGAAATAATTTGCGGCATCTGTAGGCGCACGCGCATGTTGTTGCAACATGAACTCAACAGAGTTCAAGGCGAAAGTAGCGACATGAGAAGCGGTTCTCGAAAAGAACAGTGGACTGGCGGGTAACTAAGGAGGAGAACGAAATGGTAGAACTAATCTCGCCTCATCGTTACACTTATTGCTGTTGAGTATTGATCTAATTTTTGTAAAGGCCGTATTTGACGATCAAAGAGATATAATCAAAACAGAATTTGCCGTTTACCGAAAAATTGGAATAGTGACAATTTTGATACTACAGCCCTTAAAGATCTTTATAATACGTCGGCTTTGTGAGATAGTTTCGGGTGATTATTTAGAAGTTGCTAACGGACAATTTGGAAATCTGTCCTAACGAAATTGACCACTAATAAGACATTGCTGTGCAATTCACCATCGGATATTATCTCTAATACATACTTTGAACCAAATTTGAAGTCATTGAATAACTCCTACGATCAACATTGTCTTAGCGTTGGTGAATTCGACGAGAGGACATTTTGGAGGTGATCCTTTTCATTGGCTATGTTGTGCAATATACTCGTATGCCGCATGCCGGGAATCATACACGCCTATTTTTGGAAATGCTGATGGTGTGGTTGCAGGCAAATGTGTAGGAATGTTTCGAAAGGATTGCGTGCACAAATTGAACGTCTCGAGCAAAGTTTTAATGTTTCGCTATGCCTTTATAAGAAATACGAAGAAATCTTCCCAAAGTTTTTTTTTTGAGATCTCACCTGCTGCACGGAAGAAAAAGAAGGTTAAACCGGGACCTTGTTCAACTAGTAAGCTCTATGATTTTTGTTGGTGTCTATTGCGGCCAAAAGAGAAGTTTTTGAATAGTGAGAGGAGAAAAACAGCTGGACGGTGACGAGAAAAAGAACAGCTGGACGATGTCGAGGAAAATCAGCTGGACGGTGGCGAGAAGAAAAACAGCTGAACGAGGGCGAGGAGAGAACAGCTAAACGGACGAAGGGCGAAGAAGAGGAGATCGGTCTGGCCTTGGAACAAAGCGGAGTTGGAGGAGTAAAACGAAGACGGGAACAGCGCGAAGTGTAAATTGGTGCGATTTCTCGAGTACTTGTGAAATACTTCCACCAACTGTGAAGAAATTCGCGGTAAATATTGATTCGTTTCTGGCTATTTGTCGCCAAATCTGCCAGTGCCACTTTCCTGCAGTGCCTAACTTTCTAAGAATTAGCACGAGCCTGTCGCGTTAGCGAATAACTGTATCTTCGAGTTGATAGCGCGCGCCTGTGGCCAGTAAGTTTGTGCCGTCGGCGGTTGCATAATTCCAGAAGTAAATATTCCGGGCACAGCCATCTTCAAAAGGGAACATCAGTTGCCCGTGGTTGAGAGAATTCGTGGGTCGACTTATGGTTGTTGCGGCTTTTTTTTTAATTCTTCCAAGGTGGATGCGATTTTCAGAGGTAATAAAAAGTGAAGTTGCTCAGCGACAATACAAACCGTCGATTGGTTGAGCAGTTGGTACCAATTCTGCTTTTCGAACAATAAACACAAAGCTAATGAAAGCCATTCGTTATTACTTTCGGAACTACTCATAGTTTTGACTTCTGCCATTGTGGACAATTGTTCAAAGATTTCATTCGTGGTTATTATAAATATTGTGAACTTGTGTATATAAATAGTCATAGAAGTTCTAAATCCAAAGGAAAACTAAGTGGTAGAAATTTTTAACTTCCCATAATAATGTTTGAAAAATTTTTCTTTTAGCCATTAACCCAAAATCAACATCATCATTTACACACAACATGCCGAGCTCGGATTGATTTAAGTGTAAGTTCTAGTTTTTCTTTAAAGTTAATTTCATTTCCTTTTATTTTTTTAATTTTTTCTCTTATTTTTATTTTGCTTTCACTTGGTAGTTGGTATAAATTATGACTTCATTTTTCTTCTATTTTTTTTATATATTTGGTTATTTTGGGCATGAATAATATACAATGAATTATTTTAAATAATCTTTGATTGATTTGAGCACTTCCTCCCTCTCTCTTCCTCCTTGATCCCGCAAAACCTTTATTAGGGACATCCTCTGCAAAAATGGCTTGAGGATGTCAAGGAAGGGTGGGAACCTCAAGGGCTGCGCCTCAATCATGATCTGAGACAGAAGAAACGGTGATCGATATTGTGATCCGTCGTGGATCTTCCCCCTCGATCGCTGCACTCGGGTCCGGAGACTTACAGCTCCAAGCGCGCTGTCGAGCCGTTTTTTTTTTCGTTCGGCCGTCGCGAATCCCTCCGTTTATTGTCTATTTTGAAACTCGGTGCAGACCCACGTATCGGTATAGACACGTTGATTTTGTATTAATGACACGTGAACGATCGAAGCGCTCAAAGGACCCCCCTCCCCCGCAAATATTCCCCAGCCTGGCTAGCACAGAGGCGTGCAAGAACGTGTTGACCGTTACACTGTATTTCAGCGGTTCCCCTCCAAATACCTTCTCTACCTTTGGAGGCAACCATGGGACATTGCAACATTGGGGCTCTGTTGCAGGTTTGGCTGCCTCCCCAACACTCGTGGGAACAAAATTGGGGATAATTTTTCAAATTTTGATGGGATCCCAGGGACACCAATACAGTACCCAGCACGGTTAAGGATCGTTCAATAACACCAGAGCGGCTCTTCGCCCTTGGATGTTTTGGCGATTATGCCGTCAACCACCAGGGACGGGAGACCTAGGCGTCGTATGGTTTGGACGAACCAACTTAACGAATTTATCGTCCGCCTCTGTTACCGTGTCACGGATTTGGAACGGAATCCATCAGGGTACAGACACCGACTCCATGACGCGTTCATAACCCGCTTCCCGGAACTAAGTCATGTTCGGGAGCAGAGCGTTGCCAATCAATACCGGGTGATAGTGAAAAATAATCGAGTTACACTAACAACTAGGCAACAAATTTTCCACGAAGTTTCACTTGAGCTCGGGCTGGAGTCACCAACTTACCGGACTGAACAAAGGAGCAATA